>NC_089232.1:10974387-12246053 GCF_963924675.1 Phocoena phocoena | reverse complement strand
TGTTATGAATAACAAAAAACTCTCACCTTTGTCGCTGCAGAGCTATTTCAAAAACTGGGTACAAAACAAACAGACAAACAAACAAACAAAAAAAAAACAAGTATTACAACAAAAGATGCTCCTATCACCTTCTCACTCAGGAAATTACAAGAGGTTTTAGGAGTTCTGTGTCAGAGACCAAATATGTATTTCTTATTATATCACGATATCACACGTACAGACAAATAAGATGTTGGAATCAAAAATTAAAAATAAAAATTAGATAATAATAAAAATAAAGAATTAAAAATAAAAATTATGATAAAAATGTTAGAGAACCTACAGCAAAAGGTAGATATAAAGGGTGAAGAGAGAGGGAATTTCAGCAGAAATACGATCCCCATTACTTTTAAAATAAACAACCAAAAAGAATATAAATATATCTCCTCCAGGGAGGGAAACATCTCTACCTGTATTAACCTGGAATGAAGAGATACCTCAATCTTTCCCTGCCAGAGGGGAGATAGGCAAGTTTGTCACTTTCTGCATAAGATCAGAGCCTCCCAACATTGGGCTTCCTCTGCTATAGCATGGCCCACTGTCTGTGCAGGCAACATCTGAACCTCATCGTATCTCCCTGTGGGAATTGGGGTAGGGAGACCTAAGCAACAATGTTCCTCTCCTATTGCTATGAGTCATAAATTATCTCTTATCTTCTGCCAGTGTCTATGAAAACTGTGACGCGCTAACTTGCTGGCTTACAAACAGAGTAAAATCAAATCTCGGATTTTTTCACAGTTCCTGACTTAACAGAGATAAAGAGAAAAATCTTATAAGGAACCAGGGGAGAAAACACACATTGCATACGGTGACCCAATGAGAGGACTAACAGCTAACTCCTCATCAGAAACAATGTAGGCCAAAAGACAATGGAACATTGATTTTAAGGGCTGAAAGAAAAAAAATCTATTAACTTATAGCTCTGTATCTAGTTAAAAACATGGTTTTTTTTTTTTTTTTACGTCTTTATTGGAGTACAATTGCTTTACAATGGTGTATTAGTTTCTGCTTTATAACAAAGTGAATCAGTTATACATATACATATGTTTCCATATCTCTTCCCTCTTGCATCTCCCTCCCTCCCACCCTCCCTATCCCACCCTTCTAGCTGGTCACAAAGCACCGAGCTGATCTCCCTGTGCTATGCGGCTGCTTCCCGCTAGCTATCTATTTTACGTTTGGTAGTGTATATATGTCCATGCCACTCTCTCACTTTGTCACAGCTTATCCTTCCCGCTCCCCATATCCTCAAGTCCATTCTCTAGTAGGTCTGTGTCTTTTTTCCTGTCTTACCCCTAGGTTCTTCGTGACATTTTTTTTTCTTAAATTCCATATATATGTGTTAGCATACGGTATTTGTCTTTCTCTTTCTGACTTACTTCACTCTGTATGACAGACTCTAGGTCCATCCACCTCATTACAAATAGCTCAATTTCGTTTCTTTTTATGGCTGAGTAATATTCCATTGTGTATATGTGCCACATCTTCTTTATCCATTCATCCGATGATGGGCGCTTAGGTTGTTTCCATCTCCTGGCTATTGTAAATAGAGCTGCAATGAACATTTTGGTACATGACTCTTTTTGAATTATGGTTTTCTCAGGGTATGTGCCCAGTAGTGGGATTGCTGGGTCATATGGTAGTTCTATTTGTAGTAGTTAAAAACATGTTCTAAATAGAAAGCCAAATAAAGATATTGTCAACTAAATAAAACCTGAGAGTTTTTGCCACCAGCAGATTCACACTACAAAAAAAAAGTGAAGAAATTCTTCAGGAAGATAGGAATGATATAAGATAAAAATTAGAATCTACAGAAAAAAACAAAGAGAACTGGAAATGATAAATTTATGCGTAAATATAAAAGACAATTTTCTTTCTTGTATTAAATGATTTAAAAGTCAACTGACAATTTAGATAAAAAACAATAATATTGGGGGATTTATAACACATGTAGAGTAAGGTATATGACAAGAAAAGCACAAAGCATACAAGGGAAGGTAAATAAAACCATATTGTTGTAAGGTTCCTATATGTGAAGCTTTATAATGTTAATTCAGAGTAATATCAGTATAGGATATAAAAATAACTACTGAAAAAAAGAAGTCAGGAAAGTAAGGAAAAAATAAACAAAAAAAAGAGGGGACACATAAAAGAAATAACAAGACTGAAAAGTTATCATTAACTACATTAAACACTTCAGTTAAAAGGCAGAACTTGTCAAAATGGCTAAGAAAATACCCAACCCTATGTTCAGAAAAGACACACTTTAAGTATAAAAGATATACTCTAAGATATAGACAGGTTGAAAGCAAATGAATGGATAAAATATACTTTTAAACATTAAGCCTGAGAGAGCTTGGTGTGGTTATAGTAAGTTTGGACAGAGCAGACTTCAATACAAAGAGTATTCCCAGAAATAAAAAGTGTCATTTTATAAAGATAAAAGGATCAATTCGTCAAGAAAACATAACAATCCTAAATATGTATGAATCTAACAATACAACTTCCAAATATATCAAGCAGAAATTAACAGAACCAAAGAGAGAAATATAAAATTCACAATCATAGTTGAATATTTTAACACCTCTCTCAGTAATAAATAAAACAAGTACAGACAAAGTCAATAATGGTACAGAAGATGTAAACTTTATCATTCATCATTACCAAATCGACATTATAGAATATTACATCAGCAGCAGGATACATATTCTTTTCAAGTGCACATAGAACATTAACCAAGACCAACTATACAGACTATAAAACAATCTCTAAATTTCAGTGGGTTGAAATTGTATAGATCATGTCTTCTTGATCACAATGAAATTAAACTAGAAATCAACAACAGCACTTTATCTAGGAAATGCCCCAAAATTTGGAAATCAAGCAATATGCCTCTAAATAACCCGTGGGTCAAAGAAGAAATCCCAGGGAAAATTAGGAAATACTTCAAACTGAAATGGCATAAAGATAGATAAACAGATCAATGTAATGGAAGTAGAGTGTCCTAATATAGGTTCACACATGTATGGTCAATTGGCATCTTTTGGCAAAGGTATGAAGGTAATTCATTGGAAAAAGGAAAGTCTTTCTACAAATGGTTCTGGAACACCTAGAAACCTGTATGGTAAGAAAATGAACTTTGGGACTTGTATCTAGAATATATAAAGAAAACTTTCACCTCAATAAAAAATGGGCAAAGGATCTGAATAGACATTTCCCTAAATAAGATACACAGATGACCAATAAACATATGAAAAGATGCTCGGCATCATTAGCCATCAGAGAAATACAAATCAAAATGACAATGAGATACTACGTCACGTCCAGTAGGCTGGATATAATAAAAGATAATAATAAGTGTTTGTGAGGATATAGAGAAATAGGAATCCTCATATGTTGCTGGTGGGCTTATAAAATGATCTAGCAGCTTTAGAAAACAGTTTAGCAGGTCCTCAAGGTTAAACATAGAAGTACCATATGACCTGAATCCCATTTTCTGCTATATCCCCAAGAGAAATAAAAATACACATCCACATAAAAATTTGTACTTGAATGTTCATAGCAGCATTATTCATGATAGCCCAAACTGGAAACAACCCAAATGTCCATCAACTGATGAATGAATTAAAACAATGTAATGGGACTTCACTGGTGGTACAGTGGTTAAGACTCCACGCTCTCAGTGCAGGGGCCCCAGGTTCGATCCCTGGTCAGGGAACTAGATCCCACATGCATGCAGCAACTAAGAGTTTGCATGCCACAACTAAGGAGCCCTCAAGCTGCAACTAAGACCCGGCATGACCAAATAAATAACTAAAAAAAATTTTTTTAATAAAATAAATGTCTCGCCTTTTTAAAAAAAAAGTAATATATTCATACAATGGAATATTATTCAGCCATACTGGCCCATGATACTACAATATGGATTAACTTCAAAACTTTATGCTAAGTTAAAGAACTCGGGCACAAAAGATCACATATTGCATGACTCCATTTATATAAAATGTCTGGAATAGGCAAATCTATAGAGACAGAAAGTAGATTAATTGTTGCCTAGGACTGGGGGGAAGGGGAAGTGGGGAGTGATTGCTAAAGGATATGAGATTTCTATTTAGGGTGATAAAAATGATGAAATTGTGGTGGCGGTTGCATAACCCTACAGAAACACTTGTGTTAGCCAGGGTTCTCCAGAGAAATCGAACTATTTCTATTCTAGAGAAATAGAAAGAGGGTTTATTTATTTACTTATTCATTCATTCATTCATTATAGGAATTCTCTCCTGATCTGGCATCTGCAAGCTGGAGGACCAGGAACCCACTGGTATAAGTCCCAGTCTGAGTCCAAAGGCCTGAGAACCAGGGGAGCCCATGTCCAAGGGCAGGAGATGATGGATCTCTCAACTCAAGAAAAGAGAGCAAATTTGTCCTTCCTATGCCTTTTTGTTCTATTCAGACCCTTAGTAAATTGGATGATCTCCACTGGCAATAGTGAGGGCCATCTCCTTTACTCAGTCTACCCATTCAAATGCTAATCTCGTCCAGAAACCCCTCACAGTCATGCCCCAAAATAATGTTTTACAGCTATCTGGGTTTACAGTATCCGTTAGCTCAGTCTAGTTGACACATCAAATTGACCCTCACAATACTAAAAACCACTGGGATGTACACTTTAAACTGCATGACATATGAATGATGATATCTCAATTAAACTTTTTTTTTTCGGCCTTGCCGCATGGCTTGTGGGAATCTTAGTTCCCCGACCAGGGGTTGAACCCAGGTCCCCGACAGTGAGAGCACCGAGTCCTAACCACTGGACCACCAGGGAATTCCCTCAATTAAACTGTTAGAAAAGAAAAAAAATCCAAAATCCAATCTTGTCCCTTACCTCACAACACACATAAAAATTAACTCAAGATAGATTATAGACCTAAATATAAAAAACAAAATATCCGGAAGAAAACAGGAGAAAACCTTCGCAACTT
The DNA here is from genome assembly GCF_963924675.1 of Phocoena phocoena. Classification (NCBI taxonomy): domain Eukaryota; kingdom Metazoa; phylum Chordata; class Mammalia; order Artiodactyla; family Phocoenidae; genus Phocoena; species Phocoena phocoena. The sequence continues at coordinate 12,241,032 of NC_089232.1, read as the reverse complement.
TGTGGGTGGCAAAGATTTCTTACAAGTGGATAAAAAGACCTGATAAACAGAACTTTATAAAAAAAATTTTTAATTCTGTTAGTCAAAATAACCTGTTAGGAAAATGAATAGACAAACCCCAGGTTGGGAGAAAATATTTACAAAAAATATATCTGACAAAAGAGTCATATTCAGATTATATTCAACTTCTACAACTAATAAAAAATAAAACTCAATTAAAATAATGGCCAACATGAAAAGATCCTCACATCGCTAATTATTAGAGAAATGCAAATCAAAACTACAACGAGGTATCTCCCCACACTGGTCAGAATGGCCATCATCAAAAAGTCTACTAATAACAAATGCTGGAGAGGGCGTGGAGAAAAAGGAACCCTCCTACACTGTTGGTGGGAATGTAAATTGGCACAGCCACTATCAAGAACAGCATGGATGTATATACATTACCATGTGTAGATAGCCACTGGGAAGCTGCTGTATACACAGGGAGCTCGGTGCTCTGTGATGACCGAGAGGGGTGGGATGGGGGTGGGTGTGGGAGGGAGGCTCAAGTCGGAGGGGATATATGTATACATATAGCTGAATCACTTTGTTGTACAGCAGACACTAACACAACATTGTAAAGCAATTATACTCCATTAAAAAAAAAGAAGGAACAGCATGGAGTGTTCCCATTAAAAACTAAAAATAGAACTACCATATAATCCATCAATCCCACTCCTGGGCATATGTCCGGAAAAGATGAAAACTCTAATTTGAAAAGATATATACATGTACCCCAATGTTCATTGCAGCACTCTGAACATGAGACCAAGGGCCCCATCTCTGCACACAGCTTCCTGTGTTTCTTCTCTAAACTGGGATCAGACTTTACTATGCCTACAAAATGTTGCTTCTTCTTGGGAATGTGTGTATTATTGAAACGAATGATGACAGGTCAGATTTTCCACTGGGGACCTAAGCACAGCATCGAGTGCTATTTGGGGACACAAGTGCTACACTGGTGGCACAAAAGCTGAGAAAAGAGATGTTCTTTTCCTTTCTTGGAACCCTCTTGGACACCTGGAGAACTGGAGACTCCGGACTTATCTGGAGAGATTGCCTTTGGCACAGACATGGACAGATAAGGAGAGGAGGGAAGTGGAGGGAGATTGGGGATGAAGGTTGTGACAGACATGAGTGAGGCTCCCCCATTGGGTCATCCAGAAATACTGGGTGGAGAGAGGCTTCCTATCAGAGGATGGTGAGGGGCTTAAGGGGGAGCTGGATCAGGACCATGACACGCAGGTGGTGTGATCTGCTTTGCTTCCACAGGCTGGAGACATCTGGAGACACTTGGGTTATAACATTATTAAAACGGTTTTTATAGAGAGCTTTTATACAGAGTACTTTCACATATGTTATTTAATCGTCCAAACGACTCCGAGAAGTATAATGATTTTGGTTTTTTAAATGAATAAAATAAACCTCAGGACGCTTAAGTAGCCCTACCGAGATTTTTGTGGTTCTCACAACAGGGACACAGAGACACCCAATTTGTCCCCGCAGACCCCCATATCTACCCCAGGAGAAGGAACCGTTATTTTCCCAATTCACCCCACAACACACAAGAAAGAAGACAAAAACTGGAAATACCAATTAACTATGGGAAAATACTACCAATTACGCGTGGGTATTTGAACTGGTTTCCACTCCCGGCTAAGCTCGCTAGGGGGCGCTCTGTGTGTCATCTCCAGCACCTGGAACTGACGCGGAGTCCTTGCTCCATGAAGGTTGTTGAACTAATAATCAGGCACTGATGTGGGGAAATGTCCTTGCCCTAATGGAGCTTGAGATGTAGTAGGGGAATAGACAAATAAGCAAACAAGCAAATATATAACATGTCAGAAAGTAATCACTGCTAGGAAGAAAAATAAACAGGCCACAGAGAGAGCGAATGAAAGAGTCACAGGTGGCTTTGGGTGAAAGAATGCTATTTTAGGCAGGATAGTCAAAAAAGACCTCTCGGATAAGGTGCCATTTGTGCAGATGTCTCAGTGAAGAAAATGAAAAGGGAAGAGTAAAAGGGAAATGCACATGAAATTAATATACTTCAGAAGGTATTCGCAATAAGCTTTACAGGTATCCCCCGCTTTTCGAAAGTTTGCATTACACCGCTTCTCTTTTACGAAAGACTTACTTAGTACCCGTTTTCACCAATGGAATCCGAAGAGGATTTTCGCTTTTACAAAAAAAGGAGAAAAGCAAAAATAGCATCAGCGTTTGTTTTACAGCCAACTGTTACAGAGGCAGCACACACTCCAGAAGCAGGAGTAGCACCTAAGCACCCCTGAGCTCCTTCCCTGGGAGCTATACTCAGCATCTCAGCATCAAGGCACCATAGCTTTGAACTGTGTCTGTGAGCATCTGTGCTTTATCTCGATTTATTTTGTGCATCTGTTAGCAAGATGTGTCCTAAGCTAATTTCTTCTTCACTTTATGCCATTCAGGCTTATGAAAGGTTTCACAGGAACGCTCTACTTCCGGGCAGGGGAGAAACCTAAAATCAGTTTCAGGTAAGTGGCTAGGTGCTCTGGGGGGTTGCAAAATGCAAAACACTTAGTCCCTACCTTAGGTTATTCAGGGGACAGCTAAAACATGCCCACCTGGAAAGACCTCATCAGTATTATGCAAATCAGCGTTCTGGACCACAGGTCCTAGTGGAAGTTTCAAGAAATTGGGCTTAATGTGGGCTGGCATGGAGGGTCCTCAATGCCTTCATGGAAAAAGTGGCCCAAGAGCCTGGATTTGAAAGTTGAGTAGAAACTAGTTGGTGCAGAGAAAGAGAGTGGACACTCCGAATTAAGGCACAAGGTGATGGAGGGGTAAGGGATTCAGAGTTTCCAAAGCCTGTTCCTGCCTTAGGACAGACTATAATGCTAGCCATCACTAGCCAAGCCCAGCAGGATCTAGCCCCTGCCTACCTCTCCCCCGTCCTCGTGTTCCGGCCACACGGCCTGTGACACAAGGAAAGAAAACATCCATGACTCATAAGGAATGCTGCCAAGGAGAGAGAAGAAAGTGGCAGAGTGACTCCATCATGGCCCATGGAAGGGGGTGCCTGACTCCAGGACATAGAACTCCACTCCCTTTGCAGGGAGACCCGCAGAGTGGAGGTGGAGTAACAAGAGAAGCTGTCTGAGTTCACTGGCCACCAAGATCATTCCTCCACTCTGACTTCAAGTCAAATTTTCCGAGTCATCTGACCCTGCGTGGACTTTCCCTGGGGAGAGGATGCAGGCACCGCTGTTCACTCTATGGATCCAGTCCTCATGGTAATGAGGGTCTTGGCTCTTCTGTTTATCTGTTATGGAGAGCTCCAGCCACCACCCTCCAACATGAAAAAGTGCACGTCTCCCTTGCAGACATGCCGCAGGGGTTCCTGTGTTGCGTTCCGGCAAGGTGGGTGTGTGTTATTTCCTGGGTGGAGGTGCGGGTGGGGGTGGGGGGTGGGGTTAATTCCACATGTCAATCAATCATCCAGGTAAGCGGTCCTTAGCTGGAAACAGGACTACAGTGTGTTGGCTTTCAAGCAGGTGTAAGAAGACCCTTAGAATCTCTCAGGTCACACCCTTTGGAGAATAGACATGGATAAAAGACAACATTTGCTGGGTGCTTGTCAGGGGTCAGACTCCTATGTGTAAATAGCCCAAATCAGGACTAAACTACAGCTCAGCTGACAGGTGAATGAGAATAAACTTTCCCTGGAGTGAAAAACCAGGTTTTTCTTAGGGAATCTTTGAAAGACTAAATCTTCACCCCTGAGAGCATAAACTGAAATAGTTATTTGTCTTCCCAAGATTTTTCCCAAAACAAGAGAATAATCGAACTATCTTCCAGAAAATGCTGACCCCTGGTGGACATTTCTTAAAACTGCGTTTTTAACACCCCCCCCCCCCCACCCCCAGATCCAGGTAACAGCAGTAGACCCAGAGGCAAAATTTTCTTTTGAAAGTTGAACATCTCTCTAAGTTTTCTCAGGCTAAGAACCCCAACAGAAATAGGGTATTTCACTATCTCTCCAAACTTTTCTGAGAGCTGGGTTTAATATCAAGCATGTTGAGATCTGCCATTATGCCTTAGGGATTTCATCGTTATGTGAAGAGAAAAAACAAAATTATTTGGTTTGCCCAAGATCTGCAAGGATTTTGCCCCGATTTTAACACCTTCAGTTATAGCACAATCTATGTGCCCCCCCACTAATTAAGCTCAAAGTGTCTTAACAAGACTAAGAAAACAGAAAACCTTCTTCTACTGAAACCAAATCCCCCTAAAACCGAGTTCCTCTGCCGAGTTTATGATTAACCTCTCTATCCAAAACTGTATTATTCCCTTTCTTGTCCCATACCTCTCCCACATCAGGATTGAGGAGTGTCAAAGAAAAGAGGGATTGTAACCAAGCAGGAGCCCATGGAGCCTTCCCAGAACAGACCCACCCTGGCCCCCCGCATGTCCTCTGCTGACCTTTGGAGCTCTCTGACCCACAGATTCCTGCTGTGCTACTGAGTGACATCGCCTACACACAGGAGCTCCCCTCCCCCAAGTCCCCTTGCCCTCCTCTCCTTCTAGGCAGGGACCTGCTACTGTGTAGCCTCTGGACGGACCCTTGCTGTGATGTACCTCCCCGAAAACATCATCCAGTAAAGTTGGTGTGTGCTGCTGCCACCTGGTGGTCAGATCTTTTTCCTCCATCAGCCTCCAAATATCTCAAGCCTCCTAGATTCTGAGGCCTTTCCCTTTCTCTAGGTTTCTTTTAAAACTTCCCCGGTCCGAGTCCTCTCTCTCCTTAAATTTTCTGACCAATGAAATACGTTAATCCCTACTGAGAGGTCAGTGGCCAATTTATTTATTCACCAAATATTTATGGAGCACCCAGTATCTTCCAAGCTGGGTACTTGGGATACACCATGGAACAAAACCGATGAAAGCTCTGCGTGTGTGGAGCTGATGTTCTAGCAACATGAGGGCGGCTTAAAGCTTTTCCTCTCTTAAAGAACATTTCAAGCCAAAGTGAGGAGATGGTAAGAGGGGAGTTTTTGGTACCATCAGGGAGCTACTGGGAGGGATAGCAAGGATGTTTGGGTTTGTAATTACAAGAGTCAGTTTAACAAAAATGCCAAAATAAAACCCAAAATAACAAAAAAACCCCCCAAAAAACCCATGAGGGCTTCCCTGGTGGCGCAGTGGTTGAGAGTTCACCTGCCGATGCAGGGGACACGGGTTCGTGCCCCGGTCCAGGAAGATCCCACATGCCGCGGAGCGGCTGGGCCCATGAGCCATGGCCGCTGAGCCTGCGCGTCCGGAGCCTGTGCTCCGCAACAGGAGAGGCCACAACAGTGAGAGGCCCGCGTACCACAAAAAAAAAAAAAAAAAAAAACCAGAGCTTGTACATGGTTTGAGTGCTTCCCTTCGAAGCAGAGCTGCCCTGACTTTAAGGTGCCTCCAATCACCTGGAGATCTGGTTGAGAGGAAGACCCTAAGTCAGTAAGTCTGGCGTGAGGCCTGGGATTCTGCATTTTAACTCCCAGGTGAGGCTGCTGCTCTGCCACGGACCACCTTTTGAGCAGCAGGGCTTTAAAACAGATTCCTTTGAGCACTGATTCCTGCAGGACTAATACTAGTAATCAGAACATTCCTACCGACCACAGAAAGTTGTTGCAAAGATTAAATAACTCAGCCCTTTGCATCGGCTGATTTCTGCATCAGAGGTAGGAAAACTGAGACTCCAACACTTTAACTAACTCATCCATGAGCACAGTTGCAAACAGGAGAGCCAGGAAGCGGCTCCAGAGTTCCAGGGCTCACATACGTGCGCGGCTATGTGACTGCCTCGCCTGTTGCTAACCTACAGTTGGCCGCTTAACCAAATCGCGTGGTGTCTGAGCCCTGGGCTTCACCTCCTGTGTCATGAGGGGAGGATGTCCATGGAGCCTCACAAACGTTAGCTGCAATTGTCACCATGAAGCCTGGAAGGGTTTTCTGCCTTGAACGTCCTCCTTTTACCAAGATTGAAAATATATCAGCCACACTCACACTCTTATCACACACAGCGTTTCACTCATATCGTCTCACTTCATCGTGTATTGTCCCCGTGGAGCAAGTGACTCCTTCCGTTTTACACACGAGGAAGAGAAAGCTGAGTGGTGGGGCGACCTCATTGTCGTCTTAGGATCTGGGATCTAGGCGAGATCTTAAAGATTTTCTCCAGTCGGTTGCCCTTTTTTTTTTTTTGACCGTGCCATATGGCTTATGGGATTTTGGTCCCCTGACCAGGGATCGAACCTGGACCCTCGGAAGTGAGAGCACGGAGTCCTAACCACTGGACTGCCAGGGAATTCCCAGTCGGTTGCCTTTTAACCTGCTCAGTTTTGTTTGTTTGTAGCAAGGACATCTCTTCAGATAAAGCCCTGCAGGGAAGTCCAGTTTGGGAAGCAAGGGGCTGGGTGGGAGCTGAGTTCTAGGGAGGGAGCCTCGCCTCTCCATTCCCCTTTTATGGGCTTTGTTTCCAGGGACCTCAGAGAGGCATCCAGGGAGCTCTGTTTGGAAAACCCCAATCTAAGTCAACACTCTTCCTGGGAGAAGGAGGGACCTGGCTTAGGAAAGGGAGGTGACTTGGCCAAAATCACACAGCAGGCTGTGGGCCCAGCGGGGCCTGACTCTAGGACTCCTGGGACCCAGCCTAGAAGTCGGCAGAATCCCAGGAAGGGACAGCGCCCCTTGCTGGCCTGACTCTATTAGCCGTAGCCGAGGGGTGTTTGATAAACAGTCATTCTTACAGTCCTGCATTCCCATCTCATGGGGCCACATTCAACATTCCACCTGTTAATTTCACCATTTCCCAGGTGCCCCCTTCCCTCACATCCCAGGATGGGGGGAGGGGGCAAGGCTTTTTATTTTTAGACATTTCAAAACTGTGAATATAACATACATACAGAAAATCGCCTAACCACGCCCATGCCAAGAAACAGAATGCTGCCTGGCCCCTCGCGCCACCGCCCCGCTTTCAGGCAGGGCGCACCCTTGCTGTTCTCTGTGTCTCTGCATCCCTCCCCACGACTGTTCCATTTGCCTGTTTTAAACTGTATGTAACTGGAATCGTGCTCTATGCATGCTTTGGGGATTCTTGAAGCCCACAAGATGTTTGCAAGATTCATCCGTCTTGTGGCTGCAGCCAACTGTGGTTTATCCATTCTCTTTGCTGTCGAGCGTTATCTTGTACGTATGAACGTACACGGTTTACGTGTTCATTCTTCTGGGCTGGGGGGTTGGGTTGTTTCCAGTTGGAGGCTGTTGTGCACGATGGTTCTGCACACCTTCCTGGCAGAGAGATTTGCTCTCCTGTTATTCGAGGAGAGCGAGGCCCAAGGAGGAAAGGACTCAGAGGAGAGACACCAGGCCCGGCCCCAGGGTTTGAAAGCCCTGTCGCTGGACACAGTTTTCCAGTTCTCTTTGCCCCAAGCCCAGCAAGGCCATGGACACAGCCAGCAAAGTAGATGAGTTTTCAAGTTTTCAAGGTTTTATTGTAAAACAAAGCTCAGGTCACAGGGAGTAGGAAACTTTCCACTCAACACATACAACACACGTTCACTGAGGGCACCTACTGAGGGCCAGGCCATGTGCTTGGCTCTGCAGAGACCTAAGACATGGGGGGGGGGGTCAAGGTCCCTGCTCTCAGGGGCTCACAGGATGGTGGGGAGACAGACAGAGGCACAACATCTTCCAAACAAGTCTCAGGGTGTCGGAAGTGCTAAAATGGTCAAGGAGCGATTCATTCCTCCTGGGAGGTCTGGAGAAGCCACATTTGTGCTGTGTCTTGGGAGCTGGGGGATTCTGACGGGAGGGCAGGGAAGGGAACAGCACTGCAGGCAGCTGCAGGAGGTCTGCAGTGGACAGGGCGCTCAGGGCCTGGGCCGGGGGGGCGGTCTAGACTTATAGGAATGTTCCAGAAAGAAAAACACTAGGGGACCAACCTAGTCCACTAACTTTTCATTTTTACAGGTCAGGGCATCACAAAAACAAGAAAGACAAAGAGGAAAAGCTATCACCTCCTTTCACCATCATTTCTTAAACAAGGGGATATTTAATCTTCTACCCCCTTCCAGAAAGAACATCATCTCCAAATAAAGGACTCTCTCTCAAAGCTGGCTTAATGAAAAAAAAAACAAAACAAAAAACCAGGAAACGCTTGTTTTTCATTTTGCCACAGAGCCTAAAACTCTTGCCCCTGGAAAAGCACCAGTTTGCAAAGAGCGGGATGGGAGCCCCTTGAGGGGAGGTCAGCAAGTGGCCTGCGGGCTCTGGGGCCTGGAAGGGAAGTGAGGGAGGGGCTGGGGCTGGCCAGGGTGCCTGGACTTTACCCTGAAGGTACAGGCGACCCTGAGGGCTTTGATCGGGGCCGTGATCCCACGCACACTTTAGAAAGACCTGGCGGAGGCCTCGTGGAGGCTGGGTAAGTAGAGGAGGCTGTTCTCAGGGCTCTTGTACCTCCTTCCGAGGGCCGCCCCCACCCCCGGCCAAGGCCGCCCCACTGAGCGCTCACTGCAACCATGGCGAGCCCCCGGGGGGGAGGGAGAGGCATCTCTGGAGTCACAGATGTGCTGGGAGTGGGAGGCAAGGGATGCTGAACAGCACCGCTACTGGTCCTGCTGGAAGTAGAACTTGGTGACCTGGACAGCATCTTGAGGAGTATTGGTGAGGCCCACGGGCTGGTCGGTCTCCAGCGCGGTACAGAGGAACCAGCCGGGGCAGGCGGCCGACTCGAAGCTGGTGGTGGGCCCGCTGTCGGAGCGGATGAAGGCAAAGCGCTTGTCCTCCTCCTTGCTGCTGTTCAGGTCAGTGATGTTTACCGGCTGGGGGCCAAGGAAAGAGCAGAGAGGTCCTTGCACCCCAGCCCCCAGGACCTGGCCCCGTGACTGCCCACGGAGAAATGCCGGCCCAAAGACCATGGCAGGACACCCAGTGTCCCGGGTCTTGTGACACAAGGAGGCTGTCCCACGGTTACACCTTGATTTGGGGAAATCTGGTCACTCCAGCCCTCGGCCAATATGTTTGGGAAACACATGGCACCATCAGCGGCATCAGTAGAGGCCAAGGCCTGGGGAGGCTGGTGGTCTGTTGTGTCTGCACCTCCAAGAGAGGGGGCTGTGGACAAGGTGGGCAGGGTATTGCAGTCCATGCGAGACGTTACCACATTATCGTGGTCACTCCAATGCCACACAGAGCAGGCAGCCCCGCTCCAATAAAGTGCCTATCCACTAGCGGACAGAAGGGACAGTGCCATAGTTACGGCCACTCACAATCTGAGTTAAGATTTTGTCCAACAATCCCCTGATACAAAGCCCTCTTTTCCCAGGGCTGGTAGCCCATTGCTATTGCACAGGGGATTTCCCTGGTGCCCTAATGGTTAGGATTCCAGGCTTTCACTGCCATGGCTCAGGTTCAATCCCAGGTCCGGGAACTGAGATCCTGCAAGCTACACGGCATGCTTCACCCCCCCACCCCACCGCAAAAATAAGAAATATTGTACGGGAGTACAGGGTCTTGGATGGGATGCCAGCTCATGGGTTTGAGTAGATAAGGGTTGGAAGAGGATGGTCCCAAATGTTGGCTTTACCGAAAGAGGGCAAGTCCAAGTGGGTTGGGGACCCTTGGGCAAGAGAGCAGCATACAGAGGTTGAGGTCCCTAAAGGAGCCATGCCTCCTGGTGTCCACACCCTGGTAGTCCCCTCCCTCGTTGAGGCTAGGCCTAGCCACCTGACTGGCTTTGGTTAATGGGACATTAGTGGTATGATACAAGCAAAAGTTTAATAAGCGTTTGCACATTGAGGCTTGTCTTTTTGGAGTAATCCCTCTTGGAAGCCAGCACTCATGTCATAAGGAAGTTCAAGAGGGCAGCTGAACTCAGAGAGACCCCGTGGGAAGAGAGCCTGGAGGACGGACCCCAGCTATACCACGTGGCACAGAACTGCCCAGCTGATCCTAGTCAACCCACAGAATCATGAGAAAGAACCCACTGTGCTTGTTTTAAGCCACCGAGTTTGAGGTGCTCGTTAATCTGCGACGGTCCTTACCTCCAACCCGAGCTTGATCTCATCACCAGACTTGACACAGGCCAGGCACAGCTTCCCCCCATGGATCCCCAGGAACATAGCATGGGGCTCGATGGGCACCACATCTATCTTCTCTGGGGAAGAACAAAGGGGAAGTTCAGGTTGTACAGAAGAGGAGGCACAGATGACGAAGACACAGCAGGCTGGACTCTCCCTGGGGATTCTTCCAGCCCCTTAAGTAAAACCCCAAGGTCAGAAGGACAGCAAGGGCCCCCCTTCCTGGTCTGCATCCAAACAGAAGATCAAACCAAGCACACTAGCTAGCTACTCCTCAAGGTCCAAGGCACCTAGAATCTACTCCAGGTGATTTCTATCCTTCCCTCCCTTCCCCAGGACCCCTGCGCTCTAGGTCAACAGGTGTGCTGCCCATGGGCAGGGAAAACAGCACACGAGGTCATGAGTGGGGCGCCGGGGCTTGGTCCACAGAAGCCTGGGTGACTTTGAGCCCGCCTCTTCCCCTCGGTGGTCTCCATGCCCTCGTGAGGGAGTGAACATCTCAGCCTCTCTGTGTTTAGAGTCCTCATTGGGAGAATTACCAAAAGGACAGGAAAGGTGGGTCTCACACCCTTTAAGAGTGAGACGGGGACAGAGAACAAGGGGATGGGGATAATGCCATCCTACGACCCCAAGCCAGCCAATGGGGACTTGAAAACATCCTAGAGGGCTGGTGCTGAAAGAATCCCACGTCCCATCATCCAACTGCTCTTCTTTTACTAACGGGAAAACTGAGGAACAGAGTGGGTGAAACTTGTTCAAGTCCATCCAGTTTGACATGGATCTGGAACATGACTAAATGTGGTGTCCTTGATTAAGGGACATAACCCAGCCTTGTTGATGGTGTATTACTTTTGGGTGGGAGTGAGAGTTTGATCACACAGGAACACGGGGGCTTTCTAGGCACCAGAGGAAGGAAAGGGCTGAGCTTGCCTCCTGGGCCATACCTCCCCCCAGGTGTGGCCCTGGGACCACGGTGCCTGTAGGTGGTGGCTCCCAACCTAGACTCCGCCCATCTCTGCCTTCTTGAGGCTGTCCCTGTCCGTGTCCTTCAGTGGCCAGGCCTCTCCATCTTCAAACTCGGCCACAAAGAGCCAGCAGCATTTAGGACATCACACCTAAAGTTCCCAAGGTTGGGCCACAAGGCTGCAGACTCTAGGCAATGTGACCAGGGCCCACATCACATTGGCCTTCCTTGCAACTACTCACCTTCCAATTTAGTATTTGGTCCTTGCAAGTATCCAGCAACTAGCTGGTTATTTCGCAGGTAGAAGGTCTTCTGGTTGACATCCCAGATTCTGAAAAGCAGAAGAACCTAGCTGTAGTGGACAGTTTCTATGTGCCCAGCCCCTTCCTGTGTTCCCCAGACTTTGCGGAATCTGCATCCAACTTTCTGCCTGGGGTGTAGAAGTTAGCACACCCATATCATGGATGTGGAGACTGAGCCCAACGCTGGTTAAAAGAGTGGATACAGGGCTTCCCTGGTGGCGCAGTGGTTGAGGGTCCGCCTGCCGATGCAGGGGTTGAGGGTCCGCCTGCCGATGCAGGGGACATGGGTTCGTGCCCCGGTCCGGGAAGATCCCCCATGCCGCGGGGCGGCTGGGCCCGTGAGCCATGGCCGCTGAGCCTGCGTGTCCGGAGCCTGTGCTCCGCAACGGGAGAGGCCACAACAGTGAGAGGCCGCGTACCGCAAAAAAAAAAAAAAAAAAAAAAAAGAGTGGATATATGTATAACTGATCGCTCTGCTGTACACCTGAAACTAACACAACATTGTAAACCAACTATACGCCAATAAAAATTTAAAAAGTAAAATAAAATAGAAGTAACAACTTAAAAATATTTTAAATAAGAAATACATTTTGAATATGAAAAAAACTGAAAGAGGCCAACCCCCACAGCTGGTGAGCTGTGCGCCTGCATTCTACCCCTCTCTATTTTTTTTTTGCGGTACGCGGGCCTCTTACTGTCGTGGCCTCTCCCGTTGCGGAGCACAGGCTCCAGACGCGCAGGCTCAGCGGCCATGGCCCGTGGGCCCAGCCGCTCCGCGGCATGTGGGATCTTCCCGGACCGGGGCACGAAGCTGCGTCCCCTGCATCGGCAGGCGGACTCCCAACCACTGCGCCACCAGGGAAGCTCCTACCTCTCTCTTTGCCTTGCTCCTTATGCTCAAGTTCTCAGGGCAGCCACCTTCCACTTCAGCAAAGCAGGCTCTAGGGTAACACCATCAACAGAACTTCGTGGGTGCAGAAATGTTCTATGTCCGCACCATCCAATATGGCAGCCACCAGCCACACGCAGCTATTGAGCGACCGAGGGTCTGGATTTTTTATTTTCTTCTCTTTTTATGAATTTAAATGTAAATTTTAAGATTCATCCAAGACTAGTGGCCCACACGGCACAGGGTTAGAAGTTTCGAGGGTCAGAGCCCCTTGCAGCTAACTCCCTCCAAGCCTTAGACCGTGGAGGTCTGTCCCCAGAGCCTGTCCTCTATTGGCCAGTGGCCTGTTTTGGGTCTGGCAGGGGCCGCTGTCCCCAGGGACAAGTCAGCTTCCCCTCCAGCTCACCCCATGGCCTGTTTCTGGCTTCCAGTTTTTTCTTCTTGGTGAAGGACCCCTCCAGCTGAGAGCAGGGCTTGCAGCGGTGAGATGCAGTAAACAGAGCCCCAGCCGCGACGCGGACCCTCTACTCCCTGCCGCCCACCAGCATGACCTTGGACCTGTGCTTCATCTCCTCACCTGTGAAAGGGGGCTAGCAACACCCACCTCAGCAGGTGGCTGTGACGAGCCCCTGAGCCCAATGAGAGGGGGTCAGGCAAACTGTAAAATTCCTGGCGCGAGTGAGCATTTGACCTTCTGTGATTATTCTTAGTTCCTGGATGAGCTGAATCCCATCTGAAGGGATTAAACATCCCTGGAGCATCTCCTAGAGCTCCCAGCCTATGGGAGGAGACAGAGGCAGACCCCTGGGGGAGGGACTTCTCTGGAACACACACAGGCACGCAGAGTCCCAGCCTGTAGCCTCAGGCGAGAGAAACTCAGAGTTGGAGGGTGAGATCACCCCGACGTGTCCTGGGACATCATGGCCCAGAGGCCGCACTCGGACAGTGTTCTGTTTCTATCAGCATCACAGCCTGCTATTTTTACAGCCAGGGATGATGACATCTCACAAAGTCCCTGACCTGATTTTTAATAATCGTAATCGTTGCCAGGCACTTTACTGCTCACAGAACATCGTCACGCTGTTATCCGTGCATTTGACCTTCACATCAACCCTGTAATGCAGGCAGGGTTAGCATTAACCCCATGTCACAGATGGGGAAACTGAGGTCCCGGGGGAGCGGGACCCTCTGATATATCAACACAGACAGGCACTGTTAACAGTTAGTCTGGAACTCTGGACTGTGCCCTGCCCACAGCGCCCCTCTCTGCCTCTTTGCCTAGCATGCTCTACCAGGCCCAAACCCCGGCATGGCTCCCAGGCACGTGTCTGTCACCAAGTTGCCGGGGTCTCTGGGAGAGTCCGCCAGGCCCCCAGCCAAGCTTCGCACATTTGGGATATTTTGAAATACAAGCCCAGAAGACCACGGATGTGGCAGCCTCCTACTTGAATAAGCATCCCTTTCCAGCCCAAACCTCATGGAACCTGGCAGCCACAGACGGCTCTCTGTTCTTTCTCCATTTTCTACCCGTCCAGCCCCACCTCCTCTGGGTCAGCCTTACCTGAAGGCTTGCATCTCGCAGGGTCTCTTTCCCAGGGGGTAGCAGGCTGTCTCTGAATGGAACAGGAAAAGGAGGAGAGAGATTAGGTAACCGTGGTGACACCTGCAGACTTCCATCCTGTGACCACAAGGCAATGGGAGACTGCCATTTCAGACCCAGAGGAGCTGCTTATAAAGAAGATCGTCCCTCACCAAGACCAGGCTGCGGCCACTCTGTCCCACTGTGAGAAACGGAAACGCCCTCACATTTTCAAAACGAGAAACCTTGCTGTTGTCACTTTCAGCCCTGCTGAGTGTCGCAATGGGATGTTGTAACCCATTCCCTCCCCTTTTCCTCTGTGCAATTTCCCCAAAATTGAGATTTTTTATTTCCCCTTCACGGAGTTCCTGGGAATAAGAGCACACTGAAAACCAAAGCCCTTCATCTGCCCGACAGGTCTCCTGAGACTTTGCAAAAACAGGTTTGAGTAGAAATATCCCCCTTTCCTAAGAAGTCGAGTGGCAGGGCTCCCAGCACCCGTGACAGACTCAGGTCACTTTGTGTTTTTTGAAGGCGGGACAGCCTTGCTGGACTCTGGACCAGGCGCTGGCAAACATTCTGTTAAGGACCAAATAGCAAACATTTTAGAATTTGCGGGGCCGTACGTCACTATTACCGAACTCGGCTGTCGTAGCTGAAAAGCAGCCTTGGACGATCTGTAAACCAACAAGCTAATTTAATTGTGCTCCAATACAACTTTATTTACAAAAAACGGGTGGTGGCTGGATTTGGCCTGAAGTTTGCTGCCTCCTGCTTTAGAGTAAACTTCCTGAGAGGGACTTTGAAACCAACCCTATTCCTGTTATCGACGTCTTTGAAGTTATGGTCTCGGGAAAATGGGGTGAACTCAGCGTGGGACGGAAATGAATCCAAAAATCTACCTCTAGCACTTGCCGTTTGCCACCTGTGTGACCTGGAACAAGTCACTTATCTGGGTCTCTGCTTCTCTCTCCTCACGCTCAGAATGAGGTTGATTATGTCATTCTCATAGGTACGAGGACGGAAGGACGGAAGGAAGGGAGGAAGGAAGGTTGGTTGGAAGGCAAAAGCTCTGGCTCATAATGGGCACTAAGAAACATTCACTTCCTTTCTTACTACATTCTAGACAGTTAGGAAAAAAGAAAGTGTATTCCTATTAATGGACAGAAAAGAGGTGAAGCGGGTCCTACATGATC
This sequence comes from Phocoena phocoena, assembly GCF_963924675.1. Classification (NCBI taxonomy): domain Eukaryota; kingdom Metazoa; phylum Chordata; class Mammalia; order Artiodactyla; family Phocoenidae; genus Phocoena; species Phocoena phocoena. The sequence continues at coordinate 12,225,957 of NC_089232.1, read as the reverse complement.
TAAATGGTAGGAGAATGTAACGCTAGTGCAGAAGCGCAGACTGTAGCCTTTGAGGACTGGATGGGCACTCAGCGTCATTCTACCTCACCCCAGCGCTCTTTCTGAGGGAGACCCAGAGAGGGGAGGGCACCTGCCCAAGGTCACACAGCTCTTCCATGGCAAAGGTGTAGCCAGAAATCCAGGTCTCCTGACTCCCACCCAGGGGTCTCCTATTACAGCAGCAGATCTTGAGGAGTCTGACTTTTTTTTCAACCAACCAATCAGAGGCTGTGTCCAAATGAGGGTAAAATCTGTCAGAGAGGTAGGGTACACTGCATATTTGAAAGTTACTAAGAGAGTGGATCTTAAAAGTTCTCATCACAAGCAAAAAATATAATTGTATAGCTATGTTGTACATCTGAAACTCACGTAATGTAATATGTCAATTATACCTCGATAAAAATTTTTTTTAAAGAGGAAGTTTGCGAATGAATTTCTCAGATCGTTAATGAGCTCCTCTTCCAGAGCCAGTGAAACATTTCTGCAAAAATTGTCACCTCCCTGAGTAGGACAAAACGGCACGTAGGCACATCTCCTGCTCTGTTCTCACGAGCTGTGCGACCTTGGGGGCTCCTACTCGCCTTTGAAACACATGTAAGAAATAATGTCTACCTTTGAGGGCTGTGTTGGGGGGTTGATTGTTTTTGTTTGTTTTGGGGGGGCTGGCTAAAGGAGGTGATGTGTATGAACCTGCTTGGTTATTTGTCACTTCCAGTATTTGCTGAATTGGGGTTTATAATTTCTGGAACACTTATGAATCATCGGGTGCATACCTTGGTCGTCGCACCTGCTGTAAGGGAACAAGGCAGCTTGCCACCTCCCAGGATAAGTTCTCTCCAACTTGTCTTTCTTAGGCTACTTATGAAGTACTCCTCGACTGTTAAATCAACATCACTCAAAAATTGTCCTTAAAGGGAATTCCTTGTCAGTCCAGTGGTTAGGGCTCTGTGCTTCCACTCCAGGGGGCACGGGTTCGATCCCTGGTCAGGAAACTAAGATCCCGTATGCCATGCGGCACGGCAAAAAAAAAAAAAAAAAAAAATGATCCTTACATACTGAAGAAAAGCAGTGACTTGCCACGGTGAGACCAAGGGGTCAAGGTCCTGCCCACACTGCAGTGCCTGGGTAAATGTTCCTCCGTTCCCAGCCCAAATTCTAAGAGACAGGTTTCTCCCTGAGAGCAGAGGCCCTGGGTTCTCCCCGCCCCCACAACCCCATCTCCTAGATCTGTATCTTTTTCCTTCTGTGGCCTGACAAGTTTTTCTGGACATGGGGGCGGGAGTCCCTGGGGCCAGGCCGACTTCGGACTGCATTCTCCTGTGTCAGTTACGAGCTGGGCCACCCAGACAACATGCCAGAACTCTCCAAGTCTCAGTTTCGTTATCCATTAGATGGGGCTAATAATAGAAAGAAGACTTGTCACGGGTTGCTTTGAGGATGGAAACATTTTGTACATGATGTATTTAGCCCCGTCCTTGGCACGTAGGAACTACTTAAACAATAGGGAGGTATGATGTCTGATTCATCACCCCAGGTAGAGTGGGAGGGGACAGTCACAATGCCCTGATCCCCGTCAACATGCCCAACAAGACTGCTTGACTCCAGAGGGGAGGGATTCACTCCTGTGGCGGGGTGGGGGGGAAACGGGAGTGGGCAGGGGAGGAAGTAAGTGGGGAGGAGAATCTCCTCCCTTTCCTCACGCATCTGGCCACAATTCCACTATTGGCTCTGTTGCATCAAATCAGTCGGCGTCCCTGAGATGTCTGCCCACCCACGGGACATCTCTCACTAAACGTATTCTCCCTTCTAGTACTCACTCGTCACTCTGCTTCCCGAATTAAGCTTAATGACCACGCCATGGAGTGAACTCTGCTTCCCAATCAGCACCCTGTGTTTTCCCCGGGCACCAGGCATCACAGCTATACTGGTACCTGCTACGTGCCAAGCCCTGCCCTGCTAGACACCGGTGACAGCAGAAATGACTAAGGCCCACTTGAAGGGAAACAGGACAGCCAGGCTAAGTCCGGGTCCTAGGAGTGACACGAGGCAGGCTCCAGGGAGACCATGTGGGTGAACCTTCATTGTTGATGCCAGTAAAGTGTTCAGTGCACTCTGCCCACATAGGAAGTGTTCAATACATGCGAGTTCATTCTCAATTTCAGTTAATGGCATCTTTCAGTTCTAGGATTTCCATTTGCTTCCTTTTTTGTAGAGTTTCTAGTTCTCTGCCAAAAGTTGCAATCTTGTCCTTTACACCCTTGATCCTATTATTCATTCAGGGTTCTTACAAAGGCTGCCCCTGTTGACTCCATTATTTGAATCCCCACTGGGTCTCCTTCGACGGTCTGGTTTTCTCTGGTACACACGTTGTCTTGCGTATGCCTGATTACTTGTTATTAACTGCTGGACACTGTGTAGCAAAAACTGTAGGGACGATCTGAGGCCCTGGATGATGTTGTATGTACCCAGAGACAATTCACTTGTGCTTTCTCTGGGCACTGAGGGCCAGGAGCACGGCAGCCCCAGGTGACTTCACCCAAACAGGGCTTGAGATGAGTCAGAACTGGGCTTCGGGAAATCCATTTCTGTTCACTTCTCATGCAGCAGAGTCCATTTCTGTTCACTTCTTCATTTCCATTCACTTTTCACGCTCCAGGGTCCCAGCCCAAACCAGGGTTGTCGGTGGGGGGGGGGGCTTCCTACTCAGTGGGAGATAAAATATAAACTGCATCTTCCCCCGCCCCCGAGTCCCATGAGTCTGCCCAAAGACGTGATTGACAAGTTGAGCAGGAACCAGGGAAGGAGGGGCCTTTAGTTCCACTTCAAGGAGCAGGGAATTTATCTAAAAGAAAATTGAATCAGAGGGTGACACTGTCACATTTGTTTTATTAAGACCATCCTGGGAACAGCGGCCAGATGGATTAGACTTGCAAGAAGTTTTGGGGTGATTGAACCTGAAAGCAGGGCAGTGGTGTAACCCTGATCTTGGCAGTGGATATTGACAGCAGGATCTCCAAAAGGAGTTCTGACTTGTAGCATTTGCCAATTTCTCTGGTGTAGATACGCCCACCACGGATGATTTCAAGCCACCCACATCACTGAGTGTGAAGTTGGGAAGAGACGGGCTCTTCCTGGCTCCACACCCTGAGGGGACAGGGAGATTTGAGCGCTCTTTCGTCTTTCTAGACAGAAATTGTCCCCACTTTTCCCAACTCCAAATTTCCTCCTCCTCAGCCCAAATGGCTCACCCCACAGGTCCCATCCCCCTCCCGAGAAACAATCCCTACCAATAAATCCCATTTATCAGGAAACATCAATGAATCTTGGTGCATTTCCAGCTGTGCCTCCTGGAGCTGCATTTGTCGTCATCCAAGTGTCCTTGGGAAACACTTAAGCAACAGGCTTGGGTGGACAGGTGTGTACCTTACATTGTAATGGCTAAATCCCAGATTCAGAATCTTCAGCCAGTTCTTGAATGCCTGAGTGTTACAGCACATACCACACAATACAGGCAGTGCTATTGTCCAAACGTTGTAAATTTTTACTAAGATAATGGCACAAAGGCTCCCGTTACTCTCTCCAAGAGATGAGTAAATATATTAATACAAAGAGGAGGAAAAAGGGTGATAAATACAAGCCCCCATAGTATAATCTGCTGTCTTCTCTTTGTCAAACTCCAGCTACCCTGCCCTGCCAGGCAGCCAAGTCAATTTAACCAAATCTGTTAGTGTATTAGAAGCTCCCTATAGCAGCAGGTCAGGCTTGGAGACAGGTGTTCTCCTGGGCATCTCTGCCCACCAAGCTGCAGCCATCGGAATGACCGAGTTGCCTGTCCTGGCTGGTAAACGTCAGGAGACTGTGTATAAAGCCAACTGTGATTGATTGCTGCTTTCCAAGACGCTTGCTCTCCTCCCAGATACAAATGGTAAACTCACTGTGAATCCTTTCTGAGTTTCAGAGTTTTCCAAGATGATCTCTGTTCCAGCAGTTTCTGGGTTTGATAGGGATCTGCACGGAAAGCCATTATTTACCTACTTATCTTATGTTCTTCCAAGGTACACTTTACTCTTGCCTTCTGGGCTTTGATGACTGATTAGCTTTGTAAGGTAGCTTCTCCGCAGGCAGGAGGAGAAGGGGAAGGACAGGAACTTGGGGGAGGGGACTACCCTGTCTCTTGCCTGCAGTATTTCGGCCTCTGTGTCGTCCGCTTTCATACAGATCTCATTTAGTCCTCATATAGCTGTGCAAGGCAGGTATATGTACCCCCAGTCTCAAGGCGGGGATATACTTATACTCACTTTGTAGAATAAGAAATCGAGGCTCAGAAAGATTAAATCACTTGCCCCAGATCCTGGCTGAGCCAGGATTTGAACCCAGTTCTTCCTACACTGCAGTCCTGCCAGAGAGGCAGGTGACATTTTTTCTTCTCTGCTTGGTTGCACTGGAACAGGAATTGTACTTGTTCTTATGCTGTTCCTTTTGGTTTGAACTCACATCGTACAGAGCAATGATTTATTCTCTAACTGTTTGGAAATTTTAGGAGGTATTTTGCTAGTAAAGAAAAGATGATTCTAAGACCTTACATAGGTTAAAAAGAAACCTCTTTACCTTGTTATGGACTAGGGTGGCCAATTGCCCTAGCTTTTCCAGGATTTTCTTGGTTTTAATACTGAAAGCCCTGCATCACAGGAAACCCCTCAGTTCCCGGAAAACAGATGATTGCCTTATCATACAAACCCTTAGAAGGTACTGGCACCATCTCATGGCTAGTGCTGCAAATTGCAGGCACAATTAACTATCAGTCATTGTACCTTGCCAACTAGCCCAGTAGCAGAGATGTTGTCCATTTTATTAGATGAATAGACATATAGGCAAAGCACACCAGAGGACCCCAAAGCCTTAGTAAGTCTTCCACTCAAGGACAGAGACTATAGCAGATATAATATTGATCAATCACTCTCATTCTAATCAAGTTAATTTTTGATTAAGTCATTCATATTTCATTTCCCCCAACTATGTAATCAAGATATGGTCAACATTCAGTAGCTTAAAACTGTTTTCAAACTTAGGTCGTGGCCTTCCCTGGTGGCGCAGTGGTTGAGAGTCCACCTGCCAATGCAGGGGACACGGGTTCGTGCCCCAGTCCGGGAGGATCCCACATGCCACGGAGCGGCTGGGCCCGTGAGCCATGGCCGCTGAGCCTGCGCGTCCGGAGCCTGTGCTCCGCAATGGGAGAGGCCACAACAGTGAGAGGCCCGCGTACCACAAAAAAAAAGAACTTAGGTGATAGAAAGGATTTACCTTTTCATTGTCACTTCTTCACCTCCTCCCCCTCCTTCACACACATTAGCAATAAAGTCAGCAGTGTAGAGAGGAAACAGAGGTCCAGTGAGGTAAATGGCTTGTCCAGGGCAATGCAGAATACACACAGGGTGGTTCCATCTTCATCCTGTCTCTGTCCTCACTTTCCTGGCTCTTCTGTCAAACCATGAATCTCACTGAGTTCTCTCTTCTCAGATCCCCGTTCTCTGGTTGGCGTCAGTGGTACCACCCACGTTCCTGACGTTAGATGGAGAATGTGGTTCCTCCTCCCAGGAGACATGGTGTCTTCACTGGACTTACATGCAGTTGTCTCCTGAATTCAATCCAGTTCAAGTTATACACTTTATTTAGCACCTACTATGTGCCAGCTCAAAATATTTTGGAATGAACCTTTTATAAGTATAGTGATTCCTTCCCAGCATATCACTGTCTGGTTCTGAGAGTTACATCTTCCCTTACACATTTGAAAACTACAGAAGACCATGGATTAACAGTTTAATGCACCCCACTGGAGACTGTTACACCCACTGGGGGAAGGGTGAAGGTTTGCTGCTCCTGGAATCACTGCTGTGGTTTACAATGCACTTCTCGCTTCCTGATCTCATTTGGTCTCCATACCCCTAGAGCATATCCAGTGGTTTGGAGACAGACTGTCTGTTGTCAAGTCCAGCTCCTCCGCTTATACTGGCTGTCTGGCCTTTGGCAAATTATTTAACCTTCTATGCCCCAGTTTCCTCTTCTGAAAATGTGAACCATAATAGTCCTTCCTCTTATGCTTATTGTGAGAATTAAATGAAGTAAACCACGTAAATAGCTCAGCAGAACGCCCAGCTTGTAGTAAGCACTGTGGAAGTATCAGTTATTACTGTGTCCTTGAAAGCCCGAGTTTGCCAGCCTCCTCTTGACATTGAGGAAAGTGAGACCCAGGTGGGAGTAATAATTTACCCATTAGAGGCCAACTTAGAATTAAAAACTGGACCTTCAAACCACCAACCTTAAGGTCTTTTCTCTGCCCCTCATGTATCTTACTTAACCAGAGGTTGCAAGCCAGTAGCTCATAGATTAAATATTTTATTTTCTCACTTCATTGTTTTATTTAATCAGAATGCTACACATCACAAAATCAGAATATCTGATTCTTTTTGAAAAATGAGAAGTTTTGGGACTTCCCTGGTGGTCCAGTGGTTAAGACTCTGCGCTTCCACTACAGGGGGCGCAGGTCCCATCTCTGGTTGGGGAACTAAGATCCCACGTGCCGCATGGTGCGGGAAAAAAAAAAAGAAGAAAAATGAGAAATTCTGGTAACTTGGGCCTGCATTCTCATGGAAAAACCTACCTGTGGAACTGACTAGTGACAACCCCTAATTCTCCACAGTCCCTACCCTTCCCTATTACCCCTCAGATCTATGGTTGAGGACCAGGTTCTATTAGTATTTCTCATTTAGCTCACACTGTTCTTTCTCTCTTTTTACAGAAACAGTTCTCCAATTTTCCACGTCTCTATCAACAGCGGGAAATGACCAAGTGACTCCAAGGGCTTCCAGATTTTTTGCACAGCAGGCATGCTTCCTCAGTTCACCTGCTCACCCAGCACGCACGGGGCTCTCAGCCCTTGCCTCAGAGCATCTGCATGGTCTCTCCATGGAGGCTGTTGTCTGTACAGTGGCCAGGTCTCCCAGACAAGCCTGGAGCTCCACACCCTTGACATTCCCCTTGAAGCTCACTCTTCAGAGTCTGAGAGCATTTTGCAAATACTTTTCAGTCCCATGCTTCAGATGGAAAAATAGGAGTGGAAGGAGCTTACCATGGGTTTCCATGGGGAGGGCCTGGTAGAAGACGAGGTGTTCCAAGGTCTTCCAGCCTCCGGCTCCAGATTGAGCGCTGGCACAGGAAGGAAGAGCAGCCAGGCACCACCTGTGCCACCAACGCCTCCCAGGGCAGAGCTGCTCCCTCCTTCTTGATTCCCTGAAGAGGATGAGAGGAGAAGCCCCAGCCTGCCTTCCCATATACCCACGCAGGGCTGGCCACCGCGAGGAGGTGGGCAAGCCCAGCTTCCGGAAAGGTGACTCAGGCGAACAGAAGTCAAACTGGTTCTTACCTGCATAAAACTGGAGGTCACGTGGGAGGGGCTGAGCAGGCTCAGTGGGGCTGGACCTTTGTGCCCACCCAAACCCAACGACCGTCAGCTGGCGCCTGCGTACACGCCTTCAGCCAGACAACGTGGGTGGACTTAACCCTGCGTGCCAGGTTCTTTTCTGGGCCTCGGGGGAAAGCCACAGAAGGTCCCTGATGTTCTAATGGGGAAGGCAGACAAGAAGCAAACGAACTAACTTCATATGGCAGGAAGTGCTGGAGGGGAAAGAAGAAACGTGAGGTTTTCAAGGGACGTGGGGTGGGTGCGATTTTAGGGAAAGTGGCCAGGGGAAGTCTCTCTGAGGTGATATTTGAGCTGAGACCTGAATGATTAAGAAAGGGGAGGAGTGTTCCAGGTGGAAGAACAGCAGGCACAAAGGCCCTTGGGTGAGATCATCATGGCTGGATTGTTGCCCACGTGGTTGGGGCTTGGCTTAGGGAGCAGAGGGTATGCGTCCCCTCCTCCAGTTACCCTCAGGCCCCATGCCCAACCCTGGCAAGATGCTGTCTTGGAGGTCAGATACTCTCTCCCCACCTTCTCTTAAAGATTCTGTGTTCTCAACCCTCTCTTCCTCTTTGCCATTCAGAACTGACCTGCTCGTTAGCTTCATGCCCTGGACCCTGCCAGCAGGGAGCAGACAACTCAGGCATCTTTAAAACCACCCAGGTCGATGCATGGGAACAGTGGCAGGGTCTTCCCGCCAGGCTCCAAGTCCCGGGTCCCATCCCCAGGTCTGCAGCTGCATGACTCTGGATGCGTCCCTTTCATTCTCCAGGCCCTCATTCTGATAACTGCAGAGGGAGCCGTCACTTCCTGCCCTGCCATAGCGGAGGGGCTGGCTGGAAGAAGGAATGATGGGCAGACTCTAGAATGCTTTATAAGTTGTGCTCATTGAAGCAGGGCCTTGCTGTAGGCAATGCCGCAGGGCGCAGGTGAAGGGGAGGCCAGCCTAGTGGCTGCCTCCACCCTGATCCTGCCACCTTCGAGCCTCTGTCAGGGAAGAACAGGCCAGTCGCTTGACGAAGTGTCCATCATTCAGGACCCTCTCCAGAGGGGTCTGGGAGGAGCAGTTCACTGTCCCCTCACACAGTCTCTGCAGCCCAGGCTCATTCCTTGACTCAGCCCATGGGGTCTGAAGCCGGGTCGTGAGGTGCAGGATGCTGGAGCGGGGCAGGGCCCCATCCTGGTGCCCTAACCGCAGGGACTTCCCAGGAAGGGCCTCACTTCCTGCTCTCTGCACCCCGGCCTCACCACCTAGAATGCCAGGGCCTCTGAGCTGGGGCTGGGAATTTTTGAAGCAGCTTTTGTAGAGAAATGTTTTCTTGCTAAAGAATCAGGAACTCAATTTTGTAAACCTGGAAAGTTGGGCCTTGGGGCAGCCTGGAGTGGTGTGTGTCTGTTATTACATCAGGAGGGCCGCTCTGGGAGACGGGCTCTGGTGCCTGGAGTTTCAGATCCCCGGCCTCATGAACTATATCTGTAGGATTCTGGGAACATCTGGAAAATGAGGGTAAGACTGTGGCCCCCCTTGTAGAGGGGTTGGGAGGACTGAGCTAATAAACGTGCTCAGGACGCAGGAAGCATCATTTAAGTATGAGCTATAGTCTCACAGGCTATGGGTCTGATGTCTCCCCTGGGGAACCAGGGGCCTGGCGGGGCCCGGGGTCAGTAAGGAGATGGTAAACTGGGCTACCGATCAGGGCCTGGGGGTGGCATGTGGATCAGAGCAGAGGCTGGGGCTTCCCTGACACGGGGCACATCCAGGGTAGGAGGACCACTTGTGAGCACCTCTAACCGCCCCCAGGGCCTGGCCCAACTACAGAACTCTCCTGCCGACACCCCTGCAAATCTGCAAAGCTCTGAGGGATCAGAGCCTGGCCTTGAGCACCCAGAGCCCCTTGGAAGCCTGGAGCCGAATGTCCCAGAGCTGGAAGACTGGCAGCTGCGGGGAGAGCTGGCATTTGGGGATTCCTGGTGGCTGGCGCCCCTTGGCCATGGAGGTCGGGGTGCTTCTGAAGAACCCCAGTGGCAGTGACTGACCTGCCTTGGGCCAGCCCCCTGCACAAGGAAGAAGGGCAGCGGGGTGGGATGGGGGGAATGAGATACTGAGGCTGGATGTCATTAGAACCCCTATCTTGGATTCAGACGGTCGCAGGTGAGGTCTCCTGGCAGGAGAGACCCCAAGGTCCTAAAGGGAAGTCATACTGTGGAAACAGAAGTCTGGGCCACTAGCTGGGCCCAAGGCAGGGCCCCTGGTGCCGTGGGAAGACTAAGAAGTTGGCGGGGGCGGGGGGGGGGGGGGAGAATCCCTCCACTGCAGCCAGGAGAGCAACACCCAGGGGGCGACCTGGTTCCTGCCGTTCTAGGGACATGAGGCCACGACACTGAACTCGAGTTGTGAAAAGAGATGGCATCGGTTTTACAATTCTGAAGATTGTAAATCCTCGAGGAGTTTCCCATGGTCTTAGACAAACCCTAAAGCCCTTACAGCGTCCCTAAGAGTCTGCGCCACCAGGTCTGGGCTGAGCTTGCCAAACAACGCCCTTGTCCTCTGAACTGCAGCCACACAGGCCTGCTTTTGATTCCTCAAATTCCCCGACATCAGGACCTTGGCATTGCTTCTGCCCTGCATGGAACTGCCTCCCCTCCCCTGCTCTGCTGACTAGTCTACCAGCCTCTCCCTGAAGACCTCAGCTCAGACACTCATTTGTGTGATACTCCGTGCAACACCCGCCTCCCTGGCAGGGCACCGCAAGGACAGTGTCTGCTTTGGTCTCCGCTGTGTCCCTGACCCATAGCACAGGATCTGCCACGTGGAGAAAGGAAACAAAGAATGGATAGGAAGCCTCCACGCGTGGACACGGTGCCTCTCTCTCTCTGACACACACACACGTACATCGCTACAGATAAACGAGACTCCCGAGCATAACATTCATAAGTGATCACACATTGAAACACACAAGTTCACATCCGTCAAGGTCAAGACGGGCCACCTCTGCTTAACCCACGATCCCCTCTTCTGGGAACTACCCCCATCACCTGCATCCCAACACACAGGGCCAGTCACCTTCAACGTCCCAACTCTGTCCCCAGGCCATAGCTGATTGGACCTGTGAGGCCAACTGCTTCAAACTGACCCACTGCCAGGAATAAGGAAGTAAAAAGCAGAGAAGCCAGGCCACGTGTAGCTGCTCTCAAACCCAAGACTTCGAAATCCATCAGCTCTAGAAGGGGCCACTCTCGGCAGATGTACGGAGAGAGAAGCAGATTCTATGGGAGAGAAGAACGGAGCAGACAGACAGAGAGACGCAGAGGTGAGGAGGCAGTGGCCTTCAGCTGATAGATGATGATGCCTCCATGTCTCATAACCTTAGCGTTCCCATTCAGGATCTCTCATGAGATCCTGTACTTCCTGCTGCTGTCTCACAAATTCCCCATCACAGCCGAAGCTAGCTCAAGCGTGTCCTGTCTCCTGCAACCGAAGCCTTCAATTAAATAATCCCATAAAAGCCAAGGAACAGCACATAAGGAAACTGAGCAGTCAATCAACATGAAATTCCAGAAGGGACAGTCCAGTAAGGCACGGGTTGGCGATGGGAAGAATCATTTCCTGCAACCGTACGGTGCATCCGGTTTGTCCGCCGGCCGCGCTGCCTCGTGTTGGCGAGCTGCTCCGCCTTTTCTCACTCCAGCCGTCTCACCCCGTCTTCGGCCGCACTGCATCGGGCACAGGACAGGAGTCAGAGCCAGCTGCATCCTCCTGGCGGTGTCCAAGCTGTGTCTGAAAGAAGAGGAGTAGTTCCTGGTGCTTTCCCAGGAGCTAAGGGGTAGAGCTGCCAGCTAGTTCAAGGTGGGCTGGTCCCTGCAACACCAACCAACAATCAAAACCTAAAGCACACTTGCTCCAAGAAGATTCACTCCCCACCCATCCCCACCAGGTGCTACGTTGGACCCTGAGGGCACACAGGTGAGTAAGGTGGGCGTGTCCTCATCCTCGTGGGACTCAGTGTTCACACGTCCAGAAAAAGGACATCACGGGATGATGTGTGCATGGATAAAGGAAGCACAGGGTTTGGTGGCTCCCTCCAAACAGGGGCACCCCAATCAGGCTTGGGGATGGGGTCGCAGGACGGAGATGGGACAGGTAAGGGGGGAGGATGGGACAGAGGCCCCAAGGGGAGAGAAAGCACTGCTGGGGGCTTCAGGGAATTAATTATAAGTCATCAGAGCCAAAATGTAGAGTTCAAGGGGAAAAGCAATGGGAGGAGGGTGATGGGGGCCCTGGCATCCAGACCCTTGTCCATCTACTCCATCAAGGGCTCTGGACTTTGGCCGAACTGGGGGCTACAGAACTTCCAACAGGGGAGACTCGGGGTAGCAATCAGGTTGGAAGTGGGGGCAAGGCTAGCAATCTTTAATTTGCATTTTCCCTCTTACATTGTAGGCTTATCTGGCGGGGGGGGGAAGAGTTGGGGAGCTGGTGGTAGTTATCTTACCCCACCTCACCCTCCCAGAGAAAAACAACATGAGCTAAAGGGTATCTCTGTTGTTTGTTTCATGTCTCAGGGTGGCTGGACCCTGGGAAGCCCTGACCCACACGTTAGTCACCTGAGAATGCTTCCTTTTCTGAGACCAGGGGCTTTCATGGGGAAAGTAGAAGCATTGCAACCACAGAGTCTTGCAGTACATCAGAATTCCTGGAGAGACTGAGCTACAAGCCACTCCTTGGTGGGTAACAGGAAGGTGCAACTGACCTGTGGTCTGTTACAAAGTATTGCATCACTGGGGAAAGAAGCCTATGCCCAAGAACAGAACCGCCCAGAGTCTGGGCTTGTCCCGGACCTAGAGGCTCTACCCCGGCTGACTGGATCCCAGTGCTGGGGGCCAGGGTCATGGACTTGGATGTCAGGAGGGCCTGCCTGTCTTGGTCTGTTGCAGGAACACAGGGTGCACACCTAAGCCAGACCAGCCTCTCTGCTGCTCCAGAAAGGTTCCATTACAAATGCACACTCCTCTTTGTGGTTCGTGCCTGACTGACAGATGGTGGTCTTTATATGTGTGTACAGAATCTAGCAGGCAATGGAGATTAGCATGCAGGCATTTACCGGGGAGTTAACTCAGAATCCACACCTGTATGGTGTGAGGAAAGAAGGAACTAAGCCGAAAGAAAAGCTGAACTGCAGTCACACAGGCCTCCTCCCATCCCGTAGAAAATCTGGAGCTAGGGTGGCCCTGGGGAGGGAGTCAAGCCTTTATGTCCCCACATTTACTGGTCATTTCCCTTGGAAGGGAGAGGTGACCCCTATGGCTGTGGCCCATTCTCAATGGGACTGGTGAGGTTGGTGATCTGGGTAGCACCCCCCAGCATCTACTACAGTGGCAGTGACTAATGACAGCTGTCATGCTATCATATGAACCCTGTCATTGAATTTTCACAACAGTCTTTAGAATGTATAACTATTCCCTTTATTTTACAGATGAGGAAACTGAGGGATGGAGCTGTTTGACTCAGAGGCTGTTTAACCACCCAAACACCTCCTTTGCGAATCAAGCACTAGATGTGCTTGCTCAGCACATCTAGTCAGGAAACCTCAGTCCCAAAAACCTTAACTTCTCATTCACCCACGGACTGTTCCCAGACAAGCCTTTATTCCTTTCTAGGATTCGATTTTCCCAGCTCTAAAACGGGGATCATAACACTTGACCTACTTTTTACTTCCCTCGTTGCATTGTTACCAAGACCAATTAAAAACAAGACTGGATCTGTGGGTGTGCTTTGGGAACTGCTAAGTCCTATACAAATAGAAGATGGCATTCTTACTACACATGCAGGATACAGGGTCTGAGGGATCAGCCTCCTGCCCGGTGAGGAACTTGCTCCAAAGTCACGGGAGTCATTGTGGAGGGGATGCTGGGAGCCTCACAGGTTGGCCAGCACCTGAACCTGTTTCTACCCAGAAGCTCAAATGGTGGAAGGGAGTGAAAGCCTTTATCTCTTGCAGCAAGATCTGTTTCTTTAATTTGGGGATTGGTCTGAGGCCCTTTCTGGGGTTCATGAGCTAGGGGACCTGGTACAGTTGATCAGAGAAAGTTGCAGGCTGTGGAAGGCAGGATTTCAAGCCCTCGGCACAGAAAGAAACCCCAGGATACGGAAAAGGGGGCACAGAAAAGAGGCCTTCCTGTAGCCCAGAATGACAGCAGTTTCCTCAAAGAGCTCCAGAGTGGGACCTGGGATCTGAGTGTTGGCACCACTGCTAGTCCAAGAGAAGGCCGTGTGTGTGTGTACAGCGGTTGACCTGGGGTCAGATGTACCACGGGGCCTCTTGATTCATTTGAAACCAGAGTCCATCCAGATCTGTTTTGAGAGTGACTTCGGTCCTTGGGTAAAAGCATGGCATACTCATCCTAACAGATGATGAAAAAAAGTTCTCCAGGTGAGGTGTGGGCTCAATGAGGAGGGAGCGGAGCCCAGGAGATGCCAAGGCATGGCTGAGGTATAACCTCTTCCTATATGGGGACAGTCTCCCCATCTGTGAAATGGGAATGATGATAGCACTTTAATAATACTAGCAAAGCTTTAGTAGAGCAATGCGGACATAGTATGTACCTGTCAGCTGACGGCTGTGGCTCTTTCAAAATGTTATGTATGGCAAGGTTATTTATCTGTTTGTTTGTTTGTTTATTTTGCAGTCATACAAGTTCAGAAGTGTCATATATTCGTGGTGAATTAAATACTTGGTCACTAGGTTGTGGCCCTCCCCTTCCTGTTCGTGCTTTCTCAATGAAGTTCTGCTCTGATATTCGGAGTGGCCCCAGCTCTCTTCCTGTCCGTGCTTGGCTGTGTTTTTTCATCCTTTCCCTTTTAACTTTTCTGTTTAATATTTGCCATGTCTCTTGTAAATAGCATTAAGCCAGTTTAGAATCCAATCTGACAATCTTTCAACTAGGAAGTTTGGTTCGTGTTCATTTAGTTGTCATCTTTAATGTATTTGGACTTGCTTTACTACCTTAATTTTTAAAATTTCTATTTTAGCCCTTTTTCAATGCTTCTTATGTCTCCTCTTTTGCCGTTTTTTGGTGGGGAGGTATTGTTGTTTTTATTTGAGTTCCCCCTTCCCCTATTGGTTTAGAAGTCACATACTCTGTCTCTGCTCTTTCAGTAGTTACCATTGAAATTTAACCATGAATATTTTACTTTCCGGAGTCCAGAGGTAACAAATATCTAAACTTCCTTCCCCCAAAATATGTGGATTTATGAGCACTTTTAAGTTCAGCTATCTCCCCCTCAGCCTATTGCAGAATGGCATTTTAGTTCTGTCCTTTCTCTAACCCACATTTATTGTGTTTATTTATTTTTGTCTGTGTTGGATCTTGGTTGCTGCACGCGGGCTTTCTCTAGTCGTGGCGAGCGGGGGCTACTCTTTGTTGCGGTGTGTGGGCTTCTCATTGCGGTGGCTTCTCTTGTTGCGGAGCACGGGCTATAGGTGTGTGGGCTTCAGTAGTTGTGACACGTGAGCTCAGTAGTTGTGTCTCGCAGGCTCTAGAGCACAGGCTCAGTACTTGTGGCTCATGGGCCTAGTTGCTCCGCGACATGTGGGATCTTCCCAGACCAGGGCTCGAACCCGTGTCCCATGCATTGGCAGGCGGATCCTTAAACACTGTGCCACCAGGGAAGCCCTCTAACCCACATTTAGTTTAGTTTTGTTTTTTTTACAGACATGACAAGGTTTATTTAGATTTTCCTACCTGTTTACTGGTTTCTTAGCTCACAATTCTTACTTATATCCCAGATGTCCTGTGATAGGCAGAATAATGCCCCCTGCCCCAAAGATATCTCCATCCTGGAACCTATGAATCTGTTATGTTACAA
This sequence comes from Phocoena phocoena, assembly GCF_963924675.1. NCBI lineage: Eukaryota > Metazoa > Chordata > Mammalia > Artiodactyla > Phocoenidae > Phocoena > Phocoena phocoena. The sequence goes on along the minus strand of NC_089232.1, from coordinate 12,210,592 downwards.
GGGGAAATGAAGGTTGATAATAAGCTGACCTTAGAATAAGGAGATTATCCTGAATTATCTGGGTGGGCCCCATGTAATCACAAGGGTGTTTAAAAGTGGAAGAGGTGTAGGTGATACGATATAAGAAGGACCTAACCCCTGTTGCTGGCTGTGCAGATGGAGGAAGGGGCCACAAGCCATGCAATGCGGGCAGCCTTTAGAAGATGGAGAAAACAAGGATGCAGATTGTCTCCTAGAGCCGCCAGCGGTCCTGCTGACACCTGGAATTTTTCAGAATCCTGACGTAGAAAAATGGAAGACAATAATTTTGTGTTGTTCTAAGCCACTAAGTTTATGGTAATTTGTTATTGCAGCTATTAAAAAACTAATTACACCTTTCTTTCTGGGATCATTTTCCCTTTTTTCAAAACACTCTTTAGCTATTCATTTTTTAAATAACTTTATTTATTTTATTTATTTATTTTTGGCTGCATTGGGTCTTCATTGCTGTGCGTGGGCTTTCTTTAGTTGTGGCGAGCGGGGGCTACTCTTCATTGTGGCACGCGGGCTTTTCATTGTGGTGGCTTCTCTTGTTGCGGAGCGTGGACTCTAGGTGTGCAGGCTTCAGTAATTGTGGCACATGGGCTCAGTAGTTGTGGCTTGAGGGCTCTAGAGTGTAGGCTCAGTAGTTGTGGCACACGGGCTTAGTTGCTCCGCGGCATGTGGGATCTTCCCGGACCAGGACTCGAATCTGTGTCCCCTGCATTGGCAGGCGGATTCTTAGCCACTGTGCCACCAGGGAAGTCCCTAGCTATTCTTTTAATGAGGGCTAATTGGTGGTAAACTCGTTTATTATTTATCTGGAAATATCTTTATTTGTCCTTTTTCTTGAGAGATAGTTTCAGTAGGTACACAATTCTATATTAATAGTTAATTTTCTCTCAGCACTTTGAAGATGGCATTCAACTGTCTTCCTGCTTCCATAGATATGGAGAAGTCAGCTGTCAGTCTACTGGAAAAATAATCTCTAATTTTGGTGTTTTACAGATTCATTGCAATGTATCTATGTGTGTATCTTTATTTACATGTCTTTTTATGAGCTTTGTTTCCCGGATCTGTGGATTCACTTATTTATCAGTGCTGGAATATTCTAAGATATTCACGTTTTGAGTATTGTTTTTCTCCCTGCTCTCTATTTCCACCTTAAGGGGCTGTAATTAGATGTATGTTACACTTTCTCATGCTATGCTTATAGTGTCTTAACATGTCTGTCATACATTGAATTGCCCTGTTTCCTTGTTTTGCATTCTGTGTGATTTTTTTTTTTTTTGGACTGGAGTTTTCAGTGCAGTAATTCTTCTTTAATTAGTCATTCATTCTGCTGTTTAAACCCACTCACTGAGTTTTTATTTTAAAAGCTATATTTACTATTTCTAAAAGCTCAATTTATTTCCCCAAACTGCCAGATCATTTGTTATATTTGTCTCTTGCTCACTTTTTGATTCAATTTTTTTTTTTTTTTTTTTGCGGTACGTGGGCCTCTCACCGCTGTGGCCTCTCCCGTTGCGGAGCACAGGCTCCGGACGCGCAGGCTCAGCGGCCACGGCTCACGGGCCCAGCCGCTGGGCGGCATGTGGGATCTTCCCGGACCGGGGCACGAACCCATGTCCCCTGCATCGGCAGGCGGACTCTCAACCACCGTGCCACAAGGGAAGCCCCTTGATTCAATTTTTATGTTAAATATTTTACAAGTAGTTATTTAAAATTCTGAATCTGATAGATCTGAAGTCTTTGGGGGGTCTCAATCTGTTATCTTTGTTTCAGACTCAGGTTACCACATCACTGGGACCATCTTATACCCAAAGTTGGAGGTCTGAATGGTGAGGTCAAATTCCCATCTGGGATTTGAAGTCCACCCAGCAATAACCTCAAAACTCTCTTAAAAATAAAAAAAAAAGGAAAAAGGAAAAGTAATAAAGACCACATTGAGTTTTATTTATAACATTAACCTTCTAACACAAAACATAACAGTTTAGCTCTTTAAGACAGCTAAAAATAGCAATAATTAAATGAACATTTTAGTTAAAGCAGTTATTACAAAACAAAGGACCCCAACCTAAGAGGGGTCTATGTATAGGCCTTAGGGCCATAAACTCATTTAAATTTTATGCAACATGTCAGGTTCATCTTGGGGATAAGGACTCATACCTCAAAAGGATATATAATCTCAAAAAAGGTTAAGAATCACTACTCTGGGGAAACCTCAGAAATGAAAATAAACCCTCAGGTATTATTTTGTCTGTTTCTTCCCTATCCCCTTAATGTATCCCCCTATCCCCTTACTGTTTCCTAATCCATTCCTTCATTTCTGTGGCTTCTAAGAGAGACCTTAGCTTATTTTCTCACGTGAGATTTTGGAGTCATACAAATTTGAAAGCAAAATATTAAAATTCCAGTAGACAAACGAGCAAAGGAAATTTTACAAAATGTTGAAATCAGATGCAAAACAGAAATATAGTAAATGCTTAGCTTCCACCATTAACAAGGAAATCATAGATAAAATAAAGTATTTACACCTGACGAATTAGCAAAAATTAGGAAAACACACCTCCCAACATGGGTGATGGTGCAGTGAAATCTGATGATGGTGACAAGCTATTGTTCAAACTTTTTCAGAAGGTGATTGTGTGACATGTATCAAAACAAAATCATGACTCTTTGATCCTTTAATCCCAGTTCAGGGACTCTTTCGACAGAAAATAATCTGAAGGATAAAAACCACATGATTATTTCGGCATAGATGAAAACAGCAAAACGTTAGAAGAGACCTCAATGTGCAAAAAAGGAAAATTAATTAATAATGTTATACCATACGACCCAGCAATCCCACTACTGGGCATATACCCTGAGAAAACCATAATTCAAAAAGAGACATGTACCGCAATGTTCACTGAAGCACTATTTACAATAGCCAGGACATGGAAGCAACCTAAGTGTCCATCGACAGATGAATGGATAAAGAAGATGTGGCACATATATACAATGGAATATTTCTCAGCCATAAAAAGAAATGAAATTGAGTTATTTGTGGTGAGGTGGTTAGACCTAGAGCTTGTCATACAGAGTGAAGTAAGTCAGAAGAGAAAAACAAATACGGTATGCTAACACATATATATGGAATCTAAAAAAGAAAAATGGTTCTGAAGAACCTAGGGGCAGGACAGGAATAAAGACCCAGATGTAGAGAATGGACTTGAGGACACAGGGAGGGGGAAGGGTAAGCTGGGATGAAGTGAGCGAGTGGCAAGGACATATATACACTACCAAATGTACAATAGATAGTTAGTGGGAAGCAGCTGCATAGCACAGGGAGATCAACTCCGTGCTTTGTGACCACCTAGAGGGGTGGGATAGGGAGGGTGAGAGGGAGACGCAAGAGGGAGGGGATATGGGGATATCTGTATACGTACAGCTGATTCACTTTGTTATACAGCAGAAACTAACACACCATTGTAAAGTAATTATACTCCAAAAATAATAATAATGTTACATTTATGGAAAATTATGCAACAATTTAAAATGTTTAATTTTAAATACTGAGCAGCAAACATGATAAGTGGTTATAACACATTCTTATGTCATCTTAGAGGCTCAGAAAACACAAGGAGATTTCTGAGGTGCACAGTTCTCAGAAGATACGGAACTAGGATGCAGATTTCCCTCTATGTTAAAAAAGTTCTGAGCAGATAGCTGTACCTCATGACTGGATGGCCATATCGTATGAGAAACAAACTGAGAAGCCTATGACTCCGTGTATAGAGTTTACAGTTCTCAGCAAACAAATCTCATCAAAAATGTTACTCTGGCATATACCAAATGAGCAACATAGTGATCCCTGAACAGAATAACAAGTCTACCCAAATGTTCACCTCCTCTGTTCTCATGAGGGACGATGTATAACCAGCAAGGCTTTAGGACTCGGTTGGAAGGGGTTTTCTTTTCACAGGCTCTCCAGCCATCATACATGTCAACAGTAGCCCCTGATCCCGTAGTCTCTTGACTCATCATTGTGGTCACCAGCCTACTCGCTCTTGCCAAACACTTCCACCATCTTCGTGTCTGTGTAATACTCCTTCTACCCAGAATGCCCTTCTTCTGTCCAGAAACTCATTTACCCCTGAGCTCAAAGGCCACCTCCTCTGAGAAGTGTTCCCGATGCATTCCCCATCAGTGTTAGAGCTTCTTTCCAGGACTTCCCTGCCCTTCTTTTTATTTCCACACTGCTCTACCGTGTTATAGTAAATGGCAATTCCATCTGTTTCTTCACTGAGATTGAGAGTTTCTCCAAATCAGAATGATGTGGAATTCCCAGCAAAATGGATCAAATATGGGATCTGGAGTTGGATAAACCTGATTTTAGATTTTGGCCACACACACAGACTCTATGACCTTGGACAAGTTGCTGAGCTTCTCTGAACTTCTGTTTCTTCATCAATACAATAGAGGTCAAAGAGAAACTGTTCATTAGGCTCTTAACACATGCTAAATGCCCAACAAATGTTAGCTGTGCACTCAGGCGGTGAACACATGGTGTAGACCAAGACCAAAGTCTTTTGACTCCCAACTTAGTGTGGCACCTTCCGGGCCAGGGGAGGTGTATGATGAGCAGAACACCCAGCTCCTTGAGCCAACAAGAGTCCAGCTCTGAAAATCCCTTGGAGCCCTCAGACATTGGGGAAATCCCTTCACACATCTCCTGCCCCCACCGTGAGGAGACCCAGGAATAGATCACCGTAGGGGTAGGAGTCAGAACCCTGAGCCACTGTCCAGGCTTCTGCCCTCTCCGTGTCCTGGGCCAACAGACAGTGAGTCACTATCAACATCATCCATGACACCCACTGGTCTTGGAGCCTATGACCTCATGACATGAAGAAACTTTCCTTCTGACAAGCATCACTTCCAGGTAACCAAAGATTTGTCTCTGTTTCTACCACTGTTGCTCTGAACTTACCTCTAAGTGACTCCTTAACCCTGAAATTACTTGTTGGGGACCTCATCTTCTGTGTTACTGAGAAGAATTAAGACATTTGTCAGGAACTCCCTTGACTTCCTTCTTCCGAACTGCTGCAGAAACATGGCAACGCATAATGAATGATAAAAATCACACAATCTGGAATCAGATTGGACCCAGAGGTGAGGCTGGTTTCTGTCTGCTATTAGCTGAGTAACTTTTAGCATCTTTTCTAACCTCTGGACACTTATCTGGGCTGCTACCCTGTGAAAACCAAGTAAAAAAAAATAAACCTCCAAGATGCCATGAGGATTACATACCATAACTTAGTGAAAGAACCAGAAACCTTGTAGGTACTCAACAAATATTGATTATCCACTTGTCTTGCTTTCAAAATATTGTTGTTCCTTACTTTCCATCCCTGAAGTTCCAGCTGTTGGAGGGACATGTTCCCAGTAAAATGTACCCTACATATGACATCCACAATGCCCAAAACAGAATCTGTCAGCTTCCCGCTCCACCCTTCAGACTACTCTGTTTATGTTGACGACACACCCTTCTTGTATTCATTTCCTATTACTACTGTATGTAACAAATGACCAAAACTTAATGGCTTGAAACTCAAAAAAAGGGCGAATTTTACACCCTCCTCCCACATAAAATATGTTCTCAGAAGAAAGGACAGCCCTTCTCAAAAAACAGAGTTGTCAGCAGTACCCCCAACACATTTAAACATCAGGTACAGGGCTCTCACTTTTCTCATTTTATTTGGTACTAGTCTAAGAACAAATATGTAGAAACGACTGTTCTGAAAGATTTGGCAATAGTATAGAAGGCAGATTGGAGCCGGGGAGGGATTACAAACAGAGGAAGGATTTCAGTTCAAAAGGGGCTATTGCAATACTTTGGACAAGCAGTTCTAATAATACAGTATATTGGACAAGCAGTTCTCATTGGGGGAGGAGAGGGGTGTAAAAAGGGCCTTTCTTTTATGAAGTAATGGTGATAATAGGTGGAACCTGTTATTTTTATTAAGGTCTTTGTCAGAATTAAAAGGGGATTTCCCCAATTAAAAAAAATTATTGCCATGAGTTATTCAATAGTCTGTGAAGAGTTGTTTTAAATCATAGCTCTGATCACAATAAGCCTCCTGCCCCCAATCCACTCTCAGTCTAAAAACGTTAATGCCTCCCTCTGCCTGCAAAAGGAGACCGTCTTGCTTCTTCTGCCAACCCAGGTCTTCACAGCAGGTTCCCCATCTGCTCAGACCCCTCCACACGTTCCCACACAGGTCACGTGGACCCTTCACTGTCTCTAAATTAATTAATAAATTTAATTTTTTCTTTTTTTTGGCCACACTACGTGGCTTGTGGGATCTTAGCTCCTCAACCAGGGATCGAACCCAGTCCCTCAGCAGTGAAAGCGTGGAGTCCTAACCACTGGACTGCCGGGGAATTCTCTTTACTGTCTCTGGAAGTCTCCCCGCTCCCCATTCCTTTGGTTTGTTTTGCTCCCTCAAACTGCCACGTCCTCCTTCTTGCCTGTATTCACATGTTGAAATCCTGGTGGACCCTCAAAGCCCACACAGAATGCTGCTTCCTCCTTGAAACCTTCCTGATGCCCCAGCCGTCTGTCATCACTTCCTCCTCACAGGCTTGTTTGGACCTTCCTGGCAGCACTAAAACTTGGCTTTTTTGAGCTTGTTTGGCACCCTGTACTCAGAAGGAGGAGTGAGTAGTGATGATGACAAATACGGGCTTTTGGTCAGGAAGGTCTGAACTGGAACCTAGTCTACAAAACTTACTAACCGAGGCAAGTGACCTAACTTCTCTGAGCCTCTGTTTCTTTGTTTGTATGATGGTGTTGGCCTGCACCTCACAGACCTACAAGTCCTGTGCTTGCCCAGCTTCAAGACGGAAGAAAGAGCCCGGAGTCAGCAACAGAGACATCAATGGTTTAATGGATGGGAGGAATCTTACACGTCTGAAGCAAGATCCTGGAGCTACACCCCACCATATGTGGCAGACAGCAGGCAGGACACCGTGGCAGTCTTTGCTCCCACGGGGACGGGGAGATGGCCAGTTATAGGGGAATTGACATCAGGTTAGCTCATTACTTACCAGGGAAACCAGTAGAGGGGCACGCCCCTCACCACCCCTTTGATAAACTGTCACTAGCTGGGGCCTGGTGTAAGTACACAGGTACACAGGTGAGCGTGAAACAGGCACTGGTCGGGCAGGGGATGTTCAGAGAGCAAGAGAACAGCCATCTTGAATGGACTGAAAACACAGATGGGTTCTGAAAGTGCTGATGAGAGGTGCCCCAAGGTAATGTGCTCGACACAGCACCTTCAAGGTCAGCCATTAGGCCAACTTCATCGATATTAAGACCAGGGCCCACTTCCGTCTTCCACCGTATCCAGCCCTTGGCTTGACGGGCTTCTGTTCTGGTACTACATCTTGGCATTTGCTGCTTCTCCTGAAACAGGACTCAACTAGCCCCTGCTGGTGTGAATATGGATGCGTCTAATCACAGAATACCTCCAGCTTTAAAGAAAGAACAGAATACTGCATGAGAATGCCCCCTCCTCTGTGAGTGGCGTTTTTCTCTATCCTTTCTTGACTCTTTTTTCCTCAATTTGTCCCATCCCACCCCCATGCCTGCAGAAAAAAAGCCTCCCTTGATTTCTGCTCGTTTTCTAAGCCCGTTCTCCAACCTTCCTGTCACTTCTGGAAACTACCTGATCATTTTTTCAATACATTACTTTGCTATTTCCGCTAGTCTGAGTCCCTTTCCATTATTTTTCCCATAGATCCCGGCTGATAAAGACGGACCTGTCAACAATGATTGGCTTCTCACACTATTATTGTCAACACTCCACCTGCCATGCAGACATTTGGGGTCACTAAATGCATGACGGCTCTCACTGGCCGTGCATGAGACAATTTCAGATCTCAGAATTTATATATATATATGTATATATGTGTATATATATACATATATATGTGTATATATATACACATATATTGTATATATATATAAATTTTTTAATCTCAACTTTTTAAATATTTATTTGGCTGGGAGGGGTCTTAGTTGCGGCACTCGAGATCTTTTGCTGTGGCACGTGGGATCTTCCGTTGTGACGCGCCGGCTGTAGAGCGCGGGCTTAGTTGCCCCGCGGCTTGAGGGATCTTAGTTCCCTGACCAGGGATCAAACCCGTGTCCCCTGCATTGGAAGGTGGGTGGGGTTTTTTTGTTTTTAGGAAGAACTTTCTTTTCTTTTTTTCTTATTAGTTATCTATTATATACATATTAGTGTATACATGTAAATCCCAATCTCCCAATTCATACCACCACCACTACTCCCCCAGCCGCTTTCACCCCTTGGTGTCCATATGTTTGTTCTCTACATCTGTGTCTCTATTTCTGCCCTGAAAACCGGTTCATCTGTACCGTTTTTCTAGGTTAGAAGGTGGATTCTTAACCACTGGACCACCAGGGAAGTCCCTCTCAGAATATATTTTTATATATCAATAGTATAATTATGTATTTATTCTCAGATGTATTAGAAACAAATACAGCTTTCACATTTAACTTGTGATTTTAAGGATAGCAGTGGAGGAGGAGGGTAAAATAGATAATTCTTATTTTAAAAATGCATCTGTAGTATAGCTACTTTTTTGTTTTCTATCCACCAACTAAACATGCTTCCCACTGGGGATAAATCCCCCACCAATCTTGTCTGGCTAGGAAGTGTCTGGGTTTTGCTTTCCATTTCATAATTTGAAAGAACCAAATACTCCTTTCCTCTTCCCAGGACAGTGAGGGGATGGGCACACGACTAAATAGGGGACGGCTGGGTGTTCCGACGGAGAACTTTGAATTTGAGGGAATGACGCAAAGACACAGAAAGCATTGTTACCTCGCTCAGTGTAAGTATCATATGATATCGTTTACATGTGGAATCTAAAAAATGGTACAAATGAACTTATTTACAAAACATAAATAGAGTCACAGTTGTAAAAAACAAACTTATGGTTACCAGGGGGCAAAGGTGGAAGGGAGGGATAAATTGGGAGATTGGGATGGACATATACACACAACTGTATATAAAATAGATAACTAATAAGGACCTGCTGTACAGCACAGGGAACTCTACTCAATACCCTGTAATGACCTATATGGGAAGAGAATCTAAAAAAGAGTGGATATAACTGATTCACTTTGCTGTACAGCAGAAACTAACACAACGTTGTAAATCAATTACACTTCAATAAAATTTTTTTTAAAAAAGAGAGCAGTGTTATCCATGGCAGTGGTAGCAGCACCTTTATGGGGGAGCATCTTGATGAAGCACTGAATGAGATCTGGAAAGTCAAAGTAATTTGCCCACAGTCACAGAGCTATTGCAGAGAAGGGTTCATGGTGGGGCAAGACTTCTGCCCACCCCTTTCCGCTCTGCTGACTGCACCCCCAATAAGAGGATATCAGACTTGTCACTGTGAGTCTGCCACCACACGAGCACAAGCCCCACACATGCTGATGCTAAACTGGGCTCCAAGCTACAAGGTGGAGACCCAGGAAGGAGCATGGGTTTCAATGGAGAAGAACACGAGAGCTTTGATTCAGCTTTCTACTGTGGGCATAAGGCCCTGCAAAGCCTGCACAGTCGGAGCGGGGGAAGGGAGTGGGAGGCCACTGCCCTGCGTAGACCTCTGCCTTCTCTCCAAGCTCATGCGTGGACCACATCTGGTTACAATGAGTCTGTAGGCATGGGAAGGGGCCGTGCACATGGTAGCCTGGCTCTTGGACCTCATCTTTTAGCCTCCTTCCAGCTTGTCCTTGCAGGGCCTGGAAAGCTGAAAACACATCTCTCAGACTCCCTGTGATGTCAAGTCTGCCAGACACCTCCACGGGAGACCCAAATTTAGAATGCATTATTTGGGGCGAGTCATCCATTCTCTCACTGCAGACTTCAGCAAGCCAGGCATGCTTCCGTGGGTGGCTTTCTGGTCTCCAGGTCACGGGTGAGCCCCTGTGTTTCTGGAGCCGACAGCCATGGCAACTGCCTCCTGACCCCTGCACTGGGCTCACGTGGTGTGAGTTGGAGCCAGGAGTTGTGATAGCATCTTCTTGATTGTGACAGAGATGCTGGTGCCCCCAGCAAGCCAGTTCTGGAATGTTCCCCCAGGGATGATTCCTGGACGCCTCACGCAAAGGTCATTCCTTTAGTCCTCCAGCTGATTCTGTAAGTCCCCAGTTCTTCATATGAAAACATTTCCTGCTCGAATCAGCTGCAATGTTTTGTTACCTGCAGCTGAACCCTGCCAAATAAATCGACAGTCCGCCATCTTCCTCGCCTCTTTGCCTTAGCATGTGTTCTTGGCTCTGTCTAACATTCTTCTTGCCCTAACTCTGCCTAGATAAATTTTACTTTTACTTCAACACTTAACTCAAACATCACCTCTTCCTTGAAACCTTCACTTCCTATTTCCAGTATGGTTTAGTTCCTGCTCCTCCTTGCCATCCTTTTCTGTCTTTCTAGCTTTCTTATTTATTTATTTATTTTTAAGATGTTGGGGGTAGGAGTTTATTAATTTATTTATTTATATTTGCTGTGTTGGGTCTTCATTTCTGCGCGAGAGCTTTCTCTAGCTGTGGCAAGCGGGGTCCACTCTTCATCGCGGTGCGCAGGCCTCTCACTGTCGCGGCCTCTCTTGTTGCGGAGCACAGGCTCCAGACGCGCAGGCTCAGTAGTTGTGGCTCACGGGCCTAGTTGCTCCGTGGCATGTGGCATCCTCCCGGACCAGGGCTCGAACCCATGTCCCCTGCATTAGCAGGCAGATTCTCAACCACTGCACCACCAGGGAAGCCCCCTTATTTATTTATTTATTTATTTATTTGGTTGCACCAGGTGGGCTCCTTAGTTGCAGCTCACCGGCTCCTTAGTTGCAGCATGAGAAACTCTTAGTTGTGGCATGCATGTGGGATCTAGTTCCCTGACCAGGGTTTGAGCCTGGGGCCCCTGCATTGGGAGCTTGGGAGTGTGAAGTCTTAACCACTGCGCCACTAGGGACGTCCCTCTTTCTTTTTTCTTTCTTTCTTTCTTTCATCCTTCCTTTGTTCCTTCTTTCTTTTGTTCATTCTTTTGTTTGTTCTTCTTTCCTCTCTCCCTTCCTTTCATTCATTCTTTCTCTTCTTTCATTTCCTCATTTATCACCCATTTATGAAGCACTTACTACAAGACAGTCACTGAAGATTCAAAAACTCATAGGGCACAGCTCCTGCCCTTAGGTTGCTTACAGGTTCACTGAAGAGGCTCACAATTAAAAAGTAGTTTGGCAAGTGCTATGATGGGGGTGATCCAGGGTCTCATTGGACCAAAGAAAAGGGATGTTTAATCTGGCCATAGGGCTATACATTGTTTCCCTGAAGGGTTGAGTCCTTAGCTGAGTCCCAAAGTATGAGTAATATTAGCCAAGGAAGTGGAAGAGGAATGATTTTCTAAACAGAAGGAGCAGCCTGTGCAGAGACATCTTGTGAGCGAGAATAGTGTCCTGGAGGACCCGTGAGAGGCTCACAAGGGCCATAACCTGTTGCGTGTGCAGAGAGCTGGGAGGGCAGCTGAGAGATGAGCTGGGGGATTTGCAGGGCCCAGAACATGAGGGATCTTGTCTGTGCTAAAAGCATATGGGAGCCACTGAAGAAAAGGTACCATACCATCCAGATGTAGCAGTGTGGACCAAGGTGTAGAACAAGGCCAGCTGTGGTCAGGAGGCTGGTAGGGAAGTTGCCTCAGGTAACTCAAGGATGCTGAGACAAGGGTCTGAATTATGATGATGACCATCAAGATGGACAGAAAGCCCTGGAAATATTTAGGAGGTAAGTTCACTAAGACTTAGTGACTACTGAATGAAGGACATGACTCTTGAATTTGGAAGGACAATAGAGATCAAGGGTATCTTATTTGGGGGCTTAGATAACAGGGGGACACGAGAACCTTTTATTGAGAAAGAAGATGCAAGAAGAAGGAGGAACAGATTGTTTCTGAGGGTAGTAGAGAGAGATGGTTAATTCAACTTAAGTTGTGTAGTGTTTGCATGTGGATGAGACACCAAATGGAGGTGTCCAGTTGGCAGCTGGACTTACACGCCTGGAATTTAGAAGACTGAACTAGAGAAAAAGATCTATAAGTGATGGTTGAAGTCCAAGAGATGCCTGAAAGAGAAAGTGTAGCATAAAGAGCATACCAGCATTTCATCACTTATTATTTTTTTAATTTATTTTATTGAAGTATAGTTGATTTACAATGTTGTGTTAGTTTCTACCGTACAGCAAGGTGATTCAGTTATACATATATATATGTGTTCCTTTTCATATTCTTTTCCATTATGATTTATCACAGGGTATTGAATATGGTTCCCTGTAGCACTTATTATTTTGTAATGTCACCTAAAAAATGATCTGTTTTTAATTTATTTTATTGAAGTATAGTTGATTTACAATGTTGTGTTAGTTTCTACTGTACAGCAAGGTGATTCAGTTATACATATATATGTGTTCCTTTTCATATTCTTTTCCATTATGACTTATCACAGGGTATTGAATATGGTTCCCTGTAGCACTTATTATTTTGTAATGTCATCTAAAAAATGATCTGTTCTCTCTGTTGGATTATGAACTCTAACATTTTTGTCTTCAATTCTCTTTTCTACAATAGTACCTTAAAAGAGTAAGAGCTCAAAAAGTTGGAATAAATAAATCAGCAATGAGTTAATTTAGTCATTTTAAAAAGGAAGGGCTTTAACTAACCAGAAAAATATACCTTCCCTGTGATCTCAAGGAGAGGCACAGGTGAAGAGGGAATCAGGAAATATAAAACAGTAAGATTCACGAAAAAGGAAAATCAGGCAAGGATGGGGGCACCGATCTGGGCCTGAGTGACATTTCCAATGCCCTGGCAAATCAGGGCACCAGAGAGGATCACAGGAGCCCAGGGCGGATGCTCTTGGGTCACCTGGATGGAGGGCACCCTCCCCAAAGTCCCCAGTTCCCATTACCAATAAGTTATAGCTCTATCCCCTAGGTATTGTTCCTGGTCTTCCTTTGACCTTATTTAGAGATTGATCCAGAAAGTAAATCTCCTATATTTACCAACGCCTAGTAAAGTAAAACTTCCTTTTCTTTGCCCTAAAACTGTCTCCTCTAAGCCTCAATGAGTGTCATGTCTGAAATGTTAGTCACTACCCTTCGCTCCATCCCTTCCTGAGCTGCGTGCAAACTGAGACTGCCCTAGAGGCTGCCTCCAAGCCCCACAGTTTGGTGACCCACTGGAGCCACGGACAGGGATTGCAAGTGTCTGTCATTGGCCTTGAGGTCAAGCAGGGAGGAGAGGTCATGCACTGGTCAGAATGTCTCCAGGAGGCCACATGGGAAATAATTTCTGTGAAAACCCTGACAGTTATTTTGCAAAATCTCGTATCCCACAGTGATGGTTTGCACACCCTACTGTGCTTTCCTCCATCTGCTATTCAGCAAAGCTACTTATTCTAGCAAGCATTAATCCAATAAAATGGATCTGGGTTTAGCATTGACACAACTCCCACTAAGCCCTCCATTCCCTTTAGAGACACACAGTTTGAGACAAAGAAATCCCCACTTCCTCTGCACACCTTTTACTCTCCATCTAATAGCCCTATGTTTTTTCTTTACAGCTTGTATCACTAACCAAAATTACATTCAGTATGTATTTGCTTTGTGTTTCTTCTCCATTTCTCGCCACTGGAATGTAAATTCCTTAATACATCCTAACACCTCAAACAGGATCGTATGCAAAGCAGGTGCTCAACAGTTACTTTTTAAATGAATGACTCTATCTCTTCTTTCTCTTTCTAAATATTCCCCCAATTCTTGCCTTCGCTGAAACCTGGCTGTCCTCTGAAGACCATGCTTTCCCTGAAACTTTCTCAAGGAGAAAGAACTCATGCCTCTACACACAGATATTTCCCAGCCAGGGAGTTGGGGGCCAACATCGGGTCACCACTCCACCGACATCACAATATGACATCAGCAACACTGTAAAATGAACAACCCACCCAAACGGACAAAAACCCCAGTCCTTTGATGTTTATACCATCCTATACCTCTCTCTGTAGCTTTCAGCTACTGACCTGGTCAGCCCCCTCCACTTATTACACATTTGGCACCTGGAACCAAGCCCTCCTCTTTGTCCTAAACCTCTTTGACCTTGACGCCCATTTGGATGACCAACACCATGGCCTCTCAACCCCTTGACTTTTTCACCCAGTCACTTCCGCCTCTACTTTCTTTTCCATCCACCCCCAGAGTCACACCCTGTGCCTTATCATCACTCTTAACCTCTTCATCTCTAAAATGTTCCAACATCTTGTTCTCTGACCACAACAGACCATTTTTATGGCCTGTTTCTGCCTCCCTCCTCTCCTTCTCCCTCTGTTCCTCACTCTCTCCAGCTTCCCCACTGTTTGCATATTTCAGCCACCAGAGATCTCTAATCCTTTGACCGACTCAACTTGGCTCCATCGTTTCCTCCTGTCTTCACTTCCTTCCAGCCCCTCACTTGACAATCTTCTGTCGCTATTCCCCGCTGCCTGGCCCCTCTGCCCTCTCACTGCACTGCCTGACAAAGTTCTGGATCTTTCCAATATCTGCCCTCTCAGATTCTGCACCAAAGTCAGTGAGCACCTCAGGAGAACATGGATCCCATTGCACGTTGATGACCAAAACCAACTGACCTTTATGGTTGCTTTAGCAACCCTTCGGTGTCTCTGTAATTTGATGGCTGTCCCCTCTCCACAGGAAATCATCCCCACTTTCGGCAGTATTCTACCCTACCTCCTCAACTCTCACTTACAGCAAAGTAACAGAAGCCAAATGACAGAAGACTTTCTCAACTGCCCATCAGCCCACTTTAAAACCTGTTGAATCTTTCTTTATTCTTTTCTTCTCTCCTCTCATCCAACAGAAGCAGGAGTCCCACTCTTATCCAAGGCCAGTCCCTATACTTTTGCTTTGGGTACCATCCCATTTAGCCTCCTCAAGGTCCTCACCTCATCAGTAATTCTCCATCATTTAGTGACACCCTATGTGCCTGGCCCCACACTAATGGCTTGTGGCATTAGCTTACCCAATCCTCTTCCAAAAGGCTACGATGTGGTGGACACTATTGGTATACAGCCCCTTAACTAGTCCAAGTTTACCCACGGTGGGAGAAAAACACTTTATGCTCCTTGTTCCACCAACACTAAATAAAATTCCATGGGAGAGAGAATTGTTCTGCGTCATAAACTAATTCAAAGAATCCACGTTGAGAAACATTAAATTGAGAACAACTGCAAGACTATCACTTTTTTTTTTCTGTGCATTATGAGCTGTATGACTATTCATTACCATCTCCAACTTTTCTGTTCTTAGTTAAAATAAACATTCCCTTGCAAGTAGTATTTGAACAAAAGGGTCTTATACAACACTGAAGCCTTCAGAAGTTGTTATGTCCCAAAAGAGTAAGCCAGAAAAAGACGTCTTTGCCTCTTCCTCTTTCTTTGTGTTATTTTAATTGGTAATGAGTTGCTGTTGTTTTGAAACATGCCAACATATTCCTTGGGATTTTTCTCATTAAGAGGTAGAGTCTAATTTTCCTTCCTTTGAATGTGGGCTGACATTAGTGATTCACTTCTAATCAATAGAATGTGGTAGAAATGATGCTGAATGACTCCCAAAGCCAGTCATCAAAAGTTATACAGCCTCTGCCTGACTCTTCCCCAAGATAGACACTCTTGGAACCCAGTCACCATGTTGTGAGGAAGCCCAACCAGCATGGAGAGGACATGCAAAGGTGTTTTGGGCAACAGCCCCACTGAGGTCCCAGCATGATGGAGATGCTCCCACCCTCTGAGCTCCCTCAGCCGATACTGGGTGGATAAGAAACAAGAGGTTCCCCCCTGAGCCCTGCTCAGTTGCAGACTCACTGCAGAATAAACATTGTCTCTTTTTTTTTCTCCTTTAAGCCACTAAGTTTCAGGATGGCTTATTTCACAATAAGAGATAAATGAAACAGTTGCCTCAGAAATAATGCTGAAAAAGCATTTCCAGATCCTTAAATGGTATAAAGATCTAAAAGAGTTCTTGTTAAGACTGAAGAAGGTCATTGGCACTTTTGTTTTAGATGCATTATGGAAAGATAAAAGCGTATGACTCTGAGACATTTATAATTTTAAAAGGAACTTGAGTATGTCTATTTCATTCAATTTACTCAGATGAGAAAGAGCAGAGTAGAAATTTAAAGTCAGATGGATTTTCTCCAGAGCCCATGCACATACCCAGGAACCCGTACTGCATACCCACCCTGTTTTTTTCAGCCTGTCCTTCTTCATTAACTCCTTCCTATCAGCTTTTATACTTGTTTAAACCTGTCACATCTTGAAAATTTCTTCCATTAGACCCATGTCTCCCTCTAGCTACACCCATATCTCTCTCTCCCCCTTCACAACCAAATTTATTGAAAAAATTATCTCTACCCACTGCCTCCTCTTTCTCACCTTCCACTCACTCTTGAAGACCCTTCATTTTCACTTTTGCACAGCCCTCTTCCTGAAAGCTCTCCAGGGTGTCTTAGCTCCTAGATCCAATGGACACTTTTCAAACTTGGCCAGACTTGATGTGCTGTTAGTTTGATGCCATTGATTCTCACCTTGAACCCTCTTTTCTCTAGACATCCGTACTCCATGTCTCATGGTCCTCCTTCTACCTCTGAAGGCCTCTCCTAAGCCTCCAGAAGCCTCTGAATCTTCTGCCTGATTCTCACATATCTTTCTGCCCTGACCATCTTCTCTTTTAAACTAATCTCTCTCCCCATTTCATTCACCCCCTCAGTACCCTTATCTTCTTTATGCCAAAAACTCTGAAATTTATATCTCCATTCCAAATTCCTCTCCCAAACTCTAGATCTGCCCACTTCACACCTCTATCTGGATGTTTATAGACACCTCAAAATTCAACATAGTCAAAAGCAGATCTTATTCTCTTTCTCCCCAGACTGCCACCTTCTCTTCCATTCTCCCTTTTGTCGGTAAATGGAATCACCATCCATCAATAGAATCACCACCCATCAGTAGAAACGTTCATTAATAGACACCAAAACTAGAAATCTGGTGGTCAATCTCATTCTGCATACAATAACTCACCCAAATCTATTGACCCTACCTTCTTCCTTTTCCTTAAACCCATTGACTTCTCTCAAATCCCCTGCAACAATCATTCGACACTCTTCTCTCAACTGGATTGGAGGAGAGCAATGCTGGAGCAAGGAAAAACCACTTGAGAGGCTGTGCCAACATCCATTCCCCAGCCAGCAGCCAGAAGCACTAATTTTAGGAGGCAAATCTGATCATGTCATTACCCTGCTTGAGGTCATCTGCAGGGACCTCCCGTTGGAAACCAGGCTTTTAGCATGCCACAATGAAGTTCATGATCTGGACCCTATTTTCCTCTAAGCCACATCTTTGCCTCTTCCTCTTTCTTTGTACCCTTTGCTCCAGCTATTTGTGGCTCCTTGGAGTGAATTAGCAGGAGGTTTCCTTTCCTGATTTTATTCTCATCAGCTGGAAGGTCATTAGAAATATATATATATTTTTGGTACAAGGCAGTTTATTGCCAACTGCCATAATGTTGTCATAATAAATATTAAAGACTATGATATCGAAATGTGGGTGATGTGCCCTAGAGCTGAGGGGTAAAAGCTACATAACTGTATGAGGTGACTCCAGCATCTTTGTACTCATTTATGAGCATGTGGAAATGAAAGTGTCAAAGTCTTTGTCCCTTAGGAGCTCACAGTCTGGTGCCATATAATAAGAATGTTGACAAAGGGACAAACATTCACCTGCTGCCTGCAGAGTATTGGGGGTGAGTAAGAATGGGCTCTGCCACACCCATATTCCCTTGTCAGGATATCTTCAGGGTGGGAGTTACCATCCCTTTGGTTAAGCAGTTGGCCAGGCCTAGGAAGTGCCACCTACAAGGTACAGCAAAAGTGTACCCAAGGACAACACAGTAAGGAGAGACACCCGACCTCCAGAACAGGAAAGGATGTAACATCAGCCTTGAACCGTCACCCAAAAACTATGCCCCTTCCCGGGCAAAGCACGTCCTGCCCCAGTGGAGTCTATTCTAGTGAATTCTCCTAACCAAGCTTGCCTGAATTTCCATGCTGATCACCCCCTTCCCCTCTCTCGCAGGGCATATGGGGAAGTAATGAACGATGAGCAGCCTCTCATAATGAGGATGATTTTCCATCTTCCATGACTAATGAGCCTGAGCATAAAATGACATATTGGGTCACATGTGAGGCACATATTTTTGTACAGGAGATTTATGTTTTGATTCTCAACTTCCTGTTTTAGTTATTCCTTTTTGGTCATGGAAACGTACACATACAGAGTGTCGTGTACTCTGACTGGGATCTAATATCTGTGGAGTTGATGCTGAAGGAAGTTCGGTATACGTTGGGGACCCTTAGAGTCTTCCTAAGAATCAACTAGAGGCTTCCTAGAAATTCAGAAATACCTCAACCGCTTAGTTTTGTATCAGCCAGTCGGAGGTGGGCACCCGGGAATCATTTTTCACTAGCTGACCCTGATGTAAGTGGTCAAGAGCATTTGAGAACCTCTGGTGCTCTGAGGGCAAGTTTTAATTTAACATAGTAAACAAATCCAAATTGTCTACAATGTGAACGGCATCCTCAGAGTTGTACGATGTGAAGGGGACATAGTCTTGGATAAGGGTCAGACTACTCTTGAGGGTATCGGTGAAAATGTTCTTTGCATCTGCAGTTTGCTTAGAATCATTCAAAGCCATTGATTAAGCTCTCACTGTGTGCTCGACACTGAATTCAAGGCTTTGGAGAGCAAGAAGGAAGTAAGAATTTGAGAAGGCTCGTGTTGGGGAGGAAGAAATTTTCCTCTACCCTTCTAGGTTCTTCTGGCTGGTCTAAGAATTAAATTGACATGAGACAGATTAAGAGGAGAAAATCAAACAAAAGTTTAACAACATGTAGACATGGGAGAGACCCAGGAAACCTGTGTAACTCACCAAAATAGTCAAAACCCTCACCTTAAATACCATATTCAGCTAAAGACAAAAGAGGATGTTGAGGGGGTGGAGAGCGGTTTGGGGCTTCAAAGGCAAGAAAGGCAATTAACATGGAAATGGAAAAGCAAATGTTTGGTAAATGTTTGCTGGCCCTGCAGAGACAATGGGAAACAGAGACGAATTTTAACAAACAAAGTTTGCTAGGTTCCTCCCTGTCTACACACCTAGTTCATACTATAGTTATGTATGATGACAGCTCCCTTCTTGGAACAGGTCCTTTACCTACATTCTTTTAGGCAGTTAGGGGGAAGGTCAAAGTTTCTTCTAGAATCTTTTTGGCCTTGATTGTTTTCAGCTCAAAATAATCCACATGCCAAAAAGACATTTGGGAGTGGTAAATTTTGTTCTCCTACACTAGGAAGTCAAACCTTACATGTATCTCCTCACACACAGTGTAAAGTAGGATTCAGTAAATACACATGGAAGGAAGGGAAGGAGGGGAAAAAAAAGAAGGAAACATCAGAAGAATAGCATAAGTACCTTTATCATAATAAATATTGCTGGGGGCAACACACAGAATCATGAAAAATAATAAATTGTTGTTTTAAGTTGGTAAGTTTGGAATTGGTTGTTACACAGCAAGAGCTAACTGAGACACCATGCAAAGGGCTTCTGACATTGTCTGGGAGTCCTGAGGCCCCATCCACCCCCACCAGCTCTCCTTCTGGAAACTAGACCCTTCTCCACTACTCCCTCCCACTGCCACAGTCCTTCCTGACAAATCTTGTCAGGCTTCCTGACAAGCCTGACCTCCAAATCAGACCATTTGGGGACTATTATTGGAGTTTTCTGGGACTGCTCCCCATGGTGACGTGACTAAGCAATAGTTCCCCAACTTACTTGTGCATTTATTCCCATATCTGTTCAGCAAACGTTGGTGAGTGTCTTGACGCATGTCATAAAAACTTCTAAGTGCTCGTAAAATATAAATGAACAAAATGGGCAAAAACCTCCGTCCTGTGGAACTTGCATTCTAGTGGAAGGAGAAGGGAAGAAATACTGATGAAATAAAATTCATATTTTATGGCAAGACAAGAAAACTTTTAACATAACATTTTCCTCTGCCCATTTAGGCCTCCTCCCTCCCCTTCAGTGTGCATTGTGTATCTGCATTAACCAGACCTCCTTAGGAGATAACATTCCGTCTCAATCTCGTAAGGGGTCATGATGACCCACTAGTTGCTTTGTACGTGCAGATCTGGATTGTGTAAACTGTCAGTGACGTGTAACCCTTTATCTCAAAAATGTGTATCACTGTGCTGTGACCTCTGATGGTTGGAACAGTCCTCAGAGCTTTTCTGAAAGACTGTCTGTTGGGTTATAATCCTCAGGTTGGCTCAAGTAAAATTTTCCATTTCTTTTTTAGATTGACTACTGATTAATTTTTTGCCAACAGAATAATACATAAACAATAAATCATAGTTGTGTTCGAATGTGATAGTACAATAGGGGACTCAGGAGAGCTGAGATTCAGAGAGGGGTCCATGTTGCAGTTATAAATGAAGTGATCAGGAGAACCTTCATTGAGGAAGTGAGACTTCCAGACAGAAGGCCAGTGCAAAGGCCCTGGGGTGGTATCAGGCCTGGAGCATTTGTCTCTGGAAAACAGTGAGGAGTTTGATGTGGCTGAAGCAGAGTAAACAGGGAGAAGCATATAGGAGAATAGATCAGAGATAACTGTATTAGGGCTCTCCAGATATATATATATATATATATATATATATATATATATATATATATATATTTATATACACACACACATATATATATGTGTGTATATATATGTGTGTGTGTGTGTGTATATATATATATATATATATATATATATATCTCCTCACACAGTTATGGAAGCCAAGAAGCCCCAAAGTCAATCTGCTGGAGGACCAGGAAAGCTTGTGGTATAATTTAATTTGAGTCCAAAGGCCTGAGAACCAAGGGGGCTGTGGTGACAGGGGGCACTGCTGGTACAAATCATGGACTCCAAAGGCCCTAGAATCAGGAGTTCCAATGTTCAAGGGCAGGGAAAGATGACCATCCCAGCTCAAGAAAAGAGAGAGCAAATTCACCCTTCCTTGGCATTTTTGTTTGATCTTTAGCCTCAGTGGATTGGATGACGCCCACCCACATTGGTGAGAGCCATCTCCTTTACTCATTCTACTGATTCAAAAGTTAATCTCTTCTAGAAATGCTCTTACAGACACACCCAGAAATAATGTTTAGCCAACTCTCCAGGCATCCCTTAATTCAGCCAAGCTGACACATAAATTAACTGTCACAATAATCCATTTTCCCCGTAAACCCATGAACATTCATTGGAATAGAGTTCCCTGGAACCAGTCTGGAAAATACTTATCTTGGAGGTACCCAAGTCTGCAGTCTTCTGAGCAGACAGACTCATGTGACTGTGCTATTTTGCACGTCTCGGGTTCTATGAGTGATGGGCCCTCAGAAAACGTCTGCGGGCAACAGTCCAGTATAAAAGAGCCTGTGCTGAAACTCCAGACTGCCAGCCTCCTCTGTCACTCTAATTCTATGACCAGAGTCTGGGCAAGGGTGTGCCAAGGGAGTCAGAGGGGATGAGTGTAGGAGAGGATGATTCACTGCAGTGTCTCTGTCACAGGGAGAGGGACTGACACACAGTGGATACCAAATACCGGAGGGATTAATTTAATTGTTCACAGGGCACCAGACCCAAAAGGCAGTGCAGGGAAATTGATCTTTGTCGCCACCCGCAGCCCAGAGGCCCCACTGCAGGCTCCCAGCCTCAGAAATGGGCCCATGGGTTGTAGATCCTGCATTGCTCAGAGTCTGTGCCTATTGAGGGGGCCAAGACTGGAATTTACTTTGGGCATAGATAGACTTTTTGTTTGGGTTGAATCACTAGCAAACACTTTTAATTACACAAATGTAAAATCCAACCGGAAATGTAGTCAAATAACTCAAATGCTAGTGCTTCTAAGACATTAACTTTTCCGTCTATGCTCGCCATGTTCACTTCTGTCATGATCATTTATGAAATGGTTGCAAATTGTAGAATGGTGTAACTGAGCAGGACACTGTGGGGACTTTCCTGGACAGACCACCTCCCCCACCCCGGTGTCCTCTGCTTGCCTCTTGTTTGTTAGGAATACTTTAGCTTCCTAGGTCTTCCTCAAGTTCCAAAGAATAAATTTAATCAGAGAAGTGAGAAAATGCAGAAACAAAGGAAAACAGTCAAGCAAGACAAAATAATAATAGTTTAGCCATTAAATGAAGTTAAGGACATTTAGTTTCTCCTCAAGGGCTATAGATAATATTCTGAGTCATGTCCTTTGAGCCGTTTTGCAGATACTGAAACCCCCACCGGGTGGAAGAAGTTAACTGTCTGCTGTCCACAATCACATAGACCCCAGACTGGTTGGAACCAAAAGGTTGATGATGCTGACTCCCAATTACCTCACCGTCAGCCAGTCGGAAGAATGTCCAGGAGCTGATCACGTACCCTGCAACACTCTCCCTCACCCTGTCTTTAAAAACCTTTCCCTGAAAGCCATTGGGAGTTCAGGCCTTCTGAGCACAAGCCACCTGTACTCCTTGCTTGGCGCCCTGCAATAAACGCTGCACTTTCCTTGACCACAACCCAGTGTCAATAAATTGATTTTATTACGCACAGGTGAGTGGACCCAATGGTACCCAGGAAATTTTGGTTTCCATTAGAGTGTTCTTCTTTACTTTTACTATTTCCCTCCCTGAATCTGGGTTTAGACTTCCCTAGAACTTCCATGTGTTGTGTAGCCTGTGTAGTTCTGTGTGTGATGTTTGTTGTTGTGTTTTTTAAAATTTTTATTGGAGTATAGTTGATTTACAACGTTGTGTTAGTTTCAGGCGTACAGCAAAGTGAATCAGTTATACATATGCCTTTATCCACTCTTTTTTTTTTTTTTTTTTAGATTCTTTTCCCATATAGGCATTACAGAGTATTGAGTAGCATTCCCTGTGCTATACAGCAGGTTCTTGTTAGTTATCTATTTTATATATAGTAGTGTGTATGTCAGTCCCAATCTCCCAATTTATCCCTCCCTCCCCCTTATCCCCTGGTAACCATAAGTTTGTTTTCTACATCCTTGACTCTACTTCTGCTTTGTAAGTAAGTTCATTTGTACCCTTTATTTTTTAAGATTCCACACATAAGCGATATCATATAATATGTGACATGTGTCTGACTTACTTCACTCACTATGACAATCTCTAGGTCCATCCATGGTGCTGCAAATGGCATTATTTTTTCTTTTTTATGGCTGAGTAATATTCCACTGAATCTATGTACCACATCTTCTTTATCCATTCCTCTGTTGATGGACATTTAGGTTGCTTCCTGTGTGTGATGTTCTTAGCACTTGTTTGTGGAGACTATAGTAACATAGGGGCTATAGTGTGGGCTTGGGATCACAAGATGAAAATTTGGGTCACAAAGGAAGTGTGATAGATTTTCAATCCATGTGACTTAGGACACACAGGTTTCAGGAGACCCTGAACACATCACCCTTTTGTATAAAGTTGCTTCAGATCTTCTCAGAATAAAAACAAGTTCCTCTATGCATTAGTCACTAGCTATATCTGGAGCTTTTTGTCAACACACATACACACACATGCAGACACAGGTTCATGCATGCATACATGCACACCATACACACATGTGCACACACATATGTGGACATGCGTACACACACACACTAACACACACAGCTACACCCAGGACTTCCTTCAAGCCTGTATATGGTTGTCTCCTTTGCCTGCCCCACACCTCCCCCTGCCCCTCACCTGGCTGGCCACCATGCCTACACCACCTCCTCTAAATCCTTTCCTGACCCCCTGGGATGGGACCACTCAGTAGTCCAGCTGCCTGAAGGAGAGGTTACCACACTGTGTTCTACTCACTTGTTTACTGGTTTCTGGCTCAGGACCTGCCAGTTCAGTTCACTCTGAGATGTAAATAGTGGACATGACCTAAAGTGTGCCTCTCCCAGGAATTTACATAATAACAGCTCTGATGAGCTGGTTGTGGAAAGAAGCCTTTGGCATGGTCACAAGGAAGGAGGAAGAATTTCAGGGATAAGACTTGGGAGGGGTGTCTATCAGAAGCTGATATCATTATTATTATTAATGATAATTATAATAGCAGCCTCCCGTCATTATTTCTACCTGAGCCCTGCAGAATTTCAACCCAAGGCTCCCTGAGTAATGTTTGGAGTGTTTACTAGTCATTCCATAGGAAGCAGTCAATAGATGTTGGCTTTTGTTCATAATGTCTGGTGTCCCCACCCACACCATATGTCTTTAAAGGGTAGGGACCGTGTCTTCTAAATCTCTTGTATCCTCTTCCTCTCCGAAGCATTCATATAGAATTGACATATATTAAAGCTCCAAATGTGTTTCTACTTAAATAGAGAACATGTTCAACTCATCTTTGCTGGCTCTTCTCTTGTGAAATGTGCCTGCCACCCACCCAGGCATACCCAGGTCTCCTCCCACTCCTGGCCCTGCTCCAAGCGGGGTCAAGTTGAGTTACCACCGGTGAAGGAGGTAGATAAGCTGATGTGGAAAGATGAAGCAGGGGTCAGGCCAACCATGGAACCACAACATCAAAGCTGATCCCAGGGCAGAGACTAACAGAAGGCAGGTGGGGCAAGAGGTAGGGCAAAGAGAAAGCTGAGATGAGCAGAAGCCCTAGAAGCAGGTGGATTGGTCCAGTGTTGACCTCAGGGGCCCGGGCTTAAAATCTGGGTCCTCCTTGAAATACTTGGATGATTCCTCCAGGCTTCCTCCTTCACTCCTTCACCAGGCATCTACAGTCAGGCCCCACATATCTTCCCATCTTAATTTTTGGCAGCTCCTCAGCCACAAGCCTCAGGTCCCTGCACGTGGATGACTCATCACGCCCCAAGTGTGCTGGGAGCTCTCCTCCATCACACCTTCCTTAGTTGCTCCCTCTGCTTAGAAAGGCCCATTTTCTGCCCTGAAACTACTTTTTCTTTGAGGCCCAGATTAAATGCCCTTTCCTTTGTGAAGACCCGTCCAGCCCTCTCCACCAGCTGCACCTCCATGCTACAGTGGCGTCCGTTTGCCTTGCTGCCATAGATGTCCTCACACTGTATCCTGAATGTCTAACGAGAACCAAGTGATCATCCATTAATTTGTTCAAGAATTTGCACTTACTCATCACCTTCAATGTACCAGCAGCTGTCCTGGGCACTGGTGACCCAAAATTGAACTACACCCCCTCAAAAAGCACAGAGTAGTCCCGGCACATAAATACATAGTTAGGATGTCATCGCCAGGTGATAAAATAATGGGGCACATGAAGGTCATGGAGAGGCAGGGAAAGAATCTAAATTTAGCAGAACCATAAAGCTCAGTATGCCTCTCCTCTGCTTAAAATCTTCCCATTGCATCCATTTTCACTTAAAAATAAATAGAAACCTTTATTTGCCTTCAAGACGCCCCCGTGATCCAGCACCTGTTTCTCTTGCCCACCTCCTAACCCTCTCCAGGGTCCAGCCCCCCAGCCTTCCACTGTTATTCAGACACAATTAGCCCCTTCTGTCTCAGGGCTGTGCATTTGTCATTTCTCTCCTGCATCACTTTCGAGTCCCACTGCCTCCTGCCCTTCAGCCTCAGCTCAAATGTCACCTCCTCCAAAAAGTCAGGGTCACCTCCCCTGACCACCCTCTCTAACGTTACCATTGGATACCTACCGCCTTCACCCTCTCTCATGTAAATTGCCCTTGTTTGTTTTCTTGTTTGTGAATTTGCTTGTTTAGTGTTTCTTCCACTCAATTATCAGCTCCAAGGAAGCTAAGTTTTGTTGCTCCTAGAATAAGAGTGGAATAAAAAGTTGTGGAACGATGTTGGCGTCAAATGGACCAGATGTACATGTACAGCCTATGTGACCTTCAGTGAGTTAAGTATGTCACTTCTTTTAGTCTAGTCTCTTTACCTGTCAAATGCAGGTAAGAATACTTGCCTTGCAGGGTCGCTGTGAGGGTGAAGATACACTGTTCTTAAATGTCCTGGCCCACAGTACATGTTGGACAGATGCTGAGTGGTTGTACAAGAGGAAGAGAACCAGCAGTCCAGCCCTCTGAGCCCTGATACCACGGGCTCTCTGCTCTAGCTTGTTTGACTATGGATCCTCTACGAAATGGGGAGGGATTTGGGACTCTGAGGATGAGTGTCAGTTTTAACTACAAACTCTCAGTGGAGGTCCAGCCCTATATTCCCAGCTGTAAACAGTCAACTCAACTCATCAGTTCCACAGTGAACTTAAACAGTACGTCCAGTCCAAGCTCACTGCCTTTCCATCACTGCTCCTGCTTGGTCCTCACACATCAACACTAGCAGGCAACTAATGGTACTGGTCAGTGGGCTGGATGACTGATTCGTTGAGAAGTATCTGATAGAAAAAATCGTGACCTGAACTAAAACTGAAATTGTAAGCAGCCCAAGACATTGTCCATGGACAGAGGAGGAGAGCTGGGTTCTGCCTGGAGTTTCTCGGTTGTTTCTAGAAGCTCTAGAGCAGAGGGGCCAAAGGAGAAGCCATGGCCAGGCTTCCAAGAAGGACTCGCCAAGTTATCCAGTCCCTTTGCATTGAATAGTGCACACAGAGGCCCACTCACTCCCTGTGTCAGTTTCCTACAGCTGCTGTAACAAGTTACCACAAATGCAATGGCTTAGAACAACATAAATTTATTATTTTACAGTTCTGGAGGTCAGAAGTCTGAAATGGTTTTCACTGGGCTCAAGTCAAGTTGTTGGCATGGCTGTGCTCCTTCTGGAGGCTCTACGGGAGAACCCATTCCCTGCCCTTCTCCAGCTTCTAGGGACCACCTGCATTCCTTGGCTCACAGCCCCTTCCTCCATCTTCAAAGTAAGCGGTATAGCATCTTCCAGTCTCCCTCTGACTCTCAGCCTCCCGCCTCCCTCATAGGAGGACCCTGGTGTTTGATTACCTTGGGCCCACTGGGATACTACAGGATAGAGCAGCCTTAATCACATTTGTGAAGTCCCTTCTGCCGTGTAAGGTAACATATTCACAGGTTCTGCGACCAGGATGTGGACATCTTTGGGGGGCGCCATTATTCTGCCTCCCACAGACCCCGAGCAGAATGAGCTTGGTTTGGGGGCGCCAGGCCAGAACCCAGCTTCCTGCCTCTCTACCGACTCTGTTCAAAGTAGAGCTCAGTGCAGGCTGAGGGCTCACTCTCTTTGGTGAGTCGTACAGGATCTTGGGGCTCAGCCGAGCCACAGAGAAACCAGTCAGGTCAGGAAGCAGCCTCCAGCCTGAAGGCGGCGGTTGGATAAGATTGCTGATTGCGTGTCAGCCCTCGAGGCTTCTGGGGCTTGGCCAACAAGGGACCTGAGAGGGTGGCTCTTTCCCCAGGGAATTGCCCTCTGAAGGTTCTGGAGGCAAGGGTCTGGGTGCTGGGTGCAGGGAAAGATGGTGGAAACCTCAACAGGAGGGATGTGTGGACCTGGCCAGAGTCCACAGATGAGCGCAGAGATGCCAGAGCACCCTGGAGGCCAGCCCAGGTCTGCAGGGGCCCCCAGAACAGGGCGCGGTCTCTCACCTCCAGCTGCAGGGAAGGCCCCTCCCCTGTCTCCACACATGCCAGGCAACGACTGCCTCCCTGGATCCCCAGGAAGACGGGGAAACTGGTGTGGCCCAGGCCTCTGTTGGGGAGTATGCAGATCATCTCTGGGGTGGGGCGGGGGGAGGAGAAAAGAGAGCCAGGAGATGAGGGGACCCCAGATCACAAGCTCTTCAAGAAGCTAAGGCTCTAACAGGAAGGAGCTGGGCCGGGGCACAGCTGGCCGCACCCCTGCATGCACGCTGCAGGGTGAGCTGGGACTCCTGCAGGGGTCCTGACCCTTCAGTAGGAAAGGGAGAGCTTGGGGTAGACGGAGCTTGGGTGAGTCCCAGGGGGTCGAGGTCCCAGATGCTCCTGCACGGCAGTTGTCTGCGGCGGGATCCCCCACCAGGAGGTGGCGGTCTCTCGTGCACAGAGCCTTCTGATCTGCATCCTTAATTCTGAAACAGGAGGCAGTGCTGGTGGCCCGCCCCCTTCAGGCACCCCTGAGCCCCACGGCCCTCCCACCTCGCACTCTGAAGGACAGCATGGAGAACTAGGGCCTCTTCTCCTTCTTCAGGTGAGAAGTAGGGGTGCTACTCCACCCAAGAGCATGTCCAGACCAGGTCAGGGGCTTCCCTGGTGGCACAGTGGTTGAGAGTCCGCCTGCCGATGCAGGGGACACGGGTTCGTGCCCCAGTCCGGGAAGATCCCACATGCCGCGGAGCGGCTGGGCCCGTGAGCCATGGCCGCTGAGCCTGCGCGTCCGGAGCTGTGCTCTGCAACGGGAGAGGCCACAGCAGTGAGAGGCCCGCGTACCGCAAAAAAACAAAACAAAACAAAGACCAGGTCAGCCTTAGGCGAAGGGAGTCCTCCCAGGGCTCGTGACATTTTCAGAGACTGCACCTCTGTCCCTACCAAGCTTGGCCCCTGTCAGGTCCTCAGGGTGGTGACGGGAGCCTGCGTCTTCCCACTGAAGGGTAGAGAGTTTTCCTGACGCTCCAGACCTTTTCTGTGCCTCCCCTGAGAAATTTCCTAACGAGGTTCCAATGTCTCTGGGATATGGTGAGCCTTCTCCCAGATTTTCTGGGCCCACCCAATTTTTCATATGTTTATTCTCTTCAGTAAAGGGATTAATTGAGTATATAATAACGTGTGGTTTGTTTTTCAGATATTTTAAAGGCTCTTTATAGAAGAAAATCCACAAATGAGGGGGGAAAAAGTCCGATGTGATGGTAAGCATGCCAGTCTGGCCACCCTGCTCCGGTGACTGTGTAAGGGGTGGGCTGGGCGGGGCTGGGCTATGGATGCCAAATACAGGTGGTCAGCAGGGAGCTGGCACTGGGATTGCCTGTGGTTCTGACGATCAGCCTGGGAGGGTAAACGCATGCCAGGGAGGCTGAGAAGGAACGGTGGTGAGTCTGTGTAGCATCAAAGCCACGCCCATGCTACTAGCCCATGGCTGGTTGGTTTCAGACATGGTCATCAGCTGCTCTCAGGCCTGGGGAGCCCTCCTTATATTCAAGAGCAGAACCTCCTGGCCAACACCACACTTCCAGGAGATTCTTCTCTCTCAGTAACAGCTAATTATAATACCCTTAGTATGTGTTTAAAGCAGGTTCCCCTGTACAATAAAAACGAAGATCTGAAAAGAGCCTGGGTTTGCCAGCTGGCCTTCTCCCTCCAACCTGGACAACCAAGAACTGTGGATAACTTAGCTGCCAGCAATATTCTGTTCAGAGACCAGAACCCAGGCTAGATACCCCAGAGAGTTGACATCTGTTTTGTCATCTGCGTGGTCCATGCACTTGTGTCTTGTCTTCCCAGCTACGTTGTACCTTCCCAGAGGCCCTGACCGACCCCCCATGTCTAGGATAAGATGGGCCCACGGAGGAGCTGAGGAAATGCATCCCAGGTGTCAATCCCATTTTATTTTTATCATGCCTTAACTCATTCCTCGAAGAGCTTGAGATAATTTACAACAAAAATCACAGACAATAAAGCGGTAAACTAGAAGTAAAGACTCAAATGTCAAGTGAGATAAAATGCAGGTAAGAGTTGGAAGCCCAGACTGGGAATAGAGGCCACAGAGGCTAACATACAAAGATGCTGTCACTGAGATTCAAAATTATCTCTGAGCTTTTAGAGAATGGAGTCCGGAGCAGCACAGAGAACCTGGAGTCTGAGTCCTGGCGCTGTGTGACATTAGGTACTTTATAACCTCTTTGAGCCTCAGTTTCCAAATCTATAAAATGGGCTTAGTAATGCCCCCTTTGTAGGTTTCTCAGGATACAGGCAGGGCAGTAGAATGGCTGGCATCTTGCAGAAGTTCAGGAAAGAAAGCTTTTGTGACTATGATGATAATTAAGCTTAATTATGGGGCACTTGAGATTTCTGGGGTGAGAAGGAGACTGATTCAGCCCTCTTTCCTCTTCCTCTGTCATCTCCAGACCCCCTGATTAGGAAAAGGAAGACTCCAGGAAGACTTACATGTAGTATATTGCCATGGGGAGGGAGCACATTCCTGCAATCAGGGGTGACTGGTCCTTGCTGAGAGGGAAGGAAAAAAAGGGCTGTCAGAGGATGAATGGATAAAGAAGATGTGGCATATATACACGATGGAATATTACTCAGCCATAAAAAAGAATGAAATAATGCCATTTGCAGCAACATGGATGGACCCAGAGATTATACTAAGTGAAATAAGCCAGACGGAGAAAGACAAATATCATATAATATCGCTTATATGTGGAATATTAAAAAATGTTAAAAATGAACTTATTTACAAAACAGAAGTAGACTCACAAACATGGAAAACAAACTTATGGTTACCAAAGGGGAAAGGAGGGGCATAAATTAGGAGTTTGGGATTAAGATATACACACTAATATATGTAAAACAGATGGATAACCAACAAGGACCTACTGTATAGGACAGGGAACTATACTCAATATCTTGTAATAACCTATAATGGAAAAGAATCTAAAAAAGAATCACTTTGTTGTACACCTGAAACTAACACAACATTGTAAGTCAACTATATCTCAATGAAATTTTTTTTAAAAAGAATGGCTGTAATTTAAAAAAAGGGGGGGCTGTCAGAGAAAGAAGGGGGTGGAGCTAGGGAGCAGACATCCCAAGGAGCCAAATTACCCAATCACAGGGTGGAAATTTCTCACTAGGTGCTTATCTATAAGAGCCCTACCAGAATCCACCAAGGGCTCCTCGGCCCAGCAAGCTCCAGGCAGCTCTGAGTCTCCCTCATTTGGGGCCACCCGAGTCGAGCTTGACTGTGCACTGGTGCCACCGGTTCTGGGAAACAGGATGACAGGTTTCCCAAAGAGTTCAGCCAGGAGCCCTTCCTGGGGCTCAGACTGGGGTGGGGTGTGCTCTAGCCCCACAGTTTAAGGAAGAACCTGACTGACATCCTGTCCCACTCCCAGCCTGGCCTTAGAGTCACCACCTCCCCCTGCCTCCTCTGGACAGCGCTACTAGGAGGAACCTCCCGCCTGCAGCCAGGACGGGGTCTCTCTGCAGTTAGAGAGTGTTGTTCTGGGGACTGGATCGCTTTGCCAAGACTGTGATCTGTGAGAGACCATGCACACTCCCCTGTTCTGTTCCAGATGGAAAACAGCACAGGCTTGAGATACACAGACTTGCGTTTTTGAGGAGGAATGATCTAAAAACTGAAGCCAGTGTTCCTGTACAGACCCTAAACCACAGAGCTTCACATGGCTCCACTCATTCCGGTTGGATCATCCGTCCCTAGAGCGTTTCCCTGAAATGACCACCTTCAGAAAGGCCATTCCAGAATCCAGCATGGAAAGAAACCCAGAGCCAATCAGGGCATGAGGGTGGTAGGACTTGGAGAATAGCCCAGAAAAGTAAAAGCAAGGATGGCTAGGGCTGATTCTCTCAACAAGGAAGAAAGGAAAGAGAAGAGAAAGGATAAGAAAGCAGAAAAGAAGAGGAAATAGGAGAAAGGTAGGAATGAGGAAGCAGGGCTCAGAGCAGGAGAGAGTGACACTGAGGGACATTTTGGGAAGCAGGTAAGGAGAAGCAGACTGATGCTGATGGCAGGACTTCCGGCCATCTCAGCATCCCTGAGCAACATGGCCTGGATCTTAGAAGAAGGACTTAGCCAAGATGGCTTTTAGTACTGGATCTGCCACTTGATCACCTTGGACAAGTCATTTCCTAATCCTTGGCTTTGCAGTGAGAGTTTAAGGGTTGGTGAGAACAAAGGATCACAGGAGTACAAACTCTGGATGGATGTTGGTGATGTGAACCAGAGTCTTAAAGCATTCGATGTTCTTTGTAATTTCATCTGTTGCCCTTATTTTATGGGAAAATAAGGAATTGCCCAAATGTTTAATAATAAAGATGTTCACGGCATCATTTTTTATAAAGCTGAAAATAAT
The DNA here is from genome assembly GCF_963924675.1 of Phocoena phocoena. Classification (NCBI taxonomy): domain Eukaryota; kingdom Metazoa; phylum Chordata; class Mammalia; order Artiodactyla; family Phocoenidae; genus Phocoena; species Phocoena phocoena. The sequence goes on along the minus strand of NC_089232.1, from coordinate 12,178,385 downwards.
CTACCTGCACAATAACAGGTGATTGGTTAAAAAATTATGGTAAATAAGAAAGTATGTGTACATTAAAGACGATGTAGAAAAACATTTTATGATATAAAAATGGTCAAAATATATTAAGTGAAAAGCACAGGTTATAAATAATGTGTGCATTATGATTCCATTTAAATCTGCCCACATACATAGAAACAAAGATGTTCGACATTTTACAGCACTTATCTACGGCTGACAAGATTATGGGTGATTTTTATTTATTTACTTTATCATTTCAACATTTTTCCTTATATGAAAATAAATTTCCTTTGTAGTATATGGTAAGTTTTAATTTTTTTTTTAATGAAGCGTTCGATTACAGTTATTGGCTTTCCAAAATGTGCCTGCCCATCGTATCACCTGGGGGACTCTTGAGAAGTACTATTCCCTGGGCTGAAGGTTCTTGAATGACTCAGTGATCAACTGGTCTTGGGAACTTATACACTAGCTCAGTTCTTCTCCCTCTCTAATAAACGTGTAAATCACCTGCAACTCTTGTTAAAATACAGATTCTGATTCCCTAGGTCTGGGGCGGGACCTAAGACTGCGTTTCAAACATGCAACCAAATGACATTAATGTTGCTGGTCCCTGGACCACACTTTTAGTAACAAAAGACCAGATGATCCCCCAGCCCTGATAGGTCGACAGCAGCATGGCGTCCATGCAAGCCCATGTGAGTGAGATGCTGTGCTCTCCCTTGGCCAAGCTTCTTTGGTTGGAGCAGCAGAAATATGGCCAGCCTCGCAGCCGTGCCAAGGGCTGGCTGGAGCAGACAAAGTGGAGGGTCCCTGTGTAAAGCTGGATAGGCAAGCTGATGACTCCCACTCTTGGTCCGTGTCAGCTCAAAGAGCTGGCAGAAATTCAGGACTGATCAAGTCCAGCTGGATCGCTGGAGTCTTCTTGTCCTGGTCCAGCCCCAAATTCTAGTGTCTCTCCTACAGACTCCCATATCAGGAACCCCTGCCTGGGGTCCTGGTATAGATTGTGATGAAGTGAGGATTGTGTAGGAGTGAGAAACTGACTTCTAGTCCATCAGAGAGCCTGGGCTCCTGGTTTTGAGTGTTTGCCATGATCCCTCCCAGTGCACCACAAACTCCATTCCCCAAGCTTTCCCTTCCCTATTGTCCCCAAGTGACCTTTCACTGGACTTTGGTCTATACCCCTCTCTGGACCCCATCCTTGGCTGTCTCAGACCTCATCAATTCACCTATCTTGGATCAAATACCACCACCAAATAGCCCTGGGCTTCCCCATGCTCTTTTGCACATCACACCTGTTCCAGCCTCTCCTTCATCCTCCTACACACTATCTCCATGGAATCTGTTCTCTCCAAGACAGATATTAACTTCTGTGGAGCCAACTCTGAAGATTGTTTTCTTTTTTGATTCCTCTGATCTTTGGCCATTGTCCCCCTGGGACCCCTTGATATTGATTCACACCTCTCCATTCTCTCCTTCTCAGATGCATTGTAGATTCTCCCTTTGTTTGGGGGTCACCCCTAAACCTGGAAGTCACTGGCCAAGGTCCTAAGCTCTTCTCTTTTATATCACATGAAGCTGCAATCCATCCATTTCCTCAGCTGCAAGATCATCTTTCTGTAATGCCTTCCAAGTCCAGACTGAACATCCTCCTTTATCTCCAACAGCCTACAGGACACCACCCTTTGGATATCCTGCCATCATACCCAACCAAATTCATCTAAGGTCAAATTCACCTTCTCCTCCCAGCTCATTCATCCCTCCTGGTTTCATCTCTCTCACTGCCATAATCTTCCTCTAGACAGGTAGATTCAAATCCTGAGAACTGCTGACAATTTCTCCCACTTTTCCTGACCCTATGTCAGATTTATCAAGTCCCAATAAATAACTTCTTTAAATATAACTTTGTTTTCTTCATAACCATTGAAACTGCACCTGTATTCCTGGTTTCTCTGCCTTAACCCAGCCCAACCTATGTGAGCTTTCTGGACTTGTATTCTAAGTACTGCTTTCATCACATCCCCATCCAGCTCTAGAATCTACATTGGCTTCCCACTGTATGATATACTTATCTTAAGTGTATCTCACTTCTCCGTGGACACTAAACCACCTCCCAGGCAATGAGACTTCTTTCTTATCTTCTCGGTAGGCATACTCAAAGTTATCTTTCGGGCTTCCCTGGTGGCACAGTGGTTGAGAGTCCGCCTGCCGATGCAGGGGACGCGGGTTCGTGCCCTGGTCCGGGAAGATCCCACATGCCACGGAGCGGCTGGGCCCGTGAGCCATGGCCGCTGAGCCTGCGCATCCGGAGCCTGTGCTCCGCAACGGGAGAGGCCACGACAGTGAAAGATATCTTTCATTTCCCTACCTCATCATTGTCCATTCAAATCTTTGACATTAAGGTCACTGGACATGGCATTATTATCTATAGGTTGAGTATCAAGTTCTGCCAAGTTAATTATCAGCTCAGAGAAATAGCTCAGACATACAAGTTCATGTCACTTACCCTCCAATCTTCAGTTTTCAGCATCTATAAAATCATGGAGTTAGAGGATGTGGTTATTAAGATTCTTTCAAGATCAAACAATCCACGATTCCATGACTCAGAGTTTAAAGACTCTTTACCATTGCAAACTTACTCTGAAGTCCCATTAAATTTCAGTGTGTTATTTATTGTTTTCTGTATAGACACATTTTCCCTTATAAAAAGTTAACAAGCTCTTGAAGCCACAAAGCATAGCTTGTAGCTCTCTCCATCTGCCCCAGCTGAGACACACTGGTGCTCATGAGCAGGACATAGGAACACTCACCGCAGATTCGGATGGCAAGGTTGGTTCCAGACCTAACTCTGCTACCAATTTATTTTGTCACCTTGGAAAATTCCTTTATTCCCTAGGCCTCCAAATTCTTATCGTTGGAATGAGGGGTTGGGCAAGGTCAATATTTTTCAAAACTATTTTAGGTTTCACAAGGAAATTTTACACAGACACTAATGAAAGTTAAATGGATAAAAGACACCTGCTTTTGCAGAAGCAGAGAACGATGATGACACCAGGACCCAGCTAGCTTTGACTACTGAAGCAGGCACTGGGTGTGTATGTCAATCCCAATCTCCCAATTTATCCCTCCCCCCATTCGCCCTTGGTAACTAAACACTCTACTATATATAAAATAGATAATCAATAAGAACCTACTGTAGAGCACAGGGAACTCTACTCAATACTCTGTAATGACCTATATGGGAAAAGAATCTATAAAAGAGTGGATGTATACATCTAAAAAAGATGTATATGTATAACTCACTTTGCCGTACAGCAGAAACTAACACAATGTAAATCAACTATATTCCAATAAAAATTACTTTAAAAATTTTTTTGAATTTTTAAAAAATAAAACTAAAATAATGTACACTGCAAAAAACCCCCCAAAAAACCAAAAAGGCACTGGGGCATCCCTAAGGAACCTCAAGCTTCATAAAACATTGTTGAATACCACTTGCCTAGATGAGTTCTTCTGAAATTACTTTCTAAAACCGGTGGTCCTAAATATTTAAAAATCTCGACTTAACCTATACCTTCTCCCCAAATTCCTTCTATGTGACCCTAGACTTATTTAGCATCCCATGGTGATCTATGTAGGGGATACCTTGCTAACTAGAGAGCTTGCCAGGAGGAGTTAAAAAGAGGTGGCATATCAGAGCTATTGACAGAGGGAGAAGAAAACAGAGAAAGGTAGAATACTGCCTGTCCACCACTGACCTGCAGATCCCAGGTGCCTGGAACCTCCAACTGATTTCTCCAGGGCATGTGCACTGAGTTTATATTGCCTGGTCAGGGTGGGTAAGCCTGTAGCAATCTTTATAATTGTCTCCAGGATGGGGAAGAAGGGCCTAGGGATTTCACAATGTCTTCAGCACAGTATGGATACTAAGGAGGTGGGGAACAATAATGAGTGTTTGTTGAAAGGTGAGAGAGTCACCCATAAAGCCTTGGCAAAAGCCAGACACTGGGACTCTGCTCACAGCTATTGTTCTTGGTGGTTTTGGCAGCCAGATAAATGATGCTGGGGTCAGACGACTTTATATCACCTTCCCTTTGGTGCCCCATGGGGCTCCATCCTAGCCATAGGGAGGTGGAAGAAGCAAGAGCGAGTGTTTCTGAAGGGCCTAAGGACAGACTTTTTTCTGTAGCCGGGCTGTGGCCAGTGAGGCAATGTGAGAACAGGGACTGATGGCATTGTGAGTATGACCCTGTTTGGAATTATGAGAGGAACGTCTCTGTTTTTCAACAGGTTCTATTAGTTGGTACCAGTTGAGGAGATGTAATGTCTAAGGAAACCCACTACAGACAGAAGACGTTGACCTTAGATTCATCCTGGAACTGAGCAGGTGTCCTTTGCCCTGGACTATGAGAGCACCTGGCTCAGTGTGATCAGGGCTAGGGGTGAAGAACACTCAGGCCTCTGACTGATATTACTTAATTCAGTCCATCCATCCACCCATCAGTCCATCGACCCATCCATCCAACCATCCATCCACCCATCCCTCCATCAGTCCATTAACCCATCCATCCATCCATCCATCAGGACATCTACCCACCCACATATCCATCCTTCTATCTATCCATCCATTCATCCATCCATCCATTCATCCACCTACTCACAAGGGGCAGAGACACTTGGGCATAGTGCCCAACATAGACCAGCTGCCTTATGGTAATTCTTCCTCACAGGTCATTTGCAACGTTCCATAAAAGGCTTGGCAAGGATGTGGGAGAGGTCAGTCCTATACCCATATGTCTGCAGAATGACGGATGAGAAAAGATGGGCAGAGACGGGAACAGATTTCTGTTTTCTAAGGCCAACAGTCATTCTTCACTCCCTTTCCCAATCTCTTGTCCCCTCAGTGGAAGAGGTCAAAGTACAGGGTATTATATAGGCAATCAACGAGTGCTTACTGAGCATTGACAATGCCCTGTGACAAAGGCATACAACACCTGGTCCCTGTTGTTAAGTAGCTTTACGGTCTGGCTGGGGGCTAAGCCATAAACACTTGAAAAGACCAGACTCTCTAATCTGTGGGCCAAGGGAATATTGGAGACAATAGAAACCGAGAACCTTCTCGAGTAAAAAGATAAATTCCTAGAATTGAAAGGGCCTTAGCCCTTTACATTGTTCCTCATTTTTTTTTAAAAGATATTTATTTTGGCCGTGCTGGGTCTTAGTTTCAGCATGCAGGATCTTCTTTGTGGCACGCAGGATCTTTTTTGGTTGCGGCATACGGGATCTAGTTCCCTGACCTTGATCCCTGGTCGGGGAACTAGATCCCGCATGCCGCAACCAGAAAAAAAATCCTGCATTGGGAACTCAGTCTTATCCGCTGGACCGCCAGGGAGGTCCCTGTTCCTCCCTTTTCATCTACTTGTGTCAGCTCGTCCCTGCTAAAGCCCTTTTGAATTCTTTAATCCTACAAATGATGAAGCAATCACTTCAGGCTGCAGAAAGCTTCAAGAATGAGGTGAAATTTCAGCCGCTCCCTGCCAGGTGGGCGGAGGAGAGAGAAAGAATATTCCAAGGTGGAGGAATAGTTTCCACATTCAACACTCACTGGATCCCGATTATTTGCCAAACATTACTCGAGGTGCTTGGAAACAAAACTGATACAGCCTTGACCTTGAGGTGATTTTAGGGGCCTCAGACTCCAAGTCAGTTTATTACAAGGAGGGGGAGTTAGCATAGAGTTCAGCGCAAAGCCCCGTCAGAGCAGATGACCAGGGACCTCCACTCAGCAAAGGCTCCTCAGAGGAGGTGACAATATGAGACTGCGGCTGGGCCTGTGGGCAGAAGGAGAGCGTGAACTAGGTCTGTTCTCGGCAGCCCTGAGAGGCCTGTGGTAGCAGCCGTGCTGCCTGCTGCCCAGGGACTTGAGCTGCATCTGGGCTGGAGCCGCTGCAGTCCCCAGAGGCAGACGCTATGGCCTGGCCTCTCCCTTGCTGGTCTTTCAGCAGAAGGTGAACCTGCCAGGCTGGTCTGACTGGCGAGGCGCAGACGGAACTCCTGGGGCTCCGACTTGAGCCCCTCCTCTGGCTTCTGCTCTCGTTCCCCAGACTTTAGGCAGGGACCCTGAAGTTGCAGTCCCTGGCACGTATGTCTGAAGGTGCAAAGGCAGTCAAGGAAGATCTAAACCTTGTGGGAACAGAGAATATGCAACCAATTTGGTATGATCCACTTTTAAATCAGATGTTTGGGGAAATAAAAGGGTTGGTGCTCATTTTGAGAGGGAAAATAAAAGTAATGGAGAAAATTGCAATCATAATAAAATAACTAATTTGTTTCTTTTCCCCTGCATAGTAGTTATCTATTGCTGTGTAACGAGTGACCCCAAACTTTAACACTTAATGCAGGAACACTTAACTTTCTCAAAGTTTCTGAGGGTTGGGACTCTAGAGCAGTTTAGCTGGGTGATTCTCTTCAGAGTCTCTGACTAGGTTGCAGTCAGCCAGGGCTGCATCGCCCGAAGGCTTGCCTGGGCTGGAGGAGCTACCTCTAAGCTCATTGGTGTGGCAGTTGTCAGGACGCTTCATTTTTCACCAATGGGTCTCCTTACAGGGCAGCTCACACATGGTACCTGGCTTCCCCCAGAGCAAGTGAAACAGAGACCAAGATAGAAGCCACAGTGTCTTTTATTACCTAATCTCAGAAGCGGCATAACATCACTTCTGCGGCATTCTATTGGTCATGGAGACAACTCTGGTCCAGTGTGGGCGGGGGCACACAGGGGGTGTGAATACCAAGAGATGGGGATCATTGGCTGCTGTCTTCATTCCTTGGGGCTGCCCTAGCCAATTACCACAAACTTGGTGGCTTAAAACAACGGAAATTTATTCTCGCACGGTTCAGGAGATTCGAAGGCTCCCGTACTCCCTCCGAAGGCTCTGCGGAAGAACCTGCCTCCTCACTTCTGATGGTGCCCCAATCGTCGGCACACCTTGCCTGGTGGCACTCTCCTCAGCCTCCATCTTCTCATGGCCTCCTTCTCTGGGTTTCTTTCTTCTTACAAGGACAGAAGTCCTGCTGGATTTAGGGTTCACCCTCATACAGCATGACCTCTTAACTAATTGCATCTACAAAGACCCTACCTCCAAACAAGGTGTGAATGAAAAATATTGCCTGCCATTTCAGTAAACAAAGGATGTGGTAGCCATCAAGCCATCACATTACAGCTTCCCCCAACGGTGAGGTCTGAGGGAACTCAGGATGGAAACAGAATGCCCATAGCTGCAGTCACCCCCAACAGTGCATCCCGAGGAAACCCTGGATGAGAAAACACAGGATACTGGCCCCAGGTGCATATCAAAGGAAAGATTCCAGTGAGCCCAGAATCTTGCATCTTCCCATACATAGAAAAGCGCTGAATTCCTTAATGTAAGATGTCTGGGGCTTCCCTGGTGGCGCAGTGGTTGAGAGTCCGCCTGCCGATGCAGGGGACGTGGATTCGTGCCCCGGTCCGGGAAGATCCCACATGCCGCGGAGCGGCTGGGCCCGTGAGCCATGGCCGCTGAGCCTGCGCGTCCGGAGCCTGTGCTCCGCAACGGGAGAGGCCACAACAGTGAGAGGCCCGCGTACCGCAAAAAAAAAAAAAAAAAAAAAAAGATGTCTGATTTTCTTAAATTAACAATAATCTTTTGATGTTCCGAATACCTGGTCTTTGTTGCAAAAACTCCTATATATCCTGGCTTCCCCCTTGCCTCTTTGGAGCAGTCCCTTAGAGTTATCTGAGAGGCTGTCTTCCAGGCTTGAAGCCCTCAGAATGCCCAGCAAATAAAACATAACTCTCAACTTAAGGTTGTACATTTTTTTTCAGTTGACAAAGATCACAGTCTGAGGTTCCCAGATGGACATGAATTGTGGGGAACAGTATTCCACTAGCCCAGGAGACCCCTTGGAGGCTGGATCCCACCTCTTGGAATCTCAGAAGACTGTGACCAATCCAGGTCAAAGCACAGGATTGTTACCTGTACGTTACCACAAAGCATGAAGGATTCCCACCGCTCCCCTGCCCCTGCCCCTGACCCCTTAGGGGTTTATTTTAGGGGTTTACCTTTCTGCAAGGTTTCACATCAGTAGTGCCACTCAGCAGAAAAGAAAACTGTGGACTAAGCCCCAAATCTCAGAAGGATTTACCCAAACTGGGAAACAGGTGGAGGAAGAGTGGCCGTGTGCCCAGCCCCTCCACGGTGGAGGCCCTGAGAACAGAGGTGGGTTCATCACCACGGGTCTCCTCCTACACCTCCTGGCCCTGCCCAAGCCGGCCCGCCCCGGGAGCCCTGGGGGCATGTCGCCCTAGTCACACTGCTGGAAGTAGAAGTCGGTGATGGGGCCGTCCCAGTTGGTGTCCTTCGGGAGCTGAGTGACCCGGAGAGGCTGGTCCACTTCGGGCATGGTGCAGAGAAACCAGCCCGGGTAGGCAGCCAGCTCGAAGCTAGAGGTGAGCCCCGTGTCCCGCCGGTAGAAGGTGAATCTCTTGGACTCCTCGGCACTGTGGTAGAGCTCCATGATGTTCACTGGCTGCAAGCAAAGGGCACAGCAGGTGGCTGAGGGGTAGGGGCCGGCCCCAAGGCACAGGGAGGCGTAGCCATAATTAACAGAACCCTGGAGGGAGAGGAGCCCAGGAAGCCGTGGCATCAGCATCTTTGACTTAGTGAAGCCACGTGGTGAGGCTCCCCCAACAGGACCCACCTCTAGTTTCAGGGTCGGTTCCTGCCCCGTCCCACACGACAGACACTGGCTCCCACCCTGGACGCCCAGGATGACTGGAGAGAGCTTGGCATCCAGATGCCGATTGGGGACCACGCTGATCTCCTCACCTAGAGGAAGGAAGCAGATGCAGGGACCTTGGCCGCCCTTCCCTCCCTCTGCCCCGTCATGGGCTGTATCAGGCCTTCTGTCCCCAGGCTGGACAGAAGGGGAGCCTCATAACAGCTGCCATGTAGGGAAGGGGGGCCTCCTGCCAGCTGGTCCAGTGGAAGTCAAGGCAGATAGCACACGGTACCACCTCCCAACCCCACGCCCACTCCAGGGTCAAAAGTTCAAGTCTTCTCCAAGCCCCAAGGGAGACTGACCACCTCTTTTAATGCCCCTCGACCTTCCAGCCTCTTCTCTGTAACCTGTCTTGATAAGCCTCCCATTAGAGTTAGTCGGTATCTTTCCACCCCCTGTGAGATTCCTGAGAACAGAAAAGGGTCTCACTTTTCTCTGTAAAATCCCTCCATCTCACACACACACACTCACACACACACACACACACACACACACACACACACACACACACTCACACACTCAGCCTCACAGAGGGCTCTGCCTGGCCCCAGTGCACAGTACAGCTATTCTAGGCGAGTAGGTATGTGCCACTCTAGAGAGAAGGTCCTGTCACACTGTGTGGGGCTGTGGGAATGAGCACAAGGCCAGATGGCGTCACCTGCTGCTCTAGGCCCCACCACTCTGAGTGACCGAGGACCCTCAGAGCACCGAGAGGACCAGGGGCAAAGGGGCAGAAACCCGCTCCCACATGGGAGTGAGGGTGTAGAGAGCCTGCTTTAGTGCTCTCCTCAGCACTGGCTCCCAGAAAAAGGGATGTTGGACCCAAGTCCACCTGTGAGGAAATGACAAAACAGCTGTCTTGGAAAATAATCCCACCTTTGCGTAGAGGCTTCCAGTGGGACTGGGGCATGGCGCCATGCCGGAAGGTGTGCTATTTTATTTGTCCTTGCTCAAAGCCTGGTTTTCTAACGCCCCGTCTACTGTGTCAGGCCCAGCGTCTGTTGGCTTGTGCCAATGTTTCTAAGCCCTCTTCAGGCCCCCTCCCCTCAGAGTATTTAGAAACCTAGGGAAGTAGGGTCCTCGTTTGCCACCAACCTTTAATGACCTTCCCTGCTTGCAGCGCTCCGGCTTGAAGCTGGTTATCATGCAGATAAAGCACCTTCAATGTCGCATCCTTCATTCTAAAGCATCAGGACGGGATGACACTCAGGGCAGGCGGTGGGTGCTCCAGCTTGCCTGGGCTCTGAGAGTCCCCCAGTCTCAGGCACCGTCACCCAGTCTTCCCACTGAGCCAGAAGTAATGGCGCAACCTTCTCTCCCAGCCCTGGGGGCTCATGCCTACCACCAGGACAAGGCCACAGCCTCCCATCTGAGTCTTCATCCTATTCAATCTGTTTTTTTGTGGGTTTTTTGCGGTACGCGGGCCTCTCACCGTTGTGGCCTCTCCCGTTGCGGAGCACAGGCTCCAGACGCGCAGGCTCAGCGGTCATGGCTCACGGGCCCAGCCACTCCGCGGCATGTGGGATCTTCCCGGACCGGGGCACGAACCCGTGTCCCCCGCATCGGCAGGCGGACTCTCAACCACTGCGCCACCAGGGAAGCCCATCCTATTCAATCTTTTCTACGCTAACCAGACTCTTCCTGGTGTCATGTTGGAAAAGAAACTAAACTGAGTCAGAGTCCTGTGTTCTCATCCCGGCTCTGCCGCCATCACGGCTGAGTCACGACAGACAAGTTATTCACCCTCTCTGGGCCTGAGTCTCCTCATTGCTAAACTAAGAAGATGGGACAGATGCTGCCCAGGCCTCTTCAGGATAAAAATGCGCCTTGACTGACTTCCGCCTTTACTTCTGTTTGGTACATTTACTTCCACTTGGCCATATAGTCCCTACCACGTGAGGGATTTCTTTACATTTAAAATTCGTTCATTTTGCTTTTCGTATTTAATTCACACCTACAATCTCAGTTGATTTTCTGACATCCTGTGAGGCGAAAGCTGTACTCTAAAGGGGGTTCCTCCAGATGTGTACAAATTGGTTCAATGCTGACTAAACACAATGAAACAAATCTCTACTTCAAAGTGACTAATATGCTGAGCTGTGCTAAGGTCCTCTTTTAAGGGGACCTAGAAAGCATATTTCCCACATTTCCTGGACAGAGGAGCATCATTGTATAGAGACACTCGTAGGACTGGGGTTCCACAGAACGCACCTTGGGAAAAGCTGTACTAGACTCCGCGTTCAGTGAGAGCCAGATTCTTCTCATTCACTGTTGCAAAAGTCCAGCTCATTGCAGAGCCCCTGGCTCAGCACATGCCCATGAACAGACAGGCTGACTGATAGAAGAGTTTTGCTGCTGCTGTCTTATCCCAGAGGGCAGCAAGGAGGTAGTAGTTGGATTGACATCTCTTCACTGCAGTGGGTGGTAACAGCAGGGCTCCAAGCCGGGCCTCCTAACTCCCCAGGAGGGATGAGGCCACAAGCCCCTCTCATCAGGGAAGCCCCAAAAGAGGGCCTGCTCCCGTCTGAAGAGGCTGGAAGAACTCCTCTAAGGGCAGGGAGTTGCTGTTCACACCTTCCCAGCTGCCCATCCCACCTGTGGGACAATCACAGCGCCCTCCCCGGAAAGGCTGGACAACAGATCTACCCAGAATTCACTCCCCCCCCGAGGACATGGCCCAAGCAGAGGCTCAGATACTCACCGGAAGCACAGCGCCCCACTCAGGACCATCTCGATCTTCTGTGTGTTGACGCTTCTATTTTGAGATAACAGAAAATCTTAGGTGGAGATAGAGGCTGAGCTGGCAGAGGCCCCAGTAAGCAGCGCCCTGAGCCCCCTGGCATATGAACAGCCCCCAAGGATCAGGGGATTCTAGGTCTGGGGTTAGGAGAGGTGAAGCCCAGCTCCCCAGAGGACACCTCAGACTGCTCCTTTCTCTTGGCAGGACCCGAGGTGTCTGCCCGCTCCTCCGAGGTTGCCTCAGCCCTTTGAGTGACGCCCTAGGGTGGGGCCCCTGAAACTGCCTCAGCCTCCGGAGAAGGGGGGTTTCCAGAGTGATTTCACACCACCTGACGCTTGCAGAAACACCTGATGCTCATTATCTCTCTCAGGGACGGAAGCTGCTGGAGACAGCCTTCTTCTAGCAATTCTGAAGAACTTCCAGGGGCTTTGCAGCCCTTAGTGAGCACTCAGCTCCTGGACATGTGGCCCTTCCAGACCCAAGGATATCATGCAGAGAACAGCTCAAGGAAAGCAGATTTTAGAACAGCCCCCTCTCCTCCTTCCTCCCTCCGCTCCTTCCTTCTCTCCCTCTTTTGTTCCCTCCCTCCTTCCTTTCCCTCTTTCCTTCCTTCTTTTCTCCCTCCCTCTCTTCCTTCCTTCCTTCTTTCCCTCCTTCCTGCCTTTGCCGGGACTACGGGGAATGCTGGAGGTGGAGCTCTCCTGCTTAAGGGATGTTAAGTCTATGTGTTCATCGTAGAATAACCTGAAAATCTGTACTGACAAAACAAAACAAAACACATGGATACTTATCTCCAGTGTGTGCGTCAGAAGCAAACCAAGGACAACAGTTTCTCCTCTGCACATACACGCCTGTACCCATCACAGCTTGACACACGACTGCATCCCAGAACCTACACTCGTTCCAGCACGCTTTTTCATGTAGCAAGATAGCAGAATCTCTTTCCATACCCAGTATAATGATATCAGAATACTGAATAGCCATAGAGTATTTCATTCTACAAACACAACATCATTTGTTTATAGCGATCTGTTATTACTAGTCCTTATTGTTATTATTATTATGTGTCATTGAAAATCATGTCGTGACAAACATCTTTGCTCGAGTGTCTGATTATATCCCTTGGAAATGAAACCTAGTTTGAGCCATCTATGATCGATCTTTCTTCAGTACCTAACTGGATAACATGTGACTGTGTAACAATGCGTGTGGTTTTAATCCATCCACACACTCTCTGTGATGGATCTAAAATGAAAGGTAAGGGTCAGTGCATGATGACAACTTAATTTTGTCTTGAGCACCATGGATAACCATTTACTGCCAAGGCATACCTTTTTTTTTTCACCGCTGTGGCCTCTCCCGTTGCGGAGCACAGGCTCCGGATGCGCAGGCTCAGCGGCCATGGCTCACGGGCCCAGCCGCTCCGCGGCATGTGGGATCTTCCCAGACCGGGGCACGAACCCGTGTTCCCTGCATCGGCAGGCGGACTCTCAACCACTGCGCCACCAGGGAAGCCCTAAGGCATACCTGTTAAAGAAACTGTGTTCAGGCTCATGGGATAAAATGTCCTTAAAGTTGTTCAAAAATAAATAAAATATCAAGTTGTTCAAAGGATAGAAAAATAACTCAACACTCATAATGCCACTAATGTGATAAACACCTTTCAGAAAATGTAGAGGCTTCTGCAAAATTGTTGAATTGGCCATAAATTGACCAAACAGAAATAACACTATTTGTGCAAATACTTGCAAAAAAGAACAAAAGAAAAAAGAAACTCCAGAAGGAGTTGGCCATTAGGCAAAGTGGCTTTAAGCAAACAGGCTTTCATTTACAAAGTGATAATAGAGAGGGAGATTTTGTTTCCCCTAAAAAGGTAAAATGTCATCTGCCCTGGTTGCCCTCTCTGATTTCCAGACCCCAGTGAACTACACCCCAGGACACTGTCGTGGTGCTTCATCAAGTGCTTTCCTCATTCTGCTAATAAAGAATGAAGCCAGTATGTGGCTGCCCACCCCCAGGATGCCGAGGATTCAGGGGGATGTCTCCGCCAGCTCGGTCTACTCCACCATGTGCATAACAGGGGATGGATACCGAGTGGATGGACGGGACAACAAATGGATGAGCCAGGAAGATGAAAGTAAGAAAAATAAAACAAACCCCTGTTAAGAAAAGGTCTCTAAACTTGAAAATAAAACACAATGATGACATCATGTGCTCTCAGTGTCATACTGGAGCATCCTCAAACAGTCCCACCAACAATTGCTCAGTTCCCTGGGGAACATCTGTCTTTGTTTGACTTATTAATTACCATGGATTAGCTATCAAACTCTGTGAAGTTAGATGTGAACTAAGAGAAGATTGATACATTTCAAATGATTCCTGCTTGATAGAAAAGATAACCCCCAAGGGTAGAGTTGGATTGCCTTGCAATTCATTAAGCATTTTTTTTTTATCTAAGCCAATCTATTCCACAATTTCTTTCCTGACTGATCATATAAGCCTCTGTTCCTTAACTTATCTTTTGAATTAGCTCTATCATCCTGCCAGTTCCTTCATTTATTAATAAAGATAAATCTTTGACACATGTTTGTATGAGAGTCACGTTTTGGGTTTTTTGAAAATTAAACTGGCGTCAGCCAAAACAACGTTATTTTGCCCCAGACTCACACACCATGTGTGGTGGCTTTAAAATATGTTCACAGATCCATTGATACTCCACCCTTTAAGAGGTGGAGCTTCATTCTCCTTCCTTTGAGCGTGGCTGGACTTAGTGACTTGTTTCTAAAGAATATACTCTATGGTGGAAGTGGTAGCATGCCACTTCTGGGGCTAGATGGTAGGAGGCATTGCATCTTCCCCCTGGACCTTTCTTGAACCACTCACCTGGGAGAAGCCAGCTACCGTATCACAGGCAGCCTGCAGAGAGGCCCACGCGGTGAGGAACTCAGACCTCTTGCCAACAGCTCACTTGCAAACCTACCAGCCCCATTAGAGCCATCAGACGATGCAATCCTGTCTGACATCGTGACTGCAACTTCATGAGAAACCCTGAGTCAGACCACCCAGCTAACACCACTTTTCAGATTCCCGATTCTGAGAATCTATATGAAATGATAAATGTTTGTTGTTTTAAGCTGCTAAGTTTGGGGATCATTTCTTACACAGCAGTAGGTAGCTGATACACCTTGTCATCACGACTGGCGGTTTCTGTTGTTCCTGTTGTTTTTTCATTCTCCAGTCTTCAGTGAGTATCCTCCCTTCTTAGGAAACAGCTCAATACTTCACAGATTTTATATGACCATGGAGGTGCCCAGACGCTGTCCCATCCTGCAGAGGGGTAATGTTACCCCAGGTGACTTCTCACCACCCTTGAGCAGCAGTGCCCTGGAGGTAGGTGTGGCTCCTGCCCTTGACAGAGAGATGAGGATTCAAACAACACGTGTACACATCTGTATCAGTATGTAAGCACACATTCACAAAAATTTATTATAGTAAAATGGTAGTTTTTTATTAAGGAAATAAATTTAACAATAATTAAAATAAACAGTATTCATTTGATCTTCATTATGTCCCCAGAACAATGTTTAATGATTGACCTGAATTTTCTCATTTTGTGCTCAGAACTGCCCTGTGTGGTAAATAGCATTATTACGTCTCATTCATGGATGTGGAAACCAAGCATAGAAAGATTAACTGTTGCCTGATATTGGACCTGCAATTTGTATTAGAGTCAGAACGAAACCCAGGAAACCCGAGTCCAAAGCTATTGACCCCAAGGCACAACGCACGAGTGAGAGTGATGGTTTCACAATCTGAGTCCAGTCCCATCAGCCCCCTGCTCCCCATGTCTCTGGGGGTAAAAGGCAAGTCTTCACCATACTTCCAGCTCAGGCTCTCACTAACTGCTGATCTCATCCTTTCACCACCTCAAGCCACATGAAACTCTTGCTCTTTCTTGAACAAGTAAGGCATCCTCTTGCCTCAGGGCCTTTGCACTGGCTGTTCTCTCAGCCTGGAAAGCTCTTCTCCAAGATATCAGCATGGCTCACTCCCTTACTCCTTAAAGGCTTTGCTGAACTGTCACCTTCTCAATGAGACCTACATTCATCACCCTGTGTTGCTCTCTCCTGTTCCCACATTCCCCTTTCCACGCTCCATTTCTTTGCAAAGCACTCACCATTCGTAAGCACACTGAATAATTCAGGTGCGTATTATGTGTATTATTTATCAGCTCCCCTGCCAATCCTGCTGGAAGATAAGCTCATTCAAATGCAGGTGTTTTCCCTTTGTTCATTGGTATATTCTAGGCACTTAAGGTGGTGCCTAGTATACAGTAAGCCTTCAATTAATAATGTTGCAATGACATCGAATGGATTACATGCTGTGTCATGTAGAAAAGGCCAGAGACTTGTCTAACATTTTGTTCACAATTACGATTTTATTCCTCAGAGTTTTGATGTTTCTGGCCCCTCATTCTCTTGATGTAGCAGTTAAGACCACAGGTAGACAAACTTTGGCCCGTGGGCTAAGATGGGCCCACTGTTTGTTTTATTGGAACACAGCCTTACCCATTTGTTAACACAGCCTATGAATGCTTCTGTACTACAATGACAACAATGAATATTTGTGACAGAAACCGCAGAGTTTGCAAAACCTAAGATATTTAGTACCTGGCCCTCTAGAGAAAAATTTGCTGAACTCTGGTCAAGACTGTCTGGATTCAAGTCCTAAATCTGTCACTTGGGGCTTCCCTGGTGGCGCAGTGGTTAAGAATCCGCCTGCCAAAGCAGGGGACACGGGTTTGAGCTCTGGTCCGGGAAGATCCCACATGCCGTGGAGCAACTAAGCCTGTGCGCCACAACTACTGAGCCTGTGCTCTGGAGCCCACGAGCCACAACTACTGAGCCCGAGTGCCACGACTACTGAAGCCCATGCACCTACAGCCCATACTCCACAAGAGAAGCCACCACAATGAGAAGCCTACACACCGCAATGAAGAGTAGCCCCCGCTCACCACAACTAGAGAAATCCCGCGTGCAGCAACAAAGACCCAATGCAGCCAAAGATAAATATATAAAATTTTTAAAGAAGAATTTTAAAAAATCTGTCACTTATTAGCATGTGTCTTTGGTCAAGTTATTTAACATTTCTGTGTTTGGAGTCCTCATCTGTGAAATGGGGATAAAATTAGTACTTACTCATTACTCAGCCATAAAAAGGAATGAAATTGGGTCATTTGTAGAGACGTGGATGGACCTAGAGACTGTCATACAGAGTGAAGTAAGTCAGAAAGAGAAAAACAAATACCGTATATTAACACATATATGTGGAATCCAGAAAAATGGTACAGATGAACCTGTTTGCAAGGCAGAAATAGACACAGATGTAGAGAACCAACATAAGCACACCAAGGGGGGAAGGGGGAGGTGGGATGAACTGAGAGATTGGGATTGACATATATACACCAATACGTATAAAAGAGATAACTAATGAGAACCTGCTGTAGAGAACAGGGAACTCTACTCAATGCTCTGTGGTGACCTAAATGGGAAGGAAATGCAAAAAAAGAGGGGATATATGTATACATAGAGCTGATTCACTTTGCTGTATAGCAGAAACTAACACCACGTTGTAAAACAATTTTACCCCAACAAAAAATAAATAGTACTTACTCAGGAGTGGTTGTTAAGATTAAATGAGTTAATGTATGTGAAGTGTTTAGAACAGTGCTGGGCACATAGTAGGTGCTTAAATGTCAGCTATATCATCGTCAACATTATCATGATCATCAGCTACACGGCCTTGGGAAATTCGCTTCATCTCTCTGATGTAATGATTCATCTCACCTCCTTTTGTTTCTCTATAAAGATGAGAGTGGGGCTTCCCTGGTGGCGCAGTGGTTGAGAGTCCGCCTGCCGATGCGAGGGACGCGGGTTCGTGCCCCGGTCCGGGAGGATCCCGCGTGCCGCGGAGCGGCTGGGCCCGTGAGCCATGGCCACTGAGCCTGCGCGTCCGGAGCCTGTGCTCCGCAACGGGAGAGGCCACAGCAGCGAGTGGCCCGCGTACCGCAAAAAAAAAAAGGGGGCGCTTAGCACAAACCCATAGACGTCTGCTTCCTGCCCTCTCTGTGTTTCCCGGTCTCCTGCACTCGTCCCCAGGTACTTAAAGAGGAAACTGGGAACACAGCAGAGGACAAGTTCACATTCACCTGAATCTGGGGCTGGTTCAAGACCAAACACTTCCTTGCATGTGCTAACGTGCTTACCTGGGCCAGTGAAGAAGTCCCCGCCTCAGCCTGGCTGAGAGGCCGCAGCACATGCTGTAAGATTTCCAAGAAGGTTAACATTCGCTGCAGAGTCACTCGCTGGGACAGTCATTCGCTGCACCATCTCAAAAGCAGGACAGGCATCGTGCCGGGGGTCCTGTGAGAAGAGTTCTATTCTTATTCACCTTTGACTGATACGCCAAAATCAGGCTTAGAGAGTTTGGGTCACAAGGTCGCAAACCAGTAAGAGATGGACCCGGTATTGGTACTCAGGCAGTTCGATTCCAGACTAACTCACCCCATCCCCTCCTGTGAACAAATAAACCATGGAATTCGTACAGATTCAGGCAATAGAGGAAAGGAGGGCAGAGCAGGAGGCTTGGGGACCTCCCTGCCAGGGGTCTGTTTGCAGGAAGGACCAAGTCTCGAGAAGAGCAGCAACTTTGAGAAAGATAATGGGAACCACCAGTTGGTCCAGAGACAAATGGCTCCAATACAGACAATACAGTGGCAGACATCAGGATGGCGGGGATTCCTCACTCCTTGGGGTGACTTCTGGGGGCTTAGAACATCCATGAAGGCCCCACCTGGCACAGGAGAGACGGTGGTGATGGACAGACTCGGCCTCCAGGGAGCCCTGAGCAGAAAGGGACATGGCCCTGGACTCCCACCCCAGCTCCAGACACACCCTGCAGTCACCGTGGGAGCGACAGAGGGCAAGGTGCCTCTGGGCTCTTAGCACGTCTGAAAAACACTGGGCTCCCCGTGAAATCACAGGGAGGTTGGAGGTGCGGGCGCTGCAGCCGGGTGCTGAGCCAGAAACGTGTGGCTTCGTTTCCCCCTCTTAGTCCGGTGCAATCTTCCAGGGTGGGAGGGCTGGGCATGGGCCAGTTCTACAAGCTGGCATCTGGGAGCTTGTGCGTGGCGCACGAGGCAGGGGGAGGCCCTGTGCGTGTCGTACCCACAGGCACTTTCTCCTGCCTGAGTCACCAAGGGCGGGGCCAGAGCCGCTGGCAACCTCTTTATCCCAGTTCCAGGTGAGACCCTCCGGAGCAGGTCCAGGTGCTTCCCTCGTCTGTACCTCAGGGGTTTCCAGAGCCTGAGGACTCCCCTCCCACGGGCTGTGTGGTTTGGTCACTGCCAGACTTCTGTCTGCGGAACAGCTAGGACTTGAGCCAGATTCTGGACCTAGCGTGAAATTGGAATTAAACCAAAAACGTGGAAGAGAAAAACCAGCAGTTCAGGAAGAGCGCTGCTCTGGCTCCGTTCTCCCTGCTCCCTGGGCCCTCCCCTCCTCCAGCCTGTCAGCGCCTAGGCTCTGTGTGCATGACTGTGACCTCACCAGAGAGGGCGCTCTTGGCAAGGCTGGATCAGGCAGGCCACGCTTGGATGCATCGCTTTCAAACATCCTGCGACCAATCCATGTAGTCTTTGCTCCTTTCCACCAAGGACTTGAAGCAGTGAGCACCCACAGCAGAACTAGGTGGGCTAAGGGGAGCTGCATCGGGGCTCCCCTGGGAGGAGGCCCTAAGACTTCCTTGGCTCTGTCAGTGACACTTGGCACAGAGAGGGCAAAACTACCCCCTTTCCCAGCTCCTCAAGAACAGGGACTATTTCTTATATATAAGTATGTGTATGTGTAAATATATATGTATATATATATATTTGCTGTTTTTGGTAACAATTATTGCATAGGTTTTTGCACGTTGTCTTTTCTAATTTTTAAAAATTATTATTGTGTTTAATTGTGGTAAAATACACATAACGTAAAGTTTCCCATCCTAGCCAGTTTTAAGGGTACAACTCAGCGGCGTTGAGCACATTCACAGTGCTGTGCAAACATCACCATCCGTCTCCAGAAATTTTCATCTTGCAAAACTGAACCTGTGTGTCCATTAAACAATAACTCCCCATTTCTCCCTACCCTCAGCCCCTGGCACCCACCGTTCTACGTCTGCCTCTGCATCGGACTCCTCTAAGTACCTTGTGTAAGTGGAATCATGCAGTATTTGTCCTTTTGTGACTGGCTGATTTCACTTAACACAATGTCCTCATCCATGTGTAGCACATCTGAGAATTTCCTTCCTTTTTAAGACTGAATAACATTCCATTGTATGGATACACCACACCTTATTTATCCATTTATCTATGGATGAACACTAGGGTTGCCTCCACTTTTTTGGCTACTATGAGTAATGCTGCTATAAACACGGGTGTTCAAATATCTACTCAGGTCCCTGCTTTTAATTTTGGGGGGTATATTCCCCAAAGTGAATTCTTGGTTCATACAGTAATTCTATTTTTAATTTTTTTAGGAACCGCCATACCGTTTTCCACAATGGCTGCATTTTACAATCCCATCAAAAGTGCACAAGGGTTCCAATTTCTCCACATCCTCACCAACACTTGTTATTTTCTGTTGTGTTGTCATTGTTGTTGTTTTTAATAGCCATCCTGACAAGTGTGACATGGTACCTTGTGATTTTGACTTGCATTTCCCTAATGACTAGTGATGTTGAGCCTTTTTTTCAAGTTCTTTTTGGCCACTTGTATATCTTCTTTGGAGAAATGCAAAGGACAATTCAATCGTTTGCCCATTTTTGAATCAGATGGTTCTTCTTTTTGTAGTTGAGTTGTAGGAGTTCTTTGTATAATCTGGATATTAATCACATCAGATATATGATTCCCAGTCAGCGGGTTTCCTTTTCATTCTTTTAGTCAAGCACCTTTGATAGTGTTCTTTGATGTACATAAGGTTTGTGTGTTTTTCTATGTAGTCCCATTTATCTATTTTTTCTTTTAGTGTCTTTTGGTCTCATATCCAAGAAATCATTGTCAAATCCAACATCATGAAGTTTTTCCCTGTGTCTTCTAAGAGTTTTATAGTTCAGATCTTACATTCTAGTCTTTGATCCATTTTGAGTTAATTTTTGTATATGGTATAAGGAATATTAAGGCCAATTTAGACCAGGGGTCAGAAAACTATGCCCCATGGACCAAATCTGGCCCACTAGTTGTTTTTTATACAGTTTATGAGCTAAGAACATTTTTTTACATTTTTCAATGAGTGAAATAAATTTTTAAAAGAATATTTCAGGGCTTCCCTGGTGGCACAGTGGTTGAGAGTCCGCCTGCCGATGCAGGGGACACGGGTTCATGCCCCGGTCCGGGAGGATCCCACATGCCACGGAGCGGCTGGGCCCGTGGGCCAGGGCTTCTGGGCCTGCGTGTCCGGAGCCTGTGCTCCGCGATGGGAGAGGCCACCGCAGTGAGAGGCCCGCATACCGAAAAAAAAAAAAAAGGAATATTTCATAGCAGTAAAATTTATATGAATTTCAAATTTCAGTGTCCGTAAATAAGGTTTATTGGAACACAGCTTTTCTTATTGACTTATGCATTCTCTATACCTATTTTGTGTTGCTACTTCAACAGAGTTGAATAGCTGTCACAGAGACTGTAGGGCTGAAAAGCCTAAAGTATTTACTATTCGGCCCTTTACAGAAAAAGTTTGCCAACCCCTAGATCACCAGTCAAATGTTGCCTCTCCGTGCTCCCTTGGTTAGGGTACACATTGTCCACTTTTTATGTATTGGGGAACCTAGGCCTGCTTCCCCCCACCAGGTTGATGACAGGCAAAGGGCAAGAAATGATCTTAGTATTTTTGTATCTCTCCATACCTAAGCACCACCCCCTATATTAAGACTATATCATGCTATAAACATCTATTTGAATTATCACCTACCTGCATTCCAACTTTGATCTGGTGTTTCTGATAACAGTTTCATCTGCATGTGAATTATCTCTCCAGATACACAGTAAAATCTTGAGAAGACTAATTCACCGTGCACAATGAGAGGCTGAATCATACTGCATTATACAGTGGCTAATCTGAGACTCCTGCTATAAATGTCAATGTGGCTTCCGTTCTGTGGCTGAGTTCTGCTTCCAGCAGGATGGGATAACAAGCACCAAATTTAACTTCCCACTTGACTCCACTGAAAAAAAAAAGAAAATAGATAAAATCTACGAAGCAGTGGTTTTAAAACACTGAACATCAGCCAGTGAAGGACAGTGACCCCTGAGGGACAGGAAACAAATAAGGTGACTCAATAATTACCCCAGCTTTGGAGGAGAAACCCAGGCAGGGCCCCGCATCCTTTGTGAGTAGAGGAGATGGAACTTTTCAGTTCATGGAGATAAAGGTAGTTAGAGATCATAAAATAGAGTATGAGAGGGAAGGGCTGCAAAGAAAGAGAATCTTTCTCTTTCTTTGGATCTATAGGAGGTCCCCATTGCATAATCACCAGAGTGCTAACCAGTGCATGTAGGGGAGGAACCTACCCAAGGCTACAGATTGAAACATTCTAAAAGATTAGTGGGAACAATACCTGTTCCCACCATCCAGACTGGAAACCTCATAATTCGCAAGGCATTGGGGTACAGTATTCAGAAAGGCCTCGCTTAAGAGGTGGAAAATAATGAGACCTGGACTAAGTACTGCTGTGGCCCCGCCTATCAGATCTGAGCTCAAGACCCAGAATGATCAAACTCTTTGCCAGGAGCTTAATCGCATCTCAGAACAAAGCTGGAGAATATTTTTAGGAATACAAAAGTACCCCACACCCTTGGGAAAATGGCTGATTTTAGTACTGGGGCAGGAAGATGAGCCTGGATCACCCTGTAGTGCCAGAAAGTAATAAAATAGTTATTAAAAAAAATCCACAATGATGGGGTATATCAAAGAGACACAAGAGCTAACTGAAAGAGTATCCAATGGCCAAAGACGGAACAATTTGAGCAACAAAATTAATGAAGTACCAGTGGATTATAATGAAAAGTATAAAATAAATATTCATGAAACCAGACTGATATAAATAAATGATTAAATAAATAAATGGCGAAGAACAAACAAATCCCCCATTCAGATGAGTTCCAAATAATTTATGTTGGTACTGTGCCCTCAAAGAGTTGAAGCATATTCCACATGTCTTAAGTGTGGACTGCATTAGTGACTTCCTTCCATTCATCACAGTATGGAAGGGAGGAAAAAAGAGTAACTTTACATGGAGAAACCTAGTGAACACTACCTACCCCAGGTGATAAAGATTAACGTCGAGTGTTACTATAACTTAATTTATTAAACTAATCATTTCATTTATTTAAGCCGAAACCCTGCTAAAGCAAGAAAATAATAGGATAAAATCTCAGATTTGAAAAGTAAAGTCTATTATTTAATTAATTTCATTTTAAAGTATTTAATACAGCAGAGTTTTTAATCCTCACCAATATATGAGTATACTTGCAATGCTTTAATCATACAATTGAAACCTTCTAAAGCTTTTCATTTAAAATTGAAAATACTGGTTTAAGTTATGATAAACCTGAAATCAGTGTAATCCTTATAAAGCAGGATGTCATTTAAATGTGTTCAAATTTGTTTTTATATCTAATATTTTAGGCATGTTAACTTTTGCCTGTCTCTAATTAAAAAGGTAAAATTTAAGCAATGATGATATTTTCTCTAAGTAAATAATGCAATTGGCTGAGTGGAGAGATTATGGGAGGATGAGTCACGTGGTAATGGACAATACAGAAATATACACATAATAAAATGAAAGCCTTTCCATTTCCAACCATCGATTCTTCTTGGGTAATCACTGTTAGCAGTTTGCTTATGTATCTTTCTAGACATATGTCTTTCATAATTAAACATGCACATGTAGATTTAACCAATGATAATATGCTATAATTTCTGTTCTGAAATGTGCATATTTTCTTCACTTCTTATGATAGCAGTCACCTTTAGCATATGTCCCAAGTTTGAATTCCAACTAACATGCTTAATAGATGTGGGGCTTACGTTAAGTTCCTTTGCCTCTCTAAACTTTGATTTCCTCATTTGTAAATGGGGTAAAAAGTGCTGAGAAAGAAGAATCATTCTGGAATGTGCTAGTCAAGAAAACTTTCACCCTGTTGGTGGAGTGACTAGTCATCCTGGTTTTTGCCTATTGTCCCAAAATAATTATTAATAGTGATATTATTCTTCCTCAGAAGTACCCTGGTTTGCATGTTAAGTGTTACGACCATATTTATAGTGTTGCTGAGAGGATTAAATGAGATAGTGTCTGATGTGATGTGAGTTCTATATATTTATCCTATGAGTAAATTATAAATATATGTTACGTCAACCTATACATAAACTACTTTAGTGCTTTCGTCTTCATTTACATGGTTTTACTATTAAACAATGCAAGTTAGATGTAGGTAGACATATAGGAAGTGAGGATTACTACGGATCCACATAGATTTTAAATTTAGAACAAACATCTAAAAAACAGGATATGAAACATCTCTGTGGTATAATTAAAATAGATGTCATACAAAGTGAGAGAGTGGCACGGACATATATACACTACCAAACGTAAAATAGATAGCTAGTGGGAAGCAGCCGCATAGCACAGGGAGATCAGCTCGGTGGTTTGTGACCACCTAGAGGGGTGTGATAGGGAGGGTGAGACGGAGGGAGACGCAAGAGGGAAGAGATATGGGAACATATGTATATGTATAACTGATTCACTTCGTTATAAAGCAGAAACTAACACACCATTGTAAAGCAATTATACTCCAATAAAGATGTTTAAAAAAATAGATGTCATAATATTGATTGTACAAGTTTTATCATCTTGTTAAAATATGGCAAAATTTGAACAAAGGCCGCTATTGAAGCTAACACGCAATGATTGCATTTTTCATATTGTATATATATCTAGTGTGAAAAAAGAGGGGATTTTCATTAGTTTGTATCTCTTCATCACAATAAGTTTGGTCTTCCAGAAACTTAATGTGTCCTTATTTAAATGAAAACACGATGGATGGATAATGTCATTACTCAGGGATTAAAGTACCCACACCCACTTCAGAGCTCCATCACACTGGCACTCTGATTGGGGACCGCCAACCTCTGTAACTGGGCAAGCTGCTAGCAAGTTAGGCTGCCAAGCTTCAGGAACGCTGGCCGAAGACACAAGATTTCTGGGTCAGGGACAAGGAATAGTCTTTTCAACACGTGGTGATGATACAGTTGCCATCAGAGCAAAAACTCCGGAGCTGAAACCTCTGTGGGAACCAGAGCCGGGGTAGGAAAAGCAGAACTGTAATTGACAAATTGCTGGAGGCTCCGAGGGGACAAGTCTGGGAACGAAAAACTGGAAGGGGCCCCCATCAAGAGGAGCCCCGACACATTGCGAACTTTACCTCCAGGATGTGGACCAGGTTCTTACAGTAAATATCAGAGAAAAATCCTTCTGTGCTTCTGGCTGTGTCTACGAGAACACAGAGACCCTGATCCACATTGGTGTCTGGGCCCCTGAGCCTAGCTTGTGCTGGGAAGCTGCTGCCCCTGACCCCATGATCACTGCTGTGCCTTTGGCATGTGGTGACCACAGACAAGGGACTTAGCCTGTACAGGACTCAAAGAGACAGCTGCTTCTCATTGGGCAGTGAGTTGGTGAAACAATGTTCCTCACAACAGAGCTGGGAAGGGGTGGGACTAGAGACAGAGAATAAGAACATTGAAGGACTTTGGCCCTGAACTGGCCTTGGACCCTCAGGGAGCAGACAGGCCTGGAGACATTGATCTCTAAGAGGGGACAATGCGCTTCCCCCTACTTGTACCTTGCTGTCCCAGCATGGGACAGGGAGGGGATGCTGATCCAGAGCCAGAGAGCAGCAAGTTCTAAGCAGATGCATCTGTTCACCTTTTGTGATGCTCGCCTCCTGGCCCATCCCAGAGTATCCCTTCAGCCCTTGGAACCGAGGCTCAAAGCAGTTGATGGGTTGGGAAGGCCTCAGGGTCCTTCCCTGGCCTCACAGTCTTTGAGAACGCAACCCCCATGCACTGCTGACGAGTCTACTTTCCATGAGTTGTTGCTCTCCTAGGCTTCATAAGTTGTCCTAAGCATCATCCTTGCCCTCAGGAATGAAAAGGGGACCTCCAGTGGGAAGACACCGCGAGAGTGTAAGAGAGTAAAACAGCCCAGTCACTCTTCGGGCTGGGCTTAACAGCACAGAGAAAGCCAACTGGGCATTAACAGGAAACGTGCTGCAGCTGAAAAGTGGCATAACACCCCCCTTTTCTGAGTGACTCCCACATTTCTACTCTCGGAGACTTTGTTCTTTAAAACTCTGGACTATCAGAAATTTGGCTGTTTGAGCCACTGTGGAAAACAGTATGGAGGTTTCTCAAAAAACTAAAAATAGGACTGCCATACGACCCAACAATTCCACTCCTGAGTACATATCCAGAAAACACAAAAACACTAATTTGAAAAGATATATGCACCCCAGTGTTCATAGCAGCATTATTTACAATAGCCAAGATATGGAAGCCACATAAGTGTCCATAAGAAGATGCAATGGAGGACTTCCCTGGTGGCGCAGTGGTTAAGAATCTGCCTGCTAATGCAGGGGACACAGGTTTGAGTCCTGGTCTGGGAAGATCCCACATGCCGAGGAGCAACTAAGCCCGTGAGCCACAACTACTGAGCCCATGTGCCACAACTACTGAAGCCCAAGCACCCTCAATCCCGCATGCCACAACTACTGAGCCCGTGTGCTGCAACTACCGAAGCCCATGGGCCTAGAGCCTGTGCTCTGCAACAAGAGAAGCCACAGCAATGAGAAGCCCGCACACCACAACGAAGAGTAGCCCCTGCTCGCCACAACTAGACAGAAAGCCTGTACACAGCAACAGAGACCCAATACAGCCAAAAAAACCCAAAAGATGAATGGATAAAGAAGATGTGGTATATATACACAACAGAATACTACTCAACCATTAAAAAAGAATGAAATTTTGTCATTTACAGCTACATCAATGAACTTGGAGGGTATTATGCTAAGTGAAATAAGTCAGACAGAGAAAGACAAATACTGTATATTACTTACATGCAGAACCTAAAAAATATAACAAACTAGTGAATATAACAAAAAAGAAGCAGACTCACAGATATAGAGAACAAACTAGTGGTTACCAGGGGAGAGAGGGAAGGGGGGAAGGGCAATAAATGGGTAGGGGAGTAAGAGGTACAAACTGTTGGGTATAAAATAAGCTACAAGGATATATTGTAGCACGGGGAATATAGCCAATATTTTATAATAACTATAAATGGAGTATAACTTTTGAAAATTGTGAAACACTATAGAGTACACCTGTAACTTATATACTATTGTACAGCAGCTATACTTCAATTTTTTTTTTAAGTCAAAGGACAAACAGACAAAAAAAAGAAATTTGGCTGTTTGAATTATATCAGCAAGAATGAAACATCTACTTTTACCTGAAGGATATAAGTCACTTTGACACAGAGGAGCAGCCTTGACCTCCAGCCCAAACACAGAGCTTCAGAGAGTGTTCTGGACACAACATTCTAGATCTATCTCAGCTTTGTACTTTCAAAGGACACAGATGTGGGATGCCTGTCACAGACTGAGGCTGATCCCTTTCCACGCAGTCTTTTTGCTGTGGGTCCAGCAAAACACTGCTTCACTTAAATTTTCCCTAAGCATTACCCTTGCCCCAAATCAATAACTGTCTCTCTTCCTTCGTTTGGTGAGATGGCCCACAGCTCCTGGTGGACAGTCTCCCTTATTGCAATGAGTCAATTAACCTGATGTTGTCAGGCTACGGAGTTGTTCCTGGTGGTCTTAGGCTGATGAGGACACTGTGACAATCAGGCATGGGTTCTTCACCGTTGGACCATGATAGCAGATCCAAGTACCTATCATGATATTCTAGACGAGTGGCTAATATATGCACTGCTGCCCTGATGGCTGTTTCCAGCCTCCTCCTTCACCAGTGCTGCTGTGTCACGTGTGCTTAGTTGTCACTTCAGACTGAACCCAAATATTAGGTCAACCTGGAGTGGGACACATCCGTTGGTACCGATGACCCTGGCAGTGAGGCCAGAATTGCGTTTTTTGCCGTGTTAATTGTTAGGGTTTGAGGGGAGGGGTAATGGCATCCCTCTTTCCCACCTGAGTTATGAACAAATTGAGAATTAAGACAAAGTCCAATTTTTTGCTTACTGATAAGGGTATTACTGATAAAGCTGATTTTGGAGAGTATGGATTCCTTTTGGGGTTTTTTGGGTTTTGCGGGGGGTGGTTGAGGAAGGTTTTTGTTTCTTATATTTGGCTGCAGCAGGTCTTAGTTGCGGCATATGGGATCTTTCATTGTGGAGCATGAGCTCTTCCTTGCGGCACGCAGGCTTCTCTAGTTGCAGCGTGCGGGCTTCTCTCTAGTTGTGGCGTGCGGTCTCAGTAGTTGCAGTGCGGGGGTTCAGTAGTTACAGAGCGTGGGCTTAGTTGCCCCATGGCATGTGGGATCTTAGTTCCCCGAACAGGGATCGAACCCACGTCCCCTGCATTGGAAGGCAGATTCTTAACCACCAGACCACCAAAGAAGTCCCATGGATTCCTCTTTGCAAACAAATGAAGCTCTGAGGAAGAATCACAGTCATGCCCAGCCACAGGCAGCTCTGGACTCTCCCAGACTTCTTCATAAAAATGTAAATAATGAAGGAGCAGAGTAGAAGGAATGCTTTCTTCAATTCTGTTGGTTCCCAATAGAAAATAGGTAAATAGGTGGGCGATACAATCCCAGCTTCTAATAAATAAGGTGACCCCATATTTATCCTATAATACGGCACTTTTGAGAGTGGAAGAAGATGGTATCAGCAATTACACCAGGACAATAGGTGTGCACCAGGTTGTGTGGTCTTCCCTCCACTTGGGTAGCAGGAGTGCAGGGGAGGAGGAAGGCCAGGTGCATCACAGAAGGAAGTATCATGAGTGAGGAAGAACTGCTTTCCCTCTTTGGTGGTTTATGTCAAAGGGGAAAGTGTTACCGAATTGGTAGACTAGACCCTGGCCGAGATCCTTTGTCTCAACCAAGGAGTTTCTTTTTCCACTCAGATTTGCACAGCCAATAACAAAACCGATGCTGAGACTGGAACAGCACAAGCTTTATTCAACTGCCAAAGAATGGAGAAGTGGGAACTTAGTTCACAAATCAATTTCTCAATCCAATTTGGGTGGAGACACCGGTGCACATATCAGAAGGTTGAGGTAAAAGGGAGGGAACTGGAAAGAGAGGGAGGAATACCCGTGAACTGGGGTGTGGTCTGGACCTGGAACTGCTGCAACACTCCTTTTCAGTCCTTGTTAGGCTTTTTCGGTTGTTGTCGTGTCAACCGTCAACTCGTGTGTGTGTGTGTGTGTGTGTGTGTGTGTGACTTAGCTAATGCATTACAATGAGTGTATAATGGGGCTCACAGTCTAATGGAAGTCAAATCTTCCCCCATCTTGGACTTAGTTGGTTTTTAACCAGTTCTTGTTTTTCTCTTTGCAGCTTCCTCCTGAAACTTAGATAAGAGCAATTGGTTTCCATTCAAGGGAGGGGCAGGGGTATGATTCTGGGGCAACAGTCTTGGTAACAAATGGAAATTAAAGGGTCATGGGCGCTGCCTTCACAAAGCTGAAGCCCTTGGGCAGACTTGGGAGCTCCCTTCTCTGTGACATCTAGGATTAAGGACAAGAAGGTAGGCTTTATTCTGAATGAGGCTAGTCTTGCTAGGGAGGGTGGGCTGCCTGGGGAGGAAGTCAGCTCCTCATTTATTCATTCACTTATCAATTTATTAATAATTAATATACTTATTCAACATATATTTATTAAACACAGATACTGTGCTATGGGGCTGGGGATATGATGGTGAACTTGAGAAACACTACTTCCTTGCAGTCAAGGACTTTATATTGCAAGGAGGGAAGGAAAGAAAGACTAGGGCAAATAAAGTCATTACAAATTGTGGGAAGGAAAAAATGAAAAACTGGAGATAGAAATTTCAGGAGGTAGAAGGAACAGCTTAATTCAGACATGGTGGTTAGGGGAGGCGTCTAGGGGATGTGACATATAAGGAGCTCCTTGTAGAGGCCAGAAAGGCAAAGAATGAGAATAAGCCAATACACGTAAAAGGGATGTACATGAGCATAGCATATGCAAAGGTCCTGGGGCTATAAAGGACTTGGCGTGTTCAAAGAACTGACAGGTTAGCATGACTGAATGTGGCAATGGAGAGAGTGACCTGGAAGAAGGGTTGGGTCAGCAAGGGCCAGACCATCCAGGCAAACCTGTATACCATGGTTAAAAAATTTGCATTTCATTCTAATTGCAAATGGAGACATCAAAGAAGTCTAAACATTGGAATGACATAGTTGAATTTCCGTTTATGGGGATAATCCTGGCTGGCCCAAAGAGAACTGATTTAATATATAGATGGAGTAGTAGATGGAGGTCACCAGTCAGGAGGCAGATTTACAGGACTGGTGAGTTATGGTGGTCGCCAGATATGCAGTGGTGGGTGGCAGAGAAGTGGGAGAGGGATAGGTGGATTTGAGGTGGGTTTTTTTGAATGATTCCATTTATATGAAATGTCCTGACTAGGCAAATACAGAGAGAAAGGAAGCAGATTAGTGGTTGACAGGAACTGGGGGGAGGGGCGATGAGGAATGACTGCTTCATGGGTTAGCGTTTGTTTTGGGAGCTCAGCAAAATGTTCTGGAATTAGTGGTGATGGTTGCATAACACTGTGAATGCATTAAAAGCCGCTGGATTGTATAGTTTTAAGTGGTGAATTTATGTTATGTAAATTTTACCTCAATTTAAAATGAAATCACCTGGAGAGCTTGTTAAACCACAGTTGCTGGACTCCACCCCTGAGTTTTTCTGAGGCAGCAGGTCCGGGAGGAGTCTGAGCATTTGCATTTCTGGTAGGTTGCCGGTTGATGCTGAAGCTGGGACCACACTCTGAGGGGCTCTGATCCAGGCAGGTGTTGAGTGACGGAAGAATTCCTCCTCGGTATATAAATCAGCACATCAGGGCTGTATTGATCACCGTCCACGTTTCAACAGTTTACTGCAGGTAATCCAGGGCTGAACTGATGTCCGCAGTGAAGAAAATGAGTTTTTTAAATAACTGAACTTAGGGCTTCCCTGGTGGCGCAGTGGTTGAGAGTCCGTCTGCCGATGCAGGGGACACGGGTTCGTGCCCCGGTCCAGGAAGATCCCACATGCCGCGGAGCAGCTGGGCCCGTGAGCCATGGCCACTGAGCCTGCGCGTCCGGAGCCTGTGCTCCGCAACGGGAGAGGCGACGACAGTGAGAGGCCTTCGTACCGCAAAAAAAAAAAAAAGAAAAACAAAAAAAAATAAATAACTGAACTTTGTATCAGATCTAGTCTCTGCCATCCCCTAACTGAGAACTCTTAAACAAGTGCCTTCACCTCGTTTGCATAATGGGAATAATATCTCACTAGGTTCTTTTAAAATGTAAATTAAAAAATAAGGAAGTATAGAGAAGATATTACTATGAGAAAGCACCCACCATATCATCTAGCTTAAAGCAGGTTCTCAATAGTTATTCCAAATGGACTTGAGATGTATTTTGAAGGTAGACTTCTTGGTGGATAGACTTGATGGGTTAGCAAAAACAAAAAAACTTGATGGGTTGGATGGTTGGATGTAGGTCTTTAGGGAAAAGAGGAATCAAGGATGACTCCTAGGTTTCTGTCTTGAGTAACTGAGATGGAAAAGACTGGGAGTCGGGATAGGTATATTGGGCAAGGATCAAGGGTGCTCCTTAGGACATACTCAATTTGCAAGTTCTGAGACAATCCAAATTGGTAGCTGCCAATGCAAATCTGGAGCTCCAAGAAGAGCTCTGGGCCAGATCAAATTGTCAATATCCGTTTGGAATTTAAATTGGTAACAAGTAAGATCATCCAGGGAAACAGTATAGAGGAAACAAGGACTCAAGGATGAGCCCTGAGGAACTTCAGCCTTCACAAGTCACATAAGGAGGAATCAGTAAAGGAGAGCGAGGTTGGGGAAAAACTAGGAGTGACTTGCTGCAGAACCCCTAGCACTGAGGGTAAGGATGAGGGGAGAGTGGCAGGCCATGTCCGATGCCAGTTAAGGTGAGGACAGTGGAGTGTCCACAGGATTTGGCAACAGCGACATCACTGGTGATGCTCAAAAGAAAGGTTTTGGTGGAGAAGTCAAAAGTCAGAGGTCTTGACTTCAGACTGTTGTGAACAGCAAATGTCTTACTAGTAATCGGCAACTTACCAATTAAAGTAACAACGCGGGGCTTCCCTTCCCTGGTGGCGCAGTGGTTGAGAGTCCGCCTGCCGGTGCAGGGGACGCGGGTTCGTGCCCAGGTCCGGGAAGATCCCACATGCCACGGAGCGGCTGGGCCCGTGAGCCATGGCCACTGGGCCTGCGCATCCGGAGCCTGTGCTCCGCGACGGGAGAGGCCACAGCAGTGAGAGGCCTGCGTACCACAAAAAAAAAAAAAAATTTTAAAAAGAATTTCTTTAATCTATGGTCAAGCGATTCACCAATCTATTCTAAAGAATGTCTTGTGTGTGTGTACAGGAAGCATATACTAGAACGTTCACTGACACATTGTTTGTAAAGCAACAACAAAAAGTGGAAACAAACTAACTGTCCATCAGTGAAGGGATGACTATTCAACCAATGGTAAAAATCATTCTATTGGAAACTGCCGTGGTTGAAAAGAATGAGATAGATCCATCCGTATAAGCATAAATAGCTATTTGAACATATTGTTGGGTGAAAAAAGTTGGAGGAATATAGGTATTGTATCATACCAATTAGGGAAACGCACACACACAGAACAACACCAAGTGTTTCCAATAGGTACATAGGAGTATGTAAACGCATAGGAAATGGACCAGGATGATGCCAACACATCAGTGGTTATCGTTGGGTTGAGGGGGGGGGAATTGGGATTTGGGGAAAGGATTTGGATTTGTCAGTTATGTTTTTACTTTTTTTTATTTACAGGAGAATGTAGCCATGTATTAATAACAGCTGAAGTTTATATTTTTTAAAGTGGAAAGAGTGAATGGGTTGTGAGGAAAGTAGTTTATAAGCAGAGGCTGTGAGTTTCTCAAAGGGATGAGAAGTAACTCTGGTCAACAAGACTCTGACCACCATAGAGCAGTGGGTAAGAGGACCAACTCCACCCTGAGGCTGCCTAGAGCAGCTGGGAGCTTAACCCTCTGCCTCATTGTCTTGGTTCTGCCAGCAGATGACAGATCGTCACGGTGGCCTGAGACTATGAGATCAGAGTTGATGAACACAGTTTAGGCCCCAAAAGTTGAGGTGGGGAGCAGAAGGCACCTCTCATTTCTCTATTTCAGCTGCCTCAAAAATAAGGGCACTGCTTTGATTTTTATTTTGTCACCAGCGTATTCTCTATGTGTTTGAATGTAGATGGGGACCAGGGGTAAGGGACTGTACCCCCCAAACCTTCAAAATTTAATGTCAGTTCAAGGAGGTTAGATATATGTTTTTCCGCTTTGTTTACTACCGTATCCCCAGCATTTAGAACAGTGTAAGTGCTCAAAAAACATTTGCTAAATGGTGGAAATTATTGGTCCTGACACTCCTCTTGAGAATAAACCCAGGTTCTG
The DNA here is from genome assembly GCF_963924675.1 of Phocoena phocoena. Classification (NCBI taxonomy): domain Eukaryota; kingdom Metazoa; phylum Chordata; class Mammalia; order Artiodactyla; family Phocoenidae; genus Phocoena; species Phocoena phocoena. Next base: position 12,144,998 of record NC_089232.1, on the reverse strand, counting down.
GTATTTGCGGTTCAAGCCACATGGTGAGTTTAGGGAAACCGTTGCTGCTGGCTTTGACCTTGGGCAGTAAGTTACAGCTTTTATTATGGTCATGCTGCTATTATAGGCGCAGATGAAGCCGATATTAATCAGAGCTTTAATCTGCAAAGATCTTCTAAATTACACAAAAGTAGAGAACATCACTGTGTAGGTTTTGGTCTCTTAATGGTCGGTATTAGATATTGGGAGGTGGCACTCTATCGGCTGCCCAGACTTTGTCATTGGGAATCTCATTTCTAGTTGCATCTTTGGCCAAGTAGAGAACCAATGAGGAATGATGTTATTATGACTTTTCACGTGACCTGTCCACTTATTCCTGGAGCCATTACCCAATCATACGGCTTAGAGTTGACTCTGGAGTATTTTCTTCATAATCAAGGCTCTTCCGCTTATAAATGACTCAAATGCTAATTGAGCAGTTAATTGATAGTTTATTTTCTGCATATTTCTCTTCCCTTCTTCTTTCTCATTGATAACTAGTGTTGTTTTCTTGCCTCAAGGTCACATTAGATTATAAACAAAGTTAAAGTTCTCAACCTAAGGGACAGGCAAAGATTCTCAGTTGCAAGCTCACAGAGCCTATGAAATTTTCTCTTCCAAAGAATAAAAGAAACTGGAGATGAAGAAAGGGAAAAGCAAATATAGACACTGACCCAAATTGGAAAGGATGGGTGGGAGGGAGTAGGAATCTGAAATAGACTTGCATTTGGGGGTTCAGGGTGCTGAATGGAAGAGATTCAGGGGAAAGGCTATCCTCGAGCATCTCAAGTATAAGCCCATCTCTGCCAGTCTATGGATAACTCACCAGCCAACAGCCCTGGATCTGAGTAAGGCCACCTTAACTCGAGCTTAAGAAAGCAACGATAGCATCAACATCTTGAATATTAGAGTATTTCAAAGGCTGGAGGAAAAAGTCATGGAAACCAGTGTTTCAGAGACGGGAACAAGGGAAATAACACTGCTACAGCTCTCTTTTTCTTCTGTCGTGAGGGGATGAGATCTCAAGGTCCTTCTACTCTGCCATTTTGTCCCTCCTCTCTTTCTCCATCTGTCTGTCTTGGAATGATGAGAAGTGATCCCAGGGAACAAGAATGGGGACTGGGGAAATTGAAGCAGGAAAATGAAGGAAGCCAATGCAAGGAGGTGTTCCTGAGCTCAGCACTCCTGTGGGCGACTGTGACTTAATCCTGCTGGGACCCTCTGAGGAACCATGTGGAATGCATCTCAGAATTGTCCACTTCAGTGATGGAAGAGAGCAGCATTTCCCTACCCGCTCCCATCCCCCATTGGTGAAGGATTCCCAGCCATTGCAAATCCCGATACACCTGCTCATGACGTGCAAAGAAGGGCAAGGTTTCCTGAAGGAAGAGAGCCTGACATGCTCACATTCATGTTCAGGGCACTGCGGTTACTTGCAATTTACACGTCACTGGTTAAGTGGATACGTAAATTATACTACAGGCTTTAACTAAAGTAATCCTCACAAAATGGACAACTGGCTTAAAAGCATGTCAATAAAGAAACTGTTGATTGAATGTTCTACTAGAGTCTAGAAAACATGAATAATAGCAAGAATATATCATAGCTGATGCCTGAAAAAAATGTAAACCACTATTAGTGATTCTTTGAAATACAGACTGATTTACATTTACTATGGTTAACGATTAATCTTAACCAAAGTACATACTGTGTGTCAGATTTTTTTTTTTTTGCGGTACACGGGCCTCTCACTGTTGTGGCCTCTCCCATCGCGGAGCACAGACTCTGGACGCGCAGGTTCAGCGGCCATGGCTCACGGGCCCAGCCGCTCCGCGGCATGTGGGATCTTCCCGGACCGGGGCACGAACCCGTGTCCCCTGCATTGCCAGGCGGACTCTCAACCACTGTGCCGCCAGGGAAGCCCCTGTGTGTCAGATTATTAACTAATGATATTATGAGTTTATCATGATTATCAAGACATGTAAAATTTTTACTTCTTACCCTTTAGATTCCTCTTTTGGAGAGCATAATATTTATAATAAACATGCATAGAATTAATATTCTTTTATTGATAGGGCTGTATGAACTAAACTGTTTGGAATTCACATCTCTAGGCTATGGGTTGGCAGAAGGAATAGGAAGAGAGGCTACAAGAAGCATTTCGGATGTGGACTTAAGTGGACTTAACTAGGTGGACGGTGGGACAAGATCAAGAAAGAATAAAAAGTGACTCGTAGGTTCACCCTGGAATGATGCTCAAGTGCGGGGGGGGGACATGGTATATCCTGAGGATATCTAGAGGGTGTCCAGAGGATGAGATGGTTTTGGGGTGATGAGAATGAGGTAGACTATGGATGGGCATCAGTGCATGGTGGTCTCTTAAGATGACCCATTGTGTTTTCAAACAGAAGAATCTCTGACTGCTTGATCCAGCCACGTAGAACCCAGGCTGGATTTAGTTTTCACCCTCTAAGTAGAAGTTAGTGTTTTCGGTTTTGCCCCTCTCCTTGGTGAGAGTGACGGGCTGCCCACCATGGAGGAGGTAGCTATGAACCAGCCTGGGCAGGAGACTGACTGAAAGACGAAAGTGGAGACCTCCTCGATGCAGAAAAAGAGAAAGGGCTCCTGCCCTTTGAAGTTCCCACATAGGTTCACGATATTTTCCTCCTGGACATAGGAAAGAGGCTTGTTAGAAAGGATTGCTGGGAGGCGGAAGCTAAACTAACTCAGCCCTGGGAGAGTCTCATTTCCCCAAAGGGAGGGACGGAGGCCAGGGACACAGGCTGATGAAAGGGGAACACCAGCTTTGAAATAGGCAACCCAGGGCTTCCCTGGTGGCGCAGCGGTTGCCGATGCAGGGGACACGGGTTCGTGCCCCGGTCCGGGAAGATCCCACATGCCGCAGGGCGGCTGGGCCCGTGAGCCATGGTCGCTGAGCCTGCGCGTCCGGAGCCTGTGCTCCGCAACGGGAGAGGCCACAACAGTGAGAGGCCCGCGTACCGCAAAAAAAAAAAAAAAGAAATAGGCAATCCACTTGTTGCCAGTAGCTTGGCCTCACCCCAGGATCCCATCACACAAGGTGTTTCTGATTCCTTAAGGCAGCATGTCTTCCTGAGAACGGGGGGTGGGGGGTGGGGGGCGGAACTGTAAGTCTCTTTCATGGACGCACCCATCTGATGGTTCAGGCCAGTCTCACGAGATTCCCAGCCTCCAAGTGGGTTTATACGTTACAGCTTCCATCATAAGCAGAGGATTCACTTCAAAACTACAAATCTTACTTTCAGTACGGGGACCATAAGTGTGTCATCCGCAAGACCTGATTAACAATCTCCCCTCTTGTCTCCACTGCCTTTGCTTAAGAGGAAGCATCCCAGCACCTAAGAGAATTTCTGGGAGGCAGTTAAAGAAGACTGAGAATGGAGAAGCCACCATTCTTCGGCCTTTCTGAAACACTTTCGTGGGTGTATTCTCTGGCTGGCAGAGGGTGCTCTGACATTTAAATGAGTGTTACACCCATTCCAAAGGTCGCTTGTATTGATTTGGGAATCAGCTAGGTCAGCTGTCCTTTACACTGAATACCCAGGATTGCACACCTGTTACTTTTATTCAGTAACATGTTAAATGACATTGAAAGTTCATCTCATTGCACTTCTCTCATTAGCTGTACAGCCGCTTACCTTAAGCTGCAAAGCAGGCTGGCCCCGGATTTCTGTACAGCAGAGACAGAGATTTTGCTCCTTGATTCCCAGGTAATATGGAGTACCTTTTCCATTACAGTAAAAGTCCGTGTCTGTACGTGCTGTTAAGGAAAGTAAACCCATTTCCTTTTTCTTCCTTAATATCAGAACTCCAGCTGTCACCAGGGTACATTACTTCCCCAAAATAAAAATAAATTTCCCACCACACTTACAGCTAACTTTGACCATATGCTTAAGGTGTAGCCGATGAGACAGGAGTGGAAGTGTTGTGTGAGATTTCTAAGAATGTTCTTTAAAAGTAGTCGACTCGGCTGGGAGGAGCTTTATTTCTTATACCCTGTGTCTTCATACTTAGATGATGGTGGAGGTGACCTTGAACTTGGTAAAGCGGAACGCTAGACTCCTTGGATTCTGGTGGCCTGATGAAGCCACCGTACTGGCCTTAACCTGCCTTCTCGGGCTTCTGTTCCATGATAAAGAAAGAAACTTCTACCTTATTTAAGTCCCAGTGGTGGATGTTCTGTCCCTATCAGTTGAATTTAATTCCCAACTAATTTAGTAGGTGATTCCCAAGAGCCTGGGTGTTCTGCATCTATCCTTCTGGGCAAGAGGCAGGGAATTTATCCATTCAACATTCTTTATTCAGTGTTCATTCAAGACAAGACCCTGGAGATCTAGGTGAGAACAGGAGAGACGTCGTCATTATTGCCACGGAAAACGAGACTAAACCACGTGAGCAGAGAAATGACCAGAACCACGGTAAATGGCAACACCTGCTTTGGGGAAAGGGACCAAGGCCTGGGACAGTAGAAGACAGACCAAACTGAGAAATAGGAACCAAGAAAGACTTCTCTGCTGAGGTGAAGTTCAAACCAAGACCTTAAAGCTAAGAGGAAGCTAAGATATGAAGAAACGGGAGTCCGGTGGTGGAGGAGGTTGGATGAAAGTGTTGACAGGGACAGGAAATGTGAAGATGCTTACGCGGAAAAGAGCTCGATAAGTTCAAGTCTCCGAAAGAAGACTGCTGCTGTGCCTGAGATCTCCCCACTGCTCCCTTCCCCCCACCTCCCACCCCTAAAACACAAATAGATGGGAAGGATACTCTTCAATTAACATAGTAAGAAAGTCACTCTTGATGCTTTGTCATGGCTGGATAGGAGGCTACACAAGTGAAGTGGGAGGGGGGGCAGTGAGGAAGGGATACAGTGATCAAGGTGAAAGAGGATATGATCTCATAAATAGGCATATTTTGCACATAGACTCGTCAGTGTCTGCTGATGGATTAAACGGAAATTGAGGAAAAGGAGGACCAAAGATGTCTCCTGTATTTCTGGCTCCAGACTGGGTCCGTGAACAGTTTGTGGAGTCAGATCCACAGTTCCACTTGGGATAGATGTAGTTAGAGATGTCTGAGAGGACATCAAAAGAACATGGGTAGGATTTTCAGAGGCGACGTCTGGGTTGGAAGCATGAATGCCAGAACGTAGAGGCAAAACATCAATCCAAGAGACCAGCTCTCAATCCCTTTAGAGGGTGGTAGGATGATTGCAGGTTGAGGTCTGAAAATCCCCAACACTTGGAGATTTTATAGAGAAAGTGGAGTCAGAAAGGAGAATGCAGAGGAGGAGCCAGTGAACCACAGAGAAATGTTCTTACCTAAGGAGAAGATGGAGAGTGTTCAAGAAAGAAAGAGTTGTCAATTATGCTGACTGCTGCTGAGGAACCAGATGTGAGGACAGAGAAGTGGGTCTGGTGGCCTTAGAAAGAGAAGCTGGAGGGGAGTGGGCAAAGAACAGAAATTTTATCGTTTGATGTAAGCGTGAACAGGAGGGGAAATGGAGACAAGTTGTATAACCAACTCTTCCATGACTATGGTTGTATGTAGAACAGTATATAGATTGCCACATAGGAAAATAGAATGGTTGTAGAAATGAAATGTGCAAATCCAGAGGAGGTTTTTAGTATTAAGCTTGGAAATGTTATATTAGAGCGTGTCTATCAGCAATAGAAAGAATCCAGTAGACAGACAAAGACGGGATATGCCAGGAAGAGAGGAATTAAATCAGACATTGAAGGAACAAACAAGAGAGGAAAGAAGCTGATTTGGATTAACTTTTTTTCATCTTTATTGAGGTATAATTGACATGTGATAGACTGATGGGAGGAAGGAATATTCCCCCATTAGTAGAAGAAAGGACAGCAAATTAGAAAAGTGTAGGTATGATAATGGGAAGACAAAGGAGTTTAAATCTGAGGACAGAGGTTGCGACGGTTAGAAGAGAGAAACTCCAAGGAGAAGGTCAGCTACTAATTGAATGAATAATCCCTTCTTAACTAAGGACATTTTCTTTTGATAAGGAGAGCTGCCACTCCATCACACCCTCATTTCTGGGTACGGGTTTCCTTTATGTGAGGGAGCCATCTTGCCCTTTCTTGCCATTCTTGAGGACACTGGAAACTGGTTCCCAGGCTCAGTCCCATCCCCAGTGGAGATGATGTCCCTTTAAGAGGCAACGCAGTGGCTTTGATTTTCACTCACCAGCTTTGACGTTGCTGCCAAAAGGAACTGCTATTAACCGATTTCTTTTTAGGACCCACACCATCTGCTGAGAACCACAAATAAGATGGTAACTGGGAATTAGGTGTGCTGCCAGATGACAGAAAAGCACAAAATACACATGAGGTTATTATAAACTTCAGAACTCCTGTTGCATCCTGGTAATAAAGGCTTTTGAATTCCTAGGGGGAGATTTACTGCTCTGACAAAGAGTAACTATAGGAGAAAGGGAAGGAAATTAAGGCAGGGGCTGGTTTGTGAATCAAAGCATCTGAAAGGAGCTCCATGCATTCATAGTCCGAGAGATTTTCAATATTCACCCTTTTTTCTAGGGTTACCAGTGACTTGTCTTTTTCCCTGACTGATAGTTTCTGGGTAGTAACAAAACCAAATATATTTAAATCAGGCATCAATATGTTGTTTGTTTCTCCTTTACCCTCTTTACCAAAATCAATAAGCAGTTCTAAATGCACATCATAAGAAAAGAGCGAAATAAGATGTTCAAATGCGGGTTTTGTGATCTGAGTATTTTAGCGAGAGCAAACACATTTACAACTTGAGCAAATGATAGGGGCCCTTGTACCCTCTTTCTTTGGAGAGGGTAGATGGAAGTATTTCCAAGCTGCTTTGTGATTCACCACCAATTACCCAGGGGACTAAACTCCATGTTGGCTTCAGGGCTTTCTGCGAAGAGGACAAAGTAGATCAGATGGTGGACAGGTTGTGGTCCGCAGTTGGTCTTGTGGGGGAAGAGGGAAGAAAAACATCTTATCCGTTTCTCTCCCCTCCCCCAGAATTCTGTGTAAAAAAATTTTCGAGAAAGCTGCCCTGAGATCCTATCTTATCCATAGATGCACGTTTGAGATTAAGGATGGGAAATCATGTTCCAGGGCCATAAAACCCCAGCCGGAAGCTCCCATCACTGTCGTGGCTGCAGTGGCCCTAGGATGCCCTCCATCTGTCACATCTGGGATTGTTGGGAGATTCTAGCGCATCAGCTCAGCCACCTTCTAGTGCAGCGAGTCTCTGGATTCAGAGGAAGGAAGAAAGAATGTGTGCCTATCTCCTTTTAGCCCTCCATACAGCTGGTAAGCCACCAGTTCTCCCGACTTCAAGCCTGAACATCCTAAATAACGGGCAGCTACCCTGTCTCTCTCACCCCCATCGTCCCCCATCCCTCATCCAAAGAGGCATCTCTAAGGATCCTGCGCAAGGACGTCCATGGGCCCCGTGAGGTATTTTGACTGTTAGGGGACATCCACCTCTGGGCTTATGGTTAGGATCCCAGGACAGTTCCCCAAGAAGACCACAAACTCCCCACAATGAGAACCAGTTGTTCACACCCCTCTCTGCCTCAGGATCTACAGTGCCTGATTCTATAGTCATCCCCAGAAAGGAAGTAAGCAAGCCGCCACCTACATCACTGGAAGCAGTCCCAGCTCCTCTGACACCCTGTGTCTTGGACCGAGGCCCAGAGAGGCTCCTCAAGGTTGGACACAGAACAGTGAAAAAAGGTTCCCCACACATGGTTCTGAACAGCAGGAGTTACCTTTGTCCAAAGAGATGCTCTTGTCCTCGAGTCCAATGTTCAAGCTCCACCTGCACCCAAGGGCCCAGTAAAGCTGTCCAGGACTCCCAGGCCTTTAAGTGAGCAAGGAAGAAGGGTTATTTCCTGGCTCTTGGTGTGCCCACTTTGGCAAGAAAGCTAGTCCGGAGCAGACGTCCCGTGAGCCTTCAGTGGGTGACTGGGAGGCAACAGTGGTGTGGCCGGGCTGGGGTCCTGGAGAAACCAGAGCAGAGTAAATGCCAGGAAGCACCAATGAGGAAATACAGAAAAGGCCAGATGCTGAGCGAAGGAGAACTTCCTTCTGGACTGCTTGGAGGCAGAGGTGTGGCTCTCTTGATTCACTGACTTGTGTGATCCATAGCCTCATTCACCTCTGATTTGGGGCAATTCATTGTGCTCCTTTCAGAGTTTTGCATAAACAATATTGAGAGCTCGTTCTGTATCTGATAGAGATTTACCTGATTAATCTTTTCATCCTCACAACAACCCTTTAGGGGCCATTCCTCTTTATTTGTTATGGAAGAAAACAGTCCCTGAGAGATGACAAAACTTACCCAAAGTCACATAGCTACTGAGAAATTTAGCTAAGTTAGAAGCCAGGTCTCGGGACTTCCCTGGTGGTCCAGTGGTTAGGACTCTGCACTTCCATTGCAGGGGGCATGGCTTAGATCCCTGGTCGGGGAACTAAGATCGTGTATGTCATGTGGCACAGCCAAAAAATAAAAATAAAAAGCCAAGTCCTTCTGTTCTTAACCACTATGTGATATGTCTCCTTTGGGTCATGGTCTCCTGCACCTCATGCTAGCTGAGGCACTCCTGCTCAGTGGTGGACATTCAAAACCGCACTGTGTCCAAGGAGACTCACGTAGTAGATGGAAACTTCGAGATTTTCTGGCTTCCTATCTCTGCATTAGGAATCAGACTCAGCCTCGACATTGGTGGTGAAAGGGAATCATTAACCTTGAAACCCAATTGATGTTCAGGCCTAAGCGTTAAGAAATCTACTCATTCTGTGCCAAAATTTGCTTCCATGTAACTCACAACCACTGATCAGGGTTCTGTTCTCTGAAATCCACCACCGACTCTCTCCCTGGGAGTATTGCAATAACCCCTAAGTGGTCTCCCTGCTTCTGTTGTTACCTCCTTAAAGTTCAACTTCCACCCAGCAGTGAGCAAGATCAAAGATGTCCACGTTGGGCTCCCCTGGTGGCGCAGCGGTTGACAGTCTGCCTGCCGATGCGGGGGACACGGGTTCGTGCCCCGGTCCGGGAAGATCCCATATGCCGCGGAGCGGCTGGGCCCGTGAGCCATGGCCGCTGGGCCTGCGCGTCCGGAGCCTGTGCTCCGCAATGGGAGAGGCCACAACAGTGAGAGGCCCGCGTACCGCAAATAAATAAATAAATAATAAAATAAGATAAATTCAGTCATATAGGAAAGACAGTAATGCTTTCATCTAAATTTTACAAAGAGAAAAAAATAAAATTATTTATCAAAGCTTTAAGTATAAATATTCAGATGTTACAATCACCAAACATAGATCTGTGAAGAACAAAAACATTTAGTCCCTCTTCATAGACTTGGGCATTAATCTAGACAACCTCAGAGCGAGGTCTTGCAGGCAAAACAATGGTACATCCTCCAAGCGGGGAAAAAGAAGGGCCGCTTCCCCCTCCTATAGCCTATAGTCCACTGGCAAAATTAGCAATCACAGTTTGCTTAAACCAGAAAGAGCACTACTGACAGAGGAAAATTATTTTAAATTCAAATGTTAAGGGTTAGGGCTTCCCTGGTGGCGCAGTGGTTGAGATCCCCCTGCCGATGCAAGGGACACGGGTTCGTGCCCCGGTCTGGGAGGATCCCACATGCCGCGGAGCGGCTGGGCCCGTGAGCCATGGCCGCTGAGCCTGCACGTCCGGAGCCTGTGCCCCGCGACGGGAGAGGCCACAACAGTGAGAGGCCTGCGTACCGCAGGAAAAAAAAAAAAATGTTAAGGGTTAGACAACTGATGATGTACTTGAAAACATTTTTTAAATTTATTTTATTGAAGTATAGTTGATTTACAATGTTGTGTTAATTTCTTCTATACAGAAAAGTGATTCAGTTATACATATATATGTATATATATATGCATTGTTTTTCATATTCTTTTCCATAGTATTTTATCACAGGATATTGAATACAGTTCCCTGTGCTCTACAGTAGGTCCTTGTTGTTTATCCATCCTATATATAAGGGTTTGCATCTAATCCCAACCTCCCACTCCATCCCTCCCCCACCCACCTTTTCCCTTGGCAGCCACAAGTCTGTTCTCTATGTCTGTGAGTCTCTTTCTGGAAAACATTGTTTTTAAAAGACCATGAACACAGCCTGAGTTTTCCACATAGAAAAATAAAATTTGTCACCAGTCCTCTTAGCTCTGATCTCTCTACTTCTCAAAACAAAATATTCTCCTAAATATGGCCAGTGTTTTCCCAGGCCTCACCAGCTCCTAGGAAGGGGTCACACCAACCATGATGACCCATCTATGAGCTGGCTTACACAAAGGTACGGGTAGGGAGTGGTTCACCACTGTAATGCTGAAAACTGGCCTTTTCTGTCCTCCCTGCCCCACTCCCACCCCACCCCCAACCCCTGCAGATGGCGTGTGCCTCTTCCCCCGTAGCCTGGGAACGAGATTTGGTTACCAACCCATATGACAGGGGGAGATTTCCGAGCAGTAAGGGGAAAGTCCGTACATGGAACCCTGCCTCCTGATATCTCATGTACTCAGCTAAATATTATTTTACCTCTTTAGGACACAGCCCAGCTAATATGCAATCATGTGTTGTGATTCATAAGAAATATATATTTGGTCTTTGTCTCCGTTTCTGGCACGGAACCCCTAAAACCCTTGGAATGTCCTAGGTATGGAGAGCAATCATGGTGTCTTTGTTACGTTAAAGAGGTGATTTTGCTGGTTTCCAGGAAAACGAACTATTTGATTAGAGGGTTTGGAACTTTCACAGTGCCACCCACCCTTGACCTCCAGGGAGAGGAGAGAGGCTGGAGGCTGAAATCAATTGCCAATGGCCAGTGATTTAATCAATCATACCCATGTAATGAAGCCAAAAGATGGGGTTTGGAGAAGTTCTGGGCTGGTGAACATGTGGAGATCTTGAGAGAGCGGCACCTTCAGAGAGCAAGGGAGCTCCGCGCTCCGTCTCCATACCTTGCCATATGCATCTCTTTCATCTTAGGCCCAGCTCTAAACCTAGTAAGTTGGAATTTTGAGGGGAATGGGTTTGACTCACTAGGTCTAAATTTTGCCCAAACACCAGAGCTTTTCGTTTCCACCCCAGGTGATTCTGCTATTGCTTCAAGTTTGAGAAACTGGTGCACGGTACAGCTCAGCACTTACGGCATTGCATAATGATGCTTAGGTGGCCAGGGGTGCTCTGCCTGGGGTGGCTCAACCGCTGACACCTGGCTAGGTAAGTACAGCCCCAATTATGGGCGTGAGGTGGTTCGTATTTGCTGTCTTGCTCTGGGCAATTGTTGCTGATTTCTCCCACAGTGTTTCATAATATCCCAACTCCAGGAGACAGAAATTGAAGGACCCCAAATCAAGAGTGCCATTATTTCCAGTTCAAATACTCAATGTCGGTGCCACCCTCCGCAAGTCACAGCCATACCATGCACCTCCTTTTCCCCACCTATAAAATGAAAAGGCTAAAGGAGATGATGTCATTAAGAAAAACTGTCCAATTCCTGGAAAAGGGGTGGGGGGGATAATTATGGTGTGCCTTTTATTTTTAATTGAAATAGAGTTGATTTACAATGTTTCAGGTATACAAGTGATTCAGTTATATATATATCAATATATCTATATGTATATATATAGATAGATAGATATTCTTTTTCAGATTTTTTTCCATTATAGGTTATCACAAGATATTGAATATAGTTCTCTGTGTATACAGTAGGTCCTTGTTTTTATCTATTTTATATAGAGTAGTGTGTATCAGTTAACCCCAAATTTCCAATTTATCCCTCCCACCTTTCCCCATTGGTAACCATGTTTCTTTTCTATGAGTCTATTTCTGTTCTGTAAATAAGTTCATCTGTATCATTTTTTTAGATTCAACATGTGATATCATATGATATTTGCCTTTAATCTCTATGTCCATCCATGTTGCTACAAATGGCATTATTTCATTCTTTTTTATAACTGAGTACTATTCCATTGTATATATAGACCACATCTTCTTTATCCATTCATCTGTCAGTGTACATCCATGATGCTTCCATGTCTTGGCTATTGTAAATAATGCTGCTATGAACATTGGGGTGCATGTTTCTTTTTGAATTAGAGTTTTCGTCTGTTCTGGATATATACCCAGGAGTGAGATTGCTGGATCATATGGTAACTCTATTTTTAGTTTTTTAAGGAACTCTCATACTGTTTTCCATAGAGGCTACATCAATTTACATTCCCACCAACACTGTGTGTCTTTTCAAGGTCATACTAGAGCATTATCTACCAGGCCCACTCAAGCATCATCTCACTCTCTACAAACACAACTTTATTTGACTTACTACTTACTGGTAACTTGTAGAAAATAAAGAGCATATGACTTTCGTCCAATAGAGATGTAAATGACATCAGTCTGATAGAAAAGGTAAAGTACAAAGTTTATACTTTAAGAAATAGAAGTAGGACTTCCCTGGTGGCGCGGTGGTTAAGAACCCGCCTGCCAATGCAGGGGACACAGGTTCGAGCCCTGGTCCAGGAAGATCCCACATGCCGCGGAGCAACTAAGCCCGTGCGCCACAACTTCTGAGCCCACGCGCCGCAACTACTGAGGCCCACGTGCCTAGAGCCCGTGCTCTGCAACAAGAGAAGCCACCATAATGAGAAACCTGTGCACTGCAACGAAGAGTAGCCCCCGCTCACCACAACTAGAGAAAGTCCACATACAGCAACGAAGACCCAACCCAGCCAAAAAATAAAAGTAAATAAATAAACTTTAAAAAAAAGAAATAGAAGTAAAAGCATATACTTAGACACATGGAGGAAAACATAAAAAGAGCTGCAAAAGACTTAGCAGTTGCCTCATGAAACAGAAAGCAGTTGGCTCAGAAATAGGACTGAGGCGGGAGAATGTTGCTTTTAACCATAGACGACATGTACTATTTTGGTAAGAATCTTCTTTTAAATAACTTCGTAAAGTCTAAGAAATAAAAACTGATGTTTCATTGACATGAATAATTATTCATTACAGCCACTGGTCTCAGGGTTTTGGGGCAGCATCTTTGGTCCCCATGCCCAGTTGTTCACAAGTCAAGGGACAGTGTCTTCAGGAAACAGCCTTTGCCCTTCAGCAACTCCGGTGCCAGAAGATGTGAGCCCCAAAGCAGCTCGACAGAAAAACATCCCACTCAACTGTCTTCTCTGTACTTGTGATTTTGGTGGCAAGGTTCTTAATTTCCCCCCTGGAATCCAAAAGCCCCTCGGTGCATCAAGGCTGTCTGTGGCATCTAGTCGCTAAAAATCCAAAGGAAACAAATCCTTCAATGAGTCTTGGCCTGGAGCTCATCATACTCAAATGTAAGAGTATTTGATACAGCAAATGCGTGAACATCAGAAGTGCACCAGGCAATCGCCTGAAAATGAGGCTGCTGCTCACAGGGGCCTTCCATGATCTCAGGCACTGTGCCATATTGCGTACGTTATTTCTCAAATGCAATGGGTAAACCAGGGGTCCATGGAAGTCTGTTCCCTGGGTCCCACAAGCTATGAGATTCTTATGTTGTTGTTTTCGTTTGTTTGCTTGTGTTTTGTCCCTACTGAGCGGCATGCAGGATCTTAGTTCCCCGACCAGGGATCGAACCCCGGGCCCATGGCAAGCCAAAGTGCCAAGTCTTAACCACTGGACAACCTGGGAATTCCATATGTTTTCATTTTGATTACTCTTAAATAAGTTACCAGAATCTCTTCTGGATGACCAGAATGACCACCTTACCCCCGAGCCCAGCCACATGGCACCAGGGCTCATATTAGAGCTTTGTGTGAGCGTCTACACGTGCCAAGTAACAATCCAGGGTGTCATAGTGCCCGCATGAACAAAGATTTCACAGTAGAGAAAGGAGATGGGAAAACTGAATCATCAGACAGCCTGGGAGGATGGAGATGCCATAGCACTCGGAACCACGATCATGTCACATGCAAATGTGTCATCGGATCCCAATTGTCAGATGGAACAGTTGATAACGTAGCAATGTAAACTGGCAGATGTCACAACCTGTCACCATTTATTAGCACCGAGTGTAGTACTAAATATCCAATGACTAAGTCTTCTATTCGATATTCCAGAACTAATTAGCTTGGTGTTCACGTTAATGTTGACTTCTATAAAGTTGCATGTTAAAAATAGATTTCGCTGAAGAAGAAAACTTTTGAGAATCAAGAGACACTGCATTAGATCAGGGCTGACTGATTGCTCACTAGCGTGCCTAGCAGCGTATGTGGTCTGGTTGTCCAAAAGTTCTTTAAAAAAATGTACGTTACTGGTGCTATTTTGTGGACTGTGTTTAAGCGAACATAATTTTCTGCATTTGTAATATTGTCAGAATAAGAAATCTATGATATGCAGAACCAGATCTGAGCTACATCCTTCTACAGTTATACCCGAGGTCAGGTATCTCATTTCATCAGAATATATCATCTGAAGCATGGCTGGTGGGAAATTTAGGCTCTCTGTTCAAAAAAAAAAGGCAACTTTACTGCAGTTTTTAAAGGGAGTATGTGGATGGTGAGAATGGCTAAAAGAAAAGAAAGAAAGCAAGGCTGCGAGACTATACAGAAAGTAGTCAAATAGTGGTGCCTTTTACATGCGCTATCCCTCCCACCACCCTATCACCATTGATAAGGGCCCTTCTCCCCTCAGCTAAGCCCCAGTGCCAGACTTACCCACTGCGGTGTCCTTATTCCATCACTCTTGGTAATTTCAGATTACTCCTTGTTTCCTATTTCATTTTGTAACTGTTTTAGCTTTCTTATCGTATAAACGCGTGGAGTTTATATTTGGTTTTATGGTAACAGATTATTAGAATTAGACATAAGTAATTTAATGAAGAATTGGTTTTCTTTACAAGTTCCTAACCCTTAAAAGGATATATTACACCCCTCACAATATACTGGAAACATAGAGAGATTATGGGAAACGTAATCCCGTTAGGAAAGGAAACAAAGCGAAACAAAAACAAAGCTCAGCTCCATGCTAGTCCCAGGATCTTGGGTAAGACGGGTGAACTCTGAATTCATGGTCCTTCATAACCACCCCTGGGACAGGTGTTTTCTGGGTCCCGATGTCCGTGTACAGATGGCTTGAGAGATGTACAGTTTCAGCTTGAAAGGAGAGCCACACGTCACCGCCTCCCTCCTGCTTTCGAGCCCACATTCTATTCCTTGGATGCCACGAGGTCATTGCTTCTTCTCCGTTCATAAAATAAGATGAGAACAGGGCCAAGCCCACCTCTCAGCATCAATGTGCAATGACGCTGAGATAATCCAGATGAAGACACGCTGAGAACGAGAAACTATAAGACCAAGCTGCCACCTCTAGGCTGAGTTAAATAAGTCTATACGGAAGGCAGTAGTGTGCATTTTCCCCAGGTTCGAAGTGAGAAAGATGGGCTGGCCTTTCTCGGAGGAGGAGGCGATGAACCAGCCAGGAAAGGCCACGGACTCAAAGGTGGAGGTACTGCCTGTCTGGCTACGGTAGAAAAGGAAGGGCTTCATGGGCTCAGGTCGGTTGTACAGATCCAGTATATCCTGGTCCTGAAATGGGACAGAAAATGCCAGAAGGAGAAGCACAGGCTGTTTGAGTAGTTCAACATTACTTGTACACAACATGTAAATGTTCCGAAGTTTGAGCAACCCTATCCATCTATTAGAGCAAACCAAGAAAAGCCCATTTCAAAGGAACAGCAGAGTGAACACACGTGAAATTTCACCTTCCTGCCCCCCACCCTCAACTCCAGAGATGGCATGGAGTGACACAAGACACAGGTTCATGAACAAGTGGCCACCCTTGAATGACAAATTGGAACTCTCCCCGCACAAGAGGCTGCGGGGACCACCCCACCCCCAGGAAAAGGAAGGAAATGCAAATTTGCTGCAGGAAGCCAAGGTCTTCCCTCACCAAAGCTGCATCCGTGAGAGCCCCCCTCCCGCAGGAACCACTGCTCTGGCAAAGGACCGCCAGGGCAGGGGTGTTTGGGTTTCCAATTAATTGCCAAACATATGAGAAAGGTCAGAGCCACGAAAAAGGCACAAGAGGGTCTAACAAATCAAAGGACTTGCACTCAAAAAAGCAAAGTATATAGAACAATCAGAAAAGGTTTCTATATTGTATATAGAAGTATATTTGTGGATGTATATGTTTATATATTCACATATCATTCTACTTAGGTAAGATAAGTATTTCTAAGTAAATTGCATTATGTCCAAGATTCCCCAAAGAGACACAGGAATGGTCCATAATTCAGCCACATTCCACCCTGAGTAGGGGGAATTCTTCCAAAAGATTCCTTTATTCAGTTAATAACTTCCAGTTAATCTAGCCAATTCTTTGGGCAGCCAAAAACCTAGGATTCATCCTTGATATTGCTTTCTTAGATCCCTCCACATTTAATCCAGCAGCAAGGCCTGTGAGCCCTACTTCCAAAATCTTTCCTGAACTGAACCACTTCTCACTCCCTCCCCTACACCTGCTCCATCCTTACCACCCATTCTCCACAAAGCAGTTGAGTTAACTGTAAACTGAAATAATTGAATAAATAAGATCACGTTACCTTCCGGCTTAAATGTCTTGAATGATTTTCTAATTATCACAAAATTCAAAGTCTTAACAAAGCCTGCAGGGTCAACACCATGCAGCTCTTGCTTACAGAGCTGAAAATGTACTGTTCGGTCCTCATCTTCTTAATCACACTCCACATTCACTCTGTCAGCAAAGCCCATTGACTCAACTGAAAATATTTCCAGAATCTGACCGTTTTCTTCCTACCTCCATGCTATCCCCATATCTATCAGATCACACCTGGATCACCTCAAAGCCTCCAACAGGACTCTCCCCTTTGCCCTTCACACGCGGCTATCAAGTAGCGGACAAAATAATCCCTGGTGGTCCAGTGGTTAAGAATCTGTCTTACAATGCAGGACATGCCAGTTGGATTCCTGGTCGGGGAACTAAGATTTCATGTGCCGCAGGGCAACGAAGGCCGCACACGGCAACTACTGAGCCTGCGGGCCACAACTAAACAGCACATGCACAGCAACTACTGGGTCCGGGCGCTCTGGAGCTTACGCGCCACAACAAAGAGCCCTCATGCTGCAACGAATGATCCCGCATGCCGCAACTAAGACCCAATGCATCCAATAAATAAGTAAGTAAATAAATAAATAATTTTTTTAAAAACCATATGTCCGTTCATGTCACTCTTCTATTCAAAACGTTCTAGCAATTTGAATTGACTGAACCTGCCCTCACTGGACACTGCTGGCTCACTCCTTTGCCTCCTCTCCCATCTGCTAAAATCTCACCTTTGCGATAATGCCTGCTATACTATTTACCACACAGCCAGACCCCATCTGTTACTGGCACTGCCAGTCTCTTAATCCGGCTCTAATCGTTCTTTCCCAGGAGACATAACACCCTTTCACACGCCACAGATTTACCCATGATTATACTTCTTGTGGACCATTTCTCCTCTCCCACTAGAATGCAAGCCCCAGGAGGGCAGGACTCTTGCCATTCTGTGCACTGATGATTCACAAATGCCCACAACAGTGCTGGAGGCCAGTAAGAACACACACATTTGCTGACTTGGATTATACTGAGTTGAATTAAATTGAATTGCAGTAAACAGAAGTTTCAGAAACAAGTTTTTACTAACAGGCAGTTATAAAGAAGAAAAATGCAAAACCAACTAGAGAGCTTGAGAATTAGCATAGTAAAGACTGAAATTTCATAAAAACAGAATAGAAAGATAATTTAGCGTGTGAATTAAAAGGTAATCAGGACCTGGGATGTTGAACCAACGAGTTCTCCCAGAATGCAACATGAAAAAAAAAGGACAGAAAGTATGAGAAATTAGGTGAGATATTGAAGTGAGATCTCAAAGTTCCAATAAGTGATGAATAGGAATTCGAAAAGCAGAGGGGAGGCAGAATGAAGGAGAGAATATATTTGAATAAACATTCATGGAGACATGGATGGACCTAGAGTCTGTCATAGACAGTGAAGTAAGCCAGAAAGAGGAAAACAAATATTGTATATTAACTCATGTATGTGGAATCTAGAAAAATGGTACAGATGAACCTATTGGCAGGGCAGGAATAGAGATGCAGATGTGGGGAATGGATATGTGGACACGGGGGGTGGGATGTATTGGGAGATTGGGATTGACGTATGTGCACTGCCATGTGTAGAACAGATAGCTAGTGGGAACGTGCTGTATAACACAGGGAGCTCAGCTCGGTGCTCTGTGGTGACCTAGATGGGTGGGACGGGGGGTGGGGTGGGAGGGAGGCCCAAGAGGAAGGGGATATATGTATACACATAGGTGATTCACTTCGTTGTACAGCAGAAACTAACACAACATTGTAGAGCAGCTATACCCCAATTAAAACAAACAAACAAACAACGGCTAGAATGTCTCAATATTCAAGAAAGACGAGCCCTCAACTAGCGAGGGGTGCAGGCACATTATTCTAACGGAGGAAGGGAGAAGTATGCTTAAGGACAGGACGATATTTCTTTTTTACTTATAAAATTAGATTTCCTAACAAATCAACTTCTCAGAAAAGAAATTGAGGTTTTTCTACATTATTTTCCTCAGTCACTCACCTTCAGCTGCAATTTGGGCTGTCCTCTGGCGTCCTCACAACACAGACACATTTCTGGATCCTTTATTCCCAAATAAATGGGAATCCTTCTGTCTTCCTCAACAGAGCCTGGATTCTTGCACGGCATAATAGTGACAATGACTGTTAGATAAGAGGGGATATGGTGTCAGTGCCCCTTTGGAAGGCAGCTATGTTCACCACATACCACCAACGCACACAGTCCGTGCCCTTTGGAAGTCAGGAAAGACCAGGATCTTCCAGGTAAGGCTGGAAGAGATCTTAAGAGTACAGTCCCTACTACCCCAGACCCACAAAATGGCCAGCCTCATATTCATTCATTCATTCTCACCAAGCACCAATCACTGCCCTAAGAAATGGAGCAAACACAAAGAGTTAATCAGAGGGCAGACCCCACCCTTGAGATTTTCACACCTCTGCTTGAACACCTGGAGGTGAGAAGCTCCAACCCCAAGCAACCCCCCTGAGCCTTGGAGAGCCCTGTTCATTGACAAGTATTGCCTAATGTCACGTTGAAATCTGCCTTCCTGTGCTATCCAACCAGTTAGTCCTCTTAGGACACCAGAAGTCTGGCAGAACAAGCCACTCCTCTTCCCTAAGACAGGCCTTCAGATCACTGCTCCCCAGAACGCCGCTCCACTCTCTCTGCTCTCTTTGCCCTGGTCCAAGACACTCCTTCCCAGGCTGGTGTGGAATTCTTCCCCCTCCAGGTGAGCCCTGTTATAAAGCCACACTTTTAACAAAAGGCTGGATACCAGTATCCCAGCCGCAATGATGTGTGGGGGATCACATCACAAAGATCAACCACGTGGTGACCTCTCACCTACCTGGAGTCACACTGTTGTTCAATGGAGCTATCACGAGGGTCCGGCCCTTAAGGATCCACGCCTGCTGATTCGAGTCAAAGAATTCTCCAATCTCAGGTGAATCCATCACTATTTAAATAGAAAAGAATAATGAAGAAACATGATTAAGGTTGCTTTATCAGATGCTAGGCGAAAGATTATCTACTCCAGGCCTTTCAGGAAGGACGGTTCAGGGTTTACACATCAAAACTGGCAGCTCTCACATGGCCCATCAGCTCAGCCTTTCTTTCCAGTAAAACTATGAGCTCTGGTGAGGAGGACAAGCCTGTAACTGGTCTAAGAGTTAGACCGTTAATGAGTTAAACCCTCATCCCCATAAGTACACATGTGTCAAGGCCCAGCTACTAACTTTGCCAGCCACTTTGTATTTGGCCCAAGGCTAGATCTAGAGCTGCAGCAGTGAAAAAGAAATGGTCCACACTCTCGCGGTCCAGTGGGAGATGGACAGCATTTGGTGGTAAGGTCCATATACAGGGAGGGGCAGAGAAGGCTGGGGTGTCCAGAAGAGACAGGCATGAGTGTCCCCAGCCTCCAGACCCCATCCCAACATTACTTGTTATATAGGGTAGTCCAGAGTCTTCCATAATTGCTGCCGTAGCGGGGTTGTCTCGGCACCTGTGAGGACATTGATAGGAGATCTGAGTCTCAGGAGGCATTTCCAGACCCTCCCAAGGATACTGGTTTTTAAGGTCCTGATTCTGGGCAGGGAGCTGGGAAGCCTGGCCTGATACCAAGCACTCGTCAGAAGATCTAGGCCACCTCCTGGGACAAAACTTCAGGGCAACCTTAGGGAGGGGTATCAAGCAGAAGCTTCCTCCACCCAGAGATCCAGCCAGGGACAGTGTCCCCCTAGGGGTTCCAAGGCCAGGCATGACTTTTGACCTTCAATACCCTACAGTTCCCTGCTGTCTGTGCCTTCTCCTCCCAGCAGCCCTCCCCACTCCCACTGGCAAATTTGTCTGCCTGGGAACAGGGGAGGGACCCGAGCCAAGGCAACTCTGCCAGGATCCTAGCAGCTCCCCAAGTAAGAAGCAGCCAGCTCCGCACAGGACAAGACATGGACCCAGCCTGGTGTGGCTCCAGCCCTAAAGCACAGAAAAGAGAGATGCATAAGAATCAAAGGACCTTCCAGCCATCCGCTGGCAAGAACCTTTATCAAAAGTGCAGGGGACTGAATCGCAGCTCAAGCAGCTCCCGAGAGCAGTGACGGGCTCTGGTGGAGTGGGGAACACTTATCTGGAGAGCATAGGGAGGTGCCAGCTTCCTCAGCGGGGCGTGACAATCTTACGACATGAAAGAAGAAGGCCAGATCCTCCTGCCAGAAGATCCGGTGAGGCTCAGATGAAGAAATCACAGCATGAGTATGAGGACCTGTCTGGGCTCCCTGAGAAGTAAGCACCAAGCCAAGCCCCACCAACAGGGTTAATGACAGACCCTGGGTTTCTCAGGAAGGGGAGACTGAGGGACTTCCCCAGATCCCAGTTCCCCTGCTGTGTCACTCTGGAGCTAGAACTGGACATGCAGGCTCTAAGTGAAGGGAATCCGTCACCTGGGCCCAGGAAGCTTGCTCACTGCCGTCTCACTAAGAGAGTCCTGTGACGGCAAAATTAGCTGTGGGCTCAGGCAGGAGCCATATGGCGTTTCTGGCCACCCAACTGTTCCACTTCGGTCTGCCCGTGAGTGGAGGGTTAGGCTAAAAGCCCCTCCCCCACTCTTTCAGCCCCTCAGAGATGCGCCTCTATCCTCTTGGGAGCCACAGGCATTGAGCAACACACCCTTAACTGAGATAATCCTGGTCCCTGCTACCCCCAAATAGAGTGGACTCCCGACCAGCCCGAGGACTAACGAGGTAAGTAGTGATTTCTCCAAAAACTGAGCCCCAGTTGCCAACTTATCCTTCACCCTCTGCTCCAGTAACGCAGGCCATTTGTACGTTCTCAACAAATGGTAAGTTATTTTTCTATATGTTTGTTACACACACACACACACACACACACACACACACACACACACAATCTGCTGAGGTCCCGCATAAAAATTTTCTGAGACGAGTTAACTTGACTGAGGTGAGTTTCAGGAGGCAGATTAGAAGCACCTACAGCTTCATATTGACCTGGGAAAAAAAGCGCAAAGAATAAGACAGAACCTTCCAGGCAAGCACCTCCATGAGCCCCTCTTCCCAACCTTGAAAAGAGTCTCCTTGCTCAGCCTCTCACACATTTCACCCCCATCTCCTTTTTGGCCTTAGAGGGACATAGTCTTTTCCTGTTGAGGCCCCAGTCCCATCACTTGTGGTTTCTAGAGTGCAGTTAGGAATTTAGACACTTCTGTTCAAAGCCAAGCTCAGCCCCATCGTCACCCCTTGAGTCCCCTCCGCCCAGCTGAAGAGTCTCTCCATTATGCGTCAGTCAACATATCCCCTTTCTTGGGATGCTTACCACAAAACAGCATCGAAAAGGCTCCATCTTCTGGCCCCCAAATTCCTTAGGTCTCTGTTTCAATCAGGATCCAGTCTGGAAAGCAGAACCCAAACAAGGAATTGCAAACAAAGGGAATTGAACACAAGAAACTGGTAACACACATGTTAGAAGGCTGGAGAGTAAAAAGGATGCCCGAGGTATCCCAGATAGCACCCAATGTGGGAAGGAATCAAGAGGAAACAGAAGAATCTAGAAGCTCAAAGGAGGAAACTTGTAGGACTGATACTTAGACCTCAGGACGGGTTCCTCTGCTGAACTGATGCTCAGACCTGTGAAAAGACAGAGTGTAATCCGCTGGGCACATGAACCGCAAAGGTGGAGATGAGGCGTCAGCCCTGGAGATGCTCCGAGGGCCCAAGGGACCCAACGCAGACAGCTGTATTTCCATTGATTCAAAAGCCTTTGGCAGCAGGTTGGTGCCATCACATGCAAGAAAGTAATAGTCACTTAAAGAAGACGGAGGTCATTATGACATTTTACAATGGCTGTGGGACCTGGGGAGAGACGGTGTTTTCTATTCACTTCTTCAGCAGGCTTTATTTGTCTGTCCTCCCAGGCTGATTAATAGCAGGGCTGACTTTTTATTTTCAGTTCTGAGCAAGTTTTGACTCTCAGATTCTGACCTTTTTCGGAGGGGATGGGCCTGAGGGGGGAAAAAAAGTTGACGCTAAGATCTACTATTAATAGTTTTGTTACTTTTCACCTGAGTTGGTAAATTATTTAATGGAAGAGTACATGTAAAACTGGCGAATTCTGAATAAGGCTTGTATTTCAGTTAATATATCAATGTCAATTTCCAGGGTTGTGACAATGTACTGCAGCTGGGTAAAATAAAATAATACAATGTATATTTTTTAAAGCTTTTGGGGAAAAAAAGGCGGGGGGGGGGGATTCCCTGGCTGTCCAGTGGTTAGGACCCCACACTCTCAGTGCCGAGGGCAAGGGTTCAATCCCTGGTCGGGAAACTAGGATGCAAGGAAGGAAGGAAGGAAGGAAGAAAAGCTTTGGTGTATAGCTTGGATTTTCCATGCCCAGATAAAGATTGCAAAAGCCTACGTATGATGGTGACATGTGTCTTCTTTAGCCTCAGCCTCTTTTTCCACTTGATCTTGACGTTTTCCTGGCTCCCCAACATTCAGAGAAACCAGCATTCCCAGAATTATCAGCCATCTGCATCCATTCTAAAGTGCCCAGTTTCAACTTTAGTGTGAATGAGTACCAGAGAAATGAGAAGGAATAGTACTGATGATGGTAAGAAGGAAGAACTGAGCCACTGGGGTGCGTAACTGAAGAGCAGAGAGCCCATCTACTAAAGAAATGGACCAGAACTTTTGTCTTAGAGCAGAATGGATGATTACACGATTCCTTAGCTCTATTTGAGAAGACTGTTAATATTCACGCTGATTATAAGAAGTAAAGAATGTGGTTTATAAACATAACCCAGTTTGCCAGATTCCATTAATGTTTTATTGTCACCTAGAACAATGAAAATTATGCACATTGTTAAGTGTGGCTTGAATTGAACTCAAGTAAGTATTCATAAAGCCAAAGGTCCTAGACACGCAAATAATTTGAAGAGATCACTAAGTGATCACTAAGTCCAGATTCCAATTTCCAAGTTCTAAGATAGCATCATCCACCCTTGTTTGGTAACAAGTCCCACCAGTCTGCTCACTTAACATGTCCATCGTCTTAATAAGTCGAGGAAACATCAATGGAAACCAGCTAGAATAAGAGAGCTTGATCATTCACGACCACTGGAATCTCTAGATCTCTTCACAGTCTCCGCAATGACTTATTCATGTAACCAAGTTGACAATCACAAGTAATAAAGCATGAAGCAGTAGAGGTTATCTGGCCCCCACAGTTGACCAATACACAGAACCAAATTCATGGTATCCGTAGAACTAGGCTTAATCCAGGGCTCTCTGCTGCAGTGTTCACCAGTGCCCTTGGGGTCCCTAAGAGGACCAAAGCCACTGTAGCTTCGATTCTATCATAGCTACCTTCAGGCAGGACTGGCAGCCTGGGCTGGGTATTGCTACTGGAAAAAAACTGGCACTCACCTTGGATCAACTAATGGGGCAACATAATATGTATCATGAACCACAAAGAAGAGCAAGGAGCCTTTGGTACTCTAGTCGATTTGGGAAAATACCAAGGAAATGCCCAGGGCAGCCTCTGCAGTACACACTTTACCCAACGTGCGTGGGATGATGTAGTTGAACTTGCCCAAACCTCTGCTCCTCCAAACAGCCCAAGCCCATTGTCTAAGACTTGCATCCCTGTGGGCTGACCTATCACATCTCCCCAAAGCTAGTTTCTCCATGAAACCCCAGGTTTTAGGAGTTGGGCCAAGATGCTACTTAACAACTTCCTCTCTCTCATGAAAATGAAGGACAAATGAACAAAAATAACTTCCAAACTACTCACCAAAATGGCAGAAATAAGTAGAAGCATTAAAAGCACTAAGACAGGGCTTCCCTGGTGGCGCAGTGGTTGAGAGTCCGCCTGCCGAGGCAGGGGACACGGGTTCGTGCCCCGGTCCAGGAAGATCCCACATGCCGCGGAGCGGCTGGGCCCGTGAGCCATGGCCGCTGAGCCTGCGCGTCCGTAGCCTGTGCTCCACAACGGGAGAGGCCACAACAGTGAGAGGCCTGCGTACCGCAAAAAAAAAAAAAAAAAAAAAAGCACTAAGACAAAAGAACCAACTACACAGGACAAACATAAAGGGGTATTTTTCTAAATTTAAAACAGCTATTGACCAAGTTGTACACTTACGATGTGCAACCAAAAAATAAAAAGCAAACAGTAAAACTTTAATGGGACAGCTTGTGGTACAACACTTAAGGAAAGGTTTAAGGTTAAACGCCTGAAGTTTGAAATTCCCATACAAAGAGTAAGTTTAGCCTTTGCCCAATGATCACACAAAATGCAAAGCCATGAGAGAAAAGATGGTAAGTTGATCATCATCAAAATTTTAGAATTTGGGGCAAACTTGGACAAAACACTTTATCTTTATCAAAACACTTATCTTTTAACTTGGAAGAAAGTTAAAAGATAAGGTACCTTTGGGGCTTCCCTGGTGGCACAATGGTTAAGACTCTGCCTGCCAATGCAGGGGACACGGGTAAGATCCCTGGTCCAGGAAGATCCCACATGCTCACAACTAATCCACGAGCCACAACTACTGAAGCCCGCGTGCCTAGAGCCCACGCTCCACAGCAAGAGGAGCCACCGCAATGAGAAGCCCGTGAACCACAACAAAGAGTAGACCCCGCTATCCGCAACTAGAAAAAGCCCGCGCACAGCAGTGAAGACGCAGCACAGACAAAAAAAAAAAAGTAAAATTAATTAATTAATCAATTTAAAATTTTTTAAAAAGATAAGGTACCTGGGAGAAAATATATGCAACACGTCTAACAAGCTAGCAATTAATATTCAAAGTTTTTAAATTGTTCCTACTAATCAAAAAGAAAAATGCAAATAATTCTATAGGAAAAATGAGTGACAGATGTAAAAAGCATTTCACTGAGAAGAAAATGTAAATATCCAGTAAGTAGAAGTAATTATAGTTAACCATACCAGTAATTAGCAAGATGCTAATCAAAGCAATAATGAAATTCAGTTTCCACCCATCAGGAAGGCACAAATTAAATAGATAATAGGCAATGGTGTGAGGAAACAGATTCACTCACTGGATGATGGATGGATGTGTGAATCAGTGCAGCCTTTTTGGAAAGCAATTCCTCAGAAATTTAAAAGGTTTGTACCCTTGACCCATCAATTCTACTTATGATAATCTATTGGTTAAGTTACCTTCAGCTTCAAAAGCTAGAAAAACCCAATTCAAAGTGGTTAAAACAATAAAAATACTTACTAGAGCACATGATTGAAAGCCCAGGAGTAGTGTAGGATCATGGTTGCTGATGTGATAGTTCTATGATGTCAGCAAGGATCAGCATTTTTTTAATTCTCTCTGAACTGACTTACATAACATAGGGCCAGTTTCCTTCAAGGCTGTAAGATAATTGCCTTTGACGATCAGAAGTGCACGCTCATTCATTTATATCCTGCAAGGAAAAGAATGTCTCTCCCTCATCAAATTCTTTCAAGAATGTTTGGGTTGGGCTTCCCTGGTGGCGCAGTGGTTGAGAATCTGCCTGCTAATGCGGGGGACACGGGTTCGAGCCCTGGTCTGGGAGGATCCCCTATGCCACGGAGCAACTAGGCCTGTGAGCCACAACTACTGAACCTGCGGGTCTGGAGCCTGTGCTCCGCAACAAGAGAGGCCACGGTAGTGAGAGGCCCGCGCACCGCGATGAAGAGTGGCCTCCGCTTTGCCACAACTAGAGAAAGCCCTCGCGCAGAAACGAAGACCCAACACAGCAAAAATTAATTAATTAATAAACTCCTACCCCCAACATCTAAAAAAAAAAAAAGAATTTTAATGTTTGGGTCAACTTGGGAGCCATGCTGTGTCAATCAGGTTCTAACAAGCAACATAGGACGCATTCAAATTTAGCAATTTCAAGTAAACGTAATGCAGTTATTTACAAAGATGTGGGCAGAGTACAGTGAAATCCCAAGGCATAGTGCAGAACCCCAGGGCTGCTAACAGTAGGACACACCCTTTACCACCCATAGGCTTGAAGGGACAAGAGGAGGAAATGATTACCAGAACCCACAGAGAGGGCTTTGTGGAGAGGGCCATTTAGTAGGAGTTATGACCTTTGTCAAGAAAATGTCAGGCGAATTTGAAGCAACATGGATAGAGCTAGAGATGATCATACTAAGTGAAGTAAATCAGACAGAGAAAGACAAATATCATATGACATCGCCTATATGTGGAATCATAAGAAAAAAGATACAAATGAACATAGTTATAAAACAAATAGACTCACAGACATAGAAAACAAACTTATGGTTACCAAAGGGGAGAGGGGGGAGGGATAAATTAGGAGGCTGGGATTAACAGATACACACTACGATATATAAAATAGATAGACAACAAGGACCCTATGCATAGCACAGGGAACTATATTTCAATACCTTGTAATAACCTATAGTGGAAAAAAATCTGAAAAAGAATATATATGTGTGTGTGTGTATGTGTAACGGAATCACTTTGCTGTACTCCTGAAACTAACACAACATTGTAAATCCACTATACTTCAGTTTTTTAAAAAAAGTCAGGCCGGGTGACCCCAGAAGGGAGGAACCAGGGAATAGATACCCTGACCTCACCCCTTCCCACCATCCAATTTCTTTCCAGTGTCTCTTGAGGGGTAATAGAAGTCATCCAGCATCATCCCAGTCTTCCATCCCTCTGGGTCATGGTCTTCCTCCAGGGGTGAGAAATCTGTATTCTCTATCCGAAGTGAAATATAAAAAATTATCAGCTTCTGAATCATCACAAGTTAGGTCAATGTGGTCATACCCACAACTGAAACTCCTTTTTTAAAATAATTAATTAATTAATTAAATTTATTTTTGGACACGTTAGGTCTTTGTTGCTGCACGTGGGCTTTCTCCAGTTGCAGCGAGCAGGGGCTACTCTTCGTTGCGGTGCGCGGGCTTCCCATTGCGGTGGCTTCTCTTGTTGCAGAGCACGGGCTCTGTAGTTGTGGCACGCAGGTTCAGTAGTTGTGGCTCGCGGGCTCTAGAGTGCAGGCTCAGTAGTTGTGGCGCACTGGCTCAGTTGCTCCACGGCATGTGGGATCTTCCAGGACCAGGGCTCAAACCCATGTCCGCTGCATTGGCAGGTGGATTCTTAACCACTATGCCACCAGGGGAGTCCCTGAAGCTCTTTTTTAAGCCATTCCCAGTGTTATTCATATAGGGGGTTAGAGGAAAAGGCAGGAGTGGGGAAGAAAAAGTTAAGCAGTCAACTGATGCACTCCTTGAATCCATAGCTACTCACTAGGTCTAATTTGGTAAACATGTTGCCTTCTTCCACCACTCATTCCATGTTCCCCCTACCCTCTACCAGTACCTCGGCTGATGTGCTCCTTCACCGTGAGGGTGAATCGAGCCTTCATTTCTGTGGAATCAGAGTCCTTTGTGTTCTTCTTTATTCGGTGCTGCAGTTTTCCGTTGACTAAAGCTACTGGGCAAGGGACTAATAAGACATGTAACAAGACATGCTCCAGGAAACCCCTTAGATTCCAGACATAATCCTGTTTACCCTCACTGAGTACCAGCAGTCCAGTTTTCCCAGAGTAATCAGGATCAATCACCCTAACCAGTAAGGTGACTCCTTTCTTCCTGTTTATTCAGTGACAAGAGGAGCCTAAATGGTCGGGAGCAATCTTGGCTTCTAATTCCTCAGATCTCGTTTCCTCAGATCCATGTTTGTTGGACAGCCTAACGTCAGAATTTAGGTGTCAGAGATCACACAAACATTTACTCCTTCTAAAACTGGAGACCACAATGGCCTTCCAGCCTCCTTCACAGTAATGATATGCCGATGACATGGAGATGATACACGCAAGTCTAAAGGCAAGAAAGAAAGTATTTAAAGTTAAAGAACAGGGGAGGACCTTCAAGATGGTGGAGGAGTAAGACGTGGAGATCACCTTCCTCCCCACAAATACATCAGAAACACATCTACATGTGGAACAACTCCTACAGAACACCTACTGAACACCGGCAGAAGACCTCAGACGTCCCAAAAGATATATATTTTTTTTCCTTTTTCTCTTTCTGTGAGTGTGTATGTGTATGCTTCTTTGTGTGATTTTGTCTGTATAGCTTTGCTTTTACCATTTGTCCTAGGGTTTTCTCTGTCTGTTTTTTTTTCTTTTTTTGTATACTTTTTAGCGCTTGTTATCATTGGTGAATTTGTTTTTGGTTTGGTTGCTCTCTTCTTTCTTTCTTTCTTTGTTTTTTTATAGTACTTTTTAAATGTTTTTATTTTTCAATTTAATTATTTTATTTTATTTTACTTTATTTTTTTCTCCCTTTTCTTCTGAGCCATGTGGCTGACAGGGCCTTGGTGCTGTGCCTCTGAGGTGGGAGAGGTGAGCTCAGGACATCGGTCCAGCAGAGACCTCCTGGCTCCACATAATATCAAAGAGCGAAAGCTCTCCCAGAGATCTCCATCTTAATGCTAAAACCAAGCTCCACTCAATGACCAGCAAACTGCAGTGTTGGACACCCATGCCAAACAACTAGCAAGACAGGAACACAACCCCGCCTATTAGCAGAGAGGCTGCCTAAAATCATAATAAGGTCACAGGCACCCCAAAACACACCCCCAGACGCGGTCCTGCCCACCAGAAAGACGAGATCCAGTCTCATCCACCAGAACACAGGCACCAGTCCCCTCCACCAGGAAGCCTTCACACCCACAGAACCAACCTTACCCAATGGGGGCAGACACCAAAAACAACAGGAACTACGAACCTGCAGCCTGTGGAAAGGAGACCCCAAACACAGTAAGTTAAGCAAAATGAGAAGACAGAGAACACACAGCAGATGAAGGAGCAAGGTGAAAACCCACCAGACCTAACAAATGAAGAGGAAATAGGCAGTCTACCTGAAAAAGAATTCAGAGTAATGATAGTAGATGATCCAAAATCTTGGAAACAGAATGGAGAAAATACAAGAAACGTTTAACAAGGACCTAGAAGAACTAAAGAGCAAACAAACAATGATGAACAACGCAGTAAATGAAATTAAAAATTCTCTAGAAGGAATCAATTGAGTAACTGAGGCAGAAGAACAGATAAGTGACCTGGAAGATAAAATAGTGGAAATAACTACCACAGAACAGAATAAAGAAAAAAGAATGAAAAGAATTGAGGACAGTCTCAGAGACCTCTGGGACAACATTAAATGCATCAACATTCGAATTATAAGGGTCCCAGAAGAGGAAGAGTAAAAGAGGGACTGAGAAAATATTTGAAGAGATTATAGTTGAAAACTTCCCTAATATGGGAAAGGAAATAGTCAATCAAGTCCTGGAAGCATAGAGAGTCCCATACAGGATAAATCCATGGAGAAACACACCAAGAAACATATTAATCAAACTATCAAAAATTAAATACAAAGAAAAAATATTAAAAGCAGCAAGGGAAAAACAACAAATAACATACAAGGGAATGCCCATAAGGTTAACAGCTGATCTTTCAGCAGAAACTCTGCAAGCCAGAAGGGAGTGGCAGGACATATTTAAAGTGATGAAAGGGAAAAACCTACAACCAAGATTACTCTACCCAGCAAGGGCTCATTCAGATTCGACAGAAAAATTAAAAATTTACAGACAAGCAAAAGCTAAGAGAACTCAGCACCACCAAACGAGTTTTACAACAAATGCTAAAGGAAGTGCTCTAGGCAGGAAACATAAGAGAAGGAAAAGACCTACAATGACAAACCCAAAACAATTAAGAAAATGGGAATAGGAACATACATATCGATAATTACCTTAAATGTAAATGTACTAAATGCTCCCACCAAAAGACATAGAGTGGCTGAATGGATACAAAAACAAGACCCATATATATGCTGTCTACAAGAGACCCACTTCAGACCTAGGGACACATACAGACTGAAAGTGAGAGGATGGAAAAAGATATTCCATGCAAATGGAAATCAAAAGAAAGCTGGAATAGCAACTCTCATATCAGACAAAATAGACTTTAAAACAAAGACTATTACAAGAAACAGATAAGGACACTACATAATGATCAAGGGATCAATCCAAGAAGATATAACAATTGTAAATATTTATGCACCCAACATAGAAGCACCTCAATACATAGGCAAATGCTAACAGCCATAAAAGAGGAAATTGACAGTAACAAAATCATAGTAGGGGACTTTAACACCCCACTTTCACCAATGGACAGATCATCCAAAATGAAAATAAATGAGGAAACACAAGCTTTAAATGATACATTAAACAAGATGGACTTAATTGATATTTATAGGACATTCCATCCAAAAGCAACAGAATACATTTTCTTCTCAAGTGCTCATGGAACATTCTCCAGGATAGATCATATCTTAGGTCACAAATCAAGCCTTGGTAAATTTAAGAAAATTGAAATCGTATCAAGTATCTTTTCTGACCACAATGCTATGAGACTAGATATCAATTACAGAAAAAAATCTGTAAAAAATACAAACACATGGAGATTAAACAATATGCTACTAAATAACCAAGAGATCACTGAAGAAATCAAAGAGGAAATCAAAAAATACCTAGAAACAAATGACAACACAATGACCCAAAACCTAAGAGATGAAGCAAAAGCAGTTCTGAGAGGGAAGTTTATAGCAATAAAATTCTACCTCAAGAAACAAGAAACATCTCACATAAACAACCTAACCTTATTCCTAAAGCAATTAGAGAAAGAAGAACAAAAAATCCCCAAAGTTAGCAGAAGGAAAGAAATCATAAAGATCAGAGCAGTATTAAATGAAAAATAAATGAAGGAAACGATAGCAAAGATCAATAAAACTAAAAGCTGGTTCGCTGAGAAGATAAACAAAATTGATAAACCATTACCCAGACTCATCCAGAAAAAAAGGGAGAAGACTCAAGTCAATAGAATTGGAAATGCAAAAGAAGAAGTAACAACTGACACCGCAGAAATACAAAGGATCATGAGAGCTTACTACAAGCAATATATGCCAATAAAATGGACAACCTGGAAGAAATAGACAAATTCTTAGAAAAGCACAACCTTCCGAGACTGAACCAGGAAGAAATAGAAAATATAAACAGACCAATCACAAGCACTGAAATTGAGACTGTGATTAAAAATCTTGCAACAAACAAAAGCTCAGGACCAGATGGCTTCACAGGCGAATTCTGTCAAACATTTAGAGAAGAGCTAACATCTATCCTTCTCAAACTCTTCCAAAATATAGTAGAGGGAGGAACACTTCCAAGCTCAATTCTATGAGGCCACCATCACCCTGATACCAAAATCAGACAAAGAGGTCACAAAGAAAGAAAGCTACAGGCTAATATCACTGATGAACATAGATGTAAAAATCCTCAACAAAATACTAGCAAACAGAATCTAAGAGCACATTAAAAGGATCATACATCATGATCAAGTGGGATTTATCCCAGGAATGCAAGGATTCTTCAATATACGCAAATCAATCAATGTGATACACCATATTAACAAATTGAAGGAGAAAAACTGTATGATCATCTCAATAGATGCAGAAAAAGCTTTCAACAAAATTCATCACCCATTTATGATAAAAACCCTCCGGAAATTAGGCATAGAGGGAACTTACCTCAACATAATAAAGGTCATATATGACAAACCCACAGCCAACATTGCTCTCAATGGTTAAAAACTGAAGCCATTTCCTCTAATATCAGGAACAAGACAAGGTTGTCCACTCTCACCACTACTGTTCAACATAGTTTTGGAAATTTTAGCCACAGTAATCAGGGAAGAAAAAGAAATAAAAGGAATCCAAATCAGAAAAGAAGTAGCAAAGCTCTCACTGTTTGCAGATGACATGATGCTATACATAGAGAATCCTAAAGATGCTACCAGAAAACTACTAGAGCTAATCAATGAATTTGGTAAAGTAGAAGGATACAAAATTAATGCACAGAAATCTCGTGCATTCCTATATTCAAATGATGAAAAATCTCAAAGAGAAATTAAGGAAACACTCCCATTTACCATTGCAGCAAAAAGAATAAAATACCTAGGAATAAACCTACCTAAGGAGACAAAAGATCTGTATGCAGAAAACTATAAGACAGTGATGAAAGATTTTAAAGGTGATACGAACAGATGACAATATTCTTGGATTGAAAGAGTCAACATTGTGAAAATGACTATACTACCCAAAGCAATCTACAGATTCAATGCAATCCCTATCAAACTACCAATGGCAGGGCTTCCCTGGTGGCACAGTGGTTGAGAGTCCGCCTGCCAATGCAGGGGACACAGGTTCGTGCCCCGGTCTGGGAAGATCCCACATGCCGCAGAGTGGCTAGGCCCGTGAGCCATGGCCGCTGAGCCTGTGCATCTGGAGCCTGTGCTCTGCAGCAGGAGAGGCCACAACAGGGAGAGGCCCACGTACTGAAAAACAAAAACCTACCAATGGCATTTTTCACAGAACTAGAACAAAAAATTTCACAATTTGTATGGAGACACAAAAGACCCCGAACAGCCAAAGCAATCTTGAGAAAGAAAAACAGAGCTGGAAGAATCAGGCTCCCTGATTTCAGACTATACTACAAAACTACAGTAATCAAGACAGTATTGTACTGGCACAAAAACAGAAATATAGATCAATGGAACAGGATGGAAAGCCCAGAGACAAACCCAAGCACATATGGTCACCTTATATTTTGATAAAGGAGACAAGAATATACAATGGAGAAAAGACAGCCTCTTCAATAAGTGGTGCTGGGAACACTGGACAGCTACATGGAAAAGAATGAAATTAGAACACTCCCTAACACCATACACAAAAATAAACTCAAAAGGGATTAAAGACCTAAATGTAAAGCCAGACACCATAAAACTCTTGGAGGAAAGCATAGGCAGAACACTCTGTAACATAAATCACAGCAAGATCCTTTTTGACCCACCTCCTAGAGAAATGGAAATAAACACAAAAATAAACAAATGGGACCTAATGAAACTTAAAAGCTTTTGCACAGCAAAGAAAAACATAAACAAGATGAAAAGACAACCCTCAGAATGGGAGAAAATATTTGCAAATGAAGCAACCGACAAAGGATTAATCTCCAAAATTTACAAGCAGCTCATGCAGCTCAATGTCAAAAAACAACCCCATCCAAAAATGGGCAGAAGACCTAAATAGACATTTCTCCAAAGAAGATATACAGATTGCCAACAAACACATGTAAATTGATACAGCCACTATGGAGAACAGTATGGAGGTTCCTTAAAAAACTAAAAACAGAACTACCATATGACCCAGCAATCCCACTACTGGGCATATTCCCTGAGAAAACCATAATTCAAAAAAGAGTCATGTACCACAATGCTCATTGCAGCTCTATTTACAATAGCCCGGACATGGAAGCAACCTAAGTGTCCATTGACAGATGAATGGATAAAGAAAATGTGGCACATGTATACAATGGAATATTACTCAGCCATAAAAAGAAACAAAATTGAGTTATTTGTAGTGAGGTGGATGGACCTAGAGTCTTTCATACAGAGTGAAGTAAGTCAGAAAGAGAAAAACAATAATGTATGCTAACACATATATATGGAATCTAAAAAACAAAAAATGGTTCTGAAGAGCCTAGAGGCAGGACAGGAATAAAGACACAGACGTAGAGGATGGACACGGGGACATTGGGGAGTGGGGACATGGAGAGTGGGAAGGGTAAGCTGGGATGAAGTGAGAAAGTGGCATGGACATATATACACTACCAAATGTAAAATACATAGCTAGTGGGAAGCAGCCGCATAGCACAGGGAGATCAGCTCAGTGCTTTGTGACCACCTAGAGGGCTGGGATAGGGAGGGTGGGAGGGAGACGCAAGAGGGAGGAGATATGGGGATTATATATATGTATAGCTGACTCACTTTGTTATAAAGCAGAAACTAACACACAATTATAAAGCGATTATACCCCAATAAAGATGTTAATAAATAAATAATCACTTAACTAAAAAAAAATGCAATTGACTTTAGCAGAAAGGAAAGAATAAAACTGAGCACATCATTCATAATAGGGCTAAGTATTGTTCCCTGAGATTTTATTTCATTTGTTGTTTGTATGTCTGTGCATGTGCTAGGCTGTACTGCAAAATGTATTTCTTCCGTTGCATCACAGTAAAAAGAGTTTGAAAAACAAACAAACAAAAACAAAAAATAAATAAAAATTTAAAAATAAAGTTAAAGAACATTTGCTTTAAAACAGAAACAGACTCACAGATACTGAAAACAAACTTATGGTTACCAAAGGAGAAAGGGGGAGGGATAAATTAGGAGATTGGGATCAACAGATACACACTACTATATATAAAATAGATAAACAACTAGGACCTACTGTATAGCACCGGGAACTATATTCAGTATCTTGTAATAGCCTATAAGGAAAAGAATACAAAAAGAATATATATATATATATACGTTTAACTGAATCACTTTGCTCTACAACCGAAACTAACACAACATTGTAAATCACCTATAATTCTATTTAAAAAAAAGAATGTTTGCTTAAAGAAAGGTCAGAAGATAATAACATTTCTACCAAGTCATCTATTATGGTGAAATAACATGGCTAAAGAATATATATTTTTAAATTACTTTCACCTATTTCTGTTTTCTTTAACTAATAGACTTTCATTTAGAGCAGTTTCAGGTTTATAGGAAAACAGAGCGGGAAGTACGGGGAGTTCTCATATACCCCTCCCCACAAGCACCCCCTTATACACACACAGCCTACAGAAGTTCCTTATTATTAAGATCTTGCATTAGTGCTACATTTGTTATAATTGATGAACCAATATTACATATATAACCATATATAACATTGAGACTATTATTAACTGAAGTACATAGTTTACATTAGGCTTTACTCTGTGCTACACAATTCTGAGTTTTGACAAACACATAACGTCATGTATCTGCCATTACAGTATCATAAACGATAGTTTCACTGCCCAAAAAAATCCCCTGTGCTCCACCTATTCATCCCTTCTCCCTCTCCTAACCCCAGACACCTCTGATCTTTTCACTGTCTGTATAGTTTTGCCACATTCCAGAATGTAATATAGTTGGAATCATACAGTATACATAGCATTTCAGACTAGCTTCCCTTATTTTGCAGTATGCATTTAAGGTTCCTCTTTTTACAGCTTGATAGCTCCTTTTTTTTTTTTTTTTTGGCTGAAGGATATTCTTTTTTATTGATATACCACACTTTTTCTGTCCATTAGCCTATCGAAAGACATCTTAATGGCTTCCAGGTTTTAGCAATGATGAACTAAAGCTACTCTAAACATTCATGTGCATGTTTTTGTACACAGTGCAATTTCTGGATGATATGGTAAGACTATGTTTAGCTTTGTAAACAAACAAACAAACAAAAACTGCCAGGATGTCTTCCAAAGTGGCTGTACCATTTTGCATTCCTACCAGCAATGGCAGAAATTTCCCATTGCTCCCCTTCCTCAACAGCGTTTGGTATTGTGTGCTCCTGATTTTGGCCATTCTAATAGGTGTGTAATGGTATCTCCTTGTTTCAATTTACAATTCCCTAATGACATATGATGTGGAGCATCTTTTCACATTATATGCCATCTGTATATCTTCTTTGGTGAGTTGCCTGTTCAGATGTTTTGCCCATTTTTAATGGGTTGTTTTCATATTATTGAATTATCAGAGATCATTGTATATTTTGAGTTTAACCTATTTCTTTTCACTTTTGTTAATATGGCCACTAGAAAATTTAAAATTCCGTACATGGCTCACAAGTGTAGTTCACATTGTATTTTTTTTAATTGGAGTATAGTTGACTTACAACGTTGTGTTAGTTTCAGGTGTACAGCAAAGTGATTCAGTTACACATATACATATATTCATTCTTTTTCAGATTCTTTTCCCATATAGGTTATTACAGAATATTGAATAGAGTTCCCTGTGCTGTACAGCAGGTCGTTGTTTGTTATCTATTTTATATGTAGTAGTGTGTGTATGTTAATCCCAAGCTCCTAATTTTTCCCACCCCCCATGTTTCCCCTTTGGTAACCATAAGTTTGTTTTCGAAATCTGTGAGTCTGTTTCTGTTTTGTAAATCGTTCATTTATATTATTTTCTAAAAATTAGATTCCACATATGAATGATATAATATGATATTTGCCTTTCTCTGGCTGACTTACTTCACTTCGTATGATTGTCTAAGGATGCAGCTGTACTGCCAGTAGAGGCCCAGGTACAGCATCATGAAGGGGCAGCCACTTACCCAGCTCATGTGGAAGGGCCAGGGGCTGGGAGACAGGGCAAAGCAGAACATTTTGGTGTGACACTTTTGACACACTCATTTTGCAACCCTGAAAAAACAGAACATTACATTTCCAGCTTTTTAGAGTGAATTACCTAGCAATACGTGCAACTCACATGCTCATCTAATGGCTTGACTTCCCTCTCCCATTCCCTGATCCAACACTGCGGGCCTCGGGGTCTCAGTTTATCACCTGGGTTCCCACTGCTGTCTGTTAATGGTCTGCGGCCCCAGACCCTCACTGATTCAAGCTGTCCTGCTCTCTTTGGTCAGATTTTTCCAAAATACACATCTGTTCTTGCCACTTCCTCCCTAAAACCTTCAATGATTCCCTACTACCTGGACAGTAAAGTTCAAACACTAGCGCAGGTCAGGTCCTAGCAAGGGATAGAGCTTACACTCAAAAGATGCAACTGGGGAGAATGCAATCAAAGGGGTATTTACAAAAGTGCAGGCAGGTCCCGAGGAAACAACACAAGATGGTGAAGCTGCCGACAGCTGGAATCTACTACGCTTTCCAGAGGAAAAAGGGCAAGGGGACCTGGCGTGACCTGACACAGAGAGAGCCAAAGCTGTGATCTTACTTATTGGAACGTAGCCATTGACAATTGGCCCAGGAGTTCGGCAGGGGGGCCGGGTCGGGGTGGGGGGGTGGGGGGAACGGGAGGGGGGCGGTCGTGCGCTAACCAAACTCTTCCCCCTCCCTCTGACCTCCCAGTGCCTGAGCCCAACCTGGAGAGAGAGGACAGGAGACCTCTGAAGTAGCCCACAAGGTCAGTTTCACAGGCACGGAGCATGTAGTGATACGAGGCACGCCCACCTGAGGCTCGGTGGTAACACTTACCACTGGGTTTCCTGACCCAGCCCATAACTGCCCGCCCACCTCAAGGCACCCCTGCTGCAGGCTGCCCACTCACTCTGGCCAAGAAATCCCTCTGCAAGGCAGTGCCGATCACAGCACTCCCCTGAGTAAAACCCTCCGCGCTCTCTATCCAGCAAATCCAGACTGTACAGTGAAATCCCAAGACCCTCTTATAAACTGACTCTGCGCACCTCCTCGCTCACTTTACCTTCATGAATGCAAAGGTTTGGTTCAGCACAAACCCCTTATAGAGCATCCTCAGACACTACCCTCTCTTGGATGCTGCTACAGAGAGGGCCTGGCTGCCAGCGAACCCGAAATCCGTCCTTGTGGTCACCCTAAAACACCTTCAGGACTTCCAGGGACCCTGGCTGAGCTAGTGTCAGAACTGTGCCTCCTCTGACCAGCAGAGGGCGCCATGACACCGAACAACGTCGAAAGCACTTTCGGAGGCCACCCCGGGCGTGGGGTTGCGAGAGCTCTGAGCTCGGCGTGGTGCCTGCAGGCAGGACAGTTGTCCAACCCGAGAAATGCGCTTGTCAAACTTTTTTTTGTTTTAATGCAAACCACGGTTTGAAATACATTTTACCTTGCAACCTAGTACACACATATGCGTATATTTATTATCGAGTTTTAATATTAATCTGTCCAAATCTGATTGCTGATATTTCACAGTGATAAATTCAAAATTAAATAGTTTAACACAATTAAATTTAATTAATTAAAGTGGAGTTTTGGTCTTTGTACCAGTAAAGCAAGAGTTTTTTAAGCTGTTTTTATGTGACTAAAGCATTTATTTTGTGAAATAGTCACAATTTTAGTTATTGAATGCATGGAATTTTCTGTACCTTATTTTCTTGCTGTGTGCTTAATTTAAAAAAATTTTTTCAATGCAACTCATTTTAAGACATTTTTAAAATATAGCTAACCAAAAAAAAAGAAAATCTGAGGCTGTAAAGTCATAAAGGCCTACAGTCTCCTTAAAATGAAACATTTAATTTTCATGTGTTATTTATTTTCTGGGTAGCAGAGTGCGTAACATTTTAGTTCAACCTAGAAAGTTATGAGATTCACAAATCATACACAGTTGTGGGGAAAAATACTTTGTCATAAACTCTTTAACATGTTAAAAGATAAACTGGGCCTTATTAACAATTTTAAGAGTTTATCTGAGCAAAAATATCCATTTGAATTGGGCAGCATCCAATCTAGCTGACAGAAAGGAACACTGAGGAGCTGTACAAAATAAGACTTTTATAGGCAGAAGGGCCGGGGAACAAGGAAGTAAAAAGTCCGGTTTGTTGTTACAAAGTTACTTTCCTTTAGGGGATGACAGAGGTCCACCAGGCAGATGACCTAACTAGTGTTGGTCAGTTGATCACTGATTGACTGGGTTAATATTCCATTTCTGGGAGATCTGGGAACACTGATTAAGTGAAACCTCAGTTTGTTGACACAGGCTTAGCATAATCGACTCCATTTGGGGCATTTTGTCTTGTTTTTTAACAAACATAGTAATTATCTCATATTTATATTCATGTTCCAAATAATTATCTTGCTTAGTTTAAATAGCTTGTTTGCATGGAAAGTCATCAAAGGCGGCAAGAGCAGGAAACAAACCACATGGATGCCTCGTTTCCACAAATGCAAAACAAGAAACAGTGTATTTTATAAGCTTGGCTACAACAGTGTGGGAGGGAGCCCTGGAGGAGGTGGTCACAAAAGGATGCCATTAACTGTTAAAAGCAAAATGCTTCTCACAATGCAGCACCATACCTTTAACCAGCCTGTGCAAACGCTGTTTGCGGTGTTTGAGACCAAGAGAGAAAAAAAAAAAAAAAGATTCCACTTTCAAATAATAACTACTAATAGATTGTTAAAGTTTTCATTACAGATTGATAAAGAGTATGTAAGCGTGCATAGTTAATACAATCATTGGGATCCCCGAAGAGAAGTTCTTCAAGACAAGCTATTAGGGGGTGAAATATTCAATAAGTCAATAAATGTTCTAAAACAAAGATCTTCTTAGAAGCGCTGCAAAAGTCTGTGTCCTTGTGATGGGGCTGCAGTGATAAAATGTCACCGTGGCTTTGTTACCGAGGCCAAGCTCGCTCTGCTCCCACTACCGGACAATAAATCAGAGAAGCCAGCAGACGGAGAACACGGCAGACTAACGTCTCAAAATAACCATCTCATCAGGGTTTGGATGCCGGTTTCTCTTATAGAACAGAGAGGGGGAGATGAGGAAGTAAAGTAAAAAGGCTATGCGTTTTGTAAATATCACCCGGAATGGCCAGCCCCTGGGAGGGGATGTGTTAATTTCTTCTTTCTTACAGCCATCCACAGGTGCGCTGGGTCGGATGTTTCCCTGAACAAAGGCACTTTGGTTTAAGGATCAGGCTTCCCGGAGGCAGGCCATTATGTATAGACAGTATCCGTTTAGGGAACAAAAGCAGCTGAAAGCAAAGGTTAAAGTAAAAGAGAGAGATCCAACATGCAGTCTGATTCGGCTCTTCTGTGTTACAGCTTTATATCAAGTCCTTTCCGAAAGTACTGAAATTCAGGTATTTGGGGTGATTACTGAATTCACAGGGAAGAGCTGGCATGTTAAATCTTGCCTAGACAGCTGAATTCCACACCACATGTTAAAACATTGGTGTGTCTTACATGGAAACAACCTAAATGTCCAGCGACAGATGAATGGATGAGGAAGATGTGGTACATATATACAATGGAATATTACTCAGCCATAAAGAAAGAATGAAATGATGCCATTTTCAGCAACGTGGATGGACCTAGAGATTATCATACTAAGTGAAGTAAGTCAGACAGAGAAAGGCAAATATCATATGATATCACTTACATGTGGAATCTAAAATATGGCACCAATGAACCTATCTATGAAACAGAAACAGACTCACAGACATAGAGAACAGACTTGTGGTTGCCAAGCCAAGGGGGAGTGGGTCGGGGGAAGGATGAGTGGGAGGTTGGGGTTAGGAGATGCAAGCTATTATATATGGAAAGGATAAACAACAAGGTCCTACTGTAGAGCACAGAGAACTATTTTCAGTATCCTATGATAAACCATAATGGAAAAGAATATTTTTTAAAAAAGAATGTATATATGTATAACTGAATCACTTTGCTGTACAGCAGAAATCAACACAACATTGTAAATCAACTATACTTCAATTTTTTTAAAAAACTGGTATAAAAAAAAGGAAGAAAATGTTGATGTGTCTTATAAAACCCAACTGCTTCTGTCCAATCTGTTTTCAGCTCCTTGTTAAGATGTGGGAGCAGAAACCTCTGCTGAAAAGTAAGTAAAAGGAGCCCTTTACCAAGAATGTGTGAATGGTTCAACCCTTATCGTGCTGAATGGATTCTGCTAGTTTAGGTTCTGTTCCTTTTTGTTTTGATTTCTATGACTTACTACAGGTCTCGGCCCACAGTTGATAAGGCACTGTCTTAGAAATGGAGCTGGGAAGAAAATATAGATCATTAGCAGCTGGCTCTAGAGAGCACAGGGCCCCTCTCACCTCCTCCAGGGTTGGCCCCATGGAGAGAGCCAAGCTTGGAATTAGGAGAAAAATGTCTTTGGCCCATTCTGTCCCCAGGCAAGCTTGGACCCCACCTGTACTTCATTTGTTAAACGGGGGAGTAGTTCCTGCCCCTTTTACTTCTGTTGTTGTTGTAAGGGTCTGACGAATTAAAAAAAGACTTCAGGGGAAAATGCACTGCTTTATATAGAATACAAGTGTATCATCAGAATCATTCAGCAAGGACCAGCATATCCCTGCCCTGTTCCCGGCACTACCTCTGTGCCTAGTGGCCCTGCGGGTCCCCAGGCTACAGCCACTCCTGGGCACAATCAAATGCACACACAGTCCCAGAGTTAGGAACAGACTGTGTACCCCAGGTCTGTTCCTAAGACAATTGATCAGAGCCACAAACTCTGTGGCTTAGCCTGCTCAGTACCGGGCATGGTTCCCGCCACTGTTCATGATTTGGTACCTAGAGTTATCACACCACAAAATACCCACAGAACGGAATAGTGCCATTCTATCAGGTCACCCCAACACCTTGGCAAGCGGGGGTTGGAGGACGGCTCACCCCGATTTACCTATGAACAGGTGTGTGCAGAAGCACCTGTCATCAGCCTTTTCCTCATAGGAAGTATCACCTGGACCACACTTATTCCATCCTCTCTCCACTTATGGACTATCATCTACTCTACCTACATCTCTGGCCATCCTCTCTAAGTGACCAAGAGGACATTTTGATCTGGAAAGGAAGTGACCTGCCAGCCCACACAGCTGGAGGAGCTTACTATCAATCTCAAAGTCTTCTTTCATCCTGCTGTCACAACAGGCTAAAATAGTGAAACATTAAGACAATAAATCAAAGAAGCTTCTACATGTTACCAAATAAATTTTTTTTCAATTTTCACATATATTAAAAACTTCTCCCTGTGCCTACTCCTTAACCTAGAAAGTCCTCTTCTAAGGCTACATTCCAAGGAAATAATCAGTCACTGCTGAATTTATAGGGTATATGCATGTGTCCAGCAATGTGAAATCATTTCAAAAATTGTAGGATGTTCATGTCCTCTTTCCTCAACTTTGATGCCAAAAGGGGTCCACTTGGACCCAAATATGTGTTAGCAATGTAGAAGGTACTGGAGAGTTGTAGAAGGCATGGAGAAGGTTTACAGTGTAACCCCCAGGAAACAGCTTAATCACCCCAGCATCCAGTGTCCCTTCTTTGCACCCACTGGCTGGCTTCCCCTTCCCTGCTCTTCCCTCCCCTCCCCCCTTTCCCTCCCCCACCTCGCTCTCCCCCTCTTCCCCCTTTTCTCTCCTTCCATCCTCCACTCCTTTCCTCCAATCAAAATTTCACTGACTCCAGTCTCGTTCTTTTTCACTGAAACCCATTTTTCTCAACTCTCCACCCCCGCTCCTGCCAAATTTTCATCCTTTATCCAGTTCAGAGCTCACCAAAGCAAAGGCCGATACAGTACACAGGACAGACCTTCCTTAGAACACAGTTTAATGACCATGTTTTGGCATATTGGTATGATTTAGGGGCTCGCATCCCCCTTGGAAAGACTAACAAGGAATTCTCCAACAAAGATGGGTCTCCCCTTACTAAAAACCCCTATAATGGATGAAAAAGGAAAAGAATTTTCTACATACTTTTACATATTCCGTGGAACGTTATGCAACAGTTAAAAACGATCTTATAGAAGCCTACCTTGTGACATGGAAGGGAGTGCAAGATACACAGTTAGTGACAAAAAAATTAATTTTTCATGCTTGATTCTATATTTGTAATTAAAAAGAAGTCTATAGATGAAAAATAAAAGTCTAGAAGGATAGACAGTAAACATTCATACTGATTAAGAAGTAATGTAGGAGAATTGTTAGGAACATGGGTTTGGAGTCACAAAAACCTGGGCTACATCCCCTCTCTGACTTATAGACATGTGGCCTTAGAGCAATTTACTCAGCCTCAAAGCCCCTGTTCTTTTATCTGAGTGCTAGGGCACTTATAAGATTTAGGTGCGATCATACAGAGCATGTATAACACATGTTAGGTGCTCGATAAAAGTTCATTATAGTCATTGTTGTATTAGGTTCCAAACGGTTTATGGAAATTTTTCCTGAATGAACCACCTATTTGTGTCATCATGAAACACAGTCATGCTAAAATTTAATCATCAACTAAATGTTAAAGAATGTTCACAAGGAAAATGAAATAAATAATCAAACAGCCAATCGGCTGTAGGGAGAAGTAGGTCCTTGGGGGGTTGATCAAGGGCGGT
Source organism: Phocoena phocoena (assembly GCF_963924675.1). Lineage (NCBI taxonomy): Eukaryota > Metazoa > Chordata > Mammalia > Artiodactyla > Phocoenidae > Phocoena > Phocoena phocoena. Next base: position 12,101,238 of record NC_089232.1, on the reverse strand, counting down.
CTCCCGGAAGTGCTTCACATTTTAAAGATTAGGGGGCCAGAGGAGGCAGAGGGCGATGGTAGTTGGGTCTAAATGAGCATCTGGAAGGAGAGATAGGAGAGGCCACTGCTGCCTGGACTCCCTGGGCTGTTAAGAGAATTTAATGAGAGCAAAAGCCTTGCTAGAACCCAGTCTCACTTGCCGACTTTCCTATTCTTTCCCCTTTTCCTTGCATCAAGGCTGTTTTCCACAGACACCTTGTTGTGGAAGTGAACCTGCAGCCACCTCATCTTCTCCTTCCTCCTTCATCACGGTTTAGATGGTTTCGTGCCATTGAAGGAGGCTACAATAAAGGTCAGAGAAAGCTAAATATCTTTGTTGTCTGCTGCTACATTACAAACCATCCCAAACTTAGTAGCTTAAAATAATAACAACCATTTATTTTGTTCAAAACTCTGCCAGGTGGACAGGGCTCAGTGGGGACAACTCATTGCTGCTCCAGGCAACGTCAGGGGGCTTAGCTGGATGGAGGATTCACATCCAAGGCTGGCAAGTTGGTGCTTACTACTGATCAGGAACTCAGCCAGGGCTATTGGCCAAGGGCTATTGGCCAAGGGACCCAATTCCTCTCCACGTGGCCTCTCCTTGGGGCTGCTTGGGCTTCTTTACAGAATGGTAGCTGGGTTCCAAGAGCAAGTATCCCAACCTACAGAAGAATGGAAGAGGAGTAGAAGTTGGTAGTCTCTTAAAGCCTGGGTCCAGCAACTGGCAATACTTCAATTCTGGCATATTCTATTGAGCCATCAAAGAACCTGCACTGATTCAAGAGGAGTGCATGTAAATGTCATCTCTCGATGGGAGAAATGTCAAGGAACTTGCATTCATATCTAAACTATCACAGTCTGCCTCTTGGCCATGATTATTTCAACTCCTCCCTTATGCGAAATACACTTATGCCCTCCCAAGGGCCCCAAAAGTCTCATCCAATGAAGGCATCAGCTTGCGGTCCAGGATTTCATCATCTAAACCAGGAAAAGTCCAACCTGTGGGCCAATTCTGGCCAAGCCCACATGTTCCATGGCTCTTTCCCAAGTTTAAGGCCAGCAGTAGCTGCTCGAGTTTTTTAAATAGCACATCACTCTGACTCTGATTCTCCTGCTACCTCTTTCACTTACAAGGACCCCTGTAATTACACTTGATTCACCCAGAATCATCTTCCCATCTCAAGACGCTTAATCACATCTGTAAAGTCCCCTTTGCCATGTAAAGTAACATAGTCACAGGTTCTGGGGATTAGGATGTAGACATCTTGGGGCCATTATTATTATATATATTAAGTCCTCATTTTATTTTTTTACTTCTCTGTCCCTTTCAGTCCAAGCTTTTATCATTCCTTTAAAAACGTTTTGCATTGTAGCAATGTAGGGGTAGTGGATTAAGAGTTACAGACTATTAGGTATAAAATAAGCTACAAGGATATAACGTACAGCGTAGGGAATATAGCCAATATTTTATAATAACTAAAAATGGAATATAACCTTTAAAAATTGTGAATCACTATATTGTACACCTATAACATATATTATTGTAAACCAGCTATACTTCAATAAAAAATTTTAATAAACAATAAAGTCTATGAGAACAAAATTTTCAACCATCATATATATTATATATATATATATATACACACATACATATATGTACGTGTATATATAAAATTCCAATGATCTTCCTTTTAAGTAACTTGGACTCAAACTATAGATTGATGTTCGATTAATACTTGTAAATCAATTAAATTCTTCTCTAACGGAAAAATAAATTCAATAACAAAAGTTTAAAAAAACATTTTGCATTCGCAATTGATAATCAATTCAACTAGACAAAAAAACACACCTACGTTTCCTTTCCAGATGGCCCATCTACCTTGCATTGCCTGTGGGGCTTCTGTGGGACAAGACCTTCAAGTTTCTTAAAGGACCTGCCAGGTACGCCCTTCAATCCTTCTAAAGTTCGATTTCCCACATTACCTTAGGCAACAGTTTTGCTAAACTTCCCACCACGACATAACACACATCATTCTTTTCTCCAGCTTTCAGTCGCATTTTCCTCACTGCCCTTCAAGCCCTCATGAGCAAAGACTTCCAGCTTCCACCGGCCACCCAAACCCAAAGCCAGGGTCACATGTTTTAAATTTTAGTTACTGGAGCACCTCTCCTGATACCAAAACCTCTTCTAATTATCTATTACTGCCATAACCAACCACCGCAAAACTTTGTGGCTTATTTTGTTCACAATTCTGCATATGGACAGGGCTCAGCTGAGATAGCGACTCTGTTTCATGTGGCTCGGCTGGGCCTGGAGGATGATTTTCCAGGAGGTCACTCGTTTTGCTCTCATGTTGGTGTTAGGTATCAGCTAGGAGCTCAGCTGGGGCTCTCAGTAGAGCCCCAATTTCTTTCCACGTGGACCCCTTAGTGGGGCTGCTTGGAATTTCTCACAGTATGATGGCTGGCTTGCAAGAACAAATATTCCGAGAGACAGGAAGTCAAAGCTGCCAGTCCCTAAGACCTGGAAGCGGCTGGAAGCAGACACAGTTCCACTGCCTTCTATTGGTCAAGCAATCACAGCGCCCACCCAGAGTCAAGGGGAGGGCGCATAGACCACACCTCTCAAGGAGAGGAATATCAAAGAATCTGCAGTCATCTTTACTTTGCCCCACCAGCGAGCTATTGACTAATTGTTGCTGTCATAATTTCACATCTACCCACTCCTATCCACCCCCATCCACCATCCATTCCAGATGAGCAACAGTTCCTGGTGGTACATAAGACACACCAGCACGCCGACATCCACTCAGAGCTGTACACACAGTGCATCCCTGGCCCAGTATGTGGTCCTCACTCCTGGCTTCTGGAACATCCCCTCTGGGCTATGGGCACCAATGATTTTGGCCCTTCTCAATCCCCTAGATCAAGTCTAAATTGTCTTCCTTAGCTATGGACCTGCATGGACGAGGGGCTGGAATAGCACTCATTGGCTTGGCCTGGCTGGGTTGGTTTTGGGGGGTTTGTTTTTCATTGTTTTTTTTTTTTTTCACGAAGCTCCTCCTTATGTTTTTCTAACTATTCGTAATTTCATTCCTAAGACCACTCGGAGCAACTTGCTCCAAAGAACAAGAACAGATATTTTCTCCCAGGAGGCCCTAAAAATCAATGGGTTGTTAGAGATACAGTGGGCGGGAGAGAATGGAGCTTGAGAACATACATGCCTTGGTGTGTCCTGGTAGGGTACCACTGACGTCACTCTCTCTATTCCAGGGGATACAATGACTCATTTTGAAAACAAATAGAGAATTAGTCTTAGAGTGCTTTTGGTCCCACTGCTTTGAGCATTCTTTGCTGAGGGAGACAGACCCCAGATGGCTGAATGTAGCCTTTTTCTAGGTGGATCTGTGGATATCACCCGATCGGACGCCATCTAAAGATCTGTTGTGAATTTCATTATCCTTGTGATCCAATTCTGTCCATAACTGGATAGCAGTCACCTACACGTCTCCAAGTTCTTCAGACGATTGGGGTCATCTTTTTTGCAATGTTTAAATAGGAATTCACTTAATCCCCTACCCAACATATGGTGGAAACCCAATTTCCCCTACCCCGTTCCCTAAGACCTCGGGGTTACCTCTCATCATCACCGATTTCTTACCTCCTCTGACCTCTCTCATGGCTCACATATTTCAATTGGCTCCTATGTTGGTCCCAAACTGACCCAGAACTTTGGTTTCCTCTAAAAAAAAAAAGGAAAAAGAGTTGGTACTGGGTGTTACTAGCCCTGTAGTTAGCAAACTTGGCTTTAGAAATACCAGCAAGCCTTAGATACCCTGATGCTGAGTCTGCTCCCTAGACCAATCAAATAGGAATTTCTGAGGGTGGGACACAGGCCTTCGTATTTTTATTAACTCCTTTGGGTATTTCAGCTGAGACATTCTCAGCTAGCACAGTGCTTCTCAAACCCCAGTGTGCATGAGAACCACCTGGGGATCTTGTTAAAATGCAGAGTCTGGGGCTTCTCTGGTGGTGCAGTGGTTAAGAATCTACCTGCCAATGCAGGGGACACAGGTTCGAGCCCTGGTCCGGGAAGATGCCACATGCCACGGAGCAGCTAAGCCCGTACACCACAACTACTGAGCCTGCGCTCTAGAGCCCGCAAGCCACAACTACTGAGCCTGCGTGCCACAACTACTGAAGCCCGCGTGCCACGACTACTGAAGCTCACGCCTAGAGCCCGTGCTCTGCAACAACAGAAGCCACACCGCAACGAAGAGTAGCCCCCACTCTCCACAACTAGAGGAAGCCCACGCACAGCAACAAAGACCCAACACGGCCAAAAATAAAATAAATCAAATAAATAAATTTTTTTAAAAAGTAGAGCCTGTTTCTGGGGTTGGAGTGGGGCCCCAGATTCTTCATTTCTCATAAGCTCTCAAGTGATCCTGATACCGCTGATCCGCAGACCACACTTGAAGTAGCAAGGGGTCAGCGCACATGGGGGAAGACAGCGGTCCAGCAAACAATCTGCACCCTTCCTGGTAGACGTCCGTCAGCGACACCACCATCAGGAACTTCTCGGACGCCATCTCCTCCAGTCCCAGCTCCCAGTCTTCTCTCTCCTTTCATGTTTCTTGGCCTCCCTCAATCTCTAGGCCCCTTGCCTTGTCCTTCTCAGGATGCTTGTGGAAGTATCAGACTTTCCCTTGTTTATTGGGTGGATCAGTCTAATCCTCTCCATCTCCCAGCACATCCCATCCCCATTCTATGAGCTTTGTTTCCACACCTAAATGCACTGTCAAAAGGATTGACTAATTCCAAAGCAATATGACCTCCATCTTCTCAACCAGAGGTTCCCAAACTTCTCAGCCCACTGTGCCTTAGTGTCTCAGGAACTTCTACAAAGAACCTCTAAGACTATATATATATATATGCCTGACAGTTCTGTTTATTAAGTAGTCAGATTGATACAACTTAATGGAATTTGCATACACAGGTCTAACCCATGTTCTTGTTTCCCTCAAAAATTTAAAGCATCCCATGGCATTGACACATGTACACTATTGATACTATGTATAAAATACATAACTAATGAGAACATACCGTATAACACAGGGAACTCTACCTAATGCACTGTGGTGACCTGAATGGGAAGGAAGTCCAAAACAGAGGGGACATATGTATGGCTGACTCATTTTACTGTACAGTAGAAACTAACACAACATCGTAAAGCAACTATACTCCAATAAAAATTAATTTTAAAAATAAATAAATAAAGTATCCCATGGCACCCCTGTGAGTGTGGTGAGGTGCCCCAGGGCACCTTGGTGAACCCTTGGGGAACCATGTTTCTAAACTAATAATTGGGATAAACGTAACCTCCAAATGTCCTAGGAAGGTAAGAAAGCCTTGTGGCAATGATTCTGTCTGATCCAGATGGGGCTGAATTCGGTTAGTAAAGAGAGGCTCTCTGGGCATTTCTTTCCTACCACTAACCACAAACAGGCCAGACTCCACTCTCTTCTGTAGCCAAGAGAGTAACCTTCTAGATTCATCTCCCAGTGGGATTCCGAAAGCACTCTGGAATTAGAACCATAGAAGAAAGAAAATAAGGGCGGAAAAGTAGTTCCTATCCGGGTAAAAACTGTAAATATGACTCATCTCATACCAGAAAATCTAGCAGGGGAGCTCAAGTGTTATTAGGAAGCTGTATTACCTGACAGTGTAGACTGTTTCCAGTTAGGAGCCCAACCCTACAGCACAGTGATTCTCAAGACTGGCTGCGCATTAAAATCACTAGGGAGCTTTCAAAAAATACTGAAGCCTGGGCCCTACCCGAGACCAATGGAGTCAGCCCCTGGGGAATGGCACCCAGATCCATCATTTTTAAAGCTCCTCAGGTGACCCCAAAACACAGCCAGCGTTAAATGCATGGTCCATGGATCTACTGCCTTGGTATCACCTAGGAACTTGTCAGAAATGCAGCCTTGGGCCCCATTAAACACCTACTGAATCAGACTGCATTTTAACAAGGTCTCCAGGTAATTCACGTGCTCATTAAAGTTTGCGAAGCTCCTCCAGCCACAGACAACCACAAAATTCTGGTACTTTCTGAGATATCACCGAACGTTTTCTGTCTACCATGTCTTTGGGGGCCCAGAAATCTTACATAACTTACCGTGTCACCCTGCAAGTTGGTGGTGGGCCTGAGATGAGCACTGCTGTCTGGTGACCTCCCACCTGGCGTTCTGCCTGATGGGAAGCGCACCGGGAAGTCTGGATTTGAGCTCCACGGCCCTATGACCTTGGGGGCATCTCTCAACTTGCTTCTTTATCTTTATCTCTATAGAAGATTATCTTTATCTTTATAAAAGGGGCTAAAGATACTCACCCAGTGTCCTTTGAAGTTTCATGGTAAGGATTTGCTGAGTCATGCATGCAAAAGTGCTTTTACACTGTAAAGTGCTGTGGAGATCCAAAAGAGGATTAAGGTTGTGTGTCCCCCCCACCCCCACCCCGGGCCCACACAAGAGGCAGGATTGTAAGCCTGCTCTGCTCCAAGGCACTAGAGGTGGAGCTTCTTAGAGCCTTGCTACTCAAAGTGTGGTCTGTGAACCAGCAGAAGCCCCTGAGAACTTGCTGGACATGTAGAAGCTCAGGGCCCACGAGACCTACTGAACCAGAATCTGCATTTTTGCGAGAACCTTCCCCCCAACCGCGCCCGCAGTGATTCCTGGGAATCCTTCCACATGGGAAACACAATATGGCAAGTGGCCAAAAATAAACTGTCATTTGACAGGCAAACCACTGAATTACCTCCCAGGGCTACAATCGAAATAGAATTCCATTATGAATTGAAATGATCTGGTCCTGCAACATTAAAGCAACATTCCCAAGAAGAGATAAGGCAAGGTCCTGTAGGCATTAGGGCACTAGGTGAGGTTTCCTAGAGTAGGGTCCATAACCAATATCCCCTGATCTTTGCAGGTCCTGAGTTCCCTTCACCTCTCCCATTGCATTAATTCTCAGCTTGGGTGATGTCTTCTTCGGATGGCAGCTCAGACATGAAAATTGACCATGAGTCCCGTGAGGGCTAGCGTGAATCCCAGCCAGGCCTGGAATGTAAGCAACCTCTACAAATTCATCATGGGCGTCAAAACTGGTTCCCAAACAGGAAATGGGCTAAATGCTATCTATGGAAATGGTTTTTCCTCTGTCTAATTTGCCAGAGAACTGGGCTCTGGGACTCTCTAGCACATTAAGTAGACAGGGACAATTCCGGAAAGTGGTGGAAAGGGACATATTATGATTCAGGACTTCAGTCCTATCAGGAGTAGACAGAATTTTCATACATACCCTCATATAGAAAACTTTAAAGCACTGCTTCTCCAATCAACTGGCTTGCAGCTACTAAACTCCCTACTCCACAGAAAAACACACGAAAAACTAGGAATGAGAACCTTCTTGTCGAAAGGCTTACCGAGAGCTCCAACCCCAGAGCCAGAAAGGGGATCCCCTTTTTGGTCTAGCTAAGTCACCATTGGTAAAATCTCTTGTAGTTCCTCACAGAATATTTTGAAAAAATGGCTCTGAGAAGTCCCATTTTAAGGAACCAGACTTAATGGTATTCAATCCAGAATCTCCCCAAATTATTGGACACAGAACCTCCTTAAGAGCATTACTGTGTTTCTTTGTGGGTGTTTTGCAGACTGGCCTTTGGAAACTGCAGAAATTAACAATGAAATCACCCCTAAGCCAATGAACTCAAGTCCTAGGCTAATGGCGTTGCATTTGCTAACTTGTTGTCTTTGACTCCTACTGTCAGCACGAGGTGCCCTGGCATCAGACCTCAGCCTTTCTTCTGTAGTTTCTGCCCGCTCAGGTGATCTTCCAAGGGGTCTTAGGATGGGAAGGAAGGGTGGTAGGTAGCTAAGCCTCCCCCTAGAAGTGGGGAAATTTCTCCTGGGGGCATCTAAAACTGGGGATGGGTGGTTGGAGGTGACACCCAGCCTTTGCACTTTCTGCTTTCAGAGAATTAGCCTTTGGGGGAAGAATAAGCCCAGGAAGTTGATCCACGACTTGGTGCTGGTGAAGGACAAGAAACTCATATTTCCTGACAAGTGTATACTAAGTTCCAGGCTGAGCTCTTTCCACAAGGGAAAGGGAAACTCCCATGACAACTTTACTAGTAAGGTATTCTGTTTCCACTTTTCCTATAAAGACAGATCATCGAAAGTGTGACTATAAGACACGCAGCTAGCAAGTAGCAGAGACAGGATGACCGGCGGCTCTGCCGCCTCTAGGTCCAGGAGTCCTTCCAACACCCACCGCAGGAAAACCTCAGTTGGAGTCCCAGAATGTTTCCACGGGTCCCACACGTCCTTGTCTGTAAAGTGCCATGAAAATCCAATGTCAGAAAGAAAGTAAAAGACGAGTGTTTGCTACTGTTCCAGCGAGTGGTTGCCATTCCCAGTTTTGCTGATGCAGTGGTGGTTTGGTTGGCATTAAAAGTGTAGACTCCTGGACTGGACTGGCCCCAATTCCTCTGGCCCTGGTGTCCCTCAGAGACTAGGGGAAATGATGTATTGGAACCTCCCCCACCAGCAGCCCCCAACCGCCATTCTCTGCTGAGATGCCCTTCTTTCAAGTTTTCCCGACCTACCCCCTGGAAGCCGGGCCCTGTTGTAAGAGCCCTGGGCATTGACTTGGGTGTAGAAGCTGGTGTGCCAAGAACGCAGTGGATACGGGCATGGAAGGTCCTGTGAATGCGCCCTTGTGCACGGGAAGTCTTTCATTCATCTTTCAGCAGTCACAGGCTGGTGGGGGGAGGGAGCGGGGGGGACAGACCTCTAACAGTAATTTTGATGTTCTATATATGGAAAGGGCTGCACTAGAAGGCAGCACGGGTTGCTATGGAAACACAGGGAACCAGCCTATGCTGAGGGGTGTTGAACTGGGGCATATATCCCAGAGGAGGTGATGCCTGCACCGAATCTCGAAGGAGCAGTTGGAATTACGCTGAGAATAAAGGTAGAAAGCATTTCCAGGCAGAGGGAGCAGTGTAAAAAAAAAGCGTGAAGGAGTGTACAGGAGAGAAGGAACTTGGGACTGAAGCAAGAGTGGAGGAACAGGGGGGCAGGGGTGATGCAGGCTGAAAGAGCCAGGTAATGGAGACCTTGTTCACCTGCCTGCATGACCACACCCTTATGAAGCAGGAGAGGGCTGGGTCCTGGGCTGCCTCATTTGGGCAGCCCTACCTTAGTGGTATCCAACTTGGGGTGATTTTCTTCCAATGTGTGCCAACCATGTGGTGAATCTCTGATGCAAGTTACGTAAAGGATCACACCTTTACTTCTGTTCGCTCTCATAGGTACCAGTTAGTGTTGAACTATTGATTTTTAAAAATATTCTAGTGCTTTTTATTCCAAGTTTTGTGTAAATCGATCTTTCCCCCAGAAATACAATTTGAACTTGGAGATACGAGTAAATGTATCTTCAGTAGATTCAACCCTCATTGTTTTATTCCGCAACGAAAGTCATAGACGGCTGGGGTCAGAAGAGACCTCAGAAGCATACAGATAGCTTCCTCCAGATCCAGAGAGGTAAATCCAGTGAACTCTGACCCATTGCTGGTTACTGAAAGCCCCACCCTGGGCCCCATGAACAACATAGAATGAGTCAGAAATTAATCCTACACAAGCAGGCAACGCCTGCAGTACGAGGTATTGACATACAGCTGCTCTTCCACAAGGGCTGGGGCTGGGCAGCTCTGAGAGGAAAATGTCTCTCCCATTAAGGGACTGAGGGAGGGCTTCAGGGAGGAGGTGGCACATGAGTTAGGATTACAGGACGAGAAGGAGGTTGACCCTAGGTGACAGGAAGAAAGTGCGAAGCGTGGGTCTCAGCTAAAGGCATCGTGTTTATGGAGTGAGTAGGAAGCCAGATTATGTGTGTGCCTGTATATAATTATATAGTACGATTGCTAATCTACAAGGTCATCTATCACATTATCACATCTTATATCTCTTGTTCTAGATAGACTCAATCATCAGTTCTGTATATGGGCTTATACCCTTCCCCATGCAAAACCTGAGTTCACTCACTGATAGATGGTCACCTGGCCAATCAGAGGTGACAGAGGGACAAGTTCCCAGTCTAGGTTTGCCCACCCCCCAAGCAGGGCTGAGCTGACTGAATGCCCAAATCCCCCCCAGAGTCAGGCAAATCCCTGGCCACTCCTGCAGCTGGTCCTGCCCACTCAGGCTCCACAAAGGCAGACACAACCTCTCTGCATTTTGCACGGAAGTCTTGCCATCTCCATTCCCTCCCAACACAAAGTTGCTGTTCTTGGGTCCTTTCTGCCTCACCTCATCATCTTCACCCTTTCATCTTCCTCACCATTAGCCCCGCTGGTGCCCAACATGGCAGATATCTGTGCCACCCAGGCATTGCTGATGGCATGGGCCGCCAGGGAGAGGGTGCAGAAAAGAGGGTCATCAATACCACTAATAATAATGATGTTTTATCATTAGTACTTTCATGGATGTATTATTTTTTCATGATGCATTACTTTCCCTCCAGTTGGATGTATCCATACAACTATTACTTGTAATAATGATGACTTTTCAATGAATGTTACCAATACCACCACTACTGATAGTAATGAACTTTCATTGACTCCCTCCTATTCCCCACATGAACCCTATGTAAGATAGCTTTTATTAATGCCATTGTACTGGTGGGCAAAATGAGATTTGGAGAAATTTAGTAAGTTGTTCAGCTTGTAAATGACTGAACAGGGATTGGACCCTGACTTAATCTGACTCCAGGGTGCAGGGGTTAATCACTGAAGTTCCTCAATGAATGGATGGATGGGCGGGATAAAAAACTAATGAGAGGAATACATCTCACCTAAGCCCACTGGGCAAGGCGGGAACTTGAGGCTGGTGAACTGAAGCTTGTTAATTGTTCATAATCTCTAGTACTGTTTTTTCAGGTCCCAAAGTCAAATCCGTAACCTTTCAGAAGTATAATATTCGAGACCTGAACCAGCAAGTTCTGGTCCTGGAAGGCAAGGTCCTCAGCGTGGTCCCAGACAAAAGCATCAGAACCGGAGGTGACTCTCAGCCTTGCTTTACTCAGCAGAAGTGGTTCTTATTCTCTCACTGCCCACCTGGCCTGTAGAAAACTCCTCCCCGTTGGGGCAGCTTGACCACCCCCTCCTCTGGGACAGGTAGAGGACTGCCTCCTGGAAAGAGCCTCAAGGGCAGCTGGTGGTGGGCAACAGTCAGGATGGGGACACAGGCCCAGAGAGTCCCTGACTTCAAAGAGGTCTCCCTGGGAGGGCTGGGAGAAAGAAGGAGCCAGAGGCACAGGGAGAGGGAAATTCTGAGGATAGGGACATTCTTGGCTCCTGGGCCAACCCAGGATTGAGCATTTGATGACATTGCTCAGGCAAAACAGGGCGGTTGTACCCGAAATGTCAACAGAAAAAAAAGATCATTTTTCTCCTCTAGGGCTGACGCAGTTTTCTGACTTTTTCCAGAGACCTTTTATGTATCAACTTCACACTTAAGAAAAGCTACTACTGAGAAAAAACATCATATTTTTTTGGAACAAAGTTGCCTGATCTTTCCGGAAGTAGTCTGACTACCTAAGAAATTCTGCCTCATATTTCAGAAAAAGAACATTAAAGAGCTGAATTCACTGATGGACGAGGAACGTCTGCCCTTCACCTTCCTCAAGGAACAGGTGGGTTCCTATTTCACTCTGGAGTCAGCTGTGAATCACGGATACTTTATCTACACCTCCAACACACCCAGACAACCTGTGGGAGTGACCAAAGATCTAGGGAAAGAAAAAAAACAACTCAATTTCAAAAGACTAATGTGGAACTCAATACATTACTCCAAAAGACTGAATATACAAACTGAGGGTGGCCAGACACCTCTGACAGTAGAATGCAACCCTCAACTTCTATAGCCATTGGCCCAGAAGGGTCAGGGCTTGGTCAATGACTGCCAGTTTCTCTATTTTTGTGCCCACTTTCAACTCAGGGCCAATCGGAAAAAGGCAACTATGCTGCCCAAACCAATCGCATACGATGCCCCTCTCCCGGCTTCCCCATGGCAACAGCTTCAGTCAAAGCACACCTAGAGCCCTCCCTTTCTGCCTGCCCTGAATCTCTGCCAAAAGCAACTGATGGGGGCTGACTCCTTTGCTATAGCCAGCTCTGAATAAATAGCAGCTGTTTCTTCTCATTTGCGTGTTCTTCATTTTTTCCCATAGAGAACGGCAAATAAAAGCATCTTCTCCCTGTAATATGTCACCTTCACCCAGCAAGACCATGGGCTTGACTTTCGGTGTCATTTGTCCCTTTCATGGGTATGAAGTTTGCGCTATAAAAAGTAGAGTGTGGTTAATTACAAAGTTCTAGGCTGAAATAGCTTTCCGGGGATTGACGATCTCAGTGCCTGTGGCTTTGCTGCTTTCCTAAACATGTCCAGCCTCACGGAGGTCCTTCTGTTTCTCAAGAGATAGCCAAGCCATACAGGTTGTCTCCTCCAGGAGGGCAACCTGGATAATGCAAGCTCTAATTAGTGATGCATATGGAGGCTGGATGAATTCTAGGGAAGCTGATCCAGCTGCAGGTGCCAACAGAAGAGGTTCAGCGGGGTTCAGTGTCAAGGGGTGTGGTAAGGCACTGTCTGTGAGTCCTCAGTGCAAGAGAGCAGAGCAGTGGGTGTGAACAGGTGGGAGGAACCAGTGACAAAGAATCCTGAGCAGGTGGCCGACAGAAGCCAGTTTGTGGGAAGGCCTGAAGGCCCTTGTCACTTATCCAGAGTCAGGTCCAAAGCATGGCAAGATGCACGTCCTAAAGCAGGGTCGGAGGGCCAGGGAGGCAAACAGAACAGGCACTCGGGACCCAGGCACAAAGTCGCGGGTGGGGGGGCGGCGGTGGGAAGCTGCAGGTTTCTAGGGTTAAAGGCAAGAGATCTAATGCTTCAAGTCTGGAGTGATCCTCACTCACTCAGAAACCCGTCGTCTGCAACTAGGAAAGCCTGGTGAAAATTCGGGGATCTGGAAGGTAGTGCCTCCTTTCATTCTGTTTCTGATCTTCCCTCTCTGTATCCTTTGGAAAGGCAACCCTGTTTGTGTCATCTTAAGACTAAAGACCACCTGGAGGGGTGGGATAGGGAGGTTGGGAGGGAGGGAGACGCAAGAGGGAAGAGATATGGGAACATATGTATATGTATAACTGATTCACTTTGTTATAAAGCAGAAACTAACCATTGTAAAGCAATTATACTCCAATAAAGATGTAAAAAAAAAAAAAAGCCAACCATCTACGGAAACTCTTATTATGCCTTTCTTTTGTAATTCAAAGGGCTATACCATTACTTTCTAACTGAAAATCTTGATGCTTACAAAATTAGCTTAATTATTCATTTAAGTTATCTGCTGATATAAAGTCCAAAACCACAAGACTGATATCAAAAGTACAAATGACTTGATGAATAGCAAGCTTGAACATTTCAGTGGTCATTTTCATTGACTACACCCCCATGAGAACGTACAATCAAAATGTCTTTGTGCTTGCAGGGCTCTCAAGAATTCTCCCTCTGGGCTTCCCTGGTGGCACAGTGGTTGAGAGTCCGGCTGTCGATGCAGGGGACACGGGTTCGTGCCCTGGTCCGGGAAGATCCCACATGCCGTGGAGCGGCTGGGCCCGTGAGCCGTGGCCGCTGAGCCTGCGCGTCCGGAGCCTGTGCTCCTTAACGGGAGAGGCCACAGCAGTGAGAGGCCCGCGTACCGCAAAAAAAAAAAAAAAAAAGAATTCTCCCTTCTCTCTAGTTACGTAAGCACTTACCTAATATTTCATTTGTTCTAACTCTTTGCATTTATGTGCATTTTGGGAGTTCTAGCAAATGAGTTCTTGCTTGGCAGTGGCGTGTAGCCAACTGATCTATGTTGTGAGAGGCCCCTTACATGAATGATGCCGCCTTGGGATAATTCAGAATGGGCTCAGATGAGATCATAAATATCCTTAGTCTGATACTACCTGGCAGACTGACTTGACCTAACTTTTAAGTAACCATGCTTGATATATTGGAATAAATATATATATTTATTTTAATTGAAGTATAGTTGATTTACAATATTGTGTTAGTTTCAGGTATACAGCAAAGTGATTTGGTTATACATACGTATATATTATATATATGTATATATCTCTTTATTCTTTTTTTCTGTTCTTTTCCACTCTAGTTTATTACAAGACATTGCATGTAGTTCCCTGTGCTATACAGCAAATCCTTGTCCTTTTTCTATTTTATATATGGTAGTGTGTATATTTTTACAGTTATTCTTAAAGGGCCATGCTTGATAAAGATGCGGGGTCCCGGTCTTCTCGAGACACTGTGAAAACTGCCACTTCGCAGCTCCTATGGCCCACGCAGAAGCAGCAGGCTTTCTCAGTCCTGTAGAGCTCCAAAAAGAAGGGGACTTTCAGTGAGCTTAGACTGCAGGCTTCAGACCAGTCCCTTCCCTTAACCAAGCACGGTTTCCTTCCATCTTTGCTTGCCACCTGGTGGGTGATGGTCTGAGTCTATCCTTTTCCTGAAGGACTTTGCTGACCGAGGCTATAGCACACACCAACATTTTGAAATTTGCCTGCCCTTTCTTCTCCTGTGCAGCCTTGGGTAATATGTGGGCTCTGGCCATCGCTTCTGAAAGTGCATCAGGAGCAAGGTTCTGCTTTAGGCTTGTGTGAAGAAACATAAAGCAGTTTCTCTTCCCGAATTTCCGAGGAAGAGGCATTGGTGGTCTCATGCTGTGGATATGCCCAAGGCCGGTGTTCATTCATTGCACTTCCAGCAGCACTTAGTTCACCTGCCGGGTGAAAAAAATGAGTTTTGTGCATGTCAGGAGACAGGGTGGAAGAGGGATGGATGACAGGACCCCCTGTGCCTCTAAAGCACTGTCCCTTCCCTTTGCCCCCCCCATAGGAAAGGAGGTGCCCCAAGGCATATAGATGGGGTACGATAAACCATCCCTGCCAGCTGTGGAGATGCACCTGGCTCCATGTCGTTCACAGCTCTCCCTTTTCTCCATCTTTGCCATATTCAACAGCGATAAAGGGAACTCATCAGGACCCCCCCCCAAAGATGGCAGGAAGCTCTCCCACCTCGAGCCTGGCTAACACCCACTCTTCCTTCTGATCTTACTCAGGTCTTGCCCAGGGAAGTCCCTCTACTTTCCTGGTTGGGTTGTGCACCCCAGTCATGCACTGGGCACAGCTTCTCCACTTACACTTGTGTTGGCCTGATTAACTTCTGTCTCCCCAACAGACCACAAGCGCCTTGAGGGCAGGGTCTGCTTCTGAGTATGTTCAACATTCCATCCTCATCGCCTCGCACAGAGCCCGGCACAAACACTGTGTAAGGAATGAGTCAGCCGGCAGAGGGCTCACCAGGCCAGCCTGCACTGTCCAAGCTCTGTGTGAAGAAGCCTCTCTGAGCGCTGTCTTCTGCTGGGTGCCTCCCTGCTGGGGACAGGGCACAGTCACCAGATGGGTCAGGCAATGGGATTTCTCTGTGGTTCAGGCTCATGTCACCTGGAGTAGGACATTCCTCCTGGTGGTGCAAGTTTAAGGCCAGTCTGAATACTAGTACTGTTGGCAGCTGGTACCCAATCACTCAGAAATAAGCCTCAGCCAGAAAGGCACATTATCATTTTCTAATGAAATGTATGGGGAGGAGGAAGTGTGGACAAGAAAGAAATGCTTGAATCAGAATTACTTGGTTTTTTTTTTTAAAGAAGCAGTTTGATAAAAGAAGCAGACTCACAGATACAGGGGAAAAACTGGCCAGTTGGGGGAGAGGGGCAATATAGGGGAGGGGTTGTGGGAGATACAAACTATCAGGTGAAAGACAGGCTCAAGGATTTATTGTACAACACGGGGAGCATAGCCAACATTTTGTAATAACTGTAAATGGAAAGCAACGTTTAAAAACTCTATAAAATTTAAAAATTAAATTAAAACAAAAGAGGCATTTATGTCCCTGGTTACATCCCAGAACACCTAAATCAGAATCTCAGGGTGTGCAACCCTGAGAATCTGTATTTTTCCAGCTTTATGGAGATACGATTGACGTATAACATTGTGTGAGTTTAAGGTAGACAACGTGTTGATTTGATACATTTCTGTATTGCAATATGATGGCCACCATCGCCTCACCTAACTCTTCTATCCCATCACATAATTATCATTTCTTTTTTGTGGTGAGAACATTTAAGGTCTAAGCAACTGTCAAGTATATAATATTGTATTATTAGCTATAACCACCATGCGGTACATTAGATCCCCAGAAGTTGTTAATCTTAGAACAGGAAATTCATATCCTTTGACCAATATCCCCCATTCTCCTCACCCCACCAGCCCTTGGTAACCACCACCCTCCTCTCTGTTTCTCTGAGTTTGGCTTTTTTGGAATCATCATATAAGTGATGTCACACAGTACTTCTCTTTGCCTGTCTGACTTAGTTCATTTAGCATAATGCCTTCAAGGCTCGTCAGAAGCTTCCTGGGTGATTCTTAAACACAGCAGCGTTTTAACCCCTCAGGGACAGTGCAAAGAGCTCTGTACTAGGACTCAGAACTTCTGGAAGTCCGCCACTTAGAATCTGGGTGACTGGTCACGTTACTTGTCTCTGAGTCTGTTTACTCCTCTATTAAATGGGCATAATTCTCATCCAGCCCTGGTCACACAGCGTTAGGTGGACGCAACAATCACCCAATGCATTGTGAAAATTACCTCCCAGACCAGAAATCACCATGACCCTGACAGCCTGCCAAGCAATCCCCTCTGAACACTCTGCAAAGAGTCTGTCCCTGCCGTTGGTCAACTGGCCTCTGGATCCTGCCCTGAGCCCCTGTACGGAGCTGCACTGACAAGGCGCCTTCTGCGAAAGGGCTGTGGGGAAATGACAGGCACCGTGGAAGGCTCAGTTCCCTGATTAGGTGGAATTTAGAATGCATTTTCCTCCTGAAAACTACCAAGAGAGGCTGAGCTACGCCAAACAAACAAACAAAAGCAATGTTACTTTTGCAGTAAAAAACAGTGCAGGCTTTTGTGCGTGAGATGGAGACCATCTTGCATTGCAACCCTTTGATGAAAAGTGCAAAGTTCCAGAATGACTCAGGGATGAACGTCTGGAGACTTCAAACAGTCTGTGGCTCCTTGCCCTCTAGAATGGGAGTAGGCAAACTTTCTGTTAAGGGCCAGATAGTAAATCTTCTAGGCTTTGCTGGCTGAGAATCCACAGGTTCTACTGTAGGGGGAAGGTAGCCATAGACGACCAGTGAGCCTGGCTGTGTTAGCAAACTATTTGAAACAGGGAGTGAGCTAGATTTTGCCTGCAGGCTATGGTTTGCCAATCACCCCTGGCTCTACAATGATGATCTTAAAGGGGCTTCCCTGGTATGCTGGAGTCAGTTCATCCAGCTTGTGAGAGCCCATTGTTAGCACCTCTTCCTGACAGCACCTACAGTGACTTCATGGCGGGCAGTTTGAAGTCGGGCTGTGCTGGGAGTACTGACACCGCTGAAACTGGCAAGAGCTGTGTATCATTGCTCCCGCCCATTCCCACCCCTCCCCCTCCACCCCGATAGAACTTGTTAAACATTTACCAGCCCATCACTAGGTGTGTGTCTCCAGAGACTGGGGTGAAGAGAAGGGGCTGGGAGAGCCGGTCCATTGGAATGTGAGACGAAACTACTAAACGTTAGTTCCTGTTTTATCTAGTCCTTGTAAATTTCCTAATTTTATGGAAGTTTCACAAAGTGCTATTGCCCATATTTCAAGATGTGTTTAATTGAGTGGGGTAACTGGGAGCAAAAATGCTTGGGCTGTACCACTCCTAAAGCTGTGCGTTCATGCGCTGTGCTGGGTCATTCACTCCCAAGCAGAGGCCTCTTTCTGTCCCCAGTATAGCCTTCCTCTTTCCCTCACCTGCTTCACCCTGCCCAGGATATTGAATGGGGGCAAGAGGAATGATCAGCTGGGAAAGGAACCCCTGGATGGGGTCCTCCTGAAGGAGTTCTTGCTGCAGGGTGAATGCCGTGAGATCACGCACTTTAGAGGCATAGAGAATTTTTTGAGGTAAACAGCTGAAATTTGAGTGTTACGGGTTGATTTGTGCCCCTCCCCCCAAAAAAGATATGTTAAAGTCCTAACGCCTGGTACCTGTGAATGTGACATTATTTGGAAATAGGGTCTTTGCAGATTTAATCAAGATAAAGTTCTTAGGATGTGTCCTAATCCAATGTGACCGCTGTCCTTGTAAGAAAAGGGAAATTTGGACACTGACACAAACAGAGGAGGATAAGAAGACACAGACACAGGGAGAAGAAGGCCATGTGGCAATGGAGGACGAATGATGCATCTACAAAGCAAGGGACGCCAGGGATTGCCAACAAAACTAGAAGCTAGAAGAGGCATGGAACAGATTTAGAGCCCTGAGGAGGAACCCACCCTGCCAACATCCTTTTTTTTTTTTTTTTTTTTTTAATATTTTTAAAAATTGAAGTATAGTTGATTTACAATGTTGTGTTAGTTTCAGATGTACACCAAAGTGATTCATATATATATATATATATATATATATATATATATATATATTCTTTTTCAGATTCTTTTCCCTTATAGGTTATTTCAAAATATTGAGTATATTTCCCTGTGCTATACAGTAGATCCTTGTTGGTTATCTACTTTATGTATAGTAGTGTGTATATGTTAATCCCAACCTCCTAATTTATCCCTCCCCCACCACCCCTTTTCCTTAGGTAACCATAGTTTGTGTTCCATGTCTGTGGGTCTCTTTCTGTTCTGTGTATAGGTTCATTTGTCTCATTTTTTTAGACTCCACATATAAGTGATATCATATGATATTTGTCTTTCTCTGGCTTACTTCATTTGGTACGATAATCTCTAGTTCCATCCATGTTGCTGCAAATGGCATTATTTCATTCTTTTTTATCCACCCTGCCAATATCTTGCTTTCACACTTCTAGCTAGCTTCCAGAACTGTGAGAGAATAAAGTTGTGTGGCTTTAAGCCACCTAGTGGTTTTACTTTGTTATAGCAGCCCTTAGGAAAGAAAGACATTGGGATTCTCAGGTGTAATATGCAATGGCCCATATTTTTTCACTGAACACCTAGACCCGTGATTACAATGACGGTTAGGAAAATAAAATCCAAATCACCTTAGTTGTTTTTATACAAGTTTTCAAAAATGCATCTGCTTTGCAGGGGATGTCATATTAGCTTCAGTAATAAGAAGACCGTCATTTAAATAACAACCCTTCCCTCTCTCCATCCTTTTCTTCCTTCCTTCCTCCGTCTGGTCTTTCTGTCTCCTTCATTCATTCGTAGAAAACATGTTGGGTGGTAGGTTCTTGGGATACCTCAGAGAGAAGAGAAGTCTTGGAACTTACATCCTAGTGGAAGATTCACACATTAAACATAATAAATAAGCAAATTATATAGCATGTTAGGAGGACCAAAAAAATAAGACCCGGGAAAGAGGGCTTGGTGGTGCTGGGGTGGGAAGCCGCTTGCAGCACTAAATGGGATGGCACACCTGTGTGGTCACCTGAACCATTCCTGATTTTCCACCAGTAAAGTCAGAGCACACAGGGATCCTGTGCTTCTGTAAGCAGGCGGGTACATTTGTGATCTCGGTGTAACCTCACAGGAGGCCCACACAACATGCTACACTCACCACAGCGATTTACTTCATGTCACCAGGTTGGAAGGACAGGTGGAGGAGGATGGAGCCCAGGCTATGCCTGCCTCCATTTGACCCACATGGTCGACCTCCTCAAGACCAAGGTTTCACTCCCATTTGGAAGCCAGAGTCCTCACCGTTAGGAGACAGCCCCAGCTCAGAGACCAATCTGAATAGACACGTTTTGGTTGCAAAGAAGTTACGTGACGTTATGAAGAAGACACCCTCACCCCTGCCCCACAACCCCATGCCAAGCATCACTGTCACCTGGACACATTTTCAAACACTGAAAATACTAAATACTTTTTTACCTCGGGCTTGGTGCTGGTCGCCAGCATCCTCAGATCAGAAACAGAAGCAGCTGAGCTTGTCGGAGCTCTTCCCTGGGGCCTCATCCCCCTCGACCCTCACAGGCTGGGGTACTGTCGTAGTCCTAGTTACGGCTGAGGGGACTCAGGGAGGCATCGCTTCATCTTCTTGCCCAGTACCTGCTGAGGTCAGCTCTCCAGCTTGACTTTGAGGACCCTCACTGCCTCTTGGAAACGTAAGGGGGTATCTTGTAGAGAGTTTGATTTATTTCATCTAAAAACTCTACAATGAAGCAATCCTTCCTTCTATGACCTCAAGATACAAATTCTCAAAGTACTAATAAGGTGTGTTGCCTTTAGCTGACTGAGAAGCAGACACATGAGCCAAAGTAGGGCAGTCACACGCTCTCCTCGGAATCGGAATCTTTTCCTTATCCATCTCAGTGGTGAGGCCAAAGCATCCCTGCTCCTGCCATTTGGGACCTGCTGAAAATTCCTGACTCTGGTTTCTTAGCATGTCCTTCATGGGCTAGGCAGAATCGTGGTCCCCGTAAATATCCACATCTTAATCCCTGGAAACTGTGAATTGTACCTTACATGGCAAAAGGGACTTTGCAGACGTGGTTAAATGAAGGATCCTGAGATGGGAATGATCCTGGATTATGCGGGTGGGCCTAATGGAATCACAAGGCTTCTTACTAGTGAAAGAGGAAGGCAGGAGGGTCAAAGTGATGCAGGATGAGAGAGACTCAACCAGCCATTGCCAGCACTGAAGATGGAGGAAGGGGCCACAGGGCAAGGAGTGCAAGTGACCCCTAGAAGCTGGAAAAGCAAGGAAATCAATTCTCCCCTAGAGCCTCTAAAAGGAATGCAACCCTGTCTACACCTTGATTTTAGCCCAGTGAGACCCATTTCAGACTGACCTCCAGAAAGGCAAGATAATAAACTGCAAAATTTTAAACACTGAGTCTGTGGTAATTTGTTACAGCAGCCATAAGAAACGAGCGCACCCAAAATCCTTCTAGAAAGCTCCCGTTTGTTTTAGTTTACCTTCTGCTTAAGTAAGCCTGCCTCAATTATTGTTGCTTGTAACTGAAGAGCCATACCTAGGAGACAACTAATTTCCAAGTCTCCCTCCCCCTTGCCCCACTCCCAGTCTGTTTCCAGGTCCTGGGTTTCTGGTCAACCAGCCCTCCTATCACTCCTAACTGGGATCCGGGCTCAGCTTAGTGATAGGAACTTGCCCTTGTTAACAGCTCTCCCAGATACCAGCCGGTCGCTCACCCGGTCTCCTGGCTGTCCCTGGACCCAGATTCCTTGTGTCTGTGCCTCTCCCACATTTGGAGTCACCCTGCTCCTTTTCTGGGACACACCCCACCCTTTTCCACTTATCACTTGTCTGGATGGTGATGTGCTGTTGCTTTTCTTCCCGTCACACTGTGCCTTCGACACCGACTAAACCAATTCCATGGATTTGCACACCGCCCCCCCACCCCAGTACCTGTCAGACCCCAGTAGGAATGGCTAATTCTGGAGCATAGGATGAGCCCAGCTACTCCTTCCTGGGGCACGTGCAGACTCTACTTGGCCAAATCATGTGATATGACACCACCTATGGATATCTGATGGTTCAGGGTAAGCGGTGCCTAGAGAGAACTTTATTTCATCTAAGAACTCTACAATGAAGCAATCGTTCCTTCTATGACCTCAAGATACAAATTCTCAAGGTACTAATAAGAAACCAAAGAGGTTAAGCAGTAGCTCCCATGTTCTTCTGCAATTGGCACAAGTTAGACAGGAAAGGACAGGAAGGCATCTGACGGGGCCGTTTCTTATTCTCTGACTTCACTGGGGCTCATTTCAGATTTGCAGAATTGCCGAAATGAAAACTCAGTGTGTTTCCTTCTCCCTCAAGTATTTGTCAGTCCAACCGGTTCCCCGGGATTGCAGGAGGCGCAGACAAACCATCCGGGTTGGGCAGCTGACTCCAAGGTGTTCCGCGAGCCCACCGTAGCCCTATGAAAGATGAAGGGCAGACATGATGGTTGGGTGGCCATGTCAGAAAGTTTCTGCTTCTAGGAGGTAAAAGAGAGTAATGAGATAGCACAGACTTTGAGATGGAGAAAACCCAGCATGTGTGCTCTTGGAGCACAGAACCAAAAAGAAGGGCAATAAAGCCTCCACCCAGTGCTTCCAGAAAGGCAGATGCTCCTGTTATCTTGGCCAAGATGAGAATTTGTGGCACATGACAGGCATTAAGGACCTGGACCTTGACCTCCCTCTTAGGGTGGCCGAGGGTAAAGCTCACCTTCAGCTTCAGGATGGCTGGCTTTGTCTTTTGTTCACGTCACAGAAGAGACACAGCTCGCCTTTAGAGATGGCCAAGAGAATCAGGCTTCCTCTCTCCTCACAAGCTGACCTCACGTGGTAGGCTGATACAAAGAAGGTCTCTGGAAAATGACAGTAAGAGAAATGGGTTGGCTTTCTGGCTTGCTCCACACAAGAAATTTAGCGTGCATGTGAGTACATGGGTCCTTATTCTGACACATGGGGTCAAATCCGAGCTCTGTCACTTATTACTTTAGGATACAGAAGTTACTAAATCTCTCCAAACCTTAATGTTCTCATCTGTGAAATGGGGGGTAATAACAGCACCTATCTGAGAGGGGTTTTGAGAGGACTGAAATGTTTAATCCGAGGAATAACACTTAGCCAGGTATCTGAGCTACAGGAAGAACTCAGTACAAGTTAATCATTACTCTTTGTAACCCTCTTTCCTGCACCCTCAGTGCACCAGCAATGCCTGGGGTGGGACAGATGCCTGCACTGGCTGGGCCGATGAAGGGACGGTGGCAGAGCAGGGAGTGAGAGATTGAGGCAGGAGGCAGGAGCCCAGCATCGTGCAGGACTGAGCTGGCACTGCCAGGCTCCCAGGAAAAGCTGCAGGGTTTGAACCTGGCCCTGGAGGACCTCTCTGAACAGGCAGACCAGCCACAAGAGTGGCCAGGGGACTTCCTAGGGCCTGGCTCCTAGGGACACATTCAGACCATTCCTGCCTAGAGGCTCGGCCACAGAGGGAACCTTCCCTACTGGGCCTGGGACTGGCAGGGGACCTGCCCCTCAGGGAGGAGATCAGGCCCTTGTTGGATGAAGGGCAGGGGCCCACATGTGGGCCAATGACCGTCATGGACGGGTGACTGTAAAATGTCCAATGTGACAACACGGTAACCACTGCACCGGGTGATCCTGTAACATAATTATCTATCATAGGCAAGTATAAGATGGAGATGGAGTCTAAGGCCTCATTCTCCACCTCTGCAATCAGCACAAGGCCTCTGGCTGGTCTCAGTGTGGAATGCCCTCCTGGTCTCCTTCTGCCTGAGAATGGGGAGGGTTCCTGCTGGTTCTCCTGCCACCTCCTCCGGGAAGCCCTCCTCAGCCCCTCTGCGTGGACCGGCTTCCTCTCTGGGCTGCGCAGCTCCTTGCACCCATCGCTGCGGCACAGGTGTCAGTGTCCTTGTCTCATCTCCCTGCAGCCCTATAAGCTCCCCGGGAGCAGGTTCCCTGGCTGACTCAGCCCCAGCCTAGAGCCCCAGGCATCACAGATACTCGGCATTGATGGAATGGATGACTGGCCCAGGCGAGATCCTAAGTGGCTCTGCAGCGATGCGGGGTCAGATAAGATCCCTGGGTCTCTGCTCACGTTAGAATCTCCTTGGCAGCTCTTTTGGGCCCCAGACATTCTGAGTTCACTGTATAGATGCACGTTGATTCAGAATCATTAAACTAGATTAACCCTAAGCCTTTGAACGTCTCTAACATTAACCAGACCTGCGGACTCTGCCTTTCTATCAGCCCCGGTTGGTGCCGTTGCTGCTGGGCTGCGGACCACGCTTAGAGTGTCACCGTCTAAGGCAGGGTTCTCAGCCTCGGCTCTATACCAGAAATCACCTAGTGGGTGACATCTTCAGACCATGGATTCTTGGGCCCCACCGCCCTGAGATTCTGGTTCAGCTGGTCCACGGTGAGACCCAAACAAGCTATTTTTAAAAGTTCTCATTTCCACCACTACCATTGTACATTTTTCGCCTCTTAAATCTGTTCCCTGCCGAGGGCCCAGGTTCAATCCCTGGTCGGGGAACAAAGATCTCACAAGCCGCACAGTGCGGCAAAAAAAAGTAAAAGATAAAAAAATAACGATGCAATTCTTGTAACCTAAATGTCCATTGACAGCTGAATGGATAAAGAAGATGTGGTATATATACAGTGGGATATTACTCTCCCATAAAAAATGAATGACATAATGCCATTTGTAGCAACATGGATGGACCTAGAGATTATCATATTAAGTGATGTAAGTCAGGCAGAGAAAGACAAATACCATCTGATACCACTTATATGTGGAATCTAAAAAAAAATGATACAGGTAAACTTATTTACAAAACAGAAATAGACTCACAGACATAGAAAACAAACTTATGGTTACCAGCGAGAAAGGGAGAGGTGGGGGAGATAAATTAGGAGTTTGAGATGAACAGAAACACTACTATATATAAAATAGGTAAACAACAAGGACCTACTGTACAGCACAGGGAACTATATTCAATATCTTGTAATAAACTATAATGGAAAAGAATCTGAAAAAAAATATAAATAGATATATTTAAATCACTTTGCTATACAACTGAAACTAATACAATGTTGTAAATCAAGTATACTTCAATGAAAAAGATGCAATCATTGCCAGGGCAGATGAGGTGGTCTTGGAATTCCCAGGAAGAAAAGTTCTACACATTCTCTCCAGACAGTTTTCCCTTCATCTCTCTTGACATTCACATCTTCTGGCACAAATGACAAACCAAAAACTGGGAGCAAGTTCCTGACACCAGCTTGTGAACAAGACCCCCAGAGCTGCCGGAAGCTAAAAGCGGGCGGTTTCAAACACCAAAGAGCCTGGTATCAGAAAAGATGGAAGTGGGACACCTGTTTGTTTTTGTTCTGTCATCTCAGACAGATGAGATCCCAGCCCCTCACGGTGACCTGGGCCCTGGCTATCCACCCCGGACAGGAGGTGAGCATCTCAGAAGGTGCATGCCCAGTGCGGGTGCTGCCTGTTTGCACTTGTCCAGTTACAGGTGAGTATCTGTCAAGTAGTCACCTGACCACCTTTACAGGCAGAATTTCTTAGTGGGGTCTGATCGTTTCAGGAATAGAAAAGAGTGGCAGTCAGAGGGGTTGGAATTCCACTGGGTCCGCAGCCAGGCAGTGGAGTGATTTCATTGTTCTTATAAAATGATTGTAGGAGGTCTCAGCACATCTGGCACATTGGCCACGGGAGGCTGGTTTGAAATGGAGAATTGTGGTCCTGGCACACTTTCCATTTTGACCTAAAGCCTGCTTCCGAGATGACTCTGAGAAACTGCTCTGGAGAAGCAGGGTTTCAGCACAGTGTTTTGGGTCTTTTTAAAAATATTTTATTTATTTATTTGGTTGCACCGGATCTTAGTTGTGGGATTTAAGGCAGTTGTGCTTTGTAGATTCGGGGAATGCAGCCAAACAATGAAAAGCTTAGGATCAAATAGTAGATATCCATGCCCTTAAAGACCCATCCGGTCTCCCCACGCCCCAGAACTGCCCGGTGGATATCCTCTCTTTTTTTCACTGTCTTTACCGCCAAGCCCTGGAGCTCTTCCTTGTCATTTTTACTTTTTGCAAATCCATTCAGGTTTTGTTTGTCTCTTTCCTAAGCCATTCTCGGAGGATTTGGTTTCCACACATGTCCATCTCTGCAACTTTAAAAGTGGTGTCACCCTTGATAAGTCACTTACCTTCAGGTTTTTCATCTGTAAGGTGGGAATAACATTTCTTGCCCTGCTTCCCTCACTGTGTTGTCCCGAACTCATGCTGGGGAAAGTTCTTCGTGAATCGGGTGAGATGTGATGTGTACAATTGGAGGGTGTTTGGAAACCTCCCTCCTCCAAGCCCTTTCAATAAGGGGATTCTGTGTCATTCCTGCCCCAAGACATCAGGAGTTGAGCTTCTTGGGACCTTTGGAGGCTCAGTTTTCCATGACAAGAGGCTGCGAAGAAAGGGCCTTTCTTGTCTAAGGTTAGACTCTAGCAGAGGGTCGGCAAACTTTTTCTATGAAGGTTGGGAAAGTAACCAGTAGAGGCTTTGCTGGCCAGGTGACTCTCTTTCAATGACTCATCTCTGCCGTTAGAGCCAGAGAGCAGCCATAGACAACGTGTAAACACAAGCATGACTGTGTTCCAAAAAAACTTTACTTAAAAACAGGTGGTAGGGCAGATTTGGCCTGTGGGCTGTAGTTTGCCAGTCCCAGGATTAGAACAATACACTTTGAATTTTCTATTTCCTTTTGCTAAAATGCTGTCGAGATCCATAAAAAAGATATGGTGACCCACAGTTTGGAGAGCATTGCTTTGGATGGGCAAGCATCAAAGAAGGAATGACAGAAGAGGATGGCCCAGCCCTGGGAGGCCTTCCTGGAGGCAGCAAACATTTCCAAGAAAGAGCAAGGCCTGCGGCCTCAACAGCAGGGGCCTCCGGCAAGGTTTCCTGGGGTCAGAAGGAGCCGTAGCCAGTCCCCTTCCTGTCCACTCAGGTCCTGCCCTTCATCCCAGGCTCCTGTTGAGTCATTTCTTCACGTTGAAAATGTCCTTTTTGGAGGAGAAACCAGGTGTGAAAATGGGCTCTGGAGGTTGTGAAAGAGATGAGCTTCAGTGCCACTGAGAAGGTAAGATTCTTATAAAAATCCGCACCAGGGCCAAAGAGTAACTCCTAAAGTGGGACCTTGTGAGGTGCTGGGCACAGTCCCAGCTTCTCCCTGTTCATCTTGCACAGTTTGGGGAACTTCCTTGGTAAATGAATTAGACAAGAGAAATACTTGAGGGGAGAATGAAGCTTTGCAGCAGGTGTCCAGGTGCAGCGGGTGGTAGATAAATGGATCATTTTCACCCAAAGAGTCAGGGCTGTGAAGTCCTGACTCACCACCAGGATGGTTTTGAATCCTCCAAATGCATCTCTTTTCTCCCTACTGGCTCAGGTAGAGGAGAATGCCCTGCGATGGACGGGGTTCTCTGAGTCCGGGTTGGAAAAAGGACCCCTGCTCAGGGCTTCTGAGCGTCCCCTGGAAGAAGGAACTTGGACATTGGCTCCAGCGGGACAAGAAGAGGAGGCTTTTGACCCAAATGACTGTCTAAAGCACGGGCTGTGAAGGGAGAGGAGGCCAAATCCTGGAGCTTTCAACTCACACGTGGCATTCAGAGTTCCAAAACGAAAAATCAGGATGTTGGTCTGACGGATGTGGATCTACTAACAGTGACAAGAGAGAACCAGCCCTGCTCCTGGAACACAGGCGATGTGGAGGCCACCATGCTCATTCTGTCCCTGAGACAGAGGGGAGCGGACGCTGAGAGGGCACAGGCACCAGATACTGAAATTCCCCAGTGCCAGGGAGCTTCAGAATGATGACCTCGAGAGCACGTTCAGGGGCTGCCTCAGTCTGTTGCTGCAAGGGAAGGGAGGCAAGCCTCCTTCTCTCCACACAATGTTGGAGAGGCTTCTGTCTGAGTCGCCTCCCTCCCGTCCTTCCCCACTAAGGTACAGCCCTCCCGCTTCTTGGAAGCGTAGACTGTCAGAGCTGGAGGGACAGACAGGGAGGATGAGGCTCAGAGCGGTGGGATGCAGAGCTATCTCAGGCAGCAGAGGGGCAGCAAAGACAAGACTAGGTAAAACCTTCACACCAGAGCACAGGGTTTGGTTTTTCTTCTTCCACAGGTTCTATGTGATCTCAATGTGCAAGAGTTGTGTGAATTACGACCAGGCATTTCATTCAGGCATTTCTCAAACAATGTTTTATGGGGCAGAATCCTCCACGTTATTCTCAAAGTAATGCAGGCAAGGTATACTATCTCTCCTGAACGAAGGCAATGCATATACTTCTAATAAGTAAGGGCTCTAGGAAGATCTATATTCAGAAACTATTTCATCTTCATCTCCCTCTATTTTGGACCAGGGAAGCTATTTACAATCTCATTACTATTTCTCTGCTTCAGTATTTCTCAAAACACACACAAAAGAAGTAAGGCAGTCAGAGGGCCCTGATGCTCCTGAAAATTCGAATTGCATGTGATCACCTTACTTCCTCTGATCTTAGAGCCGGCCAGAGGTGTCCTGGAGCCAGGCCCCAGCCTCACCTCCGTGAGTTCTGCCTACTCAGGTGAGGCCCCTGGATGAACTGATGAGGGTGGTAAGGAGTGAGGGTGGGCATAGGGGTTGGGCTGCTGGGCTCTCTTAAGGGAGTGGGAGACTCAGAGGCTGGGGACACCTTAGGTTGCAGGGACGGGCCTGAGGCCTTTCCTTTGTAGAAGCAAATCTTGGGGAGGGTCAATAAGAAAGATGAGCCCAAGATGGGCCTCTGCCTTTCTAGACAGGTGTAGGTAACACACAGCTGCTAAGGGGCACAGGTGAAGAAAGGTTTTGAGCCTGGTGGTCCTTCTGACCATTGCCATGAGGCTGGCAAGCCTGGCCTCCTTCCTCACTGTGCTTATGGAAACCAGAAACATGGCCAGCTGGGGACGTGCAGGAACCCACACCACTGAGGGCCATGGGGCCCCACTGAGCTAGAACCCTTGTCACAGGCTACCCTGTGACCCTCCAATAACCCCATGAGGAAATGGTTAATATCACCACTTTCAGGTGCAGAAACTGAGGAAGAGAGGGAGGTTACCTGCCCCAGGTGACACAGGTAGTAAGCGACAGATACTGGAATTTAAAGGTACTAAAACATCTGTCTGCCCAAGTCAGATTTAAGGCTCCTATCACTACTCTTTGCACAGGGCAGACTCAGGAGACCTCAGCAGGTCAGTGTGAGAACACTGGAGCCTCACTTGCCATACTGGTCAGATGGCAGTGGGCACCAAACACGATGAGGTGCACACAGGTGCATGGCCTACTCCTGTGTGTCTGGGAGGGGAGGCTGCTTTACTGCTACTGCTTTTGCTGTGACTGAAGTTACTCTGATTGGCTTCGGTCTTGCTGTAGGTAGGAGCTTTCTGGCTCCTGACCTGCACTGTGCCCCACCTGGGTGGCACCAGCCACCCAAGCCTCTCTGTTGGGCCTGTTCTGATTTCTCCTTGTCAGGGCCATGATCCAACTCAGATCTGGGAGCAGAGGTTCTCAGTGGGTGTTCCCGGGACCAGAAGCAGCAACAGCTCTTGGAAATTTGTTGGGAAGGCAAATTCTCTGGCTCCACCACAGACCTCCTGCATCAGAGACTCTGGGGTTTGAGGCTCAAGAGTCTGTGTTTGAACAAGCCATCCGGGTTATTGTGATGCACGGGAAAGTGGAGAGCCATTGCCCTGTAGAAACAATACCAGCACCTTAAAACCACTGTCATCTCTATCGTGGCCTTGAGAAGGAAGTTTAAAGAGTGGATTTGGGGTCAGGAATAACGGAGAGAACACCAGTTAGGAGGGTACTGCACAAGCCTGGGTGTGAGAAGATGGGAGCCCAGGAAGGAGTAGGAGGAGGAAAACAGAAATAAAAGAAGGACAGACTTAGGAAATATTGAAGAGGTAAAAAAAAGCACTGTGTTAGTGCCAGAAATGCAACTTATGTAGTATGTCTGGGTCTCACTCTGGACCAATTGAATCAAAATCTCGGGGGTGAGGGGTGGACCCAAGACATCCATGGTCTTAAAAAGTCACCCACCAGTTGATTTCCCATGTAGAGCCGAGGTTGAGAATCACTGCCTTAGATGGTGACACTTCAAGTGTGGTCCGCAGCCCAGCAGGAACGGCACCAACCGGGGCTGATAGAAAGGCAGAGTCCGCAGGTCTGGTTAATGTTAGAGACGTTCAAAGGCTTAGGGTTAATCTAGTTTAATGATTCTGAATCAACGTGCATCTATACAGTGAACTCAGAATGTCTGGGGCCCAAAAGAGCTGCCAAGGAGATTCTAACGTGAGCAGAGACCCAGGGATCTTATCTGACCCCGCATCGCTGCAGAGCCACTTAGGATCTCGCCTGGGCCAGTCATCCATTCCATCAATGCCAAGTATCTGTGATGCCTGGGGCTCTAGGCTGGGGCTGAGTCAGCCAGGGAACCTGCTCCCGGGGAGCTTATAGGGCTGCAGGGAGATGAGACAAGGACACTGACACCTGTGCCGCAGCGATGGGTGCAAGGAGCTGCGTAGCCCAGAGAGGAAGCCGGTCCACGCAGAGGGGCTGAGGAGGGCTTCCCGGAGGAGGTGGCAGGAGAACCAGCAGGAACCCTCCCCATTCTCAGGCAGAAGGAGACCAGGAGGGCATTCCACACTGAGACCAGCCAGAGGCCTTGTGCTGATTGCAGAGGTGGAGAATGAGACCTTAGACTCCATCTCCATCTTATACTTGCCTATGATAGATAATTATGTTACAGGATCACCCGGTGCAGTGGTTACCGTGTTGTCACATTGGACATTTTACAGTCACCCGTCCATGACGGTCATTGGCCCACATGTGGGCCCCTGCCCTTCATCCAACAAGGGCCTGATCTCCTCCCTGAGGGGCAGGTCCCCTGCCAGTCCCAGGCCCAGTAGGGAAGGTTCTCTCTGTGGCCGAGCCTCTAGGCAGGAATGGTCTGAATGTGTCCCTAGGAGCCAGGCCCTGGGAAGTCCCCTGGCCACTCTTGTGGCTGGTCTGCCTGTTCAGAGAGGTCCTCCAGGGCCAGGTTCAAACCCTGCAGCTTTTCCTGGGAGCCTGGCAGTGCCAGCTCAATCCTGCACGATGCTGGGCTCCTGCCTCCTGCCTCAATCTCTCACTCCCTGCTCTGCCACCGTCCCTTCATCGGCCCAGCCAGTGCAGGCATCTGTCCCACCCCAGGCATTGCTGGTGCACTGAGGGTGCAGGAAAGAGGGTTACAAAAAATAATAACTACAAGAAGAATAATAAACAATTTTTTAAATATTTCCTCTGTAGTCCAGACACCTTGATAATACCGATCACTGAATAACTTTTATTTTATTTCTTTTGATACGCAAATCATAGAAGACTTTAATATATCACTCTCAGGACACGATAGGTCAAGTGAACACAAAACAAGAAATGTCAACAACATATTATGGTAGATTCTATTGATATTACTGAATAACTTTTAAATTCTCAGAATAACCCAGTTTGGTCGGCCCTTTTACAATGCTCATTTCACGGTTGAGAAAACTGAACTCTGAAGAATTTAGAATGTTGCTCCAAGTCCCACAACTAGTATGTGTGAGAGCCCAGATTGGAATCCAATCTGCCTACCTCCAAAGCCAAAGTTCTGAGAAGAGGGGTCACTTTCTTCTCATTAAAGGCTCGGGTTGATGGAGATGGTGAGAGGTCCCAAGCTCATCAGAGTCCAGTGGAGCTGGGCTGGTACACTTGATACCGGGCTGGAAATGCACAGTCTTCCATGCTCAAGGTGAAATGCCATCCTCTGGTCACAGTGATCCAGGCTCAAATGAAAGCCAAATTCAATAAAATTCAATATTTAGGTCATGTACCATATGTTCCTGCTTCTGTTCTGTGGGATCTTTCAAAGCCATTCTGCAAACAACCAAGAGAAGCCCAGATGAATGACACCTGCCCTGTTCTCTGGAGAAGGTTTGTGTCCCCACCAGGCCAAGAAAAGCTCCCTCAAAATGGGGCTTTCTCTTTCCTACCTCTTCTTGCAGGCCAATGAGTGCGTCGTCTGGGCCTCCAGAACCAGCTGGTGGTGAGCCGCATGAGGGAATCCCCAGGAACCATTAGAAATTAGATGATAGATTCTGGAATTTCTGAGAGGGATATTTCTAGAAGGGCTGGAATTAAGAAGGAGCCGGACAACTGGGCCTTCCAAAGAAGCATAACCAGAGAACAATTCAGGAGGATGGACCAGTGTGATGGGGTAGCAGGGGGAAGGGGCCTTTGACCACAGATCTCAGGGGAAGGGTTACATGCCACACCTTAAACTTCAGCTGATCTTTCCCCACTCCCGGAACTAGACCTTTTTCACTGACTGTTGTTTTCCGGAGACCTGTGTTTTATCCTCACACTTGGGCTGAGTCTGTGAGAAGAAACGGAGTCTGGTGGTGTCTTGGTGATCTCTAAAGAGGAGCCCCATCTCAGCTGTGACCAGGATGGAGGACAAAGCCCACACTCACTAGAGCTGAAGGTGAGTTATTGAGGACATGTATTTTCCAGTGTTCTAGCCCAATGTCTCTTACCCATACTCAACGGGGCATGAAAGAAGGGCGTTTTCCCAGGGGTCTGGTGAAACTCCTTGGCCTTAATGTAAACGCAGGGGATACTGTCTTTTTCCTTTCCCACTTCCCTCCCTTGGCGCAGAAGACAGGAAGCTCTGCTGTTTGGCACGTACAGGGGAGAGTGCCTTCTGAGCACGTGGCTCTGCCCACTCCTCTCAGACTGTGTGTGGGTCGTGCAGCCTGAAATCTGAGTGCATTCTCTTCTGACACTGCTCTCCTCCTAGCAGCACCCCAGACCCTGCTTTCTGGACATCTCCATACAAGTGTGGGCTAGTAACTCTGGGAATGACTTTGTGCTCTGCAGATCAAAACACTCCCTTGGGGGGGCTTCCCTGGTGGCGCGGTGGTTGAGGGTCCGCCTGCCGATGCTAGGGGACGCGGGTTCGTGCCCCGGTCCGGGAGGATCCCACGTGCCGCGGAGAGGCTGGGCCCAAATAAAAAAACTAACAATTTTTAAGGGGCCAGAGTGTTGGGCAATAAATAGGAAAGAATCCAGAAGAGAACACAGAGTAGGAAAGTGGAGAAAATTATGTGATTTCGTCTTTGCTGTAAGAAGCATTTAGAAGTCAGTAAAGAGATGATTGCAATCTTCGTTAGTAGTGCTGCTATTAACTAACATCTCTGGAATGCCAGTCTGCTCATGTCAATCTTACATGTCTCCACCAATGTCTGTATGTAAATATTTGACAAGTATTCTTCAGTTGTTATGTACAGTATTCTATATATGTCCATGAGGTCAGATGTGTTAATCCTATTTAGCAAATGTTTTCTAACCACAGTGATTTTTTGTTGTAAGAGGTACATTAAGATATCCTACTATGTCATAGATTTATTATTTTGATCTCAGCTTTGGCATTATATATTTTGAAGCCATGTTATTAAGTGCATATGTATTTAGAATTTCTATATCTCCCCAGTAAGCTGAGGTATTTACATCTAAGGAATGACCCTCTTTAACTCTAGGAATCTTAACTGCATTACAGTCTATTTTGTCAGGTACAGCACGCTTCTTTTGATTGCTATTTGTGTGACATGTCTTTTTCCATTCTTTTCCTTTCGATCTTCTCCACCTTTATGCTTTAGATTTATATCTTGCAAACAGCATGTAGTTGGGTTCTGCCTGCTTTGCTTAATCTACCTTATAAACCATTTACTTCAGTCCTAAAACACCATGGATTGTAAAACACATCAATATTTTATATACCAATCAGAAAGAGAAACTCTACCTATTAAACCTCGACACAACATCTTAACAATATCCCTATGAAGTGCACAAATCCGTCACACCAGCTTCTTCCTGCTTCCAAATTTCTTCTATCAGTTCCAAGGGATTTGGCACCTTCTCCTGTTTCACGCTGCACGTATCTCAGAAATAAAATGTAGCACTTGTGGGTAGCTCCTTCTTTAGGTCTCAGAAGCTCTTGGTATTTGCCACCCCAAAAATGGAATTCACTACAAATTTTCACCCTGAAAGACAGGGTGTGTTTCTGTGCCAAGTTAGCGAGCATCTTTTTGAAGACGTTTTAAACAGGGATTAAATTCAATACATGTAATAACAATGATGCACAAAACTCAGCAGGTGACCAAAAGAACAGCTCTGGCAAGTACCACAACGTGCTGAGAGAGCTTGTGTGATGCCACAGCGTGTCACATGCCTCCCGGTTTCAGAAATGTAAAAATATGAGTAAATGTGTGTTTTAAAATCAATGAAATAGAGCATTTGGATTTAAAATCTACCATTGTTACGTTGCTTTCTAGTCATCATTCCTATTTTGTTTCTTCGCTCCCTTCTTGCTTTCTTCTGGTTTGAATATCTTTTCTCATTCCATTACTCTCCTTACATAGCTTGAAACTTATGCATTATTTTCTATTCTTTTAGTGCTTATCCTAGAAGTAATCCACGCATCCTTAACTTGTGAAAGACTAATGCTAATGAATAGCTTTATTCTCCTCCCAGACAAATCAAGGACCACAGAACACCTGGCTTTACCTCAACCCCTCCAACTTATATGCTTCTACTGTCATATATTTTAATTACGTATACTTTCAAAACTCTGTAAGATTTTATTATTTTTTATTATTATTATTTCATAGCATGGGTGTTCATTTACATTGGCCCACATATTTTGTACTTTCTCCTTTTTTATTTTATTTTTTTGGCTGCTTTGGGTCTTCGTTGCTGCGCTCGGGCTTTCTCTAGTTGCAGAGAGCGGGGGCTGCTCTTCATTGTGGTGCGTGGGTTTCTCATTGCAGTGGCTTCTCTTGTTGCATAGCACGGGCTCTAGGCACGTGGGCTTCAGTAGATGTGGCACGTGGGCTCAGTAGTTGTGGCTCACGGGCTCCAGAGTGCAGACTCAGTAGTTGTGGCACATGGGCTTAGTTGGTCCGCAGCGTGTGGGATCGTCCCGGACCAGGGCTCGAAGCCGTGTCCCCTGCATTGGCAGGTGGATTCTTAACCACTGCGCCACCAGGGAAGTCTGATTTTTAGTACGTCCTTCACTCTTCATTTCTTCTTGTATCTATGACCTTTCATCTGGGATCCTTTTCTTTCTGCCTGAAGTACGTATTTTAGAAACGCACTGTCCAATATGGTAGCCACTAGCCACATGTGGCTATTGAAATTTAAACTGAGTAAAATGGAATACAATTAAAAAATTAAGTTCCTCAGTCTCATTGCCACATATCAAGTCCTCAGTAGCCACAAGTGGCTAATGGCTACCATACAGCAAACATATAGAGCATTTTCATCATCGCCAAAAGTTCTATCGCATAGTTTCCTTTCTTACAGACCTTACGGTAGAGAACGCCTTCTGGTTTTGTTCAGCTGAAAGTATCCTTATTTCATCTTCATTCCTGAATTGTCAACTTCATCATTACCAGAAGGGAAGCTCTGAGACTTCCCTGGCGGTCCAGTGGTTAAGACTCCGTGCTTCCACTGCAGGGAGCACGGGTTCAGTCCCTGGCTCGAATTAAGATCCCACATGTAGTGTGGTGCAGCCAAAACAAAAAGAAGAAGAAAAATGGAAGCTCCAGTTTCTACTCTGCATATATTGAGTTTCTTCTGCAGGTGCCACTGTCCTACCATTCGCCTCAAGGAATATGCAGTCTCTGTTAAAGGGCAATCTTAGAACTGCAAGTGCAATTTGGACTTTTTTTAAAGAGAAACAGTCTTATCAGTGGGATTGGGGATACGTGAAATGTCAATACTGCAGCTGGGAGTGAATAAAGAATTGAGTGGGCTTTTGTGGGTGAGACTTGGAAGGCAATCATATGTACGGCATTATTTCTGTTGGAAAAAAAGTCGTCTTACGTTCCAAACTCACTCACAGGTGAGCTTTTGGAAGCATGGGGAGCCTGTGGGCTTTGTCCTTTAAGAGGGGCCCGTGCACACAGCGGATAAAGGGGACATATATATATATATATATATGTATATATATGTATATATATATATAAGGTATACAAGACGGGCCTAGAGCACCTTGTTATGCCAGAAAGTAAGGAAGGGGGAAAGAGAAAGAAAAGAAAAAAGGGGGGGGGGAGCAGTTATGGATATATCAAAAGGACACAGGAGAGAACCTAAAGAGCTCCCAGGGGCCAAAGGTGGAAAAATTTGAGCAACAACACAGATAATAGAGCATTAGGTTATAACCCAAAGTATGAAGTAAATATCCATGAGTCCATACTGATATAAATAAATAATTAAATAAATAAACAAATCAACGGGGGAGAACAGACAAATCACCCTGCAGAAGAATTCCAAATAATTTAAGTAGATACTTCCTCCCCCAAGGAGGTAGGGCATAACTCCCCACCCCTCGGGTGTGGGCTGCCCAGACTGACTCCCTTCCAAAGACCACAGTGTTGAAAGAGGGGGGGAAAGAGTAATATTACAGTGGAGAAATCTGACAAACACTTCCTCAGTCAGCTGATCAAGGGTCCTCTGAACACGGAGACATTGTACTGATCATACGTGCCTTCAATATGATGTCATGAGAGTGACACTTCACCTCCCCAAAACCTAGAACCCAGTTTAATCATATAAAAAATATGAAGCAAACCCCAACTGAGGGGAAACCTACAAAATACCTCAAAACAAAGTCATTAAAACAAGAAAATCTGAGAAACTGTCACCATCAAGAGGAGCCTATGGAGATATGATGATGAATTGTTTTGTGGATGGGATCCTGGAACAATAAAGGAACTTAACTAACAAAATCTAAACAGAGTGTTGATGAAAAAAATTAACGAATAGTCCATCTAAGAAAGAAATGGAAAATTTTATTCGGGCCAACCTGAGGATTATAACCCAGGAGAAAGTCTTTCAGAAAGCTCTCAGGACTGTTCCACCCATCACAGGTCACATAGCACAGTTATGTAAGTTTTTGAGGCAAAGGATTTTACATCAAAGTAACATATTGACAGTTTACACAGTCCAACAAGGTGAGTAGTGGGTCATCGTGACTGCTTACAGGATTGAGAAAGGAATGTTATCTCCCAAAGAGTTACTTTGCTGGCGCCAGGAGAAAATTGCTTTTTTGTGGGGGGACCTGTAGGCATTCCTGTGTGTTCTAAAAGGATCTAGTTAATGAATAATGTAGACACACTAAAGGGAAGGGGGTAGTGGCTCAAACAGCAGAGAATATTTTATGTTAAGTGTTTCTCTCCTGACTGAGTGAAGTAAGTCAGACGGAGAAAGAGAAATATCATATGATATCACTTATATGTGGAACCTGAAAAAAAAAAAGCGGTACAAACGAACCTATTTACAAAACAGAAATAGACTCACAGATGTAGAAAACAAACTTATGGTTACCAAGGGGGAAAGGGGAGGGGAGGGATAAACCGGGAGCTTGAGATTGACATATAAACGCTACTATATATAAAATAGACAACTAATAAGGACCAACTGTACAGCACAGGGAACTCTACTCCATACTCTGTAATGACCTATATGGGAATAGCATCTAAAAGAGAGTGAATATATGTATATGTATAACTGACTCACCTTGCCATGCAGCAGAAACTAACACAACGTTGTAAATCAACTCTACTCCAATCAAAAAAAAAAAGAAAAAGATATTTTCTCATCCTGCCTTAAAATTAATTTCGTCTCATCATATGTGTTACTTTAGCTGATAATAATAATATATCAACATTGGTTCATCCATTGTGGCAAATATACCCTACTAATATAAAATGTGAACAATAGAGGAAAGTGAATGTGAAGTAAATGGGTATTCTCAGTACTGTCTTCACAACTTTTCTATAAACCTAAAACTAGTCTAAAAGAAAATATTTTTTAATATTAACTTTTTCATTGAAATCTGTATGTCTTTTTATACTTTGGGGTTTTGGATCAAATAGCAGTAGTACCTATCCAACTTTTTTTAAAAGAGAGAGACAATAACAACAATAACTACAGATTCTCAGGTTCTTGTGCCGTAAGATTCTGATTTAGCAGGTCCAGGGTTAAGCCCAGAAATATGTATGTTTACAGAGCTTCCCCAAGTGATTCCGGTGCAGGCGGCTTCAGGCCATACTTTGAGAAACATCACCTCTTTCTCGTATATTTTATTGGAAAACGCAATACAGTGTATAAAACAGGTGAAAACAATTTGGAGTGGTTGGGCCCCAGAAATCTGCACTAACCGTGCTTAGTCTAAACCTCAGATACAGACCACAATCGGCATCCTACCACAATAAAGAAAAAAAAGGAAGCTGAACATGGAGAATAGCTTCAAGGAGGAATTCAACACTTGAAATAAAACCTGGAGTTGCTTTTTCAGCGCTGCTAATCTGTTCATTCACATGTTCATTCTTTTCGTCCCATTTTGAAGGACTTATGTGCAGGAGACATTGTGCTAGATGCTGGGAATCACCGTAGTGAGCAAATGCAGATCGTATCCCTTCCCGTGAGAGAACTGTAGTCCATTGGGAGCTACAAATGTCCATCAAAGTTTCACCCACACAAATGTAAGACAACTCCTAGGACAGGGCCCATGAAAAAAAAGGGGCCCGGCACTTAAGAGCTTATCATAGGGCTGTTAGTCCAGGAACCAGGGGGGCTTCTCTGAGCAAGTGATTCTTGCACTGAGATCTAAAGGCTTGGGGTTTAACTAGCCCAAGAGGGGAGGGAATAGATCTTCTGGGATCATAGTCAGTTTCTGTCTTTAATGTTAGAATAAGTAAAAGCAGAATAAAGGCAGAACAATGAGGACCCCACGGGGACTGCTGCATCTCCGTATCCGGCAGGTGAACATGTCTCACAGACCTCATCCGTGTGGCTTTCATCTTCATGCTCTCCTTCCCCAGGAGAGGAGAAGGCTCACTGCCCCAGCAGCACAGACAACCCACAGCACCCATCTTTCTCCCCTCCCCCATCCTCTGGCATCCATAATGTCAGTTTCCTGACAACAAATGAAATAAGTTGTTCTCAAAAGTCTGTTTGCTAGACAAAGCTTTGGGCATACACAGGGCATTCGATGCTCGGAACTCCTTCCCTGGAAATTGCCTCTGTCTGCTCTCCCATACAATGGCCATCCCATACCTATCTCCACACCATGCTCACCTGAAAAGAACAGAAAAAAAAAAACAAAAATCAAGTAAGGTTTCTTATTCCTTCCCTCATCTACCCATGAGTTGTGCCCAGTATGGGATCCACCAAGGTAGGAACTATTAGACGAGGGAGACTTTTCCAAAAGGTCAGGAAAAATTGCATATTTAACCATGATAAGTCCCTCTCAGTTAACCTAGGGGTTGGGTCTCTCTGCTTTTAGGTGGAATTGCCTCAACTCTGTGCTGTAATATGAGGATCTTTGATGGAGGAGATGTCAAGATTGTCCACTGCATGGTTTTAACATTTGGTTTGAAACATAAACCAATTCTTGCTTAGTAGATCTAGTTTGTTTATAAAATGTATCAAAATCCACTGTGAGTTTGGAGGGGTGAGAGCATAATGAAAGAGGTTTTTAGATAGTGCAAAGACTGGGAACACTGATGTAGCAGAGAAAACTTGTTTGGAATTCCAGCTCCATCTCTTCCAGCTTTGTGAACTTGTTCACCTTAGCCTTTCTGATCCAGATTCTCCTGTGGTAAAGTAAGATCAAACTGGCCTCTCTGGGCAGCTGTAAGAATCAGAGGTACAGCACAGAGCACAGGGCCTGAGCCATGGTGGACCATCCATAGGTGGAGTTCTGATGAGGATGGTGCTGATGGTGATGACACTGATAGTAATGACAATAGTGGTGATGGTGACAATGACCTCTCATCCACAGAGATTCTGGGACAATTGGTTTGGGGTGGGGTTCAGGCATCAGTATGAATTTAAAACTCCCCAGATGACCTTAATGTACAACCATCACACTAGACCAGCAATTCTCCAACTCTTCAATCACAGAATCCCTTTTTACTTTTACACATTAGTGAGGAACCCAAAGAAGTTTATTTTATTTTTGAATTTTATTTTATTTATTTTTTTGTACAGCAGGTACACCACCATTAGTCATCAATTTTATACACATCAGTGTATACATGTCAATCCCAATCGCCTAATTCATCACACCACCACCACCACCACCCCGGGACCTTCCCCCCCTTGGTGTCCATACGTTTTTCCTCTACATCTGTGTCTCAGTTTATGCCCTGCAAACCAGTTCATCCGTACCATTTTTCGAGGTTCCACATATATGCGTTAATATACGGTATTTGTTTATCTCTTTCTGACTTACTTCACTCTGTATGACAGTCTCTAGATCCATCCACGTCTCAACAAATGACCCAATTTCGTTCCTTTTTATGGCTGAGTAGCACTCCATTGTATAGATATACCACATCTTCTTTATCCATTCGTCTGTCGATGGGCATTTAGGTTGCTTCCACGACGTGGCTATTGTAAATAGTGTTGCAATGAACATTGGGGTGCATGTGTCTTTTTGAATAGTGGTTTCCTCTGGATATATGCCCAGTAGTGGGATTGCTGGATCATATGGTAATTCTATTTTTAGATTTTTAAGGAACCTCCGTACTGTTCTCCAGAGTGGCTGTATCAATTTACATTCCCACCAACAGTGCAAGAGGGTTCCCTTTTCTCCACACCCTCTCCAGCATTTCTTGTTTGTAGATTATCTGATGAAGCCCACACTAACTGGTGTGAGGTGATACCTCATTGTAGTTTTGATTTGCATTTCTCTAATAATTAGTGATGTTGAGCAGCTTTTCATGTGCCTCTTGGCCATCTGTATGTCTTCTTTGGAGAAATGTCTATTTAGGTCTTCTGCCCATTTTTGGATTGGGTTGTTTGTTTTTTTAATATTGAGCTGCATGAGCTGTTTATATACTTTGGAGATTAATCCTTTGTCCGTTGATTCATTTGCAAATATTTTCTCCCATTCTGAGGGTTGCCTTTCGTCTTGTTTATGGTTTCCTTTGCTGTGCAAAAGAAGTTTCATTAGGTCCCATTTGTTTATTTTTGTTTTTATTTCCATTACTCTAGGAGGTGGATCAAAAAATATCTTGCTGTGATTTATGTCAAAGAATGCTCTTCCTATGTTTTCCTCTAAGAGTTTTATAGTGTCCAGTCTTAAATTTAGGTCTCTAATCCATTCTGAGTTTATTTTTGCGTATGGTGTTAGGGAGTGTTCTAATTTCATTCCTTTACATGTAGCTGTCGAGTTTTCCCAGCACCAATTATTGAAGAGACTGTCTTTTCTCCATTGTATATCCTTGTCTCCTTTGTCATAGATTAGTTGACCATAGGTGCGTGGGTTTACCTCTGGGCTTTTTATCTTGTTCCATTGATCTATGTTTCTGTTTTTGTGCCAGTACCATATTGTCTTGATTACTGTAGCTTTGTAGTATGGTCTGAAGTCAGGGAGTCTGATTCCTCCAACTCCGTTTTTTTCCCTTAAGACTGCTTTGGCTATTCGGGGTCTTTTGTGTCTCCATACAAATTTTAAT
Source organism: Phocoena phocoena (assembly GCF_963924675.1). Classification (NCBI taxonomy): domain Eukaryota; kingdom Metazoa; phylum Chordata; class Mammalia; order Artiodactyla; family Phocoenidae; genus Phocoena; species Phocoena phocoena. The sequence continues at coordinate 12,059,874 of NC_089232.1, read as the reverse complement.
ATTTTTTGTTCTAGTTCTGTAAAACATGCCATTGGTAATTTGATAGGGATTGCATTGAATCTGTAGATTGCTTTGGGTAGTATAGCCATTTTCACAATATTGATTCTTCCAATCCAAGAACATGGTATATCTCTCCATCTATTGGTATCATCTTTAATTTCTTTCATCAATGTCTTATAGTTTTCTGCATACAGGTCTTTTGTCTCCCTAGGTAGGTTTATTCCTTGGTATTTTATTCTTTTTGTTGCAATGGTAAGTGGGAGTGTTTCCTTAAATTCTCTTTCAGATTTTTCATCATTCGTGTATAGGAATGCAAGAGATTTCTGTGCATTAATTTTGTATCCTGCAACTTTACCAAATTCATTGATTAGCTCTAGTAGTTTTCTGGTGGCATCTTTAAGATTCTCTATGTATAGTATCATGTCATCTGCAAACAGTGACACTTTTACTTCTTCTTTTCCAATTTGTATTCCTTTTATTTCTTTTTCTTCTCTGATTGTCGTGGCTAGGACTTCCAAAACTATGTTGAATAATAGCAGTGAGAGTGGACATCCTTGTCTTGTTCCTGATCTTAGAGGAAATGCTTTCAGTTTTTCACCATTGAGAATGTTAGCTGTGGGTTTCTCATATATGGCCTTTATTATGTTGAGGTAGGTTCCCTGTATGCCCACTTTCTGGAGAGTTTTTATCATAAATGGGTGATGAATTTTGTCAAAAGCTTTTTCTGTATCTATTGAGATGATCATATGGTTTTTATTCTTCAATTTGTTAATATGGTGTATCACATTGATTGATTTGCATATATTGAAGAATCCTTGCAACACTGGGATAAATCCCACTTGATCATGGTGTATGATCCTTTTAATGTGTTGTTGGATTCTGTTTGCTAGTATTTTGTTGAGGATTTTTGCGTGTATATTCATCAGTGATATTGGTCTGTAATTTTCATTTTTTGTAGTATCTTTGTCTGGTTTTGGTATCAGGGTGATGGTGGTCTCGTAGAATGAGCTTAGAAGTTTTCCTCCCTCTACTATATTTTGGAAGAGTTTGAGAAGGATAGGTGTTAGCTCTTTTCTAAATGTTTGATAGAAATTGCCTGTGAAGCCATATGGTCCTGGGCTTTTGTTTGTTGCAAGATTTTTAATCACAGTCTCAATTTCAGTGCTTGTGATTGGTCTGTTTATATTTTCTATTTCTTCCTGGTTCAGTCTCGGAAGGTTGTGCTTTTCTAAGAATTTATCTATTTCTTCCAGGTTGTCCATTTGATTGGCATATATTGCTTGTAGTAAGCTCTCATGATCCTTTGTATTTCTGCAGTGTCAGTTGTTACTTCTTCTTTTGCATTTCCAATTCTATTGACTTGAGTCTTCTCCCTTTTTTTCTGGATGAGTCTGGCTAATGGTTTATCAATTTTGTTTATCTTCTCAGCAAACCAGCTTTTAGTTTTATTGATCTTTGCTATCATTTCCTTCATTTATTTTTCATTTATTTCTGCTCTGATCTTTATGATTTCTTTCCTTCTGCTAACTTTGGGGTTTTTTTGTTCTTCTTTCTCTAATTGCTTTAGGTATAAGGTTAGGTTGTTTATGTGAGATGTTTCTTGTTTCTTGAGGTAAGATTTTATTGCTATAAACTTCCCTCTCAGAACTGCTTTTGCTGCATCCCTTAGGTTTTGGGTCGTTGTGTTGTCATTTGTTTCTAAGTATTTTTTGATTTCCTCTTTGATTTCCTCAGTGATCTCTTGGGTATTTAGTAATGTAGTGTTTAGCCTCCATGTGTTTGTGTTTTATACGTTTTTTCCCCTCTAATTCATTTCTAATCTCATAGCGTTGTGGTCAGAAAAGATGCTTGATATGATTTCAATTTTCTTAAATCTACTGAGGCTTGATTTGTGACCCCAGATGTGATCTATCCTGGAGAATGTTTCGTGCGCACTTGAGAAGAAAGTGTAATCTGCTTGTTTTGGATGGAATGTCCTATAAATATCAATTAAATCTATCTGGTCTATTGTGTCAATTAAAGCTCCTGTTTCCTTATTTATTTTCATTTTGGATGATCTGTCCATTGTTGTAAGTGAGGTGTTAAAATCCCCCACTATTATTGTGTCACTGCCGATTTCCTCTTTTACAGCTGTTAGCAGATGCCTTATGTATTGAGGTGCTCCTATGTTGGGTGCATATATGTTTATAATTTTTATATCTTCTTCTTGGATTGATCCCTTGATCATTAGGTAGTTTCCTTCCTTGTCTCTTGTAACATTCTTTATTTTAAAGTTTGTTTTATCTGATATGAGTATTGCTACTCCAGCTTTCTTTTGATTTCCATTTACATGGAATATCTTTTTCCATCCCCTCACTTTCAGTCCATATGTGTCCCTAGGTCTGAAGTGGATCTCTTGTAGCAGCATATAGATGGGTCTTGTTCTTGCATCCATTCAGCAAGCCTGTGTCTTTTGGTTGCAGCATTTAATCCATTCATGTTTAAGGTAATTATTGATATGTATGCTCCTATAACCATTTTCTTAATTGTTTTGGGTTTGTTTTTGTAGGTCCTTTTCTTCTCTTGTGTTTCCCACTTAGAGAAGTCCCTTTAGCATTTGTTGTAGAGCTGGTTTGGTGGTGCTGAATTCTCTTAGCTTTTGCTTGTCTGTAAAGTGTTTGATTTCTCCATCAAATCTGAATCAGACCCTTGCCGGGTAGAGTAATCTTGGTTGTAGGTTCCTCCCTTTCATCACTTTAAGTATATCATGCCACTCCCTTCTGGCCTGTAGAGTTTCTGCTGAGAAATCAGCTGTTAACCTTAAGGGAGTTCCCTTGTACGTTATTTGTTGTTTTTCCCTTGTTGCTTTCAATAATTTTTCTTTGTCTTTAATTTTTGCCAATTTGATTACTATGTGTCTCAGTGTGTTTCTCCTTGGGTTTGTCCTGTATGGGAGTCACTGTGCTTCCTGGACTTAGGTGGCTATTTCCTTTCCCATGTTAGGGAAGTTTTCGACTATAATCTCTTCCAATATTTTCTCGGGTCCTTTCTCTCTCTCTTCTCCTTCTGGGACCCCTATAATGTGCATGCTGTTGCATTTAATGTTGTCCCAGAGGTCTCTTAGGCTGCCTTCATTTCTTTTCATTCTTTTTTCTTTATTCTGTTCTGCAGCACCGAATTCCACCATTCTGTCTTCCAGGTCACTTATTCGTTCTTCTGCCTCAGTTATTCTGCTATTGATTCCTTCTAGTGTAGTTTTCATTCCAGTTATTGTATGGTTCATCTCTGTTTGTTCTTTAATTCTTCTAGGTGTTTGTTAAACATTTCTTGCATCTTCTCAATCTTTGCCTCCATTCTTTTTCCAAGGTCCTGGATCGTCTTCACTATCATTATTCTGAATTCCTTTTCTGGAAGGTTGCCTATCTCCACTTCATTTAGTTGTTTTTCTGGGGTTTTATCTTGTTCCTTCATCTGGTGCATAGCCCTCTGCCTTTTCATCTTGTCTATCTTTCTGTGAATGTGGTTTTTGTTCCACAGTCTGCAGGATTGTAGTTCTTGCTTCTTCTGTCTGCCCTCTGGTGGATGAGGCTATCTAAGAGGATTGTGCAGGTTTCCTGATGGGAGGGACTGGTGGCGGGTAGAGCTGACTGTTGCTGTGGTGGGCCGAGCTCAGTAAAACTTTAATCTACTTGACTGCTGATGGGTGGGGCTGGGTTCCTTCCCTGTTGGTTGTTTGGCCTGGGGCAACCCAACACTGGAGCCTTCCTGGGCTCTTTGGTGGGGCTAATGATGGACTCCAGGAGGGCTCATGCCAAGGAGTACTTCCCAGAACTTCTGCTGCCAGTGTCCTTGTCCCCACAGTGAGCCACAGCCAACCCCCACCTCTGCAGGAGGCCCTCCAACACTAGCAGGTAGGTCTGGTTCAGTCTCCCCTGGGGTCACTGCTCCTTCCCCCTGGGTCCCAATGAGCAGACTACTTTGTGTGTGCCCTCCGAGAGTGGAGTGTCTGTTTCTCCCAGTCCTGTCGAAGTCCTGCAATCAAATCCTGCTAGCCTTCAAAGTTTGATTCTCTAGGAATTCCTCCTCTCGTTGCCGGACCCCCAGGTTGGGAAGCCTGACATTGGGCTCAGAACCTTCACTCCAGTGGGTGGACTTCTGTGGTATAAGTGTTCTCGTCTGTGAATCACCCACCCAGCAATTATGGGATTAGATTTTGCTGTCATTGCACCCCTCTTACCGTCTCATTGTGGCTTCTCTTTTGCTTTGGATGTGGGGTATCTTTTTTGGTGAGTTCCAGTGTCTTCCTGTTAATGGTTGTCCAGCAGCTAGTTGTGATTCTGGTGTTCTCACAAGAGGGAGTGAGAGCACGTCCTTCTACTCCGCCATCTTGGTTCAGGCTTCAGAAGTTTATTTTAAAGCAAAAGTTTCTTTGTTTTGGCCACGTGGCTTGTGGGATTTTAGTTTCCTGAACAGGGATCAAACCTGAGCCCTCGGCAATGAGAGCTTGGAGTCCTATCCACGGGCCACCAGGGAATTCCCTAAAACAAAGTTTTAAAACACAAAGGCATACATATACATCTTTCATTAGCCATCAAAGCAATGACATCATCACATGTCATGTGGCTTCTGGACAGCTCTACTGAACACACTTAAAAAATGAGAGCGAAGAAAGCAAATACTGTCAGTACTGTTATAAAAATGGTTTTGACTTCACAGACCTCCTGATGCTACCTTAGACTTAAGTTTTCCACACCAAGCCATTGCTCTCTATACCCCTCTGCCCCCAACATTGCACATGTGGACACACACACACACACACACACACACTGTCATCCCCACCACACCTAGGGGAGGAATCACAACCATTGGCTCTCAGTCAATACAAGGCAATCAAACTGCACATAACTTGATAGACTCAATGATCATTATAAAGAGGCAGGGCTGACATTTGCCTCAGTTCTGTCTGCTTGAAACATGAAAGATTTGCAAAATAAATGAATAGTGTAAACAAGATTGCAAGATTGGCATGGGCAAATAAACTGTTTTTACGCACCATCAGGCTCTTTGGAAACAGACTAGACACTGAGCACATAGCTGCTTGACCAATCACCCATTACCTGCAGGACCCATAATGACAAGGCACTCTCAGACAACCCAGCTAAATATCAAAGGTTGCTTATTGCCCACCCTTGGGAAAGATCAGTGCCCCAGACCAGTTCATTTGGCCCACACAGAATAATTTTAAAATACCAATTGGTTCCCAACATGAAAAGCCAGGAGATTTCACATAAAAATCTGAATTTCTGGCTTTTCTTAAAATCTGGCAATACTAGGACTGTTTCAACAGCATGCTTGATAAGAGTGGTAAATGCCCCCTTCAGATGGTGCTTGGTTTCCTTTTGTTTCCCTAACCCACTTCTCTCAATTATATCACCTGCCACACCCACTAGATAGTGTATTTGGTGTTATATAATCTCAGAGCTAACACTACAGCCTTTGTTTTGAAAGTTCATGGCTAGACTCACTTCATTTACACAAAGGTCAGGTTTGCTATAACCTCTACCATCCAGAAGCTCCTCTGGGAGCTGATGGGCATGAAGAAGACCTCCAAGAAGCCAAGAGAATGAGCAAAAAGTCAATGCAACTTCTTCTGGGTAAAGGCATCACACTAGGTTAATTTACTTCTATTTTATGCACAATTCTAAAAGCTTTTTTCAAATCTGATGTTATAGTCCAAAGACGAAAATAATTAGAAGAAAAATATTCCACCTTGTGAACATAAGGAGGAATCCCTTCCCCTTCAGCCCCCACTCAAAACACACACACACACACACACACACACACACACACACACACACACACAGTATAAGAAATTTTTAAATCAATATTACTGGTGGAAATAGGAGTAAACACTCTTCCCAATGTTGAGACTTATAGCTACAATAATCAAGAAAAATGGTATCGGTAGAGGAATAGACACATAGGTAAATGGAACAAAATAGAAAACCCAAAAATAGACCCACACGAGTATGCCCAATTCATTTTTGATAAAGGAGCTAAAGCAATTCAATGGAGGAAAGATATCCTTTTCAATAAATAGTGCTGGACAACTAGACATCCATAGGCAAAAAATTAACCTCAACCTAGACCTCAAACCATACACAAAAATTAACTCAAAACAGATCATGGACATAAATGTAAAACATAAAACTTTATATTAACCTTCTAGGAAAAAAAAACTGGAGAAATTCTATGGCACCTAGGACTATGCAATGAGTTATTAAACTCAACACCAAAAGCATGATTCAAAAAAGGAAAAATTGATCATTTGGACCTCATCAAAATTCAAAATATTTGCTCTGCAAAAGACCCTATTAAAAGAATGAAAAATGAAATTACAGACAGGGAGAAAGTATTGGCAAATCATTTATCTGACAAAGAACTTATATCTAGAAGACATTAAGAACTCTCAAAACTCAGCATTTAAAAAACAAACCATGCAATTAGAATATAGGCAAAAGACATGGACAGACCTTTCACCAAAGATGATATGCAGATTACAAACAAACACAAGAAAAGATAGTCAACATCGTTAGCCATTAGAAAAATGCAAATTAAAACCACGCTATCACCCCCATACCTTTCAGAATGACTAGAATGAAAAAATGGTGATAACATCAAAGGCTAGCAAAGATGTGGAGAAACCGGATCACTCATACACTGCAGTGGAAACAAAATGGCAACAGCCACTCTGCAAAATAGTTCGGCAGTTCTGTTTAAAACGAAAAAAGAACCTGCCTATGACCCAGGAATTGCACTCTTAAGCATATGTCCCAGAGAAATGAAGATTTAAGTTCACACAAAAACCTATAGTATGCAGATGCTTTATGGTCATTTTATTCGTAATGGAAAACTATGAAACTGGAAACTATCCAAATATCTTTCAAGGGGGTACATCTATAGAATGGAATACGATGCAGCAGTAAAAAGGAAAGAACTACTGATACATCCAACAACTTAGATAAGCCTCAAGTAAATTATGCTGAGTGAAGAAAAGCCAATCTCAAAAGGCTACCTACTTCATGATTCTATTTATATAGCACTCATTAAATAGCACAGAGATGGAGAACAGATTAGTGGCCGCCAGGCGTTAGGGATGAGGGAATAAGGTGGGCGTGTCTATAACGGGGTAGCAAGAGGGAGTGGTGTGGGGATGATATTGTTGGTATCGTGATCATAGCGGTTACATGAAGCTACATGTGTAATAAAATTATGCAGAGCTACACACAAGTGAATGCATGTAGAACTGATGAAATCTAAATAAACTCTGTGGATTGTACCAATGTCAGCTTCCTGTTTTTGATATTGTCCTATAATAATGCAAGATGTTAACCTTGGGAGAAGCTGGCTGAAGTGTGCTCAGGACGCCCCTGTACATTCCTTTGCACCTTCCGGTGAATCTGTGATTATTTCAAAATAAAAAGTCTTTTAAGCCTACATCATTTTAACATTAGAAGGTCCCTTTTACTGTTGGAACTCACATTTTTATAGTGATCAAGATGCAGCACCAGTGGTCCCTGGCCTCCCAGAACTCACAGTTCCTGCTGATTTCTTGCGTAACCCTGGCCAAATAACATCTCTCCTATGGCACTCAATCTCCCATCTTCAAAATGAAGAATGAATAACTGTTAAAACTCTTGCATTCTTGAGATGAAGAGCCTCACATAGACGGGGGAGGATGTCACGTAATATAAATGTGGGTTTTTCACTCAGTCAACCCTAGGAGACAGAGGGAAAATACCAGGATATGGCAACCAAGGAGACAATACACAAATGAGGACCACTAGACATCTGCTCTGGGCCCTACAGCCCAACTGGTATGGCCAGCTGATGGAGGATGAAGAAATGGGGGCTTCTAGAAAAGATGGGAGTGGAGCTAAGGAGGGAGGAATGAAGAACACGTCAGGGCAGTGCCAGTCGCCGCTTGATCCAGCCACACGTACATGTGGGTATGAAAGACTCAGCCTGCAAGCTAAGCACAACCCTTCCCTCTTCAGTTCCCATCAGCTGGCAAGATTTCATCATGGTCTTACTGCCTAAACTGGTGCCCGGGTACCAGCCTATTTAGGGCATCTCATCCAGTTTCATGGTTTCCAATATGATCTATTAGCCAATAACGTCCATAGTTCCATCTTTCGCCCTCACCTCTCCCATGAAATTGACACTTGTTTATCTAATTGCCAACAGCACTGACACTTGGCATCTCAAACTGCAAATGGCCAAAACTGTTGCCTCCCTGTCACCCAAATTTTCTTCTTCCCCAATTTTCCTCCTCTGGAATCAGCACCCCTGACCCTCCAACCCTCCACAATCCCAGTGACTCCACCTCCAAGATATATTCCAAGTCTGTCCACTTCCCTCCATCCCCATTGCTACCATGAGCCCCAAGGCATCTTTTCTCCTCTGGACCAGAGTCTCTGCTTCACCTCTGAATGATCCTTCTACAGGGACTTCCCTGGTGGTGCGGTGGTTAAGAATATATCTTGCAATGCAGGGGATGCAAGTTTGATCACTGGTTGGGGAACTAAGATCCTACATGCTGCGGGGCAACTAAGCCCACGCGCCACAACTAGAGAGAAGCCTGCGCACGCAACAAAAGCCTGCGCATGCCACAGTGAAAGATCCTGTGTGCCACAACTAAGACCCAATGTGGCCAAATAATAAATAAATAATTTTTTTGTTTAAATGACCTTTCTACAGCGTAAGCAGTGTAAGTTAGATCCGGTCGCCCCCCCCCCCAGCTTAAAGCCCTCCAATGGCTTGCCACCTCACTTAAAACAAAATTCAAATTCATCACCCTGGGGAATAAGGCCCCTTTTACCTCTCTGACATCATCCCCTCCACTCCCCTTCTTGCCCACTCACTGTGCTGTATGGGGCTTCCTTTGGTTCCTCAGACACCACAGGGCCTTTGCACATACTGTTGCCTGTGCCCGGACTGGAAGCTCCTCCCCAGATCTTCTCACACCTGGCTCCTTCTCACGGGTACCCCTCAGAAACCTACCCTGACCAAGCTTTCTCAGGTTACATGCCTGCCACCCTCTCCCACATCGCCTGTTTCATTTCCTTCAGACTGTGTGTCACTATCAGAACATTTTCTTAATTTATTATTCAGAGCTGGTCCCTTGCCTGTCTCCACCACAGGAACACAGGCAATGTGTGAATAGGTGCCTATAACATACCCTGGTACACAGGAGATGCTCAATAGTATTTGTTAAATGAGTGAATTACAGAGAAGCAGCCCCCTGTACCTCCCTGGCTGTGTACATAAGTTTGTCCAGGTTACCTGACAGTTCTCCCACTGCAGCCCTTCCTTGATTTATTGGACTGAAATGTAACCCCCAAGCTCACTCTTAGTTTCTTCCTCTTGGAGCTGAATCATAGTCTCTAAACCTCCAGCAAACTGCCGAGACCCAGTTTCCAACCAGATGGACTGCACTGAGGTCTCAGCTCCATCTGCCGTGGTCCTCAGGGTCCACCGAGGTGCTCGCAGCTCGTCGCTCAGGTCCCAGCTTAAACGTCAGTTCTTTGAGGAAAGCTGTCCTCATTCTGCCCCAACCGCCCTCCCTGAAGAGAGGAAGCTCCTCAGCAGCCATCACATCCTGCCTCCCCCACCACTGGGAGAAGTTGCTCATCTGATGCTCTGACATGCACTGGGGTACCAGAGACCAGGGAGCAGGCTAATAGCCCACAGCTGTGTGCATGCCCTGTGCCCAGGCAGAGTGGGCTCCCTTGTCCTGTGGCAGGAATCTGAGAAAGGTCATGGTTCCTAAGACAGATTCTGGCCATACTCTCCCTCTTGAGAAAAGTCCCAGCCATCCCCCTTTCTTCCCTCTGCTTCATGCTTCCAGGTAGTTAATTAATGCACCTGGTCAGAACCTTCTGGAAGGAGACCCAGGCTATTCATCACACTTTCTCCATAACAACTCTCATCCATGAGGCTGGCTTGTGAGTACTATTTCACATACCTAACCATCTAGATTCAGAGGGTAGGAAACTTGAGAGCGTTCCTTCTCTAGCCTTGAGCCGATCCATGGGCCCCCCCAACAGAGATATCAGAGAAGCCCTATGTTGGGGTGTCATTGGATGCTTGACAAGTCATTCACAGAGCTAGTCCTTTGCTCCCTGCTGAGCTATTATAATTTGCACATACAGGTTCCTTTATAGGGAACCTAGAGGGAAGGAGACAGATGTAATGGATTCAGCCACCAAATCCTAGCCCGAAACCTCACAGTAAGTAAAAGACGCGGCACGTGGTGTGTTCTCAATGCATAGTCATTGATTGATTGAGTTCAATCGGAGAGGACAACACAACCTAAAATCCTAGAAGTGGGAAGACCCCAGGCTTGGTTAGGGAGACCGCAAGTGGGCTTCGTGGCTGAGAAAGTCTCACTCAGAACTCTAGTGGTAAGAGTAGAAAGTCACCCCAAGAAATCTAGAGGCTGCTATTTCATTGCACTACTCTGCAGGCCAACCCCCCACCCCCAGGGTCTTTCAGGCAGGAGAGGATTGCTTCAAGTGTTTCCTTTTACAGTGTTTCCTTTCATGCAGTGTGAAAGCCCGATCTGGGCAGAGAAGGGCTGAACTGGGAGATGAGATAGAAGGCAGAAGCCAAGGACGATATAGGATGGATGAACAACAAGGTCCTACTGTACAGCGCAGGGAACTATATTCAATATCCTGGGATAAACCATAATGGAAAAGAATATGAAAGAGAATATATATGTATAAGTGTATCATTTTGCTATACAGTAGAAATTAACTGTAAATCAACTATACTCCAATAAAATTTAAAAAAAAAAAAAACAGAAGAAAATCTTTACAACCTTGGGTTAGGCAAAGACTTCTGAAATGTGAAACAAAAATGCATGAAAATTAAGTAAAGGAAAAAAAACGCATGAATTGGACTTCATAAAAATTAATACTCGTAATAGCTCAAAATGGAAACAGCCTGTGTGTCAATCACCAGGTGAATGAATAAACACAGTATGACATTTAAAAAAAAAAAAAAGAAGCCAAAAGTGATGAGGGACAGCTGAACTTGGGCAGGTCCGGGGCCTGGAGAGAAGCAGGCACCTTCCTAAGGAAGTATAATCTAGGTAGTTGTTACAGACCCTTCCTTACCTCTGGACAGGAGCAAGCCATCAGCACCAAGACAAAGGAGGAAAAACAAACCAAGACAGAGATGGGCTTGGGACAAACCCTGGAAGCATGTGGAGTCAGTGGTAGACAGTGTGACACTGAAAACAACCAGAAAAAATGTAAACCTAACATTTACATAGTGCTTACTAGGGACTTCCTCTTGGAGCTGAATCATAGTCTCTAAACCTCCAGCAAACTGCCGAGACCCAGTTTCCAACCAGATGGACTGCACTGAGATCTCAGCTCCATCTGCCGTGGTCCTCAGGGTCCACCTAGGTGCTCCCAGCTCGTCGCTCAAGAAATAATGAGCCAGCATCTTAAATTCACTAGATTCTAGTTTTTTGGGTTTTGTTTTACATCAAATTGCTAAAGTATCAAATAAGAACAAAATGAAGAAATTAACAGAAGGGGAGGTATGGGCCGCAAATATCTCACCATGTGGACATACTGAAGTCTGATGGGCCAACGCCTCCACCGTGTATTTGGCTGTGTGAAATGTCTTCAGTGATTCTCTACTGTAAATACAAGGACAACTCTGTAGGAATTAATATATCTCGAAGGTGTTGGGGACCCTCACTCTGCAGTCTTCTCTCTGAGGGTTCACAGGCCAAATCCAAATATCGATACTTCAAAGACCATTGCTCGCAATCATGCAAACCAGGGCAGAAAAGAAACTTTTAAAAAGCCCAGAAATTACACCCTATGTGAGAAAACAAGGAGGATTTGGGGTAATGGATTTTTTTTTTTCCCCTCTATGGTGTTTCCAAATTTCCTCAATGAGCCTTAAAATGCTTTTAAAGTAAAGGAACGAACAACCATTACACATATGAGAAGTCGAGGTCGTGAAGAAGGGGAGAAGTTCTTCAAGGTATTTTGCCAGACGTTTCATTTCCATGAATTCGTGTTAACAGAAGCTGTAGTAATAAGACCAGAGAGACACCATTGTTGCATAATCAAGGAAACCCACATCACGCTGCCTCTTGTCTTCCTAGGCCAGTGTCACAACTGAAAATACACATTGTAGTCAACTGCATGTCACAAATTAGAATGACGTGGTGAGAAAAGACAAACAAGAAACCCTCTGATTGACTCATGGCAGCCGACACACACGGCCCAGCTGGCTCCACCATGCTCGTCTTCAAAGGAAGGAAGAAGCAAACAACTTCTGTGACCACAACAGGAAGGACCTTATGCCCTTAATGAACGACATGGAGATGATCCTACCCCATTTGCAAAGTGCTTGCCGCTCCTTACCTTATCTGACCGGGCTTCTGAGGAGATGAGACAGATAGTATCAAATCTGACAAAGAAATTGTATACAAAATAGATAAAGAAGAAAAAGTAAATATGGAACTCCTCTGCAATGATTCTAAGACCTAGTTACAATGGCAGGGCGGTGTTCACACACATATCCACCAAGCAGTTCTCTGCCACACAAGCTGGGTGTCCTACGGTTCAGCTCAGTTCTAACACTATCTCCCCAAGACAGCACCAGACTCCACAGGTTAAGGGCTCAGTCCCACAAGATGCTCCCACCCCACTTCAAGTGCCCATCGCAAGTCGTAGGTCCCCAGGTCGCCCTCAACTTCTGTCCGACTTGGTTACACATCAGGGGTTCCCACGACCCCCTCCTCGGTTTCGGTTCAATTAATTTGCTAGAGCGGCTCACAGAACTCAGGGAAACACTTACTTATACTTACCAGCTTACTAAAGGATACAGATGAGCAGCCAGATGTGGAGATACATAGAGCGAGGTCTGAGAGGGTCCCGAGTGCAGAAGTTTCTGTCCCTGTGGAGTTGGGATGAGTCACCGTCCTGGTGTAGATGTGTTCGTCCATCTGGAAGCCCTCTGAACGGCGTACCATTGGCATTTTATGGAGGCTTCCTCAATGTGGGCATGATCAATTATGAGCTCCATTTCCAGCGCCTCTCCCCTCTCTGGAGGATGGGGTGGGGCTGAAAATCATAGCCTCTAATCACGGTTTGATCTTTCCAGTGATCAGTCCTCATCCGAGAGTCACACAGAGTTGCCTTAATAGAACAAAAAGATACTCCTAGTGCCCTTATCACTTAGGAACTTACAAGGGTTTTAGGAGCTCTGTACCAGGAATCAGGGGCAGAGAGCAGTATAAATATTTCCCATTATCCCACATCTTCCAACACAATAAGACAAACGACCAAATTTTTTTTTAAATGGGCAAAAGATTTGAACAGAAACTATCTACAAAAGAAGATATGTGAATGGTCCATAAGCACATGAACAAATGCTCAACATTGTTAGCCATCAGGAAAAAGAAAATTAGAACCGCAGTGAGATGCCTCTATATACTCACTTAGATTAGTCTAACATTCAATAAAACAAAGAGTATTGGCAAAGATGTAAGCAACTGGATCTCTCACACATTCCTGGAGGGAATACAAAAACGGCATCACCATCATAAAGACCTCTAGCAGCTTCTTACAAACTGCGAAATGTATACTTACCATATGACCCAGCAATTCCAGTCCTAGCTACTTAAACAAGAGAAACGAAAACGTAAGTCTCCACAAAGACCTGTACACGGATGTTCATCATAGCTCTATCGGTAACTGTCAAAAACTGGAAACAAATCAATTGTCCATCAGAAGTCAAATGAATATGCAAATTTATGGTACATCTATACAATGGAAAACCACTCAAAAATAGAAAGGAATGAACACTGTTTTTGACAAACACAAAAACATAGCTGAATCTCAGAAACATTAGGCTGGGCAAAAGAAGCCAGCTATAAAACACTACACCATGTATGATTCCATTTACATGAAATTAGACAAGGGGGCAATTGAAGCTGCAGTGGTAGAAAGTAGGTAAGTGGTTGCCTGGGGCGGGAGAGGGACGCTGGCTGCAAAGGGGCGTAAGGGAACTTTAGGGGGTGATGAACATACTCTAAGACTTGGTTGAGGTATTCATTTCACAAGTCTTTTTATTTGTCAAAACTCCTCAAGGTGTACATTTAAAAATGGATTTTTAGGGACTTCCCTGGAGGTCCAGTAGTTAAGACTCCGTGCTTTCTACTGTAGGGGGCAGGGGCTTGATCCCTGATGGGGGAACTAAGATCCTGCTTGTTACGGGGGCCCCCCCTCAAAAAAACCCAGTTTTTTCTTGTATGTAAATTATAATTCAGTAAGGTTGATTTTTTAAAAGAAAACAATATAACAAAGTGTGACTTCATTTAGGCAAATTAAAACAAAAGAGTGTAGGGCTCCCCTGGTGGCGCAGTGGTTGAGAGTCCGCCTGCCGATGCAGGGGACAAGGGTTCGTGCCCCGGTCCGGGGGAATCCCACATGCCGCGGAGCGGCGAGCCATGGCCGCTGAGCCTGCGCGTCCGGAGCCTGTGCTCCGCAATGGGAGAGGCCACAGCAGTGAGAGGCCTGCGTATCGCAAAAAAAAAAAAAAGAGTGTATGTGTGTATACTTGCACAGGATGCCAACCAACCGAGGGCAAGGTCACCTCAGATCAGGGAGTGCATTTGGAAGTGAGACACTGTAAACCAGGACTTGGACCTTTTCTTCTACAAATTCTGTGCTGTTTGAACTGTGTGAAAAAACAACTTAGAAGAAGACAGAACTTAAGTGATTTGTCCAGGAAACACCAGAGTCAGATGGGATCTAAGTCCAGGCTTTCTGATTCCATGTATGGGAATGACCCAGCTCCCAAGAGGGGGATCAAAAGGAAGATGTTCTCCATCACCGGCTGCTCATTTTGGCAGTATGCAAAACCATGTCCAAATGCCACTTAGAAAATTCCTAATCATGGAAAACATTGCTCAGTTTCAGCAGAAACACTTAATGCCGTGATTTCCGATTTCAATTGTTAAATAAATATTTGTCTTTTTTACCAATAACTTCTTCTCAGGAGTAGAAAAAGCTGTCACTCTGCTTCCTCATCCTCAGCTGTCACTTTGGCACAGACAGTACTCACAGACTCACCTGTCAATGCTGTCCACCAAGCCGACAGCTCAGCCTTTCCTGGTCCCATCAGAAATAATTCTCTGAGCATTCTAGAATGCTATAACCTAGAACTCAAAAAATTCTGCACCTTACTTCCAAAAACATGAATCATGGCAAATTTTACATCAACCATCTTTTAATGCCGCCGGATTGGGCACGTCTATAAATCTATTTTCAATTTTAGAATAGTGCCTGGTACATATAGCATATTTAAGGAAGCAACAGACAGACATAGAGGTGAAAAACAAACAAATGTCAGATTTCTCTTATGACACTTTTGTGGGGAGGGTTTGATTTTCTCCCTATTTCTTTTTTTTCTTTTTTTAACATCTTTTTTGGAGTATAACTGCTTTACAATGTTGTGTTCGTTTCTGCTGTATAACAAAGTGAATCAGCTATATGTACACATATATCCGCATATCTCCTCCCTCCTGCACCTCCCTCCCACCCTCCCTATCCCACCCCTCTAGGTGGTCAAAAAGCACCGAGCTGATCTCCCTGTGCTATGTGGCTGCTTCCCACTAGCTATTTGACATTTGGTAGTGTATGTATGTCCATGCTATTCTCTCACTGCGTCCCAGCTTACCCTTCCCACTCCTCGTGTTCTCAAGTCCATTCTCTACATCTGTGCCTCTATTCCTGTCCTGCCCCTCGCCAGCAATCCCACTACTGGGCATATACCCTGAGAAAACCATAATTCAAAAAGAGTCATGTACCACAATGTTCATTGCAGCACTATTTACAATAGCCAGGACATGGAATCAACCTAAGTGCCCATCAACAGATGAATGGATAAAGAAGATGTGGCACATATACACAATGGAATACTACTCAGCCATAAAAAGAAACGAAATTGAGTTATTTTTAGTGAGGTGGATGGACCTAGAGTCTGTCATACAGAGTGAAGTAAGTCAGAAAGAGAAAAACAAATACTGTATGCTAACACATATATATAGAATCTCCCTATTTCTTTACTGAGTTTAGCTTTTCTCTGCCAAAGTCTATAACAGACCCCAGACTGGTGAACTCAGAGGCGCTCCCCAGAACTGTGGGTACATAACCACTAGGTGGCGGGAGAGTTCCTTGCCGGGGACCTGGGGGCGCGGGGTGTAAACATCCACACTGCTGCCCTCGATGGAGTGACTGTTTGGGGCTTTCTGACCCACAGCTTTCTAGGAAATGCAGAATCTGTTTGTGAAAGCCTCCAGAACATGCGTATCCAATGATGAAAATACTATATATTCTTCAGAAGAAAACCATGGCAAACTCATTTTAAAAGATGTTTCCATCTTAAGGTTTTGAAGGCAGACACTTTTCCAGCAAGGCAGTCTTTTATGGCTCTGGTGAGACTTGCTTTGCTTTGCCTGCAAACACACTGTTCGTCAATCAGACTAGAGCCAACACCTAGCTCACCCTTCAACTGCTGTGTGATATGAAGGATTTATCTCTCTCATTGCTTCCTGGTAGCTTATCTCTCTATGGGGAGAAATAGCTGATAGGATGACCATTAGCCCAAATCTGGGAATGGGGAACAGGGAAGCCTTGGTGGCAGGGTAGAATTTGAGAATTTAGCTAAGGGATGACTTCTACACACGCCCACTTTGCATTTTCTTCTGCCTTTTCTCAACTGCTTTCTACAAACCCCTCCGCTTCCCGCCTTCCAAAACAACCCCAGGAAAAACCGGTTTGTGGACTTAAGGAGATCCAGGTGACAGTGTCAGTGGGACAGCTTTCTAAGGGATTTCCAAGGTTAACCTTCATTCCACGTGAGATTTGTCTGACCCCAACCTACACCTGCTCAAACCTGCAACTCTACATTCAAGGGCCAGACAACCTTCCCGCTAGACTAGACTAGACTCTAGGAGGAAGGAGAGGGTCCAGGGAGAGCCTGTCCTTCTCCAGGCTGAGCCCTGCGGTGCGTGGGTGACCAACACGCAGATCCGTTTAGACATCTAAGAGAGCCCAAGGAAGCCGCAAGCCTTACAGAAACTAGACATGACAAAAACAGTAGCAAGAAAAGTCTAAACAGAAGCCAGTCTGCAGACAGACACACAGTTTCCAGGAAAGTTCAGGAAAATGTCCAAAAGCTGCCTTTACCCCATATCTCAGCAGTGACAGGGGCCTGCGGGCCTGAACGTGGGTGGTTGGGAGAAGAAAGACACAAAGCATCCTGCAGCGGGAACCATGGGGAGCAAGGCCAACGACCAGAGACCAGACAGGGCCAGACGCAGCTCAGCAGTTCCCATGAAGCATCACAGACCCGCTGCCCACTCCCCACCAACAGCTCTATGCTGTGAAACCCCTCCACATGTTGGGCACCCTCATGGAAGAAAGAGGAGGAGTGTTGGAACCCTGACCTGGCTGAGTTTAAACCTAAAATGACCATGAAATTTTTGAATTGCCTGAGTTTGCCTGAAAGAAAAAAAAAAAAAAAATGACGGCTTCCAACAGAGATGAAAGGGGAGTTACCAGAAAAAAGGAGGAAAGTTCCTATTGTTCTCCCCTGTGTATGTGACCTGTGAAACGTGCTCACTTCCTGGGAAAAGGCCAAAAGCTGAGCTCTTAGCAATGGGACATGGGCTGACTTCCATTTCTGGACTTTGCCCAGAGGGCAGGGAAATCACTATTCAAAGGAAGGAAGTGAGCCCCAGAAACAAGCCCCGTGATCATTCTAAGTTGACATCGCTGCGAGGCAGGTCGTGGGATCCTGTTTTGCAAACGGGGCAGCTGAAGCTCAGGGTGGTTAAACAACCTCCCCAAATTTGCTGGTGGAGAATAGAGCTTGAATGTGGACCCAGCAGTTCTACACTTTGAACCTGATCCCTTTTCATCCCATCTCTCTCCTACTTCAGTGCACGAAATGCTTAACTTTCTTAAATCAGAAATAATAGTAATGTTGCCGAGATTTGGCCTCTATACACCGGTGCCAGATAAAATCTTGGAGACAAGAGTTTTGGGTGAAGTAGAAAGAAATAGCTTTATTGCTTTGCCAGGCAAAGGGGGCCACAGCGGGCTAATGCCCTCAAAACTGTGTGTCCCAACCTGGAGGGACACACAGTAAAGTGATAGTTTTACATTGATGGTTCAAAGAGGGTGTGATCAGGTAGTGGACAAGCTTCTGATTGGTTGGTGGTGGGGTAAGTGGGAGTCAGCATCATCAACCTCCTGGTTCCAAGCCGTCTAAAGTCTGTGTTCTTGTGGTCAGTAGTTTTCATCTAGTGGAGGTCTGCTTCCTGTAAAAACAACTCAGGGATGTGTGTCAGGCCTTTATATCTTTCAGGGAACTCTGAGTTTGGTGATTCTGCCATGTGGCAGATTTCTAGTCTAAATTGTTACCAGTTCCCCAGCCCCACAGCTTTTCTTTGTTTCTACATCTTCACATTTACCAATCATTAACTCTTTTTTTTCCTCCGGTTGTGTCAGGTCTTAGTTGAGGCTGGCAGGCTCCTTAGTTGTAGCCCGTGGTTTCCTTAGTTGCGGCTCACCAGCTCCATAGTTGTGGCATGTGAACTCTTAGTTGTGGCATGCATATGTGATCTAGTTCCCTGACCAGGGATCAAACCTGAGACCCCTGCGTTGGGAGCTCTGAGTCTCAACCACTGCACCACCTGGGAAGTCCCCAACCATTAACTCTTTTTTTTTTTAATTTTATTTTTTTACACAGCAGGTTCTTATTAGTTATCTATTTTATACATATTAGTGTATATATGTCAATCCCAATCCCCCAATTCATCCCACCACCACCAATGCCCCCGCCACTTTCCCCCCTTGGTGTCCATATGTTTGTTCTCTACATCTGTGTTTCTGTTTCTGCCTTGCAAACTGGTTCATCTGTACCATTTTTCTAGATTCCACATATATGCATTAATATACGATATTTGTTTTTCTCTTTCTGACTTCACTCTGTATGACAGTCTCTAGGCCTATCCACGTCTCTACAAATGACCCAGTTTCATTCCTTCTTATGGCTGAGTAACATTAAATTGTTTACGTGTACCACATCTTCTTTATCCATTCATCTGTTGCAACTTAGGTTGCTTCCATGTCCTGGCTATTGTAAATACTGCTGCAATAAACACTGGGGTGCATCTGTCTTTTTGAATTATGGTTTTCTCTGGATATACGCCCAGTAGTGGGAATGCTGGGTCATATGGTAGTTCTATTTTTCATTTTTTAACTTCCATATGTTCTCCATAGTGGCTGTATCAATTTACATTCCCACCAACAGTGAAAGAAGGTTCCCTTTTCTCCACACCCTCTCCAGCATTTGTTGTTTGTAGATTTTCTGATGATGCCCATTCTAACCAGTGTGAAGTGATACCTCATTGTAGTTTTGATTTGTATTTCTCTAATAATTAGTGATGTTGAGCAGTTTTTCATGTGTCTCTTGGCCATCTGTATGTCTCCTTTGGAGAAATGTGTATTTAGGTCTTCTGCCCATTTTTGGATTGGACTGTGGGTTTTTTTGATATTGAGCTGCATGAGCTGCTTGTATATTTTGGAGATTAATCCTTTGTCAGTTGCTTCATCAGCAAATATTTTCTCCCATTCCGAGGGTCGACTTTTCATCTTCTTTATGGTTTCCTTTGCTGTGCAAAAGTTTTAAAGTTTCATTAGGTCCCATTTGTTTATTTTTGTTTTTGTTTCCATTCCTCTAGGAGATGGGTCAAAAAGGATCTTGCTGTGATTTATGTCATAGAGTGTTCTGCCTAAGTTTTCCTCTAAGAGTTTTATGGTGTCTGGCTTTACATTTAGGTCTTTAATCCCTTTTGAGTTTATTTTTGTGTATGGTGTTAGGGAGTGTCCTAATTAGTGTTCTAATTTCATTCTTTTCCATGTAGCTGTCCAGTTTTCCCAGCACCACTTATTGAGGACGCTGTCTTTTCTCCAGTGTATATTCTTGTCTCCTTTATCAAAGATAAGGTGACCATATGTGCATGAGTTTATCTCTGGGCTTTCTATCCTGTTCTATTGATCTGTATTTCTCTTTTTGTGCCAGTACCATACTGTCTTGATTACTGTAGCTTTGTAGTATAGTCTAAAGTCAGGGAGCCTGATTCCTCGAGCTCTGTTTTTCTTTCTCAAGATTGTTTTCACTATTCAGGGTCTTTTGTGTTTCCATACATATTGCAAAATTTTTTGTTCTAATTCTGTGAAAAATGCCATTGGTAGTTTGATAGGGATTGCATTGAATCTGTAGATTGCTTTGGGTAGTAAAGTCAGTTTTACAATATTGATTCTTCCAATCTAAGAACATGGTATATCTCTCCAGCTGTTTGTGTCATCTTTGAGTTCTTTCATCAGTGTCTTATAGTTTCCTGAGTACAGGTCTTTTTCTTCCTTAGGTAGGTTTATTCCTAGGTATTTTATTCTTTTTGTTGCAATGGTGAATGGGATTGTTTCCTTAATTTCTCTTGCTGATCTCTCCTTGTTAGTGTATAGGAATGCAAGAGACTTCTGTGCATTAACTTTGTATCCTGCAACTTTACCAAATTCACTGATTAGCTCTAGTAGTTTTCTGGTGGCATCATTAGGATTTTCTATATATAGTATCATGTCATCTGCAAACAGTGACAGCTTTACTTATTCTTTTCCAATTTGTATTTCTTTTATTTATTTTTCTTCTCTGATTGCCATGGCTAGGACTTTCAAAACTATGTTGAATAATAGTGGCGAGAGTGGACATCCTTGTCTTTTTCCTGATCTTAGAGGAAATGCTTTCAGTTTTTCACCATTGAGAATGATGTTTGCTGTCGGTTTATTGTATATAGCCTCTATTATGTTGAGATAGGTTCCCTCCATGCCCACTTTCTGGAGAGTTTTTATCATAAATGGGTGTTGAATTTTGTAAAACCTTTCCTGCATCTATTGAGATGATCATATGGTTTTTATTCTTCAATTTTGTTATTATGGTGTATCACACTGATTGATTTGCATATATTGAAGAATCCTTGCATCCCTGGGATAAATCCCACTTGATCATGATGTATGATCCTTTTACTGTGTTGTTGGATTCTGTTTGCTAGTATTTTGTTGAAGATTTTTGCATCTATATTCATCAGTGATATTGGTCTGTAATTTTCTTTTTTTTGTAGTATCTTTGTCTGGTTTTGGTATCAGGGTGATGCTTGCCTCATAGAATGAGTTTGGGAGTGTTCCTTCCTCCACAATTTTTTGGAAGAGTTTGAGAAGGATGGATGTTAGCTCTTCTCTAAATGTTTGATAGAATTCACCTGTGAAGCCATCTGGTCCTGGACTTTTGTTTGTTGGGAGAGTTTTAATCAATGTTTCAATTTCTTTACTTGTGATTGATCTGTTCATATTTCCTATTTCTTCCTGGTTCAGTCTTGGAAGGTTATACCTTTCTAAGAATTTGTCCATTTCTTCCAGGTTGTCCATTTGATTGGCATAGAGTTGCTTGTAGTAGTCTCTTAGGATGCTTTGTATTTCTGCGGTGTCCATTGTAACTTCTCCTTTTTAATTTTTAATTTTATTGATTTGAGTCCTCTCCCTCTTTTTCTTGATGAGTCTGGCTAAAGGTCTGTCAATTTTGTTTATCTTCTGAAAGAACCAGCTTTTAGTTTTATTGATCTTTGCTATTGTTTTCTTTGTTTCTATTTCATTTATTTCTGCTATGATTTTTATGATTTCTTTCCTTCTAATAACTTTGCGTTTTGTTTGTTCTTCTTCCTCTAGTTGCTTTAGGCATAAGATTAGATTGTTTATTTGAGACTTTTCTTGTTTCTTGATGTAGGATTGTATTGATATAAACTTTCCTTTTAGAACTGCTTTTGCTGCATCCCATAGGTTTTGGGACGTCGTGTTTTCATTGTCATTTGTCTCTAGGTAGTTTTTGTTTTCCTCTTTGATTTCTTCAGTGATCTCTTGGCTATTTAGTTTAGCCTCCACGTGTTGGTGTATTTTATGGGTTTTTTTCCCTGTAATTTATTTCTAATCTCATAGCATTGTGGTCAGAGAAGATGCTTGATATGATTTCAATTTTCTTAAATTTACTGAGGTTAATTAGTGACCCAAGATGTGATGTATCCTGGAGAACATTCATGTGCACTTGAGAAGAAAGTATAATCTGCTGTTTTCAGATGGAATATCATACAAATATCAATTAAATTTATCTAGTCTCTTGTGTCATTTAAAGCTTGTGTTTCCTTGTTAGTTTTCTGTCTGGATGATCTCTCCATTGGTGTAAGTAAGTTGTTAAAGTCCCCCACTATTATTGTGTTACTGTCAATTTCCTCTTTTATAGCTGTTAGAATTTGCCTTTTGTATTGAGTACTCCTATGTTGCATAAATATTTACAATTGTTATATCTTCTTCTTGGATTGATCCCTTGCTCATTAAGTAGTGCCCTTCCTTGTCTCTTGTAACGTTCTTTATTTTAAAGTCTATTTTATCTGATATGAGTATTACTACCCCAGCTTTCTTTTGATTTCCATTTGCATGGAGTATCTTTTTCGATCCCCTCACTTTCAGTCCATATGTGTCCCTAGGTCTGAAGTGGGTCTCTTGTAAACAGTGTATATATGGATCTTGTTTTTTATTCATTCCGCAAGCCTGTGTCTTTTGATTGGAGCATTTAATCCATTTACATTTAAGGTAATTATCAATATGTATGTCCCTACTACCATTTTCTTAATTGTTTGGGGTTTGTTTTTATAGGTCCTTTTCTTCTCTTGTGTTTCCCACTTAACGAAGTTCCTTTAGCATTTGTTGTAGAGCTGGTTTGGTGGTGCTGAATTCTCTTAGCTTTTGCTTGTCTGTAAAGCTTTTGATTTCTCCATCAAATCTGAATGAAATCCTTGCTGGGTAGAGTAGTCCTGGTTGTAGTTTCATCATTTTAAATATATCGTGCCACTCCCTTCTGGCTTGTAGAGTTTCTGCTGAGAAATCAGCTGTTAACCTTATGGGAGTTCCCTTGTATGTTGTCATTTTTCCCTTGTTGTTTTTAATAATTTTTCTTTGTCTTTAATTTTTGTCAATTTGATTACTATGTGTCTCAGCATGTTCCTCCTTGGGTTTATCCTGTCTGGGACTCTCTGCGCTTCCTGGACTTGGGTGGCTATTCCCTTTCCCATGTTAGGGAATTTTTCGACTATAATCTCTTCCAATATTTTCTCGGATCCTTTCTCTCTCTCTTCTCCTTCTGGGACCCCTATAATGTGAAGGTTGGTGCATTTAATGTTGTCCCAGAAGTCTCTTAGGCTGCCTTCATTTCTTTTCATTCTTTTTTCTTTATTCTGTTCTGCGGCAGTGAATTCCACCATTCTGTCTTCTGGGTCACTTATCCGTTCTTATGCCTCAGTTATTCTGCTATTGATTCCTTCTAGTGTAGTTTTCATTTCAGTTATTGTATTGCTCATCTCTGTTTGTTTGTTCTTTAATTCTTCTAGGTGTTTGTTCTTTAATTCTTCTAGGTCTTTGTTAAACATTTCTTGCATCTTCTTGATCTTTGCCTCCATTCTTTTCATGAGGTCTTGGATCATCTTCACTATCATTATTCTGAATTCTTTTTCTGGAAGGTTGCCTATTTCCATTCATTTAGTTGTTTTTCTGGGGTTTTATCTTGTTCTTTCATCTGGTACATAGTCCTCTGCCTTTTCATTTTGTCTATCTTTCTGTGAATGTGGTTTTCATTCCTCAGGCTACAGGGCTGTAGTTCTTCTTGCTTCTGCTCTCTGCCTTCTAGTGGATGAGGCTATCTAAGAGGCTTGTTCAAGCTTCCTGATGGGAGGGACTGGTGGTTGGTATAGTTAAGTGTTGCTCTGCTGGGCAGAGCTCAGTAAAACTTTAATCTGCTTGTCTGCTGATGGGTGGGGCTGAGTTTCCTCCCTGTTGGTTGTTTGGCCTGTGGTGACCCAGCACTGGAGGCTGCAGGCTCTTTGGTGGGGCTAACGGCTGACTCCAGAAGGGCTCATGCCAAGGAATACTTCCCAGAACTTCTGCCAGTGTCCTTGTCTCCAAGGTTAGCCACAGCCACCCTGCAGGAGACCCTCCAACACTAGCGGATTGGTCTGGTTCAGTCTCGCCTGGGGTCACTGCTCCTTCCCCTGGGTCCCAGTACGCACACTGCTTTGTGTGTGCCTTCCAAGAGTGGAGTGTCTGTTTCCCCCAGTCCTGTCTAAGTCCTGCAGTCAAATCCCACTAGCCTTCAAAGTCTGATTCTCTGGGAATTCCTCCTTCTGTTGCCAGACCCCCAGGTTGGGAAGCCTGACGTGGGGCTCAGAACCTTCCCTCCAGGGGGTAGACTTCTGTGGTATAATTGTTCCCCAGTTTGTAAGTCACCCACCCAGTGATTATGGGATTTGATATTATTGTGATTGCATCCCTCCTACCATCTCATTGCAACTTCTCCTTTGTCTTTGGATGTGGGGTGTCTTTTTTGGTGAGTTCCAGTGTCTTCCTGTCAATGATTATTCAACAGTTAGTTGTGATTCCGGTGCTCTCTCAAGAGGGAGTGAGCGCACGTCCTCCTACTCCACCATCTTGAACCAATCTTCTCCAATCATTAACGTTTGAATCATCCTTTTACTTCAAAAGACAAGGACACAGGGTCTTGTACAATATTATTATTATTTAGGCATAACAACCCCTATCTCATCTTACTTCTTGTTGATATTTTCAACACTCCATGCCACGGTAAATTTCAAGCCCTTAAGAGTTAGCCATGGCCTTGACATGCAACAACCATCCTTCCAGGAATATTTGTCCATTTCCTTTTTTGTAGACCTGCACTGTCCACTCCCCACACATGGCTCTTGAGCATCTGGAACATAAAGTATAAAACACACCCCTAAAAACACAGACCTACTAGAGAATGGACTTGAGGATACAGGGAGGGGAAGAGTAAGCTGGGACAAAGTGAGAGAGTGGCACGGACATATATACCCTACCAAACGTAAACTAGATAGCTAGTGGGAAGCAGCCGCATAGCACAGGGAGATCAGCTCGGTGCTCTGTGACCACCTAGAGGGGTGGGATAGGGAGGGTGGGAGGGAGAGAGACACAAGAGGGAAGAGATATGGGGACATATGTATATGTATAACTGATTCACTTTGTTATAAAGGAGAAACTAACACATAATTGTAAAGCAATTATACTCCAATAAAGATGTTAAAAAAAAACCCCAAATATCACAGATGAAATAGTTTATATTCTTTATTATGAAATAAGGAACGCAAAATATCTCACTGGTTATTTTTATATTGATTACGTGTTCAAATGATAATATGTTGGATGTCGTGGGTTAAATAAAATTCATTAAAGTTCATTTTACCACATTCTTTTTACTCTTTTAATGTGGATGCTACAAACTTTTAAATTCTGTATGTGGTTCATAGGTCCAGCTTACAATTAAATTTCTATCAGACGGCTCTGCTCAATGAAATGAATTTGATGTCTGTTCTTATGCGATCCTTCGTTGATTACTTTCCAAAGTTTCCAAAGTCAGTGATTCAACAGAAGGACAAAAGGTTCCTGAGACCAAGGTTTTGCCTGAGTTTATTTTTGCTGGTGGTGTTTCTTCCTTATGCTTTCATGTTGCTGTGTTCCAGTGGCGATTAGGAAAGCCAGAAGACAAAACTTGAGAAAGTGCAGAAGTTTTGAAGACGTGAGACCCTGGTTCATGTCCTGGCTCTGCTACTTACTATTTACGGGACCTTGGGCCAGTTACTTAACTCCTCTAAGCCTGGTTTATACCCTGCAAGGAGGGAAGGAGAAGAATAACAGATGCTTAATAATGGTATAAGGATAAAATGAAATAATAAATATGAAGTGGCTGATAACCTCCTTATTTTTCATATAGCTTTGCCAGGCTCCCTGACTGTCCTCATCCTCATTTTGTGTTCACTCCTTAAGCTGTGTTGAAAATGCACTTTGTAAAAGCAATCGATGCATGTGAAGAAATTTGAAAACGCTGTTAAAAAAAAAAAAAAGCAGGGATGGGGAACTGTGCTTACAGAAGTGAACTTCTACCAGGTTTGGGAAAGCACGGTAACTTGTTTGGGGTGCCTCAGTTTCCCCATCCATGAAAAAGGGAGAAGGTTATATGGCAGTAACATTTGGAGGCCCTAAGGTGGGGCAGGCTGTGGGCTTGGAGGAAGTCTCCAGGGTGATCCTGCCTCGCCCACTGAAGACCGAGCAGAGGTGGGCGGGAGTGGACACAGCAAAGGGACATCACTGGGCTCTGATGGGGACTGGGCCCATGACGTGGCAGTCTCTTTCACATGGGTTTCTCCCATTGCTTTCCATTCCTTTTAGGTTTCTGCAGGAACAGCCTCCAGCCCCTGAGTCCCCAGTGTGCCCGCAGCTGGCACCCCCATCTGTCACACAGAAGATGTTTGATCCGTGATAACTGCTGTTGTCCGGTTCACATCAGAAGTAACAAATGAGGGCTTCCCTGGTGGCGCAGTGGTTGAGAGCCCGCCTGCCGATGCAGGAGACACGGGTTTGTGCCCCGGTCCAGGATGATCCCACACGCCGTGAAGCGGCTAGGCCCGTGAGCCATGGCCGCTGAGCCTGCGCGTCCGGAGCCTGTGCTCCGCAATGGGAGAAGCCACAACAGTGAGAGGCCCGTGTACCGCAAAAAAAAAAAAAAAGAAGTAACAAATGAGACAGGCATGTGAAAGACTTAAACAGGAAAGCAACCCGCAAACTGAGATGATACAGCGGGTGGTGGTGGTGAGTCTGGAGCCCAGTATCCTTCTGTTCCCAGATGGGTCATTCCAGGCAGGCCAATCCATCTCAGACGCCCTTCCTCCTCCATGGGACAGGACACCCCAGGCCCCGGCCAATACCAAAATCCTTTCTTTCTGACACTTCATTACTTTTTTTTGTAATGAAAATAATCAAATAAGCCTTCTGTTTCCTACGGTTCAAAACTAGCTACAGAACTAACCCCAGAAATATCTAAATCAAGAAAATATTTATTGTGTGTTTCTCCACTGTTGAAACTCCTATCTTAGCAACATAAAAAATGACCAAACCACAAGCCTTCATCTTCCTATGGATGAGCAAGCCTTCTTGTGTGGCCTTGTCAATCATAATGTAAATAATTTCCATCTTGCCAGTGGTAGCCGATCGGGTGGGCCACTCAGGCATTGCAGTTACACTCTTGATTTATGATTTCCTGTGTGTCTGGTACATTCCTGCTGCAGCTCAAATGACGAAGCAAGACGAGAACAGCCTCTGATGCGCAAGAAACCTTTGGAGCTCCAAGAACCTCAGACTCAGGCAACAGGCGAAAGTGCCCCAACATTTTCTCCAGTAACCAAATGAGAGACTCAGGTGTTCGCTTTGCTTTGGATACAAAGACTGGTGGTTTTACTTGAATCTTCCTTTAGCCAGAACTGCCCCTTCGTGGATGCCCCAACATCCGTGGCCCCTACTAGGTCCCTACTTGGGTCCCTACTTCCACCGTTCTTGCCGACTTGGAAATGTCACTGGCGTTTGTTAAGCTGCTTTTTTTTGTCAATTCTTGGTGTTCAGGTGGGTGTGCACATATCCTCTCTCTCCCTTAACCAGACAAACTCCCCCCACCTCCAACCCCCCCCCGCCGCTGGGGCCTGGCACTTCCACTCCCCCTCCCAGCCTTCCCAGCCACACCTGGTGTGGGATGGGAGGGGCTGAGGCCAGGGGGAGGTGATGATACCAGGAGGACAGGCCCTCTCTCCCCAGAGACGAGGGGCTTCGCCCTCAACTGTGGAAGTTAAGTCCCAGCCTTGGGGTCTGGCTCACATTTTTGGGGGGGCACAACCCGTGTGGCTTGTGGGATCTTCCCTGACCAGGGACCAAACTCGGGCCCATGGCAGTGAGAGCACAGAGTCCTAGCCACTGGACCACCAGGGAATTTCCCCTGGCTCACATTTCTAGAACAGACAAGGTGCAGAACAGATGTTCTTCTGCAAGATGCCGGGCCTCTCCCTCCGGCCCAGCTGTGGAATCAAGTCCCAGCTCTGTGACCTCTGTTTCCCCTCCCGGACCATCAGCACAAATTCCTCACCCCTCTTGCCCAATTTGCATAAACTGAAAGTAACGAGCCCCAGACTCCTCCTGTCACAGGAAACGGGGTTTTTCAGGATTAAACAGAGATGAGTCAACACAATAAGGATCTAACACACGGGCCATGAGTCAAGGCTGGTGTTTCTCTCTCGGGTGTTTGGGGCCCCTTGGAAGGGCTCCTTCTTTTTTTTTTTTTTTTTGGCAGTATGCGGGCCTCTCACTGCTGTGGCCTCTCCCGTTGTGGAGCACAGGCTCCGGACGCGCAGGCTCAGCGGCCATGGCTCACGGGCCCAGCCGCTCCGCGGCATGTGGGATCTTCCCAGACCGGGGCATGAACCCACGTCCCCTGCATCGGCAGGCAGACTCTCAACCACTGTGCCACCAGGGAAACCCCCCCTTTTTTTTTTTTAATTTTTATTGGAGTATAGTTGACTTACAATGTTATGTTAGTTTCTGCAGTACAGCAAAGTGAATCAGTTATACATATTACCTATATCCACTCTTTTTTAGATTCTTTTTCCATATATACCGTTACAGAGTACTGAGTAGAGTTCCCTGTGCTCTATAGGTCGGAAGGGCCCCTTCTTCTTTTTTTTTTTAATAGTTATTTATTTATTTGGCTGCATCGGGTCTTAGTTGTGCCACGCCGGATCTTCATTGCCATGTGTGGGATCTTTAGTTGCGGCACAAGGAATCTTTAGTCGTGGCATGTGGGATCTAGTTCCCTGACCAGGGATCGAACCCAGGCCCCCTGCATTGGGAGCGCAGACTTTTAGCCACTGGACCACTAGGGAAGTCCCAAGGGCTCCTTCTTGAATGTTCCATTCAGCCTCCCTTCTTCCACGGCGTGTCCAGCTTTGGGGACAGTCAGAAAATGGCTTTGGGGGTCAGATGACATGCAGACCCTTCCCATGTGCCAAGGGAAATGCCGTTTGGATAACCTGTTGTTGTCCACTTTTTCCAACAGTCACTGCTCCTCGTGAAGGCCTAGGGCCTCCACTTGCTAGAGGCAGAGAGGATGGAGGCAAGAGGGAGCCCTTCATTAGCTGGAGGGCGTCACATGTGGGTAAAAGACCACAAGCTTGCCTGGAGGCCCAGACTTAGAAGAGCAGACATAGGTTGACATCTGCGGCCAGACACAGGATGGATGGGATCCCCAAGGATAGCCTGTTTTCCCACATGACAGAGCCAAGTCAGCCTGGCCAGGGTCCTAGCGCCAAAGCGGGGAAGAAACATGCCTGTCGGTGCGTGCCTGTGTGCTTGCATTCCTGCAAGATTGCGTGGTGAGCTCTGCACAGCCTCTCCGACTGGTTCGCTCTCAACTGCTGTGCTCAGATCCAGCTGCAAAGATCCAGGCACTGGATGGGATGTGACCCTAACACCGTCAGCATCAGTGGTGGCCTGACTCACAGGTGGCCTCATTTCCTCTCTCATTTGCTCAGTCATCGAGGGCTCCCTGGCTGGGAGTCCAAAAAAACAAATCTGACTCAGTAGCAGTCTGCATGTCAGTCCTTCAGCCAATCCGCCTGTCTATCTGCTGCTGCTGGCTGAGGCACCAGCTGCCAGCCATCTGCTGTGAGAGCCCAGAGTGCATGTCCAGAAAGCAGAGTAGCACGGTCAGGTCACCACCAGCCCCGCGGGACTGCAGTCCTGCATTTCCCCCCATCTCTGCACCCACAGTTGCCACCAGGACCCCCTAATTTAGCTTTCGCTGCCCAGCCCCCCGGTGGGGTTTCCTACAACCCATTAACTTCCTGGCCTCTGATCCCTGCCTTTGCTCTCTTGCCTGGGAGCCAACAGCTCCTGGGTGTATCGCATCTACTGGGCAAAGGAGGATGTGGCCCAAAGCCAAAAACCTGTTCCTCCCTAACCTCTGGGGCTAGAAAACCCCAAAGCGCCAACAGTCCTTCCTTCCTAAGAGCCTCAGGGGACCTGGTTTCTTCGACAGACTTTCCAGGTAACCTAGGATGATAAGTGGGCTCCAGAGAACTCCATGCCAGCCTTCTCCCCACCGCTGACCCCAACTGCAGGGCATACTGAGCCCAACACGGGCACACAAGCAAAAGGGACAGCAGCTAGTGAGCCCCATGGGAAACATCCCCACTGCGTGTGTGTCTATACTTGTGAGGCGGCCGTGCCTCAATCCACAGCAATGATTTTCTGAGATCCACCTCAGTGTCAAGCTTCCAAAGCTATATACCCATAAAACTACCAAAATAGAAAGAGAAAATCACTATTGATGGCAGTACGATCTGGGCTAAAGTATCTGCCTCTGAGCAGAGACAGTTTTACTTTTCACAGTGAACACTTCCACGCTGTCCGATTTCTTACCCTATGTTCGTATACTTTTTAAAAACTAATAAAAAGTTCTAGAAGCCTCCATATTATAGTCTCCAACTTATATATCCTAGAATTCCAGCAGCAGTACAAAAATCCTGTATCAACTATGCTGTAACATGCATATATATTATATAATATATATATGTATACACATCCATATCTATAAAATACAGCCATGGGGCTTCCCTGGTGGCGCAGTGGTTGAGAGTCCGCCTGCCGATGCAGGGGACACGGGTTCGTGCCCCGGTCCGGAAGGATCCCACATGCCGCGGAGCGGCTGGTCCCGTGAGCCATGGCCGCTGAGCCTGCGCGTCCGGAGCCTGTGCTCCGCAACGGGAGAGACCACAACAGTGAGAGGGCCGCGTACCGAAAAAAAAAATACAGCCATGATGCTTATAGCCAATGTCAGTCCGCGAGCATTCTCTCACTTGCCCACCACACACTCAGCTCTGTGCCGCGGATCCTGAAGCAGCATAGGGCCCGGGGCCCTGTCCTTAAGGAATTCACTGAGTATGCAGGGGCCAGACACACACGAGCCCCACCGCTACCCACCCCCAGCAGGCTGTTCCACCTCATCTCTTTTGTGGTACTTCCTTTTCTATCCACTCCCCTCAGGGTGTCCCCTTCTCCCACTCGTCCATCCCCGCAGCTCCAAACACCAAACGCTGCATCTCTAGTCCTCACCTCCTTCCGCATCCTGTATCCACCTCGCTCCCTAAAGGACCTTAGAGCCCAGATCCGAGACGGATATGAGTAGGACGTTTTGTGGGTTTTTTTGCGGTACGCGGGCCTCTCACTGTTGTGGCCTCTCCCGTTGCAGAGCACAGGCTCCGGACGCGCAGGCTCAGCGGCCATGGCTCACGAGCCCAGCCGCTCCGCGGCATGCGGGATCCTCCCGGACCGGGGCACGAACCCGTGTCCCCTGCATCGGCAGGCAGACTCTCAACCACTGCGCCACCAGGGAAGCCCAGCGCCAATCTTTTGTACTGAGTTTAATCGCATCAGAACATTTTGAAACAACCATTAAGTTCTTAAGCTTTTTCACCTCAGAGCCCCACTCACCCCCATGCCACACACACCCACCACCCCATTACCACCAAATACATGGAGGTTTCCTGGCCAGAGTTCCTTAATATCACACAGGACTGATGAGGGAATTAAAGGGGATGGGTGAAGTAGAAATTCTTAGACTCCTGTGGGTATGGCTATCCTGCCAGTTCAAGCTTTCCTGGAGGGCTCAAGGCTCAAGAATTGGGTATTTTCTCTGAGAGTATATTCCCAACTTGTCTCAGAGAAAAGCTACATGCACTCACTTTTTTCCACCCTCACCTCCACCTGGGTGACCCACTGAACTGTTCCCTGGTCTAGCCATCTCTTCCCAAGCACAGCTGTTCAAGGAAAGTAAAACTCTAAGAAGCTTTTTAAAAGCTACACCCCAGCCTTCATATGCTCAGGGCACATAATGAAGCCATCTCGCGGGAGCCGGGAGCTCACCCATCGCTCTCCCTCACCTGCAGCCCCCAAGCTGGTCCTCAGAATGGGACCCAACAAGCCAGAGCCATTTCACCAGGACCTTGGTGGGAAGCCAGAGGCCCTTGTCCAGCCAGCTCAGTGCTTCTGATCTGTCTGGATTAGGTCGATTTGGAAACCCAGACACAGGGTGAGTCACCCCCAACTCACTGCTGTCATCCTTTTATATAAATCTGGAATTGTGGAAGTGCCAGTATTTTTCCCCAGAATTTCTCTCCAGGCTGGGAGAGTTTTATTTGTTTTGTTTTGTTTTCAGAAGAATCAACTGTTTTATTAATCTCAAAGCCCACATCAGTAAACCCACCTCCATGTGTAAAGAAAAGAGTTCAAGGGTTAAGAACCCAGAAGATTTTAGTGCAAAATATACCTAACAGGGAAAAAAAAAAAGAAATGTTCTCTTAAAAATTTACTCTATAAAAGATCCTTTTTCTTAAATTTTCTAATAACTTATTATTTTCAAATATCTACTTTTCACATTCTCCTGTCCTTGTTTTTGAAAATGATAATTCCTTAAGTATTCAATTTTTCTTAAACTAATATTGGGGGTAATTCAAGCCAGGAGAATTTTAAACGTTTCCCACACAGGCTGTCACCAGGACCTCCTTTATATTCCTTGTCACTGAGAAATGTTGAAAACTTCCCAGATTGGATCATTATGTGGATCTTTATGAACCTCAAAAGCTATCAGAAGAGACAGAGCCCCAGAAAGACAAATATAGGAGATCATGGGCCAGGAGACTGTGCAGCTACCTGGGAGCACTTTCTTCCTCAAATCAGGCTTGCGGTAAGATAATGACAGCTTGCCAAGCAGCGTGACTTCTCTTACAGTCTCTTAAGACCCCTCCTTCCATACACTGCAGGCTCCAGGCCCTGAGGGGCTGTGACTCTGTGGGGATGACCGTGGTGCCGGTGGCTTGGTGTATGGTTCCCTGCAGGGTAGGTACCAGGAAAGGAGGAGGAGAAGTGCTGATGCAGGGGCTCATAAGATGGGCTCACAGAGCTCCCTCAGATGGGTTCCCTCAATTCTCTGCAGCCTGCTTTCCTTAGTCAACCCTGTTGAAATTCCTAGAACCACCCTGATCCTCACTTTAAAAAAAATTACAATCTTCGTCTTAGTGGATCCTTATGACCACATGGCTTAGACCCTGTTCAATCCTATTACCACCCCCTCTTCGATCTTGCTTGGTCCTGTCCCAGGCTGTGCTGGTCTCCCCAGCCTCCAAAGCCCTCAGCCGTCCCTCTGCAGTCTGCATTCAAATCTGCCCTCTGGGGTTCTACCTGTCAATGACTCACAGGGGACAAGCTTTGTTGGTTTGTTTTTTTGTTGTTTTTTGTTTTCTGGTACGCGGGCCTCTCACTGATGTGGCCTCTCCCCTTGCGAAGCACAGGCTCCGGACGCGCAGGCTCAGCGGCCATGGCTCACGGGCCCAGTCGCTCCGCAGCATGTGGGATCTTCCCGGACCGGGACACGAACCCGCGTCCCCTGCATCAGCAGGCGGACTCTCGACCACTGCGCCACCAGGGAAGCCCTGTTGGTTTGTTTTTAATTTGGGTCCCAAAGTTTTTCCCAGTGGCATCTTCCTTAGGGAACAAATTACGGTAATATTTATGAAGCACTTATCACGTTCTTGCTGTATGCCAGGTCCTGTATAAAGTATCTTAAGTAGTTTATTACTTTTACTTCTAACAGCATGTTTTACGAGGCTGAGGCTCTTGTCTTCATTTCCCAGAGAGAGACTTGCTCCAGTTGTGGGTGCCACGTTCCAGGTATATCCATGCAGTCAGGCTTGTTATTTCCCTACTGATGTGGGTCTGTGCTGTCTATCAGTTACTAAGAGATGCACATTAAAATTTCCCACTGTAACAGTGGCTTTGTCAGTGGCTTCTTGTTGATCTGTCAATTTTGCTTTATATATTTTTGTATACTATTAGTGCACACATGTTTAAAATTTTATCTTTGTAGTTTTTTTAATCAACATGAGTGACTTTATCTTTAGTAATGCTATTTGTCTTAATGCTTATTCTTCTGTTATTAATCAACAGCTTTATCCTGTTTAAAACTTGCCTAATATACATTCTTTTCATTATTTTGTTTTCAGCCTTTCTTTTTCAAATTTATTTATTTATTTTGGCTGTGTTGGGTCTTCTTTGCTGTGCGCAGGCTCTCTCTAGTTGCGGCGAGGGGGGGGGCTACTCTTCGTTGCGGTGGGCAGGCTTCTCATTGTGGTAGCTTCTCTTGTTGTGGAGCACGGGTTCCAGGTGTGTGAGCTTCAGTGGTTGTGGCACGCAGGCTTCAGTAGTTGTGGCTCACGGGCTCCAGAGTGCAGGCTCAGTAGTTGTGGTGCACGGGCTTAGTTGCTCCATGGCACGTGGGATCTTCCTGGCCCAGGGCTTGAACCCGTATCCCCTACATTAGCAGGCAGATTCTTAAGCACTGCGCCACCAGGGAAGCCCCTGTTTTCAGCCTTTTTGTTTCCTTATATTAAGTGTGTCTATGGTAAAATTGAGCTCTGTTTTTTTTAATCTAGTCTGACAATCTTTGCCTTTTAACTACCAAGTTTAGCTCACTTACTTTGGTGGTGTTTTTTCATATATGTAGATTCACTTCTACCATCTTATTTTGGGCAATTTGTCCCCTTTTTCCATTTCTTGTTTTTCTCTTTTCTTAGGTGGTTTTTGTTTCATTTTGTTTTCATTATTCCATTAATGTTTGTTCACTAGTTTAAAGAAATTATATGTTTTGTCTCTATTATTCTCACACTTAACCTCCAAGAACATTTTTTTTTTTTTTTTCGGTACGCGGGCCTCTCACTGTTGTGGCCTCTCCCGCTGCGGAGCACGGACTCCGGACGCGCAGGCTCAGCGGCCATGGCTCACGGGCCCAGCCGCTCCGTGGCACGCGGGATCCTCCCGGACCGGGGCACGAACCCACATCCCCCGCATCGGCAGGCGGACTCTCAACCACTGCGCCACCAGGGAAGCCCTCCAAGAACTTTTAACATCATATCTAATGAAATAAAATCTAAAATTTGTCAGAATTTACCCCTTCCTCTCAAACAGAAAAGAACCTCAGAATGCTTTAAATCCAATCTCTCTCCTCCCCAAACCTACTGTTACCCAGAATTATAGTTCCCTTGCAAAAAATATTAATATTTGTTAATATTTGTTTAGCTTTATTCAAACCTTGAGCATGTTGTTGGCCCACCATCCCTTCTTACATCCCAGGCCTTCCTAGTGGGTTCATTTTCCCCTCCCTGTAGTACAGCCTTTGGAAGTTGCTTTAATAAAGGCCTCTGGGTATGAAGCCTCTCACCACCAACATCTTTGTTCTTGAAAGATGGTTTTTATGGGGCCCACAATTCTAAGTTGAAGGCATTTGCTTACCATACTGTGAAACTATTTGTCCTGTTTTCTGGCTTTCACTATCACTGTTGAAGAGTTTCCCATCATTCTAATTGTGCCTCTGTAACTAACCAACTTCTTTTTGCTATATCCTGTGCTTAACCTCAACTGTGGAATAATTTTCTTATTGCATCTGGCCTCAAATTATTTCTCTCATCAGCCAAGTCATGCTTTTAAAAATATCTTAATGAAAACTAATTTATCCTGATTTTCCAGATGTCTTCCACTGGGAAAAACTGTTCTATACAACAGTCATCCATATGGCTAGAAATGAAAAGCCTGTTTTTTATTATTATTTAGTTTCTTCTCTATATATTCACCTATTCATACAACAAATATTTGTTGAGAGCCTTCTAATTGGGAGACATGGTACTAGGTGCTGGGTGTACACTGGAGCATAAAATAGATGTGATCTTGCCCTTTGGAACTTACAGCTCAATAGGAGAGAGATTCAATAAACAAGAAAACGAATACATATGAGCACAGAGCATGGCCAGAAGTTGAAAGAAGCTAAAACGTTGTCATATGAAGAGTTGAAGGACTTAGGAAGGTTTGGCCTTCTCCGTAGAAGGCTCAGAAGAATTTTTTTTAAGGCTTTTTATTTCTTAATCCACTTCATCTGGCTCACTTCTGGTTCCACCACTCCACTGAAGCTACTTTGGTGAAACTCTCCTAATTGCCAAACCAAATGGACTCGGCCCATGTCTTAGGCACCATTGGCCGCTTCCATTTCCTTCTCTCTTTGTCCTCTGAGTCACCTGGTTTTTCTTCTGACCTCTGACTCCTCAGTCTCTTGTACTGACAATTCTTGTACTACCTGCTCTCAGGTGGTACCTGTCCTACATATATTCCTTTTTTTTTAATCATCTTTATTGGAGTATAATTGCTTTATATTTTTGTGTTAGTTGCAGCTGTATAATGAAGTGAATCAGCTATACATATACATTTATCCCCATATCCCCTCCCTCTTGCATCTCCCTCCCACCCTCCCAATCCCACTCCTCTAGGTGGTCACAAAGCACCAAGTTGATCTCCCTGTGCTATGCAGCTGCTTCCCACCAGGTATCTATTTTACATTTGGTAGTGTATATATGTCAATGCCACTCTCTCACTTTGTCTCAGCTTACAATTCCCCCTCCCTGTGTCCTCAATTCCATTCTCTAGGTCTGCATCTTTATTCCTGTACTGCCCCTAGGATCTTCAGAACCTTTTTTTTTTTTTTTTAGATGCCATATATATGTGTTACCATACAGTATTTGTTTTTCTCTTTCTGACTTACTTCACTCTGTATGACAGACTCTAGGTCCATCCACCTCACTACAAATAACTCAATTTCGTTTCCTTTTATGGCTGAGTAATATTCCATTGTATATATGTGCCGCATCTTCTTTATCCATTCATCTGTCGATAGACACTTAAGTTGCTTCCATATCCTGGTTATTGTAAATAGAACTGCAATGAACATTGTAGTACATGACCCTTTTTGAATTATGGTTTTCTCTGGGTATCTGTCCAGTAGTGGGATTGCTGGGTCGTATGGTAGCTCTATTTTTAGTTTTTAAGGAACCTCCATACTCTTCTCCATTGTGGTTGTATCAATTTATAATCCCACCAACAATGCAAGAGGGTTCCCTTTTCTCCACACCCTCTCCAGCATTTATTGTTTCTAGATTTTTTGATGATGGTCATTCTGATCCGTGTGAGGTGATTGTAGTTTTGATTTGCATTTCTCTAATGATTAGTGATGTTGAGCATCCTTTCAACATGTTTGTTGGCAATCTGTATATCTTCTTTGGAGAAATGTCTATTTAGGTTTTCTGCCCATTTTTGGATTGGGTTGTTTGTTTTTTTGATATTGAGCTGCATGAGCTGCTTGTATACTTTGGAGATTAATCCTTTGTCAGTTTCTTCATCTGCAAATATTTTCTCACATTCTGAGGTTTGACTTTTCGTCTTCTTTATTGTTTCCTTTGCTGTGCAAAAGCTTTGAAGATTCATTAGTTCCCATTTGTTTATTTTTTGTTTTTATTTCCATTTCTGTAGGAGGTGGGTCAAAAAGGATCTTGCTGTGATTTATGTTATAGAGTGTTCTGCCTATGCTTTCCTCTAAGAGTTTTATGGTGTCTGGCCTTACATTTAGGTCTTTAATCCATTTTGAGTTTATTTTTGTGTATGGTGTTACAGAGTGTTCTAATATCATTCTTTTCCATGTAGCTGTCCAGTTTTCCCAGCACCACTTATGCAAGAGGTTGGCTTTTCTCCAGTGTATATTCTTGCCTCCTTTATCAAAGATAAGGTCACCATATGTGCATGGGTTTATCTCTGGGCTTTCTATCCTGTTCCATTGATCTATATTTTTGTGCTCGTGCCAGTACCATACTGTCCTGATTACTGTAGTTTTTTAGTGTAGTCTGAAGTCAGGGATCCTGATTCCTCCAGCTCTGTTTTTCTTTCTCGTTTGCTATGGTTATTTGGAGTCTTTTGTGTTTCCATACAAACTGTGAAATTTTTTGTTCTAGTTCTGTGAAAAACGTCATTGGTAGTTTTATAGGGATTGCATTGAATCTGTAGATTGCTTTGGGTAGTATAGTCATTTTCACGATATCGATTCTTCCAATCCAGGAACATCGTATATCTCACCAACTGTTTGTATCATCTTCACCTTTTCCACTATTTTATCTTGCAGATCACTTATCCTTTCTTCTGACTCAGTTATTCTGCTATTGATTCCTTCTAGAGAACTTTTAATTTCATTTATTGTGTTGTTCATCATTGTTTGTTTGCTCTTTAGCTCTTCTAGGTCCTTGTTAAACGTTTCTTGTATTTTCTCCATTCTATTTCCAAGATTTTGGGTCATCTTTACTATCATTACTCTGAATTCTTTTTCAGGTAGGCTGCCTATTTCCTCTTCATTTGTTTGGTCTGATGGGTTTTTATCTTGCTCCTTCATCTGCTGTGTGTTCTCTGTCTTCTCATTTTGCTTAACTTACTGTGTTTGGGGTCTCCTTTCCACGGGCTACAGGTTCGTAGTTCCCGTTGTTTTTGGTGTCTGCCCCCAGTGGGTAAGGCTGGTTCAGTGGGTTGTGTAGGCTTCCTGGTGGAGGGGACTGGTGCCTGTGTTCTGGTGGATGAGACTGGATCTTGTCTTTCTGGTGAGCAGGACCATGTCTGGTGGTGTGTTTTGGGTTGTCTGTGAACTTAGTATGATTTTAGGCAGCCTCTCTGCTAATGGGTGGGATTGTGTTCCTGTCTTCCTAGTTGTTTGGCATGGGGTGTCCAGCACTGGAGCTTTCTGGTCGTTGAGTGGAGCTGGGTCTTAGCATTGAGACGGAGATCTCTGGGAGAGCTCTCACCAATTGATAGTACATGGGGCTAGGAGGTCTCTGGTGGTCCAGTGTGCTGAACTGGGCTCTCCCACTCAGAGGCTCGGGCCTGACACCCAGCCAGAGCATCAAGACCCTGTCAGTCACACAGCTTCAAATCTTTTTCAATGTGATCTTTGAGTTAGTTTTCCAGTCTGTTGGATCAAGGAGTTTTCCTTCTTCATATTTTACAAATAATTCTCCCTTTTTTCCCCTTTGTTCTTTCTACTTTCACTCGCTCATTTGTTGCTGGGGGCAGAGGTCTCACACCTGGCTCTTCAGGCCAGAGTCCATAGTGAAAAATGGCTGCTGACACCTCAGTTCCCATATATTCTTTTTGAACTCCCAGGTCCTCTATTACCCTCCTCTATCCCACTCTGGTCTCTAGGAGGCTGACCCACATGGACTGCATCCACTGGGCTCCCTGGCTGTCCAGCTTTCAGTTGGGTTTAGCCTGCAAGAGGAAAGGAGATGAAACCAGAAGGCAGAAGGTGTGAGAAGTGAGAGCATTTATTCCCTGAGCTCCTCACCCAGCTCCTGCAGGGTTGCCCTCTCCATTCAGCTACTCTATGTTCTGGGAAATAG
Source organism: Phocoena phocoena (assembly GCF_963924675.1). NCBI lineage: Eukaryota > Metazoa > Chordata > Mammalia > Artiodactyla > Phocoenidae > Phocoena > Phocoena phocoena. Next base: position 12,020,471 of record NC_089232.1, on the reverse strand, counting down.
GATGACCTCTACTAACTATGCATCACCAGCCAAATTGTTCTTTTTGTGTCCTTATCCCAAACAGTTTTCTGGGGTTATTTACCTACAAATACCAAAGGCCTAACAAATTCATTTATCCAAGCTTTAATGAAGTAACTCCTCTTATATCCATCTCCCTAAAGGAAACAAACAAGCTAAGCTGATCATCCCCTTGGTTGACTGGTGGTGTTAAGTAATGCCTCTTCAGTGGGTCAACCTAGAGGTCTCAGAGTTAGCCTCAACTTTGCTTTCTCAATCCCCACTCATATCTAAAAGTCACTAAGTCCATTCTGATTCTACTTTGGGAATATCTCAACTCTATCCCTGCCACTCTCTCCCCACCGCCACTGGCTTATTTTAGGACTTCATCACTTCTCCCTAGACTATCTGTCTCCCTGCTTCAAACCTTGCCCAACTCCAGCCGTTTCTACACTACAGTGCAAAAATAAACTTGCTAAAATGCAAATCTGATGTGTCACTCAGATCTCCTTTGCCTAGTACACAAGGTCCTTCCTAATGTGGTCCCTGCCTACTTCCCCAGTCTCATCTCTCACCACTTCCCTTCAAAGACTCTACCTGAAGGCCTTTTGCCTGACACCTCCCATGCCCCCTGAGTACTACTACTCCTATAAGACTCAGTGCAAGTAGCAGCTGCTCATGACTATGCTCTCCCATGCTCCTAGAATCAGTCAACTGGCCCTCCTCTTCGTCTCTGGCACAGACCTCCATCAGAGCATCTGTAACACTTTACCATACTTATCAAATATTTTGGTCTGTCTTCCCCCCAAACCTGCGAGCCTCTTGCAACCAGAGACCACTTGTTACTCAACCTCATTTTTCCAATGCTTATGATAGTGCCCTTCCTGGAGGAAGATTAATAAATGCACACCCCTCTTCCTTGAAGTTCCTTGGTCCAACCTCCCTTATGTTGTAGGTCAACCAGGTCATGCATAGCTCAGCACCTACTTAACTCCCCTCTTCCCCTTCTCGCTATACCTCAGCTGCCAGTCAGGAAAGAGGTAGATGTCAATAGTATCCATCTCTAAACTAGTTCAAATTATCTCTCACACTTACTTCCTCCAGGTGAATGATTCAGTACTTCTCAGTATTATACAATACAACGTTTTTGGAGGATGCAGACTATTTCACAACAAAATTAGGTATAGCTTTGAAATAAGTCAAATCAGTAAGGGCAACAGACTACTCTCCCTATATTATAGATCTATCAGTTTATCCAATTAACAGTCCATCTAAAACACAGAAAAATTTTCTTTAAAAATGTAAATTGATATTAACTCTTATTTTAGTCAGTTCATAAGAGTTTAGGTCAGTTGGAACAGTGTCCTGATGGATAGATGATTTCCGACAGAGTAAATGAAGCAGAGATTGCTTTGTTCCAACCATTTTCTTAGTAAAGTACACTTTACTCATCTGATTTCATTTTGGGGACAAGTCAGGTCCCTATTCTGCTGTAAAGGACAGAAGGATAAGTGTTTTCTACACAAAGATGATATGATTTTACTATCTAGGATATTTCACAACATAAGGCAGGCCTCCAGAAACAAAAGGCCATGCTGTTTAAGTATCACTAGAAATAATAGCTTCAAAATAACTTTTCTAAGACCAAAGCCATCATTTATGAGGACATCCCAAATATTCGGTCAGCTTACAACTACCAAGTTAGATAAGTGTTAAAGGAATGCAAAATAAAATTCTTCAAAAACTACATAATAGAAATTCTCTGAATATTGGCTTCACTATCAAGAGTCTGCATCAACTTTATTCCTGTCCTCAGTTCCCTACACAGGAGATAAATCCATATCTGGGTAAACACTGTCATAAAACACCAGCGATAACTACATGATAAAATACCACCTGAGTGTGATGAGTGCCACATCCTTACATTGCTCTAAAAGTGGAAAGTTTTGTTTTTGCATCTTCCCATGCTCTTTTTCAGGAGCCAGGGAAGATTCATGCATTTCTACCTGGCACAGCCCTGCCTTTATGTGGTTCCCCATCTCCTGGTTATGCTAGAAAGGAACTATGCAGTGGTCTAAGAGACAATTAGATGTGGAACATGCCCATTTAAATAAAACTCAATTGAAGTCCATAACCATTCATTAAGCACTCACTGTGCTGTGGGAAACAAGTAAACAACAACAAAAAGTTGATTTAAACCTCCAGGAGCTCTTGGGATCAGGAAAGAAGAAAGGCAGACACAAAGTAAAAAACTGGCACAGATCAAATGTGATAAATAACATAATGGAGGTGTAAAAAGATAATCTAGGAATATGGGAGGAGAGAGAATGACCCCCAATGAACAATGTCTTGGCATACATGGGATACTAAGGTAAGAATTCAATAGGTGAATGTGTACAAAGCAGTTATCCCAGGCAGAGAAAATTATTTAGGCTGAGAGAGCATGGAATTTGTATCAAGATTAGCAGGGAGTAGAGGGTACACATTGGGGTTTGGTGGCGGATAAAGCTGGAAAGGTGGAGGGCTTTGGATTCCTGGCCTGGAGTTGTGTTTTATGCAGCATCATGTCAATTATTTATGGTGTAGGCACCTGGTCCATTTTTGTAAATGTTCCACATGAACTTGAGACTCGTATGTATTCTCTAATTCTTGGGTAGAGTACTCTACATATGTTCACCAAATCAAACTTGTAAACTGCATTGTTTGTTTTACCAATTTTTTTCTCAGTCTGTTTGACCTTTAAATAATCGAAATAGATAAGTTGAAATCTCCCACTGTGGTGATGGACTTGTAAAATTTTCACTGTTGTCTTACTAGTTTGTCATATTTGTTTTAAAGCTGTTTTATTAGGTGCATACAAGTTTAGAATTATTGTGTCTTTCTGGTGAATAAAACCTTTCATCATTAAGTAGTGACCCTCACAACAATTCTTATCTTAGAACACGTCCTGACTAGCACCCCCAGAGTTGTTGTTGTTGTTATTTCTCTGTCTTTTAATGGTGAGTTTAGTACATTGCTGATGTTCCTGAATTTGTTTCCATTTCTTTCCCACTTTCTATTTGTCCTGATTTTTCTATGTTTTGATTCTCTCCCTCCAAACCCTTTCTCCTCTTTTTTTTTTTAATTAAATAAGATGCTTATCGGTTATTTTTCTTGTTCCAAGTTTTTCCCTTAACTGTTTCAGAATTTACACCCTCTACTTCTATTATTTTATGATTATCCTTAAAGTTTTACACTATATAATTAACAGAGTCAGAAATTGTTATCTTTACGCCCTGGAGAAAAAGAGAAGGATCCTAGATCTTTAACTTCCAAATAACTCCTGAATATTTTACATGCCTTAATTGTCTAGTATTTTGACTCTGTCTTTTTCTTTAATCCCACAAACTATTAATAGCATCATTACCAGTATTAGTAGCAGTAGTAATAGTAGTAGTAGCAGTAGTAATAGTATTTCTACAGGCAATGGGTTTTTTTTTTAATTTACCTACAATTTTAACAACTTTTTTGTTCATCATTCCTTTTTGTACCTCAGACCTTCTATGTGAGATTATTTTCCTTTTTCCTGAAAAGTTCCTTTACAGATCCCTTCAGTGAATCCTTGTTGGAGGTAAACTGAGTTTTTGTTTATATAAAAACGTTTTTATATTACCTACACTTCTTTGTGTTGTGGTTATTTTCTGTAAGGCAGAATGGGTCTCTTACCAAAGCATCACCTTCATCCTCATTCTTCAAAGACAGATTGACGCTCTCAGCATTTTGAAGATATTATTCCATTGATTTTTCTTCTGTTGTTGCTATTGAGAAGGCTGCCATTCCAACTGCCATTTCTTTGTAAGAAATCTGCCCTTTTTTTTTCTCTGATTGATTTTAAGATCTTCTCATTGACTTTGTTCAGGAGTTCCACTACAATTTGTGGTGTTTATTTATCCTCCCCTATGTACACTGGGCTTCCTTTATCTGGGGAGTCATAGCTTACATTAGTTCTGGAAAATTCTCAGGCATCTCCTTCAATATTGCTTCTTCTCTACTCTCTATTCTCTTCTTCCAAAACTCCAATTAGACAACAAATGTTAGCTCTCATTCTACCTTCCCTATCACTAACCTCTCTTTTATAATTCTCATTTACTTTCTATCTATTCTGAATTCTGGAAAATGTCTTCAGACCTACCTTCCAGTTCATTAATTCTTTCTTCTGCTGTTTAACCATTCACCAAACACATATTTCGACAATTATGTTTTTTACTTAAAAGAAGATTATTTGGTTCATTTTCAGATCAGCCTTGTTTTATTTTTAAATTCCATCTATATTTTTCTTTAAACATTTCCACATTCTATCAACTCCTCCCCTAAGTATAGGCAAGTGGCTCACTTTCTTTGCATCTCAGTTTCCTCATCTGTAAAATGGGGGTGATTACTGTACCTCCCTCATAGAACTGTAAAGATTAAATGAGTTACTATATACATACCTGCCGACGTCCCATCAGGAACTAAAAATCAGACTAGCTATTTCAATCAGAGAGGGATTTAAATACAGGGAAGTCAGTTTCAAAATTATTGGAACGGCTGGAGGAATAAAAGGGAGAAGTTGGTGTGATCCAAAGAGCAGGAACTATAGAAAATCACTACTGCCATGCCAAGGCTCCTCTGAGCCCACAATGCAGTGTTTCCACAGAGCCATGCAGTCCCTGCCCATCTGCTGACCACTGTCCCTTCAAGGACCTTGCGCATCTAAGCCCTTGCCTCAGTCCAAGCCCCACACTGCCAGGAGCCACTACAAGAGCTGGCACTCATCTGTGACTACCACTGCTACTGTCCATTTTGCTGTGGCTGCCAGAGGCCAAGAGCAGAATAGTTGCCATCTTCTTCCCATCTTTTAATCCCGTGCAAATTAGAAGGATGTTGGAGGGTGAGCCTGGAGTTGAGTCACAGTACCTGGCACCATGTGTGTAGTGCTTATAACAGGGCCGGCTGCACGGTAAGTAGTGAATTAAATGTTCAGTCTGGTGGTAGTTATTGAATATATTCTAAATATTCAGTAATTCCAAGAGCTGAAGTCTGGGAGAGTCCCAACTGTTGTGTGTTGTTTCTGTTGACTCTCATTCATGTCGCTCATGGTTTGTGACTCTGTGTATTTGTTGACTTTTGATTGTGAGCTCATTCACGGTTGATATTAGCTTGTGGGGATTGTAATCTATGGTAAATTGGAGTGCTGTCTCCAGAGAGGATGTGTGTTTCTCTCTGCTGGGAGGCCGAGGAAGTGTAAAGGACCTGGAACCCACTATAGCATGCTTTGAAGGTCCCAGGTTGAGACAGGACCCTTGCGAGTATCCCCGCCCCCCCCCCCCAACCCCACACCTTGCTACTGGCCCTGAGTTCTGGTTCAGAGGCTCCCATCAGTTGCGATGCTAATATAGGTGTTTTCCCTCTTAGAGGAAGCCTGACTTTGAAGCATGTTTACCTGCTGCTGTACACCACCAAGAGTGGTGGTGAACAGAACCACGGCCCCTTAAGCTCACTTTGGGGGGCGGGGGTGGAACACAGAAGGAGGAATGTAGAGATTTCCTTTCCTTTCTAGGTGTCCAAAAAATGTGTTTATCTCTGTTTTATCTGAGACATTTGTTTTGAGGCAGGAAGACCCTGAAGAGTCTATACTCAGTCATATTGCCAAAAGCAGAAATCTGTATTTCATCCAGTAGAAAACGGGGAGCCTTTAAGGAACGGAGGCCAGGGAATTGAGGTTTTAGAAAGAAAACTGGCAATAAAGTAATCTGATGGGAACATGTCTTCTAATATTAGGGGCGGGAGAATCATTGTCCCCAGAAATGTATGTCAACGGCAACCACAAATTTGGATTTTCTAGGAAAATCCAAATTTCAAATATTCAGCCCAATAGTTCTCTCCTATGTTGTGTATTTGTCAGAACTCTAATCCTCACATGAACTTGACTACATGCAATCACCATAAATATGGCCTTCACCATAAATGTATCAATAATACACTGGCGTCAGGAAGTGGTGGCGAAGTGGTTAAGAATCCGCCTGCCAATGCAGGGGTCACGGGTTCGATCCCTGGTCTGGGAAGATCCCACCTGCCGTGGCGCAACTAAGCCCAGTGCAACACAACTACTGAGCCTGCTCTCTAGAGCCCTTGAGCCGCAACTACTGAAGCCCACGCACTCTAGTGCCCGTGTGCTTCGACTACTGAGCCCGTGTGATGCAACTACTGAAGCCCGTGTACCTAGAGCCCATGCTCCACAACAAGAGAAGCCACCTCAATGAGAAGCCCATGTACCACGACGAAGAGTAGCCCCTGCTCGCTGCAACTAGAGAAAGCCCGTGCACAGCAACGAAGACCCAACGCGGCCAAATAAATAAATATAATACATTGGTGTTCTAGCTTAATAATCAACCCCTGTGAATCTGATTCTTGTTAATTGTTAACAATCAAGGAACTCTTGGGCAGGCAATGCTGCAGCCAAGTATCTGAACCTTGGTGACTCCACCAAAGGGCAGAGTTTCCCCAAGGCAGCCACCAAAGCTCCTTAACAGAAACCTGGAGGCATGCTGAGCTCCCTCTAAGAATGTGATTCCATGAGTCATGCTCCATGGGCACACCTTGAAGTTCTATTTGTTTTGGAAAACTCAATTACTTTTCACCAAGATTAACTCTCATAGATGATAGCGAGAGTAATTCAAGCTGAGCGTTCAGAAACAGTAACTTGCTACCAGGGCTATCAGCAGATTTTTTCAACTAATAATGTCTGTTAGTTGGCAAGAGAAGAAACATGGCATCTTTTCAGATATAGATATAAAATGTTTAAGGAAGAATAATGTGTAAGTATAACCCCACCCAGTTATACTGGTTACATTTTAAATCTCCTGGTTGCATTTAGGGCGTACCTGTCTTGACGAGCAGCACAGGCCCTTGGAGAGACTCGGAAGAAGGATGAGAGGTGGTTGGAATGAACTGGCAACACACAGGCAGGATCTATGTCAGAAGTAGAGCCTGCCAAAAGCTCTGATGGAGTGGGTGGGGTAACAGAACAGGGACAGGGAAGAATCCAGGACTAGTACTAAGACTTTTACTTAATCAGTCGGGTCGTTGGAGTACCATTTAGTGAGAGCTGGGAGACGGGGGATGGGTTGAGCAGGAATACCAAGGTTCTGTTTAGGACATGGTAAACTGAAGATGCTCTGGGACAGCCACTTGACTGTGCCAGGTGTGCAAAGGTCCAGGCCTGGAGCTCATCCTAAGCCACTCCCTGTACCAACACAGAACTTCTAGGCCACTTGCTTGAGTTTCCATTGTTATTATATCAATAACCTGTGAACTGGAACGCCAGATATAAAGCGCACTACATGACGTTTAAAGACCACCTAAAAGGTTTGGCACTTCAGGAAGCTCAGTACAGCTGCCTGCTTCCACCACCCTCCACGCCATTCTTCACAGAAATACTTCCTACCTGACTTAAGGTAGAGTCCGGCATCACTCCCAAGCCCCTCCTGAGCCCCAGTATTCCTCCTCTTGGGACCGAAACTTCATCCTCTGCTTCCATCCTTGCATTCTGCTCCCCTGACTTCCCCCAACACTGCCTCCACTCTTTCTCTACATACCAGTTCTGTTCTGTTCTGTTCCTGAAACAAAGAAGAGGAAGAGAGAACCCAGAACCCTTGCTCACTTATGGCTGAGCTGAGGATTTGGGAGGAGTGCTGCGTCCATGGGAGCCCCTGAGAAGCCATGCCCTTGGCACCTGGTTGCTCACCTGTCCCCGCTGACAGATTCCCCACTGCTCTCTTCCTTGCGCTCTCTACCTGTGCTAACTGGCCCCTCTCCCCACCATGTCTTCCCTCCCCTTCCCCTTTAAATGTCATGTTTCCTCTACCTGAACTGCCCTTCTCTCCCAACCACCACGTTTACACCCAGCCATCAGGGGCTAGCTCAAATGCCACCTCCGCCTTGAAAAAGAATAAACAAACAAGCAAACGAAATCTACAAAGTATGAAGGACACCCTTCATTCCTCGAGCATGTTTACCTCCTCTAACTGTCATGATCACCACAGCAGGCAGGTGTTATTATGCCCATTCTGTGGGTGAGGAAACAGGCTCAGAGTGTAAAAGCACACAGTGACAGGCTGAAATTCAAACCCAAGTCTGTTAAAGCCCTGCATCTGTTCCCTCGACCACAGCATTATTTTACCACCACATCCAGTGGCTCCCAGCCCTGACACTTCACTGGGACCATCTGGTGCCCAGATCATGCCTCTAACGAATTACAAAATGATCTCTTGTGGTGGAGCCCTCCACAGTAAATACTTTTTAATGCTCCCCAGGGAATTCCAGTGTGGACCCAGGATTGAGAACCACGATCCTACTTTATCTCCTTCATCTTTTCAAAGGTATCTCTTGCTCTCTCTGAACTCCCATAGCACTTTGTTTCTACCTTCAATCATTTAATTTTTTTGTTCAGTCACTGATGCCTTATTGGGTATCAGTGACTACACAGGGCTCTGGGGATCAGAATGAAATAAGACTGATGCCTTACATCCTCCTGCAGCTTCTCTCCAGCAGAGGAGGCAGCCAATTAAATGGAATAAAGGCCCAAATGTGAAAAGCAAAACTTCAAAACTTTTAGAACAAAATAGAGGAGACTATCTTTGTGGCTTTGGGCAGGGAGACGTTTCTTAAACAAGCCACCAAAGGCATAAACCATAAATAGAAAACTGATTGATTTGACCTCATTTTAAATGTTAAACTGCTTTCATTAAAAGATACCATTAGAACGTGAAAAGACAAGCAAGCCACAACCTGGAATATGATATTTGCAACATATACATCTTGCAAAGGATTGGTATTCGGAAGATATAAAGATAAGGCAAGGTCTAGGAGGGACCACAGAGCTTCCGTGCCCTCTCCCTGTGGAGTCAGGGTGCCTCACCTGCCCAGCACATCACTGTGTGCTTCCAACCAAGAAGCTTCTCCAAGCTCCAGTGTCCAGAGTTCTGGGGGATTTAATACACAAGTGTGATGGATTAAACACAGTCTCCAGCCCCCCTCCCCTCCCAGGAAGCCGGGAGGAAGAGCTGATATCGAGTGTCTCCAAGCCCCAACCGTTTATCTAGTTGATCTTTCTGATGACCAGGCACCAGCATGAAGCTATCTAGACAACCTGCCATGAGTCAGATCGTTATCTGTCACTGAGGAAATTCCAAGGGTTTCAGAAGCTCCCGGCCAGAAATCTGGGACAAAGATCAGATAAATTTTTTTTTTTTTTTTGCGGTATGTGGGCCTCTCACTGTTGTGGCCTCTCCCGTTGCGGAGCACAGGCTCCGGACGCGCAGGCTCAGCGGCCATGGCTCACGGGCCCAGCCGCTCCGCAGCATGTGGGATCTTCCCGGACCGGGGCACGAACCCGTGTCCCCTGCATCGGCAGGCGGACTCTCAACCACTGCGCCACCTGGGCAGCCCAATCAGATAAATTTTTAAATTACATAACAACGAGTCAGGAGGCTCAGGACCTGGAGGAAAGGAAGAACCTCTACCACTCCAGCAATAAGAGAATGGCGGGGCTAGTGAGGTGTAGTTGGAAGTGTGGTGGGAGATGCTGAGCAGGCTTTCGTATGATGGGTTCTATTTTCAAGGACGCCGCATGGGAGCGATGGGGTCAGGATGTTGTTGCTGTGTACAAACGCCTAGGAAACTTCATAGGACTGCTGAGCAGTGCGAGAGCTCCGTGGTGGTGGTGCCCATGCATCCAGGTGGCAGCCATCTACAAGGCTAGGTGATTTCCTCCAATAGCCCCTAGCAGCCCCTATGGAGATACAGACCATCAATACAACGAGGCCTGGGGTTTTGCCTAATGAGTGCTAGGGAAGAAAAGAGAGAAAGCCTGTGAGAACACCGGCAAGAAAATGGCTGAAAAGATGGAGCATAGAAATTAAACTGGATGGGTAAGGAAGCAAAAGCGGAGGCACAGACAGAGAGGGAGGATGCCCATGGGCTAGAGGTCCTGATAATGGTGAAGAACTGGTGCTTCGAGAGTATGGGAGTGAGAAAGCAGCAAGGCTGTGGTCAGAGAGGGGGAAGTCTGCAGGCACGATTGCTGAAATGGAGCCTCTCCAAGAGGCATCCGGCCTCGGGGGTGGCCAGGAGCATGCCTCTTCTATCCGGAGTATTAATTCCTTGTATTCAAGATAAGTTCCCCGAAGAGAGGTTCCATGTTTAATCCATCTTTGTATTCCTAGCAGGACTGAAAATACTACATGGAAGGTAATGATACCCTTTGGGAAGGGAGGATGCTAAAGTGTGAAGGATGCAGGATAACTCAGGAAGCCCCTGTGCGGTGAACCTCAGGGAACCAATGAGACAAATGAGCAGCGAGGCACACTGGGGAGCAGGGCAGCCCCAGGCCAAATGAGCTCTTTAGAAGTAAGTGTTGTCAGTTAACATTTTCCAGTCTTAAACTCACACGTACTCACTCACGACCAGTTATCCCTGTTGGATTATCTCTTCCATCAGAGATTCAGTGGCAACAGTGGAAATGACGTCACTCTCATTAGGAAGGGAGTGACTTCCAGAGACAGGGCAACAAGGGCAGAACTTCATCTGATCCCCTCTTTGGTCTTTCTGACTGACCCACTGAGTGCCTCCTGGAATCCTTTATTCAGTGATAATTCGACCCATTCATCAAGTGACTACCCTAAGCAAGGTGTCACAGGAGAAGGCGAGGTAGACAATTCTGTCACGGCCCCCGAGGAGCTTACAGGCTGGTGGGGAAGGTCACATATGCCCCCAAACCGCCACACGCAAAGCACCTCCCTACTAACCAACGAGGAGGCTTGTCACCTGGGGAGACTAAGGTGAAAGGTTCTGTTCTGGGTATCCATGTGATGAGTTTGTTTGCTCGTTTGTAGGTCTGCTTTCTTCGTGACTAGAACTTAAAAGAAGTAAGAGCAAATTTCCCTCTCCAGTGACAAAGGGAAACCGGGGTGAATCCGATCGTACTCTTGATACTTTAAAATAATGTCTCCTAGGAAATCAGCCTCTGGAAAGAAAGAGTTAAGGAACTTGCTGGAGTTCACAGAGGCCAGCTCACTCCCGAGAGCCAGTTATCTGTAGGATAAGGTGAGAGCTAAGTGGTCTGACAATTGAACCATCTGTGCTCAGCCAGCAAGGCTGCCGTGGGTTCAGAGGAAATGTTGAGAACTTATTCCCTTTGCCCTCCGTCTCCACTCACAATGGGCTAGTCCCCTTGTCGATGAAGCCATTCGTAAAAAGACAACAGGCAGGGGCCCAACCCTCAGTGGCAGGAACCGTGTGTAGAACATGGCCCCTGGCTGATGATGAGGTTTCATAGTCCTGGGGTTTCCCAGGGGCACAGTGGAGCACCCCACTCTCTCTCCATCTGAACACCCAGAGTGGGTGGGAGGAACTCGAGCTGGAAGTTGGGTACCTGCGTGGGAGCCTGTGCCCTGCTGGATCTGCAGCTGGACCCTGGGCCGGGCTGGTCCCTCAGCCATCAGCCGCCCTGGGTAGCTCAGGAGGAGATATCTGAGCAGTAGGTCTCCGTTCCTTAAGCCCCTGTGATGTAGGACCCTCTTGGGTAAGATCACTCTCTGGACCGAGCAAGTGATTTCAGAAGGAACACCCACGCGGAAGTGAGAGAGGCAGAGAAACTTGCCCTGTCAGCCAGAGCAGTGCAATCTCCCAGGCAGGACGCAGGGACGTGAGCCACCCACCCAAGGGCCCTGAACTGAACGATTCTAACTCTCCAGGGCCTGCATCCTTTGGAGAGAGCGTGGAGTGAGACCTAAGACGAGAGCCAGAAAGAGTCAGCCATCAAGGACTTGCAAGGGACAGTCTGATCAGTCTCCAACTGACCAACCATTGTTCATCATACACTCTGGTCCGAGGACACATGTGAATACAACCTGTTTCGATTGTCTGTAAAGAGCAGATAAGAGATCACTGCAGACGGTGAGAAGAAAATCCATAGGAGTAATGGGCTAAAGAGTGGCTGGAACTAGAGGGAGGGGGGTGAGGGATGGGGGGTCGGGGAGACCTTCGTGAGAAACAGATAAACCAACTTGGCTCTCAGTTCAGAGCAAGACTGACATAGGCAAGGATCAGACAGGAGACCTGTGTGCTGCATGTACTGAGCAAAAAGAAGGCTGAGCGTTGAGAGCGCACCTAAACTAACCCACGACATTGCAGTGGAGCGAGCTGAGCTCGTGGACTTCTACCGAGGGGGCCTCCCAACCCAGCTCTGAACCCATGCTCCCCAGTTCACAAGCATTCTGCACCCACAGACACGGACAGATCCCCAGCTGGAGGCAAATATCAGCCACCTAGACCAGCCTGGGATGAGCCACCAGGCACTCAGGGCCCTCCCGCGATCTCCTGATGTACAAACCGTCTCTCCCCTTCAAATCCTGTCTCGATGCAGGGGCCCCAACACCCAGTTCTTTATGCCTTCCTCTGCATGTACAGTACCTTCCAGGGGCCCAGCTAAGGCAGACTTCCAGAAGCAGAGAATTTAAAGTTGGGTTCCTCGACAGGGAAAAACCCCAGTGGTGAGGATTCTGTAGGGGCAGAAAATGTCTCCCTTCCTCCCTTCTAGGTTTTTTTGTCTAATAATAAAAATGACATCAGACAGATTAACAGGAGAAAAGCACATTTAATTTTGCACGTAAATTAAACAAAAATATGAGACTCAAAGGCAGTCAGGCAGTCGAGTCTTCTGTGACGTCCTGAACTAAGGGGTGGGAGAGGGGCCTGGGGCTTCAAAGGGCATAGGGGAAATTCACAGGAAGATAAGAAGAGCAGATGACGGGTCACAATGTTTGCCCTGCTATGCAGATAAATCTGTCAGTTAAAGCAGTCATTTCTGGCAATATCTCTCCTGCTGATAGATGTCCCCTGTCCAAATTCCTTTACGCACTTAAGGAGGCGGTAAAACCTTCTCCCGAATCAGCTGGGCCTCGACTGCCTTCAGCTCAAAATAATCCACATGCTGAAGTGACAAGTTCTGCCGCCCTTCAATTCAGTAAATGCACGCACACGCTCGGGTTTCAGTTGACGGTAATTTTCCCTGACATCTAGTAATGAGGACAGAGACGTGTCACCAGGGACTTCTGAGAGTCCCCGGGGCACGGTCTCAGCAGCCTCCCCCTGGCCCCCACGTCAGGCTGCCACCGCCGCACCTGCTGCAGGTGACCTGCATCCATTCATTCAAGTCCATCAAACTGTGCTGAGCACTGGCGACGGTGGGACACTGCTCTGGCGTCTGGGGAAACTGCAAAGGCACCCAAGTCCCTGGTCTTGGTGACCCTGCATGAGGTGTCTGCCCTGCCGGCCATAGGATGACCGCAGCTGCTTCTGCCACACCAGCCCTGGAGAGGGGACCTTGCCCGCCCCTAAATCTCTGAGGCCACCTTCCTGCCTTCAACAGAGCTCTTCTGAAGGTGTGAGGACGAGGGGAGGCCCCTCCCAGGTCCGCGGTCCAGGCCCACCTTCTCCTCTCCTCCCAGGGGGGTTCCCAGCGTGACAGGAAACAGCTCACTGCCCCCCCCCGCCCCACCACCCCGCTCACCCCCCAGGTGGGCTCCAGGCAGGTCCCAAGATACCATGAGGCTAACCGAGAAAGAAGTTTCCCCCGTGCCCACCAGGGCCCTCCTCCTGCCCCAGCGTGCCCTCTCCCCGGCATGTCTGACGGTCCCTCTCCATCCCCTTCAGGGTCCCAAGCCAGTGACTGTGGCCACGTGGGGACACCAGGGCGCCAAGGCCAGCTCCGCTCTTCCTCACAATCCCTTGTCCAGAGTGAGGAGATGCTCACCCCACGCCTTTCCTGGCGCTCTCAGGTCCTCAGCTCTGCCCTGCAGTAAACAAGCCTTCCCACCAGAGCCCACAATTTCCCCAAAAGCAGCCCAGCACGCAGCCTAGAGCATTCGCAGTCTACAGAGAGCTGGACCGCGTTGCTCTCCCTCTTCTGGCCTAGTCGCGTCTCCAAGTGTGGAGAGGAAAGGGAGACGGCCCCTTGGTGGAAGTTTACATCTGCCCCGGCCCTTGCCATATTCCATCTTAAATTCTGGACATTTGCAGAACCTCCTTGAGGACAGCTACCATGTCCTGTGTAGTTTTGTTACCCTTCCCCTGCTTGTACACACACACACACACACACACACACCTCAAACTGGGTGCCTGTGCTGAATGAATGATGGACATTACCTTGCCTGAGCTGCCCAGCTAACCTTACTTACCATGACATGCCGTTACCTCTGACCTTGTCTTTCTAGAATTCCTACATTTTCAGAGGAATTTGGAAAGCCCTCAAGAAACACTTCAAAATCGCCATACTGGAGAGACTGGAGCATCTTTCCAGGAATTTGCCTCCAGGGTATTTCTGGTGAGACCCAGGTCAGGAGAACACCACCCCTTCCTGGTTATAGTGGGAGCCCCTATCACCTCCCTGTCCCAAAAAAAACTTCATAAAAGGCTCAGAATTCCCCAGACAAGCAGGTGGACACTGCTCTGACTCAAGCCAGAGCAGCAAGTTGTCCACAGTGCCTTTGTGGCAGGAGCTGCGCTTCTGCAAGAGGATAGGACCCCTGACCGGGCCAGAACTACTCTCCTGCTCTAAGAGTCGGGGGGGCCTATTTGCTGCTGAGGCGTTTGTTCTGAGCCGGACATTGTACTTCTGGTGAGTCTCCGCTTTTCACGCAAAGATATCCTTTTCTGAGGAAACGTTTCCCTCTCAGAGGCGGTTAGCTCAGGATGGAGGCAGTGAGAGTGGTGTGGCGTGATCACTCCTGGCTTTCGTGCATGTGGTCAGCCAACATTTGTGGAGCACCGTTACGTGCCAGGCGTGGAGATCAGAGCTATCATCCGAAGCCTGCGACGGGTACATTAACAGGAAGGGAGACGAGCAAATAGAACACAATGAAGGAGGTTTGCAGAGGGTGTTAGAGGCGCACCACAGAGAGGAAGGGTGCCTACCACCCAGCTTGGGAAGGGGCTTGTCATGGAGGAGGCAAAGCCCGAGCTGAGTCTTGAAGCACTAGGAGTTGGCCAAGGTATGAAGAGGAGAAGTAGGTTCCAGGCCAGAAACAACAGGCTGCGGAAAAGCACAGAAAGATCGTGGGCAAGGAGAGGAAAGCAGAAGATTCCATGGTGAGACTTGCTTGCCCAGCTCAGAAGCTCGGACTCACCCAGAAAGGGGATGGAGAGCCAGTGATGGGATTGGAGCAAGGGCTCGGTGTCACCAGATTTACTTTGTGGAGAGATCTCTGTGGCTGGTGTGTGGGGAATGGATGGATGGAGTTTCCACGGCAGCAAGTGAACCAATTAGGACATGACTGAAATAACCTAGGTGAGAAGGCAGGAAGGCTTGAACTGCAATGAAGTATGGGGATGAAAAGAAATCTACAGATCCCAGGCATTTAGGAGACACTCAAGAAAGACCTTTCCACAAACTGATGGTGGGTCATGAATGGATGGAGGGGTGAGTCCTTGGGTGGTAGAGACTGTGATACTTTCTGGTTGAATGCCTTAACCAGTGAGAGAGGGAGTGGGGAAGGGAGAGTGGAGGGCTTTTATTCTAAATACCTTTGTGTTATTTGATACTTTGAGCGTTACATTAACAAAAAAAAAAGCCTAAGAAGGGTGTTGTTTAAATCACTACTAGTTCTAACATAGAACTTTCTGCTTGTGCACATCATAAGTTAACTTCGATAGATCATTTCTGGAACCATCATACCAAACATCACTCTCTGTAAAAATCTATTTTGAAACGTGGGTCCTATGTGACCGCTTCATTGATTCTTTACGAGATGTCGGAAGATTTTCTAACCCTCTAATATCAGGGAGAGAAAGAAACTCCAGGTCAGAGGTTAGTGAAGAATTCTGTAATATCTACCCATTGCACTGAAGTTTGGGCAGAATTTTCCTAACACCTTTACACACTCAGGCGTCCTCATGCAGCAACTGGGGCAGATAACCACCCAGAGTCTGGGTACCAGACTTGACCAGTGCACCCAACAAATCCTGAGTGGCCTTGGTGAGAACTTCCTCTCCCAGAAAATAGAAAACTCAGTTCCAGCCAATAAGGAGGAAGTGAGTAAAGAAGTGAAATTAACGAAGCCATGGAAGGAAATGGCCAAATCACCTTGGATTATGTAACAACCAGCGAGTAGATGCAGACACAGCAGACAGTTGAGGAGAGAAGCATTTTATCAGAGATTCTAGTATTTTTAGCATCATTTTTAAAAGCATAAGAGGGCTTCCCTGGTGGCGCCGTGGTTGACAGTCTGCCTGCCGATGCAGGGGACACGGGTTCGTGCCCTGGTCCGGGAAGCTCC
This sequence comes from Phocoena phocoena, assembly GCF_963924675.1. Classification (NCBI taxonomy): domain Eukaryota; kingdom Metazoa; phylum Chordata; class Mammalia; order Artiodactyla; family Phocoenidae; genus Phocoena; species Phocoena phocoena. The sequence continues at coordinate 12,004,119 of NC_089232.1, read as the reverse complement.
TACATGCCGCGGAGCGGCTGGGCCCGTGAGCCATGGCCGCTGATCCTGAGCGTCCGGAGCCTGTGCTCCGCAACGGGAGGGGCCCTGACAGTGAGAGGCCCGTGTACCCGGCAAAAAAAAAAAAAAAAAGCATAAGATTCCAGGGACAGAAACCCTAAAGGGATTCCTTTGACAGTGCTAGCTATAACAAAGTCTTAAGGAAAAAGGAAAGGGCAAAGGAACTCAGGCAACAGAGCCACCAGGAGCAGGTGAGAAAGTGAAGAGGAATAAGGAAGAAACTCAGAAAAGGGAAGAGAGAGAACTAAGAACCTAGTTGGAAAGTCCCTGTGCGGCCCTGAAAGAAGGAGAAAGAAGCAAACTCACACAGCTTGTCACAGCCAGGTGGGAAAAGGAGGGCAGGCAAGGGAGACAATGTAGAAAGGCTTGGGGACAGATACGTGATCCTCCAGGCCAATGTCCTTTAGAATATAACCGCATCACTGAGGAAGGAGTCTACAGATGGGCACTGTGGACTGCACAGGATGGGGGCAAGAAACGTTCGTAACAATAAAAAGTGGTTAAAAAAAAAAGGTTCTGGTTTGGGTTCAGCGAACCCATATCTGAGTCATGATTCCAACATTTACTAGTTGCGTGGTCTCAGGTACGTTACTTCTGTTGGCCTCAGTTTCCTCATTGGTGAAATGGGTGCTATTTACCTCAAAGTTTACTGTGAAGATTAAATAAGATAATGAGAAAAAGCTGCCTAGTACTTAGTAGGTGCTCAATAAAGGACAGCCTTTTTTTTTAAACTTTTTTTTCACATTGACTTTTCTTTGAGTTATAGTTGATGTACAATATTATGTAAGTTATGGGTGTCCAATATAGTGATTCACAGTTTTTAAAGGTTATACTCCATTTATGGCTACTATGAAATATTGGCTATGTTCCCTGTGTTGTACAATATATCCTTGTAGCTTACTTTACACATAATAGTTTATATCTCTTAATCTCCTACCCCTCTCCCATCCCCTCTCCCCACTGGTAACCACTAGTTTGTCCTCTATATCTGTGAGTCTGTTCCTTTTTTGTTATATTCACTAGTTTGTTTTATTTTTTAGATTCCACATGTAAGTAATTACATACAGTATTGTCTTTCTCTGTCTGACTTATTTCACTAATCATAATACCCTCCAAGTCCATCCATGTTGCTGCAAATGGCATCATTTCGTTCTTTTTATGGCTGAGTAATATTCCATTGTACCTATGTACCACATCTTCTGTGTCCATTCATCTGTTGATGGACACTTAGGTTGCTTCCATATCTTGGCAATTGTAAATAGTGCTGCTATGAACATTGAGGCTGCGTGTATCTTTTCGAATTAGTGTTTTTGTTTTTGTTCTGTTTTTTTGAATATATACCCAGGAGTGGAATTGCTGAGTCGTATGGTAGTTCTATTTTTAGTTTTTTGAGAAACGTGCATACCGTTTTCCACAGTGGCTGCACCGATTTACAGTCCCACCAACAGTGTAGGAGGGTTCCCTCTTCTTGCCAACATTTGTTATATGTGTTCTTTTTTTTTTTTTTAAAGCCAATTCCTTTTTTAATAGCAAGATACAAGTAAGATATGTGTTCTTTTTGATGATACTATTCTGACAGATGTGAGGTGATATCTCTTTGTGGGTTTGATTTGCATTTCTCTGATGATTAGCGATGTTGAGCACCTGGTCATGTGCATGTTGGCCATCTGCATTCCATCTTTGGAAAAATGTTCAGATCTTCTACCATCTTTTTCATCTGGTTGTTTGTTTCTTTTTGATGTTGAATTCTATGAGCAAAGACAGCTTTTTTTAAAGTACTGTTTCTAAATTTCTACCCAATAAAAATGGTGTGATGGGACCTCCCTCGTGGTTCGGTGGTTGAGACTTTGCCTTCCAATGTAGGGGGTGCAGGTTCAATCCCTGGTTGGGGAGCTAAGATCCCACATGCCTCGGGGCCAAAAAACTAAAACAGAAGCAACATTGTAAAAAATTCAATAGAAGACTTTAAAAAATGGTCCATATCCCAAAAATATCTTTTAAAAAAATGGTGTAATATAATGGGGTATGACAGGCACTCGACTCCTTCAACCTGCAGGCCATACCCAGTTAAGCCCATCCATTTACATATTACCCATGGCTGCTTTCTCGCAACCGTGGTAAAGTTGAGTGGTTGCAACATAGCCTAAATTATTTGCTATCTGGCTCTTTTATACATAATGTTTCCAGGCCCCTGGTACAAGTTGTATCAGAGTGCTATGTCTGAGGCCGACTCTCCTGTACACACGATGTGTGCGAAAAGATATAGAGCACAAAGCCCTTGATATCCACCTTACCCACCCAGGGCTTTTCTGTTGGATCCAAAGGAAGGGCAAGTTTTCACTGGGCTCTCAGAGGTGAAATAACGACTGAGCCTATGGGGAGAGGCCACTGGAGACCATATACCTCGCTGCACCAAACCTCCTGCTTATATATCTAAGCCCTCCTTTTTCTAGACCTAGAGGAAGAATGGAATATTCCTGGAGTCTGTCTGTCGCCTCTCTGAGTACCTGGGTCCAGGAGGGCAGGAAGCAGGCCCAAATGAGATGATGCTGTGAGAGGAAGAGCAGAGGTCTCAAAACTAAAAATCAGACTGCCCATTCCCAAATAATCCCCAAAGCAGGAGGAAAAGGAGTCAGGTATTCATGGAGACAGGTGTGGCTACACGGGACGTTGTTTATACATTCAGGTACCAGAAAGACCCGTGGAAATAATGAAAGGAAAATGCAGACTCTTACGAACAATGTTAGGAAGTCAATGCCAAGGATGAGAAGGGACGTGGGGAAAATGGGAGGGATGGTTGTGCCTTAGTTCTGTTCTGAGCAAGGGAGTGAACCAGGAAGGAATAGCCCGCAGCGGAGAGCAGTCATCACTACATGTATCACGACGATATAAGAAGTAACCCATGATTATTTTGCTAGTCGTCTTGTTCAAAGTGATCGAAGACCATTTCAATGAGGCCAACCTTGATGGGAGAGGTTCAACGCCCGAGATTAGGTATAAAATGGTACCAAGGCACTTGCTGCTCTGAATCAGGGCCAGGATCCTGTCTCAGAGGAATGACCTACCAGGGTAGAGGGCAACTTGCAGCTGAGAAGGGCTTGGGTGAGTCAGCAGCTGAAGAATTCCCCAAAAGCTGGAGCTCCCTGTGACATCCTGGCATTGCCACACCTCCCCCGCACTTCTGCTTGGTCCATTTCCCTGGGTGTCTGCATCTCCATCTCCGTCGTCGTCCCTCTTCCGGGCCCTCCCTCCATGCAACTACATCTGTGGTGAGATGTTTTCTGTTTATTGGGAACCGGAAAGAAGTGCTGGGGCCTGAGTGGTCTCCTTGGAAAGACAGGGTTTAATACATGCATTGTGCAACCGGCCTGCTTGACACAATAAGAGGTTTCACTTCCTGAGATGGACCGGATGCTGCCAGGTTTTGGGTCTGGGCTACAGGGTCAGGATGAGACATGGTAGAACTGTAGAGAGTACTACGTCAAAGGGGATTGCCCCATGGCTCCAAACTTTCCCTTGAGGAGAAAGAATGAGGGCTCCTGCACCCTGGATACTGGTGCATGAAGAGGATGGAGAAGTAGATTCATTCCTGACCTCTATCTCGATTCCCAGAAACAGAATGGATTCACTCAGAAACGACACGAGTCCCTTGCATACCTGCTCTCCTGTCACTGGTTTCCATCCTCCTTCACTCAGCTTGTAATCACATCAGCGACTGAGTGCCTCTCTGTGTTCTCTGTCAGGAGAGCTCACAGAGCTACCAGACCACCGGGTCCTGTGGACCCCCAGCATAAAGAGTCTGAGGAAGGTGGTAGTTCCTTCAGCGAGACTTGAGGACCAGGGGTTCATTTCCAGGGTGGATCTTATGAAAGGAAAACAGAGTCATCCACCAGGCTCCCTAGGCAGGGCCTCCGGGGAGTCTGCACAACCAAACACCCAATTTTATGAGGACTTAGGGACTATTGCTCCCCAAACTCCCAAGGAATGGATGCATTGAACAGGACGCAGCTCTTAGATTCTCTCTGAAACGTATAACTTCCCAAAGATGGGATTCTTGTGTCTGCCCTCCTGATATCAAGATACTGAGAGCCCAATCAGAAGGCTGGTTGGTGAAGCCACTGCATCATTCTTGCCCACGGTAGAGTCTATTTCCCTCCTGCCTGTGAAAGTCAGGAACTCTCTCCCATGGACCATGTTGTGCAAGCCCAGGACTTGGCACAGAGTAAGCACATCCTTATTTGAGTAAAAACACTGTCAAATTCCTGCTCATTATTTCAGACAGCAAAGCTTTACGGCCTGAGCTTACATGTCACACACTGTGCTAGACCCAGCTCTAGAAGAGTTCACAGCCTCCTAAGGGAACCAGGTAAGTGAGCCAGGTTTCGATTCGGTGCTATAATAAGTGCTATAATATTGATGTGACAAAGGGGCTAGAGAAGGCACCGTTCCCAGACTCCATGCCCCATTTTTGACCCAGTCATTCATTACTTCTTCTAGGGCTACCCTGGTGCAGTACCCTGGGCAGGCACTCTTCTGGTGTCTGAGTGAAACAAAGTCTGGTGCATTTCTGTACACTAACAGAATACCCAGAGAGAAAGAAAGGAAACAATGCCATTTGCAATAACATCGAAATACAAATAAATTTAACCAAGAAGGTGAAAGATCTGTACACTGAAAATTATAAGATGTTGATGAAAGAAATCAAAGACACAAATAAATGGAAAGGTATCCCATGTTTGGGACTAGAGTAACTAAAATTGTTTAACTGTCCATACTACCTAAAGCCGTCTGTAGATTCATTGCAATCCCTATCAAAATTCCAATGGCATATTTCACAGAAATATAACAAACAATCCAAAAATTTGTATGGAATCACCAAAGGCCTTGAAGAGACAAGGCAACCTTAAGAACAGCAAAGCTGGAGGCATCACACTTCCTGATTTCAGACTATATTACAGAGATATATATAGAGATATACAATATGTATATAAAAGAATATTATTTAGCCATAAAAAAGAAGAAACTCCTGCTGTTTGTCACAACGTGGATGAACCTTGAGGGTGTTATGCTAAGTAAAATAAGTGAGAGAAATTCAAATGCTATGTGATCTCACCTATAAGTGGGATCTTAAAAAAAAAAAAAAGCAAAACTCACAGGAACAGAGAAAAGAATAGTGGTTGCCAAGGGCTAGGGGTTGGGAGAAATGGGGAGATGTTGGTCAAAGGGTACATACTTTCAGTTATAAGATGAATAAGTTCTGGGAATCTAATGTACAGTATGGTGATTATTATTAACTATATTGTATCACTGTATCATATGGCAGAAAGTTGCTAAAAGAGTAGATCTTAAATGTTCTCACCACCATATATATATGTATGTATATGTATATATGTGTGTGAGGTTATGGATGTGTCAACTAACCTCATTGTGGTAATCTTTTATATATATATATATATATATATATATATATATATATATACACCAAATCACCATGTTGTACACCTTAAACTTATACAACGTTATATGTGAATTGCATCGCGATAAAGCTAGAGAAAAAAACAAAGTCTAATAACTCTTGGACTTACCAAGGGATATAGCCTCAGCTGAATATTCTTTTTTTTTTTTTTGCGGTACGCGGGCCTCTCACTGTTGTGGCCTCTCCCGTTGCGGAGCACAGGCTCCGGACGCGCAGGCTCAGCGGCCATGGCTCACGGGCCCAGCCACTCCGCAGCATGTGGGATCCTCCCGGACCGGGGCACGAACCCACGTCCCCTGCATCGGCAGGCGGACTCTCAACCACCGCGCCACCAGGGAAGCCCTGAATATTCTTATTTGTAAAAATTTTCACTTTTCAGAGTTAACAGAAAAAAATTCTTTCAGGCAAAACACATCTCTGCATCTTAAAAAGGGAATGTGATCACGAAGCCTGACTTATTCACAATCTTTTCAAATACGTTCTCAATCCAGGCTCGTTTCACCGTTCACCAAACATTGATGGAGATTCCATATGCGATTGGCTAGGGTACCAGCACCCGGTCTGAATGGGTTGGATGAGCTTGTCTCCAAGGTTTCCCCAGCCCCATCTGGAGCCTGAACCCCTGCACTACTCTGTTTTCTCTGCTTCATCCTAGCAAGATCAAGTGTCTCCCCAGAGGCTCCCAGTAATTACTCCCCAGTAATTGACCCAGAGCCCCCAAGGTAGAAAACAGCACACTGGGTGCAGAACTGGCAGGGTTACTGTTACTTCATTAGGCCCATTTATCCATCTCCAAGTGGGAAGGTTCCTAAACTTATGTGCAAAGAGTGAGGGAGCATTTGTATGTGTGTCTCTCCGCGTGTCTTCCACTTTACCCCAGAGATCCTAAATTAAAACGTCCTTCTAACCTAGGAAAACCCAGTATTTTTGATTGACATCAAGTGCACAATAGTTGTCAGAGAAAACAACATATATTTGCATAATGACACATCTGCAAAAATATGTCACAGCTTGCTACCACTTGTCCTTCCAAGGATTAAAGAATTATTTCAGTTTATCCTCTCCCAGAAGTTCCCATCCATCCTCTTTTTTTTTTTTTTTTTTTTTTAACTTGGTTGTGAAATCAATTAACCAAACCGGGAAATTTCTCAGCTCCTCACTTCTGCTTTTGAAGGCCATAAAATAGTGAGGGAGAAACTGGCAGACAGCATACCTCTTGGAGGCACAACAGGCCACTCAGGGATTCTATTCTCTCCAGGCAGCCTTCATTGTCCAGGTACCACTTTAATTCTTCCTTATGACTAGGTCCTAAGGGAGTCTCTCTCTCTCTCTCTCTCTCTCTCTCTCTCTCTCTCTCTCTCCCCCCACCCGCTCACTCCCTCTCTCCCTCCCTCCCCCTCTCCCTCCCTCCTTCTCTCTGGGCCTGAGGGCTGGGCTTTTTGCACAAATGCCAGATGTACTATAATGCCATAACTTGCAAAATATTGCGGATTAATACTGCTTATCTCGCAGCTGATGTCTGAGAGCTCAGCATCAAACCTCGGCCCCAGGTCTCCTAATAAATTCACTCCTGGCTTAGGCTTGATTTAGCAAATGCTTTACTCTGGACCCAAAGGATGACTCTTTCACGCATTCACTTACGCGTTCAAAGATTGCTTCTTTGCATGCCTACCAGGTACTAGATGCTGAGGGCAATTCACGTGTGAAGGCAGCCCTCGTGGGGGCTGGCGTGGCAAATGGTCACTCATTTTCTCCTCTTTACACAGGTTTCTGAAGCAGCCATGGCAACGGTACCTGAACCCACCAACGAAGTGATGGCTTACTACAGGTCAGTGGGAAAATTGATACCAGTAATGTGAACAGGGCTCCCCTCTCAAGAGTGGAGTGTGTCATCTGTGCTCGAAGACCAGATTTGCCCCCCCAAACTGCCTCTTTCAGTGGCAAGCAGGGTTCCAAGGCAAACCTGGTTTAAAGACTGATTTCCCACTATAAGTCTGGCCTTGGCACTCATAGGCCATCTAGATGTTGCTGCAGGGACAGCCTGCAGAGGGCAAACAGGAAGGAAAGGTGCCAAGTGGACAATACAGGGGATCCCTTGCCACATTTGGCTTAAATGAGACAGAAAGCTCAGATTTTAACTGGGCTGGAAGTTAGGTCTCAGCATCCAACAGAGAGCAACGTGGGTACCTGCCCTGCCTCATTTGCTTTTCCACTGCACATCACCATGGAACCTGGCAGCTTCAGGCAGCCCTAAGGAACATGCTGTTTGCAGTTTCCTATTAACGGTGAAGATTGTTTGCAGGGAAGGAAAGATAATCTTGTCCAGGAGACATAATTGAACAATCTCTCTGTTTTTATTTATAGTGACGAGAATGACCTGTTATTTGAGGCTGACGGCCCCAAACAGATGAAGGTGAGTCCATGGGCTTAGCTCCCATCACGTGAAGGGGCTCTGACTTGGGAAAGACTCAAGGAAAGGGGTCCACCTTGTTCCTATGGAATTTTGTGTTCAAATGATTTTCTCCTCTTCCAGTGAGACGGACGCAGGCTGGTCACTATGCAGCTCCCATGCCACCACAGTGGTTCACTGAGGCTTGGTGATGGTGGCCATGCTTGCAGAGGGTGAGGGGGAATTACAGTGGAGATAGCGTTTGCTGTCTCATGCTAGGAAGGCGGTCCAGGCTCCAATGCAAATTTGATTCTCCTTTTAGAAGAGGCTTTTAGCCCTAAGAGTGATGAAACTACATTAATCACTTAAGTCACACTCTGAGACCCAGAGAAGATGATCTTGAGAATGAACGTGTCTGCATCCTTTAAGGGTGGAGTTGCTTTTTGCTCCCTGGGGTGGAGCTTATGATAACAGGGCATAGATGATGTACAGAAAAAATTTAGTTGGGAGTGGCAAGAAAATTATTCACTTGCCAGTGGATCTTGGTCAAGTCATTTTACCCCTCTGATCTTCATCTTGAAAAATAAGGCTCATGAGCTGGATGATGTCAGAGACCCTAGCATCCCGCAACCTTCAGTTCTGAAATATTGTCAACAGGAGCTAAGTCTATCCCAGCAAAGGAGTATTTCTCTGACTCTTTTTTTTTTTTTGTGGTACGCGGGCCCCTCACTGCTGTGGCCTCTCCCGTTGTGGAGCACAGGCTCCAGACGCGCAGGCTCAGCGGCCGTGGCTCACGGGCCCAGCCGCTCCGCGGCATGTGGGATCTTCCTGGACCGGGACACGAACCCGTGTCCCCTGCATCGGCAGGCGGACTCTCAGCCACTGTGCCACCAGGGAAGCCCTCTGACTCTTGTCTTAACAGAGAGCCTTGCTGATGTTCCAGCTGGCTCTTCTCTTCTGTAGGCCTGATAACTTTCCCAGGGCGTCCAGCCATCACCCCAGCTAATGCACTTGTACAGATCAGCAGGCAGCTACTTCTCTCTTACTTTTTTAGTTCATGACAGCCTCCTCATCCAGTCTCAGTCTTGTTACAAGCACATTTCTTTAAAGGTTTTAAAACCAGCGTAACTGGTTTTCTCTGGCCCTGGGTGGGGTGCGACCCGGCCCTCCTCCACTGTCTCTTCCAGGAGCCTGGCTCTCCCTCATCTGGGGCCTCTGCTCTGGGCAGGAACTTATCTCGCACTCAGCTTTCCTCTGCACTGTTATTTGTCTCTTTAGCTGTCCTTCAAGCTTTTAAACCATTATCGTGCCTTGGGGGCAACCTCAGTTAGTTATACAGGTTCTCTGAATAAGGTGGAAATGGGAACCTATTTCACGAATGGTAACCACTTTTAAAGTACTGGCAGGTTATTTATGAGAGAGCATTTGAGAGAAAAAAAAAACTTGTATAGAATAATTGTTGATTGGGCTTCCCTGGTGGCGCAGTGGTTGAGAGCCCGCCTGCCGATGCAGGGGACACGGGTTCGTGTCCCGGTCTGGGAAGATCCCACATGCCGCGGAGCGGCTGGGCCCGTGAGCCAAGTCCGCTGAGCCTGTGCATCCGGAGCCTGTGCTCCGCAACGGGAGAGGCCACAGCGGTGAAAGCCCCGCGTACTGCAAAAAAAAAAAAAGAAGAATTGTTGATTGAGCATAGATGTATTGAAAATATTATGACCATCACTGCCATGAAAAATTAACTACATAGTGTTAGTGCGTTAGATTTGCAAAAATATCAAAAGTGTAAGAAGGTATAAGTTTATAGTTAGGTGGAGCATGTGTAAAAGAGATAAGGTAGAAATGGGATTTATTCTAGAAGAATGCCATATAGGGCATCAGAAAGCCAGCGTTTTAGTTTTGGGTCTGCCTCTCTCTTGCCATGTGCCCTTGGGTAAGACACTTAACCTCTCTGGGCTGCGGAGAGATGAACGTTTATCCTTAGAAGCTCTGTTACCCCCTCCTTCGTCCTCTCTCGCGTCAAAACCAGAGTTTTCTGGCACAAGCACCTTCCCACGCTGACTTCCTTATTCTCTCTACAGTGCTGTGTCCAACACCTGGACCTCAGCTCCACGGGAGACGGGAGCATCCACCTGCAAATCTCCCACCAGCTCTACAACAAAAGCCTCAGGCGGGTGGTGTCGGTCATCGTGGCCGTGGAGAAGCTGCAGAAGATCTCCTGCTCACAGACCTTCCAGGATGATGGCCTGAGGAGCATCTTTTCACTCATCTTTGAAGAAGGTACCTAATGAGAGCTGAGGGCAGACACAAGATTGCTGGTCATTTCCTTCTCAGAGGCCGTAACCCAACAGTCAACTAAACTTCCCTAAAGCTGAAACCCTTTAAAAGTAGAAGGCCCAGCAGTGAGAGGCAAACAGAGACACCTAGAAACCCAATTAATCATCTCTTTAGTTGAAGCTATTCTTTTTTTTTTTTTTAAGGAATTCTTTACTGAAAGGATGGTGTAACTGGCTAATGGCGCTATTCATCTTAAGAATGGAAGCTTTTCCAGAATATATTTAGAGTCACGCATAAAATGGTACCCAAAATGTAACATCTCAGGACACGACTGTATAAAATCCAATTTGGTGATGGTTTTAGTCTCATTTTTAGTTGTTGAAACTATTCTTAAAATAGGACCTTGATAGCTACTGATCTTTGCAAAGCACCCAATCATTCTGAGGGCTTTCACTTATGTATCTCCTGCAAGTGTCAGAATATCCCTGTTGGGCCAGTTCCATTGCCACTGCCACTTTACATAAGTAGCTCCACGGCCCATCCACAGCCAGCAATAGAGCGGAGGCTTGAACCCAAATCTTAGGGTGCCCGGCCCAGTGTTCTGACGCACCCCAGCTTCCTGCCCACCAATGTTATAATCAACCTTCGGCTGTGCATATGCTCAGATATCCTCGGAGGAACCAGATTCAGGCCTGCCCTTCCGAGCTTCCACCTAAGCTAAACGACGTCTCTGCTCCACGTTTTAGAGCCTGTCATCTTTGAAACATACGATGATGATCTTCTGTGCGACGCGGGTGTGCAGTCGCTGACCTGCAAACTCCAGGACAGAGACCAAAAATCCCTGGTGCTGGCTAGCCCGTGTGTGCTGAAGGCTCTCCACCTCCTCGCACGGGATGTGAACCGAGAAGGTACCTGGGGACACCCTGCTTCTTTTCTTGGCCTCCTGGTAGCTTGCTAATTCTCTACATTTTCAACAGAGTAGATGATTAAGGCAAATGATCAACAGCAGTGAAATAACATATAATAAAGGATATGTTTTTGTTTGGGTCCTAGCGTTGACACCAGATCGAGTCCCTCAGCGCATTTATTTTTCAGCAAGAGAGGTGACTCTGAGAAATTAGGGGGCTCAAAGCACACTCAGGACCACTGTTCAGTCAAGTCATTTAATGGTAGCGCCATGTCAGTGCTTCTTTTAGAAAGGAGTCATTTGATGGACAAGACCTAACCGCCCGTGGGTTCTTTCTTCCTGTTGTTGCAGTTGAAACTAGAATGGTGAGGAGATAATTTGTTCCCCTGCCTCATTCCCAGCCCCGCCCCCTCGCCCCTAACATATTTCCGGCCCAATACCAGATGGTTCCTTAGAGGCAGACCTTACTGACAAGCAGGAACTTATATCTCTCTACTGTCACTGGCAATTGTCTCGAGTCTGGGGGGCCCACGGGTTGTGGGAATCTGCCCAGCACTTTGCCACCATGGCTGAATCCTCTATGCAGGGGTGCGGTCCAGGGGGCAGCTGAAGGAAGCAGGCAGTTCTCTTCCAAGGCTGCTGACCTTGGAGAGAGGCATCACTGTGGGAAAGCTTCCTGGTGTCAGCTAAGCCGAGACAGCCCTGTTTCTTTAGAATTGCACTGTGAGGGTGACCTTGGGGCCTCCAAGTCAGACAGCTATGACTAAGGAAGATTAAAATGCATGTCTAGGGCTTCCCTGGTGGCGCAGGGGTTGAGAGTCCGCCTGCTGATGCAGGGACACGGGTTTGTGCCCCAGTCCGGGAAGATCCCACCAGCCGCAGAGCGGCTGGGCCCGTGAGCCATGGCCGCTGAGCCTGCGCGTCCGGAGCCTGTGCTCCGCAGCGGGAGAGGCCACAACAGTGAGAGGCCCGCGTACCGCAAAAAAAAAAAAAAAAAAAATGCATGTCTCTCTTTGCAGCCACTTTTCCCAGCTAAACTCCTTTCCCAAGTTCTTCCCACTTCCTTCTCTACATTCTTGAAACAGATCCGTGCCCGATGTTTTTCCGGGACCCAGCTTTCTCTCTTTTCTCACTTTTCACGTTGATCAAATTGTTGTGCTCTTGTGGATGGACACATCACCCGTCAGGGACAAGATGGCTTTCTGCAGTTTCTAAAAATCAGACCCCCTGATTCTTCATTGCCACTGTGGTGAGGCTCTGAGAAGCCCCTAGACCTTCTTTGGGGAAAAACCTCTTTCAACCAACTGAACCTGCTATGGTCTGTGAGAAGCCCCGTTACCCTGTCTGTTAAGCCACAGGAACCTTGGTGTGGGTTTCCGCAAAGGATGCTAAATTGTAAGAGTCCCTGCAGTGCTGTGTGTCCCTGACCATGAGACCCCTTTCCTCTCCCCAGTGGTTTTCTGCATGAGCTTCGTGCAAGGAGATGAAAGTAACGACAAGATACCTGTGGCCTTAGGCCTCAAGGAAAAGAATCTATACCTGTCTTGTGTGATGAAAGGCGATAGGCCCACCCTGCAGCTGGAGGTGAGTGGGTACCAGGGGCTGAAGGCCCTTCTCAGGCTCCTCTGAAGGACCCCTAGCCATCACTTTCTTCCAGGACAACTACCTCTTCCCCTTAGAAACTCTGGGAGCAGAGCTACTTGATAATTTTGCATAGATGTAAATAAGTTTAATGTGTTAAATGCATGCAACTTTCACTCCCACCACAGAAAATTAAATCATTATGTAGATGTTCTTGTGTCTGGCCATTGTGACCACCCAATAGATTATACATTGTTAGGGTTGCTCCACTTGTTAGATGACGTTTTGGAAACTTAATCTGCTCAGGGGACCTGTCACCTGTCATCATTTCCAACCCTCTCCCAAAATCACACCTCCCCTCACCCGCTTTCCCAGCAAAAGCTTCATTTCCAAGCTGAAGTCATTCTAGCCACAGGGCCATGAGGAAAATACAGCAAAGTCCCTGCAAACAGATACGCCTAGGAGCTTTACTCTAATTTTCACTTTTGAAAAACATTACCACCTATGTTATGCTCCCTAGCATTTGATGCTAAGTTTCAGAAAAGAATAAGGGACACCTTCAGTCACCACACAGAAACCTGGGGTTTCAACGATAACTCAGGAGTCTGGCTCCCGGGCCTGTGACCTGCGTATCCATTTTCTCTCTAGCCGACCCAGAGAATATCTTTGTCCAGATCAGAGTAGAGCGTCTGTGTCCCTGCCCTCATGAAAATGTTTATTTCTGTTTTGCTGCAGGAGGTAGACCCCAAAACTTACCCAAAGTGGAAGATGGAAAAGCGATTTGTCTTCAACAAGATTGAAATCAAGAATAGCGTGGAATTTGAATCTGCCCTGTACCCCAACTGGTACATCAGCACCTCTCAAGCAGAAGAAAAGCCCATCTTCCTAGGACGTTCCAAAGGCGGCCATGATATAACTGACTTCACCATGGAAATCATCTCTCCCTAAAGGAAGCTGTACCCAGAGTCCATATGGGCTGAATGACCCTGAGGGCTGACAGAAGGGGAATCGAAGAGCATGGCTGCAGCCTGAACTTCACTGTTGTCTAATCAATGCCCAACTTCCCTCCGTCTATTCGTGCTACAAGACCTCCTGCCCACCAGCCAGCAGGAATAACCCCACTCTTCCCACGCTTCTTCTGCCCGTCCTCAGACCCCATCCACTGAGCCAGCCCTCTCTCACCTCTTCCACTCACTCAAAGCCAGCCTGGCAGAAACCATGGCACACTAGGTTCGGAGAAATCCTCTGTCCTTTGCACACAGCTTCTGATGAGTGACCATTTAACTATTTATTTATTTATTTATTGATGGGTTAATCTATTTAATTTAATTCAAGGGGGCCAAGAAGCAGCAGAGTCTGTGAAAAATCCTAGTCTTCTATATCTATGGAACCAATTTCATTTGGGCTAGTGTGCCGTCTTTATATCAAGTCCTTTCACTAAGCCTGAAAATATTTAAGCTCAGATCATTTCAAAAGGAATATTTATGAATGAGGAAGGATGATCAGATTGTTCAATGATTTTGAAATAAATTTCACTGAAAACAAATGTTTTGCCACGTGGTCATTGACTTGTCTTGGATCTGACGTAGAAGAGTCAAGGTAAATGGGGCCATGAGCATCCTCCCTGGGGACTCAGAAGCTCATTCCTCATCACTGAATGCGAGATACTTAGGAACATCACTGGCCAGAAAAGACCAGCCTTATACCTCTCCCTTTCGTTTCTATTGTTCATCAAAAGTGTATCTGGTGGGCTTCCGTGGTGGCACAGTGGTTGAGAGTCCGCCTGCCGATGCAGGCGACGCGGGTTTGTGCCCTGATCCGGGAAGATGCCACATGCCGCGGAGCGGCTGGGCCCGTGGGCCGTGGCCGCTGAGCCTGCGCGTCCGGAGCCTGTGCTCCGCAACGGGAGAGGCCACAATGGTGAGAGGCCCGCATACCGCAAAAAAATAAATAAATATATAAAATAAAATAAAATACTCAAAGGTAATAAAGTACTTAAGGTAATAAAAAAAAATTTTTTTTAAAGTATATCTGGTGCGCAAGCTTCCTCTGATAAACAGGATCAACTAAAACATTATGGGGAGTAGGCATTGGTGGTTAACAGCTGCCAAGTATTTCCCTATTCGTTTATCCAACAAATATGTATTAAGCAAATGCTATGTATTAGGGGCTGGGAGTACAGAAACCGGAAAGGTAAGGCGTTCCTAGTCAGATAGCAGAGGCAGACATATACAAACAAACAAAAAAAAGTCAGCGTAACAAGTAGACAAGACAAACTATGAAAGGAGCAGCTAAGAGGGGTGACAAGATCTGCTCTGGGGGACGGAGGGCCAAGTAGGGTGACATTTCAATCAAACCTAAAAGGATGAGCAGGAGTTTTCCACACAAAGGAGAGGAAGCGGTACTCTAGGTAGAGGGACCGGTGTGAACACAGGCATGGAGGGTGTAGAAGGAGCGAGGCCAGGAGTAAATTCTCAGGATTGCAGAAGTCACCCGAAGCCAAGTCAAAACACAAAAACAAGCCAGGGGAAGAAAAGTTGTGTTCTCAGACAAAGAGATAACGTGCTTACTATATAAAGAGTTCCCTCAAAACATTAGAGAAAAACAAGAACAAAAATCCACCAAAACAACAGGCAGAAATTTAACAAAACAGTGTATTAGCAGGCTGTCCACAGAAGAAGGAAATACTATCTCATCTTGGACAGAGTAAACTATGTTTGATATTACTTATAATAAGAAAATTGAATTACCAGCATCTTGAGATACCAATGTTCTCCTATCACATTAGCAAAAATCAGAAGTTTAACTTCAGGCCCTGTTGGGAAACCTCCACTCTTTTTTTTTTTTGCGGTACGCGGGCCTCTCACTGCTGTGGCCTCTCCCGCCACGGAGCAACAGGCTCCGGACCCGCAGGCTCAGCGGCCATGGCTCATGGGCCCAGCCGCTCCGCGGCATGTGGGATCTTCCGGACCAGAGCACAAACCCGCATCCCCTGCATCGGCAGGTGGACTCTCAACCACTGCGCCACCAGGGAAGCCCTCGTTTCTTTTTTTTAAACATCTTTATTGGAGTAGAATTGATTTACAATGGTGTGTTAGTTTCTGCTGTAGAACAAAGTGAATCAGCCATACGTATACTTATATCCCCATATCCCCTCCCTCTTGCGTCTCCCTCCCACCCTCCCTAACCCACCCCTCTAGGTGGTCACAAGGCACCGAGCTGATCTCCCTGTGCTATGAGGCTGCTTCCCACTAGCTATCTATTTTACATTTGGTAGTGTATATATGTCCACGCCACTCTCTCACTTCATCCCAGCTTACCCTTCCCCCTTCCTGGGTCCTCAAGTCCGTTCTCTACATCTGCGTCTTTATTCCTGTCCTGCCCCTAGGTTCTTCAGAACCATTTTTTTTAGATTCCATATATATGTGTTAGCATACGGTATTTGTTTCTCTCTTTCTGCCTTACTTCACTCTGTATGACAGACTCTAGGTCCATCCACCTCACTACAAATAACTCAATTTCATTTCTTTTTATGGCTGAGTAATATTCCACTGTATATATGTGCCACATCTTCTTTATCCATTCATGTGTTGATGGACACTTAGGTTGCTTCCGTGTCCTGGCTATTGTAAATAGAGCTGCAATGAATACTGTGGCACATGACTCTTTTTGAATTATGGAAATGCCCACTCTTGAACATTACAGGCAGGAGTGTAAATGGGTACAACTCCTATAGAGGAAAATTTGATAATAACTATAAAAATTACAAATGCGTATCCCCTACGGCCCAGCAATTTCACTTCTGGGGATTTATCCTACAAGTGGACATATACCCATGTGAAACAATGACACATGATCAAAATTATTCATTGTGTATCGCTTGTAATAGCAAAAGATGGGGAAAAACCCAAATGTCTATCAACAGGAGACTGGCTAAATGCATTATGGGACATCCATACAGTGGAATCCTCTCCAAGGTATTGTGTTAACTCAAAAAGAAGAGGAGGGGGCTTCCCTGCTGGCGCAGTGGTTGGGAGTCCGCCTGCCGATGCAGGGGACGCGAGTTCGTGCCCCGGTCCGGGAAGATCCCACGTGCCGCGGAGCGGCTGGGCCCGTGAGCCATGGCCGCTGAGCCTGCGCGTCTGGAGCCTGTGCTCTGCAACGGGAGAGGCCACAACGGTGAGAGGCCCGCGTACCGCAAAAAAAAAAAAAAGAAAAGAAAAGAACAGGAGGGCCTTCCCTGGTGGTCCAGTTGTTAAGACTCTGCTTTTCCACTGCAGGGGTCATGGGTTCAATCCCTGGTCTGGGAACTAAGATCTCGAATGCCCCGTGGTGCAGCCAAATAAATAAATAAATAAGAACAAGAGGCCGTGTTTATAGGGTGCTAGCTTTTATGTAACAAACAGCAGAAGAAAATAAGGCAGTCCTTTCCAATGTCTTTTATCTGATTTCGAAAATTCTGGAAGATATGTAAGAAATTTAAAAAGTAGCCATGAGGGGTTGGGGAATAAGATACAAGGGGATGAGGGTGGGAGCAAGACATTTCTCTTAATACTTTTTATATTGTTTGATTCTTGAATCATGTGACTATATTACGTATTCAAATAAAATAGTGTTATTTTTTTAAAGCCAGCAGGGCCACACCCCCAGCTCGGTCTGCTTCCTAACTGCAGTACAAAAGGATGGGATGGCTATGAGAAGCAAGTATCCAAGTGGTACCCATCCTCAACACGTAACTGGGTTCCTGGGAAGCGGGGAGCTGCTTTGGGGAGAAAGCACAGGTGCCCCTGGGAGCCCCAGCAGTGATACTATCCCCTTTCCTTGGTTCAGTGATACAATTCCACCCACCTCTCTGAGGTCCAAAAGGGAAGACACACCAGCCAAAATGACAAAGTGTGAAGGCGCCTCACCTCATAAGGAGGCCAGATTATGAATCATCTCTGTGAGAGAAAATTCGTACCTCCATTTTGGAGAAAACATTGACAGTGTCTAATTTATTTCTAACGTGACTTACTGTTCCACTATTTGGTGTCTTCCCTAAAGAAACAACAAATTTCAGGAGGTTTACTTTAGAATTGTTTAGGAAAAGTGTAACAGAATAAGCTGGAGACAACCTAAATGTCCTTGGGTAGGAAAAAGTTTAAATAAAACGGCAAATTAAAATGAAAAAGAGAGCTCTGAAATGGAAAGAGCTCTGAAATGGAAAGAGATCCAGGCAAATCACTGTGAGAAAAAGTCAAGTTGCAGAGCAATAAGTACAAAACGATACCATTTACATAAAAGAAAAAAATACTGCCCAAAAGAGCGGTTACTTGAGGTGGGATGGGGCCGGGAGGGGGTCGTCAAGAGGAACTCTAGCTTTATTTATAAAGGTTGAATTTTTTAACAAGAGGACTATATTCATGAATTACATATATATACATTTTAATCTTTTGCATTAAAATATTCAATTTGAAATGTGTTTCAGTTCCTGGACCTGAGCCAAACACTAAAATAGATCTTCCAAGGGCTGTTCTATTCCTGGTTTGGGGCCAAATTATTTCCCTGGGAACAGCTCTCCTTTCTCTATACTGGGCAGCCTTATCCTGGAAAAGAAAAATGGCCTGTTTCTAAATGGAAAGGGTCAGATGGTTGAAGTGAGGAGAGGCAGTGCCCTCCCATGCCCACACTTCACCCAGCCCAGGAAACACGACCAGAAGTATGAAGGCTCTCCAATGGGCTGGGACGTCAGTTCGTCTGCACCACGGCGGTACAGCTCTGACCAGCTTTCAAGGAGATCCCATCCACGTACTTGGAGAGTAAAAGGTCGGCGCTTCTGAATATGACTTGATGTCCTGGATTCTGTGTCAGGCAGACAGTAGGATTAGGGTGTGGCTCACCCCATAAGCCTGGACTGCAGTAAGCAGGTGAGGGAAGGTAAGTGATGCAATGGTGGGTGGGAGCATACCTTGTCTGAAGGACAGGTTAGGAGTGGGTGGCTGCTACAACATCCTGGTCAGAGGGGCAAGGGTAAGTCCGTGGGCCTTCTGTGCAGACCTCCTTCCCACCCCATTCCTCACTCCCCAGTACAGACTTGCTGAACTACCCACAACCATCTGATTCAACTGGACGCCGGGGTGAGGATGACCTAGAGAACTGGTAAGATGCCCGCCCAGGGGTGTGGGACCACATCTTGCCTCCTAAACTGGCAGTTTGGAAGCAAGCCAAGTGATTCAATTTTCTACCTGGGAAGTCCAGAAACACTGCTTTGCTTATTTATATAAGCATGACTGTTTGCTTACTCAAGAATCATGAAAATTCACATCCCTCTCTGAAAGCAGGTCGTAAAACCATGAAACGCAGCAAGTGTACCAGAAGAAGTAGGACAGGAAGGGGCAAGGAGGGTGCCAGGGACCTGGGCCCCCTTCTCTAATCAGGGACATCACTGTCTCTGAGAATATTTTCCCTTCTGGCAAATGGGGCAGCTAGAGACAGAGAGGTCCAGGTTGTCCTGGGCAGGTGGGGCCCTCTGGGAACTAAGGTGTGAATTGTGACAGTTATTTGGCCACTCCCTTCCAAGTCTTGAGTTTCCCCACAGGTGGTTTGAAAGGGCCAATGCTTCTCTTTCTCTCCAGCCCCTCACCTCCAGTACTTGCACCCCAATCCCACTAGCCCTCGGAGACAAAAGGTATGAAATCCTTCATCCGCCAGGGATCAGGTGGGCCGAGGGAGTCCCAGCCACTGCCTGAGGTTCCTGAGGCTATAAGTCAACCTGAAGAAGCACTGGCCAGAAGGGGCCACAGTGTTTACGTGTGAATGTTGGGTTTGGATCAGTCCTTGGACCAGAAGGATGTGTGGAATCCAGGAGCATCTACACATGCTATGGTTTGGCTTTAAAGTAAAATATATCAGGAACACCTGGAAGAGATGTCAAACTTGGAAGGTGAGCCTCACTGCCCTCCCACCCTTGGGGGTGAGACCCTTGTCCCAAGTAGGTAATGTCCTCCTGCTGCACCGTCCACTGTCAGCCTCACTACCAGAGCAGCAAGTCCAGTTCCCTTCCCAAAAGGCCTCCCAGGGCTGTAATCCTCGTGGAATGTTAGTCTTCCAATATTTTAGCTTACATGCTGAAACCAAGCAGAGCCTTTTGGGGCTCACATTGAACACAACATTGTAAATCAACTGTACTTCGATTTTAAAAAATCTACGAAGGACATTGTAGGTCACTCCAGCCTCCTTTCCACTACTCATGGGGCTGCTGCCCTGGTGCTGTGTTCACTGGACTGGTTGAATAGGCCAAGAGTGACAGCCTCATGTCAGGGTGTCAGGTGATGGCAGTGACAACACCTAACCAAATCCTGCTACACAGTGAGGGGGAGAAGGCTGAAGTGGAGGCCTGGGGCCACTCTGACCTCTGGCTTCTTTTCTCCATCTGTAATGATGGGGGTGGTCTACAGCCATATTAAAAACAAATGATGGGGGTGCAGGGAGATCTAGCATCTGTGGTTCAGTTCATCGTCAGTGATAGGAAAGTAGCTTAGCTTTCTTAGGATAGAGAATAAAGGGTGGGTGCAATGAGAGGTGCTGGTTTATGTGAGCTGGTCAGGGAAGGTGGCTTGAGCAGAGATGTAGGGAGGGTGCAGATCTTGCAAAGATCTGGGGAGACAGCATGCCAAGGGGAGGTAGCACACAGTTGTAAATGGGCTTGGCGTGTATGAGGTATAGGAGAGGGAAAATTTTTTCCTCTACCCTTCCAGGTTCTTTTTGGCTGGTCTAACAATGAAATTGACCTAAAACATCAACCGGAGAAAAACAACTGAATAATTTCACATATACAGGAACTCCAAAGATATGAGGCTCAAAGAAGTGACCAAAGTAGGCAGCTTTTATACCTTTTAGACAAAGAAAATGTGTGAAAATTTGACAAAACAGAGGGGTTTTTGCTTGGGGCAGCAGATTACCGACATAACAAAATTTGTTTGTTTCTACATCTTTCTTGGCCTTGAATTCCCTGTCTCTGGCCATAAAGATGCCTCCTATCCTTCTGCTGTAGGTAGGATATCTTCCCATGGGAGATTTATTTCCTGTTTTTGGGGGGACAAAAGAGGGTCAGAGCCTTCCTCTTGCACCGGCTGTTTTCAAAGTAACTTTATTTCAAAAGAGTCAATATACCAAAGTGACATATTTGGAGGCAGCCTGCTTTGAACCCCATCAGTTACAGAGTAAGTAGGCCGATGGGGTGGAAGCAGAGTGAGCAAAGGAGAGAGGGCCGGAGAGGAGGATGGGGGGCGGGGCAGGCAAGGCCCAGGTCTCTGCGTAAGGAGTTTGGACTTAGTGTGTTATGCAAAGCATCCTACACACGGAAGGGATGACCTCATAGAAGTTTTATCACTCTTGCTGTTGTGTGAAGAACGGACCCTGGGGGCAGGAGGAGAGGGTGTCAAGAACGAAAGCAGAAAGACCAGTTAGGAGGCTGTGGCAATGAACTACACAGGAGACAATGGTACCTTGGACTAGGGTAAGAGCAGAGAAGGTGAGGAGGGAGGTGTTCTGAACATTGTGACAGCAGAACTGACTGACAGAGTAAATGTGGGAGGTAAAGGAAAGAGAGTAATCAAGGGGCACTCACAGGTTGAGAGCTGATTAACTGGGCAAATGGGGGTATTTAACAGAAATGTGGAAGACTTGGGAAGGAACAAGTATCATATTGGGGGAGGGGATGCTCCAAAAGTCCTGTTTTGGCCAAGTTTCATTTGAGATATATATTAGACATCCATGAGGATATAAAATTGGAATCTCGGGTCTTCCCTGGTGGCGCAGTGGTTGAGAGTCCGCCTGCCGATGCAGGGGACGCGGGTTCGTGCCCCGGTCTGGGAAGATCCCACATGCCGCGGAGTGGCTGGGCCCGTGAGCCACGGCCGCTGAGCCTGCGCGTCCGGAGCCTGTTGCTCCGCAGCGGGAGAGGCCACAGCAGTGAGAGGCCCGCGTACCGCAAAAAAAAAAAAAAAAAAAAAAAAAAATTGGAATCTCCCCTGAGATTCAGATTCAGGAGTAACTGGCAAGTAGAAGGCATAGAATACCATGGATCACATGAGAATACCTACCAAGAGTGTGTAGATAGAAAAGAGAGAATGGCCAAAGACTGAGCCTGGGGCGCTGCGAAAGAGGTGGGAAGGAAGAAATGGAGCCGTCAAAGGAGACTGAGGACGAGTAAAAAGTGAGGGAAGAGAAAAATCAGGATGGGGGGAGGATGGCGGGAAAAAAACAAGTAATGGAGAAGGAGGTCCACCAGGCCCAATGATGCTGAGAGATTGAGGACATGAGGACCTGGCCACCGGATTTGGTGAGAAAGAGGTGGTATGTGGCCATAACAAAAGCGAGGACAAAGCTGAGGACAAAAGTGTGATTGCGATGGGTTCCAGTGAAAGGCGAGCAAGTGGAGCCAGTGAGTAGACGAGGCTCCTTTGAGTAATTTTGCAGTAAAATAAAAGTGAGAGCGAGGGGGACAGAGAAATGCCATGGTAGCTGGAGGGGACTGTGGGATCAAAAGCGGATTTTTTGTTCAAGACGAGAGCTATCATAGCGCATCAGTCAGTAGGAGAGAGAGAGGAAGAGGATCAGAAAAGCCAAAGCCTTGGGTGTCCCGTAGGGGACGTGATGCTGGGCAGTGATGTGCATGGGAACAGATGCAAGTAGGTCAATAATTCCTGGGATAGAAATACGAGGCAGCTCTCTTTCCTGACTGCTCCCATCTTCTTTTTTCTTTTTCTTTTTTTTTTTTTTTCTTGCGGTACGCGGGCCTCTCACTGTTGTGGCCTCTCCCATTGCGGAGCACAGGCTCCGGACGTGCAGGCTCAGCGGCCATGGCTCACGGGCCCAGCTGCTCCGCGGCATGTGAGATCTTCCCGGACCGGGGCACGAACCCATGTCCCCCGCATCGGCGGGCGGACTCTCAACCACTGCGCCACCAGGGAAGCCCTGCTCCCATCTTCTGAATGAGACAGCTCAGAGTGCTCAGTGATGCTAGCCGTCCAGGTCCTTGAGGTTGTTAATCCTGCCCAGTCTGGACTCTCCTCTCTTGAACAGGACCATTCTCAGCTGCTTCTCAGGTCAAACAGGCTGAGCCGCCCCAGCCGCTGTCATCTTCTGCCAAACTCGAAACACTATTGTGCTTTACCATCAACCCCTTTAAGGTCCTACTGGCTTCCAAAGAGTCTGAAAGGCATCTCCCCCTTATTCATTATTACACGACGGCTGTGAGCATTGGCCATCACAGACAATAAATGCATAAGAATTTATTCCATTGCAGGCATAAGAACGCTGAGATTTTAAAGTACCTATTAATCAATACAATGAGTACAGAATCGCAGTCATCAGTGAACATTAGGAAAAAAATCAGGTAGTAAAGAAATTAGTTGAGTCTGATAAAACAATAAGAGATATTAACTACAATCCGGACAAGAGGCAAGATTCTATCTATCTACAACAGGTGGTGAAATGTTGAAAGCGGTTAAGATAAAAATTGCGTAAGGGTGCCATTTGAAAGACGTCCATGGGACTTAGTTGTGACATCAACTCACAGCTAAAAAGCCTGGTCTGAAGGCTTCCCTCTGACTCAGCAACCTGCATCCAACACTAAGGGTTGACTGAGTGTGTTACCCTGTGGTTTGCGTCAAGAGTTATCCAAGAGGTCACTAACCCTGTCGCAGATTCTCAAGCCAATAGCCCAAGTCAAGTTGCTAAATCTTTGACGCAGGAACCTCAGGGTCAGAATCTTTGACCTAGGAGCCAACTGAGATAGTTCGTCTGTGGTCTGTACCCCTGGGTTATGTGGCTTGACAACACCACGTAAGTATTTAAAGGAAAAAAAAAGCTGATGATGTAAATGAAACCCATAGCTTTAACGTTTTTGTGTTTAGCTTAGAAATAAGTTTTGAGAGTCTCCTGGTGATCTGTCTTTGTTATTTAATGGGCCTGAAACAATTAAAGAAACTGAAACATTAAAGAATTTGTCATATTAACTTTGTCATTCCAATTTGAAATGTGCAATTGATATTAGACTTCTGATTTTCATTTGAAGGACAGAAAATTTTGCGTTTGCATTTTCAGAGCCTGATTTACTACATTTTTTATTTGCTTTCTCTGGAGTTACGGGCATGACTTAGGTGCTTAGAAATATTTTGCTCCTTAGATTTTTTTAATCCACCCTGGCAGGTTTTTGAAATGTTTGGAAAAAATCACATACTAAATTTGTAGATCTATTCAATTTGTAGTTTAAAATATTTAAGGAAAACACAATTAACTATGCTAGAAAAGAGAGGTAAATATTTAGTGAGATTTAATATATTATGCTGTTGACTTTAAAAAAAATGCACAACGTGAGAGTTGCGAGTTAAGTTTTATTTGGAGCAAAATGAGGACTGCAGTCCGGGAGACAGCATTTCAGACAGCTCTGAGAAGCTGCTCCAAAGAGGCAGGGGGGGAGCTAGGATATACAGGAGGTTTTGCATCACAGGGCAGGTACTCTGGAACATCAAATTATTACTGTTAACTAAAGAAACCAGATATGTCAAGTTAAGGAATTTTGCACTTTTCTATATATGAGAGGATGCAAGAGTCTGGGCTCACTGAAGTCATTCCTTTGATATGCACCTCATCTATCTGGGGCCAGTATCATGTATTTTCATATCCTGTGTTTCCTCAGGGCTCACCGTGGGGAATGACTGCAGTCTGATGGCTGCTAGATGGCAGGTGTTCTTTCCTTCCTGAGCTCCCTCAGGGCTCACCAGCTCACCATCCGTGGTGGCTGCAATCGCTAATGACTGTGACATCCCTTGTTTACTGATATGGCAGACAATATTCCATTTATCAAAGCAATGAAATAACTGAGCATTAATTTTTTAAAGTGAAAGTGTTTTTCCTCATTGTTGGACCAAAAACTAGCTTTATAAATAGAATGGCAAGATTTGTCATTTGAACTTATTAAGAAAAATCTTGGTTTTTAAATATATAACTGTAATAGTTTACTACACAAATTTAGGCTCAAGTAACTATAAATGCTTTTCTATGCACACAAACAACTCTTGAACCTTAAAAAATTTAACTGACATCACAGGAAGTCAGCCTGCAGAGACTAGCCGGTCCCCAAGTAGTCTTCAGGAAGCTGTGCAGTGCTCTCCTTTCCAACACGTTAACAGCCCTGGAACGCTGCATCCTCATTGGTCCCTTTGAATCTGATGATGGACAACTCTGCTGCCCAGTCTCAGGGCTGAGTCCCAGTAGAGGAAACATCCACCCACCACACACACACACACACACACACACAAACATACATTTTGGCAACAAAAAAAATCAATTTTCAAATAATTCCGATTTTTGGCTAATTTCCACGAACCTCATGAAAAGTGCCCAGAGCACAAACACCATTTCTTACCTCTTTCTTTTTTTATTTTGATAAAGTGTAAATAACATAAAATTTACCATTTGAACCATTTTTAAGTGTACAGTTCAGTGGCATTAAGTACATTTACACTGTCGTGCAACCGTCACCACCCTCCCTCTCCAGAACGTTTTCATCATCCCGAAGAGAAACTCTGTCCCTGTTTAACATGAACTTGATGCCCAAAACTCGGCCTCTGCCAAGCACCATTTCTTAGAATGTCTCTTATCTCTTTCATCCATTTCCTTCACAGCTGCCTCCACACTTTCTCTTCCAAGCTCCCTGTTAAATCCCTACCCCATGTCCTAGACCCCTTGCTCTTTACCAATTGGCATTACTAAAGCCTAAACAACTGGACTTACTAAGGTAGAACTGGCCCCTTTGAGGGCAGGGATAAGAGAAAAAGGCTAAAACGTTATGTTAAGAAAATGTATCCAAAACATGGTAAGAGGGCAAAAAAACTATTTGCATCTTTTCAGTGTCTAACTAGCCTGCTGAAAATGTGCCTGATATTCTAAATATTTTTATTTTCTGGAAGAGGCCAGATAGGAAATCTTTTACACCTGAGGGCCATAAGCTCTCCGAGGCAACTACTCAACACCACTGTTACAGCATGAAAGCAGCCATTGAAAATCTGTGACACGTGGACAGACTGTGCCCCAATACATTTTTATTACAAAAACACACAGAAGGCCAGATTAAGCCCATGGGCCAATTTGCTGACCCCCTTCTCTAAAGGAAAGTACCTTTGTTTAAATTACTATTTACTATTGATCGGGGCCCAGATGCTGTAGAGTTAGATCTTGACCTTCAGAAGATGGATGAGTGGTGAGTCATTTTTGTCCAGCAGGACAAAAATTATTTCTGTCCAGGAGAAATGGTGAACTCAACTGTTATGATATTATTACCCTGGTTTGTATCTAACTTTGCTGTATGTATTTGCATATATAATTATATATGTATATATAGATATAACATATATAATATATACATATGTGTATTATATATACCTTCATTACATATATACACATGTAATATATGTACTCTGTAGTATAGTGTATATGTATTTTATATATATAATATCTGCTCTAAGAAGGAGAAAGATTAGACAAATGTGATGGTGAAGATAGGATACAACTATGGTCTGCTCAGCCTGGGGGCCTGGTTTTCAGTTCTCAGGAGGGAGAAGTTAGGACCAGAGAGCAAAGCAGCTATTTCCTGAGAGCCTTTGTGTTTCATGCTATCTGGGGGAAGACAAAGGACAGCACAACTATTGAAGCCCCCTCCCTACTCAACCTACAGACTGGAGCAGCTTTGGGACCCCACCACCACCACTACCACCAGAGCTCAAGAAAGCCATGTGCAAAGGAGAGGAAGCAAGAACGTATATGGACCTGCCCTGGAGCTCATGGGCTGCACCAAGACTTTGGGAAATTCCTGAAACAGTGGAAGAGACTAGACGAGAAGGCAGAGGCCACGCATCAGCAAGTCCAGGCAGGAACCCACATAACATAGATGCTTACCTCTCTGGCTGGTGAAGTCTAAGGATGTTGGTCCCAACGTTACGTACCATGAGAGATTTATCAATACAACCACAGTCCCTTGGCCACAAAAGGAAATTAACTTTGGCTTGGGGGGTGGGGATGCAGGGGGGAGATTTAAGAACGTTTTTGTAGAAGTGGACTTTAAGCCAGGCCCTGAAAAACAAGAAGAATTTCTATTAATAGACATAGGGGTAGGTGAAAAAGAAGCAAAGATGAGGTGGGGGGTGCGGGGGGGGAAGGATGCAGGAGACAAAGTTAGACATGACCAGAGTGGGGTGGGGCATGGCTAGTGTGGAAGATAAGACTGGTGTTTGGAAGAAAGGGAATGCCACAGGACAGTTTGGCTTTATTTGTGGGTGATATGTCCAATTAGTCACCCCCAAACCTTGTAACATGACTCCAAGACAACAGGAGTTTGTTGAATGTCTAGTTTCATCCCACCATTCCCTCCTTTTTACAAAGAAAAACAAGGCTGAGGCGCAGAGCATGGCAGTGACTTGTCCCAGTAGCACTGTGATTTGGCACAAAACAAGGGCCAAAGCTCACACCCAAGTACGCTGACTTGGGCTCCCTTCATTGCTAACATATCTATTTTAGCCACTGTGGACTATCTTGAGGGCAATGTGTTTCACCAACATCAGAGCTTCAGCTTCCTCTCCAGAATGCCCAGCGTTAGTCATGAGGTACAGTGGTAAGAGCACTGGGTTGGGATTCCCAGGTTTTATGCAAAGTAGCTGATTGACCCGTGACCACTCAAGTAACTTCACCACTCCGTTTTTTCCACTTATGAGAGGAGATCAAGATGGCAGAGTAGGACGACATGGAACTCCCCTCCCCTCCCACGAAACACATCAAAAATACATCTACATGTGGAACAATTCTCGCTGAAAACCAGCTGGAGATTGGCAGGAAGATTCCTGTACAATCAAGGCTGTAAGAAAGATCCACACAGAACCAGGTTGGAAGGGAAGAGAAGTGATCAGATCTGGACCTGTGCCCCTAGGAGGGGACTTAGAAATTACACAGGCAGAGACCCTCCCTCCCTGGGCAGTGAGTGATTTGAGCCACAGATTGGTTGCCCCAGCCCTGGGATCCGACCCAGAGAAGACAAGCTCCCTTAGCTAGACTCCACTTGTGGGGAGTGTGTGCACGACTGCTTGCTCCTAAAGCAGGTCAGAAAGGGAAGACTGAAAACTGCACCAGTGGCTGACCACCCCGGTGTGCAGCCTGACCTAAGCCAAGTGAACACTGCAGCCCCGCTTGCTTCATGACACAGCTCCACCCTGGGGTGATGGTTCAGCCTTAAGACACAGAGGTAGCTCAGACCCGAAGCAACATCTGAGCAGGGTGGGGATAGCCATTACTAATGCTTACACAGGCAGAGCATCAGAAGCAACCCTGATCCCTGTCTGTGACTGAACCACCACAGCCTGTGCCCTGACCCACCCCGAGTACCCCCACCAGTCCCACTTGCTCCAGCACTCTTTCCCTCTGGGATGAGGGTGCTGGTGCCAGGAGAGGGGAGAGACCACACTTAAAGGGAACAAAGTCAGCTCAGACCCAGCCCTCAGAGCTTCTGCTACATTAGCTTGGGACCTGACTCCAACCCGGATAGGGCCGTGATGGTCACAGAAGAGAAGCTCCAGCTCACACCTGGCTCTGATCCTAGCTCCTCCATCTCCAGCCCTACCTCCTACTGAAGTGATAGCTGCCAGCACACCCTTTAGAAAGACATGACTTGTGTTCACATCACACCTGGTTCTCCCACCAAAGCCACTGGGCACATGCAAACTGTATAGGGATGCTCGCACACAAGGAAACCCCTTCGAGACCACAATAGGTAACTATTTCACCCAATTTCCTAGAGACACAGAAGGTTAAGAAAAATGAGAAGAGAAATTTGATTCAATTGAAAAAGCAAGAAAAAAAAACCCTGAAAAAACAAATAATGAAACAGAAATAAACAATTTACCATATAAAGAATTCAAAACATTAATAATAAGAATGCTAACTGAATTAGGGAAAAGAAGATATGACCACAGTGAGAATTTTAGCAAGGAACTAGAAAACACACAAAAAAGAACCAGTCAGAACTGAAGAATACCATTGCGGACATGAAAAACACCCTAGAAGGGATTAATAGCAGGCTATGTGATACAGGAAAATGCATAAGAGGCCTGGAAGATAGAATAATGGAAATCACCCACTCAGAACAGCAAAAAGAGAAACCTATTAAAAATGAGAACAGTTTAAGGGATTTCTGGAACAACTTCAAGTGCATCAACATTCACATTCTAGGGGTCCCAGAAGGAGAAAAGAGAGAGAAGGAAGTTGAAATGTATTTGATGAAATTATGGCTGAAAAATTCCCAAAACTGAGGAAGAAAACAAGTATCCAGGTACAGAAAGTGCAGAAGACCCCAAACAAGTTGAACCCAAACAGACCCACACCAAGACACATCATAATTAAAATGGCAAAAGTTAAAGATAAGGAGAGAATTCTAAAGGCAACAAGAGAAAAATGAAGAGTGATGTACAGGGAACCCCTATAAGGTTATCAGCTGATTTTTCTGCAGATACTTTGCAGGCCAGAAGCAAGTGGCATGATATATTCAATGTGCTGAAAGGGAAAAACCTGCAAACTAAGATGCTCTACCCAGCAACATTATCATTTAGAATTGAAGGAGAGACGAAGAACTTCTCACACAACGTTGTAAATTAACATTACTTCAATGTAAATAAATAAATAACTCAGACAAGCAGAAACTAAAAGAGTTCATCAATATTAAACCTACCCTAAAAGAAATGCTAAAGTGTCTTCTCTAAGTGGAAAAGAAAAGGCGATAACAGGAAGTAAGAATCTGTAGGAAAGGTAAAAGAAAAAAAAAGAATCTGTAGGAAAGGAAAAAATCCCACTAGTAAAGGCAAATACATATAGTAAAGGCTGAGGAGCAACCACTTAACTGAACTAGTACAAAGATTAAAAGACAAAAAATTGTAAAAATCAACTACAACTACAATAATCTGTAAAGCGATAAACATGAAAATGTAAAATATGGCAAAGTGTGGGGGAGGCGAGTAAAAAATGTGGATCTTTTAGAATCTTTATGAACTTAAAGGACCTCCAGTTTAAGACAAATAGTTATAGGTCAATGTATATATATCCTGTGGTAACCACAAATCAAAAACCTACAACAGATACACAAAAGCAAGAGAGGAAGAAACACAAGAACACCACTAAAGAATATCATCAAACCTCAAGGGAAGAAATAAAAAGAAGAAAAGAACAGAGAAGAACTACAGAAACACTGGAAAACAAGTCATAAAATGGAATAAGGACATACCTATCAGTAATTACTTTAAGTGTCAATGGACTAAGTGCTCCAATCAAAAGACATAGGGTGGCTGATTGGATAAAAAACAAGACCCATCTCTATGTGGCTTACAAGACACTCACTTAAGAGCTAAAGACACACACACAGACTGAAAGTGAGGAGATGGAAAAAGATATTTCATGCAAATGGTAGCAACACTCATATCAGACAAAATACACTTTAAAACAAAGACTGTAACAAAAGACAAAGAAGAGCATCATATAATGATGAAGGGATCAAGACAAGAAGAGGATATTATACTCATTAGCATGTATGCACCCAATACAGGAAAACATAAATATATAAAGCAAATATTTACAGACATAAGGGAAGAAATTGACAATAATACAATAATACAAAATGGACTCGGTTGAACCAAATAGCATCTGAGGTCCTTTCCAGTTATAAAAATAAATGGTACTAGTGCCTTGTTTTGTGTCTAACTTTGCTATTTTATAAAAGTAAATTCATTTTTGCCAATTTACTTCTCATCTCTGCTTCCTCTAGCCTTTTCGTAGAAGAAACCAGTATGGATCTTCTTCATTTCTCTCTTAAGAAAGTGCTTTATCTCCTTAATTACTTAGGGGATGAGAAGGGTCCAGGTTACAGACTTGGAAAAGCCTGGAGGCAACAGAACAGCAAGTGAAGTAGGCTAGTTATAATGGCAATAATAATAATAACAATCAACACTGTGAATTTGTTTTACACAAGAAAAACACTCTCTCTGAAGAGAAAGTAAAAAAAAAGAAAAAAGAATATTAAAAATCCCCTGTAATGCCCACACAGTCATTGAATAGCCGTATTTGTATAGATTTTAATGTTATTTTTACAAACTTTACATTTTAGTCTTCATGGAGTGAGTTTAGTTTTCAATCCAACATTGGGCACAGTGCCCAGGACAAGAACTTAATGAATGTTCAATGAAAACATGATCTCACTTTTATTTTTTGTGTGATTCTTTTCCAGCTTTATTGAGATATAACTGGCATGTAATATTGTATAAGTTTAAGGTGTACAACGTGATGATTTGATACACGTAGCTATCATGAAATGTTTACAACAATAAGGTTAGTTAACACATCCTTCACCTCACACAACTACCATTTCGTTGTTGTTGCGTTGTTGTTCTTGTTATGGTGAGAACATTCAACGTCTACTCCCGTAGCAACTTTCAAGCATACAATACAGTATTGTTAACTGTATTCACCATGATGTACGCTAGATCCCTGAAACTTATTCATCTTATAACTGAAAGTTTGTACCCTTTGACCAACATCTCCCCATTTCCCCTACACTCAGGCCCTAGCAACCACCATTCTACTCTGTTTCTATGAGTCTGAAATTTTTATTTTTTATTTTAATTTTGAAATTTTTAGATTCCACAGAATAGTGAGGTCATACAGTATTTGTCTTTCTCTGTCTGACTTAGCATAATGTCGTCAAGTCTGCCCATGTTTACAAATGGCAGGATTTCCTTCTTTTCATGCCTGAATAATATTCCATTGTGTATAAATACCATGTCTTCTTTATCCATTCATCCATTGATGGACACTTAAGTTGTTTCCATATCTTAACTACAGTGAATAAGGCTGCAACAAATATGTGAGTGAAGATATATCTTTGAGATAGGACTTCATTTCCTTTGGACATATACAGTACCTAGAAGTGGAACTGCTGGATCATACGGTAGTTCTATTTTTAAAGGATGTTGATTTTTGTCAAATGCTTTTTCTGCATCTATTGAGATGATCATATGATTTTTGTCTTTTATCTACTATCGTGATGTTTCACATTTATTGATTTATGTGGAAACATCCTTGCAAGGCAGGGATAAATCCCATTTGATCATAGTGTATGACCCTTTTAATGTGCTGTTGAATTCAGTTTGCTAAATTTTCTTGAGAATTTTTACATCCATATTCATCAGGAATATTGGCCTGTAGTTTTCTTTTCTTGTAGTATCCTTAACTGGTTGTGATATTAGGGTAAAGCTGGCCCCATAAAATGAGTTTGAAAGTGTTCCCTCCTCTTCTGTTTTTTGGAAGGGTTTTAAGAAGAATTAGCATTAATTCTTCCTTAAATGTTTGGTAGAATTCACTAGCCATCTGGTCCTAGACTTTTCTTTTTTGAAAAGTTTTTGATTACTGATTCAATGTCCATATTCATTATCAATCTGTTGAGATTTTCCATTTGTTCATAATTCAGACTGGTAGATTATTCTTTTCTAGGAATTTATCCATTTCTCTAGGTTGTCCAGTTTGTTGGCTTATAATTTTTCACAGTAGTCTCTTATGATCCTTTGTATGTCTGTGATTTCAGTTGAAATGTCTCCTCTTTAATTATAATTTTATTTATTGAACCCTCTCTCTTTTTTTAATACATCTAGCTAAAGGATTGTCAATTTTTTTATCTTTTCAAAAAATCAACTCTTCATTTTGTCACTCTCATCTATTGTTTTTCTAATTTCTATTTCACTCATTACTGCTGTGAATTTTGTTATCTCCTTCCTTCTGCTAACTTTAGGGTTAGTTTATTCTTTTACTAGTTTTTTGAGGTGTAAAGTTAGGTTATTTATTTGAGATATTCCTTTTCTTCTTCTTTTTTTTTTTTTTTTTTTTTGGCGGTACGCGGGCCTCTCACTGTCGTGGCCTCTCCCGTTGCGGAGCACAGGCTCCGGACGCGCAGGCTCAGCGGCCATGGCTCATGGCCCCAGCTGCTCTGCGGCATGTGGGATCTTCCCAGACCGCGGCACGAACCCGTGTCCCCTGCATCAGCAGGCGGGCTCTCAACCACTGCGCCACCAGGGAAGCCCCCTTTCTTTTCTTTTAATGTAGGCATTTATCACTATATACTTCCCTCTGCTTTTGCTTCATCCCATAAGTTGTGGTATATTGTGTTTCTTTTTTTCTTTGTTTCAAGATATTTTTTATTTTCTTTTTGATTTTATCTTTGACCCATTGTTGTTCAGGAATGTGCTGCTTAATTTCCACATATTTGTGAATTTTCGTTTTTCCTCCTGTTATTGATTTCTAGTTTCATACCATTGTGTTCAAAAAAGTTACTCTGTATGATATCAATCTTTTAAAATTTGCTAAGATGTGTTTTGTGACATAACATATGATCTATCCTGAGAATGTTCCATACATGCTTGAGAAGAATGTCTATTCTGCTGCTGTTGGATAGAATGCTCTATATGTCTGTTAGGTCCATTTACTCTAAAGCATAGTTTAAGTTCAATATTTCTTTATTGCTTTTCTGTATAGATGAGCTATCCGTTGTTGAAAGTGGGGTATTGAAGACCCCTACTATTATTGCACTGCTGTCTATTACTCCCTTCATATATGTTAGTATTTCTTTAATATGTTTAGGTGCTCCAATGTTGGGTGCATATATATTTATAATTGTTATATCCTCTTGATGAATTACCACCTTTATCATTAAATAATTATCTTGTGTTTTGTTACAGTTTTTTACTTAAAGTCTATTTTGTCTGGTCTCTAGGTGGAGTGAAAATGAAGTGGGTCCTTCGGGCAGTGCCCCACAAAGGGTGATGGGGACTCTTTCTAGCTGGGGGGGTTCCCTCTTGGTGCTGAACAATGCTGGCTTGAGGGATGGGATGATGCAAGCTTAATGAAACTGTTCTTCCTTCCCATTTTGTGTAGTTATTCTCAAATTTTCTGTTCCTCTGTGTTGCTGAAGTTTCTTCAGTGGACTCCAGAGCTCTCTTAGAGCTGTTTTTGTTCGTGGACAGCCGTCTAATTGTTGATCTTTGTTGGGGGACAGAGGACGGGGTTTCCTATCACCATCTTGGTGACATCACCTCAATGATTCCATTTTAGATGAGGAAATTGAGGCCCAGAGAGGATAAAGAATATAACAAATTTCACCTATTCATTCAGTAATGTTTAGTAAGTACCAGCCATGCGCCAGACCCTGTTCTAGGTGCCGGAGACACAGAAGGCAACATTTTAATGTGTCGAGACAGACGGTAACCACGTAAGAAAATTAATTATTTCAGCTAAAGGTAAATGCTGTGTCATCAATAAAACAGAGTGATGTGGTAGAGTTGAGAAGGGGGTTCACCAAGGAAGCTCATCAAGGAAGACGTCTCCCAGGAAATGACTCTGAACTAAGCTCTAACTGGTAAGAAGGAGCCAACCATGGAAAGGAAGAACAACCCAGCTAGAGAGAATTATAAGTTTATCTAAGCATAAAGGCTCTGAGGCAGCAACCAGCTGGATGAGTGCAAGTAAAAGCTAGAAGGTCAGTGTGACTGGAGCATCATGAGAAAGGAGGGGATCAGTGGTGTTTTAACAACTGACCCTCTGAGAAAAAAAACAAAAAAATCTGGGTTTGTAGCATTTCCCAATTGCCAAGATGTAAATATTTCCACCATGGCCAACTTAAAGCTATCAACATGGTGTCACTAAATGCAAAGTTGGAAAGCCCTGTACACAGTCATCTCATGAGCAGGTATAAGTGGCTTCAGGACATCACTGAAAGTGTTATGAAATGAAATTGAGAAACAGATAAGGGCCACCATCACTCAGGTTTTGTAAGCCATATTGAGGAATTTGGACCTATGACAAGATTATCGGGGGACTTCCCTGGCGGTCCAGAAATGGGACTTCACTTTCCAATGCAGGGGTTGCAGGTTCAATTCCTGGTCGGGCAACTAGGATCTCACATGCCTCACGGCCAAAACGCCAAAGAAAAAAAATCATAGAGCAGAAGCAATATTGTAGCAAATTCAATAAAGACTTTAAAAATGATCCACATCAAAAAATCTTTTAAAAGAAAAACATATTATAGGGAAACCATTGGAAGATTTTAAGCAGAAAGTAACATTACCAGATTTATTTATTTATTTGTGGTACGCAGGCCTCTCACTGTTGTGGCCTCTCCCGTTGCGGAACACAGGCTCCGGACGCGCAGGCTCAGCGGCCATGGCTCACAGGCCTAGCTGCTCCGCAGCGTGTGGTATCTTCCCGGACCAGGGCACGAACCCGTGTCCCCTGCATCAGCAGGCGGACTCTCAACCACTGCGCCACTAGGGAAGCCCCAGATTTATATTTTTTTAAACATGATTATAACCACTCTGTGGAAAATGGACTGTCCAGGAGCAGAAGTGGAAGCTGAGAGACCAATTAGGAGGCTATTGCACCATCCAAGGAATGTGGTGGCTTGGACTATCATACATCGAATCTTCTCTAGTGGAGAATGAAGAAAGAATAAAAATATTTTGGATACTAATTCAGAGGTAGAAGTAATGGTCATCCTAGTGGATTGGATGTGGGAATGAGAAAAGTTAATGAATAAAAGATAACTTCTAAATAAACAAACTTACGGTTACCGGGGGAAAGGGGGAGGGGGGATACATCGGGAGATTGGGATTGACATATACACACTACCATATATCATGGATAACTAGGGACTTCCTTGGTGGTCCAGTGGTTAAGAATCCATCTTGCAATGCAGGGAACGCCAGTTCGATCCCTGGACGGGGAACTAAGATCCCACATGCCGCGGGGCAACTAATACGTGTACTGCAACTAGAGAGCCCACGTGCCTCAGCTACAGAGCCCAAGCGCTCTGGAGCCTAGGTGCCACAACTAGAGAGAAACCTGCGCACCGCAAGGCAGAGCCTGTGCCGCAACAAAAGATCCCACGTGCCGCAACTAAGACCCAATGCAGCCAAAAATAAATAACTTAATTAATTAAATAATTTTTAAAAATAGATAACTAATAAGGACCTACTTATAACACAGGGAACTCTACTCAATACTCTGTAATGACCTATATGAGAAAAGAATCTAAAAAAAGTGGATATATGTGTGTGTGTAACTGAATCACTTTGCTGTACAGCAGAAACTAACACAATATTGTAAATCAACTATACTCCAATAAAAATTAATTTAAAAAAAAACAAAAACAAACAAAACAAAGATAACTTCTTAGATTTTTCATGAGTAACTAGGTAAATCTTGGTGTCATTTACTGAGGAAGACCAGTAGACTAACAGGCTTAAAGTATGTGGTGAGTCAAGGATTTTTGTTAGGACATGTTTAGCTTGAGACACCAATTAGATATTCAAGTGAAGGTGGCAAACAGTCAGATAGATATACAAGTCTAAAGCTCAGAGAAAATAAACACAGGCTGGAGATATAAACTTAGGAATAGACAGCAAACAGTGGGTAAATGAAACATGGGACTAAATTAGACCTTCTGAAAAGAAAGCAGACCCAGAGCTGAGCCTGGGACATGCCAACATTAAGAGGTAGGAGAGGAAGAGCCAGCAAAGGTGATTGAAAAGGGCAGCCAGGGGCAGAGGAAAAGTAAGAGGGAAACGAGGAAAATTAGGTGTCTTAGAGGCCAAAGCAAAGGGGACTTCCCTGGTGATCCAATGGTTAAGAATCCGCCTTCCAATGCAGGGGATGTGCGTTCGATCCCTGGTCGGAGAACTGAGATCCCACATGCCCCAGGGCAACGAAGCCCACAAGCCGCAACTACTGAGCACTGGAGCCACAACTAGAGAGCCCTCATGCCACAACTACAGAGCCCATGCACTCTGGAGCCCACGTGCCAAAACGAAGAGCCCACACACCACAACAAAAGATCCCACATGACAAAAGATCCCGCGTGCGGCAACTAAGACCTGACGCAGCCAAAATAAATAAATATTTTCTAAAAAGAAAGAAAGAAAGAAACCAAAGCAAGGAAGCATTTCAAAAACAAGGGAGAGGCTACCTGTGTCCAGTGCTGCTGAGAGATAGGGACAGATGAGGACGGACAAGTGGCTACTAGATGGTGGTCAAAGGTTGCCTTTGGCATGAGAGTCTCAGTGGATTGGTGAACACAGCAACCCTATGGAATAGAATGAAGAAAGGATAGGAGTACAACCCCCTGGGAAGGAACACAAAGAAGTGGGGTGGTGGCTGGAGAGAGACATGGGGTCAAGGGAGGACTTCTTCATGAGGGCAGACACTTGGGCAAAGACCTGGGAGAGAGGGAAGAGGGGATAACGTAGATGAGAAAAGAGTCCAGAGCAGGCTGTGGAGGGGTGGGGTGCAGGTGGGGAGTAAAAGCCAGAGCTCAAGATAACTGTTGTCCCCAGGGACACCTCTTCCACTGTAATAGAAGCAAAGGCAGGTGGGTTCAGTATTTCAGGGGGAAGATAAGAGACTTCCTGCCCTATTATCTTTGTTGTTTCAATAAAGTACAAAATGACAATTATCAGCTGGGCATGGGGTTGGGTGAAGGTGAAACTACTCCCTCTCTTCTGCCTTCTCCCCCTTACCCTACTAAATGCAGTCACACTCAATGCCCTGAACTTTTCCATCCTTTTGTCCTGGTCTTTCTGATCCTGCTCTGACTCACCAGGCTATCTCTCCTGAGTAAGAAGTCTACATTTTTAAAGCAAAGCATCTGGAAATAACACATTAGTTTCCCCAGCCCCGCCCTGCCCCGCCCCACAATGCTTCTGTATCACAGAAACATCTCAGCCCGGTAGGGTTATTTTGTTCCCCCCAGACATGGTAGGAAGACCTTAACCTTGGACCTGATAACACAGCTATTCACGTGGACAAATGATGAATGACATGAGATTCTGGCATGTAACTCCCCAGGCTCCAGTACAGCTGCATTACTCACATTTAACCACTGACCCTCCATCCATAGAAAGTGAGCTTTGGATTATCTGCCCCAAAGAGGGGAGGGACACCCCAGAACCATTTACAGTCCTCGCCAATGTCTCGGAAGTGGCAGGTTGGGATTCAAATACTGTCTGTAGAATGTCTACAAACTTGACATTTAGCTCTATTTATTGTTATAAGTGGGTGGAACTCAAGCCTAGATAGCCACGCATTTCCCATTCCCAATAATGACATCAGGGCCGTCTGCCTCTGCCATCCCAGAGAAAGGTAAAACAGGCCTCCAAGCCAACCAGAGGTGGAGGTTCATGCCTGAAAAATGAATTCTTTCACCCACAGCTATTTTTTTTTTTCCACCAGTAGAAATACTTCCAGGGTGAGTTGGCAAATGGGAGCCTGAGAACGTGCGGGGAAATTCTGGTTCCTACTGCAGCTACTGAGTAATCGCTCTGAATTCATTTTGTCTCTACCAGAACTCTGCCTGCGCTTCCTTGGGAATTCCCCCAGAACAGGGAGTTTGCAATAAACTTGATGTCATGCTATTTATCTCTAAGGCAGGAAATGGAATATTTGTGGAAATTCCTTTGCGAGAAGAAATGATGACCTTTAAACTTTCATCGAAAGAAAAGGAAGTATATGCTGTAATAAGATTCCCTCGGTCGATACTATCCAGCAGGGCTAAGAATCTCTTGCCTTTGGAGTGACCTCAGCAGAGCAACTGAGAGACAGCTTGGCAGTGGCTCCACGGTTCCTAGGACCTAAATCCCAGAGACCCTTCCTCCTCCCACCCACCCTCCAGTCACATGAGGCCTTGAATTTCATTTTCTAAGACTCAGAATGAAAAACACTCATCTATAAGAACTCCATACTCTCTACCTGAGCTTATTTCCCAAGCCTGTCCCTCCACACCCCCTTGCCCATCAGTCAGTTGGCGTCCCTGAATGAGGAAGGAACTTTCTACCTGGTCACCAAAAAGTCCTCCTTGGCCTTCAGGCTGCTCCTCATCAGCTGAGTTCCCGCCAGGCCGGGCCTCTTAAAACCTCTCCCTGAGACTTCCCTCGCAGTCCAGTGGTTAAGACTCTGCCCTTCCACTGCAGGGGGCACAGGTTCGATCCCTTGTCAGGGAACTAAGATCTTGATCTTGCATGCCTTGCGGTATGGCTGAGAAAAAAAAAAAAAAACTCTTCCGGGCTTCAGGCCCTGGAATCCCTATACTCAGAGGCTTATCTTAACTCCCCTCCCCTTCTCCCTCCCCTTTTCCTGGCAGGAAGATCCATCCTTAACTGACCCCTGAGGTGCCTCCATTGACCTTCACACCATCCCGAACTGAGCTGCAGCATCTCTTCTATCCTCGCAAGACGTCGCCCTCACCCGTGGGCTGGCACATTCTCCTCCTGAGAAGTTTCCACAAAGTAGCTGCTGAAGTAAAAGGAGAAAAGGAGGGATAAAGGGAGAGAGGCAGGAGGGAAGGAGGAGAAATGACTTTTTACTGAGTACCAAATGTAACCAATGTATCAGGCAGTCTGAACTTCACGAATGACAAACAAGAAATGACTTTGTTTTCAGTTTATTTTTGTACATGGTGTTAGAGAATGTTCTAATTTCATTCTTTTACGTGTAGCTGTCCAGTTTTCCCAGCCCCACTTATTGAAGAGACTTGTCTTTTCTCCGTTGTATATTCTTGCCTCCTTTGTCATAGATTAATTGACCATAAGAGCATGGGTTTATTTCTGGGCTTTCTATCCTGTTCCATTGATCCATATGTCTGTTTTTGTGCCAGTACCATAATGTTTTGACAACTGTAGCTTTGTAGTATAGATTGAAGTCAGGGAGCCTGATTCCTCCAGCTCCGTTTTTCTTTCTCAAGTTTGCTTTGGCTATTCAGGGTCTTTTGTGTTTCCATACAAACTGTGAAATTATTTGTTCCAGTTCTGTGAAAAATGCCATTGGTAATTTGATAGGGATGGTAGTGAATCTGTAGATTGCCTTGGGTTGTAGGGTCATTTTAACAACATTGATTCTTCTAGTCCAAGAATGCAGTATAGCTTTCCATCTGTTTTCCTCCAGCAACTGTTTCACACATGCTCTATCAGATCCTTCTGATCCCTCCAGCCAGTGCAGAACTTTCTGTTGAATAACCTTCATATCTGAACAGTCTCAGGTTCCAGATAAAGAGGGCAGATATGAACTCTTTCACTAATTCTGTTCCTTTTCCCAAACCCTACTAAAATAACATTAAAGGGATCTTTAAAGGCACAAACCCACAAGGATGGAGAGAACAGGAAAGGAACCAGCAATAGTGGAAGGAGATGAAGATCAGGCAGCTCCCTGGCATGCACTTTGCTGAGTGCACGTTCACAACAGAGATGCAAGAGGTCTTAGCCTCACATAGGAGTTTTTCAAGGAAAAAAAAATTTTTGAAAGCTGGAAAGCAATAGTTGGACAAGTGGAAGTTGATCTTAAGTGAGCAGTGGAAAAACTGAGAACCAGCCAACATTTAGTATCTCTGAGAGTGGGATTAGAGGGTAAAATATGGAAGACTGCTTGAAAGCCAATAAAGAGAGCAAAGAAAAAGTACATCTTGTGCCATTCCATTTTCATAAAACTCTAGAAAATGTAAACTAGTCTACAGTGACAGAAAACAGATCAGTGATTGCTGGGAATGAAGGAGGGGAAGAGAAGGAATTACAAAGAGGCCTGAGGGAACTTATGAGGTGCGGAATACATTCGCTACCTTGATTGTGGTGATGGTTTCACAGAGGTATGTCAAAACATATAAAGTGAACAATTTAAACGTGCAATTTATTATATGTCGGTTTTACCTTAGTAAAGTTGTTTGTTAGAAGTACTGACAGGGCTGTGGGGAAATTCTCATTTGTTGCTGACTGGTTCAGTGTTTTTGAAGAATGACATGATAGCAATTTAACATCTGGATAATAATTAAAATGACATTAACAGGGAAAAAAATAAATAATTATATCCACAGATGACTTTTCCCATGTTAACAGAAGACAACAAGAAGATAAGAAGACTCCGTAAAGGGTGTAAAATAAAGGGTCTTTGAACGATGCTGAGAATCCCGGCCCTTCCCCTACACATGCCACTTGCAGAAGGCTGATGGCCAGGTATTTACCCTTTAGGCAGGAGACTAAAAGAGGCTTCTCTGGGGAATCAAGCCAATACTGACAGTAGGGCTTGTTCAACCCAATGGCCCTGCCAGGGCATCAAAGGACGACAGTCACAGTCAACAAGCCTTACCCATACTCTCAGAGTTTCCAATCAGCTTTCGAGCACCCACTTTTGCACATAAGCAGAAAATCTAGGATTACTAAACATCTGCAGGAACTTTCTAGCAAGGTGGGTATAAAAACCAACCAACTGAAAAAAAAGCAGAGGGAAAAGAAGAGACTATGCAAAGAGAATGAAACTTTAAAAGCAACAACAACAAAAACTATTATGAATGTCCTCAAAATAATAAGATAGTAGGATCATGAAACAGGAGGAAGATACCATGGGGGAATGAGAGAAGGGCTGGGGGAAAATATTCAGAGAAAAAGAAAATATGGTAAGAGAAATGAAAATAATTAAAAAGTTGGGAGATTAAGTTAAACAAATCTCCCAGAAAGTAAAGCAAAAGACTAAAGACTTAGAAATAGGACAGAATCAATAAGAATATTAGAGGGCAGATCCAGGAGACTCAGAAGCTAAAACTAGAGGTTCCAGAGGAAAAGACAAGAGGAAAAATCAGAGAGGAAAAGCACTTACTCAAATAATTAATAAAGTTTTCAGAACTTAAAGGACAGGAGTTTCCAGATGGACATGGCCCATTGAGTGTCTAGCATAATGAGTGAAAAAAGATCCACAGCATAAAATTTCAAGACACTGGGGATGAAGACATAATCCTACAATATTCCAGACAGAAAACCACAGCCACGTGGAAATAACGGACATTTGAATGGTATCAGACTTCAAGCAGCAATATTGAAAGCTAGAAGAAAAGGGAGCAATGCCTTCAAAATCACAAGGGAGAATTAATTCCATCCAACCCAGAATTCTATATCCAGCCAAACTATCAACCAAATGTCAAGGTAGAATAAAGACTTTCTCAGACATGTAGGTTCCTAAAAATAGTTTTACTTCTTTGGCATCTTTTCCCAAGAAGCCACTAAAGGGAGTAAACCAAGATAGAAGAATACATGGGAAACAAGGAAAGGGTGGCTCCAGTGCAGGAGTAAGGTGTAAGGAATCCTGATGGTGAAGGAGATCTCAGGATGAAGCTGTATGCAGCAGTAAAGAGAGCCACCAGTCCAAGATAGAGCAGGTCAGAAAACCTAGGAAATATTCTTTTTCTAAGATAAAAGAAACTGCCTAATACATCTGAATGTCTTAAAATTTAAACAATTACTGGAAATTTAGAGTTGGATTAATAATCATCAGAGGTGGATTTACTGTGAAGCTAATCAAGCTTAAATCTCAAGACCCTTCATTTACAAGGTCTCTTGCAAAGCCTGTGCTTAGTTTGTATTTGTAATTTTTTTTAAATAAATTTCTTTATTTTTGGCTGCGTTTGGTCTTCATTGCTTGTGTGCAGGGCTTTCTCTAGTTGCGGCGAGCGGAGGCTACTCTTTGTTGCGGTGCGCAGGCTTCTCATTGAGGTGGCTTCTCTTGTCACGGAGCACGGGCTCTAGGTGCGCGGGTTCAGTAGTCATGGCACATGGGCTCAGTAGTTGTGGCTCGCGGGCTTAGTTGTTCCACTGCATGTGGGATCTTCCCAGACCAGGGCTCAAACCCATGTCCCCTGCATTGGCAGGTGTATTCTTAACCACTGCACCACCAGGGAAGCCCTGTATTCGTAATTTTTATTTGTTTTCTTAAAGAGGGCTGCCAATAGAAACTATATCCAGCCCCAGTAATAGGTACATAAAAACTAAGCAAATGAAAAAAAGACAGTTATTAACTCAAGGGAAAACAACATGCTGAACTGGAAAGGAAGAGTTTACTAATTGGCTTAGGTCTGAATAGCACTGACATATTCATAATAATATAAACTCTTATTATTAATCTAAGAAAATTAAGATATAACTGTATTAGGAGGACTGGGAAGTAGGTAAAGTGGATGGTTGGGGCAGGACAGAGAACTGAAATTCTCATTCTCCAAAGTGGGAAGATCACCGTTAAAGCCTAAAACTTAAAGTTCAGGAAAAAGTAAAGCAAGTATCTCATTAAAAATAAGAATTAAGTACCAAATGATAGAGACGGAAGAAGAAGAACCTGCTATTTAATATATTTTATATTTATAAATATACATTTATATCTATTAATAATATGTTAGTATTTAACAAATCTTCTAGAACTATTTGACTCTTTACATGTGGGACTTTTAAAAACAAACACAAAACACAATAAAGCTGTACTTTTTTTTTCTTTACTGGCTTACGTCAAAGATTCTCTATTTTTTTCTTTTTTTTTTGGCCATGCCACATGGCATGTACTATGTTTTAAAACTAGATTTAAAAAGGAGAAGAAAAAGTCTAATCAGTCTCATTTCGGTAATTAAAACTCCCTTCCATAACACAACATTGTAAATCAACTATACTTCAATTAAAAAAAATTTTTTTTTAGATTCCCTTCCAGGTTAGTCCACCAATCTAAGTCAGAACTTCAAACTTGCATTCAAAATCAAAACGTCAGTGTCACATGTGACCAGTACACCAATTCCTTACTCTAAAAGGGGCAAAGAGAAAATAATTAAACGTTAGCCTGCCTCTGTGTGTGTGTGTGTGTGTGTGTGTGTGTGTGAAGCAAATGTGACAAAACATTGAGGACTGTTGCTTTAGGACGACGAGTGTGCAGATGTTCATTGTGCTATTCTTTAAACTTGGCTGAATGTTTGAAATTTTCCATGGTGAGAATTGAGGGGGAGGAAGGAAGATTACCAATCCCACAACAAATTCAAAGTTTCTCGGGATCCCTGCTCAGCCTGGCCTGTGGCTCTGGGAAGGGGGGCGTGTATCTTCCTTCACTCTTTCTTCCTTCCCCCCCGCCCTCCAGTGTCCTACCTTCCTCCCTGATTTGGAGCCTAGGAAGAAGTAGTGGCAGTAGGGAAAGTCTTCCATGTTTGGGGTCTGC
This sequence comes from Phocoena phocoena, assembly GCF_963924675.1. NCBI lineage: Eukaryota > Metazoa > Chordata > Mammalia > Artiodactyla > Phocoenidae > Phocoena > Phocoena phocoena. Next base: position 11,960,325 of record NC_089232.1, on the reverse strand, counting down.
CAGCCAAATGGAGTCTGCCCTGAGTGGTGGGTGTGCTCGGCGGAGGCCTAGGTCAAGCCAGTAGTTGGATACAACTGGTGCAGGCAGGTCAGATGAGCGGGTTTGGCAAGCAGCAGGAAGTCACTCATTGGCATGAGCTGATTTGAATGAGGGGGCAATCTAATCAGAGGGATCTGCCCGTGAGGAAACTGTGGCATCCTTCTTTAGTAGATGCCTCGGCTCAGGCACAAGAAATCACGGGGAAGGGGCTTGGAGGCAGTATTTCACCAGACACTCCGTGAGACGTGGCTATAAAAGTACCCAGGACACAGAGGCAGTGGGTAGGGACGTGATCTTCCCTCTTCTGCACTGATGCAGAAAAGCCTTGGTGCCTGTACACACACGGGTCCTCAGAGGACAGCCTCCCCTGGAGAGACGGGCCTCTGGCGTAGACATCACGTCTCTGCTGGTCCCTGGCAGCAGGGCCGGTGCAATGCCCTCAGGAAGCATCGCAAGCCGCTCCCAACAGCAGCAGGGGCAGTGCCACGTGGAGACTGTAGCTGCCAGGCTGATTTACATGTGAGATAGCGACAAAGCTATCTCTGAATCTAAGATAAGCTGGGCGAGACTCAGGAGCCAGGGAAACTGCAATTATGTTTTTGCAGTTTCTTTTTTTTAATTTTTATTGGAGTGTAGTTGATTTACATGTTGTGTTAGCTTCAGGTGTCTAGCAAAGTGAATCTGTTATACATATGTCCACTTCCTTTTTTAGATTCTTTTCCCATATAGGCCATTACAGAGTATTGAGTAGAGTTCCCTGTGCTATACCATAGGTCCTTATTTGTTTTTGCAGTTTCTTTACGCCCGCACAATTGTGAGGCCCAAAGCGTCTTTGTTTTGTTTTTCTACGTCTAGTCTTTTAACAGACTTATTGAGATGCAACTTACAGTTAAAAAAATGCACGCACGGAAAGCATACAGTTTGATAGTTCTGACAAAGGCCTACATCGGTGAAACTTGCCCCACAATCAAGATAATGAACATTTCCATTACCCCCAAAAGTTTCCTCATGCCCCTGTGTAACCCTCTCTCCCCCGACCAGCACCCCCCCCCAACACCAGACAACTACCGATGCTTGCTGTCCCATTAGTCAGTTTGCATTTTCTAGAATTTTCTATAAATGAAATCATATGATATGTTCTCTTTCATGTTTGGCTTCTTTCCGAATAATTATTCTGAGATTCCGCCACATTGATGTGTGTATCATTAGTTCATTCCTTTTTGTGGCTGAGCGGTTTTCCACTGTGTGGACGTACCATAGTTTGTTTATCCAATCACTTGCTCATGATGTTGAGTTGTTTCCATTTTTAGTAATGACAAATAAAGCTGCTATAAATATTCCTGTATGTGTATTTGTATAAACATATGTTTTCATTTCCCTTGGGTAAATAAAAACCGAAGAGTGAAAGGTCTGAGTCATATGGTAGATATATGTGTAAAGTTTTAAGAAACTGTCAACTTGTTTCCCAAAGTGGTTGTACCATTTTTCATTCTCACCAGCAGAGTATGAAGGTTCTATTCTTCGACATCCTCATCAACACTTGATATGGTCGGTCTTTTTCATTTCAGACATTCTTGTAGGTGTGCAATGAGACCTAACGAGTCTGGAGTTACACTGGTATCTTCTTTGGCACCAAGAACAATGCCAGGCCTAGAGGAAATACTTGTTGCTTGATTGACCAGTTTTTTTCAGTAAATGGAACCAGTTACAAACTGGTAGTCCCACGGGTTAAACTGTTCCTAATCAAAGGCACAGACACAGAGACAGTGAGGTATAGAAGACAAAGCAAGGGGTTGGTAAGGAGATGACTTGGGCTCTAGTCCTGGCCCGTCATCTAGTAAAGTATTAGTTAAGTAGCCATTAGTTAAGTAGTGGTACTAGTTAAGTAAAGTATTAGTTAAGTAGTCACTCAACTTCCCGGGGGTTCAATTTTCTTATCTGTAAAACGGGAAACATTAGGATAACTGATTTGCAAAAGTTTATGGGTGGTCAAAATTATGTATATCAGTGAAGAAGTCTTTTCTATATAATAGAAATTTCATTTTTATGAGGGATGCAAATTTCCAAATATTTTAAGGACTACATCAGATGCAAAAGAAGAGAACTTGAGTCTTTATTTTTTACCTGGAAATTCAGCTTTTGTTTGATTTCCACAACTACCTTACAAGGAGAGCTACCCCATTTCAGATGCTAGAAACCACCAATCTGTCAGACTCCAAAGCCCAGGTTCTTCTTCTGCAACGAGAAATGAAGCAACTAGTTCCCTACAGATGCATTAATCACTCAGGACCCCTGTGTATGTGCACTCTGTCCCCCAAACTGAATAGAGTTGCAGTTTCATAATAATCCCCTCAATCATCCTCAACACGAATGGTTTAATCAGGCCTAGAAACAAAGTTGCTGAGGATTTAAAAGAAGAAGACTGTGTTACAAATGAATTTATATACAAAACAGAAATAGAACCACTGACATAGAAAACAGACTTATGGTTAGCAAAGGCGAAAGGGGGAAGAAGGGATAAGTCAGGCATTCGGGATTAACATATATACACTACTATATATAAAATAGGTAAACAACAAGGACCTACTGTACAGCAGAGGGAATTATACTCAATATTTTATAATAAGCTATAAGGGAAAAGACTGAAAAAGAATATATATATATAACTGAACCACTTTGCTGTACACCTGAAACTAACACAACATTGTAAATCAACTCTACTTCAATAAAAATAAAAAATTTTAATTAAAAAAGAAAAGAAGAAGAATGTGCTTCACCTCTTCTCTACTGGAGAGAGCAGAGCATGAGAAGCAGAAAGGCCAGCCCACACTGTCCTTCACACCTCGAGGATTCAGGGGTCAACCATATTTCAGGAGGGCCATGGACAAGCTGAGTCTTCACTGAGGAGAACAACCAGCTCAATGAGGGGTCTGAGAGACAAGCTCTGTGCAAAGCAGTTAGGGAAGATTCAGGGGGCACACGATCGATGTCATCGCCTTCCTCAAGATCTCTGCTGTGGTGTCATAACTTCCGTGCATCTTTGTCGATATACGTTGGATCAAAAGAAGGGACTCACAGAGGGGCTTACAGTCTTTGGTTCACCAAAAGGGAGAGCGTTCTAATAGCAGAGCTGTCCAGCTGCAGCGTGGGCTTCTTCACAAAGCTACAGGTACCCCATTTCTTGAATCACTCTCATCTCTGCAGGAAATGCAGCTGAAGGTAATAACTGCCTCCCTGAGGAAGAGTCGGACTAGGAAAACAGTCCCAAAATTCTAAGAAGTAGAAGGTATGGTCACATACTTGGAGTTTTCTAAGGTCTTTGTTTAATGAAACTGAAGAGTTGAGACAGGACATGCCAAATTAGACATTAATAGAGATTGCATTAAGACAACACAAGTAGGGACTTCCCTGGTGGCTCAGTGGTTAAGAATCTGCCTGCAAATGCAGGGGACACAGGTTCGATGCCTAGTCCGGGAAGATCCCACATGCCACGGAGCAACTAAGCCCGTGTGCCACAACTACTGAGCCTGCACTCTAAAGCCCGCGAGCCACAACTACCGAGCTCACGTGCCACAACTACTGAAGCCCGCGCGCCTAGAGCCTGTGCTCCACAACAAGAGAAGCCGCTGCAATAAGAAGCCCGCCCACCGCAACGAAGAGTAGCCCCCGCTCTCTGCAACTAGAGAAAGACCACACGCAGCAACGAAGACCCAATGCAGCCATAAATAAATAAATAAATTTATATATTAAAAAAAAAAAAGACAACACAAGTAGATGGCAATGAAGTAATGAGTTCTAGGGTCTGGCTCAATTACAGTGGTAAAGGCTGAGAAGGAAGACTTCCCAGAATATTAAGTAATGCTGAGCATGGGGCCAGCTCAGCTGGAGAGCAACAAACTGGAAGGACTTTTATACAGGGGTCTACTACCCCAAAATCCACCAAGGTGTCCAACAAAAAGAGGCGTACCTACCCTCTTCAAAGAGCCCAGAAAAGTCCCAAGAACTGAAGGCCAGAGGAAGATCTCTTTGTTAAATTTTCATAAGCTAGCTGGGAAGACTTCTTTTTAATATTTTAAATCTTTTAAACATTTCTTAAATGTTTTTCTTATTATAACAAAAGTAATATAGGTTTGTTGCAGAATTTTTTCAATTAAATAAAAGCACAAAGAAAAAAATTTAAAACATCTGTGATTCAAAATGCAAAATATTCCTGTTATTGACATACTGGTATATATCCAGCCAGTCTTCTTGTTTTTATAAAAAAGAATCATAAATACTGCTCAGTAACTGAAATACAGGCCAAAAGGAAAAAAACATATTTGCTTCATCCGTGTCAATGAGTTTACTATTTTATGAAGAGGTTTTAAAAGCTAACAGTAAAAAATCGAAAAGGGTAAAAATCATTAACAGAAAATTAATGAAACTTTTAAAGTGAAAATAGCATTGGTGAAAGTGTGGGAAAATGGGCACTTTCATACAATGCTAGTGGCAGTGTATATGGACACAACCTTTCTGGAGGGCAATCTGGCGATAGAGTCCATAAACTTCTGGACGCTGAATTCTACTTTCAGAAATTTAGCCAGAGGAAAATTTATCCTACGGAAATGTATTCCCAAGATTATATAAGTATTTGCCTTTATTTTCTTCTCATAATTTTATGATTTCTTTTTTTTTAATGTTTAAGCCTTTCATTTATTTGGAATTGAATTTGGCACGAGGAAAAAAATGCAACCTTTTCATTTTTTATTGTCCAATGATTATCAGTTCCCATTTATTAATTAATCCATGCTTTCCCCCTCTGCTTGTAAATACCGGAAGTTTGGCTTTGACATGTAATCCACTGCCGTTCGGGCTACACTTCAGGAAATGTTAGACTGAAAGTCAGAACATCCTGTCTCCTCCCTCAAACCTATGAGACAAATAATATGTCACTTCCTCTCTTTTTACTTTGGTTCTATGAATTCCTTCTTTGCAAATTCTGCAAGGAAAGGCCACTGGTTCCCGGGGCTGCAGACAAAGCAGAACTAACTAAAATGGGGAAATCTGGGAAACGCTATTGGTTCAACCTACCCTAAGCTGTTACTCAAACTGTCTAAAGCCTAAATCATCATCTTCCTCCCCAAACCATTTCCTCCTCCAGACTTCTCCATTTCTATTGTCCAGACTCAAGATCTTGATGTCACCCTAGAGTCCTCTTTCTTCTCTCTCACACACCCAGGACCCAGCACGTCAGTTCCTCCTTCCCCACTCGGGCCTCTCAGATCCGCCCCTTCCTCTGGTCCCATCACGGCTTCTCTCAGCCCACGCCTTGCACACCTTTTACCTTTCACGTCCCTGCCTCACTCATTTCCTGTTCTAATCACTGTCAAAATGTCCTCCATCACAGCATCGCTCTGCTCCAAACGCTCCAGGGCTTCCTCCTTGCTCATAAACGACAGTCCAGATATCATATTGTTGCAGCAAAACCAGAAATGAGACTTTTCTGATAAACAAGGAGAAAATGAACAGGCTGGGGAAACAACATAAACAGCCCATAAAGAGTTAAGCAATCTTGGTTATTCTTTAGCTGTTACTACTAAAAAACACTTGTAGCTAGACTTATCCTTCACAAAGCTGATTACCCTCTGACTCCATACAAATTACCCTTTGCACCTGGCATTTCGTCTCCCCATACATTCCCTTGTAGCATTCTTCATTTCAGAAAGAAGGTCACGGGCCCATAACACCAGACCAGATAACTTCAAGGATGCCAGCTTTGGCCATAAATTTGCAAAAGAAAAGGAATGCAAGACCTTCACCAAATTGATCCTTATCATATACCCAGGACTACAAGCCCCACCTATAAAATCTTCTCCGATTCCCAAAGGAGGGGGGCACAGTTCTTGAGGCGTTAGCATACTGTGTCTTCCCTTTGCCTGGCAAAGAAAATAAAAAGCGTCTCTCTTTCTTATCTTCCAATTCCCTGTCTCGGTGTTTTTATTTGGCATCAGTGCACAGGGAGCCAGGTTTGGCCACAATATCAATACTCAGTGATGCCCGCTGCAATTTGGGAATCCCACCCACCTCCTCAATCTTTTCTCCTTCCTCTGACACGAGCTCTCTGTCTATCTCTTAAATATTTCGTTATTTCTCTCCTCTTTTACCTCCAGTCTCAACTGGATTTGGGGATCTTTATTCAAGTATTGAATAAAGTATGACGGCGCCCACTGTTAATTTCTAAAATTTTAAATTACACCGCACCTTAATGCCCATGTATTTACTTTTCTCAGTGGGTCAGTAGCCCTCACAAAACACAGTTCTCAGTCCCAACGTAAGGCCTTGCCTTTTCCAAGCTCTTCTTTTAAGAGACATAAATGTCTGCGAGTTGCACCACATTCGGTCCCGGAAATTTTGCATCGACGATTTTATCAGACCACTTTCCTCTAAGCCAAGAAAGAGCTGGGGTCAGAATAGGGCACTGGGTGACTGCAGTGAAAGGGCTGAAAGAGGTCAGAACAAGCTAGAAGGAGCGGTAACACTAAAGGTCAGCCGGCAATGGTTTTGGCTGCACTGGGACCTGTATCCTCACGTGGATGGACCAGAGCCGGCAGCTCCCTTGCCTCCCAGGACCGCACACTCTCCATGCTTCCCCTACTTCCCTGGCTTCCCAGTTGCCTTTACCTGCCCTCTGACCAGTCGGTTTGCCTACCAGGCCCTCTCACCCGCTCTCAAGTCTTCCACTGCAAAGGATTCCACAACACCAGCTCCAGCCCACTGTCTCTTCTGAGCTCTAAACGCATGCCTGCAACTCCCGCCTCATAAGCTCCTCCCACCCCACAGCCTCTTCTCCAAGCCTGCCACCATTTCTCTCAGAATGTGGTGCCTTGGTATTCCTCGCTGCTCCTTCCAGAATATGGATAACTCAAATACATCAGCCATCCAAGTGGGTAGTTTTCTTAGGGCCGTCTATCTTCTTCACACCCCACGTCTAACCAATAATCGAGTCGTGTAGATGCTGCCTTCTAATAACTCCAGTACATCATTTTCTCTCCACCTCCACTGCCACCACCCAAGTCTGAGCCATCCTCATCTCTCACTGGGAGGATTCAATAGGCTTCTCCCCTCATTTGCTTTCTCCCCTTTAAAAACACAAACCTGACTTTACCTGCTTAAAATATCTCAAAATGCCTTCAGAATAAATCCAATGTCCTTAGTATGTTTACAAGCTTGTCAGTGACCTGGCCCTGTCTACCCCTTCACCCTCAACTCATGCCACTTTGCCCCTCACTCCTTTGGCTTCTGCCAGACTGGCTCTTTTCCAGTTTCTCTAAAACACAACAGTCCTTCTAGATTCGGGGCCTCCACGCATGCTGTTCTCATTGCCCGAGACATGAATCTCTTTCCATACATCTACCTGCACCTTCATCTGGCTAAACCCTCCCCTCCCTATCCATTAGGTTGCTTTCTCAGAGAGACTTTCTGTGACTTTTCAGAATAGATTAGGTTCTCCCCTCCCACTGCATATATTGATATCTCCATACGACCCTTTTCTTAATAACCACCCCCAACTGTGATCATCTGTGCAAGATATGGCTTCCCTGCTAGCAGAGATGCTCCATGAGATTCAGAACAGTGTTTCTTTTCATCATACCTCATTCCTCAGCTCCAAACACGTTCCTGGACCAACGATCTCCATCTTCTGTGAATGAATGAAAGAACTGATAACTTCAATAAGTATTCCAGTCTACTATACTCACTATAGACAAGCTTGCATTCCACTTTAAATTCCTTTGACTGTAACCTGATTTTTGGCTAGCCATATTTGACATTCCCTGCAGCAAATCTATGCTTTCCATTCTGCATCACGGAGAGATCGGGGCTAGTAAGAAAAAGTCTAAAATTCCATGGATGGAGGAAGGCGGATAGATCCAAAAGAAGGGGCAGCCTGAGCAAATGTGGAGAGATGGGAGAGCATTGGACATGTGGAAAGAAGGGAAAGGAAACGAACACGAAGCTGAACACTCTTACAAACACAACCTCATTTAATCTTTCTAAAATCCTGTGAAGGAAGAATTACTAGCCCAGTTTTACAAATGAGGCAACCAAAGTTCTAAAAGTTAAGGAAATTGCCCAGGGCCACACGGTAGGAGAGACAGACATGAAATGTTACTCCTTATGCTTTTACTCAGCCCATTTCCTCAGCCTGGACTATCCATTCTCCACTATCTAAATCTAATTCTTCAAGACACGGCTAAAATGCAGCCTTCGGGAAGCTTCCTTAATTCTTGGTGTTAGCTTCAGTCACTCCCTTCCCTTCCGTCTGTTTCTGTCTCTACTACAGCACTTCTTTTATTCTGCTTGTGCTATCGTCTTCTACATGGGTCTTGCCCACAAGTTCCAAGCCTGTTAAGGGTCAGTGGCTTTCTCTGCCACCTCTTTCCCATGGCTTCGAGTACAATGCTTTACACATGATGGAACCATGAAGAAGGTTGTCAAGAGGGCTCCAGGAAGGCTTCACGGAAGTAGGATCACCTTTTCCCCTCTGCCTCCAAGCCCTGCTCCTGAGTCCAGGCTCTCTTAGGCTTCTCCTCCAGGGGAGCCACAGTGCTTTGAGCAACCCTGCAGGGAATATAATGGCCTACTTGGGGACAGCACTGGATGGAAGACCTCCTGGATGGAAGAGTCCAGAAAAGGGGAAATTAAGATCATATTTTTTCCTTGGATATTCCTTTTTTTTACCAAAATACTCTAACACTTGTCCAGCCTTTCAGGCTCAGAAACCTAAACTTCCTTTTCTTGAGGGTAATCGAGGACTCAGATGGTCCTCCATGTATATCAAGCTTTCTAGAAAACAAGCCTGAGTCATCATCACTTAACAGATGGACTAAAATTGTCGTTTCCTTCTAATTTATCAGCAACTGTTATATATTTCTGTACTAGAAAAGGAACTTTTTTCTATATGCACTCAGAGAGACAAATCGAATTTGCCATTGAAGTAATGAAAAAGCAGGTATGTCTTTGTGACTCAACTGTACGTGTGACTGAGAAAGATTCTACAAAGGATAGTGAGAGGGCTTCCCTGGTGGCGCAGTGGTTGAGAATCTGCCTGCTAATGCAGGGGACACGGGTTCAAGCCCTGGTCTGGGAGGATCCCACATGTCGCGGAGCAACTAGGCCCATGAGCCACAACTACTGAGCCTGCGCGTCTGGAGCCAGTGCTCCGCAACAAGAGAGGCCGCGACGGTGAGAGGCCCACGCACCGTGATGAAGAGTGGCCCCCGCTTGCCCCAACTAGAGAAAGCACAGAAACGAAGACGCAGCACAGCAAAAATAAATAAATTAGTTAATAAACTCCTACCCCCAATATCAAAAAAAATAAAAAAGAATCTGCCTACCAATGCAGAGGATACAGGTTCAATCCCTGGTCCGGGAAGATCCCACCTGACTCAGAGCAACTAAGCCTGTGTGCCACAACTACTGAGCCTGAGCTCTAGAGCCCGTGAGCCACAACTACCCACATGCTCTAGGGCCTGTGTGCCGCAACTACAGAGCCTGAGCGCTGCCACTACTGAAGCCCACGCACCTAGAGCCTGTGCTCCGCAACAAGAGAAGCCACTGCAATGAGAAGCCCGCACACCACAATGAAGAGTAGCCCCCGCTCGCCGCAACTAGAGAAAACCCGCACGCAGCAATAAACACCCAATGCAGCCAAAAATAAATAAATAAATAAATGTATTTTTTTAAAAAAGTTTAAAAAAGATAGTGAGGAATGAGTTCAGCGTGGGCTCTACGTAAGCAAACATACCATTTCAAGAGCACAGAGCTGCCACGAGGCAGAACACGGTCATGTTCAGGGTAGTCGTGAAATATGGAATGGACAGCCGGGGCTAGAAGCCTAGCAGTCATTCAGTACAACTTCCTCCCTTTATAGATAAGGAAGGTCCAGAGAATGTGTGGGAATTGCCAAAGGTCACACAACTGGTTAGGGTCAGGGTCAGAGTCAGATCCAACTCTATTGCCTCTCCCACCACACTGTCGGCCACACCTGCCACTCCACACCTCTGCCTGGGCCACAATTGCTCTAATCAGGGGCCCATCCTCTCCAGCAGCCAGGAGTTCATAACAAAGGGAGGGAGGAGAGAATCATGCACTGGGCATGGGACCTTTGCAATTGACCACTTGCATGCATAAGTCGGTCTCACCTCATATTAAATGCCCATATTTTGTTTATAAAAAATGCTTTGAAAAATTGTAAAGTACCATATAAAGGTTAGAGCTTGAATGTAATTATTATGTGCTTTGATTCTGGGCTGTTACTTCAACTTTATTACTGGCTATTTTGTTTTCACAGTTCATTGATCTTTGTATCTGGAATTGAAACTTGACCAAAATGACCTTAGTGGAAAATTCATCTCCCAGAGAGTAAAGAATGTGACAAGAAGAATGCTAATCTAGACACACTTCTGTCCAAGAAGAAATCGTTTATGTGAAAGAGGAATTTTGAGAAAAAAAAATGCATGTCACTTTGGAGTTTGTGATAAAGGAAGGACAGTCATCCCTAGGAGTAGTCAGAATAGGTTAGGCTGTACCAGAGTAACAAATAAACCCTGAAATCTCAGTAACTTAAAGGCTAATGCAGGTTGTTCTAGTCTCATACATTTACAGCCACACCTCACGCATTTGTAATCACACCCTCAGGAACACACCACCTCAGAAGTTGCTGCATCAGGGGAAGTTGGCAATGACAGAGGCACATACTGACCCTCGATTGCATCAGCCTAGAGGTGTAACATGTCACGTCTGACTTCCTGCTCACAGTGCATTGGCCAGACAAGCCACGTGTCCCTAATCTAACTGCCAGGGAGATCAGGGCATGAAGATAGACATTTACCAAGTAATCCCACAAATGAGTAGATGGATATCCGATTAGCATGGTCTACCAAATATATGTTCCTTAGATTTCAGGAAAGCAAATATTGAAATGCTTGGAGCATCTCATCTGTATCAAAACAAATGTATACATGCCTTGAGAAAAAGAAAAACTGAAAGGAAATACACCAAAATAATAATAATGAATACTTTTTTTGAATAATTATTCAATTGTTTGGGGATTTTATTTTCTTCTTCTCTCTCTTTTTTTTTTTTTTTTTTGTATTTTTTGTATTTCCCTAGCAATATTTAATCAACATGTTTTAGAATCCAAAAAAGTAATACAAGTGTTTTTTTTTTAATTGAGAAACAAGTTCAGGCCAGAGATAACTATGATTCCCATAAGGAAAAGAAAAGAAAATCTTTTAAGAATGCACTTCTAATTAGACAGTCAAAATTAGCCAGCAAGAAGAAGACGAGAGAGAAGCATAGACATGACTGTGCCACACAGGAAGCTTTCTGATGAACTATGATTTTTTTTTTAAGGTTTTAAAAATTTATTTATTCAATTCATAAAAAGCTCCCCGCCCTCCAAGTCTTCATCCATGGCATTTTCAGGACCACACCCTGTTCTGTAGCTTCTTTTACTGTCCAAATTGTATCACGTTTCTTGCTGGAGTCCAGGCAATTGAAAATGAACAGACTCACATCTGGGGAAGCAACAGACCAACAGCGGCAAAACACAATACCATGAAACAGAAAAATAAAATGTTTGTTAGAGGAGTGCACCTCACGAGTGTGGCTCACTGGCGGCGGCAGCTATGTGAGCGTTTCTTTCTGCCTCAAGTTCAGAAACAAGCTGGGCTATCTCAGGGTGACTGAAGTTTCCTGCCGTGGAATTGTAGAAGTCCTGCAGTCTCCCAGGTTTGTTCTCAAGGTCTTCATATTCAGATGCCTGAAGAATCATTTCACATTGGTCCAGCTGCTTCACAGATTTAGCTTCTGCACTCGATTGGGTCTCATATTCTTTCCAAAGTTCATAGAGCTCTTTTCTGAGATCCTCTGGGAGTAGCTGGGTTAGCTGCTTCATAGCTTCCTCTTCTCACCTATGTTTTTCTTCTTTGGGGATGTTATCTGCTGGTGCTATGTCCCCAACGATGCATTCTGCCAAATCATGAACCAGGGCTAGGTGTACACATCGGTCTTTGTTAAGATGTTCATCTTTGGTCACCAGGGCCATAAATGCCATCCTATACATGTGACCTGATACGCTCTCTGGCTTCTGGACATTTCTGTATGCCCAGCCAGTACATGGGACTCTCTTGAGCTGCCCCACCAGCCACAGGAACTGCAGCAGGTTCTGGGCCCCGTGGCCCGAGATGGGCGCAGCCATGCGGCTACCCAACCCAACAGTGAACTATGATTTTTAAAGTGTGTCTGTGAAAGAGAGAAAAAAGGACACAGAGCCAATGGAGAAGGCAAAGAAGGGGCACAGCTCTATTTACCACCATCTCAAGAGAAGAAAGAAAGAGAATTTAGAAACAATAAAAGCACATACATCAGGGAACAAACAAGCTTAGGGGAAGAAAGGGGATCACAGCTAAATGTGGATTTGCTGGCTGACCAGGAAACTGTCCCTTCCTCACCCTGTCAACTTGAATTTCTCCATCTGCTCCAAGCCACAGCCATCCCTATGCTCTCCGAGTTCCCAGAGCACTTGCCCAAAGTTTACCCAAAATTAAATGGGTAAAGACCCTAGTGGGGTCGACACAAGGCGCTGCCCAGCTGGCTCTTGCCTCCCTTCCCACCCTCATCTCACCACCTTCTTAACTCCCCTCAACTCTGGGCTCCAGCCTCGATGCCCTGCTTTCATGTCATCATTTGACCCCCATGACTTTTTCTCTGCCTGGAACATTCCCTCTTCCCTTCCCATTGAACTACCCACTCCCGATCTCAGACTAGCTCCTCTGTTCAATGCCCTCACAACACTTTTATCTCAGTGTGTACATATCTACTCATATAGGGGATTATTGATGAACACTTTTGCTGTCAGCTTCCAGGAGAGCAGAAACCATAACTGGTTTCGCTCACTGAATGGGGTTTCATTTTTTTAACTCCTTTTTTGCTTACTAATGAGGAGCCATAGAGAGATTATATCTTCACCTTCCCTTTCTTTACTACAGAGCCAGTGTCACTAGGTAGTGGGATATTTTGAACTAGAAATCAAGAAACAGCGAGTTTTCATTTTTCGTTCCCACTCTCATCATGAACTCTCCACGTGGCCTCGGGACATTGACGCTCCCCCTCTCTGAGCCTACTTCCTCTTTTAGGAAGTGTTTAATCTAGATAGTGTCTGAGGTGCATCCTTCTCCAACATATCATTCTAGGTCCTTCGAAAGACTAACAAGACAAAGCAGAAGAAATTAGAGATTAACAAGAAAGAAAGAAAGAAAGAGGTCACCCACTAAGAAAAAGAGAATCCCTCGTGGTTGATTGAGCCTCGACGCTGGAATCTGAATTCCATTTCGGCAACTTGGTAACCTTGCGATCTTAGACAGATTGCTCCATCTCCCTGGACCTAGGTTTCCTCTTCTATAAATGTGATAAGAATACCGACCTCACAGATTTGATTATCTCCCTTCAATCAAGCACTCTGTCACCCTGTCACATCCAACTACATGCAATGATTTTAAAGTTGGTTCCCAAGACGTTTACAGATGATTCCTGTCTTCGTGGTACAATGGCAAGAGCATCACCAAAGTCCCCATTCAGACTCTACCACGATCATGTACTCGATGATGCTGATCGCCTTCACCCCTTTCCTGTATTTCCAAAGAAAAAAGTGAGATTTCATAGAAGAAGAGAGGAAAGCTATTTCAAACCATTTCTTTTTTTTATTTTATTTTTTTTTTTTACAAAGAACCTTAGAATCACTGAATGATAGGCTGTTTGAGGCAGGAAAGACCTTTAAGGACAATCAGTTTCAGCCCTGTCATTTGGCGTTGGTGGTGGTAAGAGACTGGCGCATCTATATGCAGTGGAAAGAGAAGCTTGGACTTGGAATCAGAAACCTGAGTTCAAGTGCTGGCTCTGCCAGTTTGGTGACCATAGGTTGGTCACTTAACCTCTTCAAGGGTCCTCAGCTGTGAAAGGGCATGGTAATCACTGTCTCTCGTAGGTAAAGTGAGGAGCCAGTGAGACAGCGCGGGTGAGAGTTCTTTGTGAACTATGTAAAGCAGTTTTCAAGTGAAAAGCACCACCGTGACTGTTAGACCCACAGCCTCCAAGCTCATAAAGCGTATCCAATCACCTACCAAAATACTACATCCTCTCATCCTGCATACCTATATAATTTTTTATTTACTTATTTTTTTTTTTTTTGCGGTACGCGGGCCTCTCACTGTTGTGGCCTCTCCCGTTGCGGAGCACAGGCTCCGGAGGCGCAGGCTCAGTGGCCATGGCTCACGGGCCCAGCCGCTCCGCGGCACGTGGGATCTTCCCGGACCAGGGCACAAACCCTTGTCCCCTGCATCGGCAGGCAGACTCTCAACCACTGGGCCACCAGGGAAGCCTTATAATTTTTTTTTTAAGGTTTAATTTTATTTATTTTTGGCTGCATTGGGCCTTTGTTGCTGCGTGCAGGCTTTCTCTAGTTGTGGCGAGCAGGGGCTACTCTTCGTTGCAGTGCATGGGCTTCTCATTTGTGGTGGCTTCTCTTGTAGCAGAGCACGGACTCTAGGCACGCGGCCTCAGTAGTTGTGGCTCACGGGGTCCTAGAGCACAGGCTCAGTAGTTGTGGCGCACGGGCTTAGTCGCCCAGCAGCCTGTGGGATCTTCCCGGACCAGGGCTCGAACCTGTGTCCCCTGCATTGGCAGGTGGATTCTTAATCCCTGTGCCACCAGGGAAGCCCCAATACCTGTCTAATTTTGTGAATCATGAAAGAAAAATACTGATGCCCAGCAAAACCCCTGGCACAGAATAAGGGCACAATAACTCTTTTCTGAATGATTTAGATTAAAATGACTAAAGAAGGATTTTTGAGGCCTCCCCGGAGTCAAGAAGTGGATACAGGAAACCATCCAAATTCCCAGTCGCAGGACAACCCACAAACACACTTGGGGCTCCAGTATGTTCCTCTCTCTGTTTCCTAGAAAGAGGTGGTGTGGTGCTGAGAATTACTTGCAAGTCAAGCTTTGTTCACACTCACAGAAAAGCACGTTCCCCAAAACAAAGCAAGGACTTCTCACTCTCTAAACCTCACCCACATTTTTGTTCTTCCTTTAAAAACCAGTTTCCAAAAAGGTCATGTCCAGGAAAAAGTTCAGTGAGACACAACCTGAGTTGATTGGCTAGAAAATCAGTTCAGACCCTCCTTGAGAAATTCAGCAACCACATTTGAGTAATTTTCTATGACAGAGATGTGACATCGGCCAGGATGGGTGTTGCCACTGATGGTGGAACCAAGGGTATTTTTCCTGGATTACCAAAGAGGTGGTATGTATTCCTCCCAGAAACTGAACCCACCCTCGGTTTCAGTGGAGGCCTTCACCTGGAAATGTCCTCCCTGTTGAAGTTCCAAGTCATTATTTTCATAAGGACCACATTATCTTCAGTGAACCTTACGATGACTCCACAGGGTCCCAAGTGACAGAAGCCATCGTTAGCGCTGTTATTATTTTTGTTTAATTGCATCTCCATAGCAGCCCACGTTCACTACGTGCTTTGCAACTGTTTCTTAGTGATAGTCCTCACAAGATCCGTAGGAGGCTGAGGGGGTAACGAGTGTTAATATTTCTGTGTCGCCTGAAAGAGAAGCACAGACTGCCAACACCCTTCACAAAAGGATCCATCCTGAGACACCCAAGCTCGTCCCAGTCTGGTCCTACATCTACATTGCCTGCACCCAGGATGCCAATTATTCCTGTGGCTCTTATTTATAACTATTATAACACCAGGTCTGTGAACAGGAGGAACTGAACTGGACAATAGAATCAGTACCAGAGATTTTGCACCCGGGACAGACCTTAATGGTCACCTAACCAATCTCATGATTTACGTTAAACAAGGCCCACACAGCATACTTTACTCAACTCACACCAAACCACTTTACTCCTAGCCCTTCTGAGCTTTTTTGCTTTTAATATCAAGTTGCATTGTGGTGTCTTGCCTTCCTCTCTTTACTTTTTATATTCCTCCTCTACCCTCTTTTCCCATCCATTTCCTTTATTTTAAATTATATGGCTTAAACTCCAACCAGGAAACCTGAAACATTTATCTGCTAAGAGTCTGGTGTTCTGTCACCTGAACTGGGCCAGCCTCAGTATACTGAGAAAGTCTCTGATGATAACAGCCAGGTAACACTGAATCAGGGTCGTGTATAAGAGTCCCTGAGTCCCTTCCTTTCTCAATCTCCATTCTTCTTTTATTTTTGACCGTGCCACGCAGCATGCGTGATCTTAGCTCCCCGACCAGGGATGGAATCCAGGCCCCTGCAGTGGAAGCGTGGAGTCTTAACCAATGGACCACCAGGGAAGTCCCCCAGTCTCCATTCTTGAATCCAGCCACTGGCTTCCAGCCTTGTCCATACCTCCCTGAGTCTGCAGCTATCCTCACACACCTTGGGTTTATCCTAGAGAAGACCATTCTTCTCTCTGGGCTCTGGTAGAAGCCAAACATGGCCAGGTAAAGAGTTTTCTCCTAAAGCTCTGTCACTTCTGTCTGAAATGGATTGACAGTATTCAGAGGAGTAAAGGATTGACTTCTGTGGTTGACTATCATTTTTCTCTCCTCTACCCTGCCCTAACGGAGAGGTTGTCACCCCATACTCAGAGTGATGTATGCCTACTCAAGCAGACCTCCCTCTTCAGAAAAGACGGATCGTCTTCTCTCAAGAGCCACCCCTTAGCTGCCGGGGGGGCTTCCAAGTATTCCATCAATTCATACTCAGCCCTGGGGCGCAATAAACAAATTAAGCCAAAACACGAACTACGACTCCTAAGCGCCCCTCCAACTCTAACCATCTACAATTCTGCTTTTAGTAGTTCTCCCTCCATCCCCCACCAAATATTTTTAGAAACTTAAGTTTCCTGTTCTTCTTCCCTTTTTCTAAGACTACATGTTTATAACTGTTTAGAGCAAAGCAATAAATAAATGAACCAAGTCAGAAACTCCTGGAATCTCTGCAAACACTGTGATCAGGTATATTGTTTGTCATTATTTTGGCCAGTATAAGGTTGAATGAACTTAAAAAAATACAAAGCAGAATTTTTCCCTGTGAATTTCCAGTGGTGCAATCATGGCCACGCCCACTCCAGAACAGACAAAAGGCGAAGAAAGCTGACTGGGGCTACAGTCTCCACACGGAAAGAGAACAAGTCATTTCACTGTTGCTCGCTGGAGTCAGCAAAGGTAAAGTCCTTATCACATCTTTGGATCTTAAAACATTTTTTTTTTGTTTTTCCCCTTGGCTGTGATCTCTCAAACTGCCTCCTCTGAAGCTAAAGCCTCTTCCTTCCTTTCCCATCCCTCTCTGGTTTGGTGTGTGAGTTAGAATCACAGTCAGATTTCAGAAAACGATTCTCTCTACTGGTGGGAAATTGAGGGACAGAGGAACTGGTTACATATGAGGGCATTGGAGGGTGCAACCAAGGCTTTCCTTGAAGTTTACTGAGTAGCAGAGGAGGTAAATACATATGCAAATAATTCAAGGGAGTGAAAAGAAGAACGCTGAGTGTGAGCTAAGTCATTCATTAAATGTCTCAAGAAACACAAAGGGGAGGTGGTTCTCGTTGCTGGCATCTGGTTCAGAGGCTGGCAGGGCTGACAGCTACTGGTGTTCTTTGTTGCAGAAGTGAAGATGGCCAAAGTCCCTGACCTCTTTGAAGACCTGAAGAACTGTTACAGGTAGGAAAGAGCTTCTGTCTCTTGTGATTTAATGAGGGGATCAAGGTACATTAGAATCCAGCTGGGCCAGACCCGCAGAGGCTGTAAAGATGTGTCCTACCTCTGAAGTCAGGGCAGGTTCAGTGAAGACCCAGGGAAACAGCACCCAGAATTTAAACTGAGGTGAAATTGACAGGGAGGCAGCCATTCTAGAAAGATCACTTTTTTTTTTTTTTTTTTAAATGTCTATTCAGGTCTTTTGCCCATTTTTTAATCAGGTTGGTTTTTTGGTTTTGTTTTTTTTAGATGTTGGGGGTAGGAGTTTATTCATTTCTTTATTTAGTTTTGGTGTGTTGGGTCTTCGTTTCTGTGCGAGGGCTTTCTCTAGTTGTGGCAAGCGGGGGGCCACTCTTCATCGCCGTGCGCGGGCCTCTCACTATCGCGGCCTCTCTTGTTGTGGAGCACGGGCTCCAGACACGCAGGCTCAGTAGTTGTGGCCCACGGGCCCAGTTGCTCCGCGGCATGTGGGATCTGCCCAGACCAGGGCTTGAACCCGTGTGCCCTGCATTAGCAGGCAGATTCTCAACCACTGCGCCACCAGGGAAGCCCGAAAGATCACTTTTAAGGGCTGCTGAGTCCTAGTGGTTTTCAACATCTGCTTAGACACAGCTTCAGTCTGGTTCACATGCCCTGATACAGTAAGGAGTTTTAATGGATTGTCAGAAAGAGAAACCTTTCTCAGGAAAACTTCTTGATCTCAATCTGGAAGAGGAAATGGCTTCACAGCAATTTGAGCATGTGAAACACACACGGTCAATCTCATTCAGACATAGGAGAAAGATGATGAATAAAAAGTTAAAATTGTATAACACTTTAAGCCAACATGGTATTCCCATTACCTATTAAGATACACTAACCACAAACTAGACTATGGAAATGTTTCCTGGATATTTGGCAAAATATAAATTATTAAATCTGTTTTAGTAGATACATGAAAGCAAAGTGTAACGTATAACCCATTTGGTTCAAATGTAAATGAGGTGCTTCAAAAGTGTTTCTTCTCTCGTGAGGAGCTTAAAATTTTTCCCCGAAATTCAATTACAACTCTTCAATTGGTTAGCCAAGCCTCGTTTTTATAGATAGAGCACAGGTAGAGTTCAAGGCCTGGCCCGATGATTACTAATTCCAAATTATCAAGTACAAATTACTGTATGGGTGTGTATGCACAGAGGACCTTAATTTTCAAAGATGACAGTAATGGCCGTGTGTGTGTGTGTGTGTTACCCAAAGCTAATATAGTTATTAAAATATGTTGCCCAGTGACTGTAGTGATATAACAAACAGAATTAAATTCTCATCCTCTTGTTTAACAGTGAAAATGAAGAATACACTTCCGAAATTGACCATCTGTCTCTGAATCAGGTAAGCATATGACCGTAATTCTTATGAGATTGCTGTGTTTACGCAGTATTTTCTCCACTAGTACAACAATGGCTTGAATCTTAGATGCTTCTGTTTTACCTTCACTAGAAGTCCAGAGACATGCATTTTTTCATTATAAGTGAGACCAACTGCCTCTTTGCACTAACAGTTGATGGCATCATTCATGCTCACCAGATTTTCCCAGAACAGAGCAGAACTCACCTGAAACTCCAAGAATGGAGTCTCCTGCGTCAGCCTTCAATCAGAATGTTGGTTTTGCCATCCTGGGACAGCCCCTTTGGGCCACTTCACCAGGGGTCTGTCTCCTTAAGTGACGTGTTGTTGACACCTTCTCTAACACTAGCTCCAGAGATTAGAGATAGCCCTCTAAGTGTAATAGCCCATGAAGCTGAGGTGGAAGAAGCAGACCAGTTGAAAGTAAAAAATCTGCAGCCATTCACGTGCTGTGTTATTTGGTTAGGAGACCACAAATAGGTACTGCTTTGTGTGTCTTTGGTACTAGTTCTAAAAGCTATACCTAGAGGAGTATTTCTAAAATATTTAAGCATTGTCAAGTAGGTGTTTGACCTCCTGAGGGGGAACTGACTAGAAGGCTACCACTCACTAAGATCACTTGTAGACCTGTTTCATTACAACATGTCATTTTTTTTACTGAAATATAGTTGATTTACAACATTGTGTTAGTTTCAGGAGGAAAGCATAGCGATACAGTTTTTTTTCTGATATAGGCTATTACAAGATATTGAATATAATTTCCTGTGCTATACAGTAAATCCTTGTTGCTTATCTATTTTATGTATAGTAGTGTGTATCTCTTAATCCCATATCCCTAATTTGCCCCTCCCCCCTTACGTCTCCCCTTTGGTAACCATAAGTTTGTTTTCTATGTCTGTGAGTCTATTTCTGTTTTGTATATAGGTTCATTTGTATTATTTTTTAGATTCCACATGTAAGTGATATCATATAGTATTTGTCTTTCTCTGACTTACTTCACTAAGTATAACAAGATCTCATTTTTGAGTCTGTGGTTGGATGACAAAGATCACATCTTTTCAGGGAAATCCTCAAAGGAGGGATGGGAGGAAGTGGGTAAAGAGGAAGGAGGCAGAGGAAAAGGAAAGGAAGAAGGAGAAAGGAAAGGAGGAAAGGAGGAAGGAGGGAAAGACTGATGAAACATGGGTTACCCGAGACCAAAATGGACATCCTTCTCTCTAAGTCTGTTGAATAAAACTCCTATTATAAAGGAGTCTCATTCTATGGCCATGGGCAGCCTCTCAGTTTTCATTTTCCTTCCTCACAGAAGTCCTTCTACGATGCAAGCTATGAACCACTTCATCAGGACTGCATAGACAAATATATGTCTCTGAATACCCCTGAAACCTCTAAGACATCCAAGCTTACCTTCAAGGAAAACGTGATGATGGTGGCAGCCAACGGGAAGATTCTGAAGAACAGATGGTTGAGTTTAAATCGTTTCCTCACCGACGATGACCTGGAAGACATTGCCGATGATACGGAAGAAGGTAAGGGGTCAAGTGCAATAATATCTTTGTTTTCTATTTTTAAGCAAATGGGGACAGCAGAGTACAGGGAAAAATAAAACCTTGAGTAACAAGAGGGCAGCCAACCATTCGTCTGGTAACTATAAGAAAGGAAAATTAATTTTTAGCCTTCTCCAGTGGGAAGAGGCCAGCAGTGGCTTGAGTTTAGCATACCTGCTCACAGGCTCACTTCGTGGCCATATTCTTAAGGTCATGTGACTTTGCGCCTTTCGACAGAAAGCAGTTATATACTGCTAGTGGATGACTTCCACTGTGGAAGTCATGCTCCTCCACATACTAATTATGTCTCCTTGGGCAAGTTACTTAACCTTTCTGTACTTCAGTTTCCTCTACTGTAAAACGGGGGTAATCCCCTAACTGTTGTGAAGATTAAATGAGTCGATACTTGCAAGCTTCTGGACTAAAATAATGCCTGGCACATAGAAACCACCTAAAAAATGTTAGCTATTATTAGCATTATTACTACTACTATTTTGTTAATACTACCGACACTACTAACTTACTAATGGCTGCATTATCTCTCACCTTCACAACAATCCTACGTTCTTGTTTTGTATATGAGGAAAGTAAGCTCAGTGAGATAGCGACCTGCCCAAAATCTCACAGTGTGTAAGTAGTAAAGTGTCAAACCATGTCTGTTCTATCTGACTATAGAAGTCATGATTTTTCTCCCATGCCTTCACTAGACTAGCCTCCACATGAGATATAAACCTAACATTTTTAAAGTAACAGCTAAATATTAACACATGTTCACCTAGAAAATCGGAAAATACAAGAATGAAAATTAAAACCACGCACACTCATACCAACCCTCAGAGTTTACCACTGCCAGCGCTATGTTACCTTCCTTAAAGTCTTCTCTATGTGCATACACACACAGGAATATACGTTAAACATTATTAGGTCAATTACATACAATTTAATATCCAACTTTTTTCATTTGTCAATAAATAAAAGACGTTTTAGAGCTCCAGTTTTTTACCATTAGAAGTAGTGTGACAATGAAGAGCCATATCAATAAATCTTCATTTCTATCATTTATTTCCTTAGAATAAAATATTCCTGGAAGTCGAATTATTCAGAGCCATGAGGATTTGTGAAGCTATTGACATATACCCCTGTTCAGAAAGGTGGTAGATAGAAAAAACAAAATAAAAAAATTTTTTTTCAAAAAATAAAAAGAAAGGTGGCAGACTATGGAGAACAGTATGGAGGTTCCTTAAAAAACTAAAAATAGAACTACCATATGACCCAGCAATCCCACTACTGGGCATATACCCTGAGAAAACCATAATTCAAAAAGAGTCATGTACCACAGTGTTCATCGCAGCACTATTTACCATAGCCAGGACACGGAAGCAACCTAAGTGTCCATCGACAGATGAATGGATAAAGAAGATGTGGCACATATATACAATGGAATATTACTCAGCCATAAAAAGAAACAAAATTGAGTTATTTGTAATGAGGTGGATGGACCTAGAGTCTGTCATACAGAGTGAAGTCAGAAAGAGAAAAACAAATACTGTATGCTAATACATGTATATGGAATCTAAAAAAAAAAAACTGGTTCTGAAGAACATGGGGCAAGAGAGGAATAAAGACGCAGACGTAAAGAATGGACTTGAGGACACAGGGAGGGGGAAAGGTAAGATGGGACGAAGTGAGAAAGAGGCATGGACATATATACACTACCAAATGTGAAAGCGATAGCTAGTGGGAAGCAGCCGCATAGCACAGGGAGATCAGCTCGGTGCTTTGTGACCACCTAGAGGGGTGGGATAGGGAGGGTGGGAGGGAGATGCAAGAGGGAGGAGATACGGGGATATATGTATAGCTGATTCACTTTGTTATAAAGCAGAAACTGACACACCATTGTACAGCAATTATATTCCAATAAAGATTAAAAAAAAAAAAAGGTGGCAGACATTTAGACCTGCACCTCAGTGACATATAAAATTCCTAGTGGATTCATTATTTTCTCAGAGTGCATTCATTTGAAAATATAGGTGGAGAATATACAAGGAGTCTTCCTGGTTACTTACAAACATCCAAACAACCAAAAAAGTTGTACAGGTAATCTTTAAAAAAAAAAACTATTGCCTGAAGAATCTAAGTTTAAAAAGAAACAAATAAGTAACCACAGGGATAATCCTAGAACCAATTCTGCTGACAGGGTGATTTCACTTCTCTCTCAGTTTCCTAACCTAGACTGGGATATTCTTCATGTCCCTTCAATAGCTTGTATTAGAGCATGTATATCATCTATGTTTGTACTTGGACATTAATCTGAGCTCGTGATAACGGTTTTAGAAATCATCAAGCCCAGATCAGCACATTACAGCTTCCAGAGCAACATGAAATACAACTTTATCAAGCTCATCCAACAGCAATACATCCTGAATGACGCCCTCCATCAAAGTATAGTTCTACATCCGTCAGGTCAACACCTCATGGCTGCTGCATTAAATAATCTGGATGAGGCAGGTAAATGGACAATTCTGTCATCTTCCCCCACCCTTTTTATTTCTGTATTCTTTTAAGCTTTCTGCTTTTAAAGAATAAACCTCTCTAGATTCCTGGCTTTGCACGATTTATCTAGAATAGGATGAAGCACATCACCCCTTGTAAAAGTTCTGGGCAAGGACAGGAGCTTCAGCCAAATCTGGAAGCTTTAACAAGAGAGAAGTGTCTTAGCTATGAAAGCTCTAAGTGCAGTTTAAAGCTTTCTGAGATACTGTCTCCTTTGGTTCTCTGAGATAGTCTTATCCTTGATTTTAAAGGTAAGTAAACAGAGCCTCAGAAATATTCAGTGACTTATGCAAATTTACTCAGAAGCCAATGAGGACCCTGCTGATCAAACTTCCAAATAACACCAAACTAGGAAGAATCATTATCTTTTTATATATATATATATATATATTTATTTGTTTGTTTGTTTATTTTTTTGCTGTGTTGGGACTTCGTTGCTGTACACGGGCTTTCTGTAGCTGCGACGAGCAGGGGGCTTCTTTTCCTTGTGGTGCTCGGGCTTCTCATTGTTGCGGCTTCTCTTGTTGTGGAGCACGGGCTCTAGGCGTGAGGGCTTCAGTAGTTGCAGCACGTGAACTCAGTAGTTGTGGTGCACAGGCTTAGTTGTTTCGCGGCATGTGGGATCTTCCTGGACCAGGGCTCGAACCCGTGTCCCCTGCACTGGCGGGCGGATTCTTAACCACTGCGCTACCAGGGAAGCCCAAGAATCATTATCTCTGATAACATAATTGTGAGGCAAAGTAGCCAATAAGCTGCAAATATGTTCTGAAGAATGAAATTTAGGATGCAAGAAATTTTGTCACAACGATCCAATTTCCATGGTGTACGTATTTCAGCTTAAGGACATGTCATCAGTAAACAAAATTATCCTCAGAGGTCCAAAGAGGCTACTCTGTGATAAACAAGCAGAGCTCTTTCTGATTGGATATATTTCGGCTAACATGCTTTCCACTCTAAGACATTTACAAATTATTTTGTGTTCTACTTTCCTACTTAATATTATTTCACACAATTTTCCCACATATTGACAGAGTATATGTATTTGTCATTTTTAATGGCACTAGAATATTCAATCATGTTGCCATGCTGGTGCCTTGGGTTTGCTCTAAATAATTCAGTTGCAAATGTCTTTGTTTAAATTATTTCTTTCTCTATGAGCTTATTTCTTGGAATGTATCCCAGATGCTGGATTTCTAGGCATAAATAATTTTACAGCTCTTATTAAGCATTGTTCTCGAAGGAAAACTGAACTACCTTTCACTATCCTTAGCAACATGTGAGTGTATCAGCTTCTAAACCCCTCCATTTTACTCATGACTTCACAAATTCCAGGGTCTTATCCCACTAATATAATTACAAGAGATTCGATAAATATGCAGCCCCCAAGCATTCATTCAACATAGAAAATTCCAAAGCCATTAACCAAGTATTTACCTGCCTAGTGAATAAGGCAGACATTGTGAAGGATACAAAGATGTATAAATTCCATTCCTGACCTTTGGGTACTTACACCATAGTTGGGGACATAACTGCACACACACACAGAGCATCTTTTTTATATATATATATAAATTTATTTCTTATTTATTTATTTTGGGCTGCATTGGGTCTTCGTTGCTATGTGCGGGCTTTCTCTATTTGCGGTGAACGGGGGCTACTCTTCGTCTCAGTGCACGGGCTTCTCATTGCGGTGGCTTCTCTTGTTGCAGAGCACGGGCTCTAGGCATGTGGGCTTCAGTAGTTGCAGCACGTGAGCTCAGTAGTTGTGGCTCATGGGCTCTAGAGCACAGGCTCAGTGGTTGTGATGCACAGACTGAATTGCTCTGTGGCATGTGGGATCCTCCTGGACCAGGGCTCGAACCCGTGTCCCCTGCATTGGTAGGCGGATTCCTAACCGCTGTGCCACCAGGGAAGCCCACACACAGCATCTTCATAAACACTTGATTTTTACACAAATACAATGGATTTACTTTTTTTTTTTTTTTTGGCTTTTCTCTTTGCCAGTGGAATTTGACATAGCTGCTTATACATCAGGAGACGATACTCAACTTCCTGTGACTCTAAGAATCTCAAAAACTCAACTATTTGTTTGTGCTCAAAACGAAGACGAACCCGTATTGCTAAAGGTCAGTTGTTCTCAGTCTCCAATTTACCTTCATTTACAACCCATGCATTTGTAGATGATCCCAAGAGGCAGACACCCGTAGCAGGATGGCACAGTCTTCTTTTCTTCCTACCACAGTCCTACCTGCCCACCTGCCTTCCCATCCTACTTCTTTAATTTTTTTGTGGTACGCGGGCCTCTCACTGTTGTGGCCCCTCCCGTTGCAGAGCACAGGCTCCGGATGCGCAGGCTCAGCGGCCGTGGCTCACGGGCCCAGCCGCTCCGCGGCATGTGGGATCTTCCTGGACCGGGGCATGAACCCGTGTCCCCTGCATCGGCAGGCGGACTCTCAACCACTGCGCCACCAGGGAAGCCCCCATCCTACTTCTTACCCACTATATTCAGAGGCAGTTCTAGGCAGGATCTGTGGAGGTAGAGGTGGCAAAATTACATAAAAGGCAAACTGCCTTCTTCTTTCTCTTTTCCCTGCCTGGTCCTATTCACCTCCCATCCCTGGGCATCTGTTTATTGCATCCCTCTTTGAGCTTTACTGACATCTACTATCTGACCTACATGACAGTAGGCTTTAGTACCAGGGGACCTGCCTCCAAGAGCGTCAAATAAGCCACTGAGATCACAGAGAATTAATCACCTGCCAGTGGGTACAAAGCAAAAGCTGGGAGCCAAGGCTCAAACCCTGGCCTTCTGACTGCAGTGGCTCTCTCTCTTCCTTGGTGCCAGTTTTCTCTCTCAGCCCAGCCTCATCTCTACTACCACATTCCCCTCCAAACATACAGACACACACACATGCCCACTAGAGCCAAATGTTTTCTCCACTGATTAGTGGGTGACTCTTATTCAGTAAATGTGTAAAATCCAACCCCCGCTCCCACCCTAACTAGGATTTACGTGGCTGCATGTGTCTCTCTTCCTGGATCAAGTCAGATGAAAGTGAATGTCTATAGAGTAGGGCAGTAGCTTCATTCGTGAATTCATTCAACAAACGTTGTTTATTGAGAGGCTTCTATTTTTCAAGCAGTGTCAACAGCTCAGTAGACAGTGGTGAGCCAAAGCCTTATAGAACTCACTCTTCTGAAGGGCACAGACAATAGACGAGCCAAACAACCAGCAAAAAGTGCAAGATGCTGTAAAGCCAATGAACAGGGCGCTGAGATAGAGAAAATGAGAGCATGCTTTTACACAGAGCTCCCTAGAGATGAGAGCTGCTGCTAGGAGGGAGCATGCCATCGGGGGTGGGGGTGGCATTCCAAACAGAGGGATCTGAGTGCACCCAGCCCTAGAGCTTTACAAGGTCAGCTTCAAAGATCAGAAGGGACACCCAAGGAGCTGGGACACCCTGAAAAAAAGGAAAGATAAATAGAGGAAAGGACTTCAAACAGGGAAGTATCCTGACTTTACTTATATTTTCTAACTCAGAGAATAGATCAGAAAGGAGGCAATAGGGAAAATCTGATTAAGATGTGGTAGTAACAGTCGGGGTGGGCGGGGGCGGGAGTTGTGAGACAGGTGGAAAGAAGGAGACAGAATCTGGTTATATTTTGGAGATAGAACCAACAAGAGGAAGAGGGGGAAACTGGGAGAGAAATAGGTTTGAGAAATAAAATCCTTGTTGACATTGAAAAACCCAAGGAAACCTCAAAAGGGTATTCAGTTCTTTTCTATTAAAAGGATAGAGAAGAAGCATCTTAAGTTAGAACTTGAATTTTGTTTTTCCATGAAAGTACTGTTAAATTTTTTTCATACTCGCAAGAGGAACAAGAGGAGTGCCGTCTAAAGGGATCACAATTTTCAAAACATTGTATTGAAAGGATTCAGCTTCTAATATGCCTGGAAAGTTTTGTGTATGTGTGTGTGTGAGATTTGGGTTTCTTTAGTCTTCAGTTGTTGACTTAAATACAGAGATAAACATGTCTAAATTCTAAGTTATTTTCCCAAAGTATGTTTTGTACATTTAGAGGTCAAAAGATTTCCAGGTCTTAGCGTCCTTAGTGCTCATATCTGATGCAAAATGTTCTATTCCCATGTTCAGGCAGGACAAGAAGAATGTTTCACCCTACCTGTCAGGATACAGTGAGACACTAGTGTCTTTGGCGGTCTTCATGATGACATTGGATTTCTCTCCAGTTAACTGAGGAGATCGATTATTATGAATAGATGGGGCCGTACATCTAACAGGCATGTAATAAATGCTTTCTGAATGAACAAATGAATGAAGAACCTATATCATCATGTTACCTAGTCATAGTCCTAAAGTGCTGTGTATCTCATGAAGACCAAACGCCAAGGGATTGAGCATCAGTTCTTTTTTTAGCATCTTCCTGTTCTCTTTTAATAGATCTTTGTTTTCCTTATCCTAGGAGATGCCTGAGACACCCCAAACCATCAAAGATGAGACCAATCTCCTCTTCCTCTGGAGCAACCATGGCAGTATGCAACACTTCAAATCAGTTGCCCATCCCAAGTTGTATTTTGCCACAAAGCAAGAAAAACCGGTGCACCTGGCAAGGGGCCTGCCCTCTATCATTGACTTTCAGCTTTGACTGTGGAGTCTACTTACTTGTGAAGTGTTGACAATCTGTATGTACCATGTACATGAAGGAGTCAAATCCTGCACTCTTAGTCACTCTGAGCATGTGCTGAGCCTTTGTAACTCTAAATGAATATTTACTCTCTTTCTAAGAGAGGGCACAAAGTCTAGTAGAACCAACACTAACATATAATGTTGCTTGTTATTTAAAGAACACCCTATGCTTTGCAAACTACCAATCATTTTAACTATTATTACGCATACAATCTTGGGAGGGCCAGGGCTACTGACCGTGGCTACCAAAAAGGCTCTACCCATATTACAGATGGGTTAACTAAGGCATAAGAATACTAAGAAATACCCACCATAGTATTTGGAATGAGAAGCCATGGACCCAGGATTTCACTCCAACTGCTTAGCTTCTGCTTTTAAGTGGCTGATGGACCCTTTATCAAACACTGTACATTTCTGGGACCTCAGTTTGATCATCTTCAAAATGGAGGGAATGATGGCTATATCCTTCCTGCCTCAACAGTATTTTATGCCAATCCGTGAGCTCGTTTTAGTAAAATACTTCTTGAAGCTGAGCCTCAAGAAGAAGGCAAAGGACGCAATATTATTTAAAATTATTATTTATTACACTTATATATTTATAAATATTATTTCTAAGATAATTGTAACATTATTATATTTATGGCAATTCTTTGCAATCTCTGAGTACGCCCATGTATCTTCAACAATAGTAGACAGTGTTTTCCAGGCTGAAGGAGTTTCAGGCACTAAGGCACTTTGATCCAAGTTGTGCTTTTTCCATTGCAGTGAAGCTCTGTATTCTAGTACCTGGGA
Organism: Phocoena phocoena; assembly: GCF_963924675.1. Classification (NCBI taxonomy): domain Eukaryota; kingdom Metazoa; phylum Chordata; class Mammalia; order Artiodactyla; family Phocoenidae; genus Phocoena; species Phocoena phocoena. The sequence goes on along the minus strand of NC_089232.1, from coordinate 11,931,520 downwards.
GTTCTGTAATTACGATAATAAATTTGTATTCGTTACCTTGTTCGTTTGAACTGATAACTGCCCCAACTCTTTCACTCCTCTGCCTTTGTCATTCTTGTGTCATTCAATTTCACCTGCTCTCAAGTCCTACTAGCTAAAACGGGATGAACCTAACTTTGGCAACCACAGGACAACTGTTATCTCAACTTTCTTTTCTGGAACATGAGCAACGTTTCTTCTAGGTTCTAGAAGTTGTGATCCAATCGTAGTGTTACGTTACCATCAACAGTGTGAACTGATACATTATCATCAATCATAATTGAATATAATTTAGAAAAAAGTAAATCTGGCCCATAATTACATGTTGTCTTAATCATTATTTTACAGCATGGTAATTAGGAACAGATAATAAAAGTAAATAACTATAAGTAGTGTTACAAAACCATACCAAGATTTTATGGTTTTTCTCTCCCCTTTGTTAGCTTGCCAGTATGCATAAAAGGCGTAAGAATGATAATATTCCCAGGTTCATTTAAAGCTCATATTACACACAACACATGTGCTCATATGTCCATACAAACTCACACATCCAGAGCCACATTAAGGACTAATGGCTCCTTTTGGAAAGCATAGATACAAAGTACGTTGAGTTGGAAAAAGTTGAAATCAAGAGAACTTGGAATTAGATGTGGGAAGTAGTGGAGAAGGAGTAGTCCAAGATGACTGTCAGTTTCCTGCTACTGGAGAGAGGGTGAGTAGTGGTGTCTTAATCAGTATTTTTGGTGAAAATATGGAGTTCTAGGATGAAATATAATGAGTACCATTTTAGACACGTAACTTGAGCTACTGGCAGGACACCCAGATGCAGATGTACAATGGGCAGATCATGAAGTGTCTGGAACTCAAGAAAAGTTAGAACTAGATACAGACTTGGAAGACATCAGCAGGTTTTTAGTAGGTAAAATCCTAAAAATGACATCAGAGAGAGAAGAGAAGAATATGATGAACACTGTCGGTTGTCCACCCAATCACCATCTCCCCATCTTCCTTACTGACAGAACCCTGACTTCATTCAGAAGGAAATATGTCTTGAATTGGCTTAGACCAACTGGACTCAAAGAATGAGTCCAATTGGTCTGAGCCAATCATGGTCATTCTGTCCTCCCATGACTAAGTCACGTTGAGTTAGTCCTGCCTAATGAGATGTCTGCTGGGGGCAATTTCTGGGAAAGATTTTCTACTCTGATAAAAGAGCCATGTAGAAGAAAGTCTTTTTTTTCTTCCTTCCTTCCTGCATGAGACATGTTCTATGAGGATGTAGAGCTTGGAACTGTGCTAACCAACTTGCACTTGGGAAGACACAGCCACACGCTGAGGATGGCAGAATGGAAGGAGAAATAGAGTCAGCATCTCTGATGACATTGTTGCACTAAGAATCTACTTACTGCCAGACTTTAAGACCACAAGAAACATTATTGCAATTTTATTCTTTTTATTTTTGGCCGCGTCGGGTCTTCGTTGCTGTGCGCGGGCTTTCTCTAGTTGTGGCGAGTAGGGGCTACTCTTCGTTATGGTGCGCGGGTTTCTCATTGCAGTGGCTTCTCTTGTTGCAGAGCATAGGCTCTAGGCATGGGGGCTTCAGTAGTTGTGGCGCACAGGCTTAGTTGTTCCAGGGCATGCGGGATCTTCCCAGACCAGGGCTCGAACCCATGTCCCCTGCACTGGCAGGCAGATTCTTGACCACTGCACCACCAGGGAAGTCCCATTATTGTGATTTTAAATCATTTACATTTGGTTTGCTATTACTTACCGCCAAACTCAGCCTAATTGAGCACCACAGGATACAGACACAGATACAGAGGACTGCAGAAAAACAGAGAGAAAAGGAAAAAACCTGTTCTCTTGTTTGTTTCACACTGTTCTTTCTAGTTGCCATTACTTTCCTAGGTTTTCTGTACCCCAAGTCTGGCTAGGGTAATACTAGGTATCAATATTTTAAGAAATAGAGAAATACAAAACACTGAGCAAGCAATACTAATTCAAGAAATCTTAAAAAGCATAATAGCTGCTCAGTCTTTAACAGTGAAATACTGAATCATTCTAGAAATGGCCTCAATTATTTGTAATGAGATGGATAGACCTAGAGTCTGTCATACAGAGTGAAGTAAGTCAGAAAGAAAAAGACAAATACCGTATGCTAACACATATATATGGAATTTAAGGGAAAAAAATGTCATGAAGAACCTAGGGATAAGACAGGAATAGAGGCGCAGACCTACTGGAGAACGGACTTGAGGATATGGGGAGGGGGAAGGGTGAGTTTTGACAGGGCGAGAGAGAGTCATGGACATATACACACTAACAAACGTAGTAAGGTAGATAGCTGGGGGGAAGCAGCCGCAAGGCACAGGGATATTAGCTCGGGGCTTTGGGACAGCCTGGAGGGGTGGGATGGGGAGAGTGGGAGGGAGGGAGACGCAAGAGGGAAGACACATGGGAGCATATGTATATGTATAGCTGATTCACTTTGTTATAAAGCAGAAACTAACACACCATTGTAAAGCAATTATACCCCAATAAAGATGTTAAAAAAAAAGAAAGAAATGGCCTCAAGTATTATTCTAACAGGGTCAGCTATGCATATCCCCTACTCCCTACTCCCCAGCTGCATAAACAGTGAGAGGGTCAACATGATGAGCTTCAACAATCCTAGCACTGAACTTGTTGGAGTCTATTTCTTTAATATGGTCTTATACATCAGTCTCCAAATTGATGGGTGTAGAGCCACATCACCTGTAGGTCCAAGGTATGGAAGGAAAAGGGAAAGGATATTTCCCTAACCCTCCCCCCAATTAAATCATCCCTCTGATGCTTACATACACCTACACTTGAACTTTTGGGGGATGATGGAAATAGTTGGGATAACAGTAAGTACCGTGTTGGATGTAAAATATGCTTGTGTATCTATACCTATTCCTTGATTGTGTGGTGGTTTCATGACCATATACATTTGTCAAAATTGTCCTCTTGAGTCTTGGCCAATGTTGGCTGGTCAATATCTCTCATAAAACTTGTTACCCAGAAATTGGTATACTATTCAGGATATGGCCAGCCCAGCACAGCTTAGAGTGGGACCTTGTCCTTTCAATTTTAGACACCATGCTGTTTTTAGAAAGTGACATTAGCTTTTTGAAAGCAAGTGACATTGTTGATTCATATAGGGTTTGTAGGCAACAAAGACCTATAGGTTCTCATCCTAAATTCAAAACTTTAAATATATCCCTGTTCAGTTTTAATCTTTATTTGGCCCCAGATCTTTCTAGATTGTTCCAGATTCTGATTTTTTTTTATACACTGACTCTTCCTCTTAGTTTTGTGACATCTGTAATTTGGTGAGCATGTTTTCATTTTGTACATAGTATATCATAGAGTATAAAAAATAGGTTACAAACATTTTTGCAAGAGTGCCTGAACTACAGTGACCAAGGGGACAGTGGTACGAGCTGAAGCTGTAAAAGTAGGCAAAGGCTAGGCCCTGCAGGAGTTGTAGGACTTTAGCCTCAGAGCAATGGGAAGCCATTCAAGCCACAAGATGGATACTTTGCTAGATGCGTTGAGAATTGTTAAACCTATTTAGCCTTTTTTCCATATTTTGTGTCCTACAAAATAGTTCTTCAAATATCCAAAGAATTTAGAAAAGGGTGCAGAGTCAGCCCACGTTGCTCCAGAGAACAAGGACCAATGGGCAAGAGGCTTATTTGAGCTCTTTTATTTTCTTTAATTTTCATAATAATCAGCAGTTGTCTAAAAACAGGACAGGTGAAGCAGCTCCCTGACCCAAGCAGTATTCCTGCAAAGATGCAATGCACACATGGGATCTGTAGAATACTCTAGCACTGGGTGGTGGACAAGATGACTTCTCATTCTGCAACCCATTCGATCACTAAGATTCTATAAAGACCAAGAGAACTCCTTTCACTTTTCTGAAACTGTACATGAGCCGCTTTCTTACTCATTAACCAAAAATGTTCTGCCCAGCTGCTAGATTTAACCATTAGGCAAGGATTCATGGCACTAGACAAAGAGTCCAAGTTTTTCACTTAAATAATGATCAGTTGTCCTATTTTAAACATATTTGTATACTACTAGTGTGTCAAAATATATAAATCCAGAAACCCCAGCATGGCTCCCTCCTGAACGCCCTGTTTGGAAACAAAGAGGAGAGCTGCCCCAATGGCTTCATGCCCAGCTGAGCACCCAAATGGTGAAGCAAACCTGGCAAAAATGGGCCCACACACAGCTCCACCTCTCTATCCACCACCTCTCTGGCACCTAGGGAAGTGGAACCCTAACACATAGAGTGCCAAAAGCATTTCCCAAATGCTTTTGGGAAATGAAACTGTGGACTAGACAAACTGGGGAAATTTTTGAAAGAAAAGTTTTAGGACAGAAATAAAAGGAATGAGGTGTGTCTAGGGACTCAGGGGGTCTGGACCTGCCCCCATTGTCCCCTCCTTGGTTAGGCATACACCCAGCTGATAAGGTCTAATCAAAAATATACATCAAAAAGGAGCCATCCCAAAAACAGTATGGCGGTTCCTCAAAAAATTAAAAATAGAGTTACTGTATAATCCAGTAATACCATTTCAAGTTATATACCCAAAGAATTGAAAGCAGAGGCTCAAACAGATAATTGTACATTATTCACCATAGCCAAAAGGTAGAAGTAACCCAAATGTCCGTGACAGATGAATGCATGAACAAAATGTAGTATATACATACAATGGAACATTATTCAGCCTTAGAAAGGAAGGAAATTCTGTCATATGCTACAACATGGATGAACCTTGAGGACTTAATGCTAAGTGAAGTAAGTCAGTCACAAAAAGGCAAATACTGTGTGATTCCTCTTAAATGAGGTTCCCAGAGTAGTCAAAATCATAGACAGAAAGCAGAACGGTGGTTGCCAGGGCCTGGGGGGAGAAGGCAACAGGGAGTTAGTGTTTAATGGGTATAGAGTTTCTGTTTAGGAGGATGCGAAAGCTCGGGAGACAGATGATGGTGTTGACCTGAAATAGACTGCCAGATCGTTTCCCAGCAGAGATGGGTTTATTCAGGGTCAGCAGAGAATTGCAATTTGGGATCTGCAACCATGACGAGCCACACTGAAGTCGAGGGAAGGAAAATGCTTTTACAGGGGGGGAAACGGAAGTTGGGAGAGCTGTAATAAACAAAGAGTCCCTGACTTTTCATTGGCGAGTCCTTGCCAGGAAGCAGGAGTCTTTCTTCTTATGACTGGGCTCCCTGTGGTCGCAGAATATGAGAACTCCGCCTTCTGATCTCCCTACTCTATCTGAGGTACCTGTTTGATATTTTACAATGGTGATGATTGTACAGCATTGTAAATGTACATAATGACACTGAACTGTACACTTAAAAACGGCTTAAATGGTAAACTTTGTTTTGTGTATCTTAGCACACTGAAAAACATAAAAGGAGACAGGCTGCAGTACTAAAAACTAAGATCCTTTAGCTTCAGAGACCCATAACAAGTGGAGATGTACACTCATGTGGAGTCGCCAAATTCATCATTTTGGTTTTATCTTATTTTTATGTGAACCTTAGCATCTAAGGGGGCTGGGGAGGCGTTATCTATGGGGCCCGGGGGCTCCTCCATCGCCCATCCCCGCCGCCTTCAGCGTTAAGTGACAGCACAACGGCGCAGAAACCGCATCCTTAAAAGGGGGGCTTCTCCCACCCAACCAGCCGCCCTCAGTGCCTACTGCCCGTTCAACTGTACGTTCTTCCAATCAAAGGGCCCCCTGGGTGATTTGACTGGCAGAGCCAACCACAACGCGTCTATTTCCTTTTGTCCCGCCCTCCCCTGCTTCCGACTGGCGGGTTTCAAACCAACGGGAGCCAATGAGAGTGGGCGCACGCCCGACGCGCCTGCTTTGACTGCAGGCGCGGCCTTTTGAAGAAGAACTGTAGCTGGGGAGTCATGGTGCTGCCGGGGCCCTCCGCCGCCGCGGGTGAGTATGACTTCCAGCCGCTGTGTCTTACGGGCGGGGACGAAGGGAGGCCCCCGAGTGAGTCCTTTAGGCGGAAGTGGCCGGTCCGCTCGCCTGCCTGCCTGCCTCTGCCTCCCCGTCGGCGTTTCCGGTCCAGGGGGCGCTGACCCGAGCCCAGGCCCTAGGCCCCGGTGAGAAGTCGGGGCCGGGGGTCGGGGAGGGTGTGCGCGGGGCCATGTGCCTCTCAGGCATCTTCCCAGTGACTCCCGCAGCCGCTCTGCAGAAAGCTGTCATTGTCACCTCGTTTGGGTAAAGAACCTGAGGCCCCTTGCCCGGGGTGGCACAGTCAGTAGGAAGCTAGGCGCTCCTGCGGCCCATATTTGGCTCCAGGCGGAGCCCGGGTGTGGCCCTCGGGGCAGCGCCGGCCGCCCGAGTTGTGACAGCTGTCAAGGAGGGTCTCACCCCGACGCGGAGCTCATCTCCTCGCAAGCCCGCGCGCCCTGGTGCAAGCTGATGGGTTAAAAGTGCGCGGAGGCTGAAGGGCTCCCCGACGTCTTAGATGTGCCTGGAGCCCTTTGCTGACTTTCAGCCTACTCCTACTAATCAGGTGCCTGCCACCTGCTCCAAAATGCGTATAGTGTTTTGTTGGTTCCGGTAATAATGCATGTTGACTGTTCTAGGCACTTTACACAACAGCCTTTCAAGATGGGCATTTCTGCCCCATTTTAAAGGCTCAGCAGCAGCAAGGTTTGGTAACTTGCTAGAAGTCACAGAGCTGGGATTCCAGCCCCGTCTCTCAGTCTCCAACAGTCCTCTTGACACAGCTGTCTCCTAGGGAGGCATCAGAGCCAGATATCAAAATACACGGCATAAATACACTACCACGTGGAAAATAGATAGCTCCTGCTCTGTGATGGCCTAGTTGGGTGGGATTGGGGGGGGGGCGGCCCAAGAGGGAGGGGATGTGTGTATGCGAATGACTGATTCAGAAGTTAACACAACATTGTAAGGCAATTATACTCCAAAAACGAAAAACCAAAAAACCCCAAAAAACACAGGGCAACTCAGTTTAAATGAGGTTGAGTTGTTTTGCACCCCTATAGCTTTTTTTTTTTTTTTAAACCATTACTGAATTTTAGCCTTTTCCAACCACCCAGTCCCCTCACTCAGTCTCTGCCTCTGGACTCCCATAGTTCTTTCTTTGACCCTATTTTATGGCACTTAGATTTTGCCTTATATTGTAATTATTATTGTGTTTATTTTATCTCCACTACTAGATTGAAACTTCTTGAAGATGGAAATACTGACTTTTCATTCCCTCACAGATGCCTTGCTTAGAAAGTCACCATATGGATAGATGTTTGCCATGAACCCCCTAACCTGGCCTATTTTGTCCTTAGTACCAAAGGAAACCGTGTAAAGGTTTGGGGTCAAAAGTCATCATTCCTGTTAGAAGGGATTAATAAAACAAGGCCCGGGCTTGCCAGCTTAGGTGGGCCAGTAACAGAATCTCTTCAAGCAAAGTTTGATGTGTTGGAGCTGAGAACAGTGGCTGTGAGCAAGGGCTTTGGGTTTGGATAAACCTGGTTTCAAATCCTGGCTTAGCCACATGTTATCTGGGCGTATCGTTTATCCTCTTTAAATTTCGGACTGTAAAATACTTCATAGGACTGCAGTGGAGATGAAAGGAAGTGTGTGTGACGAGCTTTGTACGTGGCATATAAATGATATTGTTGATGTTCGCGTTAACCTGGAGGCACATTTGTCGGGCTAGGGACTTTATAGCTTTATGGTCCAAAGCCAGAATCATTACAGAAAGGTGTCATCTTTTAGAATAGAAATGAACTGGTTAGAATCTCACACGTTTGTTTGCTCGCCTGTTTTGCAGAAGAGCGGCAGAGAAAGCTCCAGGAGTACCTAGCAGCGAAGGGAAAACTGAAGTGCCAAAACACCAAGTGAGTTTGTCTCCCACGGTTATGCAAGTTTGCCCTGGTTGCTAATAGCAACTTAAAGCCTTTTCAAAACATAGCCCTTTTGTTTGCAGTCTACTCAGACTTGCCTCGGGATCCTATGATTATTCAAAAAGGGCATTTCCAGGCAAGCCACGACAAAAATGTTGGCAAAGATGTAAGCATTACTACTGTGACAGTCTCCAAAGGCGGGAGAGGAGGGTCTACAATATCCCCTGCAATGCTGCAAGCTTTTCCTGTCCCTACTGCGTTTCCTGCGAGAGTGATTCTGGTGAAGGCAATGTTTGGCCGAGGAGTTGAGTGACCCTGGTTCTGGTGCTTCTCTCTAAAGCAGGAGAGCCGGTTCAATCCATCCTCCATAAGCTGCATGCCCACATCCTCCAGCCTGACAGTGCTCTTTGGTCTTCCTCTTAGCACTTACTCTTGAGGTAAACAGAACATGACTGCTTCACTTCGATCTTTTGTCAACATCTTGTCATCTAAATGGTGTTATCTCACTTGCCTTAGCATTGATATGTTTTCCTACCCAACATGTTGCTAAATTTTTATTTGAAAACCAATTTTTACAAAGTTAGCTTTCACCCCTTGTTTTAGTTTCTTTTTACTTTGGGTTTTTGCTCGACTCTAATTCATGTAGTCAACATATATTTATTTAATACCTATAATGTATCGGTCACTCTTGCTTCTGAAGGTATGCGCTCCCTGCCTTCCCAGGACTTACATACATCCAAGATGGGAGAAACAAGCATCAAGTCACGATCAAAGTCCCTGTTATGATTTATGATCTGTGTCAGTTTATGATCTGTGAAGACTGAGTCTACATTCTCTGTTTTTCTCTTTTTGTTGCATTTTATCTCTCGCTAGCTAGATTTCATATGTGCCTCAGTATTTTTTATTTATATCACTTTCCCCACCTGAAAATTCACTGTGTGAAGATACTTAAAAAACAAGCAAGTTTTTTTCTTACTGATAGTTGATTTAATATAAATGAATTTATTTACAAAACAGAAACAGATTCACAGTCATAGAAAACAAGCAAGCTTTTTAAAGAAGCATTTAATTATCTTATTTGGCATTGAATCTCTAGTGCCTGGCACATTGCAGTGTTCCCGTAATGACGTTCCAATGAGTAAGACTATGCAGATATGAAGAAAACACATATTTCATTAATACTGTTAGAATGTTATGTTTATGCATAGGACATCTATGAAAGGATCACAGAAAAAAACGGGCAACAGTGCTTGTGGTCGCAGAGGAGTAGAATAATAGGACTGAGGAAGGGATGATAAGGAGACTTTCTATCAATCATAATTTTTGAATTTTTTTTTACCATATATGGAAATTCTAATGCTTTAAAATTCTAACCGTAAAAATTTTTAATCACTGTACTGTTAATCGCTGTACTTCCCAAGCCTTGCTGATTCTTCTGTACCAAGAATTAATCTTATTTCATCTTTTATAGGCCTTATCTAAAAGCCAAGAATAATTGCCCGAATCCACCACCTTCTAAATCCGTAAGTAGAAATTAGTCTTTTAAAAAATATTCGTTTTGGATGATTAGCAATAAAAATAACAAACATGTTAACAACCTAAAGAACATGCTTTTCAAAGGTATTTACATAAATATAAGAACAGTTTGGTTTAGTAAGCAATAGTATCATTTTTTGAAAAGTACAACATACTATAGTTCAGTTTATTAACCAAAAAAAATCTTTAAGTGCACTTTTGTCCTCTTAACGTTTATTGAATACTCACTATGTGTCTGGAACTTTTCTGACTTGCATTAACTCCTTGAGTCCTTACAACCTTATGAGGCAGGACTATTAGTAGCCCATTTTACAGATGAGGGAACTGAGTCACAGAAGGGTTAAGTTCCCAAGGTCACGTAGTTATTAATTTCTTAATAGGTTGATAGGCTGAGAGCCCATGGTCTTAACTACTTTGGTATGCTGCCATGAAGTTAAATAGCTCAGTAGTCATTAAAAGAGAACATCTGTATTGGATCTTCCACGGTACTTAACGAACCTGTGCTTCCCAGTCAGTTCGGTTCAGCTAGACTGTGGATGGAATGATAAGAAGATCCTAACATACTTAAGGTTTTAAAATGGGAGAAATTATCCTCCTGAAAATGGCACAAATTGTTCATCTGCAATAAATAATCAATAAAAATCCCAACTTTAATTTTTAAAACCATAGTTTTATCTAAGTTCAAGTGTAATTGAAATAATGTTGCCCAAAGTGTGACACTGGTGCCAGTTTTCATAAGTTTTAATGATTTGTTCATTAAATGTACACAGACACACACACATATACATATACATATATACCTATATGCATAGGCATGTATATATCATATATAGATTATATATGTTATGTGTACACGTGACATCATTAGACACTGTGGAGGATAGAAAATGCAGAGAAAGCAAACGTGGTGCATGATGATGTGAACAGTTGAGAATTACTGGGCTAGACTTTTTTTTTTTATATTTATTTTTTATTTATTTATTTTTGGCTGTGTTGGGCCTTCATTGCTGCGCAGGCTTTCTCTAGTTGCGGAGAACGGGGGTTACTCTTCGTTGTAGTGCGTGGACTTCTCATTGTGGTGGCTTCTCTTGTTGCAGAGCACGGGCTCTAGGCGCGCAGGCTTCAGTAGTTGTGTCATGTGGGCTCAGTAGTTGTAGCTCATGGGCTCTAGAGCACAGGCTCAGTAGTTGTGGCGCACAGACTTAGTTGCTCTGCGGCATGTGGGATCTTCCCGGACCAGGGAATGAAGCCGTGTCCCCTGCATTGGCAGGTGAATTCTTCACCACTGCACCACCAGGGAAGCCCCTGGGTTAGACTTCTGCTTTAGGAAGATTGAACTGGTATAGCATGCAAGGCTTAAAAACTCTGTTGGAAGGGGCCCTCATTAAGAGCTCCCAGAAGGTTCGCTCGAAGCTGACAATACTGATTTCAGTAAATCATCTCTTAAATGAGGTGATACCTACCATTTACGGTAGATATCACAGTAGTGAAGATAAAAATGAAGTGGGGAAGGCAATTATGGAACTTGGGAGAAACTCAACGTACTAGGCAAATAACTCATCATTACAATTGTATAAGGCTTCGCAATTTATAAAACATTTTTTATATATAACCATAAGAGTTAACATTTGAGTACTTATTATTATCCAGATACTGGATGAGACACCTTACATACAATATCTCAATTAATATTCAAAACAACGCTATAAGCAGGGTGGTCATATGATTTAATGTCCAGAGACCTTTGAGAGTAAAAGGAAGTGCTATTAATATGTTGGGCCAACAGGCATAAATCAAAACTATCTTGCAAAAGCCGGGACTTTATAGCACCTTCCCTAGATTATAGATATTATTATTATTCTTCCCATTTTACAAATGAGAGGACTGAGGCTCAAGGAGATTGGCCACATTTATACAGCCAGTAAGGACCTGAACAAAGCTTTTCTGGCATACTCTTAGTGTAGTTACCATGCCTCACTTTCTGAAATTAACAGCCTCACCATAACTGTTTCAGGTTTCATTCTGGCACACAAAGGAACACACAAAAGAAGTTTTTCATTTTCTGTTCCTATCAGGAGTTTTAACATATTTGAAAAGATTCCTTGGAGCCATCCTCTTGGATTTATTGAGAAACAGTAATGTATAATAGTTAAGAAACTGCCTTGGTCCAAATCCGGACTCCTTTGTTTTCTAGCTCAGGGACCTTGGGCAAGTTATTTAACTTCATCTGTGAGATGGGAATAATAGGAGGTTTCTCATAGAGTTGTTTGAAAGGATTGAGTTAATGCAGATTGAAGTACATTTACAAGTGTCTGCATATTGGGATATATGTTCCTCTGGAGGTGCATAAAGCATCTCCAGCAGGTACACATTTTAACAGAACCAATTTCCACATCTTCAGCTTCCGTATGTGCTTTTGCCCAAAATTGATTTGTCGTCGAATGTGCTTCAGTTTCTCCTTTCCCACCTCCCTTGACACTCCCTTGTCATCCTTCTTCCACTTTTCAGTTCTTTCTCTGCTTGTTTTGCCCAGGGATGAAATATGTACCTCCAAAGTACAAAATCAAGGGACAATTTGAAATAATGGTGGTGATGTTCAGAAAGACTTTTGCAGTTCAAGCAGCTTCCAGTTCTTTGCATTCAACATTGTCATGTGGAAGAACATTAAAAATAATTTTTTGCTGAGAGATCACTGCATGACTTTTAGCATATGCCTCTGGATGAGTTCAAAGAATTGACTGTAATTGCTGTAACAAAACATCTTCTATTCCCATCTACTTGATAATGTGAACAAATTTTCTGTGTTTTTATTTAAAAAGCCAAAGGAATAAAACTGAAGACCTCAGTCTCATTCTAGCAACAAATAATATAATGTCTTCCAGTGAATACATGAACTAATTGTGGGGGGAAGCTCCAGCCATCTCACTAAGAGATATTTCCATTTCTTTATGAAAAAGTATTTTACTCTTTATGTTTAATAATTATTGATCAAAATTGGTAACATTTATCTTCTTTTGCTGAATTATTTATAGTTATGGTAAATACAGATTAAGGTAAATTTATAGACATATATTTGTTGAGAAGTATGATAGGGTAATGGATTATAAACTTCCAAGCACAAACATCTAGTATAAAAATTTTGTGGTGAACTGAAATGAGAACAGACCAGGAGAAAAAAGAAAGGTATTATATTTTCAGTTGTTAAAGAAGAGTATGTTTCTATAGTTTTTAAATGGATTATAGTGGGTACCAAATTTCATTTCATCTTGAAATGTCAATATTGACAGTGTGCCTGAAATTACATATTTGCATCTATTTAAACTAACGATGAAAAATGTTAGCTATTAACTTTTAAAAGTATAGGAAGGCACAGAGTTTGTGAAAATTATTTTGGGAGTATATGAACAAAAATGCTTGAAAACCACCAATCGGATGAGCTCTACAATCCCTCCCAGCCCTATTACAGCCCTCATGTCTTCGTATCATAATTTTCTGTTAGCACTCCTTAGGGGCATGTGTCATCTTCTGTCATCTTTGTATCCCCTTGCAGTCTAGCACAGTGCCTAGTACAGATGCAGTAAATCTCTCCTGATTTAAACCCTAGTCATATCCTCTGTGAATTTTCTCCCTTCTCTGGCTTCATATGTACAGAATGAAGTGACCAAATTCAGTTTGTGTCACTTGTTCCTTCTTGTACATTCTGTCTTTGGTTTTTTTTGTTGTTGTTTTTTTTAATCAGATCTATCTGACGTGAGTTGTTTGAGGCCAGGAGTCAGAGACTGAAGTTCTATCCCCAACCCTGCCTCTTAACACCCTGCCTGACCTTGGGCAGCTCACGTTCCCTCTCAGATGAAGGGGCTCAATTTAATGATCTCCAAAATCCCTTCCAGCTCGAATGGTGTGTATTTGCCTATTGATTGCAGGCTATTCTGCTAGCCTAATGACTCTTCTAAGCCTAGTTTTTCTCTTAATGAAGTACTTGAAACTAACTGCATGACCAGTTCTACCACTTACAGTAAGTTAGCAAGGCCAGGCTGATCTAAAATAAAGATATAAAAACTGTACAAGAGAGAAAATATTTGCAAATCTTATATGTGATAAAGATCTAGTACCCAGGATAAATAAAGCACTCTTACAACTCAACAATAAAAAGACAGCCCAATTTCTAAATGGACAAAGGATCTGAATAGAAATTTCTCCAAAGAAAGTATACAAATGGGAAATAAGGACGTGAAAAGATGCTCAACATTAGGGAAATGCAAATAAAAATCACAGTGAGATACCACTTCACACCCACTAGGATGGTTATAATCAAAAAGACAGATAATATGTGTTGGGGAGGATATGGAGAAATTAGAAGCCTTATGCATTACTGGTGGGAATGTAAAATGGTGCAGTACCTTTGAAAAATAGTTTGACAGTTCCTCAGAAGTTAATCATAGAGCTACCATATGACCCAGCCATTCCACTCCTAGATATATACCCAAGAGAGTTGAAAACAGATATACACACACACAAACACACAAAACTTATAGCAAATATATTCATAGCAACATTATTCATAATAGCCAGAAGGTGGAAATGACCCAGATGTCCATCAATTGAATAGATAACCAAAATGTGATATAGCCATAAAATGGAATATTTATTCAGCCATAAAAAGTAGTGACGTGCCTGTGTGGGGACAAGGAATATATGGGAAGTCTCTGTACTTCCACTCAATTTTGCTTTGAACTAAAACTGCTCTGAAAATGAAGTGGGTTTGTTTAGGGTTTTTTGTTTTTTTTGTTTTTTTGTTTTTTTGGGGTTTTTTGCGGTACGCAGGCCTCTCACTGTTGTGGCCTCTCCCGTTGCGGAGCACAGGCTCCGGACGCGCAGGCTCAGCAGCCATGGCTCACGGGCCCAGCCGCTCCACAGCATGTGGAATCTTCCCAGACCGGGGCATGAACCCGTGTCCCCTGCATCGGCAGGCGGACTCTCAACCACTGTGCCACCAGGGAAGCCCTAAAGTTTATTATTTAAAAAATAGAGTAATGAAGTGCTGATACATGCCACAACACAGGTGAATCTCAAAAACATTATGCTAAGTGGAAGAGGCCAGATTCGAAAGGCCACATATTATATGATTCCATTTATATGGAATGTCCAGAATAGGCAAATTTATAGAGACAGAAAATAGATTACTGGTTGCCCAGATCCGTGGGGAGGAGGAAATGGGGAGTGACTTCTAACAAATGTGGGATTTCTTTCTGCAGTGATGAAAATGTTCTGGAATTAGTGGCGATGGTTGTACAGTCTTGTGAATATACTAAAACCCACTGAATTGTACGCTTTAAAATGGTGAATGGGGTACAAATTATATGTCGATTTTTTTTTTAATATACAAAAAAGAACGAGTAAGGAATAGCACATAATTAGAAAGTTTATACCAACATCCCTGCCTCTTCAGTAAGCAGTAATGAGCAATAATGGGGAGAGCCGAGGTTGATGTAAATGTTGGGGCTCAAGGAGTAACCCAGCTGTGGCCGCGTGAGCACACCGTCTGTCTCTCTGCCTCCCGCCCCCAGCGCTCCCCTAGAGTACCCATGAGCAACAGTGCACATGCCCAGGCCATCCTAGGGTGGCCATCTCTTCGCCCTTAAGGACAAGTGGTTCTAGTTACAGATGTCCTTTACATGTTCACAAAGCTTACATAGTAATTATTCATCGTATTTTCAAACCAAAAATAGAGAACAGTAACTCTAGCACTGCCATATCTCCCTGGATAGTCTACAAATCTCTGCCAAATTCTCCTTTCTGAGTAACTGCGTTCAATGCAGACGCTCCAGAATCCACAGTGGCCTGTCCCTGTTATTTACCATATTAATTCTAAACACCCCTCCCTAGTTTTAAAAGTTCTCTGCAACCTAGTCCTACCTTTCTTATCCAAAATTAAATCACATGACTGAAATATTTACTTGTTAATAATGTACAATCTAACCTTAAAACCCTTTCCTGACTTCACAACTATGACTGACTTTCTGCTGAGATGTTAGGTACTTATTCAGAACTGTTCCAGAGTATCTCAGGACTCCCAGCATATCCATACCACTGATCTCCAGGATGAGACAAAGTTTCTTGAGTGACACTCTGACCTTTACAAAGGCAGTGTTGTTTTAAGAAAATTAGTGTAGCAATACAAAGTACTAGGAGGAACTTGGGAGGTACCCAACATAAGTCTATTATGTATGTATCTTTCCAGAGTCCCTAGAATGACACTTCACTTGGATATAATGGGCATTCAGCAAGTACTTGTTTGATGGAGCCAAATTTATTTTTTTAAACAGCAATTTTTATGTGTTCACTGCATCTCTGCTGAATTCTACCAAGCTAAAAGATTCAAATGTATTTCTAATAGGAACTCCAGTTATAAAAATCATCTATTAGCGAGTCTTTTATTTTCTCAGGATTCAATTCTCTTAAATGAAATTATAAACAAAATAACTAGTTTTTTTATTTTAAAAACAGTGGAGTGTTGTTATGAGTTTACTTTTTTTATATCTTTCTCTGTCTTTTTAGACTATTAGACCTAAAAAGGATGTTACCAACCATGTTGCTTTGCCTGTCAAAGCTACAAGACCCATCAGCATTAAACATCAGTCCAGACCTGCCAGTATCACAGGGTCCCAGAGGCCAAAGTTGGAGCCACCAAAACTTCTGGGCAAAAAAAGGCTCACTTCAGAATGTGTTTCTTCTAACCCAAACCGTAAGCCTTCCGGAAGTAGTCAACAACACCATGAATTTGGATCATCCACTACTGGAGAACTGTCAAGAAAAACCATGGGGTCACTTAATATACAGGAATTGAAAACTAAAAAGCAGCAGGTAACACAACAAGGAACTGCTAAATGTACAGACTCTGTGGACAATACCCATGTTGAAAATGAATCCTTGGGTAGCTGTCTAAAAGAGATGAATAAAGAGAACTTGCCCCAAATCTTACCAGACTCTGAGAGGAAGCCAAATCCTGAATTAGACACCGTAAGTAAGCCAAAAACTAATCAAACCAAGAGCAGTGTGGCTCCTACTAAAGAAGTCTTGGGCAAAAGGTCAGTGAACAGTACTGTTCTGAAAGACAGAGTTAATAAACAATTTCTTGAAGAAACACAAATCAGGATTCCACCAGAGAAGTCTCAGCAACTCTCTAGAGGAACAGATCTTGCAAGACCAGGGGGAAAACCCCCAAAAACAGTTTCCTCTCACTTTGTCCAGACACTTAACAGGACTCAAGCATCAAAGAAAACAGTGGTTAAGGACATAAAGAATATAAAGGTTAATAGGGGTAAGTATGAAAGACCAAATGAAACTAAGTTACAGTCATGCACTGTTACTGAACAGAAAGTAAAACATAGCAAACCCAGCACATACCCCAAAGTGCTTCAAAGAGGATGTAACAACAGACATCCAAACACAAAGCAAGATCATAAACCCACGCAAGCTTGTTGTAGACGTCGGACATCATATGTACTGCAAAAATCAAAAGCCATAAGCCAAAGGCCTAATTTGACAGTTGGCAGCTTTAACTCAGTCATTCCAAGCACCCCTAGCATAAGAGCAAATGGAGCCAAAGGGAATAAATGCAACAACAGCTGTCAACAAAAAGCACAGACTCTGGACTCCAAGTTGAAAAGGGCTCTTCCCCAGAACTGTTTTCTAAACAAGACAGCTCCCAGAACTCAAGCTGGTGGCACAACCGTAAATGGAAGAGGACTCCCGAATGGGACCCAAACTAATCCAAATAAGAAGACCACAGCAGAGGATCGAAGGTACTTTATTTTAATTCCAAAATTTTGCAAAGTAAGATGACTAGGCAAATTGACCATCAGGAGTGCTAAAGTCAGGAGATGGGTCATAAATAATGGCTCCTGAGTAATTTTTAGCTGTAACTCTGAAAAAAAGACAAAGCAAATATGAAGACTTGATAGAGCTGGGTGGTACATACATGTGTTCAAATTGTTCTGTGTAATTTTATGTATGCTTGAAATAATTTATTTTTTAAAAAAGAAATTGAAACAGAATAGTTGAATAAGAAGTAGAGGTTGCAGAGGTAGACCAGTCATGCAAGAAGTGCCCTGCAGGGACTGAACAGCAACAGAAGAGGCAGGGTAGGAGGAGCCAGAGTAGTGAACTTACACCGCTAGGAAGTGCGGAAATGGTAGTCCCTTGTCAAGCCAACTAATGTGAAATCCGAAAAGTTATCAGAGAAGAAGGAGCAGGAAACTTCTATGAGTCTGAGCAGGCCAAGTTTTGGAAAGTACGCTAAGGCAGAGAGAAGTAATCAGTTCACATACAGAGTTCAGATGTTAGAAGTCAGGATCTCAGGCTACTGGGAGTTAACATTAACACGTGTGATGCTTGAAACTGAGCCAAAGGATTTCATACACTTTCTGAACAGGACCAGACATATTCTGATGATGTGGTGAACCCCCCAGGAGAAGCACCTCTGTACACTTGATTGGAGTAGAAAATAAGGAGATTCCTGGCAAGGGCAAAAGGAACATGTAAAATTAGATGGTAGCTAAAAGGTATAGCAGAGTGAAGTGAGGGCAGGATTTATTCTCTGAATACAGTCCTGAACACCACTGACAAGCTCTCTGCCCTCCTGAAGAGACAGAAAATAACTTAATTCAGGGTGATGCGATTGAGAGAGGGAGGCTGGGATGACTTTAGATAGAAAGGTCAAGGGAGGTACTTTGAACAGTGACATCTGGACTGGGAAAAGGACAGTGACAGAGGGCTTCCCTGGTGGCGCAGTGGTTGAGAGTCCGCCTGCCAATGCAGGGGACACGGGTTCGTGCCCCGGTCCAGGAAGATCCCACATGCCACGGAGCGGCTGGGCCCGTGAGCCATGGCCGCTGAGCCTGCACGTCCGGAGCTTGTGCTCCGCAGCGGGAGAGGCCACAACAGTGAGAGGCCCGCGTACCACAAAAAAAAAAAAAAGGACAGTGACAGGAAGAAGGATGAGTCTTCTGAGCAAAAAGAAAACTGAATGCAAAGGCCTTGAGCTGGTGAATGAGGAGGTCAGGGTCCCTACCCTGGAGCTTTGCAGTGTAGACCAGATAACAGACGATGGATCCTAAGACAGATTACAGTTGGGCCAAGTTTGATGACAAAAAATAGGAGGAGTCTGTGGAGAAGGATAGATCACTCTCATTCCTCGAGTGTTCCTTTAGCACCTACACTGGGAGATACAGTGATCAGCACACAGTCATAGTCTACTATTATGGAACATTTTTTCTGGTGTATATATGGAAAGTACTAGAATAATAAAGCCAGGTCCTAGGAATATGTTAGCTTTAGAAAAAGCAAGTTCCCTCTTCATTTATGATTAGAAGCAAGGCTAAGGAGACAAGAAGAATGCCGTGAACATAGGGGAAACACATGTCCGATGACTCAGCTTCTATCACGAAGCCGGTGAAGGTAAAGGGGAAGCAGTTAGGGCTAATAGAAGCACTGTGTGGACTGTGCTGAGAAATCAAGGGAGAAACAAGAGAGTTAATAGTTACTGATTTTCTCGGGGGCTTCCATGGTGGCGCAATGGTTAAGAATCCGCCTGCCAGTGCAGGGGACACGGGTTCAAGTCCTGGTCTGGGAAGATCCCACATGCCACGGAGCCACTAAGCCCGTGCCACAACTACTGAGCCTGCACTCTAGAGCCCACGAGCCACAACTACTGAGCCCACGTGCCATGACTACTGAAGCCCGCACGCCTAGAGCCCCTGCTCTGCAACAAGAGACGCCCCCGCAGTGAGAAGCACGCGCACCACAACGAAGAGTGGCCCCCGCTCGATGCAACTAGAGAGAGCCCGCGCGCAGCAGCGAAGACCCAGTGCAGCCAAAATAAATAAACAAATAAAATTTTTTTTTGATAGTTACTGGTTTTCTGGAAAAAGGAAAGCTATAAGGACAGCAAAGCGATCAGTGACTGCTGGGAGCTGGCATGGGTGGCAGGGTTGACCACCGACGAACACAGGGGCATTTTTGAGGGTGTTATACCTTGATTGTAGTCACAGTCACATGATTTCATGCATTTGTCAAAACTCACAGAACTGTACCAAAAAAGGTGAATTTTACTGTAATTAAGCACGTGTTCTAAACACTATGCTAGGCACTGGGACATCCAAGGTTTCTGTCTTCATAGACCTTGGATTCTAGTGGAAAAGATAGAAAATCAACATGTTGATTAAGACAGAATAATTACAGAAAATTACCTCTTCAAGGAGTTGTCATTTGAGCAGAGGACTGAAGACAGACAATACAAGACCCTGAGGGAGGAATGAGCTTGGGTTAAGTAACGGAAAAAATGCCAGAGCTCCTGGAAGGCAGTGAGTGAGGGGGAGAGTGGTGTAACATGGAACCAACCTGCACTGCACCTCCGGCCACAGAGAACATTTTGAATTTTATCCCAAGAGCCATGGAAAGTACCTGGCCGTGACTGGTTTACGTTATAAAGATCACTAGCTGCTGTGCACAGGATGGATTTGAGAAGGGTTAGAGTGGAGGAAGGAGATGGGAGGCTGCTGCAGCATTTCAGGCAGAAGGTGACAGTGATCTGGACAAGAATGGTAGTAGTGGAGATAGAATCAATACTGATTATATGATGATGTGTTGGACGTGGGGAAAAGAAAGGACTACTCAAGACAACTCCTCGTTTTAGGCCCTAGCAACTGGGTAGATTGGGGCACTGTTTACCAATGTAGGGAAGGCTGTTTGGGAAAAGA
Organism: Phocoena phocoena; assembly: GCF_963924675.1. NCBI lineage: Eukaryota > Metazoa > Chordata > Mammalia > Artiodactyla > Phocoenidae > Phocoena > Phocoena phocoena. The sequence goes on along the minus strand of NC_089232.1, from coordinate 11,911,273 downwards.
TTTGGAGATGAAACTCGAGAGCTTTGTTTTGAACAAAATTAAATTTTAAATGCCTGCCAGACATCAAATAAAAGTTATCAGTTAGGCACTGGAGTTTACAAAGTTTGGGACCCTAGAGAGTGATCTGGGCTGAAATGTACGTTTGTGAGTCATTAACATGTAGCTGTAATTTAAAGAAACTGAAGAGCCTACATTCAGATGCTTGGGCCTACATGTCTTGGTGCCTCCTTCAGCAGTAGCCTATGGACTGCCTAGGAGCAGGAGCGGAGAGTGAACAGTGTGGGGAGAGCGAGGATTAGGACGTGGCACCGTCAGAGACTAGCTGCTTAAGAAGAGAGCCCTGAAATTATTGATCTCGTTAGGGGAAGAGGGGGTCATGTGTGGTAAGAGAGGGCTAAGGAACTGGGCAAAGTGGGTCACTTTGAGTGGCCACGACCCTACTGAGGGCAGAATACAGGTTTGGTGAGTCTGGTTGAGTGGCAGATACGAAGCTCATGATAAGAGAAATGGAGCGCTGAGTTCATGATCTCAGAGATGGAGGGATGTCTTAGGACAGCAGTCGCCAGGAGTAGCATTCAGGTAAAAGTTTTCAGAGAAAAATACTGAAAAATAAACAGGAAATTAAGGAGTTTGAAGATTGAGATGCTAACCACCTGTTGTAATCCAACTAATCCGTCTGGCATCTGCCTTCTGAAGGGTGGGGGCAACCAGTGCTTCCAATACCAATTGGTAAATTATTTTTAAAACATTCTCCTGACTTTCTAGTTGAAGGTGTTCAGTGATAATCTATGCATGTCATACTTTAGAAGCTTAACCATGTACCAAAAAAGACCGCTAAAACCATCCCCCTCTTTAATTGTATAACAGGAAACAGTTGGAAGAATGGCAGAAATCTAAGGGGAGGATCTATAAACGGCCTCCTATGGAACTTAAAACAAAAAGAAAAATAATAGAGGAAATGAATATTTCATTCTGGAAGAGTATGGAAAGAGAAGAGGAAGAAAAGAAGGCACAACTTGAACTCTCCAGTAAAATTAACAACACTCTGACAGAATGTCTGCAGCTCATTGAAGGGGTGAGTGAGAACAGTGAGCTCCCAGCTTTGCTGAACCTTAGAGTTTTTTAAACATTTTTGTTAAATATAGTGTAGGGGAGATAACCTCTGTCTAAGCAGAAATTTAGCTCCTCCTTTTAATAGAGAGGAAGGATAGTAATAATAAAAAACATGTACTTAAATAATGACTCTTGTATGCCAGGTACTGTTCTAAGCACTTATATTATTTCATACAGTCACATAATGACTATTACGATATTCACTTTACAAATGAAGCTGAGGCACAGAGAAGTTGGGAAATTAACCCGAGTAGTCTGGCTCCAGAGGGATTCAAAAGGAACTCTGCCTTCTTCATGTACTGAGGTCCAAAGAGTAAACATTTGACATTTAGATATGAAGCTAAAGTCAAAAGGCAAGGCCTCATGTAGAATTAGATTATCCTAACATCTCTAGGTAGCTATGAATGGCATCTAAATTGTATCTTGGATTTTGCAGATAAGGATAAAGTAAATGGTAAGCAAAGGGTATGATCCTTAGGATATTCCTTGAAGGAAAAATATATTAAAAAATAACTGGATAGACTTCTATACTGAGGTCCTTGCCTGAAGCAAACTCAGTTCTGTCGTTTGACTGGTAGTATTGTATATCAGCAAAAAAAAGGAAACCTTCAAATTAGGTCTACTCTGGGCAGTTTTTTCATTAGATTCAGTTAAACATTAACTACTTCTCTTTTGTGGAATTAAACTTCAGTTCTTTGTTTGTTCTTTCTCTTGTTTTCATTGCATTAAAAAAATACCTGAATACATTTTTATTATTAAAAGCATTTCAGATAATACAAGTAAATTACTCCCAGCACTCGTGCAGGCGCACGCACACACACAAGGTACGCACCCCAGGCTTCTCCCTGGAGGTGACCGCTACTGCCCATTATCCTGCCAGACAGTTTCTATGCATTTGCTTAACAGTATAGGTATGTAGAGAAATGAAGTATATGGCTTTGTGAGTTGCAGTTATTTCAGATTTTTATGTGTGTTCTTTGGTTGTCTTTTCTTGTGTTTTCCTAGTATCGGTATTATGCTGGCTTTGTCAAATGAGTTGGGTATTTTCCTTTTTTCCTGTACCCTGAAAATACTTTATTTGCAATTGAGATTCATTAGAATTATTTTGTTCTTTGAAGGTTTGGTAAGAACTTACCTCTAAAATCATCTGGACTTTGGGGGATAATTTTCTGTTTTTTCAATTTTTTCCATGGTCATTGGTCTATTTAGGTTTTGTATTTCTTGAACCAATTTTAGTAATTCTGTGCCTTTTATTTAAATCAGACTTGCTAAAGATTTCTCTATTCATCTTTTTAAAAGGCCATCTTTTGGGTTTTATTTTTTTCTCTTGCATCAGTGTCTGCATCTATTTTTATGTTTATTTTTCTTTTCTAGCTTTTTTAGTTGAAAGCTTAGAGCATTTATGTCAGTCTTTCTTATTTTATTAAAAATATTTTTTAGTGCTGTCAATTTGCCTCTGAATTTAGCTTTGGTCACATCCTTCATGTTTGACTAGGTAATGTTTTGTATCAGAGTCAAGTCAGAAAAACAGAAACACAAGGTATCTCAATAGAAAGAATGGAATATGAAGGTTGGTTTCACAGTGTCTTAGGTGAGTTTCCTTGAAGCAGACCCTTCAAGGAAGAAAGGGGAACAAAGAGAGGTTGGGGATATCAGAACCTAGCAGCTAGGAGAGACAAACCCTGGTGGAAGTGGGACTCCAACTCTAAGGAGGGCACACTATTAACAATGCTGGTGCCACCGGAGCTGGAGGAGGGGCCCTGCAGGGCTGGGATTCAGACCTTGAGAAAACGATGCTAGCTAGCCGGTTGGTGCTTTTGCCTCTGAAGGAGCACAGTGAGGCAGAGTCTGTGAATGCCAGGGTATAAAGGTAGAGGCTGGAAACACCTGCTGCTGCCACAGTGAAGGACCATTGCTGGGGTGATGAAAGCAAATGGGAAAGAGGCAGTCCCCTCTCTTCTCCAGCCCTGCAACCTCCCTCTAGTGCCCCATACTGGCCGAGCCCATCAGAGAACTGCTGTCAAAGCAGAAAGTGATTTACAGAATTCCAGCACATTTACAGAATTCTGCACAACAAAGCAGAGGATAAAAGGTGGGTTTAGAGCTAAGAGATCATAGCTTAATAACTGACATGTTCTCATTTTCGTTTCTAGTTTGAGATTTCCATTTTGAGTTCTTTAATCCAAAAGTTATCTTAGAAGAATATCTTTTAACTCCCAGATATGTAGTTGGTTTTGTTGGTGTTGGGTTTTGGGGGGTTCTGTTTTTGTTTTTTCTGGGTGTCAATTTTTAATTATACTGCATTGTGGTTGGTGAATGTTGAAATTTTCTTTCTGGTCTTAACGTCTGATCAGTCTTGGTGAATGTTCCACAAGTGTTTGAAAAGGATACGTATTCTCTGTTGAACAGAAAATTCTACATGGGTATCCATTGCTCTCTGAAAGAAAGATGCCAGAGCCTGTCACTGGCACTGTGATTTGTGATTGATAATTTCATTTTGTATTTCTGTCAACATTTACTTTCTACTTTTCAAAGTTACGTTGTTAGGGACTAAAGATTCATGACTTGCTTTGATTTTTCTTTTGTCTGATATTAATCTTGCCACACCTGCTTTGTTGTTCTTACAATTTGTCTAGTAAATTTTTTTCTATTCCTTTATTTTTAAAGGTATGTCTCATGGATACATACAATTTAATTTCTCTAACCAAATCTGGAACTCCCTGCTTTTAAAAAAGTGCATTTAGCCCATATACATCTGTTGTAATAATTACGCATATGTTTAACTTTATCTCTGCCGTTTTATTTTGTAATTCAATTTACGTGAATATTTTTGGTTTATTTTCCCTCATCTCTTTATCCAGTTTTCTTTATTTCATAACGAAAGCATATAAATTGAAATCACAAAAGAAAGTGGTAAGTATGAGTTCAAACATAGTATGCAAGTTATATATTCTTCTCGTGGTTACTTTTGTTTCAAGTCTTCCACTTGAATTCTAAAGTTTGTTCACTAGTAACTTTATGTTTTTGAATGGTAAACTTTCTGAGTTGTTATGCTTGTAAAAATGTCATTATTTCACCCTCCTGCTGGATTCATAGTTTGGCTGGAGGAAATTTCTAAATTCACATGATCTTCCCTGGAAAATTTGAAGTTACTCTTTCATTTTCTTTCTTACACCTGGAATTGTTGATTTATTAAAGTCTCATGTCAATCTAATTCTCATTCCTGTATAGGTAATCCTTTTTTTCCCTTCTGGAAGGATTTAAGATTTTCCTTTTATCCCTTTTTTTTTTTTTTATGTAACTGGCCATACCATGCAGCTTGCAGGCCCTTAGTTCCCCGACCAGGGATGGAACCCACGCCCCCTGCAGTGGAAGCATGGAGTCTTAACCACTGGACCACCAGGGAATTCCCTCCTTGGTTTTCTAAGTATGGGTCTTTTTTCATCCATCTTGCTTAGCTCTCTGAGGACCTTGCAGTCTGAACACTTGTTTCTTTGTTCAGCCCTTGGGAATTTTCTTCTACAACTGCTTTGAGTGTATGTTCTGCTTTGTTCTTTCTCTACTTTTTCTTCTAGAAATTCTATTACATGGATATTGGAATTCTTGAGTAATAGATGTATGTATCCTCCAGAACTCTTAACTTTTCTTTTACACTCTTCATTTCTTTGTTCTGTCGCACTGGGTTCTGGGAGAATTCCACAGCCAAATTTTCAGCGCACTGATTTATTCTTCAGCAGGGTCCATGCCACTGTTCTGCCTTTCTATTGATTCTCTTTCATAGCATTCGTTCTAGTTTTATGATGGCAGTATTCTCTTATCACTCTGAAGATACTGACTACAGGTTTGTTTGTTTTTTTAACATCTTTATTGGAGTATAATTGCTTTACAGTGGTGTGTTAGTTTCTGCTTTATAGCAAAGTGAATCAGCTATACATATACGTATATCCCCGTATCTCCTTGCTCTTGCGTCTCCCTCCCACCCTCCCTATCCCACCCTCACCCTTAGGTGGTCACAAAGCACTGAGCTGATCTCCCTGTGCTATGCAGCTGCTTCCCACTAGCTATCTATTTTACACTTGGTAGTGTATATAAGTCCATGCCACTCTCTCACTTTGTCCCAGCTTACCCTCCCCCTCCCCGTGTCCCCAGGTCCATTCTCTACTTCTGCGTCTTTATTCCTGTCCTGACTACAGTACTCTTAAAATGTATTTCTCTTTGCTCCCTCAGCTGTTTGCTCCAGTGTTCATTCTTCTGGTCCTTGAGTTTTATGCCTCTTTCACGTAGTGTTGGTTTCCTCAAACATTCGTGATTCTTGACTGTGAGCTTACCCTTGTGTCTTTCCCGTCTCAGGAGAAGCAGGAGGTGCTGCTTGGCTGAGTGTGCCGGTGCCTGGGTTTCTGGCCATGTGGCTCTTCATATTCCTCCTGGTCCAGGCCACCGCGCTGCTCTTGGTACAAGGCAGAAGGGAACCAAACCAGGGAAGCCATTTTAAAGTTCCTTCTTGTGGGATTTAACCCTCTTTATCTCTATATACACCTGTGTGGATCCCCAGCACTCACACATATACACCCATGACCCTTGCATACCTTTGCCATCCTTCATTCTTCTGTTAGGGTCAAGCGGAAATTCTGGTCACCATTCAGTGTTCACATTATTATGAATGTGTAAGAAATACATGAATGGCTGATTACTCCAGGGTTTGGTTTGGTTTGGTTTTGGTTTTGCATAAAAATGGAGAACATATTTCTTACTTTCAACTATGATCAATATTTTTCTATTTGGTCTCTTAATTTAAAATTTAATGATCAGTGTCAAAATTCATCAAAACATGCTATTTAAACTGGTGCATTTTATATAAACTACTTCAATAAAATTCAATTTTTTAATTCAAAAAAATATTGATCAGACTGATTTCTGCATACCTTCTATATTAGGAGAGAATAACAGCAAGACAGTAATAATCACCTCCGGGTATTTTTCTCTTTTCCAGGGTGTACATTCTAATGAAATAGGTGCCATTTTGTCCAGTATTCCTGAGGCTGAAAAATTTGCTCAATTCTGGATCTGCAAAGCCAAGCTGTTGGCAAGTAAAGGCACCTTTGATGTTATTGGGCTATATGAAGAGGCCATTAGAAACGGGGCCAGAGTAAGTATCTACCTTGAGTGGGTGACTTCTTAAAACTTCTCTTTAATATGACTTCTCTGTTGTTTGCAAAATGGCGGCTATGTAATGTAACGTTGAAGCTTCTAATTCACTTCATAAAATTATATGCAAAATATGAAGTACAATATGTCCTTTATGAACATTTTAATTAAAATATTTATTTTGTAGAATATAGTGTTACATGTCAACCAATAGAATCACTTTCTTGGCAAGCGAATGTCTCACTTTACACTCATTGTAGAAATAAGCACTTGTGAAAAGTAATAGCATAGAAAATTATAATGTAACGTCAATAGCCAATACTACGAAAGTCATACCTCACCTAAAGAACCTAAAAATATATTAAACCCAACACATCAATGTCCATAAATCAATACTTCAGGGCTATTTTATGAAATAACTTTTAATCCTAAAACCTAGTAAAACCACTGTCTATATATAATTTATTTTAATAAATTTTTTTTTATTTTTGGCTGTGTTGGCTCTTCGTTGCTGCATGTGGGCTTTTCCCTAGTTGCGGCGAGCAGGGGCTACTCTTCGTTGCGGTGCATGGGCTTCTCATTGCAGTGGTTTCTCTTGTTGCGGTGCACGGGCTCTAGGCGCGCGGGCTTCAGTAGTTGTGGCTTGCAGACTCTAGAGCACAGGCTCTAGAGCATGGGCTCAGCAGTTGTGGTGCACGGGCTTAGTTGCTCCGTGGCATGTGGGATCTTCCCGGGCCAGGGATAGAACCCGTGTCCCCTGCATTGGCAGGCGGATTCTTAACCACTGCACCACCAGGGAAGCCCTATATATAATTTTTTTAACACAGACTGCATTAAATAGTTTCATAACTCTTTTCCCTATAATATCACTTTCCATGTCATCATATATTCTACCATACCTTTTCCATGATTGTTCAGAATCAGACTTGTCCATGGACATAGTTTAAATAAATAATTTGATACGGTCTGTTCCGTAAGGCCTGATTCCCTCCCTTCCCATTTCCCACTTCCCACTTCCCTTGATAGTTTCAGATAACATGCTTATATTACTATTTCTTGATTTTTCTCTCTTTAGACATGATTTGTAGACGTCCAGCTATACAGGATGAGGATCTAACCTTCTTTCTCACACACACCCACACAGATCCCCAACACACACACATAGACACCCCTATCACCCCTGCAGACTTTTACTGTCCTCCATATTTCCATTAGAGTCATATGGAAACTCTGGTCACTATTCAGTGTTCACATTGTTATTGACTATGTGAGAAATATGCATTGAGCCATGTGGTATACACTGTGATTACTTTGCCTTTCAAGTATGGTTTCATAATTTTCCTGAAATTATTTTCTTGTTTTCCCTTTGCTTAGTTTTCTGAGTATTTATTATATAATTAATTCCCATACTCTTCTATAATTATCTAAATTTCTCCATACTTTCAAAACATTCGATATTCTGTTGATTTCTTTTTCTCAGAGACTTTTCTCCCAGACCCTTCTTAATCTGTTCCAGGCTCAACAGGTTGTTCTTTACCCCTGTCTTTATTGCCTGTCATTCTGGGATCTCCTTTCACCAAAACCCTCAGATTCCCGTTTCTTCCTGCATTGCCTGATTCTTCTCCAATACTTTTCTTCTCTCACCATTTTTTTTTTTTTTTGGTGGGTAGGGGGTTGTTCTCTATTGTTCATTAAATGCTTTACTCAGATGCCAGTGAAACTGGGCTGTTTCAATATAAGAGGTAGATTTTAAAAAGCTTGTTAAAAACTCTGGACACAGATGAGGCTTTACCATAGGGTGATTTGGCTGAGTCAGTTGACTGAAGAACCCTCAATATCAGTGTCTTCAGGTCTTCCTTCTAAGACTGGTCATATTCTCTGAAGAAGCCTCATCCAGTCTTCTTCCCAGGAACTAGAAGCCAGGCTACCAGGTGTTATGGGGGAGGAGAGAGCTGGGTGTCTTAACCTTCAGCGTGGAAACTTTCATTTATCCCTTTTTTCAGTAGGCACTCCCACCCTCAATCTTGCATGATATCCCCCAGAGACTTGGAGGATACATGCCCAGTGTCCTGTTTGGATGAAGGTGGGAGGGGCACAGTCACCGGGCTGCATGGAGTTTAGGGATGCAGGGTGGATTTGGAGGTCTGACCGTATTTATTTATTTACTTGCTTACTTCCCAAGCCACACAGCTTGCGGGATCTTCGTTCCCCAGCCAGGGATTGAACCAGGGCTGTGGCCCTGAAAGCGCCGAGTCCTAACCACTGGACCGCCAGGGAATTCCCAGGTCTGACTGCTTTTTGACAGATGCTCAAGAGCCCTCCTGATTTTGACCCCTCCATCCATTCCTCAGCCTTTCAGGGGCTCTGGGGTTGAATCAGGTTCTTTCTTAGCCACACTGCCAGCTTAGAATTTGGCTCTTTCAAGTTGGTCAAACTGCTTACCTCTTCCTTCCACATTTGAGCTTCCAAAGTCTTGTTGCTGTTTCTTCTATTCCCTGTGGTTACTGCCTCCTTTTTAATCCCTTAAGTATACTTTCAGTAGAGTTTCAAGAGTGATTAGAAATAAATGTGTAAAAAAAAAAAGAAATGTGTACTCAATGCATCGTCTTTAGCTAGAAGCCTGTGAAAATATAAAATACACTTGATGACTGTTTTATATAATTAAGACCTTTTGCAGTATATTCTGTACATTTATTCCCATTTCTTAAGTTTACAGCCTTTTAGATATTGTAAAAATGTATAGATAGCTTTGCTTTTATGCTCTGTTGTCAGTTTGTATCTGTTATTTACTTGATACAGAGTTCCAGGTCAGGAAGACCAGGCTCCAAATATTATGTTCCTATGAGAACATACAATTCATTTATGATGTTCTGCTTCATAGCCTGGTTAACATGCTTTAAAAAGGATGGCTATCTCAGATAATTTTATCAGAAAACTACTATTCTATAATAGGTTTTTTTTATTGTTTTTTATGTTATTTTACCAAATAAAAGAAGAAAGGGAAAAGGCTGGGGGAAAATTGCCCAGAATGCCAACTAAAGGTTATATTTAGATGATGGGATTATGGGTGGTTTTCCTTTTCAAATTTGACCTATTGTTCAGTTTTCTGTAATAAGATATGACTTTTGGGCTTCCCTGGTGGCGCAGTGGTTAAGAATCCGCCTGCCAATGCAGGGGACACGGTTCGAGCCGTGGTCCGGGAAGATCCCACATGCTGTGGAGCAACGAAGCCCGTGCGCCACAATTGCTGAGCCTGCGCTCTAGAGCCTGTGTGCCACAACTACTGAAGCCCATGCACCTAGAGCCCGTGCTCCACAACAAGAGAAGCCACCGCAATGAGAAGCCCACACACCGCCATGAAGAGTAGCCCCTGCTTGCCACAAGTAGAGAAAGCCCGCGCACAGCAACAAAGACCCAATGCAGCCAAAAATAAATAAATAAAATAAAAAAGATACATGACTTTTATAATAAAAACAAAAATTCAGTTAAGACAACACTAAAAACATATGCCAAATTTTCTGTATGGCTCGCTTTACATCTTTGGATCAGAATCTTTATGTGGGAACACATCTTCAGTGGGATTATATAAGTCAATAAGAAAATTGATTTGAGAAATTTTATTATAGACAACTTTCCATAAATACATCTCTTCATTAAAGTCAAGCATGCCAAAAACAAGATGGCGGCGGCCACATGAGCAAACCCCCCACCCCACCCAGGTCTCCTGTGTCAAGGTCACTGCCACCACCCACGCCGCCAGCCCCTCCCTGCATTCCTCGCGCTCGCATATAGCGCGCCAGCCTCGCACCAACCAAAAAGTGTCACCTCGGAGCACGGGACCCACCGCCCCGGAGAAGCCCAAGCCTACGTGTCAGAAGCCGGCACTCCCCCCACTCGCACACCTCGCTCTCGCCCTGCGTGGCACACGTCAGTGGGGTGAGGAGTGGTCGCTCCACAAGATGCACGCTGCTTACCTGGCAATTAAGTAAAAAGGCCAAAGAGGCAGCTACCGCCAAGAAGCCGAGAGACTGGGAAGGGCACCGCGCGGGAAGACTCCTGCTAAAGCCCTCCTGAAGCCAGTTTCTCAAACCCCCACCAGCAGACCGTCGGAGGTGCTTTCCGCGGAAGAGGATGCTTCAGTCCACAGAGGGAGTAAATCCCAATCCAACAGAACGATTATTTGCTGTCGCTCAGAGTTGCTGAACCCTTGATCCCCAGAAAGGACTTCCACAATACATCAATGCACTTATCCAAAGCAAAGAGTGTCTGAGCCCACTCCCCACGGTTTGTTCTTGTTCAGCCTTCTGAGTGTGTGAGCTACCTTTCCAATGAATGGATTTGACAGACTTTTCGTTTCTGAACTTGCCAGCAAGAAAGAATGGGGGCTTCCGTGGTGGTGCAGTGGTTGAGAGTCCGCCTGCCGATGCGGGGGACGGGTTTGTGCCCCGGTCCGGGAGGATCCCGCGTGCCGCGGAGCGGCTGGGCCCGTGAGCCGTGGCCGCTGAGCCTGCATGTCCGGAGCATGTGCTCCGCAACGGGAGGGGCCACAGCAGTGAGAGGCCCGCGTACCGCAAAAAAAAAAAAAAAAAAAAAAAAGGAATGGGTTAGTTTGCCCTCCGAGACTCTAAATATGTCATCCATAGAATGGACTTGTCCAGCCTGCTAAGGGTCAGCACCCCAAACACAGACTAGATTTAACTTTTGGACTACAGTATGGTATGCATCCACAAAATGGACTTGTCTGGCTTTTGCCATATCCAGACTTCTATGCCCAGGATGGACGTGAAGAGATTTCACATTGTCCACATACGTACTAGTCTTAGCCCTCTGAGAATGTGAGCCCCCATGCAAAAATAAGAGGTACCTATTTACCTCTCAAAGTGTCGGAGGTCTGATCATATTTCACGTTCATGACACATCGTCATGGTTGTTCTATGCAAAGCCTCTCATTTTATTTATTCTTTTATTCCTGTAGCCAACTATCATTCTCTTCCTCCCACAGTTAACTTTATTGAGTTTAATGTGTATCTCTTGGTGTGATTTCATATAAAATCTGCAATTTTGTGTAAAAAAAAAAAAGTCAAGCATGCCAGCATTTAACCAACATTTTCTTTGTTCCTTTATTTTTCCCATAAAGCTAGAACTGAAACCTTTTAAATGTTATTTATAGTTAGACAAGAGATAAAAAGGGAAATGTTTTTGTTATAAAAAGTCTATTTGATGTTGAACAACCTCGTAAGTTCCTTAGATCACTTTTTTCCATGAATGTTTTTACTACTGTTCATGTATTTTCTTCCTTCCAGCCAATACAAGAGGTGCGGAAAGTTGTCCTTAATATTTTGCAAGACCCAGACAGAACCACAGAAGGTACTACTGTTTTGTATTTAAATTCATTCCCTCCAGCCACTCAAGTAGAAGTCATTGAGGAACACATAGCGGGTAAAAAAAGCATTGTAATTGTAAGTCCCCTGAAATGCCTCTTGCTTCTTGGTTTCCATGGCCTGCCCTTTTGGCCTTCATCATCAGCTGATTCATTTCTATTCTATTATTACAAGTAAATATACTGCCCAACACCAAACAAAGGTTTCCACCAGAGCAGCCTAGACTAGGGTGTCTTGCTTCCCTGGAGAGAAGGTGAGAGGAGAAGGCAAGTGACTTTTTTTTTTTTTTGCGGTACGCGGACCTGTCACTGTTGTGGCCTCTCCCGTTGCGGAGCACAGGCTCCGGACGCGCAGGCTCAGCAGCCATGGCTCACGGGCCCAGCCACTCCGTGGCATGTGGGATCTTCCCGGACCGGGGCACGAACCCGCGTCCCCCGCATCGACAGGCGGACTCTCAACCACTGTGCCACCAGGGAAGCCCAGCAAGTGACTCTTTACCAGAAGAGACTGAGGCAAATGGGAGAGGTGCTTTGGTTTAAGTTACATGTTTCATCATAACAAGCCCACCGACACGTATACACCCAAATTCATGTTATACCTTTAAATCATACCCATCTCAGGAATCATTTCACTTAATTCGCCATTACTGTCATTGGCCAGAACCTTTAGAGAACTCTTCTATGAAAAATGTGCCAAATACAGTGAGTGACACGTTAATTATAATATTTGTTATATGAATGGGGAAAAAAAAGCTACCTTGAGAAAATAAAATGGATTATTTTTATAATCTTAGAAGGTGACAAATCTTTTTCCTTTAAGTGTAGGTTTAGGGAATTGCCTGGCGGTCCAGTGGGTAAGACTCCGCGCTCTCACTGCCAAGGGCCTGGGTTCAATCCCTGGTCGGAGAACTAAGATCCCATGCGTGCCACGCAGCCAAATAAAAACAAAGGGGTAGATTGACCTTTGGGGAACAATCACGTCATGAGGAATTACAGCCAACTAGCCCATTACTTTTGGGAATAAGGTTGTAGAGTACCTGTACTCAGTGGTCCTCTTGCTGAGAATGGTGCTACGATTCAGGTGTTTGTTTATAATGTGTGGCAGTGTTCTTCAAAGGGATAAAAAGAGGAGACAGGAATCCATGCCTTTGCCACCTCTTGGCCCCTGTTGGCCTCTCTTGGGGTCTCAGCCTCCAGCCACAGTATCTGTCTGTCTCAGCCTGATTTCCTTCCCTTAATTTTGGTTGTTATGGTTGGGCTATCATGCAAATTGTGTCAACACAAGACATTTTTTCACCTACTGTCCAAGGTGATAGCCATATGGTCTCACCTGGGTAGGGAGGGATCAGAAGGTCAAGTGAATTAACTCTAATTAGTCAGAAAAATTGATCCAAGGTGTGATGTAAGGGCAAGAAGAGGCCAGTGATTAGTCACTAAGGGAGCTCCCTCAAGAGTGAATGAGAGATTGGGGATGTGTTCACAATGTTGAAAGGGTAGCAGGGGTCCATTCTCACAGGCCCCAAGGCTGCCTGGAGGGCTGGTTAGGAGGATGGCCTGATGTAGCAGGAAAAACTAGTCGTAAGTCCCACTCCAAATCAGTTATTCTTTATTGAGTATACGGAATCCATAAGGATCACTGAGAAATCATTGTAGATAACTGCTATTTCATTTTATTGATTTTTTAGCTTCAGTATTAAATTGCTAAATCTTTTCTTTTCTATTCTTTGTATACACAGGAATTACCTCTGACTCTTTAGCTGCTGAAACTAATATAACATCAATAGAAATGCTGGCCAAGAAGATGGAGTCTGGGACGTCTTGTCTTTCTCCAAAAGAGAGGGAACAGGTTTCAGCAACACCCCAAATAACCAAGTCAGGACAGGATAATCATCCTGGTATCAAATTACAGATCGCCCCGATCCCTAGGTAAGCAAACTCTAAAGCAGGCTTGTGTTCACAGGTCTAATTCAAGTCCAGTTCTCAATTTCTCCTCCACAGATCCAGGATACCATCAGATTAGTGATACCTTCTGCCTCATATGAGGACCAGGTGGTCTAATCCATCTTTGGTGTTAAGGGAAGGAGCTGAGGGTGAGGGGAGGGTTGGAACCAGTGCCAGGAAGACCTGTGTCCTTTCTCAGTACACACGCCATCCCCCCTCGCACCACCCCCAAGGAGACGTGACCTGCAATGAGGAAGGAGCTGCCAGAGTCAGGAGGGCTGCTGGAGTGGGGTCACCCCTCCCTCCTGGCATTGGTCCTCCCTCTTCACCCTCATTTGTGCTGCACTTGCAGGTCCCACCCACCTTTCCAGCCAGTCCTGGGGGGCAGGAGCAAACTGCCAAGCAGGCAACCTCTGGAGCTGTGGGAAGGAGGGAGGTGTGAATAGCCCTGTAAGAACAGGGAGGCGGCCAGGCACGTGCTAGTTAGAGACTGCGCACAGTATCAGAAGTGTTTGGTTTTGAGACAAGTGTAAGAATCCATAGTAATTTAAGGAACTGTGTCGGTATCGATGTCATTTTCTAAAACATTAGTGTAACATCAGTCTCTGTTCGTGCTCTTGAAAGGAAAATTCCAAACAAAAGCACTAAGACCACAGTTCTGTATCTTCGTTCTCTGGAAAGCACAGCTGGGCCTCTTCCAGTCTAAACTCCTGTCTCAGACCTGTCATTTCCCCACTGTAGTCAGCTCGTGGGTGGATGAAAGCAGGCAGCTGACGTGAAGACCACCTCTTACTGTCTCTGGAATTGATGATGAGCGTTTTCAGCAGACTGGCCACGAGTTTTGTGAGGCTAATGTAATCCGTGGTTTTGTGATGTGTGACCAGGATTCACTGCCTGGAAAGGTCTCTGCAACGTACCCTCCAGGCTGCCTGTGACTGGAATGCATTCAGGTTTACCAGGAAGATGCCTGATTTGTTCCAGTTTCAATTTGTGGTTTGGTCCACCATCTTAAAAGATGTTTTTTGAATAATTTACTGTCAAAGCTAGAAAGAATCTTAGAATTCATTAGTCCAGCCTCATTTGGTGTTAGGCCCAATTTCATCAAAACGTGTCAGCTCTTTGAAAGTTTATGGAATAAACAAACACCAACTGCCAAGTAGCTGACTTCAAATAAAAGCACACTTAACAATTCATTCAATTAAATCCCTGTGCTGACACCATCTGAGAGCAGATGGACACCACCCAGTTCATTCTGACAATGAGGGCAAGTCCACCTTAGGACGAGAGCTACTATAGACATTTCTCTTGTGTTTTATTAGGGAATAAGAAAAAAATAAAGACTAACAAGTAGAATTTTGAAAGAAGTTAGAAGGTTTTGAATGCATCTCTTGCTGTCTCTCAGAATAAACGGAATGCCGGAAGTGCAAGACATGAAGCTTATCACTCCTGTACGGCGTTCAGCCAGGATCGAGCGAGCAGTGTCCCGCTACCCGGAAATGCTGCAGGAACATGACCTAGTGGTGGCTTCTCTCAACGAACTGTTAGAAGTGGAAGAGACAGAGTGTTTTATATTCCGCAAAAATGAGGCTTTGCCGGTAACATTAGGGTTTCAAGTCCTTGAGTCGTAATTTCTTGATTTTTTTTTTTAAAACAGAGAGACATTTCAGAGCCTCCACAAGACAAGAAATGCACTTACCTAGGTGGCCTGGGGGAAACTGTGTAATAGAGGGGCATCGTGGATGCAGACTGTGGGCCCCAGGGCCTGGAAAGTAATTCCCTGGGCTTACTCTCAGATTTTACACCCCCATGGGAAAGTCTGGTTATTTAAGACTGTAGTTTGCCACAGCTTTACAGCACACATAAGTTTCAAACTTTGAAAATTAACTTACCCCACAGGTATGGTAACAATTTGAATTTTATTGACCTACCTTAATCCCAACATAGTTATTTTTTATATCAGGAGATCAATTCCACAATATGATAGAGTTTCCTTCCTGCATCCACCTTAGCAGAGAGGGCAAGTCCTTCCAGCATGGAAGATCTGAGTGTAGAAACTAGCCTTCCCCGCTAGGTGGGACGTGACAGACCATCTGGTCAGATCCTCTCATTCTGCAGCTGAGTTTATGCTGGCTGTGCCTTTCGCTCAGAGATCACAGATGACTTTTATGTGTGATCTTTGACTTCTGTCACAGATCCCTGGAGATGAGAGGTAATTCACATCCTTTCTGGGCCTGGCCTCCTTAATGATACACAATCCTGCACTGGGGTGGTCATCTAGCTTTTTATATTCAAACCTAATTTTGCATTTGTCATTGAGAAATGCTTCAAATAAAAACAAAAGGGAGCAGCAGACAGGGGTGGGGAAAGGACCCTTGCCTCTTCAATTCTTTGCTCTGCTAGGGGACACCTGGCCTGAGAAGACATCTGAGCCCCAGAGACTATCATAGGTCGCCTTTCCTTCCTCCTGGGCAACTGCTTGTGGAAAGGTAAAATCAGAATCGTTGTGTAAATATAATGTATAGGAAAACCTAGTCAATGTATTTCAGATTTTAGTTTTCTTAATATTTATGTATCATCTAAAAAGCAATTTTATTCATTTATCATATTTATTACAGAAAACAGTGGTGGTGGCTTGGCCTAGAGAATTAGGGGTTTGTCTGGGGAACGCCAATAGGCTATCCCAAGAGACCTCACAGGGAACACCCACTACCCTGGAGAACTCACCTTCATGTGGATTTTTCCATTGTGAGGGAAGCAGATCCATCTCTCTATGTCTGATTTATAAAATCGAGGTTCATAAAGCTGAGGTATAAAACCATAATGCTAATAGACTAACTTTTGATGAGAAATAGATTGTCACCACAACCACAATGCAGGAATCCACACAGCTAGGCGTTCCCTTCCCTTTAGACAGACTCACTTTACCTCTAAAGCCAAATAATGCCCGAGGGGTTGCTTAGAAGTCCTGGAAGCTGAAAATGGGACTTGGGGAAATCAAATATTCAAAATCACGAGACAGAAAGAGCCTGAAGCACGTACCTCCTGGTTAGGAACGCCCTTGCCTCAGACCTCAGGCACTCATCTCATGTCCACGGACCAGTCCTCTGATTGGGCCTGCGCTGCTGTCCTTTGTGCATTACCTGTTCTTTGGCTTCAGACGGTTCATCCCTGCCACCTAATGCCCATCCCTCCACCCAGACTGGGAATCAGCTGTCTATGGTGATTTTACGTCTCTCTCTCCTCAGAACATCGTCTCAGTATCACAGCTCAGTTCTCAAAAGAACACCTTCACTATTGCCAGTTCCCAGCAGGACTTCCCACAGTACCACGCTGGGTACTAACAATGTCGGCTGAACCACTGGCACTGAATAACGCGTAGATTTCAAACTGACAAATTGGAGGTTTTAAACAGCCTGATTGGACTAAGTAGCATCTTCAGGATATAAAAGGATGTGGAAGTGATGGGGATGGTATAGCAACTACAGAAAACAGCACCGTGATTCTGGAGCTCTTTGTAGATTCTTAGTAACCCTCTTGTTTAGTAAATAGCTGTTCCTAGATACCTGGAGCAGGAGGGAGGGAGAGAGGGAAGGTAAGAAGCAGGCCCTTAATCACTTGGGAGGAAGATTCATAGGGAATTGCAGGGGAGATATGGGCCTCGGCAGAAATTAAGTCTAACGTTCAACTTCTTAGAAGGGGGGAGTGTAAAGGGAGTGTTAAAGGAGGATAAATAAGGATGGTTATATACTGGCATCCTGATGCAGAATGACCATGAACCAGAAGACGAGGAGAGGAGGAGGCATGACAGCTCACAGTTATTACTGTTTACTAGGTACTCATGCTATAAAAGACATCTGTTGTGCCTGCTTGGCATGTAGTCCTTCTTCTAATAAGAGTGCCCTAATTTCCTTAGGACCACCTCTTTGCCGCTCACAATCTGTCACTTAACAGGAACGGACTCCACCCACATGAGCATGTGACCGTGACCCAGGCTAGGCCAACCAGAGCCCAGAATCCTGGCCAGCGGCATTGATTGGACGATGGGGTTATTTCTCACTCAAAACCAGTGAAACTCGTTTCCCAGACTTCTGTTGGAGAGACTTTTCCTGGTAGAGTTGCTGCAAAGAGGATGGAAATCTGTAAACCTTCTTATAACCATGGAGAAAAAAACCTCCTAGAGAATGGCACCAACACAGAATAAGCCTGAGAGCTGGCGAGAGTAAGCTCACATCCAGTGACATCATTTGATCCCTGGCTAAAGCCTGGAGCTGGCCAAGCCCTGTACTTTTCAGTGATGTGAGACAATTGATTCCCTTATTCTTAAGCCAGTTTCATTTAGGTTTCTGTCAGGTGCTAGGGGAAAATCCTGACTAGTACACATATATACAGTGGTAGAGGAAACTCCTATTTCATGTTTGCTCTGGCCGCCTTCCAGGCATATTGTCTCACTACATTCTCACAGTAGCCCTATGGCATAGGTATGGAAACAAAGTGAGACAGTAAATGACAGGCAGGACTGAAGTTTCAAACTCAGAGCTGCCTGGCTCCAAGTGCAGAGCTTTTTTTAACTCCTGTCTCTAAAGTATGGAAATGAGAACTAGGACGGTGACAAGGAAAGAGCAAATCTGAGAAAGACATTCTTGAACGGTTCCCAACTTACCAAATAAGAATCACTGTGATAGCCAAGGTGCTGTCATTTATCCTCCAGATGAGGTGATCGATCACATGTTTACCACAAGAGCACCGCCCCAGGGATGGTGCTTCTCGTCATTCCTGCCTGCTCGGGACTGGGTGCAGGAGTTCAGACACCGATTCAGCCGGTGTGACTCGCCACACCCAGAAATGCATCTCTCTCGCATCAGCAACCCTGGTGCAACAGCCAGTGCTCAGCTGTGCCGGGCCCACAGCATATCTGTCTCAGGGCTCTGCCATCCCCAGGGTGCAGCCTCATCCGTGTCGACAAGCGTGGCTCCCGAGCAGTTTCACATGGCGGCCAGTGGGAACGGGCAAGAGAGGGAGCGGAAGGCACACCCTCTCCTTTTAAGGTCACGACCTGGAAGCTGGATGCATTATTTCTGCTTAGGGTGAGAGGGACCACAGCTTGCTCACGTGTCCCCACTCATCTTCAAAGAAGGCTGGGAATGTCTTCTGGGTGGCCGCGTGCCCAACTAAAACTTCTTCCAGAAACGGGATATGACTACCGGTGTCTACCACAGTCTTAGGAGTAATGGAGTACGTCTCTAAGGCGCAGATAAATGAGGACAGAGGTGACACAGGATTAAAAACATATACTGCATCAAATGAACAATCCCCAGTTAGAAATATCTCCCACCCTACCCTGCCTCAGATGAGTTCCCAAGAGTTGAGGAGGGTTCTAATCCAAAGGTGTATAGCCCTTCCCCACTTTCTCTCGTCTCATGATAGGTCTTTAGCCCCACCCTTTCCCCTGCAGTTCTACAAGCTGACCCAAAGTAGTAATAAATCAGGTTACATGGTTCACTCAATAAAACATACAGGACACTGGAAGCCAGAGATATAATGATGACCCAAACAACCTGTCACTAAGGAGCCTCAAGTCCAGTGGGGACACATGTTAAAGAATCACAAGTGTCAAAGTGTGATGATCCTCGGCTTCCCTGGCGGCGCAGTGGTTGAGGGTCCGCCTGCCGATGCTGGGGACACGGGTTCGTGACCCGGTCCGGGAAGATCCCACATGCCGCGGAACGGCTGGGCCCTTGAGCCATGGCCGCTGAGCCTGCGCGTCTGGAGCCTGTGCTCCGCAGCGGGAGAGGCCACAGCAGTGAGAGGCCCGCATATGGGGGCGGGGTGGGGGGGGGGAGTGTGATGATCCTGAGAAAGAGGTCCCTGGGGGATGGGCTAAGAGAAGGAACTGATCCAGTCAGGGAGGTGGGGAGGCCCCCCGAGATGTGAGGGGGGGGGCAGAGATGGGGGTGCTTCAGGCAGAAGGCAAAACACGGCAAGGGCCCTTTGGCCACCTCTTCCTTTTGCAAGTCTCTCTCCCCTCCCTGCCCCTTCCCCCCTTCCCCTCTCCCTCTCCCTCATACTCTTCCTCCCACCCCTTAGGGGTCTGCTGCCAGGCGATTACCCCCAGGCCCTTCTGCATTCTCTCCACCCTGGGAGGGAATTCTAAGGGTTCAGTTTTGTAGCATTACAAAATACTTTTTGTAATACTACTGTATTTCAGCACCTTTCCAGAAAAGCATGGACCCTAGGGTCTGAGCAGTTTTCCCGGTAAAATACTATCGTCTACCCCTTGAATAAAAATCTAGTGTTTAAAGACAAAAGGCCAGGGATACCCGGTTCTTGCCTGGAGAGCCTACCCCTGCAGGACTCTGAGGCCCAAAAGTCAACCCAGGAAGAAGAATGAAAGGCCTGGAAGCTTCTGAAATAAACAGAGATTTAAAAAAATGACTGTGAACTCTCTGAGCACGCAGCCTGTTGTCCCTTATTTATCCTCAGGTATTCCAAATGTTTCCCTTGTTTATCCACAGAAAATAAAACTAGTGAACTGTGCCACAGACCAATTTCTTCAAGAGTTTGTTTTGTCATTTCAAACATGTAAATATATTCCTTCTAAGCCTCCAATATTAATGCCAGACGATACACTAACATGAAAAGTGAACTCAAATTAATGACAGAACAAGAAAGGCCAGGGCTTAACACCACGGAGGAGCTCCGACTAAAATAAAGAATCAAGTTTTTAAATCATGAGTAGGACTTACAGTTTTTAATGCATGTATACATCAAGTTCAAAGATGTCTGGGCATCTCGCTGTCTTTCATAGTGACCTGGAAAGAACATTAATGAGGTCATCTATAGCCGATTAGGTATTATTGTTACTAGTAACGGAATCAAAAGTGCACAGAAATATTATTTTTATTTATTTTTTGATGTGGACCATTTTTTTTTAAGTCTTTATTGAATTTGTTACACTATTGCTACTATTTTATGTTTTGGTTTTTTGGCCGCAAGGCATGTGGGATCATAGCTCCCCGACCAGGGATCAAACCCACACCCCCTGCATTGGAAGTACGGAGTCTTAACCACTGGACTGCCAGGGAAGTCCCGGAAATACTATTTTTAAAAAGAAATGGATAGAAATAAAATTGGATGTGAAATGATACACTCAGGGGAACTGGGCAAAATAATTCCACTTGTTACACACAAATGGCCCAGAGGCCAGGGAGGGTTGCCTTCCAGGATGAGAGCAAGACACCTTCCTCCTACCTAAAAGAAGTGCTCTTGGGCCCCAAATCTGTTACATTTAGGAGACTTCAATATGGTTGCTTTTTCTCTCTTCCATATTTTTCCCGTTATCTGAAAAATATTTCAAGTGGAAGACGACCGTGATGCCGGCCTGTGTCCTGGATTCAGTCTGCCTCCGTGCAGCCCTCCTGGTCCTTGCCTCTCTCTTTGCCCTCAGCCTTCTAAGAAACAAAGAAAGCTGGTTATGGAACCTTCCCAGGTTCACACAGTGACTCTCAACCAGGGGTAGAAAATGTGTCAAAATGCCCTAATCTGGGCTGGGGTGGAGATGAAGGGGTAGAGAAACCAACACATCCCCAGAGAACGCGCAGTGACAGATGGGAGTGGGTCCACAGCCCTCTGGTGGGCTGGGAGGGAAAAATAGTTGCAAAGCACTGATTAAAGTATTGATGTGCTTGAATTTTGAGCTTCTCCTGGGCAGGAGTAAAGTGGCTTACAATTCCGTTTCTACCTTGTCGGGCATGCTGGAGGTGCTTGGTAAAAAAAACGGTGGGAAGAATGCACACTGAGCCCGAAGCCACCAATCTAAAGGGAACCGATGAGACAGGCATTTTGAAAATCAAGGCCCAGGAACGCCAGGGTAGAAACAGGAACCCTCCTGCAGGGCTTGGGGCTGCAGAACCAGGCTAGGAGCTGAGCCTGCCCCTCAGGAAAACTGGAGTCTGCACTCAAAGGGCAGCCAGGCAGCACAAAGGAACAGAGGGGTCAAAGCAGAAGCCCCTACACATTGTGTCCATAAAAGCTGCCTGGAGAAGAAGCCTGGCCAGGGAGAGCCTGTGTTCTGCAACCTCTCCCAGGGCAGAGATGGATCTGTCAGAGAAATGAGCCAGAACTGGTGTGGAGAGGTGCAGGGCCCCAGTACAGTCAGCTGACCCCGCCGAGCAGAACCTGTGAGTTTGGGCTGACAGCCAGTGGCTCTGGGCCCCCTCGGACCCAATGCCTCTTTTTTTTTCCCCGGTACGCGGGCCTCTCACTGTGTGGCCCCTCCCGTTGCGGAGCACAGGCTCCAGACGCGCAGGCTCAGCGGCCATGGCTCACGGGCCCAGCCGCTCCGCGGCATGTGGGATCTTCCCGGACCGGGGCACGAACCTGTGTCCCCTGCATCTGCAGGCGGACTCTGAACCACTGCGCCACCAGGGAAGCCCCAATGCCACATTTTAAATCCAAATATTTTCTAACACAACATTGTAAATCAACTATACTTCAATTAAAAAAATACGTAAAACAAATATTTTCATTTCTTCTATCCTGAATTGAAATTCATAGATAATATGATGATTGTCTCTATAATCTTAAAAATCAATATAATACCATAACTATAACATAGGAGAAATGAAAAGCAATGTATAATATAATACGTATTTCTATGTAAATACTCAGGAATGATTGCACTTGGAAGGCAAAAGAGCTCCTGCAAATCTACCAAATGCCTGCTCGGGTTGATACTGCTCCATTGGGACCCCTGCTCTAGCCCCGGAGTAGCCCCTAAGTCACTGAGCTCCTGGGCCAGCCAGGTGGCTCCTCCCACTTCCCAGCAACTCACCCTCTGGCTGCAGGAGAGGAGGTGGGCGGCAGGACCCAGACTGGCCCATTCTGGCTCTGCTGCTGACTCATGGGGCATCTGTAGGGACCAATGCAGCAGGAGGTGGAGAAGCTCCGTCAGTGGTGAGGCCTTCCTGGAGTCCCCAGTTATGCATAGACACCGCCCCCCACCCCCGCCAGCTCCATCCTCTGCCCCCAGCTGCCAGCTTCCTGCCCAGTGATGCCACAGAAAAGGGAGCCCAGGAGGGTCAGCTGGAGAAGGAAGGTTCTGGCAGACGGACTTCACTTCCTCAAAAATCCCAGGCAGCACTGCGGGGTAAAGGTCAGGTTTCTTTAACTGTTTCACCTGGGTGCCCCGGATGCTTTTTCTTCACCTGTCTGGTCTCTACTTTAGCAACAATGTCGAACAGCACTATAACTATGCCTCAGACCCCCAGCTTTGGCAACAGGAAATCTCCAGCCCTGCTCATCTAAAAGCCCAGAGAAGGGATGAAGCTGCATGGTGAGAGCTCAGTTCCCCCAGCATGTGGCAGTGTGATGCAGGGGGCAGAGCATGTCCCCTGAGTTCAGCAGCCCTGGGTTCAAATGCTGACTCTGCAGTCTGTCTACCAGTGTGACAACAAGTTACTTAGGTTCTCTGCACTTAAAATTCACCAGTGGTAAAATGAGAAGAAAACCTACTTTGCTGGGTTAAGCATTCAGCAGGATCGATTTTAAAAAACAAACACCCAGCCCAGAAACAAAACAGTTTTTCCTCCTCTCAAATATCAGGAAGGGAGCTGAGAGTGACAAGAAAAGCAGGGCTCAGGGAGCCCCAGAGAACTAGTTTCAAGTCCAGATCCTTGAGTGCAGATGGCACACCATCTCGACGGAAATAATGACCGCCTGCTGGGAGAGGGATGGGTGTCCTCCGGGGAGCTCTGCACTGGTCAGTCCCACGGCCCCCATGAACTCCGTAGTGTCTTCGCCGCCTCTACTTCCCTGCTTTTGCCCCAGAAGCATCTCCAGGGCTTCCAGAGGAAAACCAGCTGGAGTGTTTACTGTATGGACTGCTGTTTGGTCCAGTTCCTCTGCGATCACTGTGTACTGAGGGTAGGGAGACCATAGCCTTCCTCCTTCAAACCAGTATCATATGTACTAGGGAGATAATGTGGTCCCAGTTTAAAGCAGGAGGGCAGGAGGAAAACTTCCCAGCAGAGGCATCGTATCTATACAACCACAACCCCTCTAGAGCTTTTTTTTTTTTTTTTAACCGTGTGGACAGTTATCTGCAAGGGTTTGACCCGCTTGTGCCTAGAGGAGGGAGCGTGGGTCTGGTGACCTCAAAAGCTCTTGGCAGGGCTGGGACCAGTGGATCCTTCTGGGATGGAGGGTCAGGGATGCCGGGCGGGGGGTGGGGGGGAGGTTCTGCAGGGACCCATCAGCTCCGGGGCCACCCAGTACAGAGAGCTGAGCGGGTGGTACAGGAAGTTGAGGCAGGTGGCCGTGTAGAGGTTGGCATAGCGCATCATATGGCTGGAGAAGAGCGTCTGGCGGAAGCCGCAGCGGAACAGGCTGCCCATCGCGCTGTACCACTGGTCCAGCTCCTGGGAGACTCGCTGGCAGAGATCCCATCCCCACCCACCCCACCCCCTCCCCCACCCCTGCAGCCTACGACGGGGAAGGGGCCGCCGTGTTGCCCGGCCAGCCGGGGTCTTTGGGAAGTGGGGCGGCTCGCCGCTTTGCCACGGACCCCACTTCCCGCTTCACAGTTAGTTTCCTGCCTGGCCCTGGAGAGTGACCACCCTGCACTAAATTCTCAGCATCACTTACCTTCTGATGCCTCCTCAGAGGGCTTTGCAGGAGGCCCACACGCCCAATCCCCACTCCGGCCCCCCCCCAACAGGCCCCCCTGATCACAGGCCCTTCTTTTAGAGTCTAGAAAACTGGTCCAGATGTTGCTCCCAGAGTGACTGAGCAGCACATGTGCCTCAGTTTCCCCATGAGTAAAATAAGGGTGACGATCCCTGCCCAGCCCACCTCGCGGGGCTGTGGGAGAATCAAATACCCTACAAGATGCTCAGCAAAGATCCTTCACTATTGGTCCCAGCTGGGCCTGGGAAGGCCAAGTGGCCTGACTCCCCTTGATGTGGCCTGTGGGACTCTCCCAGCTTTGGTGACTGGTCAAGTAATACCACAAGGGAACATGTCCTTTCCACCGGCCCTAGATCCCGTCTTCTCAGGCCACTTGTCTGGCTGACCCCAGACGCTAGCCGGGTAGTCGGTCACATGAGGACCCAACCCAGGAGGCCGGCACTTCTCAAGGTTAACGGTGGAGATTGAGGAACTGGCTAAGCCCCACCCATCACCCTGCAGGCCCTTTTAAGAGCATACTGCTGTCATTCGTAATGTGGCCAGCAGGGGGCGCTGGCTGACAAGGCCAGGTGGCGCTCCAGACGACTGGGGGAGTCGTAATTGGGCTCTGGGGTCTGGGACGGAGCGAATCCAGTCAGGCAGCCCGGAGGCACACGCCCTACCTTCAGCCCCGCTGGGCCCATCCCCTCCTCCCTCGGCACCCCGCTCTTACCCGAATCTCCCTCTTGGTGGAGCTGATGAGTGGCAGCCCGGAACTGCTGCCATCCATGTGCCTGGTGCAAAAATGGCCACGTGACCCAGGAAGAGAGGAACCGGCCCCCCAGGCTCCGGGCACAACCTCCCCAGATCGAGTTGGGGACACCCTATGGGCGCCCAGTGCGGGGTACTGGGCTGGGTGTGTGCCCGTGAGTGAGATGGTAAGCGTCCTCAGTCCAGGCTGGTGGGTCAGCAGGAAGGGCCTAGAGGTCATAGTGTGAGTGTCCCAAGGGGGTCAGAGGGGTCCCAAAGTCCAGTTTACTAGGGAAGCCCACCCTGAAACAGATCATGATTTCCCGACCACTCTGGCGAGGACCCCGCTGCCAGGCCTGGACATGGACCATTACCCTCCAGCCTGCTCCCCTCCCCGGGCAGGGGTCACAGGTCAGGGCTCTCACTGGTACAGGTCCGCCAGTTGCATGTCCAGCCTCTTCAGCTCCTCCATTCGCTCTGAAAAGTGGACAAGGAACAGGGGGCTTGACAACCCTGCCCACCTTTGTCCCAGGCCTAGCTCAGCTAGTTGAGGTGAGGGTGGAAAGGCCACTGGGGTCTAGGCTCCCCCTACTGTGTGTATAACATCCTTCACCCTTTCCTTACATTGAGGGAGACTCTGCCCAAGGCAGAGCAGGGACGGTTGAGGAAGCTGACACAGAGTCAGGTGACCCGCCCAAGGTCACAAGGCAATGATTCAAACCCAGCCCTTAGGACAAGCCTGGATTGTTTGGGTTCATAGCAACTTCTGACCCCGAGGATACAAGTCATTCCCGGCTGGGAGAGTGGACCTTCCACTCACTAAGATTCCTCAGGGTGGGTAAGGAGGGTGGGTTCAGTGAGGAAGGAAACCTCGGACTACAGAAACACCACAGGACTCTGGAATCAGGAGACAGGATTTGAGTCTCAACTTTAGCCCTTCTGGCTGTGTGACTTTGGGCAAGCCGCTTAACCTCTCTGGGTCTCTGTTTCCTCGTGTATAAAATAGTTCTGCTCTCACAAACCACAGAGAGGACGGTATTATCACGGTCACTACCAACTCCCCCCGCCCCCCCCGCAGGAGAGAGGGGAAGATGTGACCATGGTGCCCCCTGCTGGCCCCCCACGTCTCACCCTGCTCTCAGGCCCAGATGTCCAGCTCCCGGGACAGCTCAGGAACCACCAGGCAAGTCCGCCAGCCCTGCCGCTCCTTGGACTTGAGGATGTCCCCAAAGATGTGGTCCCTGACGTACAGGATGTCCTTCCCCCGCACCCCGAGCAGCTTGCACACTGCGTCTGACGACCCTGCCTGACCATGGGAGGACAGGCCCACTCACAGCCCTTCCTGTCCTGGTGGGCAGCCTGGGGACATGGGCTCCTAGCTGAGAGGTGGCGCCTGTGGAGGGACGGGGCGGGGAGCCGGTACCTCCAGAGTAGATGGCACAGCGCTGATGGGGCCCCGTGCTGGTGCCCACGCGGAGCTTACCCATGTCCTAGAGGGGGCAGAAGGGGTGCCCTGGCCAGAGAGGGCAGGGGGCTAGGATTGGCAGGGGTAACGGTGGGGTGTAGGAAGAAGGAGGCGGCAGAGGGCCCTGAAGGGGTCCCCTGCTTCCTTGCTTCCGGGGACAGACAGACAGCAGAGCAGCAGCTACCAAGGGCAGGTCAAGCCTGAGAGGTGGGTTCCCTCCCACAGCGCGGGCCACGGGTCATGGTGGACGAGCCTCGGCCCCTGCATTACCATCCTGAGCTGTCTCAGCACCGTTCCCTCTGCAAAGACACAGGGCTTGTGCGTGTCCACCACGATCAGGTCGAAGTAGGACCTCCAGAGCCTGCAGGGGGTGGGCAGGTGCAGACAAGCGCTCAGCCTGGGAATCTGACCCGCCGCGGCTCACAGGTCCTCAGCCAGGTCCCCGCCAGCCCCTGCCCTGCCATACCCGGCCGAATGCCCGCCCGGGCTCCGCCACGCTCTGGACCGGTAAAAGCTCGCCAGCCCTCGCATCTCATGCCCGCCCACGTGCCCTGGCCCTGGCCCTCAGCAGGACTGAGACGTCCCGGGGGCAGGACCCCGGCAGTCTGGCCACGCAGCCATCCTGGCATGGGAGGCTCACAAGCTATAGCAGCGGAGGCCAGCGCTGGATGTTGTGTGCACCGCGTCAGCCTCCAGAGCCCCTCACAGCACAGAGTCAGAGACGCAGGGGCACGGGACAAGAGCACAGTCCCCGAACTGCAGACCCGCTCACCGGCTTGCCTGCCAGATCCCCGTGGGGTGTGTCACCCCCCCCCCAGGCCTGCTACAGCCTCTTCTCACCCCCTTCCCCACCCACTTCCGCCCCATCCAGCCCCTCCCCAAATACCTGATGGCCTCTTCACTGCCTTCTCCAAGGCCATGAGTGGCCTTCCCCACCCCTCCAGGCTCCTCCTGTGGACTGGCTGAGGTCACTGGTCTCCCACCCACCAGGGAAGTTCCAACAGGCCCACCCATGTGAAATGACCCCCCCATACACTTGCTTCTTCGTCCAGCTGCGGGCTGGCCATGGGAAGGGACCCAGCAAGGTGGCCCAGCCCGGCCCTGCCTGCCCTTGACGCAGCCTTCCCCAGCCAGGCGCGTGGCCCTCACCTCACCAGCGCCAAACAGGTAGCTCCGGATGGCCTGGTGGGGACAGGGCAGGGGTCAGGGCACCCAGCTGAGATGGGCCAGGGGCCACTACCTGCCATTGCCCTCACCCCACAGGCCACACCGGGGACCGCAGGAGCGAGATGGTGGGAAAATTGCTTCTTCCACCGAGATCTAAAAAGGCCAAGAAATGGAACCCAAGATGCCAACCAGGCAGTGGGCGGAGCAGGGTCTTGGCTGCTGTTTCCTGCAGTGCCTCAGTTTCCCCAGGGCCAAGAAGGAAGCATTTCTCTGGCCCGGAGGCTGAGGGCCTCCCCCATCACAGGCACACGCACATCGGTGTCGTTGTAGTTGCGGGTAGCCAGGAACACCTTCCCTACCTCCTTCCTCTTGCCCCGCAGGATGGGGATTCCCACCTGGGTCAGAGAGAAGAGCAGCCTCCAGGGCTGGGGTCTCCCCAAGCTGCCCCAGGAGCCCCTTCCCAGGTCTCAGCCCCATAGGCAGGGGGCCCCAGGCCAGGCAGGAGGGCGGGGCGCAAGGTCAGGGTGCACAGCTCTGTCCAGATCTCGAGGGGAGGCCAGGGAAGGGGGAGCAGCCCCAGTGCCCTGGGGAGGAAGGGGACAAAGGGACAGGCTTGGTCATGACCCTGGTCTATAGCCACTCGCATCCTTCTCCACGTATTTCTCCAAGTCTGCGGTCCTCTCCTTGAGACAGCCCCGCGGGAGGGAGCAGAGCTGTGAATGTGTGTGCGTGCGTGCCTACACATGCCTGCATCCAAGATGAGGGAGCCCAGACCACCAGCCTCCACGGGAAGAAGAGTGAAACCTTATGGGGTCTGGGGGCCTGGGCCACTCACCGAATGGTGGATGTTATCCATGGCATCCGTCACATCCTGGAAGACATGAAGAGGTTTCCATGCTGATAACCGGTGTCACAGCTGGGTCAGGCCAAGAGCGAGGCTGATAAGGGGCCCTGATGTGACCACCAACCCTGGAGCCCTACCAGGGGGACCCCTCCATCCACAGTGGGCCCGACACTGGGCTCATGTCCCAAACCTCCTGGCACGGGTGTCACCCTACACTGAGGGTGACCCCGTGGGGGCATCAGTTACAAGGTTGGGGGCCCCTACATCCCGCTGAGCTCCTGGAGCCCCTCAAACACCTCAGGAGGAGCCTCTGCCCTCTGGCGGGGCCCCCATTTCCGGGCTTAGCCCCTAAGCCGTGCAGTGTCCTGCTGGTCACCCAGGGCTGCAGCGGGGAGGGGTACGGAGCTCACTGGATGTAGCGGGAGCAGCCAGAGAAGAAGCCCACCAGGCAGACGTAGAGACAGGCTTCTAGGGCAGAGGGAGGCTGGTCGGTCGCTGGCCCGAGGATCCAGGCAGCAGCCCACCAGGCCAGAGCCAGGACCAAAGGATCACCTGCCCCCACCCCCATCAGCCCTCACCAGGCAGGTTGAAGAGCGTTATGAGGTTGTGGGACCACTGCAGCCCATCCCTCTGAATGAACTTACTGGGGTAGAAACTCCAGATCTCGGCCCTAGGGAAGGGGTGGGCTGGGTGCCGCGATGCCCCTCCCCAGTGCCTCCCACTCTTTCCCGCCTCTACCCATCCTTCTCTCCCTCCTTATCCAGCTGGCATTGCCGAGCCCCTGCCGTGTGCCTGAGTCACCACCCGCCCCGCCACTGTCTTTCCTCCAGCATCCTCGCCCCCCACCCCGTTCCTTACTCCGGGAGGAAGGAGAAGCCGTGGGTGCCCAGCAGCCCATTCCCGCGGGCGTCCACCTTCAGCAGGTTTCCACAGGGTGCGTCAAACACCAGCCCCCCGGGAGAGGGCACAGAGGTTGTGGATGAGGCACCAGGGCCAGTGAGTGGGCCCAGCCTCCCGCCCCGCGGGCTCCCGCACCTGGTGGGGAAGGCAGGGTCGTAGGTGCAGTGCAGGATCTCGTGTGGGTACCCGACGCACACCAGGCGCTCCAACAGCAACTCGAAGGCCAGCGTCTCATAGGCCGGAGACTTGTAGGCTGTGGGCCAAGCAGACCCAGGCCGGTTGGTGCCCGCCCCCTGCTCCCAGCCCCAAATTCCCCTCACTCCCCTCCCCCTCCCAGCCAGAGTGCGGTCCATGTCGAAGCCAAGGCCACAAATCTTCCCTAGCTCCAGGTTGCGGTTGACAAAAATCCTGGAAGGGGAAGGACACTGAGATCAGCCCCCCAGACTCCAAGACCCAGGGCCTCGCGTGTGTCTGGGCACATGCATGTGAGCGCGTGTGCAAGCGTGTGCAGGGCTCCGTCTCCACGTGGGAGTGTGCCGGGGGCATCCCCGTGAGCAAGGATGCACCGTTGTCTCTTTCCTGAGCGGGGTCACTGTGTCCAAGTTCAGAGAGGATGCGTTTGTCACAGGTGGGCAGCACATGTCCCCACGTCGGCGTGCGTGGAGGGAGAGCACCTCCCTCCCTGCCAAGTGTACACTGTCAGGTTTCCCTCTGACGGGTCACTGCCCACCTACAGAAAGATGTCCCCTTGTGAGTGCAGGGGCTTGTCTGTGTTCTGAGTGTCACCATCCCTGGGTATGGGCTGCTGTGTTGTGTGGGATATGTCAGGAAATGGGGTGTTTGTAAGATCCCCCCAACCTCTATCCCAAATGCCCATCTCACCGCTGGTGCCAATCCTACCCCAGGGCCTGTGTCTCCCCTCTGGGCCCCCCAGGCTCTCCTCCGTCCACACAGGCCATCGCTGCCAGGAGTGAGGAGACAGTGGCCCCCTCCCCAGCTACCTGCCCGCTAGCAGTGAGGCCCAGCAGCTCCCGTCTCCCTCAAACACTTCAGACACCACTGACCCCGCTGGTGCCAACCTGGGCCCCCATCTCCTCCTTTGAGGGAGAAGAAAGCCAGGACAGTCTCTGGCATCCCCTCTCTTCTCTAAGAGAGAAAGTAGTAATGATCAAGGAAGAAGAATTCATCTATATTGTGCCACCTCCACTTCTAGGGCTTGTGCACCCAAAGACGTCAACCACCTAGAATGTAGCAGAGAACCCAGAGTGAAGCAAACCTGGCATTTACAAAGGCAGAAGACTTGTGTGCTTTAAAAATAAGAGTGTCGGGGCTTCCCTGGTGGCGCAGTGGTTGAGAGTCCGCCTGCCGATGCAGGGGACACGGGATCGTGCCCCGGTCCGGGAGGATCCCACGTGCCGTGGAGCGGCTGGGCCCGTGGGCCATGGCCGCTGAGCCTGCGCGTCCGGAGCCTGTGCGCCGCAACGGGAGAGGCCACTACAGTGAGAGGCCCGCGTACCGCCAAAAAAAAACAAAAAAAATAAAAATAAGAGTGTCGGGACTTCCCTCTGGTCCAGTGGCTAGCACTCCGCGCTTCCAATGCGGCGGGCCTGGGTTCGATCCCTGGTCAGGGAACTAGATCCCACATGCTGCATCTAAAGATCCTGCATGCCGAGGGCTTCCCTGGTGGCGCAGTGGTTGAGAGTCCACCTGCCATTTCAGGGTACACGGGTTCGTGCCCTGGTCTGGGAAGATCCCACATGCCGCAGAGTGGCTGGGCCCGTGAGCCATGGCCGCTGAGCCTGCGCATCCGGAGCCTGTGCTCCACAACGGGAGAGGCCATAGCGGTGAGAGGCCCGCGTACTGCAAAAAAAAAAGATAAAATAAATTAAAGATCCTGCATGCCGCAGTTGAAGATCCCACACGCGGCAACGAGGATCCTGCGTGCCGCAACTAAGACCAGCACGGCCAAATAAATAAATAAATACTTAAGAAAGAAAAAAAAACATATGTCCACTCAAAATAGATCTTAAAGGACACAGCAGTACATTGGTAGCTGTTAATAGAGCAGGGCTAGCTCTGTCTATATAAATAGACAAATGGGCCTAGTCATAGAAGTTCAAACTATCTGGTTATCTCATGTATTAACACAAACTGGGTCTCAGTTCCAGTTGTATTTAATGATTTATGATCTCCTAGACTTTCCAGTCCAGGCACTTTTTGACAAAACTTTGTCCTCATTTGAGGGGTTTTTGTTGTCGGGTTTTTGTGTTTGTTTTTGTAGGTATTTGCCTCATTCCATCCCTGAGCTTTGCAGCTAGACAGATGTGATTCAAAACTATGTTCTAAGGTGTTTCCTGTAGTGAAGTAATTGGTTTGCAATAGTCAGTCATGCTTTTCCACTAAAAGGGGACGGAGGGGTGGTAAGCCACGAGATAAGCTAAAGTTAAATTGTTAGAAGAATTCCTTGATAGGAAATTATAGCTTTGCGTTTTGCTGCTCTATTTCCTGAAAATAACTTGGAGATGCCCTTGATTTGTCCATCTACTGCTTTGATTCCTTGGATACCACTCATTCTTTCACGTTAAGCAAAAACAAGTAATTGTTGCAGAGGTCTCTGTATTTTGCAGCTGCCCTTTTGTAAGACGCACTTTTGAAGGGATAAAAATTATCTGGGGGAGAAAAATGTATTTCAGTGAAATAGTTCCTTCCTTGGTAATTCCAGATGAGCAACTGTTAGGATGGTGAGGCAAGAGTATGGAGGCTACAGGAGGTACATTACCTCATTGGATGGATAGGTGGATGGATGGATCGGTGGATGGATGGATGGATTCGTGGATAGATGGATGGATGGATGGATGGAAGGACAGTTGGATGGACAGACCTATGGACTATATATGGTAGCCTTTATTAAGGGAATCAGAGGAGAATCAAGCTTCAGAAATCAGTAGGATTTCCCAAGTCCCTTTCACCCATTCTGTGCTCTCTGCTCATCTCAGGGAGACCTTTTTAAAAGTGCATAGTTCCTCTCTGGGTCAGAAACAGAAAGAGGAATACCCGGTTATGGGAAGTCACCAGAAATTTCCTCAGCCCTCCCACTGGGTGTTAACATAGTGAGTGTGCAAAAATGTATCCTGCTTTTCCCGTAGCTGAACTTGGGGGTCTATCCCAAGATTCCCTTCCACCTGAGGACAAGGAAGTCACCCAGTGACATTCACATACACTCCATCACATCAGTGGTTTCTCAGGCCACCTCTCCAGGTACACTCCCAGCCCTCTCCTGGGCTTGACTGAACAGCGTGGGGTTTATACTCAGCCATGCTGGGAGCTGGTAGTTGCCCATCACTTCTTGGTGGGGCCTCATGTGACTTGCACTGGCACAGCTGGGGAACCAGCACATCCCCACACTGCTGTGTGCTAAGGTGGCCACATCCCCAGTGGATCTTCAGCTGGCCAGTCTGTAGTGCCATTCCAGGATGTGGCCACCTGTCCAGACCCCAGTGCCCCTTAGCTGACCGCAGGTCCAACTGGGGAGGACCACAGGCTGTCACAGGGCCCTCTTGGCCTGTCCCCTGTGCCACTGGCACCCTTGTGGGACTTGGTACACTTCAGAGCCCCTTCCAGAAGAGGAGATTTGTTACAGTAACAACAAGTGAATCCTTGCATTGCTTTGACTGTGTGCCAGACCTCGTTAACAACCCTACGGGGTAGGCCTTCCATTACTCTGAATTTACAGATGGCAAAACTGAGGCACCAAAGTCCTAAGCATCTCGCCCACCATTACAAAGCAAGATGGCAGAGCGGACTTGAGCCCAGAGCCCAGGCGCCAACATCTGTGCTGTCAACCCCTGGGTGAAACCGCCTCTGCCCAGGAGCCCTCACAAAACCCCTGGACTTTTCAACAGCATGAAAGACAAAGAAAGGCCAAGGGAATGTTCCAGATTAATGGAGGAGGCTAAAGAGACATGACAACTGAATGCGGTATCTGCTCTCAGATATTGAATCAGGGAAGAGGATTTAACCCAAGGACCTCATTAGGTCAACAAATAAGACTAGACAATCAACAGCTGCTAAAATTACTAGCTCAGTGTCAATCTGTGAAGTTGATACCGTAAGAAAAATCTCTATTCTTGGGAAATACTGAAGTATTTAGGGTAAAAGGGTAACTTACCTTCAAATGGTTCAGGGAAAAAATTATGCATATACAGACATCCGTGTGTGTGCGTGTGTGTGTGTGTGTGTGTGTGTGTGTACATGCTTGGGGAGACAAATGTTAAAGCAAATGGAGTAAAATGTTAACAATCGGTAAATCTTGGCAAAAGGTATAAAGATGTCCTTTGAACTATGTCTTATGTTTACAACTTTTCATAAACTTGGAATTATTTCCAAATTTAAAAAATATCTTTTTTAAATAAGGAGTCCCAAGGCCCCCATGAGGCCTTAAGAGCCACTGCCAGGGACAGGTCCCTCCCCCCGCCCCCGACAGAGACCCATACCTGCCCTTGCTGCGACCTGGAGAACCCGGAGGGGGCTGGGCAGGATGAGCACAGGCCACAGCAGAGGGTCCCGGGGCAAAGGGAAGCTGCGCGGGAGTCATAAATCGATCTAGTCAGACACCACGCATTCCTTAGGTATGCGCTTCATGCCAAGCTTATGCTAGAAGCTGGGTTTAAAACTATGAGGAAGTGTTACCTGCCCTTAAGTAGCTGACAGTCCAAGAAAGGAGACAGACAACATGCATTAGTGGGAAACAGTGAAATGAGAAAGCTGTGCCCTTAGAACCCGGGGAGGTCAGGGAAGGCTTCCTGGAGGAGGAATCAGCCGTGCAAGGGCTGTCCCCGACGGTGCTGAGCGGCAGCCTGGCGAGCCTGTGGGAGTCACAGACATGCTTGGTTGCGGTGGGGAGTTGGGGTGTCAGCTGGGGTGCACTGTGGCCGGCCTTCCAGGCCACACTGACAGGAGGGGACTTTCTCCTGGAGGTGATGAGAGTGAAGGAATGTAAGAGAAGAGTGACCCGGTCCCGTGTGCCCAGGGGTGGATCTCCGTGGCTCAGGGTGGAGGAGGACACGTGAGAGGGCTCGGCCGGGCAGCAGAGGCCAGTCCGGCACCTGGTGCAGTGATGGGGCAAGAGATGCTTAAGCGCCTGAACCCGCCCTCCACGGGAGTGATGCTGGCGAAGAGGAGGTGGGGGAAGTACTAGGAAATAAACCAGGTCAGGGCTTCCCTGGTGGCGCAGTGGTTGAGAGTCCACCTGCCGATGCAGGAGACACGGGTTCGTGTCCCGGTCCGGGAGGATCCCACGTGCCGCGGAGCGGCTGGGCCCGTGAGCCATGGCCGCTGAGCCTGCACGTCCAGAGCCTGTGCTCCGCAACGGGAGAGGCCACGGCAGTGAGAGGCCCGCGTACCGCAAAAAATAAATAAATATATTTTTTAAAACTCATGTACTTTATTATATGTACATTAGACCTCAAGGAAAAAAATTAAGGGTGATGGATTTGAAGATTTCAGATGGGGAGCAGTCTGGGAGAGGACGAGGCCCTGTGATGCAGGGTAGAAGCAGATCCCAGGGAGGTTGATGGAGTCTGGGAGGGGAGGGAACCCGTGCCCCATGGACAGGAAAGTCATTCAGTTGTGAATGATTGTGAAACAGTTAAGAAAAACTATTTTGGAAAGTGGATGGTGCTGTGCTAGTTTATTTGCAGGCCCTACTCCAATGAGGCTGCCGGTTCCAGCTGCCC
Organism: Phocoena phocoena; assembly: GCF_963924675.1. Taxonomy (NCBI): domain Eukaryota; kingdom Metazoa; phylum Chordata; class Mammalia; order Artiodactyla; family Phocoenidae; genus Phocoena; species Phocoena phocoena. The sequence continues at coordinate 11,876,171 of NC_089232.1, read as the reverse complement.
TTTCCCTGTCTGTCCCCAGGCCTGGTCCCCAAATCCACTGTAGCATCTGCTGGGCAACACTGTGGACACCCACCTGCCCCCACACTGCACACACTTACAAGGGCCAAACCTGGAAAAAGGCTTAGTGACACCACAGGAATGGAGTGGCCCTGGCTGGCCCACTGACACTTGAGGCCCTGGTTAGGGTCATCCTGGTCTCCTTTTCCTTTGGATTGAGCTCTTCCCTAGGAGACTTCTGGCTCTCACACATGAGATATCCCCCATCCGCTCACCAGCCTCTCCAGAGCCTCCATGTATGTGACACGGGACAGACCTGGAGGGCCACAGGGGACAGTGAATGATGGCTGCCGGGCACCGCAGCTGCCCTCACCAAGATTACAACCAACCCAAAATGGGTAGAATGCTTACTTCATGAGTCTTCGTTTTCTCTTCAATAAAACTGCTAGGTCTCAATTAATTTTTAAGGGAGAGAGGCATCAGGGTGACAGTTCATACATTTCTCAAATTCAGACTGAGCTAAAGGCAGGCAGCAGTCTGGCGCCTGCCTGTGAGGCTCCCAGCTCAGACAGGGTACGTCCCAGGGGTTCGGGGCAGCACAAGCTAAGCCCTGTGCAAAGATTCTAGGTCGGCAGGAAAGTGACCTAATTAAACACACAGGCTTATTCTTAGACAAGGAGCCCCAATTAAGGCCCCTGGGCAGCCACAGCGCAAAGGCACAGCTCTAGAAGTAACCGGAATAATTATTTTTAAACAGCAGTTACTTACTTCTGATTATTAAAGTAGCACATATTCATCATAGCACGTTTGGAAAATACAGAAAGTCCAGACAAGAAAATGCTACCCAGAGATAACCACTGTTTTTGCTTATTTCCTCATGGTCTTTATTTTGTACATATTTACATGTTTGGCCTTCGGGGAAATGTTTATTCACATAACGTAAGTGAAAAAAGATACAAAATTATAAGCAGTGTGATCCCAAATTTGTTAAGGTTGTCATAAGGATATAGTTCTGTATCCTGTTTCTTTCACTCAGTATTAAAACACAAACATCTCCTCCACCTCATTAAATATTCAGCTACTTGATTTTTAATGACTGCACAGTGTCCATCATACAGGATAACATATACACTCTCCCATAGTGATGGGGCGTTTACATTGTTTCCAATTTTTAAAATAACTTTACAATGGACCTCCCTGTATAGCTCTGACTTTTTTTCCTGGGCTAGATTTCCAGAAGTAAAAATTATTTAGGGTTCTTATTATACATGACCAAACGGCTTTCTGAACATTGGAAGTGATTGGCACTGCTATGAGCAAAGTATGAGATATCATAGTGCCCATGGCATATCTTAATTCCTGTAATAACAACCAGAACTCCTTTACCTACTGTTGGTAGATCCAGATCCAACCCAGAGGCAGTCTTAGCAGATACCAGTTCCTCAGAGCCACCTGGACTTCGTAACAAAGCACAGCCCCAGTCTGAGTCAGCTTTCACCAGGCGAGGCTGCTGTAACAAACAACCCTTCAACGAGGAAGCTTTCTCTCTCACCCACATTACTCATAAGATGTGGATCAGCTGTGGCTTTACTCCAAATGCCTTCTTGTTCTGGGACCCAGGCTGAAGGAACAAGCCCTGTCTCCATTCTCATGGCCAAGGACAAAGAGACAGAGCAGAAGCCCACCCTGGCTTTTAAGGCTTTGATGTCAACGTGGCAGGCATCACTCCCACTCACTTCCGTTGGCCCAGGGAGGTGATGTGGCCAGTCCAGTGCCAGTGAGGGGAAGAAGTACATTCCTCCCACGGGGAGGCACCACTGATCACACCCGGCTGTGCAGAACCCTCTACGGAGTGGACAGAAAATAACTGGGAACAAGAATACCACCGACCACAGCTCTGAGCCCTCAGAAACAGATCTCAGTGTTTGTTATCACATCCTGGGACTGAACGTGACATCAGGAATGTTTGGCAACAAGAATCCCTTTCATAATGGAAACTCCCGCGCCCCAGAAGGCTTCCCCGCTGACAGATGAAGGAGGTCACCTAGGTTTGCCTTTTGTGCAAATACAAGAAAATATTGATATATATGTGTTTGTGTGTGTGTATTTATGTACATATATTTATAAGTAGCTCCATTTAAAATAGTAAAGATATACTGTTATATTTTCAAAAGTTAAAAGAAAAGCCTTATGTATAAAAGGCTACTATTTCTTGTTAAAAGGGGGAGAATACTTACACATAATACATATAACTTATGCTTATACATGCATAAAACAATATATATGCCAAAAATCAATAAGAAGCTGGTAACAGTGGTTATTTCAGGAAAGTGAACTAAAGGACTGAGGGCAGAGAGGGGAGGTTTTTCACCGTACACGTTTTTACAGTTTGAATTCTTTTCCTTGTGTTTATATTGCTTCCCCGCCTCCAAATTTTTTTAACTAAAAATTTTTTTAATTGTCCTTTTTCAATCTGCTCTTACTCATGTTACACAGTCTCTCTGTCTGTTCTTCCTTCATTGCTGTCACACTGGGACATGCCCTGATTCCCATGCCTCACGCCTTAGAAAGCAGAGTTTCCAGAAAGCACTGGAAAACCCAGGAAGAGCAAATAGCAGCAGACACCACACCCCTATATGGTTGTGCAGGCCATGCTCTGTTATGGCTGGCAGGTAAGCCCCTCAGAGTAAGATGAGACCGAAGGACAGAGATAATTTTCTTGCATGAGTCAGGAGTCTTGCCCCCGTGAGGAAGGTGGAGAGATGGGGAGAAAAGAAGACAAAAGGAAAGCAGTAACGTGTGCAAAGGAAGCTAGTGGTGCCCCCGAGACAGGACACTCTAAAGACAGGGCTGCCTGCTGTACCACTGGCTGCCCAGACCCCGGCTCCATCCTCCTTACATCCCCATGTCTGCTCCAAATCTTCAGAGAAGCCTCCTAGGGCTTCTCTGGTGGCGCAGTGGTTAAGAATCCGCCTGCCAATGCAGAGCACACGGGTTCGAGCCCTGGTCCGGGAAGATCCCACATGCCACAGAGCAACTAAGCCCATGCACCACAACTACTGAGCCTGCGCTCTAGAGCCCACAAGCCACAACTACTGAAGCCTGCGCGCCTAGAGCCCGTGCTCCGCAGCAAGAGAAGCCACCGCAATGAGAAGCCCTCGCACTGCAACAAAGAGTAGCCGTCGCTCACCACAACTAGAGAAAGCCCACATGCAGCAACCAAGACCCAACATAGCCAAAAATAAAATAAATTAAATAAAAATAAATTTAAATAAAAAACACTAATGAAAGAAATCAAAGATGACACAAACAGATGGAGAAATATACCTATACCATGTTCTTGGATTGGAAAAATCAATATTGTGAAAATGACTATGCTACCCAAAGCAATCTACAGATTCAGTGCAATCCCTATCAAACTACCAGTGGCATTCTTCACAGAATTAGAACAAAAAAATCTGACAGTTTGTATGGAAACACAAAAGACCCTGAATAGCCAAAGCAATCTTGAGAAAGAAAAATGGAGTTGGAGGAATCAGGCTCCCAGACTTCAAACTATACTACAAAGCTACAGTAATCGGGCTTCCCTGGTGGCGCAGTGGTTGAGAATCTGCCTGCTAATGCAGGGCACATGGGTTCGAGCCCTGGTCTGGGAGGATTCCACATGCCGCGGAGCTACTAGGCCCGTGAGCCACAACTACTGAGCCTGCGCGTCTGGAACCTGTGTTCCGCAACAAGAGAGGCCGCAACAGTGAGAGGCCCGCGCACAGCGATGACGAGTGGCCCCCGCTTGCCACAACTAGAGAAAGCCCTCGCACAGAAATTAAGACCCAACACAGCAATAATTAATTAATTAATTAATAAACTCCTACCCCCAACATCTTCTTTAAAAAAAAAAAAAAGCTACAGTAATCAAGACAGTATGGTGCTGGCACATAAACAGAAATATAGATCAATGGTACAGGATAGAATGCCCAGAGATAAACCCACACACATATGGGCACCTAATTCACAACAAAGGAGGCAAGAACACACAATGGAGAAAAGACAGCCTCTTCAATAAGTGGTGCTGGGAAAACTGGACAGCTACATGTAAAAGAATGAAATTAGAACACTCCCTAACACCATACACAAAAATAAACTCCAAGTGGATTAAAGACTTAAATGTAAGACCAGACACTATTTTAGAGGAAAACATAGGAAAAACACTGTTTGACATAAACCACAGCAAGATCTTTTTTGACCCACCTCCTAGAGTAACAGAAATAAAAAGAAAAATAAACAAATGGGACTTAATTAAACTTAAAAACAATAAACAAGACAAAGACAACCCTCAGCGTGGGAGAAAATATTTGCAAATGAAACAATAGACAAAGGATTAATCTCCAAAATATCCAAACAGCTCATGGAGCACAATATCAAAAAAACAAACAATCCAGTTAAAAAATGGGCAGAAGACCTAAATAGACATTTCACCAAGGAAGACATATAGATGGCCAAGAGGCACATGAAAAGATGCTCAGCATCACTAATTACTAGAGAAGTGGAAATCAAAACTACAATGAGGGCTTCCCTGGTGGCGCAGTGGTTGAGAGTCCACCTGCTGATGCAGGGTACATGGGTTTGCGCCCCGGTCCAGGAAGATCCCACATGCCGCGGAGCGGCTGAGCCTGTGAGCCATGGCCGCTGAGCCTGTGCGTCCAGAGCCTGTGCTCCACAACGGGAGAGGCCACAACAGTGAGAGGCCCGCGTACCACAAAAAAAAAAAAAAAACAAAAAAAAACAACCTACAGATACCAATTTTCACGTATCAGATTGGCAAAACTCCAACAAGATAATACATGCAGTGAAGCTGTGGAGAAAGAGGAACTTTCACACATTCTTCGTGATAGTGCAGATTGGTACAGCCCCTTCAGGAAGGCAATTTGGCAGCATCTACAAAATTAAGAGAAATCCTTTGACCCATCAGTTCCTCACGACACTTCAGAATGACTTGTACACATCCAAAATGACCACGTGGACAAGAACATGGACCACACTGCAACACTGTTTATAATAGTAAAAATAAATAGGATATACTCATCAACAGAGGGCTGGTTATGTAAATAAGGTCCCTCCACAATGGAATATCATTCATATATATATATACAACCATGAAAAAGAATGAGGAAGCTCTCCATCTACTAATAAGGAAAGATCTCCAATGTATGCCAATAACTAGGAAGGAAAAAAGGTTGCAGAACAAATAATACACACATTCGTGTAAAAAGAGAGGGAAAAGAATCCATATTTGTTTGCTTGTATTTTCATAAAGAAACACTGGAAGAATATATAAGAAACTAAAAACAAGGTTTCAGAGGCCAGGGAAGGCGGTAGGAACCAGAGATGGAGAATAAGGAAAAGAGACAGACTTTTCACAGGACACCAGCTCATATTTTTGGATCGTGAGCCATAAAATTAAATTAAAAACTACAGGGCAATTTTCATATAAAGAAAGTGTAATTATAACCAAAAAACAAAATCATACCCTGAACCCAGCAGTCATTCTTTAGAATGAAAGACATATTTTTAACTTTATGTTGACAAGACAAAAAGCATACATAAGACCCAAACATTTCAAGATAACTTATTCCTAGAGTAATAACATGATGTGAATTAAAGCAAAAGGATGAATATAGTCAATAGTTGGATGCCAGAGAACCAGATGGACCAACAAACTATGAGAAACTGTAATATACGTTTTATTTTCATTCCTGTCATGTTACTATGGAAAAAGTAAAGTGTTTGCTTGTCTGTTTGTTAAGTGGAAGGGAGCGGGGCGGAGAGGGAGAAAGGGAAGGGAAGGAAATGAGGAAGGGCAAATGGAGGACCAATGAGTCTACGGATAGGAATGTAAATTGGTGCACCCTTTTTGCAGGGCAATTTTGCAATATCTATTAACACACATGCCCTTTGACCCAGAATTCCCTTTTCTGGGAATTTACGCAACAGATATCTCCCCACGGCTATGTAAAAGATAATGTGGCATATAAAGATTTTTAATGCAGCATAGTTCATAGAGCAAAAAAAAATATTCACCAATAGAAAACTGGTTAAATTATGAGGTGCCCTAAAATGCAACCCTCTACAGAATGAGGTAGGTGTGTCTATACCAAAACAAAAAGACGGCTGCGATATTAGCAAGTGAAAAAACAAGTTGCAGCATAGTAAACACCATAATCCTATTGCGTAAAGATAAAATATGATTAAGGACAAGCATGTCTATAAAAATTGTCTGGAAGGATCCACTGACATCTGCCAATAATGGGTCACTCAGAGGAGTGAGACCAAGAATTAGTCTCACTGTTCAAAAATTAGTCTTTTGAACAGATTATGTTTACCATGTGCGTGTATTACTTTGTTTGCATTATGGTAAAATATACATAATATAAAATTTCCACTTTAACCATTTTTAAGTGTACAGTTCAATGGCATAAAGTACATTCACAGTGCTGTGCAATTATCATGACCATCCATCTCCAGAACGTTTCATCTTCCCAAAATGAAATTCTGTAACAAAAACTCCTCTGTCCCCCAGACCCTGGTAACCACTATTCAATTTTCTGTCTTTATAACTGTGCCTATTCTAGGTACCACATGAAAACGGAAGCATACAATACTTGTCCTTTTGTGTCTGGCTTGTTTCATTCAAAATTTTTTCAAGGTTCATCCATGTTGTAGCGTGTCAGAATTTTACCTCTTTTTTTTTTGGCCACGCTCTGTGGAATGCAGGATCTTGTTTCCCGGACCAGGGATCAAACCCGTGCCCCCTGCAGTGGAAGCGCGAAGACCCTAACCACTGGACCGCCAGGGAATTCCCTATCCCTTTTTTTTATACTGTAAAACTTTATTCATATGAGTATGCCTGAGGACATTGTTATAACACTTTTTTTACTAAGGTATAGTAGATCTATAATATTATATTATATTAGTTTCAGGTGTATAGTGAGTCAATATTTTTATAGATTATACTCCATTTAAAGTTATTATAAAACATTGGCTATATTCCTTGTGCTATACCTTACTACCTTGTACCTTATTTATGTTATACATAATAGCTTGTACCTCTTAATTCCCTACCCTTATTTTGCCCCTACTCCAGCCTTCTACCCACTGGTGTCCGCTAGTTTGTTCTCTATATCTGTGTATCGGTTTCTGTTTTGTTATATTAATTCATTTTTATTTTTTAGATTCTAGAATTTCACCCCTTTTTATGAATGAATAGTATTCCATTACAGGGATATGCCACATTTTATTTATCGATTCATCTGTGGATGGATAATTGGATGTTCCCACCTTTTGGCTATTATGAATGATACTGCTATGAACATGGGTATATACCCGTCTATTTGAGTCCCTGCTTTCAAATCTCTTGGCTATCTACCTAGAAGCGAAATTGCTGGATCGTATGGTAATTCTATGTTTAATTTTTGAGAAACCTCCACACTGAGTCCCAAAGTGGCTACACCATTTTATTGATACATTCCCACCAGCAACACACAAGGATTCCAACTTCTTCACATTGCATGTATTACTTTTATAACTAAAAATGTATTGAATTTTTAGAATCCCACCGTTTTACTTCAATAAGAAAGTCTCTAATTTTTTTCCTCTCACGAAAAATATTGTTAGATTACCCATTCCTGGAGATCAGGAATCAACGTTTTTTTATAACGCATTAACCATTTGTTAAAAAAAACCGCAGTCAGTGGAGGCAGAAGCAAAGAAAGCCGCAGTAAACCTGCAAAGCATGGGCACGTCGGGACGGCGACCCCCCCAACCCCGGAGCCAACACGCCCAGCGATCCTGAGCATCCGGGTCTCACGGGGGCCCAGCGGGTGCTCCAGAACCCAGGACACTCTCTGATTTGGAAACTCAGGGCGCACAAAACCCAGCCGGCTGCCAGGGCCCCGCTGGGATCTGCCTGAGCAGCCTGGGGTCCGATAGGTTCAAAAAGGGAAAAAAATAAAAAATAAATTAAAAAATAAAAAAAAAAAAGGGACTCCGCTTGGGGCACCAAGAGCCGAGTGGATTTCCCAAGCCAGAGGCCGGATTTCTTATTAAGTGGGGCATCTTTTTGGCTCTTTTGGGTCATATGAGGGTAAGCAGCTCTCTTCTGAGGCTACCGCATTTTACCTACTTACCTACCCCCTACTTCACCGCCAGGCTGAACTTCAGGAGATGCTTTGCGAGTTTGCTGGGTCTTTACTCTCCATTTCATCAACGATGACAGATGCAGAGGAAGGAAAACCCAGAGCGCCTGCGCAGGGTTCGCTGCCTCATTTCCCTGGAGACCCAGCTGGGGTTTGGAGGCTGGGCCCTTCGGGGATGGGCTGCGGATGAGGGGCTGCCTCTCCCGCCTTTCCTCCCGGCTTCACTTCCAAGTCACCCCGCACAGCCATTGCTCCCGTCACCTGCCTCGACCCATTTTGCAGATGGAGCCGCAGAGGCTGTCAAAGCCCAGTGAAGAACTTGTTAGAGCCTCACCTCCGTAGCCGGCTTCATCCCTTTCCAGCCAGGCCCCTGCCCCCTCTCATCACCCCATCTCCCCTCTCATCACCCCATCTCCCCTCTCATCATCTCCACTCTCATCACCCCATCTCCCCTCTCATCACCCCATCTCCCCTCTCATCATCTCCCCTCTCATCACCCCGTCTCCCCTCTCATCATCTCCCCTCTCATCACCCCATCTCCCCTCTCATCACCCCATCTCCCCTCTCATCATCTCCCCTGTCATCATCTCCACTCTCATCATCTCCCCTCTCATCACCCCATCATCTCCACTTGCTCACAATGCTCCAGCCACTCAGGCCACCTGCTCATTAAAACCACCTACTCCTTCCGGCTCCAGGCAGGGATCTCGCCAGCCCTCCCAGATCTTCGCCCGCGCTCTGCTTCGGGACAGGCAGGGTTGCTCTGCGGTCCAGACCAAATTCGGAGCAGAGGGGGCCCTTCCAGGCCCTTCCAGGCCCTTCCAATCTCAACACTATGGGTGCTCCCCTTTTGGACCTGAGAGCCCGTTCACAACCCTTCGGCCTCAGAATGGACTTACGCTTGGAAACAGAACAACCAGGGACAGTCTGGAGAGCCTCCGACCCACACAAAGCACTGGTTTCTGTGAGCCCCGAGTCTCCTCACAGGTTTCCAGTCTGAATACCCACCCCAGTTCTTCTTCCTCAACCCGTAGGGAAATCCTGCTCAGAAAACTCCCTCCTCCACCCTTCTGTCCCCCTATCCCCAGCCACGAGCCCAAGGACCAGGGCCGGCAGTAAGGGCTGACACGCACCCCCTCCTGCGGGGATGACAGAGAGTTTGTGTCTCTTCCCAGGAGAAAAATAGCAGCGATGACTAACCTCGCTGTGCGGCTTTAAGCTGCTAAAAGCTCCTGTGCCTTGATCCCCTCCACCTCCTCCCCAAGTATCCGGTAAGATAAAGAACACACATAATTATCATAGCCCCGGTACGGCAGGGACGAGTGGTACCCAGAAGGTTTAAATACCTTGTTAAGGGGCCTCAGTAGTAAGTGGGGAGCTGGAACTCAAATCCAGATTTTCTGATTTTTCTTTTTGTTTTTCAAAACACCTGTGTCTCTTCCTCTTCGCGCTGGCTCTTTGCTAGGTCTTAATGATAAACAAATGAAAATGACAGTGTCTGGAGTTTAATGGCTTTGCCATTTCACTGTTTTCATTTGCATGAAGATCCTGTATTAATCCAGGCTAGTAAAAGAGTGCTAAGTCAGGGAGATCAGCTCGGTGCTTTGTGACCGCCTAGAGGGGTGCGATAGGGAGGGTGGGAGGGAGACACAAGAGGGAGGAGATAGGGGGATATATGTATACATATAGCTGATTCACTTTGTTATACAGCAGAAACTACACTTTGTTATACAGCAGAAACTAACACACCATTGTAAAGCAATTATACTCCAATAAAGATGTTTTAAAAAAAAGAGTGCTAAGTAAGGAGAGCTTTCTGGACCCTCAAATCACAGAATCCTGGTGCTTACCAACGTGTATACACTCATTTTCTTCCTTAGGGGCTCCGCCCCTCTCGCCATGACTCACTCTCCCTCCACCTTCCCTCTCCACAAATCTGCCCTCTGCTCCCCAAGCAGCCTGACCACAGTAGCCTCAGGGTGCCCAGAGGAAAAGCCATAGCATCAGGGAGAAACTGAGCCCGATCTCTGGGGGTTAGATGGTCCCAGCATCTAATCTGGGGGAGGGCCAAGAGACTGAGGCTCTGGAGGGAGAGCAAAGGCAGGCACAGGGGGTCGCAAGAAAAAGGTCAAGGCTGGCCCTGACCACAGTCCCAAGGTTGGGTGCAGGAGTGAGGGAGGCATGGGACGGGTAAAGCAGGGCCTGCTGTGAGGACGGAGAAGCTGGTATGATGGAGGGGAGGGGCAGGCAGCAGAGGTGGGGTGTGAACCAGGCTGGACCAAAGTGGGAGAAGCTGGACGGATACAGACTGTGGGGAGTTGGGGGAAGGGTGCCTGTGGTCACTGTTGCTGCCTCCCTGTAGAAGCCAGGGGTCAAGTTCAGACTTGCCTGTCCTAGCAACAGAGCCAACAGGGCAACCTCAGCAAAAATAAAAGCATTGATGAGAAGGAGGGTTCACAGAATGAAGTAGCAGAAACTAAAGTCAGAAAGGCAGGGGTAAGGGCAGCCGCAGGGGCCAGCTCAGGGAGCCAGAACAGGGTGTCTCTGGCATGGGTCAGCACCAGCCACGTTTCTCTGGTTCTCACGTCACCCCATGCAGGAGTCAAAGTCCAGGAGAGACGGTCTCGTTGGCCCAGATGGAGTCATATGGCCTCACACCTTGGCTAGTGATGACTGCTTTCCTAGAGGCACCTGACCTTGGACATGTATTTCCCCAGAAGGAAATGGGGCTGCTGTATCCAAAATAAAGAGTGAGTGCCACGAGGTCAGGCAACCAAAAATCTTCATCCCAGTCCGATAGTGGAAGGACAAACCTCTGAATCTGTCCCTAAAATTAAGAATTTGAGTTGCTCAATGGCTATCCAGATGTTCAAATGATATTTTGCCAAATTGCCAACAAGTTCCAACCACTTCCTCTAGACATTTCACTCAGTCTTTTAGCTCCGGGTAATGGCAGCTGGTCACAGTGGAAGAAGAAATGTAAAGCATTGTGCATATAGTTACTGTTTGGGTTGTGACATTTCTCACTAGATTTCTTGCCAAGCCTCACTCAGGTTTCTACATCCACCCACAAGGCATATGGAGCCCTCACTGGAAGCAGCCCCTGGGAGGCCCACCCAGCCCACCATAACTTCACACCCCGGGGGTGTGAAGGGCTAAAATTCTTCCCCAGCTGGACTAAGCAATGTCCCTACTTACACAGGGGAGTAATATACAAGCACAAGGACACAGCATTGTTTGAATTCCGAAAGACTGACAACTTAATGCCCATCAGGAGGCAACGTATGCAATTAATCATGGTTCATTCACTATTCCGCCACCACAAAGCAACAAGCAGTTCTCTATTTGTATTGAAACGGAATGATCTCAAGCTGTGCTCTCAGAAGCAAGGTGCCAGATGTACAGAGTATGACACCACTTTCTGTAAAAAATGCACACAACTTTTGTTCCTCTCATATGTGTGTGTAGCAGGAACAAAATTATAAAAGTATAAGCATTTGGAGTTTCCCCGGCACTCCCTAAGGAAGAAGGGAGCCCCACAAAGCAGTAAAACAGGGATGAGCGAGATGGAGAGTCAAGGAGACAGTCTGGATTACCTGCAATAATGCTGTACCTCATTTTTAAGGAGTTTTGCAGGGTGGTACTATAGAAGGCAATTTCCATTTCTTTGGGCCATTCAGCATCTGAACTTCTGTCTATGATAAGAAAACCTCCTCTTTAGAAGGCAGAATCCCAGAAAACCCCTGGCAGTCCAGTGGTTAGGACTCCGTGCTCCCACTGCCAAAGATACAAGTTCAATCCCTGGTCGGGGAATTAAGATCCTACAAGATGCGTGGCACAACCAAATAAATAAATATTTTAAAAATAGAAGGCACAGAATCCCCTTCACAATGGAAGCAGAAGATGCCAGAAGCTCACTTTCCCAATTCACCTTGCAGGTAAGGTGTGGACCCATGCATGGCTCCACCAATCAGACAGACTCACCCAGTGTTTGAATCAGAAATTAGGAACATAAAGCAGCCGTGGTGGCAGGACATTCACTCTCCAGGGTGGCAGTTACAACCAGGGTCCAGAGTGGGCATTGGTGGTGTTGTCAGCTGTAGTCACCAGCACCGTTGTCGGTGGTCATTGTACTTTAATCAGACCAACTCTGGGACATGATTTAGGGGTTGGTCTCATCTGCAGAGCCTCCCAGCTATGAGATATCCAGAGATTACATGAGCACCCAATACTGTCTAATAGAAAACAGTGATTTCCTTTTTTTTTTCTTGGCTGCGTTGGGTCTTCGTTGCTGTACGTGGGCTTTCTCTAGTTGTGGCCAGTGGGGCCTACTTTTCATTGCGGTGCACAGGCTTCTCATTGTGGTGGCTTCTCTTGTTGCAGAGCTTGGGCTCTAGGTGCATGGGCTTCAGTAGTTGTGATGTGCAGGCTCAGTAGTTGTGGCTCATGGGCTTAGTTGCTCCGTGGCATGTGGGATCTTCCTGGACCAGGGCTTGAACCTGTGTCCCCTCCATTGGTAGGATGGATTCTTAACCACTGCGCCAACAGGGAAACCCGAAAACAATGATTTCTGTTGCTTCCAATCAAGAATCCTGACTGAGGTGGAACAAAAACCACATTCACAGAAAGATAGACAAGATGAAAAGGCAGAAGGCTATGTACCAGATGAAGAAACAACATAAAACCCCAGAAAAACAACTAAATGAAGTGGAGATAGGAAACCTTCCAGAAAAAGAATTCAGAATAATAAGAGTGAAGATGATCCAGGACTTTGGAAAAAGAATGGAGGCAAAGATCGAGATGATGCAAGAAATGTTTAACAAAGATCCAGAAGAATTAAAGAACAAACAAACAGAGATGAACAACACAATAACTGAAATGAAAAATACACTAGAAGGAATCAATAACAGAATAACTGAGGCAGAAGAACGGATAAGTGACCTGGAAGACGGAATGGTGGGATTCACTGCTGTGGAACAGAATAAAGAAAAAAGAATGAAAATAAATGAAGACAGTCTAAGAGACCTCTGGGACAATATTAAACGCAACAACGTTTGCATTATAGGGGTCCCAGAAGGAGAAGAGAGAGAGAAAGGACCCAAGAAAATACTGGAAGAGATTATAGTCGAAAACTTCCCTAACATGGCAAAGGAAATAGCCACCCAAGTACAGGAAGTGCAGAGAGTCCCATACAGGATAAACCCAAGGAGAAACATGCTGAGACACACAGTAATCAAATTGGCAAAAATTAAAGACAAAGAGAAATTATTGAAAGCAGCAAGGGAAAAATGACAAATAACATATAAGGGAACTCCTATAAGGTTAACAGCTGATTTCTCAGAAGAAACTCTACAAGCCAGAAGGGAGTGGCATGATATACTTAAAGTGATGAAAGGGAAGAACCTACAACCAAGATTACTCTACCCAGCAAGGATCTCATTCAGATTCGATGGAGAAATCAAAAGCTTTACAGACAAGCAAAAGCTAAGAGAATTCAGCACCACCAAACCAGCTCTACAACAAATGCTAAAGGAACTTTGCTAAGTGGGAAACACAAGAGAAGAAAAGAACTTACAAAAACAAACCCAAAACAATTAAGAAAATGGTAATAGGAACATACATATCGATAATTACCTTAAACGTGAATGGATTAAATGCTGCAACCAAAAGACACAGGCTCGCTGAATGGATACAGAAACAAGACCCATATATATGCTGTCTACAAGAGACCCACTTCAGACCTAGGGACACATTCAGACTGAAAGTGAGGGGACGGAAAAAGATACTCCATGCAAATGGAAATCAAAAGAAAGCTGGAGTAGCAATACTCATATCAGATAAAATAGACTTGAAAATAAAGAATGTTACAAGAGACAAGGAAGGACACTACATAATGATCAAGGCGTCAATCCAAGAAGAAGATATAACAATTATGAATATATATGCACCCAACATAGGAGCACCTCAATACATAAGGCAACTGCTAACAACTATAAAAGAAGAAATCGACAGTAACACAATAATAGTGGGGGACTTGAACACCTCACTTACACCAACGGACAGATCATTCAAGCTGAAAATTAATAAGGAAGCACAAGCTTTAAATGACACAATAGACCAGAGAGATTTCATTGATATTCATAGGATACGCCATCCAAAAACAGCAGATTACACTCTCTTCTCAAGTGCACATGGAACATTCTCCAGGATAGATCACGTCTTGGGTCACAAATCAAGCCTCAGTAAATTTAAGAAAATTGAAATCGTATCAAGCATCTTTTCTGACCACAACACTATGAGATTAGAAATCAATTACAGGGGAAAAAATAGTAAAAAAACACAAACACATGGAGGCTAAAAAATACGTTACTAAATAACCAAGAGATCACTGAAGAAATCAAAGAGAAAATCAAAAACTACCTAGAGACAAATGATAATGAAAACACGATGATCCAAAACTTATGGGATGCAGCAAAAGCAGTTCTAACAGGGAAGTTTATAACTATACAAGGCTACCTCAAGAAACAAGAAAAATCTCAAATAAACAATCTAACTTTACACCTAAAGGAACTAGAGAAAGAAGAACAAACAAAACCCAAAGTTAGCAGAAGGAAAGAAATCATAAAGATCAGAGCAGAAATAAATGAAATAGAAACAAAGAAAACAATAGCAAAGATCAATAAAACTAAAAGCTGGTTCTTTGAGGAGATAAACAAAATTGATAAACCATTAGCTAGTCTCATCAAGAAAAAGAGGGAGAGGACTCAAATCAATAAAATTAGAAATGAGAAAAGAGAAGTTACAACAGACACCACAGAAATACAAAACATCGTAAGAGACTACTACAAGCAACTCTATGCCAATAAAATGGACAGCCTGGAAGAAATGGACAAATTCTTAGAAAAGTATAACCTTCCAAGACTGAACCAGGAAGAAATAGAAAATATGAACAGACCAATCACAAGTAATGAAATTGAAACTGTGATTTAAAATCTTCCAACAAACAAAAGTCCAGGACCAGATGGCTTCACAGATGAATTCTATCAAACATTTAGAGAAGAGCTAACATCCATCCTTCTCAAACTCTTCCCAAAAATTGCGGAGGAAGGAACACTCCCAAACTCATTCTATGAGGCAAGCATCACCCTGATACCAAAACCAGACAAAGATACTACAAAAAAAAGAAAATTACAGACCAATATCACTGATGAATATAGATGCAAAAATCCTCAACAAAATACTAGCAAACAGAATCCAACACACATTAAAAGGATCATACACCATGATCGAGTGGGATTTATCCCAGGGATGCAAGGATTCTTCAATATACGCAAATCAATCAAGGTGATACATCATATTAACAAATTGAGGGAAAAAAACCATATGACCATCTCAATAGATGCAGAAAAAGCTTTTGACAAAATTCAACACCCATTTATGATAAAAACCCTCCAGAAAGTGGGCATAGAGGGAACCTACCTCAACATAATAAAGGCCATATATGACAAACACAGAAAACATTCATTCTCAGTGGTGAAAAACTGAAAGCATTTCCTCTAAGATCAGGAACAAGACAAGGATGTCCACTCTCGCCCCTATTATTCAACATAGTTTTGGAAGTCCTAGCCACGGCAATCAGAGAAGAAAAAGAAATAAAAGGAATACAAATTGGAAAAGAAGAAGTAAAAGTGTCACTGTTTGCAGATGACATGATACTATACATAGAGAATCCTAAAGATGCCACCAGAAAACTACTAGAGCTAATCAATGAATTTGGTAAAGTTGCAGGATACAAAATTAATGCACAGAAATCTCTTGCATTCCTATACACTAATGATGAAAACTCTGAAAGAGAAATTAAGGAAACACTCCCATTTACCACTGCAACAAAAAGAATAAATACCTAGGAATAAACCTACCTAGGGAGACAAAAGACCTGTGTGCAGAAAACTATAAGACACTGATGAAAGAAATTAAAGATGATACCAACATGGAGAGATATACCATGTTCTTGGATTGGAAGAATCGATATTGTGAAAACGACTATACTACCCAAAGCAATCTACAGATTCAATGCAATTCCTATCAAATTACCAATGGCATTTTTTACAGAACTAGAACAAAAAATAAATGAAATGAAAAGAATCCTGACTGAGGCACATGTGTGTGTGCTGTGAACCTCTCTCCATAGTGCTCTCAAGAGAGCTTCAGTAAAGACCTAGCAAAGACCTAGACTGTTTTCAAAAGTGAAACCAGGTTTGTGTTTCTTGTGTACGTATCACTGTGCTACGGCAAGAACATGGAGGCCTGGTTTTGTTTGGATGACATACAGCATGTGTATCGGACATTGTAAATGTTAGCAGAGATTCTCCCCAACCTGTTCCCGGTGGCTGCCCTGAGAAATGAAAATGATGTGGGGAGGAAGACTTTTTCTTCTCCTTTTACATTCTTCTGTACTGTTTGAATCTTTTTTTAACCATATTCATGTATTATTTTTAAATGTTTTTAACGTTTAAAGTAATTACTTAAGAAAGAAATGTGATATATCTACAGATATTATCAGTGTGTCTACATAAGAGAGATGCTCAAGTAATATATGCATTCTGGCAAGAATCATAGCCTTTTAAAGAAACAGGTGGTGAGGGCTTGGTAGTCTGCTAAAGTCGTTGAGAATCTTATCTGGAGGGCTGTCAAAACTGCACACATTTTTTTTTAGTTTTTTAATTTGGCATCTCTTGATGTTACTTTATATTACTTGTGCAAGAAATGGTTATTTTTTACACAATCTTAAGCATCAGAATAGTTGCTCCGCTCTGCAGCAGACCTAAGGCAAAGGAGGGGACAGGGATGGGAAGAAAGGGCTCAGATTAGCAGAAAGGAGTAGGAGATAAAAATCCAGTATAGGGACTTCCCTAGTGGTCCAGTGGGTAAGACTCCATACTCCCAGTGCAGGGGGCCCAGGTTCTATCCCTGGTCAGGGAACTAGATCCCGCATGCATGCTGCAACTAAGAGTCCACACACCGAAACTAAAGACCCCGCATGCCACAACTAAGACCCGGCACAGCCTAAATAAATAAATAAATAATTTTTTTAAAAAAATACACTTTAAAAAAAGCCAGTATATATGTAGAAGTGGCCCAGAGGTTCACCCCCATTAGGAGGGGGCACTGAATAGACCATCTGTCACAGTCAAAAATAAGAGGGAGAATAAAAATTGTGGTATACCCACACAATGAAATATTTCTCAACAACAAAAATGAAAATACTACTGATACCCACAGCAATGTACAAGAATCTCACAGACATTATTTTAGTGCAAAAGTCAGGCACAAAAGAATACACACTGTTTGGTGAAATTTATCTGAAATTCTAAAAAAGGCAAAACTACAGTGACAGAAAACAGGAGTAGGGGTATACATTTGTCAAAACTCATCCTACTGTCTACTTAAAATGGGTGCATTTTATTGTATGCAAAGTTAGGGCTAGAGATTGGGTTAGGGTTCGATAAAGTTGATTTTTTAAAAATAGAGGAGGGGGTTTTGAGTGAGAACCTGATATGCTGGGTTACACTTACTCTGGTGTGTGTGCTTGATGCTGTTTATGAATGAGTGATCGAAGAGTGTGAGCCCGCTGTTGCAGGCCATGACTAGATGGAGGCCAAGTTTTCAAGAGTCAGAGAAGAGCCACCAGGCCTCTAGCCATCCCTCCCCATCCTTGGCCCAGGCACCAAGGGATCCCAGGCAAAGGTGAGCAGCTGGAATAACTCCCTTCTCCCTGCCACCCCTGCAGGAAAGGAGGGTGAGACATTCCCTGGATCATCGCTCTGAGCAGGACCAACTGCCTTTGGCCAACCCCAAGCTCGGGACATCTTCATCAGGAAAGCACCATGTGTGTGAGTTGGCTGCAGCCTCCATTTTATTTTCAAGAATTGGCATTGGGCTTCCCTGGTGGCGCAGTGGTTGAGAGTCCGCCTGCCAATGCAGGGGACACGGGTTCGTGCCCCGGTCCGGGAAGATCCTACATGCCACGGAGCGGCTGGGCCCATGAGCCATGGCCGCTGAGCCTGCACGTCCAGAGCCTGTGCTCTGCAATGGGAGAGGCCACAACAGTGAGAGGCCCGCGTACCGAAAAAAAAGAAAAAAAAAAAAAAAGAATTGGCATTTATCCCTATGGGAAAATAGATGAGCAACATCACGGGAAAAGCAGACTCAAGAAGGTAATGACCATGACGGCCGCAGTCGCTTCACGTCCCACCAGCAGGTCAACACGAGATCTGGGACCGCCAGCACCACAGCCACCCACTCCAGAGCACAGCTCTGCCTGTGAGTGGCCCAGCACTAGCCCCAGTCCCCGCTCCCAGGTCCCTGCAGCCAGCAGTCTCATGACTAGGTCCCACCAACCAGTGGCAGGCAGCCTCCGCACAAGGCAGAGACTGGGGTCCTGCCACACCTACCAGACCCCCCCCCCCACATAGTCAGCCTGCCACAACAGAAGGACCAACACAGCCCAAATAGGGGGCATCCCTAGAACACATACCTCTGGTGACCAGAGGGGAGTGCGCTGCTGGGACACATAGGATGTCTCATACAAAAGGCCACTTCTCCGAGATCAGGAAATGTAACCAACCTACCAGATACATACAAATAAAAACAGCAAATTAGGCAAAGTAAGGCAACAGAGGAATATCGTCCAAACAAGGGAATAGGCTAAACCCCAGAAGAAGAACTAAGTGAAGTGGAGGTTGACAATCTACCCTATAGAAGGTTCACAGTCATGATCATAAACATGTTCAAAGAACACAAAAGATTTGATGACCAATGAGAAGTTAGGAGCTTGTACCAGAGTTGGAAAATACAAAGAAGAACCAAACAGAGATGAAGAATACGATAACTGAAATGAAAAATTCTCTAGAAGGAATCAACAACAGCTTAAATGATACAGAGGAACAGATCAAGGAACTGGAAAGCAAAGTAGTGAAAATCCCTGACACTGAACAGGAAAAAAGAAAAAAGAATGAAAAGAACCGAGGACAATTTAGGAGACTTGTGGGACAACATCAAAAGTGCTAATATTCACATTATAGGGGTCCCAGAAGGAGAAGAGGGAGACAAAGGGGCTGAGAACATATTTGAAGACATAATAACTGAAAACTTCCCTAACCTGGGAAAGAAAACAGTCACCCAAGTCCAGGAAGCTCAGAGAGTCCTATACAGGATGAACCCAAAGAGGAACATGCCAAGACACACTGTAATTAAAATGACAAAAATTAAAGCTAAAGAGAAAATATTAAAAGCAGCAAGGGAAAAGCATCTAGTTACATATAAGGGAACTCCCATAAGACTGTCAGCTGACTTTTGAGCAGAAACCCTGCAGGCCGGAAGGGAGTGGCATGATATATTTAATGTGATGAAAGGGGAAAACCTACAATCAGGAATACTCTACCAAGCAAGGCTCTCAGTCAGATTTGATGGAGAGACCAAAAGTTTTACAGACAAGCAAAAGCTAAAAGAGTTCAGCACCACCGAACCAGCTTTATAAGAAATGTTAAAGGGACTTCTCTATGCTAAAAAGAAAAGACCACAACTGGAAACATGAAGATTACAAAAGGAAAAATTTCATTGGTAAAGGCAAATATACAGTAAAGGTAGTAATCAGCCATGTATAAAGCTAGTAGGAAAGTTAAAAGACAAAAGTAGTAAAATCATCTATATCCACAATTAGTGGTTAAGGGATACACAAAACGAAAAGATATCAATTATGATGTCAAAAACAGTAAGTGTAGTGGATAGGAGTAAAAATACAGGGCTGTTAAAATGCGTTTGAACTTAAGTGATCAGTAACTTAAAATAATCACACATATACATATAGATCGCTATGTACAGTAAATAGCTGTGTAATAGCTTTGTATGGTGACATGACTAGAATTATCCTGGTGATCATTCTGATATGTATAGAAAAATCAAATCACTATGTTGTGTAACAGGAACTAACATAGTGTTATAGGTCAATTATACTTCAAAAACAAACAAACAAACTCACAGAAAAAGAGATCAGATTTGTTATCAGAGGTTGGGGTTGGGAGGGGGAGGGGATGAAGGTATTCAAAAGGTACAAACTTCCAAGATAAATAAGTACTAGGGATGTAATATACCACAGGATAAATAGAACTAACACTGCTGATTTTATATAGGAAAGGTGTTAAGAGAGAAAATTTGTTTCTATCTCTTTCATTTTGTATCTATATGAGATGTGGCATGTTCACGAAACTTACTGTGACCATCATTTCATGACATATGTAAGTCAAATCATGATGCTGTACACCTTAACCTTGTACAGTGCTGTATGTCAATTATATCTCAATAAAACTGGAAGTAAAAACGTTCTCATCACAAGTGGAAAGAAATGTAACTATGATAATGAATGCTAACTAAACTTACTGCGGTGGTCATTTCTCAATACATATATGTATCAAATCATTATGTTATATACTTTTAATACAATGTTATATATCAATAATACCTCAATACAACTGGAAAAAATTGTTTCAGTAAAAATAAAGCAAAAAGAAATTGGTGAAAAAAATAATGAGAAGGTGGGCTCTGGGCTGAGGACCAATTCATATATTTATCCAGGGAATTTAAGGCTGAAAGCACTTTTTGATGAGAAGATTCTCAGAGGCTCCAAAGATTAATATCAGCTGCAGTTAGGTTAAAAGAAAATTAATAGTGATAATTCATCACAAAAACACGCTACATGTATTTGTAGCTGCCTGGCTTACAGAGTGCTTTCGTTTAAATTATTATACTTGGTCTTTTTTTTTTTTTTTTTTTTTTTTTTGCCCTCAGAGCACAGCATGCAGGATCTCCAACCAGGGATGGAACCCGTGCCCCCTGTGTTGGAAGCGCAGAGTCTTAACCACTGGACTGCCAGGGAAGTCCCTGTTACACTTGATCTTCACAGCAGTTTTAAAGACAGGAAATGCATTATTATCCCAGCTCAAGTTCACACTGTAAAATTTCATATCAATTCAGAAAAGCCCTTTGAAGATTTAATTCATTGACAAACACTGTTTGACGTGGTCAGGTAGAACTATGTTATTAAAATCACCTAAAGCGTATTTGGATCTCTGCAATGTCCTTGGGACACCTTTGAAGGGCCATATGATGAGTAGCAGGGCCAGGCTGAGACGTGATCCCTCCTGGGCTCGGCTGGACTGTCCCTTCCTGTGTAACCCACGCCCTACTCTGTCCCTTTACATTTTTGTCTGTAAACCAGGAGTTTGTGTTTGATGGGTAGTTGCTTTTATTAGAATTAAGTCTTCAGTAGAAAAATCACCTAAATTCATGGATGACATGAAGTAGTCTCGTGGTTGGCTACTCAGGGAAAGACAGCCTGAGACCCCAGCAGGACAGCAGGACCCTGGCATGGGGCTGGTCCCCCGAAGGTCAGCACTGGGCCTGGGAACCGTTGGGGAAGGCGTCCAGGACGGGGAACCATGTGTATCCAACCTGCCTCCCAGGGATGCTGGGCAAATACTGCACTACCAGGGACAGAACCACTTTACCCTGGGTGGATGCACACCGCTATCACTATTAGTATTCATATTACCATTGCTGTTTTTATGGATGAAGTCTCTTCTTTTTTTTTTTTTTTTAATTAATTTATTTATTTATGGCTGCATTGGGTCTTCGTTGCTGTGCGTGGGCTTTCTCTAGTTGCGGCGAGCAGGGGCTACTCTTCCTTGCAGCACGGCTTCTCATTACGGTGGCTTCTCTTGTTGCAGAGCACGGGCTCTAGGCACATGGGCTTCAGTAGTTGTCGCAAGTGGGCTCAGTAGTTGTGGCTTGCGGGCTGTAGAGTACAGGCTCAGTAGTTGTGGCGCACGGGCTTAGTTGCTCCACGGCATGAGGGATCTTCCCAGACCAGGGCTCGAACCCGTGTCCCCTGCATTGGCAGGTGGATTCTTAACCACTGTGCCACCAGGGAAGCCCCTGGATGGCGTCTCCTCTTTCTCCTGGGCATGTTAAGCCTCTCTGGAAGGGCCAAGCCTCACCGAAATACTGTGCACAGATGAAACCACAGGTCATGGAAGACTGGCCCATGGGTCCTCGAGATGGTCTGCAGGAATCTGTTGTCTGGGCAGCTTATCAGGGACACCTACCCTGCCAGGAGCCACAGCCCAGGCCGTCCTGCTGCTGAGAGATAACCTAACCTGTCTCCTCCTCCAGGCCTCACAGCTCCCCGCCTCCTGTGAACCTCATTGCACTCTCTGGTGTGTCACTGCACTAGAACTGAATTGGGTCTGTCTCCCCACTTGCCTTTGAGGTCCAAGGAGGCCAGACTGTACCTCGGGCTGTGGAGAAGGGTGGGGTGTAATGGGGGGATCGGCTGAGGGGGAGAGGGAAGGCTTGGGGCCCTGTCTCTGCTCTGCCAGGTGCACTGTAGACCCTCTAAGCCTCTCTTTTCCCATCTGTATAAGGGGAGAAATCAACCCTACCTACCTGGTATGGCTTAAAGCTGCACTGTCCACTATGGTAGCCACTAGCCACATATGGCTATTGAGAACTTGAAGTGGGGCTAGTCCGAATGGAGATGTGCTCTAAGTGTAAAATACACACCAGATAGCAAAGACTTAGTACCAAAAAATAAATATAAAATCTCTCAATAATTTTTATAGTCATTACACAATATTTTCGATATATTGGGTTAAATCTATTATTAAAATTAATTTCACCTGTTTCTTCTTACTTTTCAAAATGTGGCTACTAGAAAAATTACAATTACATACAGGCTCGCGTTATGCTTCTATCGGACAGTGCTAGTTGAGAAAACCAAGAAGACACGTAGACAGTTATCTGGATGGACAGAGTCGTTACAACTCTCTTTCCTATGTTGCCCTCTTCTCCCTGCACCTCGCAGAATGTGGGTTTGAAAAATCCCCATCAAACATAAAAATCTTGGAATTTTTCAACTGAAAAGTTCAGGGAATCCAAACCTCCCCACCCCACCCAATGTAGATAAAGAAATTGAGACTTGGAGCAAACTATTAGATATCCCCTGATGATCAACCAGGAAGATAATCTTTTCCCCAGGAGTTTGGGGACTTTTCCATCCCAGAAGCCACATTCAAATATCTTTTTAAAATTAGCTTTTACGTTAATAAAACGGCTTTCATTTGTGTCACACATAGATTCTTTCTCCCTGTCAGTCTCTGCCTGGTGTTCCCCAGCAACCTAATAATAAAGGAGCTCTGGGAACAGAATTGTGGTTGCCAAGGGTGAGAAGAGGTGGGGGAGGGATTGAGTGGGAGTTTGGGGTTAACAGATGCAAACTAGTATATATAGAATGGATACACAACAAGGTCCTACTGTAGAGCACAGGGAATTATATTTCAATATCCTGTGATAAACCATAATGAAAAAGAATGTATGTATAACTGAATCACTTTGCTGTACAGCAGAAATTAACACATTGTAAATCAATTTTGGTTCAATTAAAAAAAAAATGTTAACTTGATGGAAAAAATAATTTATTAATTAGTTAATTAATTAGCTCTGGGTTCCCTGTACATACAAAAGCCCTGGGGTTAACAGAGTCCAGTTCAAATGGCCCTGGACAGGAAAACACCAAACCCACGTGATGTCCTTCTCCCTGGACTTCAGCTTGCTGGGCTCTAAAATGGACCCTGACCCCGCCTTACCTTGTGTTTACCTTGGAGCAAAGGCCCAGTGAGGGCTGAGACACACATGTAAGTCTTTTGTAAGTAAATTATCTGTCAGAAACTTGTGAGTCCCACATGCTCTTAATGGATAAGAAGAATGAGAGAATGTTTTGGTACAGATCCTCACAGGGCTTGTCAGCAGACAGCAGCAGCTGCAAACTATAGGCATCTGAGAGTCTAAGCTCTTCCAACCCACATTTAGGAGGTGAGAAGACAGAGGCCACAGAGGAGGAAGGGAAGGGGCTGCCCAAAGACCAGAGGCCAAGTTTGTAGACACTTGGAAGAGCACTTACGCCGTCCCTGGTTAGTGTTCTACAACCACTTTGCTTGGAGGTTTTGAAATAACATTCTTTTCTTACCACAAAGCAGATTCTTTTAGAATTTTTTGAAAATACACAGAAAAAAATCCCATCACCCAGTTCCCACCCACCCCCTGCCCCACCAACCAGAGATAATCCCATCAACTGTTTAGCATCTTTTTAAAATATAGTGTTTTTTCTACTCGTGTGAACATATATGTACTTTGTCTTTTACAAAAATGTGATACTACTACAACAGTTTGTATTTTTTTCCCTCTGAATAAATAGTAAACATTTTTCCAAGTGAAATATCTTTTCACATTATTATTACATTACCCTTAATGATGTCATGACATTCCATTGAATGAATGTTTAACCGATTCCTGATTATTGGGCATTGAGGTTTTCCCCAGTTTTTCCCAATTATAACAATGCTACCATGAGCATTCTAGAAGAAAATATATGGAATGAGCTCCCTGACAATGGTCTTGGCAATGACTTTTTTGATGACATCAAAAGCACAGGCAATAAAAGCAAAAATAAACAAGAGATATTATATCAGACAAAAAGCTTCTGCACAGCAAGGAAAAAATTAACAAAATAAAAAGTCAGCTCCTAGAATGGGAGAAAATCTTTGCAAAACACATAACAGATTAGGGGTTAATATCCAAAATGTATAAGGAAATTATACAACTCAATTGCAAACAATAATAGTCCGATTTAAAAACGGGCAAAGGAACTGAATAGATGTTTCTCTAAAGAAGATATACAAATGGGCAACATGTATATGAAAAGATGCTCAATATCCCTAATCATCAGGGAAGTGCAAATCAAAACCACAGTGAGATATCGTCTCATATCTGTTAGAATGGCTATTATCAAAAAGACAAGCGATAACAAGTGCTGATGAGGTTTTGAAGAAAAGAGAACATTTCTACACTGTTGGTGGGAATGTAAATTGGTAAAGCCACTCTGGAAAACAGTATGGAAGTTCCTCAAAAACTTAAAAATAGAACTACCATATAATCCAGTAATCTCACTTCTTAGTATATATCCAGAGGAAATGAAATCAGAATCTTTTTTTGTTTTGTTTTGATTTTTTGGCTGCGTTGGGTCTTCGTTGCTGCACACAGGCTTTCTCTAGTTGCGGCGAGCGGGGCTACTCCTCATTGCGGTGCACGGGCTTCTCATGGCAGTGGCTTCTCTCGTTGCGGAGCCCAGGCTCTAGGCGTGTGGGCCTCAGTAGTTGCAGCACATGGGCTCAGTAGTTGTGGCTTGCAGGCTCTAGAGCACAGGTTCAGTAGTTGTGGTGCACAGGCTTAGTTGCTCCGTGGCATGTGGGATCTTCCCGGACCAGGGATCGAACCCGTGTCCCCTGCATTGGCAGGTGGATTCTTAACCACTGCACCACCAGGGAAGTCCCTGAAATCAGGATCTTAAAGCAATACCTGCACTCCGGTGTTCATTGCAATATTATTCACAATAGCCAAGATATGGAAACAACCAAAGGGTCTGTTGATGGATGAATAGATAAAGAAATTGTGAGATATTTTATCAATGCTAATAAAATAGGGAAATAGATATAGATATATGATGGAATGTTTTTCAGCCTTAAAAAAGAGGAAATCCTTGTCATACGGAGTGAAGTAAGTCAGGCAAAGAAAAACAAATACCATATGATATTGCTTATATGTGGAATCTAAAAAAAATGGTAAAAATGAACTTATTTACAACACAGAAATAGAGTCACAGATATAGAAAACAAACTTATGGTTACCGAGGGGGAAAGCAGGGATGGGGGTTGGGGAGGGATAAATTGGGAGATTGGGATTGACATATACACACTACTATATATAAAATAACTGAGGGCTTCCATGGTGGTGCAGTGGTTGAGAGTCTGCCTGCTAATGCAGGGGACACGGGTTCGCGCCCCGGTCCGGGAGGATCCCACATGCCGCCGAGCGGCTGGGCCCGTGAGCCATGGCCGCTGAGCCTGCGCGTCTGGAGCCTGCGCTCCGCGATGGGAGAGGCCACAGCAGTGAGAGGCCCGCATACCCCCCCCCAAAAAAAAGAAAAAAGATAACTGATAAGAACGTACTGTATAGCACAGGGAACTCTACTCCATGCTGTGTGGTGACCTAAATGGGAAGGAAATCTAAAAAAGAGTGGATATATGTATGTGTATAACTGATTAATTTTGTGTACACCTGAAACTAACACAACATTGTAAATCAAGTATACTCCAATAAAAATTAATTAAAAAAAAAAGAGGAAAGTCCTGTCATTTGCAATCACATGGATGAACTGGGAGGATATTATGCAAGGTGAAATAAACCAGACACAGAAAGACAAATATTGCATGATATCAGTTATATGTAGAATCTAAAAAAGTTGAACTTAGAGAAACAGAAACTTAAGAAATGGTGTTTCCTGGGACTTCCCTGGTGGTGCAGAGGTTAAGAATCCTCCTGCCAATGCAGGGGAGCAACTAAGCCCGTGCGCCACAACTACTGAACCTGTGCTCTAGAGCCTGCGAGCCACAACTACTGAGCCCATGTGCTGCAACTACTGAGGCCCACACACCTAGAGCCCGTGCTCCGCAACAAGAGAAGCCACCAAAATGAGAAGCCCACACACCGCCACGAAGACCCAACGCAGTCAAAAATAAATAAATAAAATAAAATAAAGAAATTGTGTTTTCCAGGGACTGGGGGTTGAAGGAAATGGGAAGATGTTGGTCATAAGGTACAGACTTTCAGTTATAAGATGAGTAAGTTGTAGAGAGCTAATATACAGCATTGTAACTATAAGTTAATAATAGATCGTATACTTGAAATTTGTTAAGAGAATAGACTTTTTTTTAACTGGCTGCACTGCACAGCTTGAGGGATCTTAGTTCCCCAACCAGGGGTTGTACCCCTGGCCCTTGGCAGCGAAAGCACAGCGTCCTAACCATTGGACCACCAGGGAATTCCCGAGAGTAGATCTTAAGTGTTCTTCCCTCACCACCACCACGCCCCCCCACCCCCGCCACACACAAACACAAAATGGTAACTCTTAAAGGTGTTGGATATGTTAATTAGCTTGATTGTAGTAATCATTACACAAGGTATACTTATATCAAAACACCACACTGTATGCCTTTTTTATTTGTCAATCATACCTCAATAAAGTTGAGGAAAAAGCATTGTAAAATGATCTTTAATTTCTTCCAGTGCTAATAAAAGTGTGGGAATAATCAACCAGGACCTACTGTATAGCACAGGGAACTCTACTCAATATCCTGTAATAACCTATATGGGAAAAGAATCTGAAAAAGAATAAATGTATATGTATAACTGGATCACTTTGCTGTACACCTGAAACTAACACAATATTGTAAATCAACTATACTCCAATATGAATAAAAATTAAATTAAAAAAGAACTTTAATGGAAAAGAATCTGAAAAGGAAAAAATGTGTAGGAAAAACATATTAATCTTTTGTCACACATGTTGCAACTCTTGTTGCTATTTTCTATAGTGCCTTTATGGTGTTTTTCATGATTATGGTGTGAAGTCTATCAGTATTTCCTTTATTGTTTCTGATTTGTTTGTGTGGTTTTAAAAAGTCTTTACACATTAAGGATAAAAATTGACCTGTGTTTTCTTCTGAACTTTACTAAAGATTTTGTTTATTAAAAATCTATATTAAAAAAATTTATATTTTATCTAATTTGAAATTATTTTTGTTGTGGTATGATTCAAAATCTAATTTCAGAATCTAATTGCATTTTTCTTTTCCCCCTGAACGGTTCTTCCAAATATATCATTTAACCCAGGGTTTCGCACCAGTGGCACTATTGGTATTTGGGGCCAGGTAATTCTTTGCTTTGGGGCTGTCCTGCACATTGTAGGCTGTTTAGCAGCATTCCTGACATCCATCAAATTCTAGTAGCATTACCCCAGTTGTGACAACCAAAAATGCCTTTAGATATTGCCCGGTGTCCCCTGGGAAACAAAATCACTCCCAGTTGAGAACCGCTGATTTATCCTTCCCTGGAAATGATTTGAAATACCATCTCGACAACGAAGTACATTCTAATATATCATATACACCCGGGTCCATTTCAGGACTTTCTATTCAGTTCCAATTATTTGCTGTCTATTCTTGGACTCTATAGAAAATAGCACCAAACTATTTTCCTTATTGTAATTTTGTATTAACCTTTAATCAGTTTACACTCTTGCTTTCCCAGTCTCTTTTTTTTTTTTTTTTTTTTTTTTTTTTTGCGGTACGCGGGCCTCTCACTGTTGTGGCCTCTCCCGTTGCGGAGCACAGGCTCCGGACGCGCAGGCTCAGCGGCCATGGCTCACGGGCCCAGCCGCTCCGTGGCATGTGGGATCTTCCCGGACCAGGGCACGAACCCGTGTCCCCTGCATCGGCCGGCGGACTCTCAACCACTGTGCCACCAGGGAAGCCCTCCCAGTCTCTTTTAATCCTTCACGGAGGATACTTAATCTTATTGATCAGTTGCGGGGGCGGGGGGGAAGGAACAAAAGAGACCGAAACGGAATCTGGGGCATGGGAGGCCCCACCTTCATATCAAGGAGGCCCACACTGGGTGGAACAGGCACAAGGCTGCCTGAAGCTGATAAGAGAAAAGGCACCTCATAGGATCTGGAAGCCCCATCCCCAGGATCATCTGGTGCGACCCAAAGGGGAGGAGCTACAGAAAATAAAAACAGGAAGAGGAAGCAGTGCTTTGAACCGCTGGTATTACTAAGTGGGTCTGGGGGAAGGAAGCTGGGGAGCAGGATGTTTATTTACACGGTATCTATAGACTTCTGTTGTTCCAGAGGAGCTGAATATGGCCCTATAAGGAATTAGTCTGGGCTTCCCTGGTGGCGCCGTGGTTAAGAATCCACCCGCACATGGGTTCGAACCCTGGTCCGGGAAGATCCCACATGCCGCGGAGCAGCTAAGCCCGTGCGCCACAACTACCGAAGCCCGCGCGCCTAGAGCCCATGCTCAGCAACAAGAGAAGCCACCGCAATGAGAAGCCCGCGCACCGCAACGAAGAGTAGCCTCACTGGCCACAACTAGAGAAAAGCCCATGCGCAGCAACGAAGACCCAACGCAGCCAAAAATAAATAAATTTATTTTTTTTAAAAAAAGGAATTAGTCCTTTAAGCTCAGTAGATGGATCATAGTCACATGGACGCTGGTAAATTCCCTCAGGACCAGGACCTTAGATTCCCCTCCCCTCTGGGAAGGAGGGCCCACCTCTGCCAGGACAACTACTGGGATAAATAGGGCAGCGCTGCCTCCTCCATGGAGCCCACAACCCAGGGATTCTAGAATTCTCTCCCCCTCTGCATCAGAGACAACAGCTCAGATCAAAGACTCTAGTGACAGGCATCCCAAGGGTACCAGTTAGGATGGCTTCAGCTGCAAGAAACAGGAAACCTGACTCAAACTGGCTTAAGCCATCAAAGAAATTTCTAGGCCCAGGTGACGGAAGTCCACAGGGAGCCTTCCTCCAGTAGCTCAGTGACATTACAAGGA
Organism: Phocoena phocoena; assembly: GCF_963924675.1. NCBI lineage: Eukaryota > Metazoa > Chordata > Mammalia > Artiodactyla > Phocoenidae > Phocoena > Phocoena phocoena. The sequence goes on along the minus strand of NC_089232.1, from coordinate 11,846,413 downwards.
CTTGCTTCTTTCCTGAGCTTTGCACTGTCTTCCTCATTGTTAGCAGCATCCTTGGGAAAGGCTTGGGGCTCCCAGATGGATGCTGCCCAGTTCCCTTTGCATTGTGCTGATAATCACACAGCAGAAAACTCTTTGCCCCAGAATTCCCAGCAAAAGTCCTGACGTTCGCTTTGATTAGACCATACTTGTTCACATGTCCATCTGGGAGAAGGGTAGAATTGGCTTGTCTTGATCACCTTAGAGCTGGGACCACTTAAATCCCCACCAGAAATCTGGGCCTGCGGGGGGAAAGGGAAGAGGGAAAACGGAATGGATGCTGAGATACCCCGATGTGTCCACTGCACCAGGCTTCCTGAAGAAGCCGGGAAGGAAGCAGCGTGGAGCCTGAAATCTGAAAATACATACTTGTATCACTGGAGAAACTTTGCCCCTTACATCTTAGATAGATTCATAACATCATTTTTCTTTATAACATCTTTATCATTTCTTCCCAAGCTCAGGATTCAAAAAGCCCTGTCAGCCAGAAATGAAGACCCAGAAAATGCACGTGACCTAAATCAAGAACGAGACCCCCAATACCAGACAAAGCCATATTCTCGCTGCCTCATCTGTCCAGCCCCTCCATAAAGGGCACACGTAAGCTCTAAGTGACAGGTGCCATGTCACAGTGTTTTGTCTGGAAAACAATTTGCAACTATCAGAGCAAAAAGTGCCCTGGTGGGCTTCCCTGGTGGTCCAGTGGTCAAGATTCTGTTCTTCCACTGCAGGGGGCGCGGGTTTGCTCCCTGGTCGGGAAGTTCCACATGCCCGGCAGTGCAGCCAAAAAAGAAAAAAAAGTGCCCTGGTGATGCAGGCTGGTCTGTCATAGCCACTGTCCTTCCTGAGTTGCTCAGCTGTTCCTTGATGCCAGGAGGGCTGCTCGGGAAGAAGCAAGAAAGCAACAAGCCCCAGCCTGCTGTTAGCGCAGCGACTTTGGGAAAGCAGTGCCTAGAACAACCCCTCTATCTTCTCAAAACATGTTTCTCACCAGCTGGTTCCAGCAGTTTTGCGTCATCAAGTAGATCCGTGGCTCCTACCCACAAACTCTGCTCTGTTTAACAGAAACTTCTGCGAGATGGCAGTGGGTGGGGAGGTGGGGGGCAAATCAAAGCTTAGCCTGTTTTGGCAACACGATGCCTCAAGGTTCCTCCTGCGGTCAGGGTCAACCATGCTGGTACAGACCATGGGGTTGCACTGGGAATGCCAGAGTTGCATGCCAGGCATTCAGAAAATGGCAGCATTGTCAATATCCTTATAGTTATGCCTGCAAATCAGACTATGTTTAGTCCAACACTGCTCCTTTGTTCACTGATAGAGGCGCTCTTCCCAAGAGTATAAGACCCCAGCAATAAAACCCCACAAACGTGTAACAGAGGCATCTCTACTATGTACAAAGCCAACCATGACCTCCCTGTTCTTTATTTTCCTTCTCCTTCCGTTGCCAGTTATCTTGATTGGCTTTGAAGACCCCAAAAGCACAGGTCACAGATTTGATGGTAAGGACTCTTTTTTTTGTTTTGTTTTGTTTTGTTTTGTTTTGTTTTTTTAACATCTTTATTGGGGTATAATTGCTTAACAATGGTGTGTTAGTTTCTGCTTTATAACAAAGTGAATCAGCTATACATATACATATGTTCCCATATGTCTTCCCTCTTGCGTGTCCCTCCCTCCCACTCTCCCCATCCCACCCTTCCAGGCTGTCACAAAGCACCGAGCTAATATCCCTGTGCCTTGCGGCTGCTTCCCCCCAGCTATCTACCTTACTACGTTTGTTAGTGTGTATGATGGTAAGGACTCTTTTCTCCAAGCACATGAGGAAGTCTCAATGGTGTTGTCTCTGTGGTATCCAGATCTTCTGCTGGCTGCAGATTTTTCTGAAGGAGCTATTGCCAAAGCACACAGCAAATGTTGCTTCACTGCTCCTTAAATAATTTTCCCAGCACTCACTTACTTTAAGAGGAGCAGTCCAATTGGCATCCAGCAATCTCATTTATCTCAGATTTGGAAATGCTCTTGCCTTACCTGTTGAATGTTTTCTCTCTGTATGGGCACCAGATAAACTGTCCTCCGTTGCTTTTAACCTTCTCCATTGCAGTAATGACACATTCCTAGTGTGCTGGCTGTGTGACCTTGGATTATTCCCTAACCTCAAGAATCCCTTAGTCTTCTCATCTATAAGATATAACTTCCTGATTGAATTATTATGAATATTAAATGAATTAAAGCAAAATGAGTGCTAAGTTAACGTGAACTATGACTAATTTTGCACCAACCTAATTGCTGATTTCCCTGTGACCAAATACATCTAAAAATTATGACACAGGGGGCTTCCCTGGTGGCGCAGTGGTTGAGAGTCTGCCTGCTGATGCAGGGGACACGGGTTCGTGCCCCGGTCCAGGAAGATCCCACATGCTGCAGAGCGGCTGGGCCCGTGAGCCATGGCCGCTGAGCCTGCACGTCCGGAGCCTGTGCTCCACAAGGGGAGAGGCCACAGCAGTGAGAGGCCCGTGTACCGCAAAAAAAAAAAAAAAAAAAAAAAAAATTATGACACAGAAGACCTAAACTGTACCTATTTCATAATTACATATTTAACTAGGAATTAAATATGCAATTAAAGCAAAGACTAGAACAGAACATGGACAAATGAAAATAGTAGATTGGGAGTCATGGTAGGTGATTTTATTTTATTTTTTATTAATTTTTATTAGAGTATGGTTGCTTTACAATGTTGTGTTAGCCTCCACTACACAACAAAATGAATCAGCCATACACATACATATGTCCCCTCCGTTTTGGACTTCCTTCCCATTCAGGTCACCACTGTGCATTAGGTAGAGTTCCCTGGGCTATACAGTATGTTCCCAACAGTTGTCTATTTTATACATAGTATCAACAATGTGTATGTGTCAATCCCAGTCTCCCACTTCCTCCCACCCCACCACCTTCCTCCTTGGTATCCATACATTTGTTCTCTACGTCTGTGTCTCTATTTCTACTTTGCAGATAAGATCATCTATGCCATTTTTCTAGATTCCACATATATGTGTCATTATAAGATATTTGCTTTTCTCTTTCTGACTTACTTCACTCTGTATGACACTCTCTAGGTCCAAGTACGTGATTTTATTTTATTTTTATTATTTTATTTATTTATTTTTGGCTGCGTTGGGTCTTCGTTACGCGCGGGCTTTCTCTAGTTGCCGCGAGCGGGGGCTACTCTTCGTTGCTGTGCACGGGCTTCTCATTGCAGTGGCTTCTCTTGTTGCAGAGCACGGGCTCTAGGCGCGTGGCCTTCAGTAGTTGTGGCACGCAGGCTCAGTAGTTGTGGCTCACAGGCCCTAGAGCGCAGGCTCAGTAGTTGTGGTGCACAGGCTGAGTTGCTCCGTGGCATGTGGGATCTTCCCGGACCAGGGCTCAAACCCGTGTCCCCTGCATTGGCAGGTGGATTCTTAACCACTGCGCCACCAGGGAAGCCCCAGATAGGTGATTTTATAACGTACTGTTTGTATAACATGGGAAAAGTCAACCCAAAATAGTCGTATTGGGTGGATTTAAAATTTTGAAATGCATGTAATACATATATTTTGTGACAGCCATATATATATACATATATATATATATATATATATAATATATATCTTCCCTTCAGTTTCTGCCTTCACTATAGCTCTGGTTACCTATTGTCACATAGCAAGCTATCCCAAAAGTTAGCGGCGGATCAGGAATTCGGGGAGGGCTCCAAACGGAGCTCTTCTCTGCTCCACACGGCAGCAGGTGAGGCTGGAGAATCAACTTCCAACATGGCTCACTCACATGGCTGGCAAGTTGGGACTGGCTGTCGACCAGGAACCTTGGTTCCTCTCCATGAATCTGCCTGGGCTACATCACAACACTGCCGCCAAGTCTCTTCCCCAGACCAAGCGTTCTAAGAGACAGGAAGTGCAAGCTGCCAGCCTCTAAGGGGCCAGGTCTGGAAATTGGCAGTCACTTCTGCCAAAGTCTATGACTCAAAGCAGAGACAGCCCACCCTGAGATTTCAGGAGAGGGGACATAGACTCCACCTCTATGGGGAGACGGTCAAAGAACTTGTGGCCATTCTTAAACTGCCACAGCTACCCTTTTCTCAGGCCAGCTTGCATGCCGGAGCGGCAGACAAGGCACTACCGTTTCGTACCTCATACACTTCCTCTCTCACCTCAGCCTCTCTTATTCCTTCCTAAATCCTGGTCCTTTGCCCATCTGTCATCTCTCACACCTGCAGACGCTCATCTCTAGTTACAGATTCAGAAGCTACACTACATTGCAATGACGTACTGTTAATCAAGAGCTTTGGAATCTGGTAGACCTGGGTTAGAATCAACTCTATCAATGACTTGCTGTGACCCTGAACAAATTACTTAATATCTGACACTCAATTTCCTCACCTGAAATAAGAAGCCTACTCATAAGATTGCTGGGAGGATTAATAAATAACGTATTTGGCAAAAACTGTAATGTCCGACAATGCCAAGTGTTGACAAAGGCATAGAACTGGAACTTTATACACTGCTCGTGAGAGCATATACTGCTTCAAGTTTTGGAGACCAACTTGGCAATATATGATAAGATTAAAGATGAACATATACTACAATGCAGTGATTCTACACCTAGATTTAGACCCTGAGAAACTCCTGCACAGATGCCCAAGGAAATCCATATAAGAATACTAATGGATGGACTTCCCTGGTGGTCCAGTGGTTAAGACTCTGCACTTCCACTGCACTTCCACTTCCACCTGTTCGATCCCTGATCAGGGAGGATGCTGCATGCCTGGCAGCAGGGCCAAAAAAAAAAAAAAAGCAAGAATACTAAGGGTAGCACTCTTTTTAATTGCCAAAAATTGGAAACCACCTAAATGTTGACCAGGAAAAGAGATAATCAACTGTGATGTGGTCATGTATGGGCCAGAGCTACTCATACTAACACGGAGGAATCTCACTACTACAATGTATAAAAAGTAATTAGAATGAAAATGCACATGGTGTGAAGCCATTTACATATAGCTTGAAACATGCAAAACAATGTTATGTCTTATTTAGGGAAACAAGCATGTGTAGTAAAAGTAAAAAGAAACAGTAAACACTAAATTTGGTCAGTTGTCAGTAGTCCTGAACGGAACAAGAGGAAAACAGTCCAGGCCCTGGAATCTTAAACTACACGGTGGGTACAAGAGTGTTTGTTATTTTATTCTTTTTATAACCTTCTCTATGTCTGAAATATTTCACATCAAACTTTGAAAGTTTTAAAGACCTATTTATAGGGACTTCCCTGGCAGTCCAGTGGTTAAGACTCCACGCTTCCACAGGTTCATTCCCTGGTTGGGGAACTAGGATCTCCCATGCCCGTGGAGTGGCCAAAATAAACAAGTGAATAAAGACCTATTTATAGTGAGTATGTGTGCAACGCCGGGGATGAGACAAAGGCTCAACGTCCACTAGGAACTGCCTTCACTTTCACTCCGACATTCCACCCCTTGTTATCTACTCACCCTTGGGACCCTCTCCTTCACTCCACCCTTAAGCTAGAAAAAGGTGTTTCCATTTTTACAGGAGTTCAAATGAGTGCATGACTAAGGTCATGACAAGCCACATTTATCTGGTTGCCTGAATCTGGACCAACTGAGTCAGACTGGATTTTGAGAAGAGTAACTTTTTTTTTCCCCAGGGGAAAGAAATCAAATTTACAGTTGCACATATATACAATGGAATATTCCTCAGCCATAAAAACGAACAAAATAATGCCACTTGCAGCAACATGGATGGACCTAGAGATTGTCATTCTGAGTGAAGTCAGACAGAGAAAAAGACATATCATATGATATCCCTTATAAGCGGAATCTAAAAAGAAATGATACAAATGAACTTACTTACAAAACAGACTCACAGACTTAGAGAACAAACTCATGGTTAGCAGGGTGGACGGGTGGGGGGAAGGGATAGCTAGGGAGTTTGGGATTGACATGTACACACGGCTATATTTAAAATGGATAACCAACAAGGACCTGCTGCATAACACAGGGAACTCTGCTCAATATTATGTAGCAACCTAACTGGGTAAAGAATTTGAAAAAGAATAGATACATGTATATGTATAACTGAATCACTTTGCTGTACACCTGAAACTATCACAACATTGTTAATCAAGTATACTCCAACATAAAGTGAAAAGTTAACAAAGAGATCAAATTTATAAATATGCCATGTGGTCAAACACTAACAGTGGGAAGATTTTTTAAAGTGCTGGTTTGAGAACAAGGCATGCCAGTATACCTAGTTCAGTTCCTTCATTCCCATTCAACGGAATGTAACAGACAGCACTCATTTGACCACTGCCGGCTGCCTGTTTCCAAGTTCTGAACGGTGGAAGTATGTTGGGATCCTCAAGAGAGCTTTTAAAAATCCTGTACCCAGATCCCACCTATACCAATTAAATCCCAATGCCGCTGGAAAGAACCCAGGCCTCAGGTCTCCAGATGAGTCCAATGGGGCAGGCACGGTAGAGAATCACTCGCCTATTTGGTCCTCTCAAGAGAATAACACCCTGAAACATCAGACACCACCCGTGTTTATTCAGGTTGTCTTCCCTCATCCTTTCATAAGTAAAATACTCATTAATTTCTTCTAAAGCTTTTATAATTCAAGACAATTATGGATACAATGACAGAAATAAGACTGCTTCGGCTTTGGACTGTGTCAAAGTGACGGCTGACTACACCGTGTCTGTTCTACCCAGTTCTGAATAATACAACTCCAACTTTTAGCCAAGATGTGGTCACCCAACTGAAAACCGCCATTTCCCAGAGCAAAGTATGAGGGAGATAAGAGAGCTTTCCTTTACCAAACGAAGAATGCCAACTAATAAATGCTCAAGGTGTAAGAAAAATAGAACATCACCCATTTTACAACCAGTTTGGCAAAAATGGATTCAGGCAAGATTCATCAATGGATACTGAGGCCACCGAGTGCAAGACGGCTGTGAGGCACAGGACAATCACACAATCTCAAAATCTCACCCCACAGATAAGGTATTAATTCCAAACGTGCTCTGAAGATGAAGAAATCCGGCAGACGCCCCTGTGTTGGCTGCTAAGCTAGACCACATCTCAGCGGCAAACCCAGCCCTCCCTACTTTGTGGTGCCGCTGGGGCTGGAACTCTCCCAACCACATGTGTTCGCCGGCTTTGGTCACAGCATGCATGTGGGATCTCAGTTCCCTGACCACGGATGGAACCCAGGTCCCCTGCATTGGGAGCGTGGGGTCTTGTTCCAGTTGTTCACATTTGTTCAGTAGGGGAGCTGTGAGGACCTGGCCGGGAAAAGGAAGTACTCCTGGTCAGCTTCCTGTTCCTTCCATTTCTTCACATTTCTTCATTCCCACAGCAGCAGTACCCCCACCCCAACCAGCTGCATGCTGTTGGTAGTTTTTCAGCCCTCACAGAGTCAGCCTCTTCACACCTAGCCGCCAGCGTGCCCTCCTCAGGCGTTTGGGTCCCAGGCCCATGGGACTCTTTCCAAACTGAGACACCATTTCCAGCCCATCAGTAACTGGCGGAAGAAATAAACTTTCTTCTGTGTTCTTGGGATTTTCCATCACTCACAGTTTAACCGAATCCTAATTTATACAGGGTCTGAATACACTTTTCTTCAAAGGCAAGCCACCAGAATTAAATCCTTCATTTCAGATTTAAGAAATGCATAAAGGTACAGTTAAGGAAAATTACTTAGAAGTCACTCCATAGTCAAGGAAGGGGATCTAGGGGAATCAGTGTCAAGTTAACCATTACCGTGTCAAGAAAAGTTACATATATTTATTTGGAGGATGAGACCAGTTAGTAAATACTACTTAAGAAGGCACACTTTACAGGCATTATTTTAATTAATCCTCATGAAAATCCTGTGACATAAGTACCATTGTTATCACCAATCTTCAGACAGGGACCTGAGGCTTAGAAAGATTAAATGACCTCAAGGATACACAAGTGGTAGAGCTGGAATTTGAACCTAGACAGGTCTAGCTCCAAAGCTTGTGTTCGTAACCACTACACTCCACCACACACAGGAAGTAATCACTGTCTTTAAGATCGCTGATTCTGGGCTTCCCTGGTGGCGCAGCGGTTGAGAGTCTGCCTGCCAATGCAGGGGACACGGGTTCGAGCCCTGGTCTGGGAGGATCCCACATGCCGCGGAGCAACTAGGCCCGTGAGCCACAACTCCCGAGCCCGCGCGTCTGGAGCCTGTGCTCCGCAACAAGAGAGGCCGCGATAGTGAGAGGCCCGCGCACCGCGATGAAGAGTGGCCCCCGCTCGCCACAACTAGAGAAAGCCCTCGCACAGAAACGAAGACCCAACACAGCAAAAATAAATAAATTAATAAACTCCTACCCCCAACATCTTCTTTAAAAAAAAAAAAAAAATCTCTGATTCTGGGGCTTCCCTGGTGGTGCAGTGGATAAGACTGCACACTCCCAATGCAGGGAACCTGGGTTCCATCCCTGGTCAGGGAACTAGATCCCACACGCATGCCGCAACTAAGAGTTCACATGCCGCAACCAAGGAGCCCGCCTGCTGCAACTAAGACCCAGTTCAACCAAATAAATAAATTTAAAAAAAAGGTCTCCGATTCCAATGGCAACTTTGAATTTAAAGCCCTTTTCTGTGGTAGTGACGACAGAACCACTCTAAGAAAAACCAAAGATCCTAAACAGAAGAGTCACACCAACTCTATATTCACAAGCTGACAGTAATTCCAAAAAGCTGGCAAGGCCAACCACATTTAGACTGAAGGAGAGCTTGCCAGAAGCCAAGACCTTAGCTAAAAGATTACCTCCCTTCCAAATCAATAAGGTACACACAAGGCCCACTGTATGACTATTCAACTAATGGGCAACATTGACTAACATTCCCAGAATGTGGCTCCCTCAAAATTTTGAATTGAAATTCAATTTAATAAAAGCTCCCAGAAAAAGACATCAAATCAATAGGCTCTTGGTTCTTACAGGCTGAAATCTGATCTCTGATGGTCCTTGTACACAGCACAGGCTTGCCCTGGGACTTCCAAAACTCCATTGCCCTTAGTGCTAACCTAAAAAGTACTATTTCACTTTAGAAACCAAACTGGCAACTCATCTGTCAACGATTATTTTGCAAAGCAGGTCACAGTTAGTTGAAAATTATATTTTTCCAATTAGCACAATGGGAAACACTACGGAGGCATTCAGCCCAAGCCTGCAATTAGAGAACATTTGCTTGCTTCTGGAAATTGAATGGGAAGTAGAAACCTGCTATCTAGGTCTTCAGCAATAATCCTCTGGGAGGGGAGACCTTGCACTAATGTCAGCAGCCCCCAGAAAAATAAACGTCTTGCTCCTTTTCATAAGTAGCAGTCTGCACTGCATGACAGTGGGTTCAGCTGAGATGAAACCCTGCTTCATCTCTGAATATAACAAAAGGGGTTTCCACAAGAGCCCAGTCATGAGAAAGGCAAGCCAATGAGCAGCTCTGATATTTTAGTATTAAAAAAAGCTATTAATAAAGTCTCAGAAGTCCCCATCTGTCACAAAAGTAAGTTTGGTAGAAGCACCTCAGCAATCTCCAGTGAGCTGATTCTTCTCCGACTTCAAAGATCTCACTGTGTCTTGGGTGTAAACAACGGGATGGTTCGAGAATTTAAACCTCTCAAGTAGAGGCGAAGACAAAGACAGAACGGAGTTAAAGAGAAAGGACTTTCACACCATGGGGTGTGAGTTCTGTAACCTTACTGAAATTTTGGAGCACTAAACAGGATTTTCCTGTGAAGCAAGAGAAAACCATGGCAATTAAAATATTTGCAAATCGTACACACTGCACAAACACAGTGCAGAAAGTGTTTAACAGACGAGGCATCCCTATACCGCTATGTTGTAGAGGGAACACCGCAACCCAGGTTTTGTGAGCAAGTGTTTTAATTCTGTCACCTTGGGTCTCTAGGAAACTTTATGTTGCGGAAAGGTGAAAGGGTGAGGTAGGGTGATAACAAATCCTTTCATTTCCTGCCAGTCGGGAAATGAACTGTTGAAAGCACTAGTAACCTAGAGCTTAGCCCAGCTTGCAAGTAAACATGATTGTGTAACATTTCTCTAGTTCTCAGTTGCCATATTGTAGTTTAACCAGGTGACTCGTCATTGACCCGTTTATCCTGTGAATGATACTGTTCATTTCCTGTTCCGGTTGCTGGTTTCATGGATCTGTCCAGTGTGCAAAAGGTCAGCAAGTTATACAATTATGTGCACTTTTCTGTATACAATATATTTCAATTAAAAAAATCTAAATTTCATCTGCAGGAAGCTAATTAATTAATTAAATAAAGTGTTTGAGGCTCAGCTTCCAACATTTTACCTTTTCTTCACCGTTGAGAAATAGTTCTGGGAAGTTCCTTCATGGGAAGTTCGGGCCAGGCCAGCATCGCTTCCTCTGGGACATCTGCATCCTTTTCATCACAACCACCTTCCTCATTTACGCCGACACGCTCACCTTCACAGAAGTGCCTCCGGCTGCCTATCTACAATCTCTCAAACAGTAGCAGCATCAACCCTCCCGTGTTCAAATACAACTCAATTCACGTCCACTTTGAATCGTCCAAAGTTATTTGCAGTGTAGTCAGTTTCTGCCACACTGCAAATCACTGCTGCTTTTTGCCATGATGCTTTCAATTTCTTCCAAGCCTCGGCTGAAGCCATCGTACAACCTCCAGTTATAGTACCAATAGCCTGTCCAAACCTGTTAAAATGTGAAATAACCTCTTTGTTGGCTGGATCAATGAAAGCTGCATTTGATGGTAAAAGGCAAGTTTTCACACTTTCATTCAAGCCCCCAAGAGAACCTGGAACATAATCCAACTGCGGTGCTAACAGCCGACAGCATCTCTTCTACCGCTGGGAACACTACTAAAAAGCTCTGTTGTCGGTGAGTGAACTGAATAACAGCTGAACGGCAACCAGACACCAAGAAAACTTTGAAAGAAGCCAACTGAGAGGTCATTCGTTGGGCCTAGGTCCATCTGTTCCTCTGGAAATGGGATTTGTGGACCAAAGAGCTAGCATTCAAGTTTGTACTGTACGCGATTCCTCAGTTAAAATATACCATGGCAACTGAAATCTGAACCGTGTTACTGGGGGACGGGTGTTAGTTACCTAAAAATTGTGGTAATGAACGCGTGCATTTGGAACCAGGCAAAAAAACAAGGTGCTGAAAACGGGGAGACTAAAATACACAGTGACCTTTGCCCCAGTGAGCCCCAGAACTCTGAGCAATTAGGCCTCTACCACCCGAGATTCTCTCTCAGGAAGCTGGAACAGTAGGGTGTTCTCCCCCAAAACAGGGGAATAAACCAAGAAAAAACAAAAACGTGGGCTATAGGAAACAGGAAATCCAACAAAGGAGGTAAAAGAAATTCCCAGAATGGCAGAGGGAAATTTTAGGATGCAGATGTGAAACTTGTCTAGACTGGAACAGGTCACAAGCTGTGAGTGAAGCTTCCCTAAAATATCAGGAACTTTCCTGTTGCTTCTCATGGTCCTAAAAGGGTGACAAGCACTTAATAAAAAAAAAGGGGGATGGGGGTGGGGGGGGTGGGGCGGTAGAGCTTATTCCAGGGAAAACAAAATGATCACAGTATATACGTACTGTAAGACTCAGCAGGGCTTCCCCGGTGGCCCGTGGGCCGTGGCCGCTGAGCCTGCGCGTCCGGAAAAGAGCAGCTCAGTGATATTTTTAAAATACTCTCAATTTTGATCTTACCACAATTAAGACCGAATTATACAGCAAAGGTGGGAGGTTAGGGTCTGTGTATGATAACAGTGTCAGACTAGAACTAAACATCATTTCTCACTATGGGACATCAAGAGCTAAACACTGAAAGGGCCAAATAGTAATACAAATACCGAAAGAAAAGTGGTTGCCCCAGGAAAGAGGGAAATGATGGTGGGAGATCCCTGTTCCATAGAAGCCTTGTTGAATCACTTGACCACTTTATTATGCATACGTGCAACCTTAATGAAAATAGCTTGGATGGGGGGAGAGTAAAAAAAAAAAAAAAAAAAAAGGCAACATCTAATAACGCCCAAGAGAAACAGGCCAGAGTTCTCACCAGCCTGTGTCCCTGGCCCACAGCAGCTATTACCATACATGGAAATACAGATCCCCTCTGGCCTCTTACTAGCTCTAATGGGGTTCCTCTTCCCCAGATCTAGCTGCTCTTCCTAGAGAAACACATCCTTGGTTCAAGTACTTCCTCAGCTGTCCTCTCCTGGGCCAAGGGGGAAAGTCCTGGGGAGAGTCCCTACTCTCCATTTAATCACTGGGCAAAGACAGGATCTGGGTTTGTGTGAGGTCACGTAGCACCAGGAAAGGAAGCCAGCACCAAAACTCAGAGGGTCTCCTGCAGGACCCTTGGTTCTGGGCTTACTGTTAGGTTCCTCTTTACCCCAGGCCCCCTTCTCCTTCCTCAAATAGTCACATGGCTACCTTCAGCTAGCCTGGGGCTGTCCATTCTCTTTATTTTGGCTGCACCGGGTCTTAGTTGCATGGCACACGGGGTCTTTAGCTGTGGCATGTGGGATCTAGTTCCCCGACCAGGGATCGAACCCGGGCCCCCTTCATTGGGAGCGCGGTGTCTTACCCACTGGACCACCAGGGAAGTCCCTGTCCGTTCTCTTAAGATTAGGAAAGATACAGTTCAGTATCTTTCATCAGCTACAAAATAATGTTAGGAACTACTGCAAAAGGTCTTGAGAATTAAATGTATATAAAAAGCTTAGTGCAGTGCCTGACATGAAATGGCGAACATCTACTAAGTGAATCCATGGCAGGTACGCAACCAGTGGTCCAATTTCTCAGGCACAGGTCAGGCAAGCATAACCTTATCCTTGTTGCAGTCTGGCTTCTACAAAGCATCTTGCTAAAAGTCTAAGGACAGGGCCCATCAATCTAGTTGGCAAAGCCATGCACTTTTGCTTAACTGTCCTGATCAAGCCTGAAAGAGATAATGGGTCAAGACTGAAGAATCCGACACTGAGAATTTTTAAATGAAGCCGAGCTACACACACGAAACACGAACACTCATTTTAGCATTCTCTCTAATAGCAAAGCTACAAATAATCTAACTAAGGGTCTAGTAAGACAAACTAACCCATTCAAACAGGAAAACTTTGTGGCCGTTAAAGACAATGAGTAGATACGTGTTAACATGGAAATGTCCAGGATGTGCTGGTAAAAAATACCCAACAGTTAGAAACGCCCCATGGAGGAACGTCATGTATATTCTGGGATCACAAGAAACGCACCAGGGAGGAGTGGGGAACTTTAAGCTAGAGGGCAGTTCTCACTTGTTAAGATACCACATTCTCCTAAGAATTGCATAAGGCTGACTGATCGGGAGCTCGGATGCTTCAAATGTATGAACAAAACCAATGAGACATGTTTTCTAAAAACGGTAGGCTTTTTTATTCAGTTAAGAGGTAGACAGATGAACATGGAAGGCTGGCCCATTTAACTCACCCAAAGTTCATATTCCACTGCATTCATCCATCCCGCGCTTCCAGAAATCTTAAAGAAATAACCAAGACTGCCAGAAGGATTTTTCTTCCTACTTCTTCTTAGCAATCATAATCTGTGAACTGCCTGCAAAGAAGTTACTACTAACTTAAATTTTCACCGTGTCCAAAGAACCTTGTCCTCGTAAGGAAGAAGTTCACGTATGCCAACAGAACCTGCCACTGCCGACAGGAGGGCAGGGTACAAATGACTATTTTTCTAAGAGACTACAAGGGAAGCTTCGGTTACGGTGTGTGCTGTTAAGTCCCTGTGCGTGTTGGGGCAGAAGCTGGTGAAACCAACGAAGCAGAGCACACTGTCAAACGGCTCTGAATGGTCGTTTTAAAACGACACAAAACAAACAAACGAACAAAAATCACAAGTTATCTTCGGAGACAACATTAAAACATAATGGAATTGAAGCCTGATACAAAAAGTAGAGAAATATATACAGGAATTCACAGCCCAGAAGGAAAAGGAACCTCAACAGGAACCAGTGGAAACCTGGCTACTTTACATAGCTAATCTTGAGACAAGTCATATTTAGCACAAAAGCAATTATAGCACAAGTAACGCTTCCCTCCCACAGCTCCCAAACTTTAAAGAGACTCCTGTCAGTCTTCTATAACACTGTAATTCATTCTTCAAAGGAACAGGAATGTGTACGGTGGTCCCAAACACTGACCCGAATTTTCATCTCAAACAGCCTCACACTCTGAGGATGACATATTTGAAGACTGCCATGATAGCAGCACTGATAACGCCAGAAATGGGGACTGTGACAAACCAGGCCATAAAAATGTTGCGGAAGAGTCGCCAATCAACAGCCTTTTTGGATCGGAGCCAGCCAACGGACACAACAGAGCCCACCTATGGGAGAAAACAATCAAGGAAACTGGTTACTGAAGTGCCAGTGGCATTTTGTTAAACAGACCCGTGATTTTCAGGTAGGTAAGGAGCCCCAGACTGCCGGACCGATCCACGAAAGCCGGCTTGTAACAAGACGAAGGGCAGTATAAAATCCAGTCACGGAATCTGTGCTAACTGGGGTAAAAGAGGGAAAGAAAACTCCTTTTCCCTTCTGAGCTGCTGGAATGTAATGAGCTACATTAAGAATAATGACAACTGCTTTAATAATAGATTCCTTTAAGTTTTAGGTTCCCCAAAGATTCTAGAGGGAGGCTGCTATCAGACCCAATAGCCAATCACCCGTAGATCTCTCCGGAAGAAAAGGAATGACTCAAAGGCTCCATGATGAACTAACTTAAAAATTCCCTTAAGGAAGCCAGCTTCTTCCTTTCCCTACAGTTACCCTATGGTTATTAGATGGTCATCAAGCCACCTTAGGACTCAGTAAGTTTCTCAGGACTTCAATCCTGAGATGCTCTGAATATATGCTTGCTTCAAATAAACTGCCCTTCAACAAGCCTCACAGACTTGCTACCTCTATAAAAAGGGGCTCTTGCGCCGTTTGGGGAGAAAATATACTATCTGCTTAAATAAAAGCAACAGACGCTAGAAACTGCACAACGTGTCTTTACATTCTTAGAGTCAACTCGTCCTAAACTTGTGAACTCTTCAAGACTCCCACGGTGTAACACCAAATCATCAAAGGAAAAAAACCAAAAAACAAAAAGAAAAAAATACCTCTCGACGTATCTACCAAAACCACTCAAAAGACACAGTACCTCTCCGTTACACTTACTTTACAATGTGTTGTACTGATGGGAAGGCCAATATTCGATGCAATCACCACAGTGAGGGCAGATGCCAGTTCAATACTGAAGCCGCTGTGGACACAGACAGATCACTTGTCAAGAATGGAACTTAAATTTTGGTAAGTTAGCACTACCCCAAAGTTCACACAATCTTGCTGTGCTCTATCCGGTGACGAAAACTCCACCAACATCTTTAGTTTGCTCTAACTCCTGAAATCTGCTTTAAATCAGGCCATGAGACTGCTCTTCTCTTTTCCAGCATTTGAGGTTTTAAGGTCTTCTGGAAGCCCATTCTTAAAGCTTGCACTTTTACTTTGAATCTGGTAAACATCAGTGTTGGCTCCGTAAAGACAGAGATAAAAGCCAAATGTACATAGCTAGTAAGCCTTAGCACACACATCTTTCTCAGAAGTTATTCTGTTAAAAAGAGTCCACCGGAGTTGAACAGATAAATTATGTTTAAGGGCCAGACGATAAGGAAAATCTAAAAAGTTCACACCAAAGAGAGAGGAACGTCGGGAACTTATACAAACTTGGTTACTTTATGGAGTACCACGGCACAGTATTACGTATCTTAAGAAAATGAGCATTAACCTAATAAGACCTGCTTTACCAACTTACCTAGAGGGTGTGATTGGTGTCAGATCTTTCCCCATGGTCTGGATAACTCTCCTTCCCCAAACCCATAGACCAATACAGATACCAACACCACCATAGAGCAGAAGCCATATTGGTGTTGCTACTTTTGAGGAAACGTCTCCCGTGTCATAAACCAGGTACAAAGCAACCAGAGGACCGATGGCATTGCTGAAAGAAAAAGAGGGCAGGGATGATTTTTCAGGCAAAACTAAAACTTGGCAAGAATCTAGCTGTTAACTGATCTACTAAGTTTTCTAAAGCAAAGCTTTCATTAGAAACTGGTCTTTCTTTCAAAGGGAATAAATGGAACCCCAACACACACAACAGAAGAAAATGAGAGCTCTTCTCAGAGGGGAAACGCCACGCATCTGGTGGCCTGTCTTCCTACAGGCCCAACTAAAGCAAATTTTGGGTTCCAATGAACAGGTGACAAACCACAGAAATAGGATTAACCACCTACAAATTCATTCTAGGGGACAGTGATTCTATCAAAGAACTGGCTCCCATCTCGATAAAAGGCTTCTCTGTGGAAGATGTATGTGTTTATCACCTACGGAAACAAACATATTCTTTGTAATCTCTGAAGAAAAAATTTTTCTTCCTGTTTTTTTAAGTCAATTAATTGCTATTACCTCACCCTTTCTACATTATTCAGTGTCCCACGGGTGGTATAAGTACCAAGGCCACAAGCAGAGCCTTATGAAGGGATTCGGCGGCATAAAAACAGCACGAGCAGTGCCAAGAACCATCATCGACTGACCTGACGTCATTGCCACCATGGGCGAACGACCCAAAGCAGGCCGTGAGGATCTGCAGGAACTGGAAGAGGAGAGACACTTCTGGTTTGTCCTGGTCACACCATTCTTCTAGAGAGCTGGTGCTTCCTTTTCTGTCACCCAGACCCATCTCGGCCTTGACACTCATGTCGATCTCGGATGCCGAGTGAATATCAGACACGGCGTTGCAGTAACTGGTGTAACTGTCCATTCGAATTCGCTTCTTGCCGTCTCCGTTAGGCCACGTCAGCTTCTCCATCTCTTCACCCTTCTGTTCACCTTCTTTGGCACGGAATGAATCCAGGGGCATGCCACAAATTGCCATGGTATAGGAAGTGTAGCTATTGTTGCGCCTCAAGGGTTTGTCGCCAGAGTCTCCCATGCAGTCGCCCACCTTGGCAAGATGGAGCTTGTGGAGCAGCTCTTTGTACAAGCCGGAGTCCTTATGCACCGTGTGATACTGGTAGTGGCCGCTGGAGTTTATCTGGTTACTGACAGCTTGATTGAACTGAACTAGGTTCCCATCAGGCAACTGCACTGCACCTGGCCAAGACCGAAAGGTTACACTCAGTGCCCAGAGCATCAAGTCCGAACAGAGCCTTGCAGCAGTACTGCTGACAAAGGGAAACTCGCCTTTCCCCACCCGAGGAGGAGTCCACTCACCGTTCATGGTGCCATCTATGCTGGTTTCCTCTTTCAGGTCCACGCTGGGAAGCCTCTCTCGCTCTGGAGCTTCCTCCAGGTCTCCAAGTTTGAACGAGACCGTTCTCTCCTCCACTGCAGCCCGCAGGGGCCCAGTGGCTGCTGACCCTACCTCTGAGACGGGATTCCTGGTTTCTGTATCACTGAGAGACAACTTTGTTTCTTCACGGTCTTCTTTCAAGCTGTTCTTTTTTTCCATCAAGGGGCTTTCAGAAGGACTAGACTTGATTTCTCCTAGAAAAGAAGGATGTTTTTGTTTGGTTTTGACCAAACTAACTTGCTCTACATTTCCCCTTTCCCTCACTTCAAAAAAAAAAAAAAAATCCTTCTCAAAATAAGACCACATGTAAACTTCAGTGAAAATTCAGGATAATTTTCCTGTCTGCTTTATTTGCCGTATCGCTTAATCTCTCACTTGGGAAGAAACCAGCGATACAAATGCAGAACACCCTATTACTAGGGGTTGCAAAGTTTTTTTCAGTGAAGGGCCAGATGGTAAAAATCTTTTAGGCTCTGTGGACTCTGCTATAAATTCTTGTTCTTTATAGAACCCTTCACAAATGTAGAAACCGTCCTGAGCTTCCTGCTGACCCCTTCTTGAGGAGAAAGGAGCTCAAGCACGGGGCTGACAGATAACTAAAAATTCTGACTGCATCTAGTGCACGTCCTTTTTAAAAACTGGCCCCAAATTTCAGTCTGTGAGTTCAAGCAAAATGACACAGCTCAACGCAGGCAACTGAAGGTGACTTGAATTTCCACCTCTAGAAAACAAAGACATGCGCCTTATGGTTCAAGGTTCCACGACCAGGTGGGAACGTTTTCTGCCTTTGTACCAATGCCCAGTCTGTTTCCGTGTTCACTCGGGAATCCCGGTCAAGCTACCAACCAGGGTACAGAACATTAGCAAGACCTGTCTCATCTTCTCCCAGACTGAGGGAGAATCAAGGTCACGAAGTCCTGAAGGCCGCCAGACTAGCGCAGAGCCTCTCGGAGGTTCCTGAACACAGCTGCATGACGCAGCACTCTCCCGGTGCCACTGCAGTCCGTGCAGCCCTGCGCTCTTCAAAGAACAAACTTACGTCACCACCCGAGCATTTGCAGATGAAAAGGGCGGAAAAAGATCGTCCCAAGAGAGTTCAAGTAGTAAGGGAAGGAATACGAGATTTAATTAAGACCTATACTAACCAAAATGTATGCCATATTTGATTATACTGAAATACTACATACACTAATGGTCTAAATGATCCCTTCATGACACCCGAAAATGTCTACCTCTGGAATCTGTGCTCCAATTCTGAAAATGAACCAAATCTGAAGTCAGATAATAGAGTAGCATAGCTCTGAGTATCTGAATCTGAAGGCGTTGGTTTTGGTAAATGTTTCCTGTGAAAATACTTCATACCTACCTTTTATTTTCATTAAGGTATCCTCATCCTTCTCAATTAATGTAGACTACAACTTCTCTGTATTTATCTAGCATGTCACTGGCAAGTGATCAAGGTACAGTAAAAAAAAAAAAGAAAAAATAGATTAAGTGCCTAGCTTGTCTGGCGGCCCAAATAAGGTCAAATAGGCCTTATGGCTAGCTCTCAGGTCATTTTAAGTTAATAAGAACGTAGTTTGGACAATAAACCTACATCCGCAAATTGCCATGTAAATTTTCTGGCTTTACCAATCTATCCAAGTAGCAGATTTGTACAGACGGCTACACACAAAGAAGCAAGCACAGCATCACTAGTTAAGATTTTCTGCTACAACGTGTTACTTACGTTCAATTTTCCTCTTCATCCTGGGACATACAAAGAACCAGACGATAAGGGCACAGAAAACTGCGCATCCCACCGAGATGAGGATGGTACCCCACAGAGGAAGTTTGTCAAAGCCCAGCACTAGGAGATAAAACGGTGCATCTTGAAAACCCCAGGGCAACTGCCCCCCTGTAATAATGTGTCAACCCTCCTCTGGGGACTCTGGGGTTCCCCAAGCCAGCCCATCACCCTTTATAGCTGTTGCCAGCCTTAGGTCCACGGGATTTACTGTGTTCGTGGCTATACAAATTTGGGAGAAAAATCCCAGAGCAGGTGAAATCCACACCAGTCTGGCCTACTTTAAACACCTGCTAGACTGACATCTCCCAAGCTCCTTCACATACTAGGCTTTTTCCTTTCTTTGCTTCAGAAGACAGATTACCACACTGAGCAACTGCAACGAGCTATGAAAATAAACGGAAGCTTCCCACTGCCCAGCCTCCAGATGGGAGCGGCCACACCTTATGTTTGCACATAAGATTTTAACGTTAGAAAAGGAAAGTGCCCCAGTCGTCACATTTCTCATACTGATATAATTAGTTCTCTGTGGAAGTTATCACATCCACTGTACGAGCAAAATCCTTTAGAGCTAGATTATCCCTTAGGACGCGTTATCAACCTAAGATACATTTATCTATCAAGGGATAAGAAGAGTTCAAAGGGCTGCCTTTCACAAAAAGAAAATAGTAGAGTGGTCATCACACTAACAGGCCACATCTTAAACAGAGACATGCCTCCTGCTCGCATGGCTCAGGGACCAGTAACTAGTCACCTGGTTATCACTCAAACGCCAACGGCCTCCAAGCCACTCGTCTACATTTAATGACCGAAGCAAAGCACTAGAGAACACTACTTAAACCTAAAGGATGTTATAATGACCTGTGGTTTATCCAAGAACAGCTTAGTTACTTGGGGTTGTTCTGCATGTTAGGAATTACTTATAAAATGGAAATTCTATTGTTCCTCAAAATGATCGGTATTTAAAAATCAGAGATAAATCGAGGCCCCTTCAAAACCAAAGTTCTGTGATGACTAAATCTTTCCATTTTAATTCCTGCTATCAATTCTAATCATGCAGTTAGTCACACAAACTAAAATATACATGAAATTTAATCAATCTCTGTATCACAATTTAAATTTGCCTACGTTCCAAGCCAAAAAAGGAAAATGAGACTGGTTCTTTCTTGTAAATGATCGACCAAAGGACAGGACAAAAATACCCACGTTCCCTTTTCAAAGACGACTGAAAATGCAAGTTTCTGATTTCACTGAACTATGAGCTTTGCTGCTACCACATAAAACATCAGTGCTTAGAGCCTCACGGAGCCTTTTTTAGTTTAACATGAAGAAGCCAATTTAAAACAGAATGGAAAGGCAGCAGGCAAGCTTTCCTCTGCCTGTAGCATTTGGTAAGGAGGCTGGTATCCCCTAAATAAGATCAATATCCTCATCAAGTTGCCTGATTTCTTTCCTGATTATTCTAACAAAGACGTGGTTAAAAATACTTAGCTAACTCCAATTTTGGTCAGTGACTTATTACTTCAGTGAGGTTTACAAAGCAAGTTACAATCCATCAGTCAGAAATGAAATCAGTTTGGTGGGCCACAATGAGCATTTTAAAAAGCTAAAAAGAATACTTGCAAATATGACTGCATAGCACACAGTGAGGTTAAGTAGCTTCAACATACTATTCCAGTTCTCTTTCCCTCCCCCCCTCCCTCCCTAAGTATGTGTGTGCTGGGCAGCAAGGTACAACGTCTTTCTTCCAGTGTGTCACAACAGTCAAAAGATTGAAAGCCACTGACCTGACGGATCAAAGGCCATCAGGCCAAATGAACCTAGACAGGAACACTGACTGATCAAGACATGTACTATCCTGTCTGACAAGTTACAGGTTATCAATCTTTTTCAATTGCTAAATGAAACACGTATCACAATTTAATCCATGCTTTGCCTTCGTTCCAACATAAAAGTAATCAACATTTCAATCTTTATATTCTCACAAATATTTTTCCTCTTAGCTGCATGAATTCTTCTTCCAAGTGCACTTAGGGCAGGTGTTAAACATCCCAACTCTTCTCATTCAAGCAGATTCAGGGGAGTAAATTTAGAAACAAAAAGGAGCTCCACTTGGGAGAGAAAAATGAGAATATCCAGCAAACCAGTCCTAAATGACTGATTATCGAAGACCAAGTATAACTAATGACTCTTCAGTAGTCGAGGTAACATCAATTCCGGTATTTTTAGCATAGATAGGAAAGAGGGAGGGAGAAGATCAAATTATCGGTGGATCCTGTGAAGACTAAAGAGTAAAGGTCTGTAGTGATTTAGAATCTGAGCAGGTCTCTTTGGTTGAAAAACTATCTAGGTTAACTCAGCATACACTAGCCTGCAGCCTTCTGAAATGGGCGCAGGCCAGCCACCTTCTAGGAGATTTCAGCCCTGTAAACAAAAAGGGGTAAATTGGGCATTTAATGCAAGTTTTAGAAACAACTTTAAATTCACATTTAAATATTCTGATATGTACTTACAAGGTGCTCCAGTGTACATGATGGAAAAGAGGTTGATTCCGACTGTGCAGGCATAGAACACTGGCAAAGCTCGCAACCCGTTAGGAACTGGATCTGCCTGTAAAATACCATCATCATTAAGCTCAAGATCTTAAAAGCTGTAAAAACTTAACCCATTTCCATAGAACCTTATCAAAGGGCAGCTTCAGGAATTAGTTCCAATAACTATCTCCCCATAGTAGCTTCCAAGGCCAAATGGTCTTTTCCTACATTTGCTCCTGGAAGTTCCCCTACCAAGGCTGATCTCATCTTCTACATCCATCTGAATTTAAGTTTGTGTTTGCTTTAATGTTTGGGGGTTGGTTAGGTTTTTGTTGCCGTTATTTTTTTTTTTTTTTTTTTTTTTTGGCTTCGTTGCATCTTTTGTTGCTGCGCTTGGGTTTTCTCCAGTTGTGTCGAGCGGGGGCTACTCTTTGTTGTGGTGTGCGGGCTTCTCATTGCGGTGGCTCCTCTTGTTGCACAGCATGGGCTCTAGACATGAGGGCTTCAGGAGTTGTGGCACGCAGGCTCAGTAGTTGTGGCTCACAGGCTCTAGAGCACAGGCTCAGTAGTTGTGGCGCACGGGCTTAGCTGCTCCGTGGCATATGGGATCTTCCCGGACCAGGGCTCAAACCCGTGTCTCCTGCATTGGCAGGCAGATTCTTAACCACTGCGCCACCAGGGAAGTCCCTGTTGCTGTTATTCTTAACAAGGCTACCTATTACTAGTGACTGGTGATGTCCTGAATAATCAGTTTCAACCCCCAGTGCTCTAAGGTACCTCATGTCCAGATAAAATCTGAGCACACACCTGAAAATGTACTATGTAAGAGAGATCAAGAAACAGACTATGAGATACTACATTTCTTACCTGACTTTATACCTGCAAAAGAAAACATGTAGTAGAGTATGCCAGCAACAACCATCTTATCTAGACGTTTGATAAATATGCCACAACTAGTGATCTACCAAAGTGCTAAGATAAAAGTCAATCGTACACTAGGTCACCTCCTCATTTAACAGACCGTGCCAAGCACTAAAATATGGGAGTGAATGAGACAAAGTTCCTGCTCTCACAGAACTGACACTTACATTCTAGTACAGAATCACGCTATGAAGAAAAAAGAAGGGGAAGGAGGCCGTGATGGAAGGAGGCGCACACTTTAATTCTTGGGGGTGGTGCGGGAGATACTCCAAAGACCATCAGTGGAACAAAGACACAAATGTGTTAGGTCAACAAGCCATAAGCCAGGTACACACGCAGGGGTAGAAAAAGAGCAGCCAGAGAGCAGGCTACCTGGAGGGCAGAATATCCCAGAGACATCAGAAAGTACAAAGACCCTGAGGCAAACACTTGAATTGTCTGAGGAACAGCAAGGAGGCCAGTGTGACTGGAAACAAGAGTTAAAAACAAGAGCACAGATCTGAATACGTGGGAAGGCTAAACTTTAAAGATGTGGTTAGCCCAAAGGTTTAATGCTATCTTGAATCACAATCCAATGGAAAATCTTGGGGAGGAATAGACAAGGAGAAGAATCAAATACATCAGAAGAGTGAGGTAATGGCTTAAGATCAAGGAAACGGAAAGTAGAGGTGCCATTCCAAATCAGCAGAGATGGGCCCTCGACAAAAACCACTCCGAATATTACCTTCCCTATCCGTAGTTTAAGAGAATGCTACAGGTAGGGAACTGGTCAAAACAAAAATAGCCAATAAAACCTAAGCATCAGGGCTTCCCTGGTGGCGCAGTGGTTAAGAATCCACCTGCCAATGCAGGGGACACAGGTTCAAGCCCTGGTCCGGGAAGATCCCACATGCCGCAGAGCAACTAAGCCTATGCGCCACAACTACTGAGCCTGCGCTCTAGAGCCCACGAGCCATAACTACTGAGCCCGCATGCCATAACTACTGAAGCCTGCGCGCCTAGAGTCTGTGCTCCGCAACAAGAGAAGCCACTGCAATGAGAAGCCCGCAGACGACAACGAAGAGTAGCCCCCGCTCACTACGAGTAGAGAAAGCCCACGTGCAGCAACAAAGACCCAACGCAACAAAAAATTAATTAATTAATATAAAAAAAAAAACTCATCATCTCTGAGTAACTCAACCATGCGGGTCCCACCCCAAGGGTAGTCGGTAAAGTTATGAACCAACCTGAGGTGTATATACATTTTTCTTCTAAGAACTATCTGTGCTTTTAAGAAATTCTCCAAGGAACCTAACACCACCCCCCGAAATCAAAATCCATAAGGGTTCTAGACATTTGTGGGGGCTTCTCTTTCTCCCTTTTGCTGCCTCCAAATTCCTCTTAGCCACTCCCCAAGGAGGTAACCAGGGCTAACACTTTATTGAATGTTACCACCGTATGACTCACCTAACACTTAAAACTTTACCTATAAGTATATATCTCATCATCCAGTTATATGGGATGGGACAGGGGGTCTTCATAACCCATTTTCAACCATAATAGTTCATTTTTTATACATCGGACATTCCAGTAAACTAAAGAAAAAAGTTCCTAAGTTTGAAAAGATGCCCTAGATATATTTAATGAGATTCCTGACAGAAGGGAGAATGCTGAAAGGCCCACTTTCTTTGACTAGAATTTAAACACTCAACAGGAAAACTTCCTTTTCCCCCATTCCTTGTTTATTGTCCCAATCCTTAACCTCCACTCTGCTTTTTCCTACTGGACTACCCAACACCCTTGGAACATTCAGAAAATTGAAAATTTTTAAAAGCACTTTTAATGTTAATTTCCAAAACAGAATCTTTAGTTGGAAAGTATCTTAATGGTCAAATATTTAGATTTTAACAGCCAAGACCACCAAAGGTTACTAGTGTAAAGATGTTTTCTTGAGACTTAAAATCTAACAGTAACCAGAAATACTCAGCCTCATCACCTAAAAATTCATCTGTTATTGGTAGATTAAACACAAGAGTATGTGCCTGCCTGTGTGTGTGTGTGTGTGTGTGTGCGGGTAGATTCTCAAAGTCCATATTGAATAGTTTTAAACACTATTCCAATCATTCTTTTTTTTTTTAATATTTATTTATTTATTTTGGCTGTGCCGGATCTTAGTTGCGGCACACAGGATCTCTTAGTTGTGGCATGCGGACTTCTTAGTTGCGACATGCGAACTCTTTAGTTGCAGCATGCGTGCGTGATCTAGTCCCCTGACCACGGATTGAACCCGGGCCCCCTGCACTGGGAGCACAGAGTCTTACCCACTGGACGGACCACCAGGGAAGACCTATTCCAATCATTCTTGATCATGTCCATCCTCATACCCCATGAGGAATATATAATCAAGAAGTTCATATATCTAACTTAAGGTCTCTAACTGAGGATAAAAATGCCTGGCATGCGTTCCCCAAATGAGAGTTCTGGGGACCTGAAAATCCCACTTTGCACCTGAAAGCATGACCATTCCTCCTCCAGAAAAGAAGTTTGTTTTGGCTTGAGACACACAAAGCCTCTCCAGAATCGGAACAATCTGTCTCTCAATAATCCACAAAGACCCTGTGTAAACCTTTATGAGCACAAATCCATAACAGGGGATCCCAGCAATCCTCCTGCTTCTCTGGTAAGGAGCAAGCTATACAGCTCTAAAAGGACGAAGAGTTCTGATCCCCGACTACTACTAAGCCTCAAATGGAAGCATCACATTATCACATTCCACAGCTGTGGGGAGTAGGAGGGTAGGTGCTATTCACTACCCGCTTGCTAAATAAGACACTGCCAAACTTTGAGTCCGTTAACATCAACCGTTTACTCTCAAATTATACCAAGCTATAGAGGTTTCAAGTTTTCAAAGTGTTACGCTGCTATCTTTTGCTAGACGCAGGCCATGGTAAATACTGATTAGTGAGTCACTTTACCAGTTACTGAATTTCTATAGAAAAGTACGTATCCTTCCCTAGAGAAGCTAAGAACTAGACCAAACAAATGGCTCTGAATACATTCTTACCCCTTGGGATTAAGCTACCTATCTCCCTTCACTCAGATTTCTTCAGTTCAGAAGAATTTTTAAGAACTTACAATGGACCGTTAAGAGCCATTCACCTCAGGAAAAGGACAACTTTGTTTCCTGAGAAAAAAGCATTTATTCTTACTGTAACTCAGTCCAACGACAACATCCCTTGTTGTCTACATTTATTTTGGAGCCAGCATCAGACTTCTTGATTAGAAAAAAATGCTATCAGGTCCCTCAAAAGGGATTTTCAAATGGACAGGAAATTAAATGGCTGTCTGGAATTTTTTTTTTTTTTTTTGCCAAGAAAAACAAAACGAGAATTACCTTTACTGGTTCCTTTTTACCTATTCTGAGCTATTAGAGTCAAGTCACTGTGAGAGGTAGGGTGTCCACCATGAAGCTTACAAGCTGGTTTCGATAATCAACACTCTACAAATAACTATGTGGGGACCCAAACGACTCCACTTTAAGTGGCAGCTAAGAAAAAGTCACCCAGGACACTGTGATCTGTTGAACCCTAAGCTTACAATGCAGACTGGCCTGCATATGATGGTGATTTGAGGTAGTAATCTGCATACAGGTAAACAAAGCCACTCCAAATACATTTCCTTAATTTTTTCTTTCAGTCTCGGCACACTCTAGTGTTCAATTTTTCCTTCCCAAATGACTTCTTGGGTATTGAAAACCTGCTTCTTTCAGAAAATTCAACATACGAGAGGTATACAAAACGAAGAATTTTTCTAACTTTCCAAGGCCACACTCCTACACACCGATCACATTTGCAATAATGCCATCGGTTTGAACACCACTGACTGTAACTCAGTACAGGTCATGGGGGGAGAGAAAGATTACCTTATGGAGGATGAATGCACGAACAAGGAAGAATAAAATTCCAGACATAATACCAGAAAGCAGCGGTGAGACGAACCAAGACATCACTGGAATAGAACACATTAAGAAAAAAATGTCAACTAATGGAAACCAGGAACCAAAACACACTTTAAATTTTAGTCCTCTCTTTTCAAAACTTTAGCCCGTCCCTCCAATTTTACACCATTTTCTCCCATACACAACGCCATGGTAACACGACAAGAAGAATAAAAAGCCTTTTAGAATTAAACATACCAATTTTTATCAGTTCTGACCACATGACCCCCTCCTGCCCCTTCGCCACCAGGGAGAAACCAATGGTTGCACCAACGATACAATGGGTTCCAGAAATGGGAAGCTTCAAAAACGAAGCCACTAGTTGCCACACAGCAGAACCTGAAACACATCAAGTTTTATTAAGTACGTGACAGAAGTGACAAATTCCATTATGTATGCAGTGCATATTACTGAATGTAATAATCTGAATCAAGGCAGAGCACAAGAATGGAACTACCCATGATAAGAATTTCCTCACCCGCCACTATCAGGACAATACGAATAAAAAACTTACCAAACATCGCACTGACAGAGCCGGCCATCAGCAGCTCTTGTGTCGAGTTGTACATCTCCACGTCAATCAAGCCCTTCCTGATGGTTTCGCTCACTTTGGCCCCCAGCAGGACGGAGCCCACTGTCTCAAAGATACTAGCTAGGATGCAGGCTTGCTTCAGGGTCACTACACCTGATCCCACGGCTGTACCAAACGAATTTGCTACATCATTGGCTCCCACGGAGAATGCCAGGACAAATGCAATAATGAAGCCCAGGACGAGCATCCATAGGTAGTCCACCAATGGACCAGAAGCGGCAGTAGCAGCAATAGCAGTGGCAATCAGCGTTGCCATGGTAGATGCCATTCTCTAGAGTAGTGGTTCTTTAATTAATCAGAGAATTACTGAGCGGTTTTCGAGATGTGTAAACAGAATATGAGGTATCAAAAATGCTATAATAAATAATATATATTATATAAAATTAAATACTGTAAACTACGGCACAGAAACCGAGCTGGGGAGTTACTGCTATACGCTGCGTATGGGCATCTGTTGTCTGGGGTTTCTTTGGCTCTGGAGGACTAGAAGCACGGAGCAGAATTCCATGGCGGAGAAGAGAAAGGACGCAAGTTCATCCTGGAAGGGGGGGATGGATAACAATAGCAGCGCGCCCTTGCGGTCCCGCACCCCGCGACGGCCCACCGGGACTGGGGGCCCCGGCCGTGCCCGCCGCCCGCGATCCGGTGTCCCGCACCCCAAGCAGAACGCGCCGGGCGGCGGGCACGTGGCGCAGGGGACCACCTCGGCCCGCGCGCGCCCAGCCCGGCCCCCGCGCCGCCGGCCCGCGCGCGCCCTCCCCGCGAAAAGCGGAAAAGAGCCGTTCCCGCGCGCGCCTCCCGGGGACCGCCAAAAAGGCCCGCGGGCGGGCGGACGGGGTGGCACGGGGTGGGGTGGGGGAGGGAGGCGGGTAGCGCCGAAAGCAGAACCCCACCGCGCCGCCGGCCCCGGCCCAGCCGACCAGCCCCCGCGCCACCGCGTCCGCGCCGGGCCCCGGGGAGAAGAAAGAGCCTTTCCAAGGTGGCGCCGCCACTCACCAAAGGAAACGAGGGGCCGAGCGGGAGACGAGGTCCAGGCTGCGGCGGCGGGCTAGGGCCACGGACGCACGCACCTGCTGTCGGCGAGCACACGGCCTGGCCTAGGGCGGAGGCTCTGGGGATGGCTCGGCGGGGCTGGCAACCCACCCAGGAAGCAGCCGCGGACGCCTCAGCAGCCGAGAAGGAAAAAGCACTCAGCACGCGACGGCAGCCATCACTCCAGCAGCGCACTCCGCCGGCCTCTACTTATAGCCGTCGCCGCGCACCGCGTGACCGGCCGCGCCTCGCGCCGCCCAGGAGCCCCGCCCCCAGGATGACGCAGCCCCAGCCAACCCGGCGGCCCGGCCGGAAGAGCCCGACCGCGGCGATCATTGGCCCGCCCAGCGCCGGCGGCCACGCCCCCAGAGGGGAGCCTGTCCACGTGGGGAGGGCCGGTCCCCTCCCTGCGGCCTTGCCCTGGTGTCCTGGCACCTTCTGGCCGCCCCTGCTGGTTAGCGGCGGAGGCCGCGGGGCACCCTCACCCTGCCGCTGGAGGTCGTCAAGCGGGGATTGTAGAGGCCGCGGCCAAGGTCATAGTTCTTCCCGCGCGAGCCCAGTTTTACGGAGCTGGCCGCGCCTCAAGCCGCACTTTCAGCGCCCTTGCGACCTGCCGCATCCGGAGGCCACACCTGGCCGAGTTCCCTCCCTCCCGTCCTCCCGGTGACGCTGCAGGAGAGCTCGCGCTCCGGGGCTCCGAATCCATTCCCGGCACGTTGTCGCACCTGTGACTTGCCCTTGGCCAGACAGGCACTGTCCCTCGCCGGGGGAGGGAAAGGGCTCACGTGGTCGCTTTACTCCAGCAGTCATGCACTTGGGTGAAAACAGACTGAGCAGTCACGAGAACCAGGTCGTCGCCCAGTTATGGCGCAGAGCCCCAGGGCGGCTGCGAGTCGTCAGTTTCCCCGTGGCAGAGCTGCGTTTTCTGCGCCGCAGCTGTGGCGCGTGGGGAAGGACACTGCTCCGGATTCAAATCCTAACTCCTGCTCGCTGCAGCGTGTCACCTTGAGCGACTTCCAGATCTCTCTGACTGCGCTCTCAGGAATGTAAATTGTTAACAATCCCTCCCTACCTGGTAGCGGGGATTAAGTGAGTTAACGTGTGTGAATGTGACTAGAACTCAGTAGGAGTTCAGTGAATGCTAATTTCGTCTTGCTCTTTCCGTGAATATTCCTGTTTTAGAATGTAGAAAAGGTTGTAAGGGTGTTCTCTTTGCATCCCGGAAGCTTTCCTATTTTGAGACAGATGGATTTCTGGTCCCCCTACGTGGTATATAATGTAGTTTTGACATTAGTGAGATTTGCTCTGCACATTTAGGGGCATTTCACTATTCGGCTTAAGTTCAAGACGAACCAATCATGCCAAGGGAGATTAAGGTCATGGTCTCTTGTCAGAGTTGTAGTGAGATTAAAGAATTCCCAACAGAAATATTTACCAGGCTTAGAATGTTCTGGAGCCCTCCCCACCTTTTGCCATCTCTAGCAGCTGGGCACTGATTAGCAGGAACGAAGACGCTGTAAATCGTTGCTATGTCGGGGTCATCTATGGAGGCGTAAACTCCACCGGAGTATCCTCTGACCTGCCTAGAAAATCTGGTGGAGTTGTATGAGTAACTTACAAAGCTCTAAGTCCGAAGGTCATGTCCAAAAAAAATAAAGTGCGTGTCCGGGAGCACTGACCCTGGGGTGCAAATCTGATGTAATTCCGACACCTTAAATTGTACTCCTCCTTCCACCTTTACTTCATTTCAAGGTTATGAAAAAAAAATAAAGGACTGGTCTGTTAAAGGTCCTTAGTGTTCTGCCATTGAAAACGATATTTTCAAAGTAGTTATTAAGGCAATTGCCTGGAACTTTTCCCAGTATGTGTTTTTTGCATTCTGTCCATTATGTCTACTTTTGCTGGTCTGTGGTACTAGCTCTTTAAGTGGGCAAACACTTGCTGGACAATGTCTATTGAAGGCCGTGGGGCAGCCGTGGGGCATATCTATCAAGGCAAGAGCACAGTCCAGGCCTCCTGGGGTGGGTTGAGGAGAGTGCCAGGGCAGAAATTCAAGAGATTCCCCTTGCGACACAAATGAATTCTGTGAACATCTTCAGGCTCTAGAAGGGTTCTACCCTTCCTCCTTAGGAGGACACTCAGAGTGAACCAGGCTGTAAAAGGATGTGGGGGGTTGAAGGCCGTGCGGGGGCGGGGGGGGGGTTCCTGGCTGCCTCACCTGGGGAGAGAGGATCTGTGGGGTACAGCCCTTAGAGACCTGGACTTACCATGGTTGGGACGCCTTATCCTCCCATTAGGGAGAAGAGCTAGGGCTCTGCCTATGGAGAGAAGTTACAGTGCCTTGGAAATGCAAAAAGATGGAAAAAATGAGGACCACCAATTCACACACAAAGGGCGCTGGTTCTGACCTTACGGCTGAACACAGGAAAGAGGGCAGAGATCCCAATGATAATGTTTCTCTGTTAGAATCAAGGTGTTCTCTGTTAGAATCTCGGACCCTAGCGAAGCCAGTTGGTCTAGTGGTTTAACGTATGGACAATAAAGCCGAACTGCCTGCCCTGCTACTCACTAGTCACATGACCATGGGCAGGTACCTTCTATGCCTCAGTTTCCTCATCTGTGAAGGGGAGAGGTTAAGAGTTGCTACTTCCTAGGGCTGTTGTGAGGACTCAGTCAATGTACATAAAGTCCTCTGAAAGGATGTCTACTCCGTGGCTGGTGCGATCTGGGCACTCTTACTGAATTCAGTATCTAGCTGAAGGCCTACTGTGCAGAGCTCATGTTTAAAAGGAACTGTGTGTCACATGGCAGAGTTGCCATCCAGGCCACGCTCTTTCAGACTTCTCCCATTGCTGATAAAGAATGGGGGGCCACGAGAAACTGGGGCCCTCTGCCGGGGCCCTGGCGTGGTGGGATGGGGTATAGTGTGTGTCTCAGGGCACATGAGTGGGCTTGCTGGCCTAGGAGTGAGAGGCCTGGCCTGGCTCAGACCCTGACCGCCCCCAGGATCTTTGGTGAGTCCCTGCCACATAGCCCAGGAGCTTAAGGGTCCCTTACCCACCCTCACCTCAAAGAGAATTGAACAGGGAATTCCCTGGCAGTCCAGTAGTTAGGATTCTGTTCTCTCACTGCCGAGGGCCCAGGTTCGATCCCTGGTCAGGGAGCTAAGATCCCACAAGCCATGCAGTGCAGCCAAAAAAAAAAAAAAAGAACCAGACAGCCTGCCGTGTGCTGTTGAACAGAACCTGGGCGCTATGGGTTTGGAGTTTTCTTGGAGATGCTTCCATCTCTCACTGACTCCATGGGTGGAGTTAAATTGTAGAGAGCTGGGAAAGCTGACCCACCAGCCCCTCCAGACCTGCAGAAGCGTGGACAAAAGGAAGAGGCAGTACCACTTCTGCACTTTCTGAGCTCAGAGACGCTTGCAGTCAGAGAAATGCATCTGAGGTCACCATTCACTGAGCAGGAAGGAAGCCTCCTGGAAAGGGTCTGCTTGGAGGTGGGGGGACTGCAGTGGGGAATGGGAACGCTGTGGAGCCAGACTGGGATCCAAGGAAGTTTCAGAGGCCATCCATTAGGACTTGGTTGGGAGAGGGGAGAGGAACATTCAGGGAGAAGAAGGTGGGAGCCTTTGAGTAAAGGAAAACCACCTCTCCTCTACCCACCACTCCCCTCCACTCGACTGCAGTCACAAATGAATGAAGTAGTGGTAATATCTACCCCGTTTACTCTGCGCCAGGCAGTTTCAGATGCTCTGCGTGCATTAGCTCACGTGATGCTCTAATAAACCTCTCTTGACGTACTTTTACCTTATTTTACAGACGAAGAAACTGAGACTCAGAGAATGAAGCAACAGTTAAACCAGTGAAGAACCCCACAAACTTCGAGTCTTTAAGTGCTTTTTCCCTGGCTGTCAGTAAGGGCAGAGGCAAATAGGATGCCCTTAGGTGGTAACTCTTCTTTTCACTTAACCCGTTTACTTCCCCCTTCTTTCCTCTTTATTTTTGTTAACTCTGTTGCTTTTACAGCCTGTACTTTAAGCCTCTTCCAACCCTGTCAGAATAGAAAAGGGCATTTCTAGGAGACCTGACTTCAAGATTGCCCTCCCAGGCTTCCCTGGTGGCGCAGTGGTTGAGAGTCCGCCTGCCGATGCAGGGGACACGGGTTCGTGCCCCAGTCCGGGAAGATCCCACATGCCGCGGAGCGGCTCGGCCCGTGAGCCATGGCCAATGAGCCTGCGCGTCCGGAGCCTGTGCTCTGCAATGGGAAAGGCCACAGCAGTGAGAGGCCCGCGTACCGGAAGAAAAGAAAAAAAGATTGCCCTCCTTTTCTCTAGAGTAAGAAGAGGCAGGAAGTCAAAGCACATATTCTTCCCAAAAAGAAAGCTGATGCAATGGCCTGACCATGTCTTAGAGTTGCTGAAAACTCTGTTCTCTTTCAGACTTCTCAAGAAAAGAAACATGGGGGAGTTCCCTGGTGGCCTAGTTCGGATTCTGGGCTTTCGCTGCTGTGGCCTGGGTGCAATCCCTGATCGGGAAACTGAGATCTCATGCAAGCTGCTTGGCGCAGCCAAAAAAAAAAAAAAAAAAAGAGAGAAAAGAAAGAAAGGGAACCTGTCTTGTACCCAGCTGTAGTCAATGCCTACAGAAATAGGTTCAAAATAATGATTCAAGTAAGGACCACACATCACCATCCCACCACCACACTCCCACCTGCTGTGGATGTGGCTGGCTTCCATCGTCAAATATTTCCTCACTCCCCATCAAACAGGACTGGCCACCCAGTATCCGTGGCTCTGCCCCCACGAGGTCCAGGGACAGTTCCGGAGAGAGAGGGAATGTAGGGGAGGGATGCTTTCAAGCACCCACACAGACAAGCTCTGATGTGGAGAGCTGCCTCAGGCCAGCATCCCACAGCCATAAAGAGCTGGATTTTGTTTGGCCCAGACAAACGGGTCAGTCTGTTCCTCTGCCAACACAAGGGGTGGGGGACTAGTCCACCCACTCCAGACTTTATGTGCCTCCTTCCGACTGCTCACCCCTGGTCTCTTCCCTTTGGTTTTGAGTTCACACGCTTGGGCGTGTTGTGGCATAGGACCCAGACAGAGGGGGCAACACCGAAGACCCAACGCAGCCAAAAAAAAACCCAAAACGAAACAACAACAAAAAAGAATTCATATTTATCAGATTTGCATTCTATTTAGTTCACAAACTGTGGTCACTGAAAAAACGATCAAGCCCTTTGTTCCTGGACACTTCTTCAGAAAGGCCTCTCCGGAGACCTCACCCTGGACTCCATTTTCCCCAAGGCCCAACTTTCTCAGCTCTTACCAGGAAAGCACGGAAGAAAGGCAACTTGCTGGAAACTCAGGAACTGTGTGTAACGACACTTCTGTGGCAGAAGGGACAAGGGGTCAGCTCGCTGTCACCGTGCCCCTGGACACATGGCTTTAGGCTGAGAAAGTGAGTGGGCGGCAGGACATGAGTCATCCACACAGCCCTCCCACAGACTGGGTAGAGGGCAATGGCCTCAGACGCTCCACTGCTTCCGCAGCTCTTCATTCTTCCACTCGTTGAACAGAAGTCTAGTATGGGTCTGGCAGAGCAACAAGATTGACCAGCCCTCGCCCTCACAAAACACAAACTCCTTACACCCAGAATTTCACACCGAGGACCAGCCCTGAGCACAACAGCCGAGAAGGCAAAGTCAACCTTCCACCCGCCTCAGACCTCCCACTCCTGTTCCGGCCCACACAGCTCATCATCCAGGTCACTCTGATTCATCGTTCTTCTCTCAGCAGACATCTCCAGAGCACAGGAGGCTGCCCCTTGCTCTCCATGGGCGTCCCCCAGCTGGCTCAGGGTCCCTCACTCATCTGATCCCCTCAGCAAGAGAAAGCTCTCCAAGAAGAGCCCGCCAGGGCTCAGTGGGTACAGCTGGAGAAAAAGCTGTCTGTTAGGGGAGCGACTGGCCCCGCAGGCCCAGAAATTCAGATGTTTGGGGGCTCGGAGGGGCTTCAGCTGTTGGGAACTGCCTCACGGGAGACTGAGGTTCTAACAAAGCCCAGTTTCTTCGTTTTCAGTGGGGAGATCCATTTCCAATTTCCCTCTGCCTAGAGCCTTGCTTCTCCAAGTGTGGTCTGCAGACCAGCAACAAAGGAGCTGGCAGAACCTCAGGCCCACCCCAGACCTGCAGAATCAGAATTTAAAAAAATTTGTTATTGAAGTATAGTTGATTTACAACGTTGTGTTGATTTCTGCTGACCAGCAAAGTGATTCATTTATACGTACACATACATTTTTCATATTCTTTTCCATTATGGTTTATCACAAGTTATTGAATACAGTTCCTTGTGCTATACAGAAGGACCCTGTTGTTTATCCATCCTATATATAATAGTTTGCATCTATTAATCCCAAACTCCCACCCCGCTTGGCAACCACAAGTCTGTTCTCTATGTAGAATCTGCATTTTTAACAAGGTCCACATGGGACTCGTAGGCACGTTACAGTTTGAGAAGCAATTACAAGAAGAATAATGATTCTTGTTATCTGGACAGTTTAGAAACAATACGTTAATACCTTCCTTTTCAGTCGGATGTTGAAAAGCCACCACTATTTTCTATCTTAAATCTGATCTTCCTGAGCAAGCTCTCCGAGCATTTTAGCTAAGGGGTAGTTCAGCACCTAGGCTGACCATCTGAAATGAATCCTGCTCTACCATTTCCCTGCTCTGACCTTAGGCAAATTACCTCGCTTCCCTGTGCCCCACATTCCTCCTCTGTAAAGTGGAGATCATAGGGTTGTTATAAGGATTAAGTAAGTAAAGTACTTGGCGCGTACCTGGCATTTAGCGAGCACTCAATACACTTGGATACTAATTGGATTTGGGTGTCCCCCAATTTTCTATATACTGCACTTACCATCTGTTAAGATGAAATGCTTCTGGAGTTGGTGGTCTCATCCACTATGCACAGATGCTTCCTAGTTTTCTTTCTTTTTTAAAAAAAATATTTATTTATTTGGGCTGCGCTGGGTCTTTGTCGCGGCTCGCGGGATCTTCGTTGCAGCCTGCAGGATCTTTTAGTTGCAGCGTGTGCACTCAGTTGCGGCATGCATGCGGAATCTCGTTCCCCGACCAGGGATCGAACCCGGGACCCCTGCATCAGGAGCACGGAGTCCTCCCCATCGGACCACCAGGAAAGTCCCTGCTTCCCAGTTTTCTTTTCTAAAAGTGACTTTATTCCTGCGGGCAACCTACTGTTACCCCCGAATATATTCATTTCAGGACTGTCCATTTAATTTATTCCATACCCGCCATCTGCAGGGAATTGAACCTTTTCACCGCGACCTTGGATAATGCCTCTGACGATGATTTCTGAAAACCTTGAATATTTGTGTAGGGCTCTTACCCTCCAGGTACCTTCAAAAGCATTGTTTCATCTTCACAACTGTGTAATGTAGGCAGAACAAGTATTATTACCCTACTGTACAGGGAAATGAGAATCTGAGAGCCCATGGCCACACGGTAAGTGGTGGAGCAGGGCCTGGAATGCTGGCTGGTACAGGATGCCCTGGTAGGCCCTGGATGAATGGCTCAAAACCCAGCGTTCTTCCCACCACCCAGGGTTGGGTTGCCTCCAATGTAAACCAGAGGAGCAACTTTCAGGGGTGAGGCTTTCAGGCCAGATAAGGGAGAGAGAGCAAAAGGAGAGACCTCTGTTCCATTGTCCCCATAAGAATTCATATTTGGACTTCCCTGGTGGCGTAGTAGTTAAGAATCCACCTGCCAGTGCAGGGGACACGGTTTCGATCCCTGGTCCAGGAAGATCCCACACACCGCGGAGCAAGTAACCCCGTGCGCCACAACTACTGAAGCCCGCGTGCCCAGAGCCCGTGCTCCACAACAAGAAAAGCCACTGCAATGAGCAGCCTGCGCACCACAACGAAGAGTAGCCCCCGCTCACCGCAACTAGAGAAAGCCCCCCGCGTAGCAACGAAGACCCAACGCAGCGAAAAAAAAGAATTCATATTCATATTTATCAAATTTGCATTCTGACTATTTAGTTCACAAACTGTGGTCACTAAAAAAACAATCAAGCTAAATAATACGTTCAGATGTTAAAAGCTACACCATACATGGTGGGAGTGTAAATTGGTGCAGCCACTATGGAGAACAGTATGGAGGTTCCTTATAAAACTAAAAATAGAGCTACCATATGATCCAGCAGTCCCACTCCTGGGCATATATCCAGAGAAAACCATGGTTCGAAAGGACACATGCACCCCAATGTTCATTGCAGCACTGTTTACAACAGCCAAGACATGGAAGCAGCTTAAATGTCCATGACAGATGAATAGATAAAGAAGATGTGGTACATGTATACAATAGGATATTACTCAGCCACTAAAAAGAATGAAATAATGCCATTTACAGCAACATGGATACCTGAGATTATCGTACTAAGAGAAGTAAGTCAGACAGAGAGAGACATATCATATGATTTCACTTATATGCGGAATCTAAAAAGAAAAAACTGGTACAAATAAACTTATTTACAAAACAGAAACAGACTCACAGACTTAGAGATTGAACTTATGGTTACCAAGGGGGGAAGGATGCGGGGAAGGGATAGCTTGGGAGGTTGGGATTGACATATACACATTGCTATATTTAAAATAGATAACCAACAAGGACCTACTGTATAGCACAGGGAACTCTACTCAATATTCTGTAACAACCTAAATGGGAAAAGAACTTGAAAAAGAATAGATACACATATATGTATAACTGAATCACTTTGCTGTACCAATACAACATTGTTAATCAACTATATTCCAATATAAAATAATTTTTTTTTAATTTTTAAAAATTAAATTAAAAAAATACACCATACAGAAGAGTTTCAAGTTAAAAGTGCCCCTACTTAGAACCCCAATTTTCTAATCTAACCCCCACAATAACTGCTATTAACAGTTCCTTGTGAACTCATGACATCATTTAATATAATTAAATATGTACAGATTTTTGTATGTCTATCATACCTCAACAAAGTGGTTTCTTAAAAAATTCCTGTGATAGACACAAAGTATTTATGTTTTTCTATAATATAAAATACATACCATGTTTCTTTTTTTAATCAAGTGAAATTCTACCACACAGTTATACAACTGGTTGTTTTCACTTAACATTTTTAGATACTTTGCATATAGAGCTCCCTGATTCTTTTCCCTTAAAATCTGCATAATAGTCCATCATAAGGTGTATGTGTCCGTGCGTGTGTGTCCTAGCACGGGTGGAGTAGCTGGGTTATAGGCTATGTGAATGTTCTCATTTATAGGGTATTGCGAAACTACGAGTTAGGTGTCCACCTGTAAGCCTATAAGAGAAAATGCCAGTTTCAAGGCCCAGGATGTTTTAGATCTCCTTCGGGTCACACGTGGTCAGTGGCCTCATGGCCCACCTACGTCTCCTTCATCAATATCAATCTCCCTCTTTAGCATCTCTGAACTCTCTGTCAGAATGAGACCTTTTCTGGGGGGCGGGGTGGTTCCCAGTGCACATAGACGTCATGTTTACGCTAGACTGTAGTCCATTAAGTGTGCAATAGCACTGTGTCTAAAAAACAATGTACATACTTTAATATAAAAATATTCCTCAGGGCTTCCCTGGTGGCGCTGTGGTTGAGAGTCCGCCTGCCGATGCAGGGGTCACGGGTTCGTGCCCCGGTCCGGGAAGATCCCACATGCCGCCGAGCGGCTGGGCCCGTGAGCCGTGGCCGCTGAGCCTGCGCGTCCGGAGCGTATGCTCCGCAACGGGAGAGGCCACGACAGTGAGAGGCCCGCGTACCGCAAAAAAAAAAAAAAAACTTTATTGCTAAAAAATTCAAACCATCACTGGAGCCTTCAGCAAGTCATAACCCTTTTGCTGGTAGAGGGTCTTGCCTCGATGCTGGTGGCCGCTGACTGATCAGGGTGGCGGCTACTGAAGGTTGGGGTGGCCGCGGCAGTTTCTTAAAATAAGATAATGAAGTTGGCCACATCGATCAACTCTTCTGTTCAAGAACACTTTCTCTGTAGCGTGCAGTACCGTTAGATAACATTTTACCCACAGTCAGAACTTCTTTCAGAATGAGACCTTTGGACCCTCATCCCCAGCAGTAGGCTTTTTTTTTCTCCTTGCAGCTCTTTACTTGTCATTCCTGCACAAATCTCTCTTCCCCTTCACACTGTGCCTCGCAGTGTAGACCAAGACCACTCTCCTTCATCCATCCGTCTTCCCTTCCTGCCCTGCAGTCTCTAGAGCAGCCTCCCCAGCCCAGCTGTGAACATGCATCTCCTTCCCCGCCCCCCCCCCCGGGGGTGTATGTTTGCTTTTCCAGTGAGGTCATCCTCGAAGGCACCTCCTTGCTTGTTGATGTTCCTCTATCCACAGGGCCTGTTGGCCTGGTGCTCGTTGTGGGGTCAGCGTGGGTAACCAGATCGTGAAGAGACAGACTCTGCCACCAAGAGAACTTTAAATCTGTAGTCACTCGCCACCACAGCAGAGGCTGGCTGAGAACTTGCTGCCAGGAACTGTGATGATTAACCCAGGCCTCACCCCACCCCCCTTCCTCGTGGTTACCCACTTTTACTTCCTGTCTGTCTGCTTGTGCCTGGGGAGCCTAAAATGGGGGCCAATCAGAGGGCTTCACGGACGTTTCCAACCCTCTGGACAATCACTACCAGTTCTAATGAGGGCCCCTGAGAGAGAAAGGAGAGTGGAACCCAGGGCCAGAGGGAAAAGGAATCGATGCTGGTGCTCTGGGTCCCAATGCTGAGCTAAGAACACCCCCGCCTTTCCCCCAAAGTGCCTCACCTGGCCAGCTGCCCGACTTCCCTCTGCTGCCCAAGTCCAAGAGTGAGGGGCACAGACAGTGGGGGGTCCCAGGGCTGGGCCCGAGATGAGGGGTGAGGGCATGCAGCCCATTGTGAAATCCAAGCTTGGCGTCTCCATCCACCCCCTCCACCGCATCTGAGCCCTTTCTTCATTTTATCATCTCTCCGTAGCAGATTCAGTACTTTTCTCACCATTATCTCCTTCTGCCTTCAAACTTCCAGGACTCTCCTTTTGTTCTTACTGTCACAACCGAGCAGGACCCTACGGTGCTCTCCCAGATACAAAAGCCCCTCCGTGTCCCCCATTTCTTGTTTGTAGAAAAAGGCTTTAGACTCCTAGAACTTCCCTGAGTTCCAGAGCAGGAACAAGGAGTTACTTAGCAGATAACTGAGGGAATGCAAAAACAAAGGAAAAGCAGTTAAGAAAAGTAATGACAATAGTTCAGCGAAAAAACAGAGTCCACGTTCTATATCCCAGTCCTAGCCCTATATCCCAGAGTCCTCAAGGGATATATGTCACAAAGTGACACTACCTTCTGCCGAAACTCAGACCTCCACCACCACCCCCGCTCCCCCTGCCACCCAGGTGGAGGACGGTGACTACATGCTGAGCCCAGGCAGTAGACCTCAGACTGGTTGGAACCTGAAGGTTGATGATTAAGATTCCCGAAACATCACCCTGTTACCTCACCACCAGCCAATCAGAAGAAATTCATGCCCCCCGCAGTTCTCACCCCAAATGTTGCCTTTCAAAATCCTTCCGTGAAATCCAAGGGGTGGGGCGAGTTTAGGTCTTTTGAGCACAGGTCGCCAGTACTCCGCTTGGCGCCCCGCAGATGAATGCTGTACCTTCCTTCACAAGCCGGTGTCGGTATCGGTGACATCACTTGTATCTACCACGAGCTCCTTGAGATATGGAGCCTCTTCTCCACCGGTGCTGTCTCTCTGATTGTGACATATGTGGCCGTCTTCTCCACACCTGCCAAAACGTGTGCCACTCCCTGGCTCCAGACCCCAGCCTTTGCTCTGCTCTGCTTTTCCTGAATCCCCTGCACTTGATGATGTCAGTGGACCTCTTTCTTAAGCTTGTCCTCTCTGCTCTCCCTCTCCGATTCCACGCCCGTCTTCTTCCCCAGTGCCTCTCCCTCTCTCTTCTTTTTTTTTCCCCCCCCCTCCACATCTCCCTTGGGATTCTTGCTCTAATCCACTGCCGCCCTAAATCACCACCTCCATCTCTGGGTCCACGGTTCTAAATGCCTGCTACCTTTTTCATCCATCAAATGTAACACATTCCAATCAAAATTTCTCAACTTCTCACCCCACCCCAGGCAGCTGTCTTCTCACGACTTCTCCATCTCCATGATTCAAGAGCTTTGTCTCTGTGATGCTCTGAAGCTTCAAGCTTAGTGTCCTTGGATCCTTCAGCTTGCACACTGCTCGGTCTTTACATCCTTCAAACTTCCTCCCAAACTGGTACCTCTTTTCAGCTCCCACCCCTGTCCCCGCCCCTGCTACCTTCATTGAATTGTTCTGTGCCACCATCATTGCTCCCTTATGCAAACACCTCAGAGGTGCCCCCCGCTGCGTGTGGAATGAAGCCCAGCCAGGTGAAACTTCTCCAGGCGGTCTCCTCCGGTCCTTCCCCTTCCTGGAACATTCTTCCCTAGTCTCCATCCCAACATTCCTCTTCCAGCGAGGCTCAGTGTGCAACTCACCTCTGTACATTCCTCTATCGTGACCTCCATGGGAGATCTCTCGTCTAAACTCCAGAAGTAGGATGGCTGTCCCACACACTGGGTCTGGCATGCTCAGTCCTCTTGGCCTGTATGTTTGTCTTATTTTCCCAGCCCTGTCAGAAGCTCCTGGAGCATCTTTGTGTTTCTTAGGGTGGGGTTGGTAAATTCATAAGCTCGGTGGCGAGACAAGGCAGGCAAATACAGGAGGCAGAGAGGGGACAAGGGAGATGTGTAACAGAGTGAGAGGGCCTGTGTGGGCCAAACAAAAGCCATCTGCAGGGGGGATGGTCCTGTGGACCACCAGTTTGAGACCCTCACCCAGGTACCTTGCCCTGGCCGGCTAGTCCATGAATATTTCTTCGATGCCCCAGAGGCAGCAGTCGGTGCCTCAGCATCTAGCAGAGGGAAGAGGGGCCGCGTGACCTGATTTCCTTGGCCCTGGGTAGAAGGAGCCACTGGCCTCAGCAGCCCAGAGGCGTCACCTCCCCTTCTCACCCAGCCGGCTGTGCCGCACCTGATGTCAGGTGCACCTTTGGCTTGAGCTTCCTGTGAGGTGTAGCCAGCAGGCGCTTTTCTCACTCACACACTAAAGAAAGGGTGGCATGCCCCTCCCGCTCATGACCCAGTCAGAGCCAGCCCGGCCCCCGGCACCCAGGGAGCACCCACTGGGCAGCAGCTGCGTCGTCTGAAGCACTGGCTGAGCCTCACGTACGCACTGACTTGGGTGGTAGAAGGACACACAGGGTGGATGTGGGGAGTAGGGGTGGCGTGGAGACAGAAGGACCCGGACGGGGACTTCCCTGGTGGTCCAGTGGTTAAGACTCTGCGCTCGCAATACAGGGGTCTGGGTTCGATCCCTGGTCAGGGAACTAGATCCCGCATGCCACAACTAAAAGATCCTGCATGCCGCAACTAAAGATCCTGCATGCCACAACTAAGACACGGTGTAGCCAAATAAATAAATAAATGAATAGTTTAAAAAAAAGAAGGACCCGGAGGAGAAAGGCAAAGACAGAGAGAAAGACTTGGGGGCGGGAGGGGGGAGGGGGCTGACAGAGCACAGGGAAACCCAGTTTTGAGTCCTCCCGTGGCCACTCTCTCACACCTGCCCCTCCCCTCACTCTCTCCTCCCTCAGTGCAGCCACTCGCCCCTACTCCCCAGCCCCCAGCCTCACCCGGCTTCCAGCCAAGCTACACAGGTGCCCAGACTAATCTGTTAGGCCGTGACTTTCACGAAGGCTCCCGCACGACCAATGCCAGGACACACTCCGGACGGTTCTGGCTGGCCGGGGCCCTTCTCTGTCCATGCAGCTCTCTTTTCCACGGATTCACCACGGGAAAAGTCCAGTCGGCCCAGTCTGGCTCTTCACTACCACCTTCCTTCCGCACTCAGAAGGCAACAGGCTCCAACGTCACCTGAGAAAGTTACCGACTTCTCACAAACCTCAGCTGCTGCCACCTATGTCTCCTCGTTTCCCTCCTCCCAGCAGGCCTGGGTGCAGTACAGTCAAC
Organism: Phocoena phocoena; assembly: GCF_963924675.1. NCBI lineage: Eukaryota > Metazoa > Chordata > Mammalia > Artiodactyla > Phocoenidae > Phocoena > Phocoena phocoena. The sequence continues at coordinate 11,803,927 of NC_089232.1, read as the reverse complement.
CTAATTCCAAGGCCGAGAAGAAACTGGGGCTCAGAAGGTGTCAGTCGCTTCCCGAAACCACAGGGCTGAGACCCCTCTGTGCTCCTCGCCTGGAGGCCTTCCCACTTTACCTGTCTTAAACACCGTGAGCTCCTGAGGAACAAGGGCCAGGTTCTCTTTTTTGTGTGACAAACAAGGCAACAAGGAGAGGATGGAGCTAGGTAAACAGTTAAGAGGAACAGTCATTGGTTCTGTGTCTGTTTTTAATCTATCCTGTTGCTGAAATTCATTTTTAAAAAAAACTGAACTTCGTACCCCTTGGCAGACGGCACAATGCCGTCCTCTTAAAAGGCACTGAAAGAGCAAAGACGCAAAGCAAGTGAGGCCCAGACACAGGCGGCAGCCAGCTGGAATGTTCTGGGATGTTCTCACCCCGGTTCCTTCCTGAGGTGGCGAGCTCTCTATGGAGTGGAGCTCTGTGTTTGTTGTTTCTGCGTGGAAGATGTGTGCTTACCGCCAGCACAGGACCAGCAGAACCGTGACTTACATTTTCCGACGTGATGCGATTTATGTATTATTTATGTTTCACGATCTATGTCATCCCTGACAGTCCCCAAAACACTCTCTACCCAGAATATTGGTACATTGGCACGGGAGGTGGAGACACAGCACTGACTGCCCTCCCACGCAGTTTTATACACATCATCTGCTCAGAGCGAGGCACAGCAAAAGGGAAGAGGAAGCTCCAAGGCCCCGGGGTTGGCTTTACCAGCAGCGAGTGACCTGGCTCACATTCAGACCCTCAGTGCCAGGCCCTGAGTTGGCGGTCATCCGCCATTGTAATCAGGGCTCCAGGAACCCCAGTCCTCAGAGCCTGCCTCAGCCCCAAAGTTCACCCTAAGCCCAGATTTATCGTCTTGATTTCTTAAGTTGTGAGGTTCCTGGACAAAGTGAAGAGATAACCGAGTTTTGGAAATTCACTGTTGAACTCCAGTCACTGCCCCTGGGCAGCTCCTGCCGCGGCCTGCCCTTCCTGCAGCAGCTCGGAGCCTTCGGCCACTCCTGACCCAGCAGCCGTGAGGAAGAGGTGACACCCGCGGACCCCCTGAGAGCAGTCCTTCATCTCTCCTCATTCACACGAGGCAGTCCTGTTGGGTGGCTTTCCCAGGCCAGGGGCCCTCCAGGCACTCAGGTGAGCAGCCAGCCGTGTGAAAAGGAATTGCTTCACAGGCCAGTGTGATAAGATCAATCACAGAGGTATGCACGAAATATAAGTGATGCCCCAAGCCAAGTGAGAGGAAGCCTTTGTGAGGTGGAGGTGGCCCTGTTAAAGGAATGAAGGAAAGATAGAAAAGACTGAACGAGAACGCTGCAAAGGGCACGCCCAGGCCCAGGTACTGCCCGGAGTGTGACGTCCAGCATGTATCCACTAACCCTACCTGGGCCTCTGCTTGATAATGAGGCCAAGACCTTTGTCTGCACATCAGAGCTGGCTGAGGCCCTCATTTGTTTACACTTTAATCCTAATCTGATCCTGGCTGGAAGGGAAGCTCTTCTCCTTTCATGCTTTTGAACAGTGGCTTTCCACCTACCAAGTCCCAACAAAGCATTTAGGAATAAAATGAAATAAAAGAGAAAATATCAAAGCGCATCTAACATAGTATTATTTCTTGAAACTCTTATTTCAATTATATACATGTGTGGATGAGTGTGTAAATTGGATCATAATGTAAAAAATATTTCTTACTGAGGTTGTGGTTTTAAGTTTAAGAAACATTGCTTTAAGGGAAAACATCCATCAACTATTAAACAAATACTCTCCAGAACTGTATCTTGTTCTAGGGTAGAGAAAAAAGCAAGACTTGGTTCCTGCACTTAAGCTCTGGATCCGGGGGTGAAAAGACAAACACACCACTAGGACAGGATGTGAAAAACCACACTGACAGAGGGGTGTGCCCAGCGCCTGCCAAGCCACCGCCTTGCCCAGGGTCCCAGTGCTTCCAACTGGGCGTTGGGGTGTGAATACAGAGCTGCAGGGGTTGGTGTGGCCACCCGGGGCCAGGGGTTGGTGTGGCCACCCGGGGCCAGGGGCTTCTCAGCAGGTGCTGGGGAAGGACGCAGGGGCAACGGTGCCAGGCAGGAACGGAAAGATTCTGAGAAGCGGCCAGCTGAGGATGTTCCCCTGTGGGAGATGTGGGATTATTCCTATTGTTTCAGAAAGGGGATGACATGGGGCAGGGGCCGAGGCGGGGTTGGGGGAGGGCAGGCAGCAGCTTGAGGACCAGATGTTGCATTTGTCCCTGGTTCAAGGATTCTTCAGGTTTGTTTTTTTTTTTTTTTTTTTTTTTGCGGTACGCGGGCCTCTCACCGTTGTGGCCTCTCCCGTTGCGGAGCACAGGCTCCGGACGCGCAGGCTCAGCGGCCACGGCTCACGGGCCCAGCCGCTCCGCGGCATGTGCGATCTTCCCGGACCGGGGCACGAACCCGTGTCCCCTGCATCGGCAGGGGGACTCCTAACCACTGCGCCACCAGGGAAGCCCCTATTTTTATTTATTTTTGAAATTTGAAATGTTACAATGGTTCCAAAGGCAAGTCAGAACAAAAAGCTGTTTCAGGGCTTCCCTGGTGGCGCAGTGGTTGAGAGTCCGCCTGCCGATGCTGGGGACGCGGGTTCGTGCCCCGGTCCGGGAAGATCCTAATCTCATTAGGGTTTTTTTTGCTTGTTTGTTCCTTTTTCTGGTTCTTTTTCCTTGAATAAATAGGTTATTGAAAGTTATCTGAGTGGAGGTTATTTCCTCCACTCAAATGATATTCTTAAGACCATGTTCTTTTGAGACCAGATTCTCAGGACCCTAGTCATCTTTGCACTTCAGTTTGGGAGGTGTTGCAAGCAGGACCTCCATGACAATGGGGTTAGTTGGTGCTAATCCTCAAGGGATTAGTCATGGTAGAATGAGCTGGTGTAAATCCTTGCCCAGGTCCCAAAGGTATCTCTATGCCTGATAATGGAGCCACAGTCCCCATTCCTGCTACTTGGGACTTCCTGCTACTCGGAGGCTGAAGCGCAAGTTTTGTGCCCTAATGAAGCATCCCCACCGAACCCGCCGCGGCCTGCCGATTCTCCTGAGCGGGCAGCAATGCCAGGCTGCCTGAATAAGAATATATAAGATTGGATGTTTAGAAAACCACACTCAGTGGTTTGCTTGCAAAACCACACCAAGCAAATGCAGCATCCCCGGGACCTTAGCTCTTGATGGGAAAATAGCACCTTATGCTTCTAATCCTTATTTCTCAGTGAGATCTGAGGAATCAAGGTTGAAAGGTCCCTGGCTACTTCTCCGTAGGACCTCACGTCAAGGAGTAAAACCGGAGTAAATAAAAGTGCACAGCCAGAGGGAGATGGCCAGAGGAAGCGAACGCCACAGCTGGAGGCATTCATTGGAAAAAGCAGTAGGAGGAGAGGATCCTTACTCAGAGTCAGGCTGTCTGCAAGTCAGCTCCGAGGCTGTGACTCACCGCGAGGAAAAGGAGTGCCCTGTATTCCGGGCGAGGCTGCTTGCTCCAAACGGGATCGGTGGCCAGGCAAGGAAATGAAGCAATCCAAGAGTAATCAGCAGCTGCGGGGCAGGGCGAGCTGGAAGCCCAAGTCATCCCCAACTACTGTAGCTTGATATTGACCCTGTGCCTCCAAGGGACAAACAACACGAAAGAGACGGGATTCGGGTGAGAAAGGGAGTCGGGCCCTATCCTGGGCAAGTAGTTCCCCCTCCTTCTGCGCCCCTTAGTTTCTCACTGTAAGATGAAGGGGCAGACCTGGAAGTCAGGACCCCAACTCAGCCCAGGGCCATGTTTTATTTTTTCCCAATTAGAAAAACAAGTGAACGGAGGTGCTTTTGCACAAGGCTGGGCTTCCGGTTCACCATCGCCGCTGTAATTCCCCACCGTCTCGCCCTAAATCGGCATCACGACTTGAGGCTCACCGCCTGCCTCCGAAGTTGTTTGAAATGGCAACTCCTGGACAAAGCAGCCCCCCGAGTTTTTTTTTTTCCAGCTCTGGGGTTCTAGGATTCTATGCCCTGGAAAAAACAGATTTTTGAATAGTGAGTAGAAACGGGGCAAGCAGGCTGCCCTGGGATGAGACGGAAATGATCCTTCGCCCCAGTATGCTAGAGAGGGGGAGCGTGGCAGGGCGCCAGGGCTGAGCATACGCCATGCAGAAGCGACACAGCTTAGAGAGAATTCAAAACAGCATTTTTTTACAGCCTCCTGGTGCATCCTGTTTCTCTAGGGCTGCCACCGCCGTCAGCAAGTGGGCATCACGCCCAAACTGCAGTGGGCAGTGAGGGATAGGCACCCATCTGTCCGGTTTCCTGAGCAGGTGGCTGGGATCCTGGTGCCCAGGCTCCGGCTGCCCTCTGCTGGGCAAGCACAGAAGCTGCTTCCCAAGGGAAGGAGGCGCCCCTCTCCTGGAGTCCCCGCATCTGGGAGGTGGGAAAGGTCTTCCGCTTTTCTGCCACCTTCCAAGGAAGGCTGGGGAGAGTATCAGTGCCTCCTACAAAGTCTCCAGTAAGACAGTCTCAGGTCACTTAAGTCTTCTGCATTTAATGAGAATGATTTTTCTGACATAGGGTCTGACCCAATGATGTGCCCAATAAATATTAATGGAATAAATAACTAGCTCAGCAGTTACCCAAGGTAGAAGCCGCTCCTGGCTTTGTTCGGGAGAACAGTTCCAGTTTATTGTCCCTCTTTGTGAAATTCCTGTCTCTAGTAGGTCCTTCTACCTGGCTCTCCCAGTTCCAAGCTGCTTCTACTGGAGATCCAACCTGGCCTTCTTCCTTCGGGATCCTGGAGGCTTCTCTCTTCTAATCCCTCAACCCAGCTCCCGGTTCCCAGCGGAGAGGCTTACAAATCACGTCGGATCTCGTTCACAGGCTTCTCCCCTTTCTCTCTCTCTTTAAATGTTTCCTTCTGTGTCCCTTTTGGACACCGGGATTCTCATCTGGCCTATAGTTCCTTGGACTTAGAGATTTTCTCTTTTTGCCGAAGCAGCCCCAGGCCGGCTTCTCTTTCCCTCATTAATTATTAACTGTTGTTACTTGACACTTGCAAACAACATGGGCCTGGAGAAAGGGCTGGAAAGGACCTGTGGGACCCCCTGGAGTGAGCCTGGGAGAGGGCCTGGGGTAGGGCCTCAGGTCCAGGCCACTTACGAGTATGAACAGTGAACACTGAACTTTTCTTCAAGCCTGTCTCAGGTGTTAACTAACCAAACCATATTTAAGTGTGTGTGTGTGTGTGTGTGTGAGTGTGTTCCTTAAGTTTTTTCCTATTATGCCTATTTCTCTTACAACTTGTTCTTCCTAATCAATAATAGGGATCTAACTTTTTTTTAAGCTAGGTGACATACGTGGTGTTAAAAAGTAAACTGAGGCATATTACAATTTTTAAGAATTTATTTGAGCAAAAATCGATTCAAATCAGGCAGCACCCAATCTGGCAGATAGAAAGGAGCCCCAAGTAGCTGTACAAAATGAAAAACTTGGATAGGCGCAGAGGAGCAGGAACAAGAAGTTATATCGGGCAAAAAAGCAGATTGGTTATTGCAACGTTACTTCCCTTTAGGGGTCGGCAGGCAGAGGTCGACCAGGCAGCTGACCTCCCTAGTGCTGGTCAGGCAATTCCTGATTGGCTGGGCTAAGAATCCATTTCAGGCAGAGCCAAAAGTATAAATAAGTTTCAGTTTGGTGACGTGGGGTTTAGCATGAGCAATCCATCTTGGGCATGTCAGCTTAACAGTTGGTAGGAAAAATTCAAAGGACTGAACAGAGTCAGTAGAAAGTTGTGCTCACTCCCAGTCCTTTCCCCATGTCCCTTGCCCACAGAAAGCCTGCTGCCATTTTCTTGTGCATCCTTATAGAAATAGTACTATGAACATAGAGACATATGGGTATAGTCAGTCAATATTTACTGAGTACCTGCTATGATCCAAACACTGTTGTTGCCCAAAATATACAAAAATTCTTGCTCTAGGGAACTTGCATTCCGATGAGAGGTGAGGGGATCGGGCAACAAATGCGATAAACCAGTCAAATCTATGATATATGTTGGTAAGTGCAATAGAAAAAACGTAAGCAGGGTCAGAGAGCTGGGATGTGGTCCTGACTGCCCTTCCCCTCTGCTGCCCCGGCCACACCCTGAGAACCTGGGGCTGCCCTGGGGCTGCCCTGGGTGGGTCATGCCTTCACCACACTCCTCAGTGCTGGGGGTGTGCCCTGCATGATCAGGTGGGGCTGTAGCAGGTCCTGGGGGGTCAGCTGGAGAGCCTCCAAAGCAGGTGATGGGCTGGAGGCTACTCATCTTCATTTATCCTGGGTCACGGTTTATGAATATTTTTCTGGCTTTAAGTAAATGTTACCAGAATTCTCTACATCAGTAGTTCTCAAAGTGTGGTCTATGGACCAACAGCTTCAGGACCAGCATCGTCTGGGAACTTGTCAGAAATGCAAATTCTTCAGCCCCCTCCCCCAGTCCCACTGGGTCATATACTCTAAGGTTGCAGTCCCGAAATCTGTGGGGTTTTTGTTGTTGTTGTTTTGTTTTGTTTTTTGGCCGCATCACACGGCTTGTGGGATCTTATTACCCGACCAGGGACTGAACCCAGTTCCTCAGCAGTGAGAGCTCGGAATCCTAACCACTGGACCACCAGGGAATTCCCACTGAAATCTGTTTTAAATAGCCATAACATCTGCTCTACAGAAATGCTTTACCAATTCACATTCCTAACAGCTATGGTCATAAGCACACATATTCTAGAGTTATGCATTTAAAAAAAAAACTTTTCCAAATTAAATCCTAGGCTAGGGATAGAGATTATATATTAGCAAGTAAAAGATAAATCGACTTTAAATGGAGTATAATCTATAAAAATTTTGAATCATAAACATAGAAGTAAAAGATAAATCTTATAGCTCAATTATTTGAAAATAAGGATCAATTCATTTGATTCTTGAGGACTTAATCTATCCAATCTGTCATGTAAGAATATTCCTTCAACTTGATGGGTGACCTAGTCCTAAATTCCTACCCCTAAATTCTGTTATTAAAAAACAACAAAAGTTGGAAATAAATGAGGAATAATTAAAAACTGACAATGTGGGTTGTTAAAATACAAATAAACGTAATATACATTTCTGTTCCTCTTTACACTTTCCAGAAGAAGAAACGAGTGGTACTGATGGTCGTTAGGCTATATTCTAGGCAGTGTGGAAAGCACTTGGTACGTAATTTTATCACAGCAGCACAAACAAGAAACTATCAGAAGAATATTTTTGGCTTTCATTTATCGATGAGCAAACAGGCTCAGGAAGCTTAAGGATCTTGCCTGGTATACACCTAGCAAACGAGAGGATCTGGAATTGGATTCTTTCATCTCAGTCTGTGCTCATTTTACTGAAAGCCACATTTGTAGATAATGGTGCTTATCTGAGCCTAATCCCTGGAGTACTAGGATTCTTTGGACAGAGAGGCTTAGGGAGGTCAGGAGGAAGATAAGTCTTGGCCAGAGTCCATCTCACAGAGGGTCAAGTGGGATCCCAGACACACCTTGTGGCTATTTGGCCAGTCTTGCTTCCCTTACCAGAGGAATAATGTCTATTATGGTAGGAATGGCCAGTCGGAGTCCTGGAAAGGGCCTCCTACAGCCAAGATAATAACCTAAAAACAATTCCGTGCCCCGGAGGACATTGCAGAAATTAGTTCCATAAAGATTTGAAAGATGCAGGGCTAGTGATTTCTACAGCATCTGCATTTACCTTACCTGTCTGGTCAGTGTCACAGGCCAGCGGTGGTGGGGAATAAAGGTCAGTCAACACAGACATCCTCTGGGTGTGGAATTGCCTACCTCCGCCCATAGCGCTTCCGCCAGGAGAGAGGGCACCCACACTCAAGGGGAGGGAGTTACACAGGGAAGGCATGTACATCAGGGGGTGGACTCTTGGGGGGCCACCTCGGAATTCGGCCTGCCACCCCTCCTCCCACTTAGAGCGCGGCTGCCAGCTCTAAGCTGTTTAGCTGCGTCACAGCCTGGGCACCAGACATCATCCACAAGGGCCACAGGATCTGGCACCTCTGACTTTTCACTTTCACTCTCTGTGTGAGTAATAAACTGCCTAATCTGAAAATAGGCTTTTTTTTTTTTTTTTTTTTTTTGCGGTACGCGGGGCTCTCACTGTCGTGGCCTCTCCCGTTGCGGAGCACAGGCTCCGGACGCGCAGGCTCAGCGGCCATGGCTCACGGGCCCAGCTGCTCTGCGGCATGTGGGATCTTCCCGGACCGGGGCACGAACCCGTGTCCCCTGCATCGGCAGGCAGACTCTCAACCACTGCGCCACCAGGGAAGCCCCTTATTCTGGTTTTTTTGTACTTAAAAAAAATTTCAAAATAAAACACTAAACTATAAAAGAAAGAAAGAAAGAAATCCTGAGGTTTAGGAGTTCCCTGGCGGTCCAATCATTAGGGCTTAGCGCTTTCACCGCCGTGGGCCCAGGTTCAATCCCTGGTTGGGGAACTAAGATCCCACAAGCCTCGAGTTGCTGCCAAAAAAAAAAAAAAAAAAAAAGCCCGAGGCTTGAAGCATCATCATTACCGGGGCCAGGTAATAACGGAGTCCTGGACCAGGCCTCCTTAGTGAGTCTACCATGTCCATGGATCCACCTGATGGTCATTTCCCCAATCCACAAACACAGAATTGCAATGGACATGCTTGACAGTTGGAAGAACCCCTACGTGGTCCTTAGCCTGTGGGGAAGAGCTATGGCAGTGGGCAAGGTCAAGTGGAAACCTCTGAACCTGCTTCCCCTGACCAAAATCATAACTCACAAATAATCCCACATCCTGGGGGGGAAGGGAGTTGTGCCACCCATAAAGATGAAGGAATGTAGAGGTGAAGGGGCCTCTCAGACCCCTCTTTAATCACATCCACTTCAAGCACAAACCAGATGTATCCTAGCAGAAGATGTCGGACAACCGCAAAGGCAGCCAAAGAACAGCCCCAGTGTTTACAGCTGCCTCGCCGAAGAGATACCCAGGTGTCTTCCTCAGGCAGAGGAATAGCGTATCAGGGATGCGGTATGGGTCAGTGATCTGGCAAATTGCTCTTCGGCATCCTTATCAGAGCCATTTGCAGTCTTGCCCCAAGGCATAAATCTCCCACCTTCTGGTTCTGGTCAAAGAGGGCTTGGGGTGGAATTAGGGTCCCTGAGAGCACATCAGGGTTAGGTTAAAAAAAAAAAAAATCATGCAGTGTCACGAGCAGGGGTAGAACAACCAAAAGTGTTTACAAGGAATTGCATTCACATGCAACGCTTTTGGAACACAAACTCTACGAATTTGTGTTCACTTCTGGTACCCCTTCTCCTCCCTCAGGATGGACTGGGCAAGAGACCGTAACAACAACAATGAAAGGGGTTAATTCTGCAGGTCTTTTAGTCTATCACAACAATGAAAGGGGTTAATTCTGCAGGTCTTTTAGTCTATCTCCCAAGACCCAGCTTTCTCTCCTGCCCTGGGGCCTGATCACATCCTGTAGATATTTGCATTTATCATGTAAAACTTCCTCCCCAGCCTTTCTAAACAGGAAACCTGTTCCTTCCAGCCTAAAATGAAGCTGGGACCTCCAGCCTTTTCTTGTCTCCCCACCTGTTGGCCCTTAAGCTCTCCTCCCACCACCCCCAGCATTCCATGAGTCCTTGACCCTCAGGCTCTGAGACTCAGCCTGTGCCTCGCACATTTAACCTGCCCTGAGGCATTAATGTGAGTCCAGCAGACACAGGCAGATGCTTCAGAGCTGCCCAATTTCCTCTAAAGAATATTTTCGCTTTTCTTCCTGGAGACAGCTTCTTCCTTATTTTCGGGCGTGAGTAATCTTTCAGGCAGTCAGGTCATGAGTTATAATAAGCAGGAAAGTCTCTGGTTATTTAACAACCTAAGGTCTCCTCTTACTGTGTATTCTCTTTCTCCAACGTTTGTGCACAAGTACTTCGATCGGCAGTGAAGTCTGCCCATAGGGGAGTCGACTGTATTCCTCATACTACACCATTTTATATGAGGGGCTTGAGCATCCCCAGGGGCTCCTAGAACCAGTCCCCCCAGGACACCGAGGAAGGACTACAGAGGGTGTGCCCCCAACAGAACTTCAGGAGATTCTAAAGAACGTACTTTGGACAGGAGGAAAGCAATCCAGAAAAAAGATCGGAGATGCCGGAAAGAATGAAGAACACTGACAGTGTAAAACAATAATACTGTCCGCTGGGCTTCAAAGAGCAAGATGAACACGTAAGAGGGAGAGGAAGTGAGGTTCATATATTCAAATATCCTTGTGTGGTTTGAAGGACCGTAAAGTTATTCATTGTAGATTTTACTAAGTTAAATATGAATGTCAAAATATCAGGGTAAAAATTATTCAGCTGAAAATATGTCCCGTACTTGTAAAAATTAAGAAAGTAATTAGAAAGAATATTTAATTGATCCAAAAAAAGCCTGAGAGGAATAAAAATAGAAAAGAAAGCACAAAATAAGATGGACAAAATAATCCAAAGAGAGCGCTGATTACCATATAAATTGTAAAAGAGTATATAAAATACAAATAACTAAAAACATTAATTTAAAAAGAACAAGAGGGAACTCCTTGGCGGTCCAGTGGTTAGGACTCGGTGCTCTCACTGCAGGGACCGGGTTCGATCCCTGGTCAGGCAACTAAGTTCCCACAAGCCACTCGGCCAAAAAAACAAACAAAAAACAGATTGTCAGAATGGATTATAGAAATCGTTATACTGCTGACAAGAAATATCTAAAGGTTTAATTTTCAGAAAGATCTAAAGTAGAGGAATGCAAAAGGATATACTTGTATTTAGACAAACTAAGGGAAAGAAAGCAGATGTAGCCATGTTGTTATCAGGCAAAATAGAATTTAATGCAAAAAGCATTACTACAGATAAAGAGGATCACTCCATTATGATAAAAGGTTTATTACGCCAGGAAAATAAAGCAAATACAAACTTGTGTGAACCTAACTAAATAGTCAAAATACTGTATATAAATGAAAATGGACAGAACTACAAAGAGAAATTCACAATGCTACTCTCCATGAATTTTTTTTTTTTTTTTTTTTTTTAATTTGGCTGCCCTGCGTGGCTTGTGAGATCTTAGTTCCCCGACCAGGGATAGAACCTGTGCCCTGGGCAGTGAAAGCGGGAGTCCTAACCATTGGACTCCAGGGAACTCCCTCCATGGGATATTTGACACATTACTTTCTGCAATATTCAGATCAAGACGTTACTCTATTAACTAAACTCTGCAACCAAGAAGCTTAACTTGTGGGCAGAAATAGAACAACAGTGAATCTCATAGGGAGCGTTTATGAAAAAAGATCCCACAAGGTTATTTTCATCAGATCTCAAAAGACTGATTCACTCCCTGATTCAATTAAATTAGAAAGCATTAACCAGCTCTTGCGCTCTCCTGTTAGTGAAGGGCGGCGGCTGTTCCGTGGAATGCAGATAACCTCTGTCGGCACAGGGAACATCTCCCTGCCTCTCCCTTTCCCCTTGCCTCCAGTGCCCGAGCTCGCCAGCATGTCCGTGGTGCCACAGACGAACACGGGCAAGATTCTTGCCAAGAGAATTCATGTGCCTAGCAAGTATATTAGGCACTCTGAGAGCCGAGACTGCTTCCTGAAACGTGTGAAGGAAAATGATCAGAAAAAGAGGGAAGCCAGATAGAAGGGTACTTGTGTTCGACTGAAGCGCCAGCCTGCTCCACCCAGAGAAGCACACGTCGTGAGAACCAATGGAAAGGAGTCTGAACTGTTGGAGCCCATTCCCTATGAATTCGTGGCATGATGGGTGTAAAGAAAATAAAAGACTTGGACTCCACAATGCTTCTCTTAATTGACTGGAAATGTTGTGTCCCCTCCCCCAAAGAAATATTTAAAGCACATTTTAATTGTGTTCAAATTCAGTGGGTGACGTCTTTATTTTTCAAATGTAGTGGTTTTGCTTCCTGAAAGATGTGAGGTAGTTTGTTGTGCAATAACTCCATTGGTTAATAAACGGCCAGATATTATTTATCAAATAAAATAATAATAATTAAAAAAAGAAGTACAGCTCTGTTGCAGCCAGATTTCAGCGCATGAGTGAGGAACTTGATAAAATTGGCAGGAGGAGGACTGTAGAAGGGGTTTTGACTGTTCCTGAGCACCGGCTACCCCATGTGTTGCTGCTACAGCTGGGAACAACTTTCTTCGAATTACCTGGTGGTAGCTTAACATAGGAGAAGATGAAGTCGACCGACAAAAATGCTTAATGACAGAGCTATTGGGTCGTCAAGATGGAGTCCTGCAAGACTGGGACATTGATGACTGCAATGGTAACTGGTGGAGACCAAATTTTGAACCTTCTCAGTATCCATATATCCCTGCACATGTTACAAAACCTAAGGAACATAAGAAGTTGTTTTTGGTTCAACTTCAAGAGAAAGCCTTGTTTGCAGTCCTTAAAAATTACGAGGTGGTAGCTGCACCACTGTTTGAACTGTATAACAATACACCCAGATATGGACCCATCATATCTAGTCTCCCCCAGCTTTTGAGCAGGTTCAATTTTATACACAACTGAATTCCTGCTCAGCAGAGAAGTAAGAGAAGCCGTCTTGGTGGGGAGGGATAAACTGGGAGATTGAGATTGACATATACACATTATTGTATATAAAATAGATAACTGGGTTTCCCTGGTGGCGCAGTGGTTAAGAATCTGCCTGCCAGTGCAGGGGACACGGGTTTGATCCCTGGTCCGGGAAGATCCCACATGCTGCGGAGCAACTAAGCCCGTGCACCACAACTACTGAGCCCGTGCGCCACAACTACTGAAACTCACACAACTAGAGCCCGTGCTCCGCAACAAGACAAGCCACCACAATGAGAAGCCTACACACCACAAGGAAGACCCAAAGCAGCCAAAACAAAAAAAGATAACTAATAAGGACCTACTGTATAGCACAGGGAACTTATATATTTATTTGTTTGTTTGTTTGTTTGCGCCGGGTCTTAGTTGTGGCAGGTGGGCTCCTTAGGGAACTCTTCTCAATACTCTGTAATAACCTATATGGGAAAAGAATCTAAAGAAAAGTAGATATATGTATATGTATAACTGATTCACTTTGCTGTACAGCAGAAACTAACACAACATTGTAAATCAACTATACTCCAATAAAAAACAATTAAAAAAAAAGAGAGGCTGTCTTTGTGAGCACAGCTATACACAGTGTAGAATAAACATGCTAGAAAAGTTTTTTTGGTTTTATCTCTTTCCCAATCCCTAAATGACCACCTACTTTCTGTTGTTTGAATAGTAAAGCTAATATGAAAAACTAGATTGTGATGTAAACAAATGTGATAATGTTTACTTTATTTTTGGTTCTACACATACTTTCTGTACAACATTAAAGAAAGTGGACTTCTTTCTTAAGGAAGAAGAGAAAAGAAAGAATTAACCAAAAGAAAATTAGAAAAATACCATATTTGGAAATTCATGAAATAACATCTAAATAACTGATGTATTAAAGAAGAAACTCTTGTGGAAATCACTTAGTATGCAGAAATGAAAAATAATGACAATATACTACCATATCACAAACACTCTTTAGATATTTATAGCCTTAAATGCTCGTGTTAGAGAGAAATAAAGGCTGAAGATTAAAGATCCATGTAAGTATCTTACTTAAGAAGTTGCAAAAAGGACAAAAGAAATCCAGAGAAGCTGAAACCTTACTTCATCCGCTGGAACAAGCATTCATTTTCCGTGAACCAGGCCCTTGGACCCAGTAGAGCCTCAGGTTGCAAGTTGGCAACCTGCTCACTGTGAGTCAACGTGAGAAGAGGCACTCTTCATCTACCCCTTGATTCCAGAGCCTGTGTATTCTCCTTATTGGCACAATGCATAGACTGCATCCCCGGAGGAAGAAGAATGTCCTATCCCTGAATGTTATTCCCAAGACGGTGCCAGGGCTGAGGTTTTAAAGGGGCATTCCAAACATTTACCTGGCTGACTACTTTTGGACGGTCTGGTATATGGTAGAACTAGTGGATTCCGTTTTAGGTACCCATGGTTATGTGTCATTCAAACTCACGGAAAATCAGGCATTCAGTGAGCCTTCACAGTGGTGCTGGCAGAGACACTTCAGGCAGTGAATTACAACCACGTGTGCAATAGGCATAAACTATAGTAAGAATGAATCACTGTCCCCTCCAGAATAGAAGAGATCAGATGTAATCAATTTGCCACCACGAGGCTGGCTGTTTTCCTCCAAGGGATGGTACCACGTGGCACAGTTGGTGACATGGTAAATGTTAAGTTAGATCAGCCTTGGACAGATGGAGCCCATGCTGTCAATCACACAAGCAGTGGAGTTATAAGAGACAGAGCCTAGCTGATATCCACCAGATATGTCATCCTGTCCACATGGCTGCTGAGTGCATCTTCTGATGTGGATGCTTTTGGTGGGCCCTGACTTGAAACACGAAGATACCCACACTTGTGCTCATGCACACAGGTTCACCCTCCTCAGACCCCTTTGTCTCTAATCTTCCCATCTCACTCCTTCTAGGTCCCTGACCTACTAGACAAACTACTCATCACAGCTCAGGAGTCCATACACATACCTACTTTAGACAACATCTCTTGAAATACAAAGTATATGTGGACAAAACTTGTTTCCTGCCATTCCAGTAAACTATGAACGTTGCCTGCCCTCAGACCATCAGCCTCTGCACGGTGCTCCCCGAGGAGAATTCTTCAGGATGGAGAAAAATAGTTATATTTTTCTTTAGATAGTTTAGTTTTCTTTAGATAGATAGATAGATAGTTTTCTTTAGATAGTTTTCTTTATATAGTTAAGGTGCATATGAAACGAATGATTTCAATGATGCAGACCCTTGCATCTTCCCATACATAGAAAAGCACGAAATTCATTAAGTTGTCTGTTTTTTTGTGATTAGCAGTAATTTTTTGATGTTCAACGATATGGGTTTGGTTTTCTTTTTTTTTTTCTCCAACAAAAACTCCTAAATATCCTGGCTCCTCTCTTACCTCATTGGAACAGTTGCTCAGAGCTATCTGAGAGGTTGTCTCCTGTGCTATAGACCTCAGTATAGCCCCCGAATAAAACATAATTTCAGGTTGCATGTTTTGTTTTTTGTTGTTGTTTTTCAGTCGATATACACTACTCACAGCTCTGATTGCTGGGAAGATTTCTCCTCATTGCTTTTTTTTTTTTCTTCCCCTCGTCCCCCCTCATTGCTATTTTTATGGCCACCCTGAGTAGAGCTGTCATGTGGTAGCAGTCCGTTTCAGCTCACACTAAGAAGGCCCAAGATTTTCTTCCGTTAGTTGATCATACAGATGCCCTGAGGGACTGTATGAGCATGAGCTGAGAGAATGGTGTCAGTGCGACAGAGGTGGGTGACATAGGGATCTGGACCATTTATCCATTTAACTTACTTGTGTTCTCTGGACCTGTTCATTTCCCTTATGTGATGAACTGTTGCTGCAACTTGAAAGGCAGCTCCAGTTGCAAAGTCATCGGATGCCCCATGATCAATTTCAAAGTCCCTTTTAGGGCCCAGTGGCATTACAGGAGCTGCTTCTCAAATGAATGGCAAATAGTTCTTTGTTACAGAAGGTAGAACCTCGTTCCAGATCCCTAGAGGTCTGTGCTGTAGACCTCCTACTAGACATTCCTGAGACTCCACATGGCATCTTTACCTATCAAGGATACCTGGGCACCACAGGTCCTGCTGAGTTGCAGTGGCCAAGGAGCAGGTAATTTGCCCTACGTCCTGGATCTACTGCAAATCTCCTCTTGCTCTGGACATTATCTGAACTAGGAAATAAATGAATCAGTGCTGTATTGCCAACGTAGTGTATGATGCCTCAAATCCAAAGAGCTCCAAAAAATACTATTTTTCTTTTTTTATACTATTTGTCCCTTTCATAGTGATAGGGGGTACATAAGGTGCAGCATCTTGTCCCAAACCAGTGGACCTCTAAAGATTTCACCAATGTGGCAAAGACTTTGAATTTTGAGGGAGTCTTTTTTCCCCACTAGTTGGCATCTGGGCATCCAGAGTACGTATCATATTTTGTTCAACAAAGTTCAGTTAGTATCATGTTCTGTAGAATATCAAGATGATCAAGGTCTCTGTGGATAATACTGTAGCAGGAAGCAGGAGAGTTAATATAGCACTGGGGCAAGACAGTCGATGTATTCTGCTGGCCTTCCCACATATAAACAAAATGCCTTTGAGCCTTTTTAATGATGGAGATTGAAAAGAATGCATTTACCAGATCAATAGCTTCACACCAAGTGCCAAAATCTGTATTGATCTGTTCAGGTAAAGATCCAGCTCAGAGAGACTTCCCTGGTGGTCCAGTGGCTAAGACTCCACGCTCCCAATGCAGGGGCCCTGGGTTCGATCCCTAGTCAGGGAACTAGATCCCACATGCTGCAACTAAGAGTTCACATGACACAACTAAAGACCCCACATGCCACAACTAAGACCCAGCACAGCCAAATAAATAAAGAAAGAAAGAAAAGATCCAGCTCAGCAACTACAATTGGGACTATCACTTTGTTAAGTGGATGGAAATCCACAGCCATCCACCATAATCTGTTTTTTTTTATATTCATGAGAACCAAATAGGTATATGATAGGGAGTCCTGCATCTTTTAGTCTGATATAGGTGCTAATCTCTGCAATTCCACCCCTGATAGGATATTATCCTTTATGTACTGTCTTGTCACTACATCCTAGGCTTTCCCTAACATAATTGGTGAGGGAACCAATATGTGAGGTCTGCTACCTGTTAATCCATTACTGTTAGGAAATGTAACTGCAGGATGGATCTGTGGGCCCACTAGATCCACAGTGAGACAAACAAGAATCAGGATTTCATTTATTACCTTGCATCTCTCACCCTCATTCCAGCCGGGGGAACCACAATGGCATTTCAGATCCCCTGGTATTGGTGTCACCTCAGAACCCAGTACTCCACAGCCCTCGAGAAATCTAGGAATCCCCTTTTCCGTAGTGGACGGTTTCTCTAGAAAATGACCACGAGTCCCTTTAAGGAGGAACTAGAGGAATATTGTGTATATTTGCAGTGGCCTTACCAAGTCCTTCCCCACAGCGAACTGGACTGCCCGTCTGTCAGTCTGAGAACCGACTCAGATCTAGAAACTGGGTGAGAACTTGTGATTTTCCACTGTAGTGAAAGCCATCAGGCTTCAGCTCCCCAGATCTCCATGTTTTCTGGTTATACAACCAAACAATACTCTATTCAGATGCTGTCATATCTCTTTCCCAAAGACACTATGGATCATTAGTCATTGCCACAGATCTCTGCGTATCAAGGTACCCTGGTTGCTACCTCAAGCTTGCTGCCCATTCCAGTAATTATGTCCATATTTCTGAC
Organism: Phocoena phocoena; assembly: GCF_963924675.1. Lineage (NCBI taxonomy): Eukaryota > Metazoa > Chordata > Mammalia > Artiodactyla > Phocoenidae > Phocoena > Phocoena phocoena. The sequence goes on along the minus strand of NC_089232.1, from coordinate 11,786,421 downwards.
AGTTAAGTAATCCCACCTGCCTCTGCTTTTTCGGAACCCTGTTATTCCCAGTAACACAAGGCAGTCCAGTTCAGTGATACCATGTCTTACCGTCACCCCAGCCTATGGATGACCCCACCACTGAATTTCTCATTGCTACCAAAGCTCCCTCACCACTGTGCTTTGTATTACACCAGGAGTTAAAGGCCATGATGTTTGCAACTTATTCTCAAATTGTTCAGGGAAAAAAAAAGTTAAGAACATACAGAGAGAGAGAGAGAACAAGCAACAAAGCAAATGAGGCAAAATGTTAGCAATAAGTAAATCTGAGTAAAGGATATACGGGTGTTTGTTTTGTTTTGTTTTACTTTTTGGTATGCAGGACCTTAGTTCCCCGACCAGGGCTCGAACCCGTGTCCCCTGCATTAGCAGGCGGATTCTTAACCACTGTGCAACCAGGGAAGCCCAGGAAATTTTTGTAATAGAGCGGCACACAGTAGTTTCCAGACAATTTCTGGTTACATTTCCTTTCTAATTTTTAATGCATCTCTTTTTTTTTTTTTTTTTTTTTTATGCGTTACGCGGGCCTCTCACTGTTGTGGCCTCTCCCGCTGCGGAGGACAGGCTCCGGACGCGCAGGCTCAGCGGCCATGGCTCACGGGCCCAGCCGCTCCGCGGCATGTGGGATCCTCCCAGACCGGGGCACGAACCCGTGTCCCCTGCATCGGCAGGCGGACTCTCAACCACTGCGCCACCAGGGAAGCCCTAATGCATCTCTTTTAACTTTTTCCTTTCTTTTCCTTAATCAGGCTCCTGAAGAAGCAACTTGGAATTCATCCTTTTAAGCCTTTTTTTTTTTTTTTGCTTTTTTATTTCCTGTTTCATTAACATCAGATTTTAATTTTATTTATTCCTCCTTTCTGCTTTTTGTACCTCAAGAGCTCAGACTTGGACCAAGCAAAATGTTTTTTCCATAATACTGTCATCACTATTCTATGCATGGCCTGCTTTATTTATTTTGTTATTTAAAATATAATAGAATAAACCCATGTGTCCAACTTCAAAACTAGAAAGAATAAACTATATCTCTATGATCTTGAGCTGTTTAAGTTAAGGTGCTATCAACTGGATTGTACTTTAAATCATTAAGTTGTGTCTCAGATTTTTTTTTTTAGAAAAGTCAATTTTTTTTTAAGTTATGTATTTAATTAATTTATTTTTGGCCGCGTTAGGTCTTCGTTGCTGCACGCGGGACTTCTCTAGTTGCAGTGAGCAAAGAGGGCTACTCTTCATTGCCGTGCGTGGGCTTCTCATCGCGGTGGCTTCTGTTGTTGCAGAGCATGGGCTCTAGGCACACGGGCTTCAGTAGTTGTGGCTCGCGGGCTCTAGAGCGCAGGCTCAGTAGTTGTGGCGCGTGGACTTAGTTGTTCTGTGGCATGTGGGATCTTCCTGGACCAGGGATCGAACCTGTGTCCCCTGCATTGGCAGGCGGATTCTTAACCACTGCGCCAACAGGGAAGCCCAGAAAAGCCGATCTTTTTGGACTGTAGTTGAAAACAAAAGGATGACAACATGGCCTGAATGACTATTATCAAGAAGTTCTTCCCCAAAGCTTTTTATACTTTACATGTTCACTGATTTTCCTCCAATTTTTTATCTTGGAAAACTTCAAACCTACAAAATGTTGCAAAAATAATACAGTATATCCCTTACCTTGATGTATCAGTTATTAACCTTTTGACACATTTGTTCTCTCTAGATAGATAGATAGATAGATATGTTTATATATAGTGTGTATATATGTGTACATATGTATAAATATACATATGTGAATGACAGGTATAGGTGTATATGTATATACCTATAGTTATAGGTATATACAAATATACACTCACATTTCTTTTCTGAACTGTTTGAGAATAAGCTGCATTTATTATGAGACTTCATCCCTAGACATTTATCTCCTAAAGAATTCTTATATATTATATAATTCTCATATATTAAGCAACTTTTTTTTTTTTGGCCACACTGCACGGCTTGTGGGATCCTACCCCAACCAGGGATCAAACCCAGGCCCAAGGCAGTGAGACCTCAGAGTCCTAACCACTGGACTGCCAGGGAATTCCCTATAATTCTCATATATTAACTCAATATCATTATCAAACCCAAGGCACTTAACATTTATTGTCTAATATACAGTCTATATTCAAATAACCCCAATTATCCCAATAATGGCTTAGAGATGGATGGCCCAAACAATGTCTCTTTAGCACCAGTCCCTGGACTTTTTCTGTCTTTCATGACACTGATGTTTTTGAAGAGTCCAAGACAGTCATTTTGCAGACTGTCTCTCGGTGCGGATCAGCCTGAGGTTCCCTCTTTCAAGTGGGGCCACAAGTGAGATGCTTATGGCACTGCTGTGAAAACATACAGAAGTGGAATCTGGCCTCTGAGGAGGGCGGGGACAGAGCAGACTCTCTAAGGGACTCCGGGCTGAGCTCAGGTCTGGATGATGAGAAGGAATTGACTAAGCACACTGGCCATGGCGAGCAACGGCCCTCCAGGCCCAGGTGCAATGACGTGGCCGTGAGAAAGGGTGAGGGGCCGAAGGAAATGACAGACAAGCTTGGGAAGATGATGTCTTTAGTTCTGGATGGTGAGTGTTCCCTTGGAAAATCTAAGAAAAATCCACGTAGTCAGGGGAAGCCTGTGGCAGAGGCCTGGGCTGAAGGAAACCATCTGTGACCCAATGAATTGTTTGCAATTCTCTATAAGAAATATCACTGCAGAGAGTAGAGAATACGAGAGGCCTGGTTCAAGCCTTGAAGAATACCACCAGGGGTGGGAGTAGGTGGAGGGATGGCCAGAGAGGCAGGAGGAGGCCTGCAAAGTGTGTACAGAAAGACAAGGGAAGACAAGTTTCAGGGAATGGTTAAGAGAGCAAGGTTAAAGGTTAATACTGACACTTGTTAAAATGGTAAAAAAGGCTTTCCTCAGGACTATTGCAATAGGAGTACTGCAATAGGGCAGAGAGATCTGACCCAACACTGACTCCAACAAGGACAAGGGGGATTTAGAGCCAAGGGCAGCACGAAGGGCTCCGTGGATGGAAAATGACTAAGGGGAGACTTCAAGGAATTCTTGCGAAACTGACCTAACAGAATTCTTGCTAAGGCAGGTGAAGGACTTAGATGTCAAAGGTGGGACAGGAGGAACTTGATCGGATGTCAAAGACGAGGGAATTCTTCCTAAACCAACTTAGCAGGGTTCTTTGCTGAGACTGGGTTGGGCAGGCCAGACACAGGATGGCGGCCAAGGTTGAGACCTAATCAAAAAGAGGGCCTGGGGGAAACTGACTCAAGTTTGATCAAGGAGAGAGTCTTTGTCAGAAAGCAACCCGCCAAGAGCGGCCAAGAGGAGGACCGAAAAGTGCTCACTGCACGTGGAGGTCACTGCGGCCTCAGCAAGAGCTGTGAAGAGTTTGAGGATATTCTGCATATAGTTCTATGTATATATGGGCTGGAAGCACTTAATTTTAAATATAACTCATTTTTTATATCCATAAAAGGAAATATTATGTAGCCATAAAAAGAACGAGAGAATTATTTAGGTACTCATAATGGAATGATCACAAAGTTAAATTTTTAGGTGAAAAAAGACCTAGAGACGATCATACTGAGTGAAGTCAGACAGAGAAAGACAAATATCACATATCACTTATATGTGGAATCTAAGAAAAATGATACAAATGAACTTATTTACAAAACAGAAATAGACTCACAGACATAGAAAACCAATTTATGGTTACCAAAGGGAAAGTTGCGGGTAGGGATAAACTAAGAGTTAGGGATTAACATACACACACTGCTATGTATAAAATGGATAAACAACAAGGACCTACTGTGTGGCACCGGGAACTATATTCAGTATCTGGTAAGACCTGAAATGGAAAAGAATCTGAAATACTCTTATATAACGGAATCACTTTGCTGTACACCTGAAACTAATACAACACTGTAAGTCTATACTTCAGTAAAAAATTGTTTTGAAAACAATATATGTATAGTAAGTTAGCATTTGCATAAAAAAGGAGGATCGAGATACACACACATATGTGTGGGAAAGTGCCCACATATGTATGCCTTTGCTGGTGTATACATAAGATGCTCCTAGAAAGATACACAAGAAACTGGTAGCATAGGCTGCCTGTAAGGAGATGAACTTGATGACCCGGAGCAGGGGTGACAGGGAGATTTTTCAGTGGATAGCCTTTTCTACCTTTCGAATTTTTGTACCACGTGCAAATACTATGTATTTTAAAAATTAATGTATAAATATTCTTCCTGAGATCACACTATAATTACAGTACAATTTGCATTTTATTGGACATCTGTTCAGATGACAATATAAGAAGATCTGTCTTTGTTTATTTGTTTGTGGCCATGCCACGTGGCCTGTGGGATGTGAGTTCCCCAACCAGGGATCGAACCCATGCCCCCTGCAATGGAAGTGCAGAGCCTTAACCACTGGACTGCCGACGAAGTCCCTGTCTTTGTTTTTAAATGATCTGCATCCCATTTTTTGTCCAATGTTTCCAATTTTTATTACTGTGAACTGCATCGCTGGATGCGTTCTTCTACACTTACATCCGTACACTCATGATTCCGTAGCATAAACTCCTACAAAGGGAAGAAGATTCTTCCACATTGCCTTCCCGAAAGGCTGTTCCAGGCCACACACCTCTCCCATCCACACCAGTGTGTGCCTGGTACTCTACTTATTCTACAGCCCTGAGTATTGTCCCCGAATTATGCAGGGTACCTATGTGGCACAGACAATGCTGAGTGCTTACTTGCTTTGCCTCCGGAGCACACAAGTACGCTACATCTCTCAGCATCCCTTGCCGTGAGGTGGGGCTGAGTCCTGGTTGGTGGCAGTAGTGATGTACACCAGCACTTCCAGAACTGGCCCCTAAAAACCTCTCCATGATCCTCAAGCTCTCTCTCTTCCTTCATCTGCTTGACATGTGCAGAAAGTCAAGTGGAAGTCTCTGAGCCCTAGAGCATTACTAGGTTGAGTAGAGAAACAAATTTTTACCACATCTCATTGCTGCCCCCTCCCCTCTCTCTGCACTGAGATTCGATCGCATGCCCTGGACCTAGCAGCAAGTCTTTGCTCAAATGTCGTCTTCTCGGAGGGCATTCCCTACCACCTGATTTAGCCTGCCTGCCTACAGATCTGAGCAACTTTGAGGGATCTGCCTGTCTTTCAAATAAGATGATACTTGCATTTCCAATGAAACTTCTTCCCCAGACGATGATGCAACCTTGATAAATAGGCTAGAGCCACTTAGGGCAGAGGTGAGGGAGTGCAACGGTGAACCCCTGGGCCCTGAGGTGTCAGCCTTACCATTTCACCACCACTCCGGGGCCCCAGACCTCACCACGACAGCTCCAGCCACACTTCCTAGGCTGTGACCTGAACAGAGCATGGCGATCACCTCCTCCGTTCATTCTAAAATATATATTGAGGGAGTTCCTGCTGGTCCAGTGGTTAGGGCTCTGAGCTTCCACCGCAGGGGGCACTGGTTCGATCCCTGGTGGGGGAATTAGGATCCTGCAGGCCACGCAGCATGGCCAAAAATAAAATAAAATAAAATAATAAAATATTCATTGAGCACCTATCAGACACTATCCTCAAGGCTTTGGATATAGCAATGAACAGATGAGACAAAGATTCCTGCCTATTCGAGTGGGAGACACAGACCGTAAGCAACAATACTAATAAATAAGGTAGGCGAAGAGGTGATAAAAGGAGAAGAGCAGGTTATCCGAAGTGCAGGGCAAGAGGTACGTATCTGTGCTAAGTAGGGTGGTAGGAAGGTGACACTTGAGAAAAGACTTAGAGGTGAGAGTCACATGTTTCTCTGGGAGAAGAAGGCTCCCAGCAGAATTAAGCAAAGGCCCTGAGGCAGGGCCACTCCTGGAGTGTTCGAAGAGCAGGAATGAGTCCACGTGGCTGGGAACGTGGAAGGAAATGAGGTCAGAAGGCATGAGGAGGAGGGTGCCCAGAGGGCGCAGGGCGTCACAGGCTACTCTACGGACTTTGGCTTTTGCTCTGAGATGATATACCTTTGCACAGTTTCAGATGGAGAAGTGACAGATATTCTGACTTACATATTTAGAAGGATCCCTCTAGCTTTTGTATCGAGAACACACTCAGGGTGGGAGGAAGGAGAAACTTGGAGGGTAGGGACAAGGCTATGCAGAAACCCAGGTGTGAGGGATGGTGGTTCCCGCTGGATTTGGTAACAGGAGGTACTGAAAGGTAGAGGGATGGTGGATATATTTTGAAGAAGGAGCCAATGGGATTTCCAAATGCACTGGATATTGGGTGTGAAAGAAAAGTGGGGTTAAGGAGGCTCCCAAGGTCTTTGGCCTGAGCAGCGGGCAGAATGGATCTGCCTGAGTTAGGGAAGGCAGAGGTGGAACAGTTTTAGGAGGAGAATCAGAAGCTCAGCTCTGAACATGGTAATATTGAGATGTTTCAAGACATCAAAATAGAAACGTTGGGACTTCTCTGGTGGTGCAGGAGTTAAGAATCCGCCTGACAATGCAGGGGACACGGGTTCGAGCCCTGGTACAGGAAGATTCAACATGCCACGGAACAACTAACCTGGTGCGCCCCATCTACTGAGCCTGCGCTCTAGAGCCCGCGAGCCACAACTACTGAGCCCATGTGCTGCAACTACTGAAGCCCATGGGCTCCTAGAGCCCGTGCTCCACAAGAGAAGCCACCGCAATGAGAAGCCTGCGAACCTCAATGAAGAGCAGCCCCTGCTCACCGCAACTAGAGAAAGCCCATGGGCAGCAACGAAGACCCACTGCAGCCAAAAAATAAATAACTAAATAAAATAAAGTAAGTGTAGTAATTAAAAAAAAAAAAAAGTCGAGTAAGCAATTGATATACAAATCTGGAGTTTGGCAGAGAAGTCTGAGTGGAGATTAAATTTCAGAAGTTAACCACCTGCCTTTTTTTTTTTTGGCCGCGCAGCACGGCTTGCGGAATCTTAGTTCCCTGACCAGGGATCGAACCCGGGCCCCCTGCAGTGGAAGCGCAAAGTCCTAACCACTGGACTGCACGGAATTCCCTGCCATCGTTGTTGTTGTTTTCCTCCCAATGTATAATTTGACTCAGAGTATTGAATCCTCCATCGCTGCATCACTCTGAATGATGTAACTTAAATGTGTAACAAGTACATTGTAGTTGTATGTTAATACTCTGTCTCTGTGGATTAACTGTTGTACTTTGGACTGGGACAGTGATAGTTTAATATTTAACATTGTGAATATCGTGACTTTGTTTTCTAGGAGTTCAGATAATGAAAATGAGAATAATTATAGTACCAATGCCAGCATGACCCAGATAACACATAAAACAGACTAAACGTTTATGTTATTTTAATGACAAATGGAAGGACATATATAACTGGATTAGGAAAGTAAGTAACCAAAATATATCATACTGTGCACTATGCAGAAAAAAACTGGGGATTGCACATGGTGGAAAAGAGTGTATGAAAGCACATGTGGAGATTGAATCTCACAAGTTCAGGTTGAGACAGGCAAGTATTCCTAAATCTATCAAAAGCCAGTGTGTTGGGACTTCCCTGGTGGTGCAGTGGTTAAGAATCTGCCTGCCAATGCAGGGGACACAGGTTCGAGCCCTGGTCCAGGAAGATCCCACATGCCACGGAGCAACGAAGCCCGTGCACCACAACTACTGAGCCTGCGCTCTAGAGCCCACGAGCCACAACTACTGAGCCCACGAGCCACAACTACTGAAGCCCACGTGCAGGAGAGGCCACCGCAATGAGAAGCCCGTGAACCGCAATGAAGAGTAGCCCCCGCTCGCCGCAGCTAGAGAAAGCCCACACGCAGCAACAAAGACCCAACGCAGCCGAAAATAAATAAGTTCATGAATTTAAATAAATAAAAAGAAAGGTCCCCCCTTCCTACTGTACAGCACAGGGAACTATTTTACTGTATCATCAGACAGGAAGAAACAGGTCATTGTCATTTTTATTCTGTATAGGCTATATCCATTTAAATTAGTACTATTTTATTTGCCGTCTTTTTTTAAAGTCTTGCCTTTACGTGTCTTAAGAACATATGTAAATATGCTTCCCTGGACTTGGTTCCCTGGGGCTCACGCTCTGCTGGGTACAGAATCTTTGGAGTTGTTGTTCTCTTTCTCCATTTTACCGATTTGCATTTCCCCCCTTTTTCTCGCCAGCACCTCACACTGCTGCATCGAGGTCACCGCGTTATCTTCAATGTCTTCTCCGGGGAAGTAAGAGATTTGACTTTGGACATACTCTGCAGCCAGCACGGTCCCAGCAGCAGTGGCCAGGCCTTTGGCCTTGGAAGACTCAGGAGGGCAGGTCCCCTTATTGCACAAACTCGTCCACGTCCTTGACATTTTTGCTGCTTAATGCTTTTTAGAGTGACACCCTTTCCTTCTGTCCAGCGGAACTGACACACCTTGCATCCCATAATTTCTGGCCCATCAGAGAAGGAGGAAAGGATGTAAATTACTTGGATCTGACCTTGTTTCCTATGTTACCACCTCACTGGTAAATATTCATTGGGTTAGAAAGAAATACTATTGTGACACTCATAGGCTCCCAGACCCTGTAAATTCTAAATCATCAGGGGCTTCAGAAATAGGGTCAACAACTTTCAGAACTTTATTTCCAAACAAGTTAATATTACAAAACGCAGTCAACCAAAAATGAGGAATTCCGCCAGGGCAGTGGTTCTTGGTTGCATATTGAAATAAAATTTAAAATCGGTATTTAAAAAAATACCCATGTCTGTGTGGGTCTTACCCCAGGAGATTCTGATTTAATTGGTCTAGGGTGTGGCAGCAGGACTTTTGAAAAGCAGCACACTTTATGGTAAACGCTAGCTTACTTTCTTTCAAGATTATTAATTTCTTTAGAGATCTGGCTTCTATTTGCACACATTCTACCTGAAAGTTTTTGATGGTATAAATGAGGTGCTTACCCTTTGAAGGTAAGTGCTGACTGAAATATTTCTTACCATTAATATAGTGATAATCTTTATCATCAAAGTCAGTATGTTCAGTGACAAGCACAAAATCCTCAGTTCAGCCATCAAAGGTGAAAATGATGACCCTTGAAGACTCTGCTTTCTGGTTCACATACCCCGCCTCCTAACCTCCACACACCTTTGATTGGCTTTTTTTTTTTTCTTCCAGTTTTGCTACATCTTAATGGTAGGTTTTTGTTTTTTTTTTAAGTACTACTATTTTTTTAAAGTAATTAATTTTTGGCTGTGCTGGGTCTTCGTTTCCGTGCGAGGGCTTTCTCTAGTTGCGGCAAGCGGGGGCAACGCTTCATCGCGGTGCGCGGGCCTCTCACTGTCGTGGCCTCTCCCGTTGCGGAGCACAGGCTCCAGACGCGCGTGCTCAGTAGTTGTGGCTCATGGGCCTAGTTGCTCCGCGGCATGTGGGATCCTCCCAGACCAGGGCTCGAACCTGTGTCCCCTGCATTGGCAGGCCGATTCTCAACCACTGCGCCACCAGGGAAACCAAAATGGTAGGTTTTTTAAGGGATTAGTTTTAGGTCTTGTCAGCAACATCAAACAGAAGGTACCGAGTACTCCACAGGGTACAGAGCGCTGCCAAGCACCTCAGAAAATGTACGTGATGTGGCGAACATGTGGTTCTTGCCCCCTGAGGAGCTTACAGTCTGGGGGTCGGTGGCGGGGTGGGGGGGGGCGCTGACAACTCACAGTCTAAGAGTTGAGTGAACAACAAAGTAATTTATTAAGGCAAATTCCTCATCCCCTCAAGCTACTGTGGATGGATTCATTTTGGAATTAAGCTAATCAAGAGAGAGGCAAGACTGAATTTGGTTGAGAATTCTTCAGGCTCATATAGTTTTTTAACATCCATCACAGTAAACAGAACTGACCTAACAGACAACTGAAAGTGGAGACTAGATCTCTTGAAGTGCAAGGGCTAGAACTTGACTGTGGTTACTTACTTTAAAAAGCAAACATACTGAACGGTATGACCAGGCTTATTACACTAGATTAAAAATAGGCCAAGTACTGGCACTGCGTTCCCCTCATGCTAGCACTGGTCATTTAAAATAGTGAATATTAAATATGTGGGCTCCACATCTAACCCACAGAATTCCCACCCCAAATCTTAATGTTCTGTGTATCAAGTATCCACCTCATGTGTACTATGAAAGTTTTATTTATGCCCCATTATCAAGTTGAAACAATGTAAATAGTCAAATTATAAAAAGCTCATGACCTGCATATTTCCATATGTGAATGGCAATATATCTACATAGGAAATAAATGGCAATCCTATCTACCTATATAAAAAAAAAAAGAATATCTCCAGATTTGCGTACTCACCACTATAAGAAGAGGTAGGCAGGTTTTAAGGTTTCACAATCAGTTGTCAGAGAAACAGCAGTTATTCCTGCAGTATCTTGTTAGCATCTGACTAACAATCTAAAAATAAAATTATTTTTAGATTACATGATTTAGAAGACATTATAAACCCACCAAGAATTCGTAATTATTCTGAGATGGTTCCATCATTAACCCCAGAATCACTATCAGAAAGAGTAACGATGTGATGTAGAAAGCAGCTAATCAACATGACGAAAAATATGCTCTTTCAGGGGCTTCCCTGGTGGCGCAGTGGTTGAGAGTCCGCCTGCCGATGCAGGGGACACGGGTTCGTGCCCCGGTCCGGGAAGATCCCACATGCCGCGGAGCAGCTGGGCCCGTGAGCCATGGCCTTTGAGCCTGCGCATCCGGAGCCTGTGCCCCGCAACGGGAGAGGCCACAACAGTGAGAGGCCCGCGTACCGCAAAAAAAAACAAAACAAAACAAACAAACAAAAAAATGCTCTTTCAGAAAAACGATCCAGTCATCTGGAAAAATCACAGCTACAACCTGTGAACACGCCCATATGGGATGCTGATTTGGCCAAGACACACTATTTCTAAGCAGGAAGAACCATGAGATCAGGGTGAATCGAGGCCGTCTCCGAGGAGCAGCCTATAAATTTCCAGACTGACCTTGGGCAGCATAATTGGTCCAATTCCTCTCAAAGGCAGTTTCATACTATCCTACCCACATCAACCCAAAGTTTGACATTAACTCGAAAAACCGAAGAGCATATTGGAGCAGAAGTGGACAGGTGTGTAAATCTAGCACACTCTTATTGCTGTATTAAGTGCCCAGGTGAGCACATTCCACCCACAACAGTGTCGTTCCAGGAAGCAGGGCAGGAATAGTGGCAAATTAGAGAAGAGGCTATTCACTGCACAATTAATAGAAAAGTGAAAACATTTCGAGATCTACAGTAAGCCTGTATCCAAAGGAGTCTTTTACGTCAGTGACGTGCTGGACTTTGAATTCTGTGCTACAGCTGTGTAATGGACTCACTCTGGCCGGCTGGCCTGGGTACGGCTTGCTTCCTGCCTGTTGAAGGGTGAAGAGGCTACACAGAGCTAGGGTGGTTTCTACTGAGTGGTAAGAGTCACAGACGTTCCAGGGTATTCATGTCACGATCATTCCTTGGGCAAAGTTTGATGCAGATGAAGACAAAGTGGTTTCTTGGTCAGCAATTGCAATTTCTTTCTTTTAAAGTCAGTGGGTTTCTTGTATACTTCTATTACGATTGGCCCAGGTTTAATTTCATCCTTGTCCATGAAAGCAAAACACTTGGTGCTGGTAAACCTTTTTTTTAGGCTTATAGTGTTTGAATTCAAAGAAAATAGCTGCACCTTTGGTTAATTTTTCAACATGCTTCTGGAGCTCCATGTCCACATTAAAATGAACATACATATCTTCTTCTCTTGAAGCCACTGGAGTCTCTTGCACAGGACTTAAGTCTATGCCATTCAGATCTTTTACGCTAACCGTGATATAGGGATCAATGCATTGCCCAGCATCTTTCAGGCCAATTTTCTCAATTCTGATAATGAGTAACGTCACTCCTGGTTCTGACGGCAACCTTGGTAATAAAGTACGGGAAACTCTTAGCAGGAAAGGCATCAGGAGACCCTGCTCTAGCACCACCCTCTTCTTCAAATTCCAAATTCTCTTCTTCACCAGGTGCTAAAACTCTTCTTAAGGGGACAGGCTGAACATCAAATGGGAATTTATTATATGTAAGAATATTCTTTAGGATTGGTTCTAGCTTCTTCAGATCCTCCAGTTTAAATTCTTCTTGGGACCGTGTGGACTGTAAAGCTGCACTTCGTAATTCCAAGCATGTCGCCATTTTGCCTATAGTTTTCTTTTGTTCTTCTGTGAACTCAGAATTGCTGTGCTGAGCTTGGGCCTCTTTTTGTAGGTGTCTTGCTAATATCTGATGCTCCTCTATCGCCTCCACCAGCTGGCCCCAAGAGTCGAAGTCGGAGCCTCTCCCAAAGCTGGCACCCCAGCGCTGTGGCAGACTTAGGGTCACCTCTGACATGGCCGGTCCCCACCGCGTCCCCTCCCACCCCTACCCCAGCGAGGCTGGGCTCTAGGGCGCCATCCTCCCCGGGCCTGACCCCGACATTAACAGGGCCAGGAGGAGCTGCCAGGCCACCGCCACCACCCACCAAGGAGCCGCCCAAGCCCATCTGCCGCCCGAGCCGAACTCTGCAGCTCTGAAGCCTTGACTGGAATTCTGCCTCCTCAGAACCCTGAGCGTTATCCGCTCACTCAGCCCCTTCAGCGTGCACACGCGTCCCCCCAACACTGCTGTCTGTCCCTCCTCACACACTTCCCAGGGCTTCCCCCCCCCCCCCACCGCCTTCACGCCCACCACTTCTCACTGGCCTCCTGGGTTGAATGCAGTCATTCTTTGCAAACGCAGTCAAGCATTTTGAAGGCATTCTTGTCATTTCAATACCTCCACCAACGGTGGCTATGGTGGGATGTGGTGATGGCATCAGTAGTGACAGGCAGCAAAGGTGGTCAGGATGACGCTGGCTGCCGCTGACGCAGCCATGACAGACGGGAGCAATGGCCGCTGTGGCCACAAGTGGCGGCCACAGACGTGAACCTAGTGGGAGAAGCAGGCGAGGCGGCTGATCTTTGCTGGAGAGATCCCTCTCCACCAGAGCCCACTCTGCCTGATGTGTGTGGCAAGCGGGGAGTGGCAGGGAATTTAAAATCCATCCCCTTGGGACTCCCCTGGCGGTCCAGTGGTTAACACTCTGCGCTTCCACTGCAGGGGGCACGGGTTCGACCCCTGGCCAGGGAACCAAAATCCCGCAGGCCAAACTAAAAAAACCAAAAGACCCCACAGAAAACAAAAAACCCATCCCCTTAAGCAGCCCTCAACCAAATGAAGGGTGTACAAATGCCCTCACCCCGAGAGTGGGAAGTCTATTTCCACTGCTTCCCAGAGCTGCCCAGAGAATGAAGCTGTTGCACAGTGATACCTTGCTTGAAAATGCACCTCTGATGTGCTGCCTTCCCTTCCCTGCCTCACTTCCCACAGCTCCACCAGTGCTTTCTGGGATCATCTCCCAAGCCCTTGTCTCAAAGTCTGTTTCTGGGGGAATCCAAGCTACGATAATGCGTCACGAGCCAAGCATTCCAGCACATATGGCAGATGAACAACTGACCATATGCCAAGCCAGAAAGTCGAGACAGATTTCCAAAGACTGAAATCATATAAAATATGTTCTCAACCCAATTGCAATTAGGCAAGATAACTAGAAAAATCCCCATATGTTTAGGAATTTAAAAATACAATTTTAAACGTCTAAATAATCTGAGATCAATGAAAAAAGCAAAATAGCCATGCTTTGGGGAAACAGTGCATATATTAGAAAAGGGAAAAGGCTGAAAATCAGTGAGCTAAACATTCAAAAAGGTAGAAAACAGAAAATTAAATCCAAGGAAAGAAGGTAATAATAAAGAAGAGATTTAAATTAAAAATAAATATATGAACTAGAGAGCACCAACAAAGCCAAAAGCAGGTTCTGTGAAAAGACTAATAATATTGATAAACTCCTGTCAAGACTCATCAAGAAAAAAAGGAAGAGGACACAAATAACCAATGTCAGAAATGAAAAAGGGGGAAATTCCCTGGCGGTCCAGTGGTTAGGACTCCACACCCTCACTGCCGAGGGCCCAGGTGGGAACTAAGATCCCACAAGCCACATGGCTCAGCCAAAAGAAGAAAAGAGAGAAATGAAAAAGGGGCCTTTGTTACAGGTTTGACAGACCTTAAGATAATATGATGATATTAAGAACAAATTGATGACAATTTAAAAATTAAGATCATGTGAAAAATTCTTAGAAAAATACATTTTACCCAAACAGACGCAAGAATAGAAACTATGAAGTTTTTATGGGTAAATATGGGCAAAAATTCTTTGCAGGCAAACGCCATCAAGAGGTGGAGTCCCTTCCCCGCCAAAAAAGAGGGAGATTCTCCAGGGCCTTTAATCTGGGTTGGCCTCATGACTTACTTCAACTAGTAGAATGTGGTGAATGTGGTGACTTTGTTTCCATTTTTGCTCTCGTGGACCCCTGAGACCCACCATGTAAGGAAGCTGGTCTAGCCTAGTGGAAGAGAGGCCTGTTAGAGATGTTCCAAAATGTAGTCTCCACCTCCATTTTGTCTGCTCTTATCACTTCTTTCAGTCACATGGAGAGAACCCCACCCTAGCTTACTCAAGTAAAGACAGGTTGGCTGAAAACATACACAGAAATCTGAGGGCTCAATCCACAGCCCAAGGAAACTGGAGCTGGGAACAGAAAGCCACCAGGACCCAAGCAGCCCTTTCAGGGACCACAGGAACTGATCACAACCCTCTCTCCACAACCTGGGTTTTCCTGTTTGGGCCACATGGCATCCAAGGGCCCCTGCAACCCTGACTGCGTAGGACTCCCACCCTGGCTGCTAAGCCAACCAACAAGTTCCTTTGTTTTAGGTGTCAAATCCCCAGGAGAGACTCCCAGCTCATTTTTCCAAGCCAGAGCACAAGCCTTAGATTTCAAATGGCCAGTCCGGTCAGCGCTGACCAGTGACTTCCAGTTTCTGTAAGCCTGGATTACGCTCCAGGGAAGAGCAACTTATCTGAATGGTGAAGCTGGGTGCAGGCTCTGGGCTCTCTCTCTGCATACTTGCCTGTCTACCCTCTGCTCCTTAGGACCTCCCCTGCAGGAAGACGATCAACCAGCCGTGCCCATGGACCCTGTAATCCTGCAGAGAAACATTGAGAAGCTGCAGCAGCCACTGCTGGTGCCTACCCGACCCGCTCAGCACCCTCTGCTGTGTGCCAAAGGCTGCTCACTTGACTTCCCACTGCTCTCTGCTCAGGGCCCTCCCTTGGTGGCAGGAGGGCACTCGACCACGCATAGGGCAGTCAATGCCCATGAAAACATCCCTCAGTGTCAGACGGGGAGTTGGTGTACATACACCCCAACTTCCTTGCCCCTGGGATGGGGGAACTGAGGTATGTTCTGTGCCGCCTCCCAGAAGTCCCAGGTGGGACTGAGCCTCAGCTGCCCACAGCAGTGACCGGCTTGATGATGCACCTTTTATTGGCTGCCTTCGTCTCTGTCACACCTCTCCACTTCCCTACGAGTATTCCTGGAATCATGCCCCCAGATACTACCTGCACTCAAATCCTCCGGTTGGACTCTGGAAGGATGCAAACCAAGGCAGAGGAGAAGTCCAGCGCAGCAAACTCTAAGCCACGTCCGTCAATGCAGCTGTTTTCCATACAAAAGCCAGTGTTTTCACCTGCATTGCCTCATGCCCATGTCTATTGCTCAACTGGTTCTGAACTCAGGAGGGAAGGAGGTGTGTTATTTATTGCCCCCTCAGCCTCAAGGAAACACTCAACGAAGACTTGTAAATGCTACAGTTAAGGTGAGAAGGAGCCCTTCTCCGTATCCGTGCGGCAGGAGACAGGAAATGGATGTTGGCAGAGCTGAGGGGGAAGAGGGGTCGCCTTAACCCTGGTGAACAGACAGAGCAGCTTGCCCCAGGCCCCAGGCCCCTCCTTGGCGCACTAGGTGAAGCTGGGGAACAGGGCCCGCAGGCGCTGAAGGCAGGAGCCAGAGCCTGTAGAGTCTTTATTTATTGTGAGCCTTGATGTCCAGGGAAGCCAGGCCCGTGTCCACAGCCCTCAGGACTCCACCTGGCCATGCTTCAGGGGTGGAGGCATCAAGCGCAGTCACTCATGTCCAGTTCTCCTACGGTCTGAAGGGTCCTCAGGAGGCAGGAAGTGGCTGTGCCTGCAGAAAAAAGCCGCATCAACATCTACTAGCACCTCTTGTGTGCCTGGCCCTGGGACCACTGCTGGCGAGATCAGGTAGACACGGCAGAGGCTGCCCTTGCCGAGCTCACAGCCTGGAGGGAGAGGGTGTCAGGTGATGACCTCGGGTGCAGCGAGCCGTCACTGGGAGCAGGGAAGGCAGCGTTCTGCTGGGGTTACACAGCACCTGCTGTGTGCCCAGCCCTGTGACAGGTACTAGGGACCCAGCAGTGGATGCAGCAGACACACATCTCTGACTCCAGGGAGGGACAGACACAAATGAACAAAAACGTGTCAGCGGGTAAATCCTATGAAGGAAACTGCATCGGGGTGAAGGGCAGAGATGTGTGGAGCGGGAGGTACAAGCGGCACTGCACGCCGTCAGCCGCGCCAACGTGACATGTCTTTATACCGTGTTTTACGAGATGAGCCTGTGTGTTTGCTATTTTGGAGACCAGAGAAGAGAGGAGGCCTGAATTTCACTGCCCCCAATCGGAGAGGGAAAGCTGCAGCTGGGGTGCCATTACCGGGAAGGGGAGGGCAGTCAGGAGGACCTGGGTGCGGGGTTAATGACTCTGAGTGCGCTGGAAAACCACAGGCTTTAAAGGGGACAGATGTGACCCCCTTTCCGTTTTTAAAAGCTCCTCTGGCTACCAGCGGGGAGACAGAGGGTAGCAGGGGGCAGGGCAGGGCTGACCCCAGGGAGACCAGGGAGAGCCCTGGTTGCTCGTTCCGGGAGGGAGGGAGCAACTGGCCCTAAGATAGGAAGGTGGGGCCTCTGCTCAGATGCTCAAAAAACTTGAAAGAAGTACCACCAAAATATAATTAATAAACTAGCGTGAACAGTATGCAATCATTACCGAATATTTTCTGAAAAGAATTAAAAGTCCGTCTCACTGGTGTCTGCTCTTGGAACCTGAAACTTTCACTTACCTGTGCCTTATTAAAAAAAAAACAAAACCCAATGTCTACAGGGCTTGGTAGAAGGGCATTTCCCCAGTCTTTAGGCAAGAACTCCTCTGAAACAGGCGATGGGAGGGAAGCAGCCACAAGGCAGTAAAGTATAAGCCATAGTGGAGGGAACTCAGGGATTTTGGGAGGATGGAGACAGCCCATGACGGGATTTTCTGGGGGAGGTGACATCGAAGCTGGGATACGAATTAGCCAGATGGAATGGGAAGGGCAGTCCAGGCAGAGGAAAAGTGAGATAAAAGCCTGGCAGCAGGAGAGACCAGCATTCAAGTAGCTGCATGTTCACTGGGGCAGGAAACACAGAGCTTGAGGTGGATGTCGGGTAGAGGCAGGGCCAGAGGCCATGTCCTGCAGGGCCCCAGAGGCTGTGCCGGGGTGTAGACCTGGCCTGGTCAATGAGAGCCATGAAGCAGTACACAGTCAGAGTTCCTCTGGGATCACTCTGGGACCTTCACAGAGAACGGACTGAATGAGGTAAGACAGACAGCATGGAGGTCCAAGAGAAGGCTTCTCTTCTGGGTGTGAACAGAGAAGATGGGGCCTCAGGAACCGAGAGAGGGGCAAATGGGAGGGGGTTGAGAGGGATCTGGTGAAAGATGTGACTTTTGCCTTCGGAGCTTGCAGGCCAGTGGGTGAGACAGTAAACATCTAAACCAGCATTTCTCAACCTTTTTTTTAAAAAAATTATTGCCCCCCAAGGAGTCTTTTTAGACATTTTTTAAAAATTGCACCCATCCATGACACTTTAATACCACAGATATAGTGTATATCTGTTTAGGTACTGTATACATTAAAAACAGGTAAGACTTTTTTGCCCCATCCTTACCCCCACTGCCCATACAGCTGACAGGCAATGAGGACGAGAAAGGGAGAGCGGGTAAGGGAGGAGGTGGATCAGGTCAGCCTGGGGAAGAACACAGAGAAGCAGCAGGAACCTGGGATTTTGTTCTCAGTGTGGATGAGGAGTCACCAAAGAGCTTTAAGCAAAGGTGTAATGTGACTAGTTTTCAGTTCCTAAATGTTCTCTCTGGCCACCGCGTGGAGGCAAGGTAAGAGGGGATTCAGGGAGACCAGGGAGAAGGCTGGGGCAAGTACCTTGGCTGTGGAGGGGGGGGGAGGAGACGGCTGGACTAAAGCAGGGACTGTGGAATGGGTAAGAGGGGAACACGTGCTGATGTTCTGGAAGCGGGATGCATGGTAAAGGTCTGTGTGGGGCTGAGGCTGACTCCAAGGTCTTTACTCAGCAGCTACGAAGATGAAAGGGTGGGCTGAAGTGCTGGGCTGCTGTCTTACCTCTGCGGCAGAGGCGGTGTGTGTCGGCTGCACCTGCTCAGCACACCGCAGGAAGCGGCGCACGTGTTCCGCACAGTTGCCCACGGCTGCCTCGTTCTTTCTAAGACATTCCTCAAAGGCCTCAAAAGGCTCCGCACAGGCCTGGCGGATCTGCCGGATGACTGGGCTGCAGGAGCAGGGCATTTCAGGCCTGGGGAGATTTCCACCCCACTGCCTACCCCCCCTCCACCTGCCCCGTACTTGCCCACACTCACTGGGCAGACGTGCACTGAGCAATGCTCATC
This sequence comes from Phocoena phocoena, assembly GCF_963924675.1. Taxonomy (NCBI): domain Eukaryota; kingdom Metazoa; phylum Chordata; class Mammalia; order Artiodactyla; family Phocoenidae; genus Phocoena; species Phocoena phocoena. The sequence goes on along the minus strand of NC_089232.1, from coordinate 11,767,563 downwards.
TTAAGGTGGTGACAGTCTCGTTGCCATGACTCAGGCTTGGCTGCCACACACTGGCCATACTGCTCCAGCTCCCGGCCACAGTAGCGAGCAGTGATCTCCAGGGCCGCCTGCCTGTGGGACGTGACAGTCTGAGGATAATTCCAGGCAGTAGGCAAGAAAGGGAATTCTGATCTGAGTCTGGAGTGGCACCCCATGGGGTCTTGGGCAAATCTCAGAGTCTGAAGGGTCCTGGGATAGGGCCAGGGAGGTAGAGAGGTAAGGCATGAGCCTTGGGGGCTGTGGAGCAGGCTGGAAGCTTCTGGGGAGATAGTGGAGGTCCTGAAAAAAAGGTCTGATTCTTCCAAGGCAGTCTGTGGAGGTTCTGGAAGAAGGGTCTGGGAGTCTGGGCATCCCCCAGTTTAGGCTTGGGAATCATGAAGAGAAGGCTTAGGGCCTTAGAAGTAACACCTAGAGTTTTCCGAGAGAACCTGGGAGCCCTAAATGAGTTCGAAGGCCCTAAAAGTGAGGGTTAGAGGTCCAAGGGTTGAGGTCTTGGGTCCTGGGGAAGGGTCGCTCTCTTGACCAAAGGGTCTTAGAGATGAGACCTGAAGACAGGGGTACTGAAAGGGAGACTTGAGGCCCTGGGGCAGGTTTGGGGGTCCTGGGGTGGGTCTCAGGGTCCTAGGGGCATGATCTGGAAGCCCTGGGTGAGGCTGGGGCTCTAGGGTAAATCTGGAGGGTCCTACAAATAGGCTCTTCAAGTTCTTGGGAACAAGGTCTGGAACTCCAGCGTGAGATCAGTGGTGTCTAAGAACAAGTCTGTGGGCCCTATAGGTGAGATCTGAGATACTCGACAGACCCGGAAGTTCCAAAAAGTAAAGTCAGATGATCCAGGGGGAGGAACCTGGAGCTCTAAAAGGACGGCTCTAAGAGTCCTAGAGGTCCTGGGAGAAGTCTGGAGTCGTAGGGTTGCAGGGTGAGGGACGAGACCGGGTGTTTTGGGGGGCAAGGCTTGGGGTGTTGAAAGACTGGACCTGAAAGTCCTCCGTTATCACCCGAAAGAGAGGTAGAGCCTAAACGCTCAAAGGGCGGGGCCTGAACACGCGCAGAACTGAGGCTCGTGAAGGACAGCGCTGAATCCTAAGGCTCGGGATCTCCAGGGAACAGAGTGGCCAATCCTTCTTCCCGGAGTCCTGGCCTAAGTCCAGATCACTGGGGAAGAGAAAGAATACGGGGGCAGTTACGGGGTAGAGGCTCCCGCTACTCACATCCTGAGGCCGATGCCGGAGGAGGATCAATGAGGGAGGATAGCCCCGCCTTTTCCGGTATCAGGTTGTCATGGCGGCGCCCAGCCCAGCCCTCCTTGCCTCGTATTTTCCCGGTCGCAGAGCAGACAGACATCCCAGTTCCCTTTAGGCCCAACCCGTCATGGCGGCGCCCTACTTCTCCTTCCGGCCCCGACCTCTAATGGTGGAGCCTTGCGTAGCCACTTTCCGGCCCCAGCCGGCTCGGTACTTTGTGCCCTTCAATTTCCGGCTGGCCCTGGCGGCACCGGGAATTCACCGGAAGTACTGGGAAGAATCGCGGTACCTCCGCTCTAACGCGAGTGCGGCGCCGGTGTGCGCCGCTCCTGTACTTGGCCGCAGCCGCACGCGCCTTTAGCCGCCTTACTGGAGCTTGTGGCCAGCGGCTGCCGCTGCTGCGACCGCTCAACACGCTGCCGTTCGCGGCTTGGTTGGGCGCCGTGGCTGCGGGCTGCTGGGTGCCCGGACACGGAACCTGATACCTGATGCCCCTCTGCATCTTCTGCTCTGCGCGTGCGCTCACTAGCCTCTGGGGACGCTGGTTGTACGCGAGGCGGAGCGGGCGGGAAGGGGGTCACCCCGGGAGCAGGAGAAGGAGGCCTGGACCTCTCGTCTACTCAGCCTGGGTTACCCAGACCGTGTCCCCTACCCCTTGGCATAAATTATGAAGCCAAGGCGGACGTGAGTTTTAGTCTTGGCTCCCTGCCACATTGGGGAAGTTAGTTCTCTGTAATTCTTCATCATATGACAACGTTTCCGCCTCCTCGTCTGTCTTCAGGTATGAGGCTCCGTGTGAGTATCCCTTGGTCAGAGAACTGAGCGTCAGTCCTGCTGTCTTGTGTGCAGAGCTTTTTCCAGACCCAGGGTGAGCCAAAATGAACATAAAATGTAGTTAATCATAGTGGCTTAGAGGAACAAGAGCCACTTGTGAGCACGTGACAATTGCTTGGAGTCTCAGTATGTTACCGAACTGAAATAGCACAGCTCAGATGGGACTGGAACCCATGGGCTGGGACTCGAACTCAGTGTCTTTTCATTGAGCTCGCACACCTGGTATCAGGACTTACAGAAGCTCAGGTTTTTTCTGTCTGGTTACTGAAAGAATTCAGTGAGACACAAAGTGATAGGAAAGAAGTGGATTTATTTAGAGAGATACACTCTGTAAGCAGAATGCAATCCATCTCAAAAGGGGAGAGTGGCCCGGAAATATGGGGTGGTTAGTTTTTATGGGCTGGGTAATTTCTTAGGCAAGTGGGAGGAGTATTCTAACTACTTAGGGGAAGGGGCGGGGATTTCCAGGAATTGGGTCCCTGCCCACTTTTTGGCCTCCTGTGGTCAGCCTCAGAACTGTCCTGGCACCTGTGGGCATGTCATTTGCATATGTTAGTGTATAATGAGGTTCAAGGTCTCCTGGGAGTTGAATCTTCCTCCATCTTGGGCCTAATCGGTTCTAGCCAGTTTTTGTCATACCTGCAACGGCTCTGTCATTCTTTTATTTTTTTTTTTATTTGTTTGTTTTGGCCACGACACACAGCTTGAGGGATCTTAGTTCCCTGACCAGGGATTGAACCCGGGCCCAGGGCACTGAAAGCTCCAAGTCCTAACAACTGGACTGCCAGGGAGTTCCCAGGGAAAGGTTTTTAAAGACACGGTGAGGGGGCTTCCCTGGTGGCGCAGTGGTTGAGAGTCCGCCTGCCGATGCAGGAGACACGGGTTCGTGCCCCGGTCCGGGAGGATCGCACATGCTGCAGAGCGGCTGGGCCCGTGAGCCATGGCCGCTGGGCCTGCGCGTCCCGAGCCTGTGCTCCGCAACGGGAGAGGCCACAACAGTGAGAGGCCCGCGTACCGCAAAAAAAAAAAAAAAAGAGGGTGAGGGAGCGGGTTTGTGAGGTGTGTGATCAGCTCTAGACATTCTTCTCATTGGTTGGTGGGAGTTAGTATCATCAACTTTCTGGTTCCAACCAGTCTGGCGTCTACGTGCCTCCATCTGGTGTGGGTTTCAGTATGTGCAAAACAGCTCAAACGACACGGCTCAGAATATTATCTGTAGCCCCTGAGGAGGAACTAAAGGGCCTTGACTTTGTTTAATGGCTAAACTATTATTATTTTTGTCTTGTTTGACGGTTTTCCTTTCTGCATTTTCTCACTTCTCTGATTAAATTTCCTCTTTGGAACTCGGGGAAGGCCCAGGAGGCTAAAGTTTTTCTACAGACAGAAGGTAGGCAGAGGACATGGGGAGGAGGTGTGTTCTGGAAGGGCCCCAAAGGGTCCTCCTTGGTTGCAAGTGTGCTCGTCTGTAAAATGGGGATGATAACAGTGAAATTCTTCACAAGATAATAGTATATGTGAGCATTTTAGCATGGAGCCTGGAAGAGAGGAAGGGAACAGCGTCAGCATCTCTTCTCTTTGGCTTCAAATGTAGACTAAATTCTCAGGTTTTCCCTTCCTGGGAGAGTGAAATCTTAACCTGTCCCATGCCTCCCCCTGAGTCTTATCCCAAAGTCCAGGTAATATGCTTCCTCCAGGGAAGGGTTTCAAACGTCTGACACTCATGCCTCCAAACTTCTAGTTGCCTTTTGGCCTGTGGCTCAAGAGTGTAACTAACTTCCTCTTTAGGAATCAAAGGTAAGGGGGACCCAAGTGACCCTAGGGTTTGGAGTGAAGCAGATCTGGGTTTGAACCTGAGATCTCGGACAGAGTACTTCTCTCTGTGTTTCAGTTTCCTTGTAACAGATGTTTCAGGATTTCCTTGTGAGTAGAAACATAGATGACATGCAAAGCACCTGGTATGGAGCACTTTGTATTTTCTTTCTAGCCTTATCAGAGTTTGTTATGTTGACCTAAAACAAATAGGCTGCCAGTTATTTCTCCAGCAAAAGTGGGTTTATTCGAGATCAGTAAAGCAATACAGTTAACAGGTCTGCAACCATAGCAAGCCAGGTGCAAGTCCCAGCACAGCAAGGAGAGGAGAGCTCTTCTAAAGAGGAGAAAAGGAAATTGGGAGGACTGGAGTAAACAGAGTCCATTGGAGGGATTGGGAGTTTGAAGTTTAGCGGCTTTTTATTGGCTAAGTCCTGACAGTCTCATTGGCTGAGCTCTTGCTAGGGAAGAAGAGGAATCTCTTCCTGTTGGGTTCAATTATGTGTTAAGGTGTGAGTGCGCCCCCTTCTGACCTCCTGACTTTTAATTTTGGTTCTGTTTATTACTTTTTACAATTATTATTGTATATATTTGTTGGCTTATTTTCTGCCTACTTCAAAGCCCTGTGAAGCCCATGAGAGAAGGGGCTTTGTATCTGTATCATGGTCACTGCTGGCTACCCCACAACATGGGGCCTGGCCGAGTAATAGTGGAATGAATGAAACAGCGTGCTCATAGGATTGCGTGAGGATAATGATGAAATAAAATTGTTTTTAAGGCAGTACAAGAAAATATTTAAACATAAAATTCTCAAAATAGAAAAAGGAAAACAAAATTCTCTCTCTGCCCATTTGAGCCGCTACCCCCTCCCTTTCATTGTGCATTGGGCATCTGCATTATACATCAACTAGATCCCCTAAGAAGATACAGAAATGCCTACTTGACAAAGAGAAAAAAAAAGCCAATCCTCCTGGCACCAGCAAAGTAACTCCTCGGAGATAACATTCCTTTCTCAATCCTGTAAGCAATCGCGATGACCCACTACTCTCCTTGTTGGGCTGTGTTAACTGTCAGTATGTTACTTTGATGTATAAGCCTTTGTCTCAAAAACTTACATAACTGTGCCTTGACCTCTAACAAGCAGAACAGTCCTCAGAACTTCCTGAAAGACTGTCTCCTGGGTTATAACCCTCAGGTTGGCTTGAGTAACATTTTCCATGTCTTAGATTGACCACTGATTAATTTTTTGTTGACAGTAACATGAGATCCAGTTATTCACTGTTGACGGAAAACTGATCAGTTGATCTAAGAGACAATTGGAAATTTTTATTTTATTCTTGAAAAATATTTATTTAGGTTGTGCCAGGTCTTAGTTGCGGCAGACGGGCTCCTTAGTTGTGGCATGTGAACTCTTAGTTGTGGTGTGCAGGAGGGATCTAGTTCCCTGACCAGGTATCGAACCTGGGCCCCCTGCATTGGGAGCATGGAGTCTTACCCACTGTGCCACCAGGAAAGTCCCTGGAAATTTTTATTCAAGCCAAATTTGAGGATAATAACCTGGGAGGAGCATCTCAGAAAGTTCTGAGAACTGTTCCACCCTTTAGAAGTCAAGACACAGTTTATGTAAGTTTTTTGAGGCAGAGGGCTGTACATTAAAGGATGTATTACTGACAGTTTACATAATTCCAGATTTGAGCACCATCACAGTGGGTCGTGTGACGCTTTATAAGATCAAGAAGGAATGTAATTTTTTAAGGAGTTGTCTTATTTATGCCAGGAGAATGTTGCTGTTTATGGTTGAGTAGGTATTTCTGCTTAGGAGGGCGGTTTGGTCAATGCATAATGGAGATGCACAGTGCACAGTGTGGTGGGGAGAGGGGAGGCCAAAGGGCAGAGAAGAATTTTTATGTTCACATTTTTCTTGGGCTTCCCTGGTGGTGCAGTGGCTAGAATCCACCTGCCAATGCAGGGCACCCGGTTTCTATCCCTGGTCCAGGAAGATCCCACATGTCGCGGAGCAACTAAGCCCATGAGCCACAACTACTGAGCCCAGAGGCCACAACTACTGAAGCCCGCATGCTCTAGGGCCCGCATGCCACAACTACTGAGCCCACGTGCTGCAGCTACTGAAGCCCACATGCCTAGAGCCTGTGCTCTGTTACAAGAGAAGCCACCGCAATGAGAAGCCCACGCACCACAATGAAGAGTAGCCCCCGCTCACCGCAACTAGAGAAAGCCCGTGCACAGCAGCGAAGACCCAACACAGCTAAAAAAAAAAAAAATTTTTTTTCTTGTCATAAATATGAATTTTATTTCACACACTAATATTAAGTGCCATATATGTGCCAGGAACTGTTCTACCAGCTGGGGAGACAGCAGTGAATAAAACAGACAAAAATTTATACTGATAAAAAGTTAAAGAAGACAATTCAGGTGATAGAAATTTTAACACTTCGTGAAGCAGACAGTCTCCAGAGAACCACAAAATGGGGTGGAAGGCAGGAGGCTTTTATAGGATAAAGAATAAAGAACAAGGAAGAGAGAAACAGAAAATATCTGATAGGCTCGGGCCACATATTCAACCTTGTTTGAGGTGACAAGGAAGAAGGAAATAAGCCCAGAGTTGGCTTGGCATTTGGGGATTGGCCAACTGGACATGCTGTGCTTCCGGTCAAGTGGAGCATTACAGGGATATGAAAGTTACCTAAGTTTCGGTTTGCAGGCCTGGCACCCAGGGCAGGATTGGCTCTATCTCGAGCCTGTAAAGTTTTATTTCAACAGTACCAGAGTGGAACTGAACATTCTAGTGGGAGAAACAGACAGTCATCACAGTAAATAAGAAAAGCATATACTAAGTGAGTGATGAATATTTAAGAGGATGATCTAACTGGGAAGGGACTGGGAAGTGTTGAGAGGGTGACAACTTTCTCGGTAGAATGTCCAGGGAAGGTGTGATGATATGATTATAATAAACATAATATTTGGTCTTCATCCACTGTTCAGCACAGAGCTCCTGAAATCTTGGTATTTCCTACGAAATGAGAGCAACAAAGGTGTCTTTTGTTATGCTAATGATGTGACCTTGGGGCCACACCTAAGGATGGGGGCTGGTTGCTAGGAGAAACAACCCTGAGATTAGATGATTGGAGCTTTCAGTCTCACCCTCCTGACTTCTGGGGAGAGGGAAGGGGCCAGAGGTTTAATCAATTATATATGGCCAGTGATTTCATTACTCGTGCCTGTGTAATGAAACCTCCATAAAAACCCAAAAGGAAGGGGTTTGGAGAACTTCCAGGTTGATGAACACGTGCAGATGCGGGAGGGTGCCTGTTGCAGAACTTAGAAGCTTCATTCAAGCCCTTTCCCCATACCTTGCCCTGTGCGCCTCTTCCATCTGGCTGTTCTGAGTTATATCCTCAGTTATATCCTTGGTCATATAGCACGTAAAATGTTTTTTTCTGAGTTCTGCGAGCCACTCTAGCAACTTAATTGATCAAAAGGAGGGGACTGTTGAAACCTCCAGTCTGTAGCCAGTTGGTCAGAAGCACAGGTGACGACCCGGACTCAGGATTGCCCTCTGAAGTGCGTGTGCGTACGGGGGGCAAGGGGAGGCAGTCTTGTAGGACTGAGCCCTGAACCTGTGGAATCTGATGCTATCTCTCGGTAGATAGGGAAACTCTGCCCCAGTGGGTTAACAGAAACTGGTCACTAACAGAAGTTCTTGAGCTTGTCTTACAGAACAGCAGGTAAGGGAACAGCTTGTTAAAAAAGTTTGCGTGGGGCTTCCCTGGTGGCGCTGTGGTTAAGAATCCGCCTGCCGATGCAGGGGACACGGGTTTGAGCCCTGGTCTGGGAAGATCCCACATGCCACGGAGCAACTAAGCCCGTGTGCCACAACTGCTGAGCCTGCACTCTAGAGCCTGCAAGCCACAACTACTGAAGCCCATGGACCTAGAGCCCGTGCTCCTCAGCAAGACAAGCCGCCGCAAATGAGAAGCCCGCGTACCGCAACAAAGAGTAGCCCCCGCTCGCCACAACTAGAGAAAGCCCACGCGCAGCAAGAGACCCAGCATAGCCAAAGATAAATAAATAAATAAAATTTTAACAGTTTGTGTGCCCAACGCACAGTGAGGCTAAATGAACCGAAACATTGAAGTTTGGAGCAAAGAAAGGTTTATTGCAGGACCAAGCAAGGAGAACGGTGCCTTGTGCTCAAAAACCCCGAACTCCTCAGTGGTTTTGGGGGAAAAGTTTTTATATTCAAAATTTGGGTTGAGGGCTGCAGGGTGTGTGACTTCCTTCTGATGGAACTTCTAGTTCCTGCTTTTGCCACTTCTTGTTTGTTTGTTTGCTGTGCTGTGCGGCTTCTGGGATCTTAGTTCCCTGACCAGGGATCAAACCCAGGCCATGGCAGGAGTCCCAACCACTGGACCACCAGGGAACCCCCTTTTTAAAAAAATTATTTTATTTTATTTATTTTTGGCTATGTTGGGTCTTTGTTGCTGCGCGTGGGCTTTCTCTAGTTTTGGTGAGCGGGGGCTACTCATAGTTGCGGTGCACGGGCTTCTCATTGCGGTGGCTTCTCTTGTTGCAGAGCACGGGCTCTAGGCGCACTGGCCTCAGTAGTTGCAGCACATGGGCTCAGTAGTTGTGGCTCGCAGGCTCTAGAGCACAAGTTCAGTAGTTGTGGCACGTGGGCTTAGTTGCTCCATGGCCTGTGGGATCTTCCCGGACCAGGGATTGAACCCATGTCCCCTGCATTGGCAGGCGGATTCTCAACCACTGCGCCACCAGGGGAGTCCCACCCTGCTTCCTTATCCCATAAATATCCCTTTGGGGAGGCAGATCTGAGATTTGTTATGCCATCTCCTTGCTTGGCTGCCTTGTGAATAAACTCTTTGCTGCAAACCTGGGCATCTCAGTGCTTGGCTTACTGCGTGTCGGGAAAACCAAGCTTGGTAACAGTAGGATCAGAATTCAGTTGAATTATAGGACCCCCAGCTGGTATCTGGAGAATTGCTTGGTGGTGGGGAACACTCCACCCTTTGGAGTTGGGTGCAGAACTTTAGAAGACCTCCGTGAGAGGGTACCATTGAGCAAAGGCCTAAGAGGGTGAGGGAGGGAGCCGCAGGGACAGGTGTCCCAGGCAGAGAGAACAGCCAGTACAATGGTGGGAACATGCAGGATACATTCAGGGAACACGAGGACAGGCCAGTGTAGCTGGAGTAGAGGGAGCCACGTGGCTAGTGATGAGGGAGATAGGGCAGCAGCAGGAAGCTGCATGGCTGAGGCCTTACAGGCAATTACAAGGACTCTGCGTATACGCTGAGGGAGATGGTGAATGGGGCCCTGGATTCTGATTTTAGTGAGCTTCCCGAGGTAAGTCTACCCATAATAGTGTTTGAGGTTTCGGTGAGAAGCCAGAGAGGCAGAAAAGAAGCCCCTCCTTTAGGCCAGTTCATCTAGAATGGAGGTCCTAGTATTGCTGCCCTCTGAGGAATGTCCTAGAAGCAGAAACACTCAAAAACAGATATACAAAAACAACTCCCCCTTGAATTAAAGATTCATTTAGGTTGGGCTTCCCTGGTGGCACAGTGGTTAAGAATCCACCTGCCAATGCAGGGGACGCGGGTTCAAGCCCTGGTCCGGGAAGATCCCACATGCCGCGGAGCAGCTAAGCTGGTGCACCACAACTACTGAGCCCGTGTGATGCAACTACTGAAGCCTGCGCACCTAGAGCCTGTGCTCCACAACAAGAGAAGCCACCGCAACGAAGAGTAGCCCCTGCTTGCCGCAATTGGAGAAAGCCCACGCGCAGCAACGAGGACCCAATGCAGCCAAAAATAAATAAATAGATACATTTATTTTTTAAAAAGATTCATTTAGGTTAAAAAGTACCTATTCAAAAATGCAGGCCCCTCTGAGCAGCGTTAATGATTGCTTTCTTTCTGATGCTTAGCTGAGAACAGCACTGAGAATTGGGGGAGATTGAGAGGGAGACGAAGAATCAGCTGTTTGATTTTATGTGACATTTGCACATTTCAGCAGAAGGGAGAAAGGTGTGGTGAAAGGAGTGGGATGGGGGCAGGTTGTCTGGAAGGGGACTGGCCAGGGAAAGAGGGAAGGGGTCAGGGCACATCAGGGTTTTGTGTTTTTGTTCCCGTCTCCCCCCAGCTTTAATGAGGTACGTATGACAAATGAAAATTATATTTCTATGGTGGGCGATGTGGTGCTTCGATACAGTATAGATTGTGAAATGATTACCACAATTAACCTGATGAACGTATCCATCACCTTAAAACCACACTCATTCTCGGATGGAACTTGAACCCAGCCAGAACTCAGATTGGGACTTGAACCCATGACCCCTTACTTAGGAGGGGACTCGAGCCCACTGTCTTTTCATTAAAACTGCTCACCTGGTGTCAGGACTTACCGAAGCTCAGGTTCTTTTGTTTTTTGGGGTTTTTTTGCGGTACGCGGGCCTCTCACTGCTGTGGCCTCTCCCGTTGCGGAGCACAGGCTCTGGACGCGCAGGCTCAGCGGCCATGGCTCACGGGCTCAGCCGCTCCGCATCATGTGGGATCCTCCCGGACCGGGGCACGAACCCGTGTCCCCTGCATCGGCAGGCGGACTCTCAACCACTGCGCCACCAGGGAAGCCCCAGGTTCTTTTGCTTTGATGCAGAAAGAATTCAGCGTGAGGTAAAGCGGCATTCAAAGAGTGAGTTTATTAGCGTTGGACAGTTGTGAGACAGACAAGCGGGCAGGCAAGGCGCAGCCCCAAGAGCAAAGAGGGCTCCATTTTTATAATCAAAGAAAATGGGGAGGGGAGAAGACCACCTTTTTCCTCATTCTTGGGTAGACATCAAGGCTTACATCATTAGTTCCTCCTTTAACCCTATATGGTCTGAGACCGTCATGGTGCTATTTAAATCCTATGTATATTGGGGTGGTGACATATACTAAAATATGGTAATTTATCTCAAGTTTCGGTATAATGTCCCCTTTCTTCTTCCTAGTTTCTTCACCCTTTCACCTATACAAAGTCCTGTCTTGGCTACATGCAGAAATGATACTTTTCGAGGACCATTAACTCCCCGATTTCATGTAACAAGACATAGACCCCATATCTATAGTCTTGTGGGTTTTTTGTTGTTTTTTTGGCCACACACCACATGGCTTGTGGGATCTTAGCTCCCCGACCAGGGATTGAACCCCGGGCCCTGAGCAGTGAAAGTGCAGAGCCCTAACCACTGGACCGCCAGGGAGTTCCCTATTGTCTTGTGTCTTAGCTGTCAGGGTTTGTGGCTTGAGTGTGCCTGGTGTTCCTTCAAGGTAGAGTAGATTGTTGCTAGATTACTGGATCCTTTTCTTGAGTGTCATTAGCTTGCAAGAGTCTCCCAGACTCTTAAAATTCCCTTTCTATCTTTAATCCCCTAGTGGGATTTCTAAACTAACCATTTAATTATCCTTCTCTATCCCTATCAACCTCACATAATTACCATTGTGTGTGTATGATGAGAACATTTGAGATCCACTCTCTTAGCAGATTTCAGGTACATCATACATTATTGCTAACTGTGGTCACCATGCTGTACATTAGGTCTCTAGGACTTACTCATCCTATAACTGAGTTTGTGCCCTTTGACCAACATCTCCCCATTTCCCCCACTCCCTGGGCCTGGCTACCCTGCTCCTATGAGTTTGACTTTTTAATTTTATTTATTTATTTAAATTATGTTTTAGCTCCACAGAGTTTGTTTTTATTAATTTATTTATCCATTTATTTTTGGCTGCGTTGGGTCTTCGTTGCTGTGCGCCAGCTTTCTTTAGTTGCAGCGAGTGGGGGCCACTCTTCATTGCGGTGCGCGGGCCTCTGACTGCAGTGGCCTCTCTTGTTGCAGAGCACAGGCTCTGGGCACACGGGCTTCAGCAGTTGTGGCACGCGGGCTTAGTTGCTGCGCGGCATGTGGGATCCTCTAAGACCGGGGCTTGAACCCACGTCCCCTGCATTGGTAGGCGGATTCGTAACCACTGCGCCACCAGGGAAGTTTTACTTGTTTAGATTCCACATATCAAGTAGATCATGCAGTGTTTGCTCGGTGAAATAAGCTAGACACAGGAAGACATAGCGCCTTCCAGGGAGCGCGTGTCAGAGTTGGTGAGGGGCAGGGTTGTATGATGGGAGCATGCACTTGTAGACTGACTCAGAGAGAGTTTTAGTTCAGGGCTTCGATCCCTGGCCAGACTGAGGGCCGTCACGGATGGCAGCACAGACATGACTTTGACCGGATGATCTCCGACCTGGCAGCAAAGTGAGTGCTGACCCTTGATCCCTCGAAGGGGCTGTGAGGCAGCCTGTGATGGTACCTGGGCGTACAGGTGGTTTCCTGACGGGGTGTTACGAGAAGGCTCTGTAGACCAGGAGGGGGTCTCTTGGTCCCACGGGCTCCTCTCCTCTCGGGTGGCTTCACCCACCACCCTCAACTCTTGGGCTTCCTTCTGTCTTTTCTGGAAGCTCCACACTCCTGATCTTAGGTTGTAGGGCATGCTGGAGGGGAGGTAACTCCTGAGGAGCCCCGCACACGTAAAGTCTCCCGGTGTGAGGACAGCGGTGAGCGGATACACCCTGCCAGCCACCTTCCACCTTTTCTCAGTGACGTGGAACTTCAGGGCCTCCCTCCTGTGGAAAGAGCGGCACGTGGCACAGGAAATTGTTAGAGGAAACCACATACTCTGAGGGGGTCTCTTGCCCCCTTTTCTCCATCGTAGGCCCTTTAGTTTAAAAATCGGAACTGTGATAAATTCTGTCCTCAGTGGGGACGTCCCTGGTGGTCCATTCGTAAAGAATCCACCTTCCAATACAGGGGACGTGGGTTCGATTCCTGGTCAGGGAACTAAGATCCCACATGCCGCGGGGCAACTAAGCCTGCGTGCCGCAACTACTGAGCCTGCGTGCCACAACTAGAGAGCCCGTGCGCTGCAACTACAGAGCCCACACACATCAACTAGAGCCCGCGTGCCGCAGACCATAGAGCCTACGCACCCTGGAGCCCGCACGCCACTAGAGAGAAGCCCGAGCGCCGCAACAAAAAGATCCCGCTTGCCGCAACGAAGAGCCGACGCAGACAAAAAAAAAAAACCTCCATCCTCGACTCCAGCTTCTGTATTCCAGCCGTTTGCCAGTCTAGGCAGGGCCGGGAGGCCTGGAGGAGGGTATACCTGCAGGTTCCTGCCGTGCTGTCAGGCCTGTATTAAGGTGCTGGGCAGGGGAGGTTTTGGGGAAGAGGTGGAAGCTGTGGCTGTGTCCTAGAGAAGCTACAGAAACAGCCTCCCTGAGTGATGGCAGGCACGCTGCAGGCGAGAGGAGGACGCGGTGCCCTCATGAGGTCGGACTCAGACTCTTCTGCCCCCTGGGAGCAGGGGAGCAGCTCCCTCCTGGGGACCAGTCTTAGACAAGACCTCCGCAGCCCACCCAGTGCAACTCCTTTCCTCGTGCACTGGGCTGCTGGGGCTCCCGCGGGCCTGGCCCCCTCCTCAGCACTGCCCGAGCCCTCCTTACCCGCTGCAGGTTCACGGGGTGCGAGGCTTAGAAGAGGTGCAGTTTCATGAGCTGCAGCTGATGAATGGGTCCCAGCGCCCTCCTCCTTCCTCCAGGTCCTCCAGAGCTGTGGGCCAAAAGGAGGCCAGAGGAGGCGCACACAAACCGGTCACAGATGCAGGGCTTTTTTTTTTTTTTTTTTTGGCCGTGCTGCAAGCCTTGCAAGATCTTAGTTCCCTAACCAGGGATTGAACCTGGGCCCTTGCTGGTGAAAGTGCAGAGTCCTAACCACTGGACCGCCAGGGAATTCCCCCTGCTTAGCCTTTAAAGTGCATTTGATGTTTCAAACAGAACTTGGCACCTCGTGGGAAGGAAAAAGGAAGCATGGGAAGGGTTAATTAGGTGGTTTGGTTCTCTGACAGCCTGTCTGGTCCCCTTCACCTCCCCCTCGCTGATCCCAATGGAGGTACCTAAATGTCACATTTAGAGCCCACGCTATTCAACGGTGTGCCCCACCAGGCACTGAGCTTCGGCTGCGTAAGTTTCCTGAGGTTGTTGAACAGTCTACCACAAACTAGGTAGGCAGAAACGTGTTCTCTCACAGTTCAGGCCGGAAGTCCCGAATCAAGGTGCTGGCAGGTTGATTCCTTCGGGAGACTGGGAGAATCTGTTCCAGGCCTGTTTCCAGCTTCTGGTGGTTGCCAGCGGTCCTTGGCCTTCCTCGGCTAGTAGACACACTGCAGTCCTGTGATGTGGCCTCTTTTACCACAAGACAGATGGGAAGGAGTCACAAGTGGCTTCTCATTAGTATCTTGACTGCCAGAGGGATTTAGTGCTGTGAATCTACCCCATAGATTTGTCTCTGTCTCCAAGTGGGCAGGGCCTGGAGGTCTGACTTCTAGCAGGACCCAGGGACGGATACTGCCAGGAACCAAAATCTGTCATTCAATTCTGTATTTACTTCTTTCATTTAAGGTACTCATAATAAATTCTTTAATTATGCAACACTTCATTCATGGTTATAAGTAACTTATTCAGTGTTAGGTTTAGCTCTGTCTTCCCACTGAAGGTACTTTTCTCCGCTTTTCATAGAGCTGCATAACATTAATTCAGTCTTTTGAGTATATTTTTCCTTTAAGTAGATTTTTTGCTTGTTCTCCTATTTATTCAGATTATATACCTATATATATTTACACATATGAATTGCATACACACGCACAGATCTTGTATATACCATTCTTACTTGAGCAAATACATTCATCTGGGCTCACCAACACTCCATTTACAGATACAAATCATCAGTGCTGCATATGGCAGTCTGTCTCAGCAGACACCCATGTGTTCTGCCAGCAATCCATTCACGGGGAAAACCTTTCAGGCTCATTTCTAAATCCTTCCTTTTAATAGGTACAATTGCTTATATTCTCATACTCCAGATACATCATCTGTGTTCACAAACACTTCATTTATAGATAAAAACACATCACTCATTAGATACACTTGTTGTTGTTATACCAACATTGAATTCAGAGATAAGTAACCTATCATTCAGTGTTGTGTACACCACTTTTCTTTGAGTGGATATATTCCTTTCCATTCTAACCACATTTTATTCCAGGGACGTACAATACGCATTGTACATAGGCGTTTTCTCTCTGTAGACACCTCCTCTTGTTTCTGTTTTCTACCAACGTTCCATGTATAGATATATTTTGCATCATTCTCTTTTGCGTATAAATCCTTTCAGTAGTTACATTCATTTAGATTCATAAACTTCATTCAGGGAGATATAAAAGTATAATTCAATTATGTATATGGAAATATCTTACGTTAATATATTATTTTTCTGCCAACGTTCCATTCATAGAGATACACAGCATATAACTGTGTGTATAGTTTTTCCCATTCTACAATAGTTTATCCTAAAAAATATCATTCATTCTTATGTTCAGGTGTTTCCTTTGAGTAGATAATTTTGTTTTATACAAACTGTGCATTCATAGATATACTGCATATCACTCCGTGTTGAGTACAGCTCTTTTTAGATACATTTTTGTTCTAGTCACATATAGAATTCAGTCTTGAGTTGTATTTTTCTGTGCGTTTTAGCAGCCATTCACTCATAAACATGTTACACACACCATTCAGTTTTATCGCTCTTTCCTTCAATAGATACATTATTTTTTGTTACACCAAGACCCAGTTTCTAGAGACACATATCGATCTTTTGAACAACTGTTTGTATGGGGCGATATATTCATCTGTGTTCTATCCATAGTCCATAGGGTAGATATCAAGTTCAGTGTTCTTACCGTAAAAACACCAAGAAACAAAACAAAAGCGACCACCCCCAGGAGCACAAGGAACCCTTTGGAGGTGACATTTATTACCATGATTGTGATCATTCACAAGTGTGTGCGTATGTTCAAACGCACCAAATTATATACATTAAATATGTGCAGTTTTTGGTATAACCATTACACCTCAGAAACGCTGCTAAAGGGCTTCCCTGGTGGCGCGGTGGTTGGGAGTCCGCCTGCCGATGCAGGGGACACGGGTTCGTTCCCCGGTACGGGAGGATCCCGCATGCCGCGGAGCGGCTGGGCCCGTGAGCCATGGCCGCTGAGCCTGCGCGTCCGGAGCCTGTGCTCCGCGACGGGAGAGGCCACAGCAGCGAGAGGCCCACGTACCGCAAAAAAAAAAAAACGCTGCTAAAAATTTTTCTACCTTTGTTTTTACTTTAAGAAAATACAAAATTACATATATATGGCTTACACTGTTTATTTCTATTGGACTGCTCTGCTCTATATGGACAAATAAATGTTTGAGTGTCACTGCCCGCTGAAAGCAGGATATGAAGAACCTGGGGGTGGAAAGGCTTTCCCCTGAATATCCTTCTATTTATCAGTGTATCACTTTTAAAGAGCAACAAATACACTGAAAGTCATCTTCAGCAGTTATTATACCAGAGCAACTCAGAAACTCTGCATTCTTAGTTGCCAGGTCTTGGCTGAGAACTCTTAACCTTGAAAAACTCGAGTAACTATTAACAGCTTCAATGAACTAAAGTTACATTTTGTTTTAATCTGATAGCAATCTTGACCCAAAAGGCCGGCGTCAAGTTAAACGACATCCAGTTTCACTTTGATGTTCATAGCTGCCAGTTCAGCTACAAAATACCGAAAGACGTAAGGCACGGAAACAGTGTCGATGGTGTCACTGCGGTTACACAGAGTACAGCTGTACTTCCTGTTGCGCATGGTGGACCACGATGGGGGTGGCTTCTCCAACAGCGGGGAGAGCAAACTACCACACTTCACACACACGTGGGCTACAGACCGATCCGAGCAGTTGAAGAGCCGGTCGTGAAGGAGAAAAGATGTACCATGAGCTAAAAGAGCATCCCGCTCCATCTCCCCAAAACGGATTCCACCCTGGACATTCCTTCCCCCGATAGGCTGGTTAGTGACTTTGTCTCTGGCTCCTGTTGTCCTCACTTGGAATTTGTCTGAGACCATGTGGCGTAAGCGTTGGTAATAAACCACACCTATGAAGATGTCTGCGTCCAGCTCTAGCCCACTGATGCCACTATACAACCTCTCAGTGCCATAGTAGTTGTAGCCAGCAGCCTTCAACATCTCACCAAAGTATTCCAGGGCCGAGTTCTCCTCTGAGAAGGTGAAGGGCGTAGCATCATGGCAGAGACCATGTAAAGCTGCAGACTTCCCTGCCATGCTCTCAATCAACATACCGATGGTCATGCGGGATGGAAAACCGTGAGGATTGAACAGAATGTCTGGAACCATCCCGCTCTCAGTGAATGGCATGTCCTCAACTGGCCACAGTCTGCTCAAGATGCCCTTCTGCCCGTGACGACTGGCAAATTTATCCCCGATAGTTGGGTTCCGAGGGACTCTCATCGTGATGCAAACACACTTGAATTTGCCATTTCCAGTGTCATTACTGCACACTTTGATGTTATCCACAATGCAATTTTCCTTACTCCTAGGAAAAAATAAACCAGACAAAATGTCAAAATGTATAGAGATACTAAGTTTTACTGACATATTTAGCGCTTCATAAAGGATATTTGCAAAACTTATTCTCACCTCTATTCTCCAATGCAGATAGAGCTGGTATCCCTAAAAGCATTTATGAATAGGGCTACTGATTATGTTCACTAGAGAACTGTGTTCATCTGAAAGAATACTAGCAAGAAAGGCAGCTGAAGGCCTACTGCTGAAACCAATTTTACAGCTGTAAAATGAGCTTAAAATTTTATTTTTATTAAGAGGTATAATGAACTCAACATTTTAGCTGGGAAACATTACTAACAACATGTCCAAGAGAGATGCTCAAGTTTGAATAATATAGTTTTAAAATAAATCACAGATAAGTGATCAATTGTAGTAGACTGACAAGAAAAGTAGAAAAACAAAGGCAGTACAACAGACCACAGAACTTTGTCTCATTTAAGAAATGTCCATTCAGTTAATAACTAAGCTACCGCTTATATTTTCTCCAAAAATTCTCCTGTTGAAAAATAACTTGCATTGACCTCCAGCAATTTCACTCAGAAACAGCCTTTAAAAAACAGCACTGGTGGGCTTCCCTGGTGGCGCAGTGGCTGGGAGTCTGCCTGCCGATGCAGGGGACACGGGTTCGTGCCCCGGTCCGGGAAGATCCCACATGCCGCGGAGCGGCTGGGCCCGTGAGCCATGGCCGCTAAGCCTGCGTGTCTGGAGCCTGTGCTCCGCAATGGGAGAGGCCCGTGTACCGGAAAAAAAAAAAAAAAAAAAAAAACAGCACTGGTTATGCGAACTTACTTATAGTACATCACAAAGCTTTCCCCGGTGTTGAGGTTTAGGTAGCTGTAATATGGATCTCCATACTGCAGTTGTGCTCCAATAAATGGCAATCCGTCATCAT
This sequence comes from Phocoena phocoena, assembly GCF_963924675.1. NCBI lineage: Eukaryota > Metazoa > Chordata > Mammalia > Artiodactyla > Phocoenidae > Phocoena > Phocoena phocoena. Next base: position 11,749,168 of record NC_089232.1, on the reverse strand, counting down.
CCAACTTCTGCAGAATCCGTGGGTCACCAGGTTTGACTCCAAACACCAGACTGTCATCTCCTTGTTTGATTTTTTCAGACAGATCTATACACTCGGACTTGTAGACACTTCCATGGGCAAAGCCTCGTTCCCAAGAGGCCTTATTCACAATCTGTGAAGTCAAAGAATCATTAAGAGACTGAGACCAAATGAGAGTTTTCAAAATAAACCCGGTTAGAATTACAACTGGTTTAGGCATTTGATTTTAAAACTATCCACATTTCCTAAATCACCTATGCTACTAAAATCCAGACATAAGAAAGGTAGATATCTCCAAGACTACATTCATTTGACATCTACTCATACTATGCACCCAGATAGGCAGGCTACGTGCACATGAATATTTAGTGACATCCCTCAAGGCTTGTCACTTTTAACTTAGACCAGGAATTAACTATTTAACAGAAGAGCCACGCACCACATACTAGGCACTTGGGCACACAAGAAATACTCCTTCAGTGATCTGATGGTAAACAAAAAAGTTAAAAACGAAAAAGGATGGAACTACATCTCCTGGTAAAACTTACCATGGCATCTTCCATATCATAGCCAGTGTAAGAAATAACAGCGACAATGGCATTTGTCCCAATTGGGTAGTTATCCATGTCATAATAATCATACATGTATGGTCTCACTAAAGGGCTCTGTGGAGTCTGAAGACGATACAGTTTATTATCTGACCGGTCTTGAAAAGTGAGGAGTGGAAAGCCCATAGTCTGCTTACCTACAAAGGGAAAAAAATTAGCATTTTGTTTTTTCCTCCTTGATTATAAAGGTGACATATAAAATTGGAAACTAAATATTCATCATAGGGGAATGAATAAATAAATTAGTCATGCTGGTTATATTTACTACGGACTAATACTTGGGGTGAAAATGAAGTAGACAAGTGTGTATCAACATGACCCATGAAAACAATGCTGAATGAGAAAAAGTACAGAATGACATTTAATATGATGCATTCATGTACATTTGCCACACATCCCAATTCTAGACCTAGTTTATGGACACACATGTAATAAAAGCATAAAAAGAGGATGTAAAGGATATACAAACTACAGGATATTACTACTACTGGGGGGAGAGATGGAGTGACAGTGACTACTATCTAAGTAGATTACTTTCTTACACACACACACACACACACACACACACAAAGATGTTGGTATTTGTAAACTGTGCATAGTGAGGTAGGTACAGGGGGCAGGTAAGACGCTTCTTTGTACTACTACCTTACAGTACAGAGAATCAATTCAAAACAAAATGATTTTAGGGCTTCCCTGGTGGCGCAGTGGTTGAGAGTCCGCCTGCCGATGCAGGGGACACGGGTTCGTGCCCCGGTCCGGGAGGATCCCACATGCCGCGGAGCGGCTGGGCCTGTGAGCCACGGCCGCTGAGCCTGCGCATCCGGAGCCTGTGCTCCGCAACGGGAGAGGCCACAACAGTGAGAGGCCCGCGTACCGCAAAACCCCCCCAAAAAACCCCAAAATGATTTTAAAAACTAAAATAAATAAATATATACACAGGGGAATTTTTTTAAAAAGGGAGACTTCTAGTTTCCAGTATATAGAGAGATAGTCCTACAATATCACCCCCAACATGTAAGTATAAAACCCAGAAAAGAAAATCAACTACATACATATACACACTACCTGAAAGCACTGAAATGTAATAAAAAATAGAAATTAGAGAGGGATTAACATTTGGACAAAAGCAACTTCAGAGTGAATTTCCAGTTTTTTCAGTTTTTAATGTCTTGTTTCTTGTTTAATTTTTTACCGGATGGCTCAGTCAGTGTAGTGGCTAAAGCTCAGAAACCCACAGTCTTATTGGCTTGAAGAATCAAGGAATAGAGTTCAGAGCATGACAGCAACTGGAAATGTAAGGGGGGAAATTTCAGAAAGGAGAGAACCATAAAGGGAGAGCCTCACATTCTGCATATAAACTGAGTCCAAATCTTTGGTGGACACACACACACACACACACACACACACAGTAAGATGTTGGTATTTGTAAACTGTGCATAGTGAGGTAGATACAGGGGGCAGGTAAGACGCTTCTTTGTACTACTACCTTACAGTACAGAGAATCAATTCAAAACAAAATGATTTTAGGGCTTCCCTGGTGGCGCAGTGGTTGAGAGTCTGCCTGCCGACGCAGGGGACACGGGTTCGAGCCCCGGTCCGGGAGGATCCCACATGCCGTGGAGCAACTAAGCCCGTGCGCCACAACTGAGCCTGCGCTCTAGAGCCCGCGAGCCACAACTACTGAAGCCTGAGCGCCTAGAGCCTGTGCTCCACAACAAGAGAAGCCACCACAATGAGAAGCCTGCACACTGCAACAAAGAGTAGCCCCTGCTCGCCGCAACTAGAGAAAGCCAGCGTGCAGCAACGAAGACCCAACGCAGCCAAAAATAAAAAATAAATAAAATAAATAAATTTTAAAAAAACACTACAAGCCCTTTTCTTCTGTGACTACCACCACCTTCCCCTCCACCTTACCCATCTGGCACTGGTACATGTTTCTTGGACTTTGGTTGTGATCGGAGAAAGGGATGAAGTTGGCGATCACACTCAGCAGGCTGTGAGGGAAGAGCTCCTGGTGCGTGGTAACGCCAGCCAAAACCTCATCCTCAAAGACAGCAACGTTCATGAAGATCTTGAAAAGAGGAAGGACGAGGAAGTTCAACGTACAAAATAACCGTGACTGCTAACACGTATTAGCTCCATCTCTCAGAGTTTAGTTCTCACAGACTTGAAAGAAAAACTTCCCACCCAGTATCATGAACACTGAAGGGATCCAGTTAGAAATACCACATGCCTTACACACTTCATCCTAAATCTACCCTGGTCCAACTGTGAAGGGAGATAGGAAGGAGGAACATTTTTTTAAAGTAGCACAAAGCCCAGAGTTTCGCAACTGCAGAAATGCAGGCAACGATTGAGAGCGGTTCTAACGGAATGTTTCAGTCTCACCACCCGAGGCAGAGCTGGCTGCCAAGGAACGTGGGGAGTTGAGCGGGACGGGAAAGGCAAGTAATGTGACTGCCAACCCTCTCTCAAGTTTGATGAGCATGAAAACTGCTCCATGCTGGTCACAGAAGAGGCAGAAAATAAGCTTTGACTTTCTTTCAAATGCCCCAATTGTAATTATAACAGTAACACCTTTTTTTTTTTTTTTTGCGATACACAGGCCTCTCACTGCTGTGGCCTCTCCCACCGCAGAGCACAGGCTCCGGACGCACAGGCTCAGCGGCCATGGCTCACGGGCCCAGCCACACCGCGGCATGTGGGACCTTCCCGGACCGGGGCACGAACCCGCATCCCCTGCATCGGCAGGCGGACTCTCAACCACTGCACCACCGGGAAGCCCCAGTAACACTTTTAAAAAAGAAATAGTTACTAAGTCTCTGAAAGTTGCATACTATACAATCACACATAGTCTATGTACCTGTTCCATAGTTCCAATTAGTTCTTCTTTGCCCAATTCCAAGTTCTGCACAGGCCGCACCAGTCTACAAGGAGTGGTAAAAAGGTACAATCCTGGGTACAGACTTGGTTTTCCTGTCATGGGGACCAGGACCACCTCCATCCAGGGAGGAATTCTTTTTTCTCTCAAAACCTGTTCTCAAAAAAAAAAAAGAGTTCAATTAAGAATAAATGAAGTATTTTACATCTATCTCCCCTGCCACCCAGGAGGTGGGTATAGTGGAGAAGCATATCAAATGTGAAAAGCAACATCTTTAGAATTAAATCAGTTTTGCAGGTAACAAACCTAGTGCCCTGCCAGTCTCAACCCCACACAGATGGCCGTTCGCCCCATAACCAGAGTTGGCAAAAGCCCTACTTTCTTGGGGGCTCAGTCCCAGTATCAGGCAAACTGCGTACAACTGAGACTGGGGAAAAGGTAAACCAAGAATGTGTGTGTAGACATTCTAAATGAAATTCTATCCTCTGATGTCTACAACATGGATTACTGGGGACTTTCCTGGCGGTCCAGTGGCTAAGACTCTGAGCTCCCACTGCAGAGGGCTCAGGTTCGATCCCTGGTCAGGGAACTAGATCCCACATGCCACAAGTAAGAGGTCACATGCCGCAACTAAAAGATCCTGTATGCCGCAACGAAGATCCCGTGTGCCTCGACTAAGAACTGGCACAGCCAAATAAATAAATACTAAACCAATAAATAAATAAATAATATACAGATGACTGGTGTTATTTTAAAATGTATTCAGTGAAAAGGCGGCACGTGGGATCTTCCCAAACCGGGGCACGAACCTGTGTCCCCTGCGTCGGCAGGCGGACTCTCAACCACTGCACCACCAGGGAAGCCCTCTACTTAAAAAAAAATGTGTTTCAAGGGACTTCCCTGGTGGTCCAGTGGTTAAGACTCTGCGCTCCCAATGCAGGGAGCACGGATTCAATCCCTGGTTGGGGAACTAAGATCCACGTGATGTATGGAATGGCCTTTAAAAAAAAAAAGGTATCTCAAGACCCAGAAGGCAACAGGTTATGACTTATATCTTGTATAGTTCCAATATTACTTGAAATATTAAGTCCATATTTCAAGGTCCCCTATATGCCACTAGTACTTACCAAGAAAAAAAAAGTTAAAAGTGTGTTAGATTAGTAGACTAGGGCCTCAATGAAACCACCAAAAAAAAAAAAAGTACAGATCAAATACCTGTCACTGACCCTAACTGATGACGTCAGTACAAGGCAAGACGCTGCCACCAGAGGGAATGTATGGGCACTTTTGTAATTAGCTTCTGACCTCCAGACCCCTTGACACTCGAGAATGCCCTGGGGCTACCTCAACAACTAGAAAATGACTGAAAACCTAAGACGGAAGGGCAGAACAATTCACAGAGACTCAAGATCACCTTAAAATGTCGGAGAGAATCGGCAATGCCAGGAACAAGCTCCTTATCCGCCCAGCCAACCATGACACCGTCCAGCAGGACAGGGTAGCACTCGCTGTACGGCCGATGTGGAGCTCCATCAACTGGAGTGACGCCTGGTGAAGCGAGGAAACGGAATGATCACATCAGGATGCTTTTCCCAACATTTAACTTTCCCTCCGCATTCAACAAGTGCTTCATCATTTTAGCTATCTAGTCATCCTGTCTCTAAACCGGAATGTTTTTGTATTGCCTGAGTAAATATCTAAATCATTTCGGCAAGGACCCCCCAAATCTACTGTCTCTAATTGCCGGTGAGGAGAGGAGCAGGCGGACAGGGGTTTAAGGGAGGCTTTTCCCTGTGCACCTTTTGTATTTTGATTTCTGAGCCATGTAAACATATTAACTTTTTTCCAAAAATCTAATTACCTTTGATCCTCATTGTTCACATATCACAAATCTGCCTGCTAGCTAAACTTTATTTGTAACCCCAATATCAATACTAGTGGCGCTTTTTTGATCATTTGAGGACATGCAGTGAAAATTTTGAAACGCCGGATACACGTATTCCCAGCTGAGATCAAACCAGGTGACGCGCTGTCTGTTTCAGCTCATACTGTAAACAAGCGTCCTTTCCGCACTCTGTTCAGTGCCATATTTTTTGCATCTTTGTGCTTTTGCCGGTGATTCTGCTGTTTGTAATGGCCTTCAAGCACAGCGTGAAAGGCCGTGCTGAGCCTTATGGAAAAACGTGTTAGATAAGCTTATCGCTACAGTGCTGTTGGCTGAGAGCTCAATATTAATGAATCGACAATATACATTAAATAAGGCGTCTTTAAACAGAAACACACATAAAGCAAGACTATGTACCAGCTGATGAAAATGCTTTGACAAGAGGCTCAGAGGAACCTAATCTTCTGTTTCCCCAGGAACAACGGCTCAGTATCTGCTAATTCAGTGCCAGCGGTGACTTTACAGAAGTACTGCAAATACCAAGAATCGACTCTAATTAAATAGAGAACGCTCTTCCATGAGCCATCAACACCTTCTGAAGATAGCAAGTGCTTTACAAAATGTCACAGGTTATCCACAGTGTTTCACCCATCGCCCCTTACAAGAATTCTCTGCTCAGCCCCCAAAGAAGCACAACTTAATAGCTTTGCACCTGTTAAAACCCACACAAGCAAACAAGACAAGACTGCTGTACACCACCTACCCAAGTTGCAGAGCAAAGCTGGAATAGATGCTGTATACACAAACTGTGTGACGACCTCACATATGGTGGTTAAGTGGTTCATCAGACCACAGGGCTCCCCATCGGGGGTGTGCACGGGGCAGAGGAAACCCCAGGACTCCGGCAGCAGCCTGCGTACTGTGGTGGTCCGCATCTTGGCAAAATCTGCCCCTCTGTGCACACAGCGGAAATGGGAGAGATAGCGTATGAAGTTCAGCTTGTCAGCCACAACACAAAGTCCGGAATCTTGCAGGAAGCCAAGACCTTAATAAAACAAATGTCATTGAAAATGGGCTAAACTTAAGGGGAAAAAAAAAGCCTATCTTTTACTGGAGGCTCTGATAAGATAAAACCTCAGAGTACGCTAGAGATCACAGAGTGGGTTATCACAAAGTTTACTCAGTCATCACGAAGTTTACTCAGCTCTGGTGAGGGGAAGAGCTTAAAAACATAGTAAAAATCCCCAGATTTCACAAACTGTATTAGCCTCGACTGTTTCTCCATCTCCTCTACACTATCTCCTTTATGGGAAAACATTAAATGAGTAATAAAATAGCAAGTAATTGAATGGGATTCATCCAAGAGGGCTGGATAACACACAAGCATTTGTTAGCCCTTAAGGAATCTGCACCAGGATCATCTGTTTTAAAAAAAAAAAAGATTCTGGGCCCTCAATAACCACTTTTTAAAGTTTCCCAGTCATTCTAATACAACTGGTTTAGGGATGCGCATGTCTAACAACCCTCCCAGACAACCCATCTAGTTAACAACCTTTCCTCAGAGATCTAAGCTTTCTTTGGTTTTCTAGAAAGAGGCACAGGAAATGCATTTGATCATTAAAATTAGGTTTCAACTATACAGACAGACTGTCAACAGCCCAATTATACACCTGTCAAAATTTACAACATGAAATCTGTCTTTAATGAGTAAGAAGTTCACTTTTGAAAAGAATCTCTCGGCAATATATAAATCTACATCAAGCAAATAATTTGAAAATCAAAAATATGTGAAGCCTCTCTATTTAATTTCACCTGTTTTAGAACGTAGATTCCCAGTAGCAAGAAGATATTCAAATGGTTTTGTAAGGTCTGTTCCCAGAGTAAAAATCTTCATCAAATTTTCAGTGTTTAAGGACACATTGGTCTTCTGGGCCTTCTTGTCTATAGCTATTTTAATAGATGCTAACCAAGCTTCCAATTTTTCCTGAAATAAGAAAGAATTTAAATTTTTAGGTATTTTAATTAGCACAAGTTGGATATTTACTCTTACATAACCTGCACATCCATAACAAAAGCCCACGAATTCATGCGTTTGACACGGAAAACTGCTAAACTATAAACCTGAAAAAACAGCTTTTCAAAGTACTATTACAGCTCAGGCATTTCTTAAGACAGAAGATACAGACTTCTGCAGTGCTGAGTTTCGCCTTGGCACTGTGGACATCTGGCTGGATAGTTCTTTGTGACGAGGGGCTGTTCTGTGAGCTGTGGGATGTTACAGAAGCATCCCTGGCCCTTACCCACAAAAATGCCTCCAGACACTGTCAAAGGTCCCTTGGGGTGGAACAAAATCGCTCCCAGTCGAGATTATCCACACTAATGGAAAAGAACCAAAAGTGGTTTGCTTGGGCCTTAGAAAAGTTTTTAATTCAAATGCTCTTATCAAACAATCGAAAGACCTTCAACCCCAGAAACAGGCAACAACAACAAAGCCCTGAGACAAAGCAGCAGCCCGCTGTCCCAAGAACAAAACAACTAAGAAGAGCCCCAAGTCCCCAAATGACACCCAACACACAGGACCCCTTACTGACAAGCCAGTAGGAAAGACTGACACGTTCTTCTCATATAAAAGTTGAAACATGATGGAAAAGGAAGAGAAAACAAAAGAGGAAAGAAGTCAGAGATGAGGAACAGAGATGTGGGTAAAATGCTCTGGAACCGGAGACGGGGAGGCGGAAAGAGTGAGCTAAACTTTCCTCCTGGGTCAGAGGCCTGCCCGTGGTCTCTTCGAGGTTAGCTAGCATTTACTGGGCACGTACAACAAGCTGGCGCTCTGCATGGTTACTTCAGCCTCACAACAAACTTTTCCTCAGGAAGCACGGCATTACAGGACCTCTGAAAACCCGTGGGCCAAATGCATTTCAGTATTAAGAAATTTTTAGGCTTCCGAAAGGTGACGGGCACACAGACCTTTTATTACCTAATACCCATGATGGAGACTGAGGCACGGGCTCATAACCAAACACATTTCTACCCTGAAACACAAACTGTCATACAAAGTATAGCAAATGAAAGTTACAAACAGCCTCCTGTTGGTTCGGATCAGGTTTTGTCGCCAACTCTCATTGTTCTTTTTGGTTCTCATACTTTCTGGATCTGGAATTGCAGGCGAGCGATTGTGGACCTGTCTGTGCGGTCTACACACTCGGTCCAAGCGGAAGCAGGCGAGAGCCCTCCAGGAAGCCTTCCCATGAGGCTCACCGGCCTCTCTGGTAAAAGGGCTAACGTGGAGATGGGCGGACAAGCCTATGAAGAGCGACGCAGCACTGAGAAGGAAGTACAGCATCTCCCCAGCTGCTCTCACACTTCAGAGCGGAGTCGCTTCAGCGTCCCTCACTCCCCAACCCTGGTAAGCAACCTCGGACCCCATCACAGGGACCTCAGTCTCTGGCAACACTCACTGAGATGGTTGTACAAGCCTGTCATTCGTATCAGGTCACTGTCCTGAACCTTCTGAAGATTGCTTTCATGTCCCGAATTCAGAGGTTTAAAAGCTTGAGTATAACGGAGGCAAAGGTAAGGAAATCAGACACCTTTAAGCAATGAATTCTCTGAAAAAGTCCCAAGTTTCCTTTCCTCTGTTGCTGAAACAGGTCACCTTGGTAAGGTCGTGGAACTGAAGATACTTCTAACATGGCCGGCCCGCAACGAACCCACGTGCTTCAGTTTCAGGAGGGGAATGTAAATTAGTCTTTAAAGGTGACTGAAACTTCTGTCTGATTTGAATTTTTATCAGGGACATTCTAGGCTACCAACATTTCTCAATCTAATTTTATAGACAGAGCAGACAGAAACAAAAGTTGTTACCTTCAAGTAAGAATTGAATTATTGACCAGATTAGGAACTTGGAGATTTTTACTTCAGTCCTCTCCATCTTCCCTGCCGTTGTTCTGTTATCTCTTAGATTAAATCTTCTTTAGGGATGATATTCAAAATATAAAATGCTACCAAGTCAACTTGCTTATAAAATTATCTTTGTGTCATGCCAACATTCTCTCCCAACACACACAGAGTTCTCATTATTTACAGTAATCACGTCCTATCCTGTCTCTGTGAACACTGCACTGGCGAGCCCAGAAGCACTGCTCCTAGGGGAAGTGCAGGGTTAGACTTCAGGGAGTCTCTGGTCATTGACAACATTTTCGTCAACTGATCGATACGTGACCTCGTTTTTTGTGTTTGTTGAGAGACACCTCAGTTTATACTGTTGATTCGTTACCACTGAGCTCAGAGCAAACAGCGCCGTAACTCATGCCCGAACAAAGCCTGTCAAGTGTTTTCTCCATAAGGAACGGCGCAGCCTTCTTACACTTGGGAACACTAGACGGTACTTCAGCACTGAGCCTGGGGGTCACTTTAAACAGCAAAATCACCAACAGAAAGCACAAAACTGTGACAAACATGGCAGTAGAGACCCTTGTTTACAGCTCATCAGACCTCAGCTGGGGCCATGAACATCAGGAAACTCCAGTTCTTTAGCACCTGTGCCTGTCTGCAAATGATCACGGGAGTGCTGACACTGCTGGCGTTCCAAATAAATTTTAGCGAGTAGGTGAATTCACAAGTACAGATTCTGTGAATAATGGGGACTGACTGGATGTATGTATATAGGCCATTTACACTTTATCATTAATGTTATGACCAAGATTTGATAGTCTTTATTTAGCTTCTATAAAAACATTAAAGAAATTTCTGAACCTGGCCAAGCTAAGATCCGTAAGTCCCTTACTGCTAAACAATCAAACAAACAAAAAGTAGAAAAAAAAAAAAGACTACATAAAATGCCCAAACTAGAAATTTTAAACATGCAGGAAACAATACTGCTGGAAATGGCCACGTCATCCCACAAGAGGTACGACTGCTCTGGGGTGAAGCAGCCTGCATTTACCTTCAGAAACATGAGGAAGAGCTGCCCGGGGGTCAGGACCTCTTGATTCACTAAACTGTCAGGATTCTCCTCCATGCACTCTCCTTTGGCTAAAGCAAAGAGCTTCCGGGTCATGAGACAAAGCACATAAAACTTTTCAGTGTTGGATTTCAAGTGGATACAGATGCACTGGCTGCCAAAATAGAAAGAAAAAGCTTAAAACGATTCAGCCGCTGATACTACTCGATGTCCTACTGAATTCAGCTTCTTGGCTGTACTGGCCACTCCAATGCCCAGCACGTGGCTCGTGGATACAGGTCGGACAGCGCTGGTCTAGAGCAGGGCTCCTTTAATAACTACACAGCGGTTACAGAAGACCAAGTCCTAGCCTTGGGGAAATAAAGGGATGTGATGCCTGCAACTTTCAATGATGCAGGAAGAAAAACGCTGATGATATGCAGAGAATGCAACAAAGCAAAGTGGTAAAAATGTTAAGAACCAGTGAACGGGAGTGTCCAGTGTACAATTTTTGCAGCAATTCTGGGCGTCTGAAGTTATTTCACAAGTTTTAAAGTACACCAGAAGGTACGAAGCTACCAGAAAAAAAAAAGGCGAGGATGACTGCAGAAACGAAGCTGGGCCCTACTTTGCTAAGCCAGAACCCTACCCCCAGGGCCGTTCTGATTCCCAGATGACTCACCAGCCGCAGCGACAAGGAATCAATACAAGGAAGCATGGACACCGTCCACCCCCAATAAACAAAAGCACACATACCTGAAGAGAAACTCTGCAGCGTGTTCATTTGGGTACCAGTCGGGAAGACTGAGCTTGACTCTGAAGCGTTCACCCAGATAGCTAAGGACCTGTTTTTGTGTGGAACATCCCTCTTCCATTACAACCCTTAACATCTGAGAAACAGAGTTCCTAAAGAAAGAGTCATCTTCCTTTCCTTTGATGAGTTCCTGAAAAATCTGATAATCGGAAAAGCTGACAAGTGCCTAGAAAAGAAAAAAAGGTTCCTTTTTAAAACTGCTAATAACTAAACCATCTTAATCATTTAGTAACCATTCTGTTTTGTTTTGTTTTTTTTAATACCCGAGAAAAATTAGCACTCCGCTATCACTGAATCTAAGTGAGCTCTTCAAAATCAGGGCGATGCTTGTATGAGACACCAAGATGGTCCCACGATCCTCACCTCCCGGTACCCACAACCGTGGTCTCCTCCACACTGAGCCAGGGCTGGCCAGCGTGACCGATGGAACATGGTGGAAAAGCTGAAGCATGACTCTCAAGGCAGGGTCGTAAAGGGCACTCCAGCTCCCGCCTTGTTCTCCTGGCTAACTCTCTGGGGAAGACAGCTGCCTCAAAGCAGCCTGTGCAAAGGCCCACGTGGAGAGGAACTGAGACCTCCTGCCAACAGCCCACGGTGACTTGCCAGCCATGAGGGAACCGCCTCGGAAGGGGATCCTCCAGCCCCAGGCAAGCCTTCTAAACAGCAGCAGCCCCCGCTGACATCTCACGGCAACCTCCGGAGACCCTGGCCAGAACTGCCCAAATCTGGAGCCACTTCCAAACCCCTGACCACAGAAACTGTGAGAGAAATGTTTAGCGATGTTTTAGCCACTGCCTTTAAAGTTAACTTTTTTGTGTTGTTGGCCGCGCCATGTGGCTTGCAGGATCTTAGTTCCCCAACCAATGATCGAACCCAGGCCCTCGGCAATGAAAGCGAGGAGTCCTAACCATTGGACCACCAGGAAATTCCCTGAGGTAACTTATTATGGAGCAGTAGTAGATGCCAGCACAGCATGAACTCTGATGAGGACAACCTATATCCATCCTGCACAGGACACCACTTCCAATGACTCACTCCCTAACGAGAGAAGTATATTCAGTAAGTCACACCTTAAGTGCAAATCCCAAAGGAAAAAAAAACAGTTCTTTCCGGTAAATAAAGTTCAACATAACCGTGCCATTTTCCAAGTAGTGAAGGTTCATATTGATGGCGGAATGTTCTTCCCTCACACAGTGCATTGAAACTCCTATTTAAACAAACAGAGCAAACGGTCAGAAACTCAGCAACACTACCATTTAGCATGCATGGCTACAATTACAGACTGATTTTTAGCTCAATTGTAAGAATAAACTGTTTAACTATACAGGGCTCGTGAATGCAAAATGCTATCTTGTGAAGCCAGCCACTGTCACGGAGAGTGATCAAACAGAGGCCAGGTCGCCGTAAGCCAGAGACCGAGGGGAGTGCCACATACCCTGAACCAGAAGAGTTCCGAGGCCTGTACCTACACCTGGCGAAGTCAGCATCCTTCAGCACGGTAAGCAGTAACATAAATACATGTGTTCATTCAGTTTGAAAAAAAACTGAACACAGTAGAAAGGTTTCCCACTATGAAATTATAACACAGAAATGCTTAACAGAAAAACAAAACGTTATACATATAAGGGAGAAAAATATCAAAGACTGTTTGGATGCGTCTACTTTTTAATATCGGGTGGACCAACACGTGCCTTCGGTTTTTAAGTAAAAATAAAAGACGTATTTTTCATTTTCACCAAGAAATTTATTGAACAGTGTATTCACCCTTTTGCTCCACTACCTTCTGCCATTTTTCAGGCGACTTCATAATTCCATCTTCCCAAAACTTTTTATCTTTTTGAGCAAAGAACTGCTCCAGGTGCCTTTTGCAGTCTTCCAGGGAATTGAAATTTTTTCCATTAAGAGAATTTGGGGGCTTCCCTGGTGGCGCAGTGGTTAAGAATCCACCTGCCAATGCAGGGAACATGGGTTTGAGCCCTGGTCCAGGAAGATCCCACATGCCACGGAGCAACTAAGCCCCTGCGCCACAACTACTGAGCCTACGCTCTAGAGCCCGCGAGCCACAGCTACCGAGCCCACGTGCTACAACTACTGAAGGCTGCGTGCCTAGAGCCCATGCTCCGCAACAAGAGAAGCCACTGCAATGAGAATCCCGTGCACTGCAATGAAGAGTAGCCCCCGCTCGCCGCAGCTAGAGAAAGCCCGCGCACCGCAACAAAGACCCAACGCAGCCAAAAATAAATAAATAAAATAAATTTATTTTTTAAAAAAAGAGAGAATTTTGTAAAGACCAAAGTAAATGGCAATCCGAAGGAGCAATGTGTCGTGAATACGGAGGGTGAATCAGAACTTCCCAGCCAAGCTATAACGGTTTTGCATGGTCATCAAAGAAACATGCGGTCTTACATTATCCTGATGGAAGACTATGTGTTTTCTGTTGACTAATTCCAGACGCTTTTTGTCCAGTGCCGCTTTCAGTTGGTCTAACTGGGAGCAGTACTTGTTGGAAACAATCGTTTGGTTTTCCGGAAGGAGATCATAATAGAGGACTCCTTTCCAATCCCACCATATACACAACATCACCTGTTTTGGATGAAGACTGGACTTTGGTGTGGTTGGTGGTGGTTGATTTCACTTGCCCCATGATCTCTTCTGTTCCACATTACTGTACAGTATCCACTTTTCATCGCCCATCACAATTTGTTTTACAAACAGAATGTTTTCATTACATTTCAGTAGAGAATCGCATGCAGAAATAAGGTCAAGAAAGTTTTTTTCGCTTAACTTACGTGGAACCCAAACATCAAACCGATTCACATAACCAAGCTGGTGCAAATGATTTTCAACACTTGATTTGGATATTTTGAGTATGTCAGCTACCTCCCGCGTGGCATAATGCTGATTTTTAAAGATTTATTTATTTTATTTATTAATTTTTGGCTGCCTTGGGTCTTCGTTGCTGTGCGCAGGCTTTCTCTAGTTGCGGCAAGTGGGGGCTACTCTTCGTTGTGGTGTGCAGGCTTCTTATTATGGTGGCTTCTCTTGTTGCAGAGCATGGACTCTAGGCTTCAGTAGTTGTGGGACGTGGGCTCGGTAGCTGTGGCTCGCGGGGTCCAGAGCACAGGCTCAGTAGTTGTGGCGCACGGGCTTAGTTGCTCCGTGGCATGTGGGATCTTCCCGGACCAGGGCTCAAACCCGTGTCCCCTGCATTGGCAGGTGGATTCTTAATCACTGCGCCACCAGGGAAGTCCTATAACGTTAATTTTTCTCAATTAATGTCTCGATTTGATCGCTATCAACTTCAACTGGTCTACCCGACTGTGGAGCATCGTCCAGAGAAATCTCCAGCACGAAACTTTGCAAACCACTTTTGACACGTTCAATCAGTCATGGCACCTTCTCCACACACTGCACAAATTTTTTTTTGCGTTTCAGTTGCGTTTTTACCTTTCTTGAAATAATAAAACATAATATGCTGAAAAATGTTGATTTTTTTCTTTCATCTTGAATATTAAAATGGCTACACAAAAATTCACTAATTCTGATGTTCTTTTTTTAAATGCACGCTGATATGACAGCTGTCAAATACAATCTAACAAAATTGTTTCGAATGAAGTTAAAGACAACTAACTGCTATTAGAGCCATCTTACGGAAAAAAATGAACGCACCTTTTGGCCGACCCAATAAAATAGCTTAAGTTTTTCTAAAAGAACATTCCAAAATATCACTACAACTTACCATACTGAGTATAGCCAGGCCCTCTGCTTTTCCATTTTGGTCTTACCATTGCGATGGGGAAATTTCTGCGAGGCATAATCAACATTCGGATGACTTTTTCGATGCCATTGATTATAAAATAGCCTCCCATTTCCTGCCAAAGAGACGAATTAAAATCTGTTAAACAAAGATATACAACCACCCGTAAACATGAAACTGACCAACCGCAATCAGCACCCTCATTCGTAGACAGATGTGCAGAAGAGGTGCACTCGGGCCAGAGGAACTGTGGATCCCTTGGAAACTGCAGACTTTATTAAGTCTTCTTAAGCACATTAAAAAGGCTGTAGAGACTTGGGAGAAAACTATGGAAGAAAATCATAGCACTTTCTTCTATCAGACCTGGACCTAACCAGCCTTTGTGTCCCTAAAATGACTGCAGTCTTCAAATGATGTTAAAAAACAAAAACAGGGCTTCCCTGTGGCACAGTGGTTGAGAGTCCGCCTGCCGATGCAGGGGACACGGGTTCGTGCCCCGGTCCGGGAAGATCCCACGTGCCGCGGAGCGGCTGGGCCCGTGAGCCATGGCCGCTGAGCCTGCGCGTCCGGAGCCTGTGCTCCGCAACGGGAGAGGCCACAACAGTGAGAGGCCCGCGTACCGCAAAACAAAACACACCAAAAACAAGTTACTCCAAAGAGAAGTCTAAAGATGAAAACAGTAATCGTTTAGCTTCCAGACAAATATGGTTTCTTGAATAAGTTTAAAAACTTTTGACTGTATGAAAGCTCTGGAAACCAGAAATCTGGATTAGCTAAATAGGAAAATATTTTTAATATTTAATTTTTAATAAGTTAATAGAACGTTTCTGTAATAAATAAGGAGCTACTATGAAGCAGGCATATCACGCTGAGTGTTCTATGTCAGCATAACATTCAATCCCATAATAATGAGAGAGAGCTATATGCCCATTTTCAGAAGAGAAAACTGAGGCTCAGGGAGATTAAATTTCCCAAAGGTGCAGGACTGGTAAACGGAACAGCTGGGTGTCAAACCCAGATCTGCCACCAAAACCCTCTTCCCACCACACAACACAGCCCCCCTGTTGTAAGCAGAGTCTGCATGTCTTGATTACTTCAACTTAATACTGCAAAGCCACCTAACAGGGCTTGAATGGAAGGTATATGAAGCATTTAATACGTCCACAGAATCTGACTGTGGGTAAAGCAGACATGTGAGACAGATATGTGGGTTAAGACAGCTTTAAAAAAAAACAAATACGTATCTAAATATGTATCAGTTGGTAGGAAAAACCTACCTATTCTTTCCCCATAATAATCATATTCTCTAACTGGAGTGGTTTTTTCCATACATTGTCTCATCTGAGACTCATTATGAGGCCTATGCAGCGTGCAGACAAAACATCAATGCCCCACGTTACCTATCCAGAGACTGAAGCAGAGAAAGAAATCCGGACACCCCTCCCCCACTGCCGACAAGCTTCCCGTCCTCTCTCTCCCAGCTCAGGCGTTTTCTACTGTCACTTGGCCTTTGACTGCATGGGACCCCTGTAGGTACCTCTGCTTCCTCGTGGTGCTGGATGAGGGCTTTTGGAGGAAGGTTGTATAAGTTGCAAAGCCTGGATTTCACCATGATGGGAACATAGCCAAGAAACTGTTTAATGATTCCTTTTGAGATTCCATTCACTGCCCAGCTGATATCGGCCTAAATGAAAATAAGAGAGAGAAAAAAATTATTTCGTGAAAAAGGAAATATCCAGATCTACAAGATTGAGTATTTGAAAAGATTAAGGCAGAAGACCATACACTAAATGATTTTATGCTTTAGATTGAAAAGATGGGATCTCTTGGATGACAGCACTAAGAAAGCAGAATTCTGGTATAAACTGTGTTAGGCACCAGGCTTATTCTCAAAAATGTACAGTGTGCAAGTCATACACTGTCTCTTGTACTCACCGTCAGCTTTCCCCGGTAGGTGCTCCTTCGGCCCCGGCATTCTGCTGGATAAACATTGAGCTCTTTACAGATGCTCCCTTTTGGAACTGTGGGTGGACTGATGACAGCATCCACAATAGTAAGAGAGATCCGCTCATCTTTGAAAGCAAATTCAAAGGGAGGGATGGCCTGAAACACAATTCACACTGTTAGCTGCTTGCATTTCCAAGGTATTTTTTCTCTAAGACTCTTTCAAATCCCACGTGTTCTATAAGCATTGATGGCTATAATGCTGATGTGACACATATGAAAAACAGCTAACGCTACATCCAGTCTACTCAGATCCTAAGTACCTAAAACTGTAATGCATTAACAAGATTTTTTTTTGACTGTCTACTACATGTCCGATTCTGTAGTAGGTTCTAGGGATACAGCTGTGTACAGAACAAAGCTGTTCTCTGAACCAAGTGCTTGACTTCTCTATTCTTATATATAATACACACACATCTATTCTTTTTCAGATTCTTTTCCATTATAGTTTATTATAAGATATAGAGTATAGTTAGTTCCCTGTGCTATACAGTAAGTCCTTGATATTTACCTAACTTATATATAGTAGTGTGTATATGTTAATCTCAAACTCCTAATTTCTCCCCCAACCCTCCCATTTGTACCTTGTACCCGCTGCATGCAAGACAAATGGGACTCCTGCCAACACAGCAAGGATACAGACACACCCTACTGATTTAGCAACAGACACTCTAATAATGCCATTCTTTAGGCTGATCTTTGTACATTTCATTCCACGGTGGCCTCACACTGAAGCCAGAGCCATGCAAGGGGTTGGTGGTGGTCATGGTGGTTCTTCCCCTTCTACAGCAGTTGCTTCTTTGTACCACTCCCCGGGGGGAGCGCTGCTGAACTGAGGAAGGGGCATCACTGAGTTCTCCTACGTATTAACTCTAAACAACCTCCTGGCCTTAGTGCTGAAATAGCAAGAATGCCAAAAATGGAGCTAAGAAGCAATTATACTCCAATAAAGATGTTAAAAAAAAAAATGGAGCTAAGAATACGAGGGAGGTTCTTCCACCTCACGTGAGTTCAACTGACCTTTTCTAAACTTTAAAATTTTATCTAAAGCTGGTATTTTAGAATTCAGTATTTTATTCTAAAATAAAAATTTAACATATTTCCTATTTCAGGATAGACCATTAGTTTACAAAAGGAGATTAGAAGATTCACTTTCTCCAGCCATTTGCTACACTATCTAAATCACAACGCAGCCAATTCTCATTATTCAAAATAGTTACGGCCCATAAAGTCACCACCAGCGCTGAATCAGTGAATTCTGAACCTCTGTTCTCAGGGGAAATACAAAGTTAGGTTCCTGCCAGTCTCTGATCACAGCATTTCATTAACTGATCAATACATAACCTTGCTTTATGTGGGTTTCTTTCTTTCTTTCTTTTTTTTTTTTTTAAAAACATTTATTTATTTTGGCTGCATCGGCTCTTAGCTGCGACACCCGGGATCTTTGTTGCAGCGTGGCAGCATGTTTAGTTGCAGCATGCGGGATCTTTAGTTGCAGCATGCATGTGGGATCTAGTTCCCTGACCAGGGATTGAACCTGGGCCCCCTGCATTGGGAGCGCAGAGTCTTACCCACTGGACCACCAGGGAATTCCCTTTATGTGTGTTTCTACTTAAGAACATCTTATTTAATACATACCGTGGTTTATTAACACTGAACTCACAGCCATCAGCACTAACTCATGACTAAACAAAGGTTTCTAATATACATTTTCTCTGAAGGCACATCACAGCCTTCTCACACTTAGCAACATTACACAGCACTTCAGCACTACGCATGATGTCTGTTTTAAACAGCAAAATCACCAACAAAAAGAACATAATAAGAACGTGAAAAACGGAAGAAACTTTGAAAAGAACACTTTGAACCTGCTGGAAAAAAATGAGCATATCTCTCCTACTATCTCATTATTTTTAGTATAAGAACTTGAAACAAGAAAGCAAGAGTGTCGCCTTATTGTACCTGAGTTGGGATGGCTGTACAATGGGCAACTCAAATTTTTTGTCCCTGCAGATGTTGGTGAGTACTGGTTTGGGGGTTACAGATAAACTTTAGCAAGTAGGCAATTCACAAATGTGACAGACATATCAACTTGCACTCACAGATGGAGGAATCTACTCCAAAGAAACTGGGCAAAACAAGATCTGATGAAGGCTATTTTCCCCTTGGTTTTGTAAACATTAGTCATTTACCTTACTGTGCTTTATGGAACAACATTTTCAAAAACTGAACTGCAGCGTCGTTATCTGGGTCAGATTTTCTTCGTGTATTTCAACCAAAACAACATATCAAAAGAGACTGACTATACAAGCAGAGTTGAGAATCCAGCTGTCTTCTAATAAGCTAAACATTAAAAAGATACACAAAAGTATCATTCATCTACTAATTTCATTTCTGCTTTAGAAAATATTTTTGATAAAAAGAGTTAATATAAAATTGGTCTATTTTTCAATGAATTAGTATTTTTAAGATTTCTCAATTTCAGTTTCCAATAGAGTAAACAAAAGCTCTTTGGGGATCACTCAAGAATTTTAAGAGTGGAAAGGGGTCCTGGGACCAAAAAGTTTGAGAACTGCTGGTCCACATATTGCCCATAAAAATCTCTTACGTACATGTGCTCCATCATTTTAGGTCAAACCTTCCTTGATCATCTCTACACCGTGCTCTTTTTCATTGTTTTCATAAACCCCAGGGCCAATTAACTTTTAAGTAGATGTATAATTTTTCTCATAGACATGATACAATGAGTCCAGGCATGATAGAAATTATTATTTCCCATCAGACAAAAATAAAAATACCTTGTCTTCTGCAAACAAGTCAAGGAATAATTAAACTTCAGAGAAGCCTCAATGGCTCCGAATTATTTGCGGAATAGAGTTCAAGCATCAGAGACTGGCACAGCTCTCCACATTCTCTCCACCCCTCCCACCATGCAAGCCCTACCCAGCAAAAGCACAGGGTCGAGTCCCCTTGAGCTCTGCTCCTTCACTTCCCCTGGAGGGAACGCACTTTCCTCTTCAATTCGTGTACACCTGGACTAGCTGGACCTCCTCTGTGCTCCCGGAGTACCATGCGGCCGCCCCTTTGTCAGAGCAGTGCTCAAGTGTACCGGCACCGACTGCCTTCACAGTTCCACCTCCTCACCCAAAACATGACGCCAAGCAAGAACTGTCTCTTACAGGCCTGCCTCTCCCTCACCCTTAGAGCCCAGTGCCTGGAGACAAGGGGATGCTTACTAATGAGACCCTCTCCCCACCATCTTCACCTGAACTCTGGCACCATGACCCTCTAGACCAATCACTTTAATGTGGAACAAATGCTGTGTAATGATGGTACCAATCACTTCCTGTGGACCAAATGGTTCCTACGGAACCTCTCTTTTATGCCTCACTGATACTTTCCTTAACACAGACCCGCGCTGAGCCTAGCACGGTCAAGGAGTTACAACTATTTGAAATTACACTGCGACCTCCCAGCCCTCTCTCTGGGACCCCTGCCCCGCGGCATGTGCCCCATTCCCCTCGCCTCCTGGATCTCCCCGTCCCAGGCCCCGAGCCTCAATCACCTCTCCCCCGGCCCTCCTCCAACGCCTCACAAGCCCCCCACCCCTATCCTCGCCGGGCCCCCTCTCCTCCGCCCGCCTGGAGCAGAGGCTAGGGGCGCAGGCGAACCCAGAGCTGAGGGGAGCCTGGGTTCGCCTGGGTTCGCCTGAGGACGCCGCGCTCACCTGCACCGCGTGGCTGAGCCCCTCGCGCACAGCGTAGTTGAAGGACTCGACATGCGCCCGCGTCAGCTCCTGCAGCGCTGGCTTTTGCTGCTCCCGCGGGATCCCGTAAGCGGGGTCGGTCAAGTGCTTTAGGCTGGGCCCGCTGGGTAGGTGCCGCCACCGGCCGTCGGGATCCATGAGTCCGCCTGCACACCGGATGCCAGCAACAGCTTCACACGCGCCGGAAAGCATGGCCGGCGCCGGGCGCCTTCGGCTTGCTGGGAAATGTAGTTCCTCTTTCTCCTCCGGCCCTGGGTCCTCCGATTTTACGGGGTCGACTTGAAACCAATACCGTGGAGCGAATGGGCCAGTTTAAATCTGTGCAGAGTCGGAGCGTGGGGGACTCGCCCGGCCTCCTCTCTTCCACCGCCCCCTCCCATATCCCCCTTCCGCGAGACGCCAAAGGCGGGAATCCGCTCCACGGGCAATTCCACGTGTGACCTCTTTGGCTCTCATTCGTGCTATTAGGGCCGGCCGAGAGCGGTGTTCAAAGATTTCCCTCTCTTCCCTTGACCGCTTTGCGATCCAGTGCTGATGCAGACCCTTGGGGTGACACCCAGCCGGAGTCTTGGCTTCAAGGAAAACGCCGTCGGGCACCAAACTGCTCTCTACCCAACTCTGAAGTCGAAGGCTCGTCACTGGGACGGTCAAGCGGTGGTCCGCCCTCTCTACCCACTCCCCGCGTCGTCTGGACTGAAGTCTTGAGCCGGGCGGGGCCGGCGGGGTGGGAAGGCGGGTGTCCGAGGGGCCTTGCAGCCTTAAGATCCTTTGAGAATCTGTAAGTCCTATGAAGTACTTATCTCCCCAGAATACGGACGTTATCAGGGACTGCCTGCAGCTGTCTTTCAACTTCGTCTTTGGTGTGTATGTGTGTGTGTGTCACAGCTCTCTTCTGTATTGAAGTATAATTGACATGCAATAAACTACACACATTTAAAGTGTGCACGTTGATAAGTTTTGACCTATTTATACACCCAAGAAGCCATCACAATTAATGAATTAATTCAGCACTCCCAAAAGTGTCCTCCTTCCCCAGTTTCACCTTTACCTGGGTCAGCTGGTAATTTTCACTCCTCTATTGCTCCCCCACCCCCATCCCATGCCGTGTGGCTCGCAGGATCTCAGTTCCCGAACCAGGAATTGAAACGGCCTGGCAGTGAAAGCCCTGAGTCCTAACCACTGGACGGCCAGGAAATTCCTCTTATACCACTTTTAAAAAGTTATCTTCTGTTTCTGTCTTATGTTGACATCATCAAATCTCCCAAGATCCGTGCAGCTGTGACCTAAATTCTGCCTTCTCTCCCTTTACAACGTCTGCTTCTTTTAAGGAAAACTTCTTTCATTCCCTTTCCCTTGGTCAGGGTCTCCTGGAGGGCAGGAGAATGCAGGGATGATGGCAGGAGCAGTCATTTCCATCAGCATACAAACCTGCTGGAAAAGCTGTTAAAACAAAAAAACTGCTCACTGATCTCTTGTCCCACTTCAGCTACCACAGGAATTCTCCCCTTCAGAACACGAAAAGCGTCGACCATCCTTACTATCTCTCCACTGCTTTTAAGGTTCATCCATGTTTTAGCATGTATCAGTATCTCATTCCTTTCACCGCTGAATAAGAATCCATTGTATGGATACATATTTTATCTATTCACCGGCTGATGGACATTTCGGTTGTTTCCACCTTTGGCTATTATGAGTAATGCTGCTAGAAATATCCATGCACAAGTTTTTGTATGGACATAAGTTTTCAATTCTCTTAGGTATTACAGCTAGGAGTGGAATTTCTGGGACATATGGTAACTCCATGTTTAACTTTTTGAGGTGCTGCCAAATTTTTCCAAAAGCAGCTGTACAAGTTTACATTCCCTCTAGCAATGTATGAGGATCCCAGTTTCTCCATGTCCTCACCAGTATTTGTTATTCTCTGTTTTTTAAAAATTATATCCACCACCCCCACACACACACACAAAAAACGGTACAAGGGCTTCCCTGGTGGCGCAGTGGTTGAGAGTCCGCCTGCCGATGCAGGGGACACGGGTTCGTGCCCTGGTCTGGGAAGATCCCACATGCCGCGGAGCAGCTGGGCCCGTGAGCCATGGCCGCTGAGCCTGCGCGTCCGGAGCCTGTGCTCCGCAATGGGAGAGGCCACAACAGTGAGAGGCCCGCGTACCGCAAAAAAAAAAAATAAATAAATAAATAAATTGATCATAAATATGGTGGTTCATTTCTGGACTCTCAGTTCTATTGCCTTGATGTGTATGTCCATTCTTATACCAATACCATACAATCTTGGTTAATATAGAGTTGTAATAAATTTTGAAAACAGGAAGTGTAAGTCCTCCAACTCTGTTCTTCTTTTTTAGGTTGCTTTGGCTATTCCTGATCCTTTGTATTTCCATATGAATTTTAGGGTTGGCTTGTCAATTTCTGCAAAAAAAGGCAGCTATTTGATAGGGATTATATTCAATCTGTAGATCAATCTAGGGTCTATATTCATCTTAACAATAATCATCTTCCAACCTATGAACATGGGACATCTTGCCATTTATTTGGGTGTTAATTTCTTTCAAAGATGTTTTGTAGTTTTTGGTGTACAAGTGAACTTCTTTTGTTGAATTTACTCCTAAGTATTTAATTCTTTTTGATGTTGATGTAAATGGAATTGTTTTCTTCATTTAATTTTCAAATTGCTCATTTGTAGGGTCTAGAAATACAATCGAGTTTTGTATATTGATCTTGTTTCTGGCAATCTTGTGTGAACTCATTTATTAGATCTAATAGGTTTTGTGGATTTCTTAGGATTTTCTGTATGTTAGGTCTTGTCATATGCAAAAAGAGACAGTTATATCTCTTCCTTTCCAATCTAGATGCCCTTCCTTCTTTCCTTCCTCCCTCCCTTCCTTCCTTCCTTCCTTTTGAAGCCTTAATCCAATGTTGAATAGAAGTGGCAAGATTAGATCTTTGTTTTATGCTTGATTTTAGGGAGAAAGCTTTCAGTCTTCCACCACTAAATATGATGTAGGCTGTGGGTTTTTCCAAAGATGCCTTTTATCAAATTGAGGAAGTTCCCATTTCATTCCTAGTTTTTTGAGTGTTTTTACAAAGAATGTGTTGTTTTGTCAAATGCTTTTTCTGTGTATATTGATATGATCATGTGGCTTTTATCTTTTGTTCTATAAAAAAATGATTATATTGAGGGAAGACATATGGGAACATATGTATATGTATAGCTGATTCACTTTGTTATAAAGCAGAAACTAACACACCATTGTAAAGCAATTATACCCCAATAAAGATGTTTTAAAAAAAAAAAGAAAAAAAATGATTATATTGATTGAATTTTGTGTGTTAAATGAATGTAGACTTTTTAGGATAGATCCTACTTGATCATGGTGTGTACGATAGTATATACAGACAGTCCCCAACTTACAGTGGTTCGACTTATGATTTTTCAACTTTACAGTGGTGCAAAAGCGATACACATTCATTAGAAAACTTACTTCAAATTTTGAATTTTGATCTTTTCTCGGGATAGGGATATGAAGTATGGTAGTCGTTCATGATACCGGGGAGCAATAGTGAGCTGAAGCTCTCAGTCAGCCAAGCGATCACAAGGGTAAACAACCGATACTCTTATAACCATTCTATACCCAGACAGCCATTCCATTTTTCACTCTCACTACAGTATTGAATAAATTACATGAGATAGTCAGCACTTTATTGTAAAATAGGCTTTGTGTTAGATGATTTTGCCCAACTGTAGGCCAAATGTAAGTGTTCTGAGCGCATTTAAAGTAGACTAGGCTCAGCTATGATGTTTGTTAGGGAAGGTGTATTAAATGCATTTTTGACTTACGGTATTTTCAACTTACAGTGGGTTTACTGGGACATAACCCTTCATAAGTCAAGGAAGATCTATAATCCTTTTTATATGTTGCTGGATTTGGTTTGTTAGTATTTTGTTGAAGATTTCTTCATTTCTATTCCTAAGAGATATTGGTCTGTTGCTGGCTTTTCTTGTGATGTCTTTGTCTGGTTTTGGTATTAAAGTATTAATAGTGACCTTGTAGGATGAGTTGGAAAGTGTCCCCTCCTCTTCTATATTTTGGAAGAGTTTGTGAACGATTGGTGTTAATTCCTCCTTAAACATTTGGTAGAATTTACCAGTGAAGCTATCTGGTCCTGGGCTTTTCCCTGTGAAAATATTATTTATTATTAATTCAATCCCCTGTTAGGTCTATTCAGAATTTATCTTCTTGAGTTAGTTTCGTCAGTTTTGTGTCTTTCTAGGAATGTGCCCATTTCATACGAGTTATCTAATTTGTTGGCATATTATTGTTCATTGGGTTCCCCCGTAATCCTTTCTATTTGTGCTGTAGTAAGTCCCTCTTTCATTCCTTATTTTTTCTAGGTCAGTCTAGCTGAAGGTTAATCAATTTTCTTGATCTTTCAAAGTGCCAACTTTTGGTCTCAATGATCTTATCTATTGTTTTTCTATTCTCTATTTCATTTATTTCCACTCTAATCTGTATTATTTCTTTCTACGTACTTTGGATTTAGCTTGTTCTTCTTTTTCTAGTTTCTTAAGGTGGAAGGTTAGGTTACTGATTTGAGATCTTTTCACAACATAGTCATTTAAAGATATACATTTTCCTTTAGGCATGGCTTTAACTGCTTTCCGTAAGTTTTGGTAAGTTGTGTTTTCTTTCTTTTTATTTATTTATTTATTTATTTTTTGGCTGTGTTAGGTCTTCGTTGCTGCATGCAGGCTTTCTCTAGTTGCGGTAAGCGGGGGCTACTCTTCGTTGCAGTGGGCGGGCTTCTCATTGCAGTGTCTTCTCTTGTTGCAGAGCATGGGCTCTAGGCACACGGGCTTTAGTAGTTGCAGCACGCGGGCTCAGTAGTTATGGGTTGCGGGCTCTAGAGCGCAGGCTCAGTAGTTGTGGTGCATGGGCTTAGTTGCTCTACGGCATGTGGGATCTTCCCAGACCAGGGCTCAAACCTGTGTCCCCTGCATTGGCAGATGGATTCTTAACCACTGTGCCACCAGGGAAGCCCTGTTGTGTTTTCATTTTCATCTCTCTCAAAGTACTTTCTAATTTCCCTTGTGACTTCTTTCCTTTGGCATTTTTAACTTCCACATACTTGTGATTTTCCCAGATTTGTTAATGATTTCTTGTTTTATTTCATTGTGTTCACAGAACATATGTAGTTTGATTCCAATCATTTTTAATTCACTGAGGCTTTATGGTGTAGCATATGGTTTATTCCTGAGAAAGTTCCATGTGCACTTCAGGAAAATGTATATTTTGCTATTGTTGGGTGGAGTGTTCTATAGATATTTGTTAGATCTAGTTGGCTTACATTGTTTTCTATGTTCTTGTTGATCATCTATCCATTATTGAAAATGGAAAATTGAAAGCTCCAATTATTACTGTTGAATTTACTATTTCTCTCTTTAGTTCTGCCAGTTTTTGCTTCATGTATCTTGGGATTCTGTTGCTAGGTGCATTTGTTTATAATTGTTATATCTCCTGATGGATTGATCTTTTTATCATTATAAAGTGTCTTTCTTTGCCTGTAATAACTTTTTTCTTAAAGTCTATTTTGTCTAATAGTAGTATGGCCACCTAAGCTCTCTTTGAGTTACTGCTTGCATGGTATATTTTTTCCCATCCTTTTACTTTCACCTGTTTGTGGCTTTGAATCAAAGCGTGTCTCTTGTAGATAGCATAGAGTTTGATCACGCTTTTTTTTTTTTGATCCACGTCGCCAGTCTCTGCCTTTTGATTGGAGTGTTTAACTCATTTACATTTAAATGAAATTACTGATAAGGTAGGATTTGTGTCTGCATTGTGCTATTTGCTTTGTAAATGCCTTATTACCTCCTCATCCCTTCACTACTGCCTTTTCTTGTTAAATATATATTTTCTAGTGTAACATTTTAGTTCCCTTGTCCTTTTTACTATATATTTAAAGTTATTTTCTTAGTGGTTAATGTGTCTTGGCGCGGATCTCTTTGAATGTATCCTACTTGGTTTATTGAACCTCTTGGATGCATTTTAATGGTTTTCATCAAAGGGGGAAAGTTTTTGACCACTGCTCCTTCCAATTTGTTTTCTGCCCCCCTCTCTCTCCCTCCTTTCTTTTAGGATTCCTGTTACGTATATGTTGGTGTACATACACGTTTCTGGAGTTCTGTTCATTTTTTTATTCATTCATGTTTCTTTCTGTTCCTCAGACTGGATGCTCTCAATTGAATTCAGATTCACTGATTCCTTCTTTTGCCAGCTCAAACCTGCCTTTGACCACCTCTACTGAATTTTTCATTTGCATTATCATACTTTTCAATGCCAAAATTTCTTTGTTCTACTTAAAAAACAATTTCTCTCTTTAATGATATCGTCTCTCTGGTGACACATCGTTCTGTCTCCTTTTAGTTTACAGCTCTGCCTTAGTCTGCACGTCCTGCTTGTGAAGATCCTCCTAGTCAGACAGAGGTGAAAGCCGAGGGAATTCAGGTCTCCCCTGGGCACGGACACAGCCCCACACCTGTGTGTGGCCTTCCATATTTTTAGGAATATGTTGAAACTTTTCAAAACGTTTTATGGGCATCTCATTCCCCATCTTTCCCTTCTAAATTTTTTGGTCAGCAGCTTCTTTGTTCCAGCTGCTAAAGCCATCTCAGTACGTTGAGATGTTAAGCAATGGCTGCTGATTATTTTTAACAAATGCACCTAGGGAAAAGGCTGCTCACACTGGGCACACTCTGAGACAGGTCACATAAAATAAGCCCTAAGATGGGGACTTACACAGAAGTCCTTAGTGAAGTCTTAGTAAGGACTTCTTGAACTTCCAGCTATTTGGGGAAGGAACCTCACATCAGAAGCCCCTCTACCTCCATGTTTAAAGCACACATAACTCCTGCACAACCGGGGGTCTCACCTCACAACCTGCAGCATGATTCAGACAATACACATGACATGTGAGACTGGATTTTGGCAGCTGAAACTGTTTCAATGCTTCACCCTGGAGCAGCTCATCACAGTTTCAAAGGACAATCTGTTGGCTTACGTACCGAGTAGCATTCTGGGGTCAGCAAACAACGGCCACATATGTGCTTGTTTTTGTATGGCCTGTGTGCTAAGTCTTTTTGGCTTTGTTTTAATATTTTTTAAGAGTTGGGGGGAAAAAAGAAGAATATGCAAAGGAGAACCAGTTTGGCTTGCAAAGCCTAGAATATTTACTACCTGGCCCTTTATAGAAAAAGTATGCCTACCTCTGGGTAACAGAATCATGCATTCAAATAACCAGTGATATCCTAGGACAGTCAACACTCACAATAAGATGACAGAACCAAAGGGCAGAGAAATGCTTGAAATATGATTTCTTTAATGCTCCAGGCATTTTAAACATTCATAAAATCGCCTTGTGTCAGGAGTCATTTCCTCTTAGGTACATATTCTGCGTCCAGGATCAGAGACAGTTTTCTCCATGGCACCCATGTGCTGTGGGGACCCACGCTGGCATCCAGTCTTCCCTGGCAGAGTCCCCACCACCCACAGCAGGGCTGGATGCACCCCTGCTTGACACGACCTCAATTCTTAATGGCAACACCCTCTGTAGCATCACTGCTGCTTGCAGGTCCTGCGGATCCCATCCATTTCCAGCACTACCAGATGTCCCAAGTCTGGGATGTACACCCTGAGGCACTCGTGAAACATCACGTCAGCTGGTAAGTCCACCAGCACCCGCTCCACTGTATCAGACAGACACCGAGGCACTTCCACATCCTGGGGAAGTGGAGTTTATAGTTACCACGGGAGTCCAGAGGGAGGGAAGGGGATTTTCTCTCAATTATTTGTTTATAATCTTAACACCTATTTAGCAGATTTATAAATTCATGTCTGTTTATATTTGCTGACAAGGCTTCACAAACTGTTTAAGTAGATGAAAGCACAGCTGAGTTTCCAAAGGCTGTGAAGGGGAGCAAAGAAAAACCTGCTTGGACGGCACTCGCTGTATCACGTCAGCATCCGGTCATTCTTAGAGGAATGCCTAGCCTTCTAGAAGGAATTTTTTTTAAAGCCCTAAACCTTACCTGATTCTTCCAAGGTAATAATGTGCTTGTCCTTCCTTCTCAATCAGTGGTTCAAGGCATCTCAAAGCATGCTGATGCCTGAGGTTCTGACTTAATGGGTGAGGGGTGAGGGAGAGGGAAGGTGTGGACACCAACATTCTTTAAAAGCTTCCCAAGTGATTCCAGCAAACAGCCAGCATTGAGAACCTTGGTACTAGAGGTTCTCCAGCCTTCCTAATCTCATGTGTCCTCACTAAATGCCTTTGAAGTCGTCCCTGGGTCAGGCAACAAGCTCTTCCACGAGATAAGAAACTAAGGCACAGAGAGGTTCACGGGCTCCTCTGGTGCCGTGCAGCCAATGACAGAGTCAAGATCAGAATCGACGCCTCCAGAAAACACCACCTCCTTCCCCAGCAACTGGACACACGAACACAGACCACAGGTATGAAGACTGACTGCGGGTGAGGCATGACCACCTGTGTCAAGGATATCATGGAAGGATATGGAACAGTTCTGAGCCAACCATTCCACCTGGTCGGAAATAAATGCATAAAATAGACACTTATTCGAAACCACGCGAGGAATGAAGCAGAATTTTCTCTTTAAAGCCTTCCTTCCCTCACATATATTGCTATTGATTCTTAGGAAATCCATCAAGTTCCACAGACTTCCTACACCTGGATTCTTAGCTCTGTCACCGGTAAGAGACACCGTAAGAGAAAATTCTTGAACGTCCCTGCAGTTCAGGTCCAAAAGATCATTACAAATCTGCGTTCGCATGTGACAGCACTACAAAAACCTCCACGCTTTCCCCATCACCCTACACTTTCTACGTAGGTGTGCACCTCACCGAGATCTGCTCGGAAGCCCCCAGCACTAACCCATCAGCTGTGCTGGGCCTTCACAGTTCCCTGAACACTGTCTTATTTTGCTCTGGATGGAAACTTCATCATCTATATATTCTGGGTAACCGCCCGCACGTTTATTTTGTAATTCCAAACACCCAGGAGGGCCGAGCCAGCTGGCCCTTCCTCCACTTCAGCCCGGACATAACACTTTCACATCCCACACGCACTGCTGCATCCATTGAATCATTTCCATCATGATTCCTTTTCTCACTGTAAGCTCCCACATCTCATCATGTTTGAGGTGTTGCTGTTTCTTCTCTTTGTAAAAAAAAAAAAGTCTCCCCTGGCTGCAGAACTCTTTTCTCGTGCCAAGTAGAGACAAATAACGGAGCACACACGTGCCAGAGGGAAGACCCCGCTGCGCCCTGGGGAGGAGGGAGCCGGTTCAGTGGGTCTGCTGTGATTCCCAGTGTACCGTTCACTCATCTTACGGTGGACACAGATGGCATATGGGGCTTCCTCTCGCTAGTGACATGGCCTCCTGGAAAGTCTGCAGAAAATTCGTCCATCCCGAGAGTAGAAACTATATCTAACAGGACACCGTTAACCTCTGCCGACTTAAGAGATGCTGAGTGCGGCTCTGAAACCCCATCTTCCCCATTTTAAGAGACTCTCCCACTCAGGCGAGACACACACTGATTCAGAGCCTCTCCGTGATGTCGAGAGGCGCAGCAGACGGAGAATCTTCCCTGGAACAAAACCTGCCTGTCCAGCTCCCACAGAAGGTGCCAGAAGAGCAAGAAAAACAAAGTGGGGAGGAGCCCCCTGGGGTGGAGGGGGGGGGAATTCTACCCTCTCCCGACCCCTAGAAGGGTTTTTACAAAAGTGAAATCCCCCACAAAAAAACAGAACGAAAGGGAACTTGGCCAAAGGGCATGTAGAATTCTGGTTAAAACAAAGAGAACTGAGAATCACATTTCAAAGACTCCCCCCCACCGCAACTATTAAGTAAAGCAGGACATTGTGTTGTTTCCTCTCTCATGCTTATTGGATGCTTATGGGTTTGCAGCAAACTCGCTGCTTGGTTTCTGAAACATGCAGAGAGCAGGCTGAGAGCAGCGTTTGCTGTTTGGTGCCCAGCCCAGGCCAACCCTGGCCAGTGACCAGCCAGATGCCATCAGGACCAAGAAGAGCAAGCCCCCCAATGGCACGGCAGCGTCCGCAGAGCCCAGCGCCCAGGACGGTCGGTGCGCACTTGTGCAGATGCCTATGGGACTAGCGGGGGGGGGGGGGGGGGGGGACACCCTTGGCAACCTCCCAAGTGCTCTCACATCCCGCCCCTGCCCCAGACAGGAGGCTGTAGCTGGGCACAGAGCTAAGGCACTAATGCAGCAGGTGGACAGACACCAACCAGATCCAACGGCTGCCACCCCGGGCAGGAGAGGCGCTGCTCACAGCACTACCTTAGGAAAAAGATCAGATTTTTCAAAGGATGAGAACGTTAAGCACATCCCTGTGTTTTGCCCCTCAGAAGAATACCCTGCTCTCCCACTGGCGAAATTTGCTGCAGTTTTCGAATCTCAGTAGCAGTGCCAAGAGCTCCACCTGGGAACCCCTGGGCAAACGACCACTCCTCGGCGAAGCTGCCTTTTCTTCTTCCAGCACTTCTCTGCGGGTTGTCTCTCTTCCTCCCGTTTGGCTTGATGACAGCAACTCGGACACTCCTCCTTCCCCCGGGGCAGCGCCCCCTCCTGCTTCTTCCGAGGCAGCTTCGAGCACCTCCCTCGGTCACAGCTTGATGAAGGCGGCCGGCTGGGGCGGCTGCTGCCCCGAGCCGGGGGGCGGGAAGAGGCTGGCGATGGCTATGTCCACAATGCCCTGGCACAGCTCCGCATAGAGCTTCCTGAAACGGGTTCAAAGAGCTATTATGAGGATGCTCATCCAAGTGCAAGCGAAAAGTCAACGCTTTTTTCACCGGGATCTGCCCTAGAAATTCCACCTCACGTTTCTAAGACTGGTGTCTGCTGACCATGCAAATCCTGCAGGAGGTACTGCAGGAAGAGAAAGCAGCCACTCAACAGATATTTCTGGAAGGTCTTGCAGGTGAACAGACAAGACGACTCCTGCTCTGACTTGAACTGCAGGGAAGACAGGCAATTCCAAAGAGAACGGGGGCCGTCTTGCCTGTCTCGGGGGGCACACCTGGAGGCGCAGGCTCTCCCCAGGGAAAGTGCCCACGCAGTGTGGCTGAGGGGCCTTTAGGAAAGACTCCCCGGAGTGACAGCTCAGCCAAGACCCGGAGAGGGAATCAAGTCGGACAGAGAATGGATGATGGGATAGGAAACAGGATGAAGGAGGGGGAGCCAGACACAAAGAATGAGGGAGAGATGTGGAGAGAAAGGAGGGGAGGGAGAAAGAGAGACTTGGACGAGAGAGAAGAGGGGCAGTGCAAATGGAAGGAGTGGTACCCACTGAGGAGAGAGAACTCAGGGCATCTGGGGAACTGGACCATTGCAGTGCGAGGCTAGGGACAAGGCAGGGGCCAAGTCATGCAGGGTTCTGAGGCCACGTGCAGGGGTCTGGAACCACCATAGCAGAAAAGCTAAGGAGGAAAACATCCCATCCAGTCTCTTCAGAGAAGCGACGAGGCCCTCTAGCTCCCCACTCACTTATTGCCTATAGGATTTTTGCCCGTTTCACATGACAGCACATGAGGCCCCAGAGCCAGCTCTCTCAGGACTGTCTCTAACACAGGGAAAAACCAGAGACATATGGTCCAAAGAGAAAACCCACATCTGGGATGGCGCTCCAGGCCTGATGTGCCTTCCCAACTCACTCAAAACACATTTGGAATCCAGGTGGCTGCAGCCAAGGGTAGGAGACCAGGCCAGCTCGACCTAGAGGAACAGAGGTCTTTACTGCCCCGATTTCCAGAAGATGCTATGTCCCAATCTCCATCAGGTAGGAAATCTTCACAAGCGAATTCCCATCCCTCCTGATGCAATGGCAAATCTCTGCTATCATCCACCCCATCACAGAAACTTTCTCCCTGCCCCTCCCATCCCCTTCTACTGCCCTTGAAGCTGGAACTTGTATGTTCTAACCTCTGGTAAGGCCCTCTGGGAAGAAAGCTCACGCAAAGCCATGCTTCCGTTGTCTACCCCAGGAAGTCCTAAGTGCCAGCTAACCTTCATCTTTCCTGCTGGATGTCTGCTCTTCCCTCTCTCCCCTCTCTCCCCTCTCCCCAGTTCCCCAGCCTCTGCCCCTTCTGTCTATGAATCAAGTCCCATTTTCAACAGTCTGGCGTGGCCACACCACTCAACCTCCCACTTCTGAAGGGATAGTGACCAGGGGGCCTGCAAGGGAGTGATAGCGGCTGCTAAACTTGGGACTCGGCAAGTCCCCAGGAGCCACAACCGTCAAAATACACCGTGTTTGGTGTTTCTTGATGCTTGTCATTAGCTACCTCGGGAAGGCATTTTCCAAAGGGGATACTGGGGGGAGGGGAGGACACAGCTTCAACCTGGTCAACTCATATCTTCGCTATTTCTGGTGTAGGAAGTACCTGACATACAGGCAAGAGTGGGCCTTTGAACATCCTGCTGGTTTTCATATAGCAAGATGAGTAAGTCCAATTTTTAACACGTACACGACAATGGAAACTGCGGTTCCTGAACAAAGGCTTCCCGGGACTTCCCTCGTGGCGCAGTGGTTAAGAATCCGCCTGCCAATGCAGGGGACACGGGTTCGAGCCCTGGTCCAGGAGGATCCCACACGCCACGGAGCAACTAAGCCCGTGTGCCACAACTACTGAGCCCGCGCTCTAGAGCCTGCCAGCCACAACTACTGAGCCCGCGTGCTACAACTACTGAAGCCCACGCACCTAGAGCCCGTGCTCCGCAACGAGAAGCCACTGCGATGAGAAGCCTGCGCACCGCAACGAAGACCCAACGCAGCCAAAAATAAATAATTAAAAAAAAAAAGACTTTCCTTTGACTACGCCATCATGTCATCATCTCCATTGACCCTCTCCCCCCTGTTCGTCCTTTTGGAAGCAAGGACCCAAGAACACTCCCCACTCAAAATCATGAACCTAAAAGATAGAATCTGAGGGACTTTCCCAGTGGTCCAGTGGTTGGGACTCCATGCTTTCACTGCCGGGGGCCCGGGTTCAATCCCCGGTAGGGGAACTAAGATCCCACAATCCATGAGGCTCGGCCAAAAAATAAAAAGATGGAATCTGTTTCTTTTCTATTACAGCAACTGTAACACAGTAGGATTCATATAATAATTAACTGGGCAGTGTCTGTCTCCCTCCTCCAGTCGACTCCTTGAGGACGCTCATTTTTACATGTTCCTAAAATCCCCGCTCTTTCCCTGGACCCCACTACCCGCATCAGGACTCTGAACGAAGGGAATCCAACAGACAGTGAGTGGCTGTGTGGGAGCTGGTGAGATGGAGCCCAGAGAAGCCAGTGAACCCTGATGCCCAGGGGTTTATCACCAGAGGCCTCTGTTGGGGCCCAGCATGACCTGATCCTGCAAGGCACCTCAGAGAGCAGGTGAGTTTCCACCAGGTGGGTGGGTGCTACTGTTGGGGAAAGAGGTCAAAGCCATTACTCGACACTCCAAATGAACTAAGAAGTTGCTGTTTCTCTGCCCTCCCTAGCCTTCAATCCCTACGCGGAACAAAAGAGGCAGATTCACCTTTTCCAGTCCAGAGACTGGAGGTCCACCCTTGAGCCAAAGCCCTTAAGACCAATGATAAATAAAGGGTCCAGCCTCTACGGAAAGCATTCAGTTATGTGGGCCTGCACCAGATTATCTGTATCTTGACCTAGGATAATTTACATTTGGAATCAAAGAGCTACCCTGGAGAAGAAACACTTAGTGAACAGCTCATAAGCTTCAGGAATAAACTGAAACAGACTCACTTTTGCCCACAAGACAGCGGGGTTACTTTATTACTTTCTTACCTTGTATACTTGAATGCCTGACTGCATTTTAGATTCTGGTCCTTGATTCACCATCAAGACATGATGGCATCCTTGTCTTTAAACACTTAAAGCTGCCATTTAAACATTCCCAAAGCTCTTCACAGTACGCAAACAGAACCTCCCTGCTCCCTGACACCCCATCCTGGCTGATGTGTAAGTTTGGGCCTAATGATAAAGAAATTCTATGCATTGAAGCACCAATGTCATTAGGGAGTATTAGGAAGATAGAAAGATGTCTCTATGTAAATAAAACCTAAGCAATTACTGACTCAGGTGAGTAAGAGTGTTAACCAGTAACACACACTATGTCCATCCAACGACTATTTGCAGACTAGGATGTGCGAGGCACGGTGCCAGGTGCTGGGACTCCAAGGAGAACCATAGAAACAAGGCCGCTGCCCCCACGGTGCATATATTCCGTAAAGAAAACAAAAATGGGTTGATTTGACAGCAATTAGTGTAATGAAGTAAACTACCAAGGCTCTGGCTGGAGAAAATCAAAGATAGGACTGTTCAAGACTTGTGGTTGCCGAGGGGAGGGGGGAGGGAGGGATGCATTGGGAGTTTGGGGGTGAGCAGATGCAAACCGGTATATACAGAATGCATAAACAACAAGGTCCTACTGTAGAGCACGGCGAACTCTATTCAATATCCTGGGATAAACCATAATGGAAAAGACTATGAAAAAGAATGTCTATCTATGTATCACTGAATCACTCTGCACGGCAGAAATTAACACAACACTGGAAATCAGCTATGCTTCAATAAAATAAATTTTTTAAAAAAGATGGGATTATTCAGGGGAGGCGGGAAGGCTTCCCGGAGATGCCATTTTGACAGAGTAGAAGCAGCCTTGGTAAGACTGGGCTGCGGGGGTAGGGTAAGGGCAAGCCAAAGGCCCCGCAGCAGGTAAGCGTCATCAGGGAAACGACACTCTGGGTGAGGCTGGAGAGGTAGGCGGGGCGGTAGAGTCAGGTTTCGGTCAGAAACCTCAGAGTCAGGTTTCGGTCCCAGGCGCAGGGGGAAGGCTAGAGAACAGCAGGGCCTGGTTTCCGGCTGCTCAGGGGAGAACAGACTCCACTGGGGCAATTGCGAGAAGGTGCGGAGACCCAGTTAGCAGGCTCTCTGCAAAAGCTAAGCTGGAGGACGATGTCTGGGAGAGCAAGGGCAGCGGGCGGGGGAGCAGAGGGCTGGCGAGGCTGGAAGCAGAACTGACCAGGCCCCGATGGACAGAACCTGAGGGTAATGGAAAGGCAGGGGCAGGGTCTCGGTCACCTGGAAAGCGGGGGGCGGCGGGGGTGGGGGCTGGACATTCAGTGAGATGGGCAACTCTGGCCGGGTGGGGCGCCTACTGGACATCCACACACATCCTTGCAGGACACCGGGAAGACAGGTGCAGATACTGGCCTGCAACTCCGGGCTGCAACATCATTTGCTGGTTTTAAAATCCTGAAGTGCAATATGGGCTTGGCTGGGGACCTGGAAAGAACAGTTTCTGTGCAGCGGCCGGGATGCGAGGCAGCCCGGAGTGGACCAGAGCATGGATGCGGACTGAGGACGAGGAGACAGCGTGTGCACGTGTGGCTTCTCCAGAAGTGTGGCTGTGGAGGGAGCAGGGAGGGGGTGGTCCCGGGAGCAGGGCGGGGCTTCAGAGGAGGGCTTTTCTTAATTGCTGGGGAAATCTGCCACAGGCTGGTGGGAACGATGCAGCCAAGAGGGAGAAAGCAGATGAGGGAGGCATCCTCAACCCACCCTCTTGCCTGGAGGGAGGGGATCGGGTCCAGAGCACAAGGAAGGGACAAACCTCTGACAGGAAGGACGGGAGAAGATGGACACCCCTGTGGACCTGGGGAAGGGAGGACGTGAAACATTCTGCTCTCCTCCACCCCTGGTCTCCTCAGCTTTCCTTTCTCCTTCAGATCTCAGTTCCAAACATCACCTCCCAGGGGGACTTTTTGCTCAATTATATTACCTTCTAACATCTCTTACCCTACGAAAGGGTGTGTCCCAGTTTGTAATCTATATTTGTCTTGTCCTTTGTCTCGCCCAGTCTCCCTCCACTGAGGGCGGGGCCCGGGTCTCTCTGCTCACGACTGTGACCCAGAGCCCAGTCCGGGGCCTGGCGGGTTAGGGGTATCTAACGGGTATTCGTTAGCGGCAGGCAAGGATGAATGAAACGGCATCCCACCTGCCAGGTCACAGCCACGAAGCAGGTGGCAAATGAGAGAACTGCTTATGTGTTAACACTGCCCCTTGGAGGTGCAGGCCTTTCTCCTATGTCGTCGGAAGATCACACCGCAATTCCTCCAAGACGTGGACGTGGGGAACCCTGAAAGGGTCTTGACACTAACGAATGTGGATCCTCAGAGGAACCAACAGCCTTTGAGGATGAAGTCCAAATGACTCCCTTACACGTAAGGAGTCCCACAGTGGGGCCCCAACTCACCTTCTCACCCTCACCTTTCCTCACCCCCGACGCTCATGCCACGCTGCAGCCAGGCTCCTCCCAGGAGGAACAGAAGTTCCCCGAGGGCAGGGTCTGTTCAGCTGTGCATCTCCCCTAGAGCCTGGCCCAGAGCAAGGTCCCACTGGATTCTGGGTTCCCTCCCCCTTAGCACACATGACACTCCCCTCTTACACCCCAGCCTCAGCTCCACGATGTCCATGGTACCTTCTCAGACCACTTCCTGCCCAGGGAGCCTCTGAACTACTTGGTCATCACTTTCTCCCTGACTCACAGGACGCGGCTGACTCATCACCTTGTCAAGGGAGAGGGTCGCTGCTGGTATTACTAGCTTTGTTTAGAACTCCCACGGCATCCACCACCCACAAGTGCTAAGTGCTCAACACATACAGGGAGGAACAGGGATAAGAAATGACTCAGCAAAACCCCCTGCTGGCCGGGGTCCTCCCAAAGCCCTCCCGTCGCTGGTACCTCCTCCATGATGGCACTCAAAGGGTCCGTGGTTGGACACCCAGGTAACAGGAGCTCACCACCTTGCCAAGACAGACTACTTCTCCTGCAGAACTAACTTCCCACATGTTTTAACCCAAACCCTTCTCTCCCAGGGACTCAAGGAGACTAGGACTTTGTGTATTTGCCTCCCACCCCCTGTTTTTAATTTAATTTAATTTTTTAAAATTTATTTTTTATTTTTGCAGTACGTGGGCCTCTCACTGTTGTGGCCTCTCCCGTTGTGGAGCACAGGCTCCGGACGCGCAGGCTCAGCGGCCATGACTCACGGGCTTAGTTGCTCTGCGGCATGTGGGATCTTCCCGGACCGGGGCACGGACCCGTGTCCCCGGCATCGGCAGGCGGACTCCCAACCACTGCGCCACCAGGGAAGCCCTTATTTTTAAATGCATTAAAAATCGTGCTAGTCTCCTTTGCCGCACGGACTTCAAACTGCATGAAATGCAGTAAACCTCATTTTAGATAAAAGCAAACAGACAGACAAAAACCCAGCGGTGTTCGGGCTTACTGAGCGCAAGCAGGGGCGCCGTTGACTTCAATGAGCCAGACCTTCATCTCCTCATCCACCATGAAGTCGAAGCCGAAGAGCTGGAAGCTCTGGTAAGGGAGGTGTCGGGTGCTGATGGCGGGCTCCACGCTCATGAGGCAGCTCCTGCAGGGCAGAGGGGGCGCTCACTGAGGATGGGGTGGTCCAGGGAGAAGGACCACCGGAAGAGGTGCTTGGATGGTTTTACGTCGAACGTGCTGATGAAAATGAGGCTTTGGCTTAATTCTCTTTTTTAAATGCATTACCAATAGATTATTCACGATGATGTGAGTTATTTGTTAGAAAACTCTGCCATCACTCTTGTTCTTACAAGTAGTGGCTGCTTTCCCAGCAGGTGCTGAGTCACCGTGGTCCCTACAAATGTGGACTCCTCCAACAGGTGGACTGCTGCCACATTTGTTTATAATAAGCAGAACAAACCAAAAAAAAAAATAATAATAAGCAAAACATTTCTACGTATTTTTGCTATATTAAAAGAATGGACCACCATTTAGTGAAGAGCAGAATTTACAAAAAGAATGCTGACTCCGTTCATTTCTTTCACTAGCTCCAGTTCAAGTACCAAACAGTTGCTTTTAAAGCTTTATATAATGAAACAAGATATTGAAATACAGAATAGGATTTAATATTAGGATCAACGACTGTTTGCAAAAATTGCAAGATTTTAGTGACGCAGAAAAGCTGAAAGTGAATCTCAGAGACATAACGGAAAAGTACATGATGCCTGAGGTCAGGCTGCTGAAGCCGGAGGCTCGGACAAATTTTTTAACCTCTTTAAGCCAAGTGTTGATTGACTTCATTGTCTGTAAAGTTGGGGTAAAAATAATACTTACTCCCAGTGCTGAGATGGTTCAATGACATAATTACATAAGGAACCTGGCATGACTTCTGGTAGCTAGGAAGCATCTAATAAATGTAAGCATATTTTATGAATGTATCATTAATTACGATAATCACGAATGTATTGTTTATGAATAATAAAGAACTGTTATCTAGTACAACCATCCCAGAAAAATGCTATGCCGTTTCTGTTTCATGAAGCTCTCTTCACTGATTTTTCCCAACTAGATGTTGGGGCAAAATATTTCTCTTAGTAAATGCAATATATGTTATGATGACTCTAAGACTACCAGAGATAGCTGTCCTTCTACACAGCTGTATATTTAGAAGGAAAAAGATGTGTCCTAAAAAAAAAGAAGAAGAAGAAATAGAAGGGGACTTCGCTGGCGGTCCAGTGGTTAAGACTCCGCACTTCCAATGCAGAGGGCGCGGGTTTGATCCCTGGTCGGGGAACTAAGATCCCAGGTGCCGTATGGCCAGAAAGAAAAAAGACGTGTCCTTATAAGTAGCTTTTGGCTTATGACTTTAAAAGAAGAACTGAGGCTTCTGTGAACTTGGCACCAGGGTCTTGCTCCCCTCAACCTCCCTCCACCCCAAGCATCAGTTTCCTCCTTTTTTTCTCCAAGAGGAAACATTTTCTATAGATGTGTTTAAACCTTTCAAGATCACTTTGGACAGTCACTTAAGAACCAATTGGAATAAAAATTTCTTCTCCCATTCATCCCTAACCTGCAAGCCACATATCACATTTTTTTCTATATTTCATCTCTATTCTGCGAGAGAATACCCTTAACTTTTGTTTTTATTAAAATGCCCTTTAAAATATAATTTAGAAAAAAATTTTAATTTAATAGGTGCTCATGGTTAAAAAAAAAAAAGCCAACAATACTGAAGGATAAAAATGGAAAGAAACATTACACTCTAACACTTACAGGAAAAACTGAAAGCAAGAACCAAATCAAAACAAAATATTGTTTTATCTGCTGGGAGTTCAAGTTAATAATTCACTTTAAAGAATTTTTTTTCATCATCAGAGACTTTATATAGTACATCTTTTTTTTCAGCTGGAGTGGGAAGTTTGGGGGAAGCTGGCTGGGGAAGAAAAGAACATGAGAGCCGCGAGGAGCGTTAATAGCACCAAAGTAGCAACACTCTGCAGTGCACAGAACAACGAGGAGGAGGGGGTATATCAAATATCAAATAAATCTTTTGCCTAAAATATGAATTCTTTCTTCAGTATACTTGACGTATCTGGTGTAAGAATTCTAACCACATATAATCCCTGAAGAGATGGAACTCTGAGCCCCGTAATTATTCTGTTAGACTCTGTGTAAGAATACATTAAGGAAAAAGGCTCAGTCATCATGACAGGGTGGTAACAACAGGGCAGATAAACAGACCACGGAACCGAACAGAGATCCCAGGAACAGACTCTCACATAAACGGCCACCTGATTTATAACAAAGGCACACCAAAACGCAGTGGGGAAAGGACAGTCTTAGGTACTAGTGACCTGGGGTCATAAAGGGTTAAAATGTATGGGGAAATCTAACAGGATATTAACTATACAAATAATAAAAACAACGACTTGTGATTTTAAAATATATGTAGCACTAATGACTACCCATATACTTACAATTCAATACCTTTAAACCCCCTCCTTGGGTCCCTCCCGCTTCCCCTCCAGAGTTAACCACTATTTTGAATTTTGTGTTTAGCATTACTTTGTTTCTCTCTAGATTTTTACCACATGTGCACATTCCTCCAAATAATGTATTACTTAGTTTTGCTTGTTTTTCAATTTATATGAACAGGACCAATTTGTAATTTTTTGCTTGACATTATATTTGTATAACTCCAGTGAAAAAAATCCTTCAGGAATAAGGTAAACTAAAGACATTCTCAGATGATGGAAAATTAAGAGGACTTACACCAGCAGAACTGCTCTAGAAGAAATGCTGAAGTCTGAAGGGAAATGAAACTTGGAACTTGAGGACTGAAGGAAGAGCAAAGGAAACTGCAAATATCTGGGTAAATGTCAAAGCATATTTTTCTCCCTTTATATTTGAAGTGGGTTTCTTGTAGAAAGCATATAGTTTGGTCTTTTTAAATTTTTTAATCCAACCTGATAATCTATCATATATTAAGTATGTATATAATAAACCCTGGAGTAACCACTAAAACAAACAAGCAAAAATACAAAGAGATATAGCCAAATACTCAGTGGAAAAATTAAAATGGAACTCTAAAAAAGTTCAAATAATTCAAAAGAAGGCAGGAAACAGGGAAATGAAAAACAAAAAAGAAGGGACAGACAATGAACAATACAATGGTAGACATAAATCCCATCAAGTCAGTAATTACTTTAAATTTAAATGGTATAAACACAACAATTAAAAACCAGAGATGATGATGAATTGGGCAATTGGGATTGACATGTATATACTGATGTGTATAAAACTGATGACTAATAAGAACCTGCTGTATAAAAAAATAAATAAAATTAAATTTTTAAAAAAAGAGATGATATATTGGGTTAAAAGCAAAAGAAAACAAAATCCAATGATATGATGTCTACCAAAAGCCCATTTTAAATATAGAATAGAATAGAGAAGAAGGGTAAAGGGATGGAAAGAGACATACCATTAATCAAAAGAAAGCTGGACTGGCTATATTAATATCAGACAAAATAGACTTCAAAATAAGAAATATTACGAGAGATAAAGACAGAAACTACATAATGATAAAGAGGTCAATTCCCCTCAAAGAGATAACAATTCTAAATGCATATGCACCTGACAACAGATCTTCAAAATGTACAAAGCAAACACCTAATAAAACTAAAAGGAGGGACTTCCCTGGTGGAGCAGTGGTTAAAAATCCACCTGCCAATTAAGGGGACATGGGTTCGAGCCCTGGTCCAGGAAGATCCCACATGCTGTGGAGCAACTAAGCCCGTGTGCCACAACTACTGAGCCTGAGTGCCACAACTACTGAGCCCACGCACTTAGAGCCCATGCTCCACAACGAGAAGCCACCACAATGAGAAGCCTGTGCACCGCAACAAAGAGTAGCCCCCAAAAATACAAAAAAAAAAAAAAAAGGGCTTCCCTGGTGGCGCAGCGGTTGAGAGTCCGCCTGCCGATGCAGGGGACACGGGTTCGTGCCCCGGTCCGGGAAGATCCCACATGCCGTGGAGCAGCTGGGCCCATGACCCACGGCTGCTGAGCCTGCGCGTCCGGAACTTGTGCTCCGCAACAGGAGAGGCCGCAACGGTGAGAGGCCCGCGTACCGCAAAAAAAAAAAAAAAAAAAAAGTAGCCCCCCCCGCTCGCCACAACTAGAGAAAGCCCGTGTGCAGCAACAAAGACCCAAAGCAGCCGAAAATAAACAAAACATTTTTAAAATAAAAATAAAATGAAAACAAAAACATGACATAGCAAAATCTGCGGGATGCAGCTAACGAGTACTTATAAGAAAATTGATGGCCTTAAATGCTTATATTCTATAAAAAAATAAATCTCTCCAATCAATGACCTAACCTTGCACTTTAAGGAAACTAGAAAAAGAAAAGCAAACCAAACCTCCCAAAAGCGGAAGGATGAAAATAGTTAAGAACATAAATCAAAGAAAGTGAAAACAGAAACAACGAAGAAAATCTATAAAGCCAAAAGCTGAGTTTTAGAAGAGATGAATAAAATTGATAAGCCTCTAACCAATCTGTCCCAGTGAAAGACAGAAGATATAAACTACCAACATGAGGTAATTACCAACATAAGGATTAAAAAAAAGTGACAGCATTGCAGATCCTATAGATATTAAAAGGATAATAGTGGGATATAACAAATAATTTTTGTTCTTAGACAATGTAAATGGAATCATTCCTTGAAAGGCACAAACTCCCAAAGCTCCTTTAAGACACATTTAACCGAAAGGGATATGAATAAGTTACCTGATTATATGTTTAATTTGTAGTAAGATACTACTTTCCAGGGTGATGTTCAAAGCACTTGTTAGGTACCGATTGAACTCCTCAAAGAACATTTCGTTCCCTTCTTCGTACTTCCCATAGTTCTTTGAGTACTCCTTTTGAATGCAGTGATTAGTCAAATGGCAAGTCTTATCTTGGAAATTATCCACATGATACGGTTCTGAAGCAGTCCGAAGTACACCCTCTCTATAGAGGTAGATATTATATTGATGATCCACCAAGACCCAGCTTCTGCAAGTCAATAAAATATTCAAGTTACCCAAAGTTTCTGCATATTATATATATCATCCCCACACCTTGATTTTTCTGGGAGGAAACAGAGGAAGGGGGTTATGTTCTAAAATTATACGAGGCATGCCATGACAACATTGTAAAGCAACTATACTCCAGAAAAAATTAATAAAAAAAAATTACACAAGGCAAGCCATGCCAGTTACCCAAGATAGTGGGTTATCACCATAATGAGGTAAAGAAAACATTTCACCATAACTGACAAGGAGACTCTGATTCATTCAAAAGATACAGCATTTCGAAGAGATCTGAGTGGCTTGGTTTTTACGGTTAATCTATGAAACCTCCAGTTGCCATGTTTGCTCTTTTAGTTATCTTAAGAAGACTTTCTGCTGAAGCTGATCTGACAGCACTGGGGCTCGAGAAGCAGCAAGTCAACGTGAAGGCACCTAAGTGACAAAGAGTCCTGGATGGGGAGATGACAGCAAGGTTCAGGGCAAGCTGGGGCAGGGCTTTCAGCTTTTGAAAGCACCATGCAACCTACTTCTCCTTGCAGGCCCTTTGCTCGCAAAGGTAAAGTCCAAACCCCTGAGGTGTGTTCATGAAAACCTTAAAAAGTGGGACACGGATAATAAAGTGAGGACATGCTCTTTGGCAGGATCACCTGATCTGCTGTGACTGTATTAGGTGTTCTATGCATATCTCTCTGCTGCTTTCATAAAGCAAGCCCCACACACTGATATCCTTTCTTTGGATCCACAAGTCATCTTCATTAAAGAGAATACTTAAAAAAAAGAAAATTCATCATCTTAATAACATTTTCTAGAAAGACAAGAGAAAGAGTGAAAGAAAAACAGAAGCTCGGTTCTGTTCAGCTGCACTCAACTTGGGGAACATTAAACGAAGTCCAATACTTCCCTATAATCCATGTCACCCCCCGCATCACACACCGCTGTATTTTTTCCAGATTTGTAAAACAAAAACTCCAGACGCGGAAGCATTACCGGATGTCAAACTTGCGATGACCTGGCTCCAGCAGCAGGGGGCGCTCAAGGTATTTCTGGATCACGTGCACCTGGCCCTGGTTGTCTATGAAATCCAGCAGCTCCGCAGCGTCCGAGGAGATGAGGATGCCTTCACCTAACAGGGCAAAAGCAAACCATAATCAGTCCAGTTCACCCCAAGAGGAAAAGCTCTCTGCAAAGCCAGAAAGGAAATTCTGACAGCAGATAAAAACCGACAGGAGGCTGTTACTGGCCGACT
Source organism: Phocoena phocoena (assembly GCF_963924675.1). Taxonomy (NCBI): domain Eukaryota; kingdom Metazoa; phylum Chordata; class Mammalia; order Artiodactyla; family Phocoenidae; genus Phocoena; species Phocoena phocoena. The sequence continues at coordinate 11,704,723 of NC_089232.1, read as the reverse complement.
CGCTTTTCATTCTCCATCCTTTCCCTCCTTCCATCTCTCTCACTCTCCCCTCTCCCCACAAAAGCACCAGGGTTATCCAACCCTCTCTCCATGTAGGATTGTAAACACTGTCATGGCAGGCTCCATGAAATTTCATTTTTATGGATATTCAAAGGGTCTAAGCACCATAAAGGCCGCTCTACTTTTGGTCACTGGCTACCACAGTAAAGGCTGTATACTGCTTATGGCCAATAAACCGACTGGAAACACTATATCTAGTAGAAACATCAGGTGGTTAGGGCAGAAAGACAAATGTACAAGAACATTCCTGCAGCGTTGTATTAGAAAAAACTGGATACATTCAAAGTATCCATCAACCTAGAGATTGTCATACCGAGTGAAGGAAGTCAGACTTACTTCAGAGAAAGAGAAATATCATATGATATCGCTTGCATGTGGAATCTAAAGAAATGGTACAAATGAACTTATTTACAAAAAAGAAATAGAGTCACAGATGTATAAAACAATCTTACGGTTACCAGGGGTGAAAGGGCGGGGGGGAGGGATAAATTGGGAGATTGGGATTGACATATACACACCGCTATATATAAAATAGATAATAAGGACCTACTGTATAGCACAGGGAACTCTGCTCAATACTCTGTAATGCCCTATATGGGAAAAGAATCTAAAAAAGAGTGGATATATGTATATGTGTAACTGATTCACTTTGCTGTACACCTGAAACTAACTCAACATTGTAAATCAACTATACTCTAATATAAAGTGTCCATCAATATTAGATAAATGATGCAACAGCTTTGAGATATTTTTTATATCCTACAAAATTCACCCTTGTAAAGTGTAAAATTCAATGGTGTTTAGTATATTCAAGAGGTTTGCAACCATCACTACAATCTAATTTTAGGACATTTTCTTCACCTCCCCCCAAACCCCACACCCACCAAGCAGTTACTCCCCATTCCTTCCTCACACTAGCTCCTGAGGACTACTAACCTACTTTCTGTCTCTATGGGTTTGCCTATTCTAGATGCTTCATATAAATGGAAACACACAATATGGGGCCCCTTCTGGTCTGGCTTCTTTCATTAACACAGCGTTTTTAAGCTTCACCCATGTTATAGCATGTGTCAATATGCCATTCCACCTTCCTATGACTAAATATTCCATAGTATGGATATATCACATTTTGTTCAATCAACTGATGGACATTTGGGTTGTTTCCACTGTTGTTTGGCTCTTTTGTTTTTAATTTTATATTATAGTTGATCTACGATGTTGTGTTAGTTTCAGGTATACAGCAGTTACTCAGTTATACATATACATGTATCTTTGGCTCATGAATAATGCTGCTATGAAGATGTGTACTGTAGTTTTCGTGTGGAAAACATGTTTTCAACATATGACATATGTTTTCAACTCTTTTGGAAATATACCTAGGAGTGGAATTGTTGGTCATATGGTAACTGTTTAACTTTTTAAGGAACTACCAAACTGTTTTCCAAAATAGTTTGGTAATAGCTGTACCATTTTACATTCCCATAAGCAAAGGGTGGCAAGAGCTCCATTTCTTCACATCCTTGCCAACACATGTTGTACTCTGTCTTAACTATAGCCATCCTAGTGGCTGTGAGGGAGGTGGTATGTTATTATGGTTTTGATTTGCATTTCTCTAATGACTTGTAATGTTGAGCATGTTTTCACATGCTTATTGGCTATTTATGTCATTTGTTTGTTTTGAGAAAGGTCTATTTAGATTCTTTGCTCATTTCTTAATGGGTTATTTGTCTTTATTACTGAGTTATAAGAGGTCTTTATACATTCTGGATACAGGTACCTTATATGATTTGCAAATATCTCCTCCAATTCTGAACAGTTCCATTATTGCACAGAATCCTCATATCGCCCTTTCAAAGCCACAAGTACCTCCCCCACCCCACTCCCCGACCCCTGGTAGCCGCTAATCCGTTTTCCATTTCTATAATTTTGTCATTTCAAAAATGTTACATAAATAGAATTATAAAATATGTGATCCCTGGAAGTTGTTTTCTTCACTGATACTCCCCTGGAAATCCATCCAAGGTGTTGTATTTATTAACGGTTCATTCTCCTTTACTACTGGGTAGTATTCTATGGGATCGATTCATCCCACCTTGTTTAATCATTCACTTGTTGAAGGACAGTTGAGTTGTTCCCATTTTGGGCTATTACAAATAAAGCTGTTATGAACAATCATGTACAAGTTTTTTGTGAATGTAAGTTTTCATTTCTCTGGACAAGTGCCCACACGTGTGGAGTTGCTGGGTCATGTAACTTCAGGTTTAGTTTTATAAGAACTTGCCAGACTGTTTTCCAGAGTGGCTCTACCAATTTAAATCCCCACTAGCACTGGGAGGGTGATGTAGTTTCTCCTGACCCTTGCCAGCATGTGCTGTTTTTACTGTTTACTATTTTAGCCATTTTAGGAGTGCAGTGATAGCTCATTGTGGTTTTAATCTGCATTTCCCTAATGGTTAATGATACTGAAAATCTTTTCATTTGCTTATTTTTCATCTGTAGAACCTTTTCAATGGAATACGTTTTCATTGTCTTTTGCCCATTTTCTAATCGGATCCCCCCCCTTTTTTTAACTGTTGAGTTTTGAATGTTGTTTGTATATTCTACATAGGAGTCCTTTGTCAGATATAAGGCTTGGAAGTATCTTCTCCCAGTCTGTAGCTTGTCTTTTCATCCTCGTGGTTGGGTCCTTTACAGGACAAAAGTTTTTCATTTTGATAAGGTTCAACTGATCAGTTTTTACTATTATGGATTGTACTTTCAGTATCAAGTTCAAGAATTCTTTGCCTAGCTTTATCTCTTACTGTTTTCTGAAAAATTATAACTTTATATTTTACATTTAAGCCCACAATCCATTTTGAGTTCGGTTTTGTATAAGGGGTGAGGTTTATGTTGAGGTTCATTTTCTTGGTCTGTGGCTATCCACCTGCTCCACCAACATTTGTTGAAAACTCTATCCTTCCTCTATTGAGTTGTTTTTGCACCTCTGTCAAAAATCAGATGGTCATAAATGAGTGGGTACATCTCTGTCCCACTGATTCATATTTCTATCCCCTCCACGAATATCACAGTGTACTGATTATTGTAGCTCTACAATACAGTTTGGGATCAGGGACAGTGTTTCCTCCCACTTTTCTTCTTCAATATTGTGTAAGCTATTCTAGGGCCTGTGCCTTTCCATATGAATTTTAGTAGAAGCTTTATGTTTACACAAGAACCTTGCTGAGGTCTTGACACCAATCACCTAAAGCCTATAGAGCAATTTGGGGTGAAGTGACATCTTTACTGTGTTGAATCTTGCAGTCCATGAACGTGATATGTCTACCTGTTTATTTAGGTCCTCTTTGACTTCTTTCATAGTTGTTTTGTAATTTTCAGCAGATAGGCCCTGTACGAGTTTTGGTAAGTTTATACCTAAGCATCTCATTTTCTTTACGGTGACTGTAACTGGTATTGTATTTTTAACTTTGGCTTCCACATGTTCATTGTTAGTACGAAATGAAAAAGATATGAGTTCACCGTGATTGAATCTGTCTTTGCCCATATGTAAAAGAAACTAATATGAAAAAATAAAAATAATTATGTTAGGAACTGGGTAAGGCTATGGGTAACTTTTCCATTTCCCTTTAATGTTAGGTTTTCTCTAATGATAATACTTTTTAAAAGGAAATGAAATTGGGTCATTTGTAGAGATGTGGATGGACCTAGAGTCTGTCATACAGTGAAGTCAGAAAGAGAAAAACAAATATCGTATATTAACGCATATATGTGGAATCTAGAAAAATGGTACAGATGAACCTATTTGCAGGGCAGGAATAGAAACACAGACGTAGAGAAGAGACATGTGGACCCAGAGGGGCAGGGGAGGATGGAATGAATTGGGAGCTTAGGGTTGACATATACACACTACCATGCGTAAAATAGATAGTGGGAACCTGCTGTATAGCACAGGGAGCTCACTTGGTGCTCTGTGATGACCCAGATGGGTAGAATGGGGTGGGGGGAAGGAGGGAGGTCCAAGAAGGAGGGGATATATGTATACATATAGCTGATCCACTTCATTGTACAGCAGAAACTAACACAACACTGTAAAGCAATTATACTCCTATTAAAAATATATATAGGGCTTCCCTAGTGGCGCAGTGGTTAAGAATCTGCCTGCCAATGCAGGGGACATGGGTTCGAGCCCTGGTCTGGGAAGATCCCACATGCCATGGAGCAACTAAGCCTGTGCGCCACAACTACTGAGCCTGCACCCTAGAGCCCATGAGCCACAACTGCTGAGCCCACACGCCTAGAGCCCGTGCTCTGCAACGGGAGAAGGCACTACAATGAGAAGCCCGCGCACTGCAACAAAGAGTAACCCCCACTCGCTGCAACTAGAGAAAGCCTGTGCGCGGCAACGAAGACCCAATGCAGCCAAAAATAGTAAAATAAATAAATTTATTTTTAAAAAGTACCTGTCTCCTTACTTTCTTCCCATTATTTTTCCATCTACTAGCATTAGAGATATTAATTTTCAATAATAAATAGTCCGTAAGGAAATTGCATTAAGAAAATAAGGTTGGAGCATACAAGATGGGATGTGGCCAGATTGCGGAGAGCAAGGCATAAATAGGTGACAGAGGTAGAAATGCAATTGATTTTTGTGTGTTGATCTCATATCCTGCGACCTTGCTGGACTCACTTTTTGGTTCTAGGACCTCCCACCTACACTTTTTTTTTAAAAAAAATATTTATTTATTTACTTGGCTGCGTCAGGTCTTAGTTGTGGCAATGCGGGATCTTCATTGAGACGTGCAGGATCTTTTAGTTGCAGCGTGCAGGATCTTTAGTTGCGGCATGTGGACTCTTAGTTGCGGCATGCGGGATCTAGTTCCCTGAACAGGGATCAAACTGGAGCCCCCTGCACTGGGAGCGTGGAGTCTTAGCCACTGGACCACCAGGGAAGTCACCCCCCTACACTTTAGATTTACAGCTCATCTCTACTTGGGTCTCATGCTTTCAGTAAAAATTTTTTTTTTTTTTGCGGTATGCGGGCCTCTCACTGTTGTGGCCTCTCCCGTTGCGGAGCACAGGCTCCGGACGCGCAGGCTCAGCGACCATGGCTCACGGGCCCAGCCGCTCCGCGGCATGTGGGATCCTCCCGGACCAGGGCACGAACCCGTGTCCCCTGCATCGGCAGGTGGACTCTCAACCACTGCGCCACGAGGGAAGCCCTCCAATATATTTTTAATTGAAGTATAGTTGATTTACAATGTTGTGTTAATTTCTGCTGTACAGCAAATTAATTTAACGATTCATCTTTCCTAAAAGCCAACCCTGTTTTCAACTACCCCATTTCTATCACTCCCTCCACCACCTGGTTAGCCTCTTAAACAAGAAACAGCAAATCAACCTGGGAAACATCCCTTCCTCTCTTTTTGGATGAACATAATTCATTCTGTTTCATTTCCCTTAAGAACCACACTCAGATTCCCTGGTTTCTCTTCATTCTCACTTGCCAGTTCTTCAGATCAGACTTCAGTCTCTCCTGCTCCACAGCACCTTGCACACTCTTTTTAGAATAATCATCCTAAAACACCATTTTCCTACGAATGCCCTGACACTACCCATCATCTTACTTCCTAACATAATTCTTTTCATTTTTTCATATTACCTTCCTTTATGTAATATGGCAAAGATAGCTTCAATCACAGCAAACTCACCTCATATTCTTTTTTCACTTCGTACAGTCAATATTTTCACTGTCTCTGCATTAACTTCCCAGTGCTAGTGGCCAAAGAAATAGCCCATCGTGTGGATTTAAAAATGACACGTTTACTGACTGCTGGACAGTGGGGCTGTTCCTAAATACAATTTTGCTGTTACAGGTAACACAATGGTAAATGTCTTTGCTGTAGATCGCCCTTGTTACTTTTTAACCATCTCCCTGGAGTAAAGTTTCAGGAATGAGATGAGTGAGCCAAAAGCAAAGGAACTCTTTCTGACCCTTGCTGTGTGGTCCTATCGCTGCTTCAAAGGGCTGTGTAGCACCACTGGGAGGGAGCAGTTCACAACAAATTCAGCAACACAACCACTGAAGGATTTTGCTTTCTTACTTTGTAGATGTAAAATGATCCATAAAATCCACATTTATTTTGGAAGTTCTGTACACCAGCGCAGCACGTTTCCATGTGTTTCTTAACTGTTTCTTATACCGTTTGTTTCTATTCTCACTAACTACACCTGGAGGATATCTGTTTATATCCTAAGTTATGAAGCTGGGGTTCTTCTAGGAGCTTCAAGGTCGCACTCACAATGGTTTTTCAGGTTGTTTCCATCTCAGCATTTAGCTAATCTGGAAATAAATACATCATTAGCCTTCTTTCTGACTAGACTATGGGTCCCTGAGGGCAAGAGAACCATGTCCGTCTCATTTATCTCTTTATCTCCCTCCAAACGTTCATTACTTCCCTTATTCATTCATCCATCCATTCACTCGTTCGCTCAATACATATAGTGAACCTTTGCAGCATGCCAGGTGCTGTCCTGGCCCCAGAGACAGTGCTGAGTACAGATGTGACATGGTCTGCTTGTGCTCTAACAGGATCTCTGTCTGCTGTATTTTGTGTAGACTCTGCAGAATGGCCAAGAACAGAACAGGGAGCAATGCTCCAGGTGACACGTGAAGGTGACTCAGCTCCAAGACGGGGGTGGAGGTGGTGAACAGTGGCTCGATCTGGATATAGGGTGAAGTTAAGCCAACTACACCCAGCATGTAGTAGGCACTAAGTATTTAACAAGAATAAAAGTCATTCATTCAGCCTAAACAAAGCAAATCCACACCACTTATCTCCTCAACTCCCAAAGCAAAACAAGACCTTGTTTGGCATTTTATTCTCTCCTTATGACCTCCCTCTGCCGCTGAGAATCACTCTTTATCTTGTGTTGGTGAGGGTCCAGGGACCACCTAGGTGGGATCACCGCCACGACTTGACAGATCCTTCTACCCAGGGCCCCGCCTCACTCATGGTTCCGGCACCAGTCAAGTCCATGACACAAGGACACACGATAGCCTCATAACGGCCATCCTGATTCCAGCCCCGATCCAAAGGAGGAATCTGGAATACTGTGGATGACTATTTCCTCTTTCAGTTCCCCCACTTACTATTAGAACAAAGCTAGGGGACTCTCCTGGAGAAGAAGTCCCAGGAGGGGAGGGAGAAGTCGGTGAGGTACCTGGCTTGTGGCAAGAGTCCAACTCTCCCACTTTCAGGAGATTCCAGGTGATGCCCTCCTGTCTCACGGTTGGTGGAAAAGAAGGTGAGATCCACTGGACCAGGGACAGAAATGAGTACCAATGGCCAGATGGTCTTCCAAGGCAATGAAAGAAGAAGTAAGTTCAAAATGGAGTGGTTTTTAAGAGAGCATATGATGGCAGTTGCAGAGATGGACCGTGTCTATGTGATCACTACATTGGCAGCTGCCTGCATTTTAAGCCTGAGTTGGTATGACATACCTTATGCCTTCCCTGCATTCACTCAACATACAACATTAAGTGCCTATGGGGAGGGTACAGAGATGAACAAGACAGAAAGTCTGTGTTTATATGGAGTGTGCAGGACTATGGGGGAGATGAACAGATAAACTAATATGTAATAGAGTGCTGGGAAGAGGTTAGTGCAAGGATGGAAAATAAAGCAGGAGAAAGGATAGAAAGCAATGGGCACAGAGGTTATTTTAGATCAGAAAAGCCTCTCTAAAAAAGAAAGCAAAAAAGAAACAAGAAAAGCCTCTCTGACAAGGCAACATCTGAGCTGAGAAATGAAAAATAGTCTATGAAAGCTCATTCCAGGTACAGAGATGAATTTAGAGTATTTCAGGGATGCTAGGCAGGTGTTATGGCTACAGTACAGGGAGCAAGGCCAAGAATAAGAGATGAGATCAGAGACACAGGCAAATATCAAGGGACAGAGACTTCCAGCAGGACTCGAGTCTATTCTAGTTGCCTTGGGAAGCCAGCTGGTAAGTCTTGAGCGGGGAGTAACATGATCACGTTTCTGTTTTTAAAACATCACTCTGTCCAAGAGCAGGAGAGCTGCTGTGAGCAGGTGCCGTAGTTACCCAGAATAGAGAGAAAAGGAGCTTTGGTTTAAGTGAGGGCAGTGGGAATGGCAAGGAAAGGTCCATTGCAGACTTTATTTTGAAGGTACAGTTAGCAAGACCTACTGATGCAGTAGGTATAGATTGTAAAGCCAAAGAGGACTCCTGGGTTTGGGGATTGAGAGGCTGGGTGAGAAGTGGAATCATACACTCCATGGGAAGACGGAAAGAGGAGGAGGCTGGGGCGGGTGAAGTTGGGAAGGAAATAAAGAGTTCTGTATCAGACATGTTATGCTGAAACTGCCTGCTGTTGGATGTGGAGCTTAAAGGGAAAGACCTCAGGTCGAGTTTATTCTATTTTCGAGATACTTCTATTTTTTTTTACTTTACTTCACTTTTTTAAAAATTTTATTTTATTCTCTTTTAGTTGATTTGGAGATAAACGTTTCTCAGTCACCAGCACGCAGATATTTTAAACTGTGTCATGAAACGAGGTCTCCACCCACGAGGATTCAGATTAGAATAGCCACACGTCTAAAGACATCGTTGGAATCTAACAAAACACAATGGGAACCTACAGGGAAGGGAGAAGCGGCAACAGTGCCGACTCACCTTTGGCTCCGGCTGACGACTTGGCAATCCAAACGTTGCCCTCTCCATCTTCTTTCTTTCTATTATAAGAAGCCAGGAAAAATTCTCTCTCATCTGTCCTTGAGCTCTGGATTGGCGGGTGGATTCCATTCTGAGCTGGAGCAACTGGGGTCTTGAGGTTAGTTGGATAAATCACATAGGACTCGGGGAACCATGCGCAGGACTCAGCCAGTTCTGGGCTGGTCTTGACGAGCCTGACAGATGACAGAGGGTCAGTCTCCCTTCTGAGTACCCGCCGTCCCTCTATTCAGAACAGCCAGTGCTTTGCCCCAGAGCTCTTGAAGGAAGCCGGGCATGACCAGGGCTAGGTCTCCTTTTTATCCCACTCACAGGGCAGACCTCCAAGGCACCACGGGGCAGCTCACAGCTGTTACCCGCGACCTCACAGGCATGCTCCGGTGAATTCAACAGGGGCTTAAAGTCCAGAACTTCAGCTCCTTTTAAAATGCATCTAAGGAAACTTAGCTTGAAGTAATCCTGAACCAACATCTTTTCACCGAACATGCTGTAGCTGAGCTAGACCCACCCTACAAAAACAAAGTGGAGAACTGAGGAAACCATTTGGATTACTGGCAAAAAATACCACCTTGGCCCAACTCTGGAGAGAAAAGGCTGACACTCAGGAATCAGAATTATCTAAAGACATTTTCGTTCTTCATTTCTTGCTTTTAGTTCAGCCTTGCTTCAGTGACAGAATAAAGGAAGAATCTTTCTAATGGAACCTGGGACTCCAGTGGTCATAACTAAACACACCTCCTGCCCCCCCTCAAAAAAAAAAACCCATAATATAATGGAATATAAAGAAAGGCCCTGGGCAGGCACTTAATAAACACAAAGGCTTCACACTGTATCTCCTCTCCAATCAGACCCCTGGGGGGAGGCGCTAGCATCACATTTCACAGATGAGGCACTGGGTCACAGAGAAGTGAATTTCCCAAGTCCCTGGTTGGGGAACTAAGATCCCTCAAACCGTGAGGTGCAGACAAAAAAAAAAGAAAGAAAATAGAAAGAAAAAAACCTACCCTTGCTCCCCATTCATCACCAAAACCCAGCCTATGAGCCAATGGCAGAAATAATGAAAAGAAACTTTAAACTGAGATTTTTAAATAAAGCTATTTTTACGTTAGAGGCAATGGAATTTAACTTAAAGAACTCCAAGGAACAAAAAAATCAATACATTTCTAACTCACTGACCGTTCAGCTCTATCTGCATTGTCCAATACGGCGGCCACTAGCCACGTGGAGTTTCCAAGTGCTTCCGGGCACTTGAAAAGGGGCCAATGCAACTCGGAAACTGAATTTTCCGTTTTGTTTAGTTTTCATTTAAAAGCTGAAGCATTGTAAAATATGTTTCCACCAAGCACAACATTACTGTTTCGGCAGATGACGTTTTCACTTTAACTACCATGGGACCTCAGATGTTGTTGTTAGAGGGTGGCGTGCACGTCAGGCGCGTGTGCTACTTCTGGAATTAGACATAAATGCATCACTGTTCTACTGGGGGACAACAGATGGATTCAGCTCATGTGAATTTTTTTCCAGGCACTGATGAAACATTATAATGTGTTTATTAAGCACACAGCGAAGTTACAGAGATTGCTAGGTAAATCATAGTTGGTAAACAACGTATAATTAGTCTTCTAGTTAAAAAAATGAGGATGGACAAACTTTTAAGTTTAAAACAAAGGCATTCTACTGACACGGAATTGAGTGGGGATGCAGAAGCTAGAACTATGACCAGACAATAAAGAACAAATTCAGTACTAGAAGAAGACGTGTCACAAATCTCCTAACAAATGGCAATTACAATTTGCTGTGGCAGGAAAAATGAAGTTTGCTGTGTAAGGAGACATTTCCAGCAAATACATAATGAATTTGATAGGTGTTTTCCTCTCAATCGTCTAAAGAGAAGCAATGGAATTAGCGGCTGAAATCAGAATTAAAAACTCAACAAAAAAACTTTCAACGTATTTTTCTTAGGATCTGAGCTTGTAACTTTGGTCAGCTATAAAGTGGCTTGGATTCTTACATACACACGCAAAACGAACATCCTTTTAGATGGAAATGTGGTAATAGAAATTATTTTGAGGAAAAGACTAAAAAGATATTTTATAAAAAGTGAACAATCTTTATTAAGCCATCAATAATTGCCCACAAAGCATTTCTAACAATATTAAAGATTGATTCAAACCCGGAAAATTTTGAAATATTTTTCCTTAGCTTTAGATGAGCTGAGTGACATAAGAGATGCTGCCCAATTAATACTTTGTATGTTTTGCCTCAAAAGATTTCCAAATATAGGAAAAAATTATTGTCAAATTGTAGCCTAAAATGTAAACTCGTGGTGAGGGTATTTCCTAATCTTTTACATTTGTCCAAGAAGAATTTCATCTACATGTGAAAAGTCAGCTTCTATCATGACAGATATTACTTCAGCTAGGTTGGGTTAAAATCTGGATTTACTGGGATTTTAATAGACTGACGTTTGCTTTATTGCTTTATTTTGTTGGACCATACGTATTGGAAACATCTGCTTCATTGCATGATACATTTTTTTTTTTTTTTTTTGGGTGGTACGTGGGTTTCTCACTGCTGTGGCCTCTCCCGTTGCAGAGCACAGGCTCCGGACGCGCAGGCTCAGCGGCCATAGCTCACGGGCCCAGCCGCTCCGCGGCATGTGGGATCTTCCTGGACCGGGGCACGAACCCACATCCCCTGCATCGGCAGGCGGACTCTCAACCACTGCGCCATCGGGGAAGCCCGCATGATACATACTGAAAACATTTGCATTCTGTATGGATACAGTTGTTGAAATGGTTCAGTATATGCTTGCAAATACTACAATGGTTCGCAGGTATAGAACCATGAAAGAAACACAAGATGATGAATTTAATGATTCTGTGTTCTTTGCCAATGCTCACTGAGAGATGGAAGGGTTTTACAAGGTTTCCCCGTACTGTAAACTCCAGTTCACATTTTCTTAAAATAAGAGGAATGCTTGTCAAATCGTTCTTTTCATGCAACTATTACCTCATTCAATAATCAAAGATAAAAAATGCAGTGTGGTTTACATTTTTTCACCTATAACCACGCTGCATGTGAACAAGCTAAATTTCAAGCTCCAAGGAAGTTGGAAGAAAAGATCTTACTTATGACGTAGACCAACAGGTGTGAGAATTTATGTTCCAACTTCATAATATAAGCCAATAGTAATTTTACATAGTTTTATGACTCAGTATGCATAAGATTTTCCTTGTCATAGATAACATTATGCAAACTGGCTGCAAAAACTAAAGAAAAATTTGAAGAACACTTTGTTGATAAATTCAGAGTTTCTTTTCAATTTATTCAATACCTCCTCTGAATTCAATATTAATAATACTGAGTTGACACATGAGTTGGTGAATTTACTTAACTTGGACGTAGTTTTAAAAATGATATGCTTTTGCTTCAAAGTCAAATCAATGAACCTGCTTTGTCAATGTACATGTGACTATTAAAGGAAAATTATATTTTGGTATTTTATACAGTTATTGAAAAACTTTTACGTATGTCAGAATGACTTGCGTATGTAAATCTACCTTTTCAACCACACATTTTTATGAAATCTAAACATAGGACTTCCAATGGAAATTTAATATCTGAGCTCAGTTGTGCTATAAATGTAAAATATACACACCAGATTGTGAAGACTCGGAAGAAAAAAAAGAATATATCCCATTAGTTGTTTTTAATGTGAATTACATGACATTTTGGATTTATTTGGTTAAATAAAAATTGCACCGGTTTCTTTGCACTCATTTTAATGGGGCTACTAAGCCATTTAAAATGACACATGTGGCCAGCATTCTATTTCTGTTGGCCAGCGCTGGTCTGTAGAATGCCCTTCATCTGAAGCCCTCATTTCCCGTATAGAACCCAGTCCAGTTTCTACCGGAAATCTCTAGCATTTGTTCCCTTTCCAAAAAAGGCCCATTTGGGAAGCAGCCACAAATGGAGGTTTAGTCGCATCGCACATGAGATGTGAGAAACGCTCACAAGAGGAAAAGAAAGCTCCAATCAGGGCCAGGAGGACAGCCCTTGAGCGCTCTGAGACTATGGCCATGGGGCCCTGATGAATTTCTAAAGCTCCCGGAAGTGACAGGCACTTGCTGTAGAGCGTCCAGCATGGAACCCCATCAAGGCCCTGGGAAGCCTCGAGGGATGCCCAGGCACACTGCCCACGGGGCCCATTTGTACAGATGAGAACCGTCCTGGCTCAACACTAACTGCTACGGCCACGGGCAACCTGGCTGTCTTCTCTGACTGCCACCTAAGATGACATTTTTTTAACTTTCTGGAGCTCTTTTGAGCCATACAAACTATGGGAGAGAGACAAAATGACAAAGGTAATCATTCCCTCCTGGAATTACTACGGTCCCTTGCAGGACACCTGAGAGAACGAAGGAAGCTTATGAGAATGATGACAACCCCTAGTCTGCATAAGTCATGTCGTCATTTATAAGGTGCCACGACAGACCGCGCCGCGTGCTGCAGAACGGCAAAGGGCATGTGTGATCACCTCCCTCCCCACAGATTCTGAGTGGCACCGTCCAAGGTCACAGAGGTCCGGATACCTATTCAGACCTGCTCACGACTCCAGCTCTGTACTCTCTTCACCCTATTATAGCTGCCAAGTATGCAAATATAGAGAACATTACTTTTTACAGCACCCTCTGCTTTCTACTTCAAAAACAGAATTCAACCTCTATCTTTAGGGAAAAAAAATCATCATAGAATAAAGAATGAGTAAGCATTTTATAAAAATTTCTAAATGGGGCTTCTCCAGTGGCGCAGTGGTTGAGAACCTGCCTGCAAATGCGGGGGACACGGGTTCGAGCCCTGGTCTGGGAAGATCCCACATGCCGCGGAGCAACTAGGCCCGTGAGCCACAATTACTGAGCCTGCGTGTCTGGAGCCTGTGCTCCGCAACAAGAGAGGCCGCGATAGTGAGAGGCCCGCGCACCGCGATGAAGAGTGGACCCCACCTGCCACAACTAGAGAAAGCCCTCGCACAGAAACGAAGACCCAACACAGCAAAAAATAAATAAATAAATAAAATTTAAAAAAAAATTTTTTCTAAATGGACAATCTGGATAAATAATCGTGGGCTACTTCTAGCTCTGCTGAAACAACTGTTTGCACTCTAAATGTGTAAATATGTAAGAAGACTTCAGAAAGCCTCGTTCTCCTTCAGGATAGCTGGTAAATCATGAAAATCCATCACAGGAAGAAGTGGATACATAAGTTAGTGGGGGCAGTGAGTCTGAACAAAAAGGTGGAAATATTCCTACCAGCACTCAAACTAGTAAACAGCTAGAGCCCGGAAAGCTGTGTGACTGGGGAAAAGAGCCTTTGCTTTGGGTCAAGTCTTCTAGTGTCTTCTTACCTAAATGATTGGTTTGGCTACACACACATGTTCACTAGCCACTGTGGAGGGAATGCTGGAGACCTGATTTTGGGGGCCACACCCACCTTGCATTTATACAGTGTGAACTCTGGCACGCACATTATTCCGGGCCTTTATGTAAAGTAACAACTGATCCTCACAACAACCCTGAGGTAGCTGCTATTATTATCCTCGTTTCACAGAAGAGGAAACTAAGGCATAGCGTCAAACGCTCACTCTGTGTCACCGTGTTACACGCTTTACGTACATCACAACCTCTTTATGAGGGATGCACCGAGGCTTAGAGGGATCAGAAAATTTGCCCAAGCTGCTAAGAGCTGAAATTAAAACCCAAGCTGCTGATCCTAGATCTTAATCACCGTATAAGGCTGCTTCCTTCCACCTTATGACACGGCTCTTTCGGCACCTGGCTGTAAGCCCACTGCCCAGAGATGGGTGGTGCAGTAGACACCGGTATATTCTGCCCAGGTGTCCCTTCTGAGGGACCCCTGGCTGCCGAGCTTTGGCTGCCAAGGGCTTAGGCGCGCCTCTTCTCCGGGGACCAGCCCGTGCCTAGAAGCGCTGGGGAAGCTGTGTCCCGCCCAAAGCCGGTGGCTGGGCGACGTCAGAGTAGAGAACGTGGAGGGGCTGTTCACTGCTGTCCAAGCTCCATGGAGTCAGGCAGAGGCGAGACTTCAGCTAAAACCACCTCCTGGCTTCGTGTCTTCCCCAGATGCCCTGCCCTTGGTTCTGAGCGCGTTTCTCCTGCAAGCCCTCCCCTTACAAATCACTTCCGCCAGAAGCCCTGTCTCAGGCTCTGCTTCTAGGGAGCCTCAACTTAAGGGACAGACAGGCATGTACGGCCAAGTTTGGACTGGGACTAAAAGCGGATCTCTGCTGGCTTTTTAAATCAAAGTGTCTTCTCCCTTTAAAGACGATCTCACACTTTTGCTTAAGTGCTTCAGGATGAAAGCCCAAAAGGTTCAGGTGAAAACTGGAAAACATGGCTCTTAAAGAACACTTACTTCACTAAAGAAGCTTTGCGACACAGTTTGTCAGCTCCCCTGTAGTAATTCACCAACTGCATCAGGCCAGGCTCGTGACCTGTGAAGGGAAGAAGAGGCTCAGAAGGGAAACAGACAATTTCTCGAGTGGGAAACGACAATGTCAGCACCAGCACGCGGGAGGGAGAGCAGGGTCACGCTTAGCTTGCCTTTCTCCCCTTTCGGGACTGGGTGTTGGAAAGGGAGCGATTCAGTTGCCCGGCCCCTCCCTCTACGCCCCTTTGCTCAGCATCTCACTGGCAATTCTCACCCTCCCCAGGGCGGCTATTATGATACCGCCATCATAGGTCTGCCAAAGACCACTGCTGCCTCTGTTTTTTCTTCTTTGGGGGGGAGAGTATTTTCTATTTCGCCTCTCCTGGAGTGCACTGCACACCTGGCTTAACACATATGGATTTAGTCATCTCTGTACAGTAGGACTTACACAGTTAGGCTTTTGATGTTGCTACCCTTGCTTTCTACAGTCATCAAGGAAGGTAGGAGAACTACGATCCTGCTGTTCTCAAGCATGTCTCCCTGTGCAAGCTTCTAGGAGGGCCACTAGATGCTCCAAGAGGCCGTGTCTGTAAATTCAGAAGCCCTGAGGATGTTCTGTGCGTCCTCTCACGGGGAAACCCATTTTCAATAGATTGTACTGCATGCCCCCTCCTCTTTAAAATTAGGGCAAAAGGATACAAATAAAAACAAAAGCCTCAATTAAAAAAAATTTTATTATAGTATAGTTGACTTACAATACTGTGTTAGTTTCAGATGTACAGCAAAGTGATTCAGTCATACGTATATATATATATTTCAGATTCTTTTCCATTATAGGTTATCACCAGATATTGAATATAGTTCCCCGTGCTGTACAGTAAATCCTTTCTGTTTATTTTGTATGTCGTAGCGCGCATCTGTTAGTCTCATACTCCTAATTTATCCCTCCCCCCTTCCCCTTTGGCAACCATAAGTTTGTTTTCTCTGTGTGTGTCTGTTCCTGTTTTGTAAATAAATTAATTTGTACTATTTTTTAGATTCAACATATAAGTGATATCATACATTTATCTTTCTCTGTCTGACTTACTTCACTGAGTACGATAATCTCTATAAAAGCCTCAATTTATGTTTAACAGCTTAACAAAATGCAGTTTTCAGCAACACAAAGTAGAACCCCACAATGGGAGCTTGAACAGAAGATGCCAGAGGTAAGAATAATTCATCTGAGAACAGCATACAATCAAATAAAAAGTTTCAGGCGCTAACTAGCTCTCACCATCTCCCTGGACAGATGGACTGGTTCACACCTGAACTACCCACCTTCACATCACCAAGGCAGCAGCATTCCTTGGCCTTTATCCGCTGGGCCATCTCCTTGGGTTTCCAACTGTGTGAAAGGTAAATATCCTTAACAATGAAGGCATATTATTATAACCATCTGGTTGTGGGATGCTGGTTTTTTTTTTTTTTTTTTTTTTTTTTTTTTTTTTTAAAGTAAAGGGTTTTTTTATTATGTGTAACACAAAGTTATTTAAGTCAATAAATTTTTAAGGAATTTCACACATTCTGATTCTTTCCACTGCCAATCATCTTAGTTCCTCCAAACTCATAAATCTTCAAGATAAAATAGCCCTTTCAAAAAGAAGTTATCATGTGAGTCAGCCCACAATTCTTTTAGTTAGGCTTCTTTGATCTCCAATCAAATATGGACACACTTCAAAATTCTTCACCTACAGAAAAAGATTGTGATGGCAACTGGGACTGATTAGGTTCCATTTTCATTCACACCTAAATTTAGCTGATTGTTTCCAAACATGCATGTTTCAGGCAACTTTTATCTTAGAGCTTTCATGTTTTAAAACATGGGATGCTGGTTTTTTTGTTTTGTTTTTCTTTTTGTTTTTTCTTCTTCTTTGTTTTTTAAGATGCTAACCTTTTAAAAAATGTTTATTTTCTTGAAGCATGGGGGGGTTTGGCTGACATTCTTTTTAGAATTTTTCTCTTTTTAAATTTTATATTGGACTATAGTTGAGTTACACTGCTGTGTTAGTTTCTGGTATACAGCAAAGTGATCCGGTTATACATATGTAATGGTTTGCATCTGCTAATCCCAAACTCCCAATCGGATGCTGTTTTCTTTCCCATAAAAAGCAAATGTTCCCTGAGCAGTTGCTGACTTCATGGTACCTGCTTAGGATTTGGACCTTCTAGGACTCTGCTCCTAACCCTAATCCTACACCCTAGTCCTGAGCCCCACAGCAACACCGATCACCCCTGCAAAGAGCCATTTTTTAATTTTAGGATTCCACCTAAGCTCTTTCAGCCGGGCACTGACCAGTCCAAAGAGGAAAGTCAGGCAGGCAGGGGAGCAGACAGAGCAAGGAGGAAATAAACGTTCTCAACTATAAGCAGGTTTTCTTCGTTCAGGGAAGGTATTCTTCTCACTGAGGGCTTCCTGGGGAGACAGTTTAACAAAAGGGAATCAATCTCCAGGCCCATTCTCTGTATTTGAAGGTTTCTGGGGGTTGGAATCAGCCCTTCCACGGAGTCCCCAACGTACATCATAAATTTGTATAACAATAAAAAGTTGTCCATGGTCTCATTTCAAAGAAAAAATATCAGGAAGACTAGGCTGAAACCCCCTTCATTCCTCAAATCATTACAATTCTACAGGCTCCCACCCAACTGTGCTCTGTCAGCTCACCAAGGGCTAGTCAGTTCCAAATGGCTATTTTCACTCTTTGCCTATTCAACCTCTCCAACCCGCTGACCACACCTATTTCTAAAAACTGTCTCCTCTCCTGGACATACAACTGTTCTCTCTGGGATGCCCTCCAAGGCAGAGATGACTTTTCCTCATTATTTTCTCCCCTTCTATCTTTGGCAGTACGATGGGGTGCCCACCCCAGGGGAATTTTGGCAGGGCCCACGGCGACCCTGAGGTGAGGGATGACTGTGCAGGGAGGAGAGGCCGTGAGACTATGTTTAGGTCAGTGGGATGTAAACGGCAGTGATCTGCACAACTTCTGGATTACGTCATCTAAAAAGGAGCCGTTGGTCCTCTCCTTCCCCCTGCCTCTTCCTACAGGGGAAGATGTAGGCATGGGGGTGCCAGCTTCAACCGTGTGAATGAAGGGAACTCCCTCGGAGACAGTAGGGCAGAGAAACCTGGGTCACGTAAAATCTGCATTCAATGCGCAAGTGTGAAAACGTGCTCTTTGGTGAAACTAAGGGAATGTCTAAAATCAGACACCCTTCCGCCCTTCCCCGGGCTGGGCTCACTGCTGAAGCTCCCGTTTTCGGAATCCAGAGGTCTTTTCCAAATCCCCTGCCGCTTTATCTGAGCCTTCGGGGAGCTGAATCCTCAGGGTTTTCAACACACTCAAGCTCCCCTCCCGAGCCAGCACAGACAGGGCGGAATCCCCCGTGGAGGAAATTTGCAAGATGGTCAGCCGCCGGTTCCGCGGGGCCTCGCCCCGCCCGGCGATCTGCCCAGCCGACCTGCCCGATTTGGGGGCGTCAGGACCGGGGAATCCGAGGAACGCGCGGCATTGGCTCCCCGCTCCCGAGGCCGACGCCCCCGGGGCTGCAGGGCCGGGTCATTGTCAGGAGGCAGCCGCCGTCCCGGGGGCCCGCACCGACACTCCCGCCCCGAATTCGATTTGGGACCCGAGAAGGCATGAAAAACGACGGCCTTGGCCCATTAGGGATGCATTTTTTTATCCGCCCGAGGAACGACAGAGGGGAAGGTTTCTGACCTTAAGACAAAAGCGCTCGTTCTACCGGGAGGAGCGGGAGGGCGCGAAACGGGGAAGCTCACCCAGTCTCCCAAAGGGCAGCCGGTTCCTTTCTCCCAGCATCAGGTTGAACCTGGGGTTGTCCCGCCGCAGCCTCTTCCAGTGGCCGGTGGCGAGCAGCAGCCGGGAGACCTCGGCGTAGACGCTGCTGTTCTCGTCGCGCACCACGAAGGTGTACATGGCGAAGGGCCGCGCGACCGGGCCGCCCCGGCAGCCGCCGCAGGAACCAGCCGGCCAGGCGGCGGCTCAGCGTAGGAACCGCCCGGGCGCCAGCCGGGACCCGGCCCCGCCGACCCCGCCCCGCACGCTCCGGCCGCGCCGCCGCGCCCGGCCCCCGCGCAGCTAGGGTTCCCCTGGCGGCCCGCGCCCGGGTGCCCGCGCGTCGGCCCGAGCGGCGAGCGCAGCCCGGACGCCGCGCCCACCGCCGGCGCAGCCCCGCCTCCGGCCCGTGATTCCGCGCGGCCAGCCCGGCGGCGGGCGGGGGGAGCCTGTGCGCCCGCGGCGCGCCCCGCACCCTCCCCGAGCCGGCTGCCGGCGGCGGAGGGTGCGGGGGCTGGAGGAGGGGCGCGCGGTTTAAGCCGCAGCCTCGGGAGCCGGTCCCCAGAGGGACCGGAGGGTGGGGCAGTCCTCCCGAGCCCAGGGTCACTGCTGGGGGCGGAGGGGGGCGGCGGTGCCAGCGGAAGATCCCTTTCTAGGGGGCTTGCTCCGGTAGCTTCCCACCCACTATTTCAAAGGGACGTTTTATGGAGGAAACCAAAAAGTTCTGCGGCCCCATCCTGTGTCCAAGATGCGCTTCTTTGGCTTTCCTGCTTAAAGACGGCGGAGAACCAGAAGCGTTCCGGTGGCTGTTGGTTTCCCTTTGGGTCGAATGCTCCTTTCACCTGCTGAGACCTCCTGCGTGGCACACAGCCAGGGGGTGACTTCAGATTCCGCCGGGCGCTCGCACACAAGCTCTGGGGAGCCCTGGACTCCGCCCTGCGGTTTACCGGCGTTGGGTCACTCGCTTTCTCTTCTCCGGAGCGATTTCCCCTTTCGAGTGTGTGCGTGGCGGGGTTCTTGAAAGCCCCTTCAGCCCTGATCTCACTCTGACTTCCTTTTAGGAAAAGATTTTTGGTCCATTTGAGGGACAGAGAAAGGACTCTATCAGATTTCCCGTAAACTTCCTACACTTCCGCATAAGATAGCCGCATCAGCCACACGCCTCATATCTTTTACTCTTCTTTAGAGAAAGAGCATCCTGGGACGTCTCCCCGTCCTGCTCTCCCTGTGCTCATGGTGTCTAATTAGCATATCGTAAAGGCGCTCTCCTCTCTCCCATTTTGCCTACGTTCCCAGCGGCCAGTACTCGCTTATTCTATGCCCAAGCCTCCAGCTCGGTAACCGCTGGAGGGAAGCTCGCTCAGAGGAGGAATGCGGCAGACTCAGGAGTGCCGGGTTGGTTACATTTCCTCACCCCCCCCCCCCCAACCCCGCCCCCAGCACTCAGACATCCAGGAGGAATAAGAGTTGGTAGAGGGCTTCCCTGGTGGCGCAGTGATTGAGAGTCCTCCTGCCAATGCAGGGTACACGGGTTCGTGCCCCGGTCCGGGAAGATCCCACATGCCGCGGAGCGGCTGGGCCCGTGAGCCATGGCCGCTGAGCCTGCGCGTCCGGAGCCTGTGCTCCGCAACGGGAGAGGCCACAACGGTGAGAGGCCCGCATACCGTAAAAAAAAAAAAAAAAAAAAGAGTTGGTAGATAGTCCTCCAGCTTCCTCACCCCTCCAGTGAACGAACCGGCAGGGAGGCATATATCCTACACTCTACTTCGAGATCATCTGCAGAAGCGTTCCCGTTGTCCACAGCTTGTAACCCGCTCATTCACGCACCTTCTCTTGTTGGAGTCCTTCCTTTTCCTGGTTTACTATCCCACGTCTCTTGGGATCACTTCCCAAATAAACTACTTGCTCTCAAATCCCTGTACCAGGGCCACCTTTTTGGGGAACTCAGGCCCAGACATTGTAGCTGCTTCTCTTCACAGCCAGTCATCCCGGAAGTGACACCCACTTTCATCGTGCCCCCCCCACCCCGTCCTCTTCACTCACTCAATCCTCCTGCATCACCCACTCACCCCGGCAAGCTGGCTTCTCTCTCTGCCACTCCGCAGCCACGGATGTCATGAGGAACATCAGCGACCTCTGAATTTCCAAATCCAGTAGTACTTCTCTCCTTTGTCTCACCTACGCTTTGTAGTGAACATCTTTTTTGTTTGTTTTAGTTCTTGTACAGAACCCCTTTTCTTAAGAATAGAATCCATCTTTCCCCTTGGAGTCCATTTTATGTGATTCTGTTGGGATTGACACTGTCCATTCTGGACACAGGAAAATGAATATCTTGGCCCAACAGGACTACTCCACCCCGTTTGCCATTGTGATTGGTAAAACATAGGAGAGTGATCCAAATTTGGCGAATCTGATTCTCTCCGGGATTTTTCTACCTGAGCTATGGAGAAAGACTCTCTTTTTTTCCCCAACTGGAGTTGCTTAGCTGGAAGATTGTGTGGGACAGCATGCAGCTCTCTTGCTATCTTACAGAGGGAACACCCTGTCTGAGAATTCAGCTTCCCATCCTCCTTTGCATTAGGCCTGGCCATGTGGATATATAAATATCTTCATTTACTACATGTAAATGAAGTACTGTGCATTTCTTCCTAGTCTGGACCTTAGAATTTGCACTTGCCTTCTCCTTCTTCTCTTGGAGGCAGGATACACAGTCAATAACAATAGTGGGACAAAACGTTGTAAGACATTTACCAAAACTCATTATATGCTGCGTTATAAGGTAAGCCTCAACAAATTTCAAAGGACTGATATAATTTTGAGTGCTTTCTCTGACTGCAGTGGAATCAAGCTGCTTGGACATCAAGTAAAACCCTTCAATAGCCCATGAGTCAATGAAGAAATCGCAACAGTATGAAAAAAAATTTTTTTAACTGAATGGCGATAAAGATATGGTGTATCAAAACTGGTAGAACACAGACTGAAGCTATGCTTAAATGGAAATTTACATTCTACAGAACATATGTTAGAAAAAGAAGAAAGACTGAAAATCAATTATCTAAGCTTTTATCTCTATTGTCATCTGTTTCATCTATGAAACTAGAAAAGAATATCAAATCAAATCCAAAGTAAGTGGAAGGGAAGAAACAATAAGGGAAGAAGCCAAGGAAATAGAAAACGGAAAAATTTTTGAGAATTGACATGGCAATTCTAAAATTTACACGGTAATGCAAAGGACCAAGAATAGCAAAGACAATCTTGACCAAGAATGTTGGAGGACTTAACACTACCAGATATCAAGAACTGTAAAATTATAATATTTAAGTACAAAGCTATAGTAATTACGAAAGTATGATTTTGGTACAAGGAGAAACAAATAGACCAATGGAAAGAGCCTATGCATATATAGTCCCTTTGTTTATAACAAAGGCAACATTGCACATCAATAGGAGAAAGGATGGACTTTTCAATAAATGGAGCTGGGTCAATGGATATGCACTTGGAAAACAAAATTAATCTTGACCTCTACCACACACAAAAATCAGTTGCAAAAAGAAAAATATTAGTTGCAGATTCATTGTGATATAATGCACCTAAACGTGAAAAGTGAAGCAATAAACCTGCTAGAGGAAAACAGAAAGAAGATAAATCTTTATGACCTTCCACTAGATAAAGATTTCTCAAAGCAGACACAAAAATCTCTATGAATAAAGGAAAAAACTGATAAACTGGCAACCTTAAAATTACGAACTTTTATTCATCAAAAACATCATCAAGAGAATAAAAAGGAAAACAAGAGAGTAGAATATATCTGATATATGTGTGCACGTGTGTACATACACATATGTATCTGACAAAGGCCTCATAGCTGAGATATACAAGGAATTACAAATCAATAATTTAAAAAACTGAGGGGCATTCCCTGGCAGTCCAGTGGTTACGACTTCACGTTTTTCACTGCCAAGGGTGCAGGTTCAGTCCCTCGTTGGGGAACTAAGATCCCACAAGCCACGCACGTGGCACGGCCAAACAAACAAACAAGAAACTGGTAAGCCAATTAACAAAAGAATCATTCAGGATAGTCTAAGGGACAACCCAAGAGGTAAGCCCTCAGAAAAGAGAAAATTTGAAGAAAAGTCACCCTGAGAAACTAAAAGAGGAATATATTTGGCTAAAAAGCAGGCCCACATACACCTAATAGTTGTAGGGCAAGCGTACCAAGGGAAGCCATATGTCTAAATACTTTAAAGTTATAAACCAAGCCGATAAGCTGATAAACAATACGTCTATCTTCCTACCTTACAAATATACATTTACGAGAATGACCTGGAAGGTCAGGATTTTAATAATTTTCAGACTCATAGGAGTTCCATGCCAGACCTTGGTGATACTGGAAGGGATGACCCTGGCCCCTGTCCATGGCCCGCCCCCTTGACTCCATCCTACACTGTGAGGGGTTAGTTGTGCATCATGCACGGGGACTCCGTAGCCAGGAAGTTCAAGCTCCGTCCACTCACCCGACACCTCCCACAAACAGCTACCTTTTGGCCACCACTCAGGCCTAGAGGCGCACACACCAGCCATGCCATCGACCCTTCAGAGAATGGAGCCAGGGAAGAAGCCTGCACAGGCCCAGGCCATGAGCTGGGCTATTTGGACAGTGAAGCATCGGGTTCTCAGGTGCCCAGAATAGTCTAGAAAGGGGGAAGGTTCTAGTCTTGGGGTGCCCATATCCCCTTGACCTCACAAATGTCTCCCTCATGGGGAGGGACGTGGCTAGAATAGGGCCAGACCTGGAGCCTCTAAAGAAGGACCTTTCTTACATAGGCCTCAGGTTGATGCTCCTGAGATACAAGCTGCAAAATCCTCAACTACCCTTTCCCCTCTCTCTGCTCTTTGTGTCTCCTACTTGGACACCAAACAGCTCAAAACTGTCTGTGTCTGACACCACCGCAATCATTCCACGCTTCGGTTACTGCACCTGCCTCTGGCTGCTCTTCTTGCTTTCGCCCCTCTACCTCCCCTCTTCCCTGAACGTCATCATCAGGTTAATCTTTCAAAAACACAGCATTCATCACGTCTATCCACCCATCAAAAACTGCAGTGGCTCATTGAAGCCAGCATCCTCAGTTTCAAATTCATAGCCTTTCATTAAGTCTTCCCATTGGATCTTCCCTGCCGTGTTACCCACACTCCTTCATCCAAAGTCTTTGAAGTGCCCTGATCATCATCAAGGTCAAATGAAAGTCTGTTTCATTGTTGAGTGTGTATTAACCCTCCCTAAACGGATGGACCATATACCACATGGATCATAAAGGCCCTATTAATCAAAACATTTAATGAGCCAGAATTTTGTATCTCACAATCGTGCTGGGTAAAATAAGACTTACTGTTTCTTTAGCCCGAGGTCTTGGTAGCTCTTAAGCACTTTGCAGGTAGAACTGCCGTACCCTTCAGTGGAGCCCTTGACCCCCTCCTTGAGGAAGGCCCGTCACAGTCTTCTGCCCCCAGAGGACCGGAATCGCGGTTCTCAAGATGCTATGCACGTGATGTTACACTCCCTGGATAATTCTTTTTTTTTTTTGGCCACGCCACATGACTTTCGGGATCTTACTTCCCCCTCCATGATTTGGTCTTCCTGACAACCAGCCCCTATCCAGGAGCCATGGAGAAGCTCACCCAGAGTCACCTCAGTAGAACTCAAGATGATCCCAGGGCTCTTATCACTTAGGAAATTACAAGTGTTGTAGGAGCTCTGTGCCAGGAGCAGAGACCAATATATATTTGACCTTTTTTACTTTTTCCCCCCAAGCACCAAAATGTTTAATAAAAAGACTGCATAAATTATCTGTTTTATTTTTCTGTGTTAAGTTCTTTCATGCCTTTGATATTACAAAGTGAACATCTGCTTCAAAAATTTCTGTACTGTATGATGTCCTAAATATCCATAATAATAATTATTATACACATTCATGTATACACATACAAACATATACATCTAAAAAACAATTGTAAAAGGGAAGCACAGTCGGAACCTATAGTTAAAAGTATAAAAAAAGTACCTGAACCATACCTGAAATATGTGTCAATTGTTGAATCCGCTTCTAATCCCGCCCCAACTGTGAAGGGATTGCCCATTCTATAGACAAGCGTAGAGACCAATAAATTCGTGGAACAGCTGCCTAAATGGGGCATTCTTTAGATAACGTGATTTTAAAGAGTTTCAATAAATATCAGTGATAAATGAGAGATTTGGGTTGCTATATTTGACCTTTGAATAACATGGGTTTTACCTGCCCAGGTCCACTTATACATGGATTTTTTTTTTCAATAAATACAGCACGATACCATCCATGGTTGGTTGAATCCATGGATTGGAACCGTGAATAGGGAGGACCGACTGTAAAGTCATGCTTGGATTTTTGAGGGCGCAGGAGCCAGTGGCCTTAACTGCCACTTTGTTCAAGGGTCAACTGTATGAATTTTCTATTACCTCACAGGGGCCTTTGTAACAACAGCTTGAACCTTGCGGCAGAGAAAGGCCCTTGAAGGGTGGTTCTATATGCAGTTCCTGGTATATACCTCTTGCAGTCAAGTTCCTTAGAGTTTCAGGGATGAGACATGCCCAGGTCATCCGTGGTATGTGGAACGTGGGTACCCGTGAATATGGCACCAGGAAGAAGGATGGGGGAGCTCTTCGCCCCTCCATAGACATCAAACATCCCACTCTCCCAAAGGTCTCATGTGAGCCAGGAAAGGGCTCAGTCCCTCTAGAGACAGTATCTTCAGCTCACACAGCTGGTCCCTTCCTTTGTTCTCCTACCACTTCAAATGCCCTAAGAAGCGCTGGAGAACATTCCAGGCTACTTAAACTCCAGCCGTAGAGAGGGACTTGGAGTTCCAGAATGAGGTCCTGAGCTTCAGGCTGGGTGTCATTTAGAAATCATGAGGCCTGAGGTTTTTATTAGGATGACAGAGCTTGGAGTCACTTTCTTCAGAAGGTGACTGTGTCTGGGATTGTGACTTTGCTCAGGCTGTGTGACAGAGAGATGACAACTCAGGCTCTGGGGCCACCAGGCCTAGGCTAACATCCCACCTCAGCTGCTGACTCTCTGTGTGACTTGCGACAAGTTACTCAACCTCTCTGGGCCTCAAATTATATCATTCATTCATTCATTCATACATTTATTTGGCTGCTCTGGGTCTTAGTTGCTGCATGCGGAATCTTTTTAGTTGCAGCATGCATGTGAGATCTAGTTCCCTGACCAGGGATAGAACCCAGGCCCCCTGCACTGGGAGCGTGGAGTCTTAGCCACTGGACCACCAGGGAAGTCCCTCAAATTGTATCTTTGAAGAATGGAATAACAATGTGACATTGGTGAGGATTAAGTGACATGTGAAACGTCTAAGGCATGCCTGGCATATAATCAACTCTTCATAACTGGGAAGTTACCAAGTTTGGATGTTGTGTGTACGTGTAATATAACATTTCCGTTAGAAAGAAAACAGTCTGTAGGGCGAGGATATCCTTGCTGGTGAGCATGAAACCTCCATTTCCAAGTCTTCAACATGAGCAGTCTCCAGACACAGAGTTAAGATGGTGATATTCAACTTCACACACCTTTTAACACTCTCTCCAGCCCAGATGCTCAGCCCGCACCCTACACCTGCCAGGGCCCCACTGCATGTCCTGGCGCTGCCTTTTCAAGGCAGTGAGGTGAGCTCTGGACAGGACAGCTCCCTCCCCATCAATCCTGCCAGACTCCGAGAATGGGCTGGGTATACAGCCCACGAACACAGACGAAGAAGAGACCTACGTCCAACCGTGGAAAGGATCATACAGAGCCATGGAAATGGGACCAGCAGAGGCCAGGATGTATGTACCCACAATTATGACTATGGAACAGAAGGATTGGAGGAAGCTACGAAGTTTGTCAATGGTTGGTAATATCGGGACTGGGTTTTTCGCATTGCATTTTATGTCAAGAGGTGTCTGCTGATTAACAGCTTCAACATTGACTGAACCAACCTGCTCCGACGGTGTCACACTCTGCTGTTCTCACCCAGCTCATTCATGCAGCTGAAGGACACCAAAATCGACGGACTAGGTTGTGAAGTCCTCGGAGGAAGGCACCTTGACTTTCTCATCTTTATGTCCATCCAAATATTTCTCAAAACTAGGACAAAAGTATTTTCCATTTGAATGAACTTATTAATGCTAAGATTACGATGACTGATGTGTTGGTATTTCTAGCAGCATGGGTGGTTGAAACAGAGACTCTGGAACACAGGAAATGCCTTCTTCTCAAGGCATGAACTGCTCATTCAATATTTAACAAATCCTTGTTCTAGACATCGCTTGAGGCATGGAGGACACAAGACAAAGTCCCTGCCCTCGCAGAGCTTCTGTTCCTGGGGAAGCTTGGATTTTACTGGATTCAGAGAGAGGAATTCTAACTGGAGGAGCACAAATTCCCACGGTCTCCGCAGCTGCAATTCTGGGTTGGGGTGACAGATGTAAGGGACAACAATACCTTCAGGAAACCTCACATCTCACCATGTAGAAGGAAGCCACTTATGTCCATGTGGCACCTAAGTAATTTCTCCTCTTATTTCCTGTTCTTTCTGGGATGAATACAACGGCTCCCACGCAGAGATACAGGAAAATAGAAAATAACTCGGTGAGTTGCATTCACAGGACATTGTGAAATCTCCGAGAGTTACAGGGTACCAATGACTGAGGTGACACCCATGCCTCCTATCCAGAGGTCTCCTCTCCTTCTGCCTGGGTCAGGTTTCTGCCATGTGATGCCCGCTTAGAGTTTGCACACAGGGTTACAGGCCTGTGAATAACAAACTTAACTAGATGTTGGTGGCATCTTTTCAAACAAAGACATCCAGGAAGTAGCCGCTCAGCATGCCAGCAAAGAGTTAGGTTTCCAGGTTTCAAGGGGGAAAGGCTTAAACTGTAAGAGGGCATATGCACAGAGTTTTAGGAAAAGATATGTCACACTGTCCTTAAACTGTGGAGAAACTAAGGGCATCTCAGTAAAGAGAGAAAGTAACATATAGGTCAGTTTCCAGTGTTATTTATCTCCCAGAATGGGGAATGGTGACAGAGAAAGAGGGTGGGAGAGGGAAAAGCCAAGCTTGCACTGCACACACATCACCAGTCAAGAGCTGTCCCATTTCAAGGGGGTTGTGGTAGCCAGCCTGTATACTGGAGCCAGAGATCCCCAACTCCTGGTACTCATACCCTTGTGTAGTCCCCTACCACATTATACCTGGGTTGGTCTGCGTGACAGATAGAATATGGCAGAAATCATAATAGACCATTTCCAAGATTAGGTTTAAGAAGACATTGTAGCTTCTGTCTTGATCTCTCTCTCTCAGATCGTTCCCTCTGGGGAAGCTAGCCACATGTTTGAGCATCTTTATGGAGTGGGCCACATGGCAAGGAACTGAGGCCTCTGACCAACAACCACAGGAGTGATCTTGAAAGCAGACCCTGCAACCCAGGCAGGTCTTCAGATGACTGCAGCCCCAGGTGATGGCTTGACTGCAACCTTGGAGAACCAAGGACCACCCAGCTAAGCGGCTCCTAGATTCCTGACTCTCAGAAACTGCACGATAAAACAAATAGTCGCTCAGCATGCCAGCAAAGAATTAGGTTTAACAACAAATTTGTTGTTTTAAGCTGCTAAGTTTGGGGGCAATTCATTATGCAACAGTAGATAACTAGAACAGAGGCATTTTCCACAAAGTCTGGGAAATTAACAGATGCAACTGAAAATGATAGCTGAGTCAGAGATTAGTACCAGGCGTGCCCCAGGCTACCTGCGCTCTGGCTAAAGATAGCTCCTGTTACTCTAGCTCAGAGAATAGGATGAAGAAGAGTGAGTAGCAACAGAGCTTTCCAAATGACTCCCTATAAAACTGGCTTTTAGTTGGTAGGACTGATGGGGCTGAAAAGATGGGAGACTTTTCAGTATCTGTACTCAACTTCTATCAGCCACCCATCAGACACAACAGAAGGGACAACCCTTCTGGTTAGCCTCCCTGGCCCTTGACACTCCACCCCTTAGAGTAATACACAATGATGAATGAAGCTGAAGCTCCCCAAACCCAGAGAGAATGTTCAAGAAGGCCAAACCAAAAAGGGAAAGAGAGTCAAAGTCGGGGCCAAAGCTGGGAGTGTTTGGCCGGGAAGACGAGAGCAAGCCCGTTAGGGTCTACAGTGATTGAGGATGGGGCTTGGATAATTGCCTAGAAAGGTCTTCTATCTCATCATCTTAGTCGGCCAGGGCATGAGTGGATCAGTTGCACCCCAACGCCCGGCACTGACACCCAGTCCAGATGTCTCTGGAACTAACCTTCCCACTGGATCCCAGCATGGATTGTGCACAGTTGCTCCCAATGCAGATTCATTTCTCTGGAATTCTCTGACTGTTGCCAGCTTTCTGCATGGTTTAGAGGCCAGAGGCCTAGACTCTTTCCACGTCTTGCCCCTCTACTGACTGTCTTTGTAACTCTGAGCAAGCAGTTTTATTTTACCTTTCCAGACTGTAGTGTTCAAGCCTGTAGCATTAGGCTGTTCGGCTTGTCCATCTCAGTGAAGCCAGACCTCTGTCTGGGCCTTTGGCATCATAGCTTTGGTGGCTGGGGGTCTCATTGGATCATGACCAGCAGATGGTCCATGAGAATGGATTCGAACATAAGGATGCATTTCTCTCTTCTGTTCTGCATAATTAGTAGATGTTTTGATCTTTCCATTTCCTGACGCATTTACTTAACGAATAGTCCCATTAGAGAGGAGAATGCCCTATTTTCACAATTTATTTCA
This sequence comes from Phocoena phocoena, assembly GCF_963924675.1. Classification (NCBI taxonomy): domain Eukaryota; kingdom Metazoa; phylum Chordata; class Mammalia; order Artiodactyla; family Phocoenidae; genus Phocoena; species Phocoena phocoena. The sequence continues at coordinate 11,674,786 of NC_089232.1, read as the reverse complement.
GTACCCTCATGTGGCGATGTCGATCCCCTACCTTTTCCTTGAATCAATGGTTGATTTCATGTCTGCCTCACAGTAGGCATTAATTAATTGTCCATAAAAGTTCTGCTGACTGAATCTGGTTCAGTCCTCCCAGGGGAGAGCCCTCAGTAAGTGCGCCTGATATATATACAATTTATTTGCAAATTTTTCATTAGATCTTCACAAAAAAGATTCTAGAGCAGATAGCATTTCCATTTTACAGATGTAGAAACTGAAAGGTAAAGTGAGGTTTCTTAGGTCTTGACAAATCTAAAAATTTAATGAAGGCCCTTAGATGCTAAATCCCATATCCTTTCTGCTATGCCAAACCTTAAGAGGACATGGTGAGTAAGTGGAGTCTTAAAATTTTCCACTTTTGTTTAATACTCCTACTAGCAATTACAACGCTATTATTGTTGTTCAGCAGATTACATATGCTGGGTACTTGCTAGGCATTTTATAAATATTTTTTCAATTAATCCTTACTGTAGTCCCATGAGGTAGGTTTATGAATGTCCTACCCATCTTACAAAAGAGAAAATGAGGCCCCAAGAGATTAAGTAACTTGCTTGGGCATTGGTCCCCATGTCTCCTGACTTTGCTCTTAACCACTCCCACTTTTAACCTGCGTTAGGGCAACAGTAGCAAAAAGGAACACAATCTCAGAACCCACGCAATTTACAATTTAGTTGGTGAGATTAAGCATACACAAAGGAAACCATTATAGAAAAATCACAAATGAAAATCGTAATAAATTTAAGATAATTTATAGACCTAAATAACTAGAGGTGCTAAGGAGATAGGAATACAAGAAGCATTTGCGAGACGGGGAAATAATCAGGGAAAACTTCTCAGATGAAATCAGTTTTGAAACAGATCTAGTATGGGAGGAAATAGTCCCATCTCTATTGACCAAAGGAAAGGCCAAAGGCTACATCTTCCTCTACCCACTTTATCCCCCTCCCACCTGACTTTGGGTATCTCTAAGGAGTCAGTTTGGCAATTTGTATCTTTTAGGAATTTTTCCATTATGAAAGTTATCCAATGTTTTATCATGAATATGTTTGTAATATTCCCTTACATTCCTTTTAATTTCAATAGAGTCAATAGTGATACATCCTATTTTGTGCCTAATTTGACTTCTCTCTTTTTTTCCTTGGGCAGTCTAGGTAAAGGTTTGCTAATTTTGTTGATCTTTGCAAAGAACTAATTTTCAGTTTTATTGATTTTTCTCTATCATTTTCCTGCTTTCTATTGCACTGATTTTTGCTCTAATCTTTTTTATTTCCTTTCCTTACTTTGGATTAAGTTTGCTCTTCTTTTTTAACTTTTTAAATGTGGAAGCTTAGATGATTGATTTAAGATTTTTTTCCCTTTTTCTTTTTTCTTTTTTTAAACTAAAAGCGTCTTTTTAATTGTGGAAAATAGTTAAACATTTTAAAGGTGAAAGACAAAGTGGGGGTAATGTTTGTAGCCCATACAATAAGCAAAGGGCTAATTTCTTTAATATATAAAGAGCTCTTATGGGTCAATTTTTTAAAGAACAATAAACCAATTTTTAAAATGATCAAAACACATAGACAGGCTTTCAGATTTTTTTTTTCGCAACTCACACACACACACACTGTCTTTTATTTTTACAATAGATAAATAAACTGACACCAAGCATTGTAAATGGATGACCACAACAAAAGCAACAATTACCACTTTTTTCCCTTTTTCTACTTTAGACATTTAAAGCTAGAAATTTCCCACTAAGTACTGTTTTATCTGCATCCCACACATTTTGATCCATTGTGCTTTCAGGTTCATTTAACTAAAATTTTTTTCTAAGTTCTCTTGTGACTTCTTCTTTGACCTATCGACTATTTATCAATGTGTTTTAATTTTCATATATTCAAGAATTCCCCAAATTTCTTTCTGATGTTGTTTTCAAATTTAAATCTACTGTGGTCAGAGATCGTACTTTGCATGACTTCAATCCTTTTTATTTATTGAGACTTTTATACTTTTATGGCATAGCATGTCGTTTTTCCTGGAAATGTTCCATGTGTTCTTGAAAAGAATGTGTATTCTCCAGTCATTGGCTGGTGTATTCTGTATATACTAGTTAGGGTGCATTTGTTGATAGTACTGTTCATGTTTTGGTCATTTTCTGACTAGTTGTTCTATTAAATATTTAAAATGGGGTCTTGAAATCTACAACTGTATATGTTGAGTTGTATATTTCTCCTTTTAAATCTGTCAGTTTTAGCTTCATGTATTTTTTCACTGACCAGGGATCGAACCCGGGTCCCAGCAGTGGAAGCACCTAGTGCTGACCACTGGACCACCAGGGAATTCTCTAGCTTCATGTATCTTGGAGTTCTATTGTAAGTGCATTTACATTTTAATTGTTCCATCTTTCTGACAGATTGACCCTTTTTATCATTATGAAATGTCCCATTTTGTCTCTGATGATATCTAAACTGGGTAGCTTAAAACAACAGAAATTGATTCTGTCACAGTTCTGGAGGCTAGAACTCTGAAATCAAGGTGTTGTCAGGGGCATGTTTTCTTTCAAGGCTCTAGGATTCTCAAGGGAAGAATGTTTCCCTGCCTGTTCCTGGCATTTGGTAATTGCCAGTAATATTTGATGTTCCTTGGCTTGTAGATGCATCTCTCCGATCTCTGTCTCCATCATCACATGGTGTTCTCTCTGTGTGTTTGTGTCCAAATTTCTATTTTCTTATCAGTACATCAATCATTGGATTAGAGCTCACCTTAATTCAGTATGACCTGTCTTATCTTGATTACATCTTCAAAGACTCTATTTCCAAATGAGGTCATATTCACAGATTCTGAGTAGACATGAAATTTGGGGGGAATGCTGTTCAACCCCATACAGCACTCTAGCTCTCTTTTCGTTACTATTTGCAAAGAGTATCTTTTCCCAAAATTTTACTTTCTGTTTATTTCTGTTTTTGAATCAGCGTTGTGTCTCTTGTAGACAGGATTGGACTTTGCTTTTTTATGCAGTCTTTCAATTTCTGCCTTTTGATTAGGGTGTTTAGATAATTCAGATTTAATATAATTATTGATATTGTTTGTTATATATTTGTCATTTTTCTATTTGTTTTTTATTTTCTCCTTTTTTTTAATAGGATTTACTCATTTTTTTTCTTAATTAATTTATTTATTTAGGGCTGTGTTGGGTCTTCATTTCCGTGCGAGGGCTTTCTCTAGTTGTGGCAAGCGGGGGCCCCTCTTCATCGCGGTGTGCGGGCCTCTCACTATCGCGGCCTCTCTTGTTGTGGAGCACAGGCTCCAGATGCGCAGGCTCAGTAGTTGTGGCTCACGGGCCTAGTTGCTCCGCGGCATGTGGGATCTTCCCAGACCAGGGCTTGGCCCTCCCCAGCTCTCCTGCCTCTGGGAAATCACTTTCACTGACAAGGACCCTGAGTGTGGGCATCATCCACTGCTCCAAATGGAGTGAGCCCCCTTTGATGGCAAGAGCAAAGTTGCTGGTTCTCACGGTCCTTCCTCCCTGACAGTACTCCACATTGAAGGGATAGACAGGATCAGACACAGACTAGAACGCCACAGATTTCCACCAAGTCCAGCATTTGCTAAAGCATAAACACTTCTCAGATTGTTGAATGCCTGTGGTCAATTTCCAGAGTGCTGAAATGATTGTTTGGGGGCAATTTTGTCCATCTTTATAGTTGTTTTTAGGGAAGAGCGTTTGACAATCTCCTCACTCAACCATAGTCAGAAGTCCTGCCTGAAATCATTACCCTTCCCAACACTTTTGTATTTAATTCTTTGAATCAAATTCCCTCTGGTTTAGGTACCTAAAGTGCTTTCTGTTTTCCTAATCAGGCACAACTCAAACGTCATATAGTCTTTAGGAACTTATTGTAAATCTAGGAATGAGTGATAATTTGAATAGGAAATAATTCTCAAAGGTTTGGCACCATTCACCTGCCCCAGCCTTTGGTTTCCTCACTTGTAAAGAGAAGTTCATAATACTTACCTAATTAAGTTGTTCTAGGAAGTAAGTGAGATGACGTATAGGAAACACCCGGGACACAGTACAAACCTTACATACATGTTTAATTCTATTTTCCCTCCAGTTTAAGACCCCATTTCTTTTACTGTTCCCGCAAACAGCAGCCTGAATATTCACTCACAAACCAGATTCTTGTGAAAATCTACACAAGAGGAAACTAGAAAGAAGCCAAGTTCATTAAGCTGCTCAGTGATTCATCGTCTGGCTTTCAGATGCCTGATTTCCTTTCAGTTGCCCACAACAAAACTTTTTGAAGACCGATAGTCGAGTCTTATTTTTATGACTGAATTGATTAAAACATTTAGATTCTTTCTCGGACTGTAATCTGGTTCCTATTCCTGTGAATAAGCAGGACATTCAATCCCGCAGACGCAGCAGACTTTGAATAGCTCCATGCATAAATTATGATGTTTGCTTGTTAGCAATACTGTCTGTGACGTAAGTAGCAGAGTCAGCTAACAGATGGTGGGAGATGCCACAGTTTTGAACAGTAGTATGGATGTAAATAGATTACTGTTGCTGGTTTTAAAAAACTGGATATTTTACATTTAGAGTGAATCCAGTATTCTGCTCTTTGGCTTAGAAAGTGGAAAGCATCTTCCCATCAAGGTAAGCAAAAATGTCTATGTTTTCCTCCTTGTTGGTTCTCTATGGGTGGCTATGCTCTCATGACTGTCAGTCAAAGATGGATCATAGGGTTTTTACAACTCATGCTCTTGGCATAAGATGATGCTGGCTGATCCCTAGACATACTCAGAAGCAGGAATAACCATGTTTTCCTTTTTCTTATGTGTTAAACTCTTTCTTATCTGGAATAACTTATTTTATGGTTTTTGTTTTTCTGTTTGTTTGGTGGTTGTTGTTGTTGTTGTTTTGGCTGCATTGGGTCTTCGTTGCTGCACATGGGCTCTTCTCTAGTTGCAGCGAGCGGGGGCTACTCTTTGCTGCGGTGCTTGGGCTTCTCATTGCGGTGGCTTCTCTTGTTGCAGAGCACGGGCTCTAGGCACACGAGCTTCAGTAGTTGCAGCATGCAGGCTCAGTAGTTGCAGCATGCGGGCCCTAGAGCGTGAGGGCTTCAGTAGTTGCAGCGTGTGGGCTCAGTAGTGGTGGCACTCAGGCTTAGCTGCTCTGTGGCATGTGGGATCTTCCAGACCAGGCTCAAATCCATGCTCCCTGCATTGTCAAGCGGATTCTTAATCACTGCGCCACCAGGGAAGTCCCAGGAATAACTTATTTTATAATACGTTTTGGTGTGTTAAAATCTTTCATGAACAGAGTTCACACTAGAAACATTATGTGGGTATCCATTTAAAAATGAGAAAGAAGGGCTTCCCTGGTGGCGCAGTGGTTGAGAGTCTGCCTGCCGATGCAGGGGACACGGGTTCGTGCCCCAGTCCGGGAAGATCTCACATGCCACAGAGCGGCTGGCTGGGCCCGTGGGCCATGGCCGCTGAGCCTGCGCGTCCAGAGCCTGTGCTCCACAACGGGAGAGGCCACAACAGTGAGAGGCCCGCGTACCAAAAAAAAAAAAAAAAAAAAAGAGAAGATTTTTATAAAATAAAAAAAATACTAAATAAAAACAACCTTTTTAAAAAGTTTTAAATTTTTTGATAACTGAGACAGTGGGCCAGGATTCTGTAGCTCCTCCCTGCTACTCTATAAGCACTACAGGTGGTGTTGACCACCTGTAGCTATGCAGAGGGAGGGGCCTCATTCCTCTGGGAGGTTCCCAGGTATGTCAGCTGAGTCTCCCAAATGTGACCAAATGGTTTAAGCAACACAAAAATAGTGTGTGCTGGAAGACAACTGTTTACCTGAATCCAAGGGCGTAAGCAATGTCTTCAGGACTTGGTCTTACTTGCTCCATCCCTTGGCTACCCTTGCTGTCTCCCTCCAAGAGCAGACACCACCCGCCACGCCATCGCCATTGGGGGGCAAGACGGCTGCCAGCAGCTCCAGGCGCATAGTCTGGCTCTCAACGGGTTTTGGGGGGTCAGCTTTAAATGGACAGGCTGAGATCACTTGCCCTCCCTGAATCAATACATGCAGCCAGGGGAAGAGACTTAGCCCAGCTTCCCCAGAAGCAGAGACTGAGATAGTGGTTTGGGGGCGCAGGATATACTGAAGGAGTGCCCTTCAGGAAAAGCCTGAAGGGAGGACAGGGGAGGGGAAGGAGAAAGGACCTGGTCTCATGATCAAGTCTAACCTGGTCTGACCCACAGGATATGACCATGGAGCACAAACAGCATCCTACATCTGCCTCCCCTAAAGGCAAGGAGGCCTGACCATTTACACTCCATATCATTCAGCCATTGGCTACAGTCCGCTCTGCCCAGGGGGAAGGAATTACTCCCCAGGGAAAGCAGCTCTGTAGGCTCAGAGCAGTTCCCGGGAGAGGGGAATTGGCAGCTCATACTCACAGCACCAGCTGCACTGCTGGTGACAGTGTCCGAGTGGGCACCACTACCTTAACTTTAGAGGGACTCTTCCTGTATCCCTCCACACCCCACCCCTGTGGGAGCATGCCTGCTTGGCTGACACAGATTTCTCAAAAAACTTGTGGGTTTTCTTTGTGTGTGTGTGTGTCTCCTTGGGATTAACTCCGTTAGATGAAACATACTACAAATCTTTGAGATAAACCCTTCACTGCCTTGAGCTCCTGCGTGGAGGCTGAGAAACACTGCTCTTAATCTCCCCTTATTGTTTGATTGAGAGGATCTGAGAGGAACACCCAAATCTCTTTAAAGGGACCTTTGTATGACTGAACAAAACTCCTTTGATTTTCTTGAGGTATTACAGAAGGTTGTACTTACACAGATATAGATAACCAGTATGGGGGGGGGGTAAGTAGCCGTCTCCACCACACAATGGTTTTAAAGGCAATTCCCTCTTAATCTTTGCCTTAGCTTCTTGGTTATTCTCAAGCACTTATTTTTCCATATGAGCTTTTCTGTCATTATTGTTGTTCCATATGACTATTTTTATTATTTTTTATTTTTTTGCGGTATGCGGGCCTCTCACTGTTGTGGCCTCTCCCGTTGCGGAGCACAGGCTCCGGACGCGCAGGCTCAGCGGCCATGGCTCAGGGGCCCAGCCGCTCCGCGGACCGGGGCACGAACCCGCGTCCCCTGCATCGGCAGGCGGACTCTCAACCACTGCGCCACCAGGGAAGCCCCATATGACTATTTTTAGCTAGCTCTAAACTCACTGTGATCGAATGGCAGTAATGTCCATACATATTAATGTCGGGAGGATTCTTATTTCTATGATACTAAGTCTTCCTATCCAGACGTGTTATATCTCTCAATTGATTCCGTTTTTATGTCCTCTAGAAGATTTTATTTAAGTTAAATCATGCCTTTCATGTTAAATTTACTTCACGTTGGATATTGTTACTACTACAATGAGATGTTCTTCCATTTCCAATTTTTGTTAATACAGAAAACATATGCAACCATTTAAACCAAATTTTCTTTTTAAAGATTTTCTTTCCTAAAATATCATGGATGATTTTGCCTATTTTAAAATTTAATTTTAACTTAATTTGATTTTTTTGGTTTAACTGCATTAAATAGAACTTTGGGAAATGTTGAATCATAGTGATAGATGCATAAGTAGTTTGAAACTGATTTTGATGAAATTGGCTCTGCCTTTTACTCTTGAGTCTAAAGCTTTCTCTTGGTAAATAATCTTTACCATGTTTAAGCATTTTACTTGGAAATCTTTTTAAAGATTAGGAATAGCCTTTTTACTATTTATTGATTTAATGCTATCATATTTAATTTATTGATTAAATATATTGTGATAATTTATTTTTAAAAAATTAGACTTAATTTTCTTAAACAGTTTTGGATTTATAGAAAAATTAAGAAAGTAGTATGAGCTCCCTGAACCCAATTTCCCCTATTGTCAACATCTTATATTAATATGGTATATTTGTTTTAATGAATGAACTAATATTGATACACAATTATTAAATTTTTATTATTTATTTATTTATGGCTGCATCGGGTCTTCATTGCTGCACACGTGCTTTCTCTAGTTGTGGCGGGCGGGGGCTACTCTTCGTTGCCACGCACGGGCTTCTCATTGCAGTGGCTTCCTTGTTGCAGAGCACAGGCTCTAGGCCCATGGGCTTCAGTAGTTGTGGCACACGGGCTCCGAAGCTGTGGCTTGCAGGCTCTAGACTGCAGGCTCAGCAGTTGTGGCACACGGGCTTAGTTGCTCCGCCGCATGTGGGATCTCCCCGGACCAGGGCTCGAACCCGTGTCCCCTGCATTGGCAGGCGCATTCTTGACCACTGCGTCACCAGGGAAGTCCCCACAACTATTATATAAAGTTAATTCCTTATTCAGATTTCCTTAGTTTTTACCTAGCATCCTTTTTCTTTTGCAAGATTCCATTCAGGATGCCACATTAAATTTAGTTGTCATGTGTCCTTAGATTCCTCCTGGCCATGACAGTTCCAAAGGTTTTCCCTGTTTTTGATCACCTTGATCTAAACAGCTTTGAGGAATACTATTTAGGTTCATCACTGTTGATGCTGACCTGGATTGCCTGGCTGAGATAGCGTCGTCAGGTTTCTCGACTGTAAAGTTACTCTCCCCCATACCCATTCCTTACAGTTCTCTTTGGAAGGAAGTTGCTATGCACAGCCCACACTTAAGGACTGGGGAGTTATTCTCCCCCTCCTTGAGGGTGGAGTTGCTATAGAAATTATTTGGAATTCTACTGCATGGGAGATTTGTCATGTCTATGAAGTAACCCTCTTCATCTCCAGTAATATTTCTTGCCTTCGGTCTACTCTGTATGACATTAATTATAGCAAAACAGCTTTCTTTTAGGTAACATTTCAATGGTATGCTTCTTTATTTTACTTTCAATCTCTCTCTGTGCCCTTAACTATGTCTCATGTAAGCAGGATTACTGTATTATAATTAGAATGAATTTGTTTTACCTAGACTGACAATTTTAGTCTTTTACTTGATGAATCCAATCTGTTTACATTTAATGTAATTAGATGTATTTGTGTGTGTGTGTGTGTATATATATACACACACAATACACACACAAATTATATATATATATATATATATATATATATATATATATATATATATATATACTCTCTTACTGGGATGACTTTTCTATTCGGCATCTGTCTTATGCCCATTTTCCTCCTTTTCTTGACTTTAAAAATCAATCAAAATTGTAATTTTTATGTTATTTCCATGTAATAACTTTTTAATTACACATTCCTTCACTTTTGTAGTGGTTAACCTAGAGGTTATAATATGTGTCCTTACATTATTATAGCTTAACACAGACGATTATTTTTACTAATTTCTTAATGATGCTGCAACCCTAGAACACTCTGACAACACTTACCCCGTCCTGCTCTCTGAGTCATGATTGTCATGCATTTTATCTCTTTTTTTGTTTTTGGCCATGCCTCACGGCTTGAGGGATCTGAGTTCCCCGACCAGGGATCGAACCCAGGCCCTCGGCAGTGAGAGCACCGAGTCCTAACCACTGGACCACAAGGGAATTCCCTGTCATGCATTTTATTTTTTTTTAACACCTTTATTAGAGTATAATTGCTTCACAATGGTGTGTTAGTTTCTGCTGTATAACAAAGTGAATCAGCTATACATATACCTACATCCCCATATCCCCTCCCTCTTGCGTCTCCCTCCCTCCCACCCCTCTAGGTGAACACAAAGCAAAGAGCTGATCTCCCTGTGCTATGCAGCTGCTTCCCACTAGCTATCTATTTTACATTTGGTAGTATATATAAGTCCATGCCACTCTCTCACTTCGTCCCAGCTTCCCCCTCCCTGTGTCCTCAAGTCCATTCTCTACGTCTGCGTCTTTATTCCTGTCCTGCCCCTAGGTTCTTCAGAACCATTTTTTTTTAGTTTCCATTTATATGAGTTAGCATACAGTATTTGTTTTTCTCTTTCTGACTTACTTCACCCTGCATGACAGTCTCTAGGTCCATCCACCTCATGTCATGCATTTTAGATCTACATATATTTTAAACTCTATAAAATATACCATTATATACGATTATTGTTTTGTATAAGCAATATCGTATGTTACCCTTCTGCTGTTCTTTTTCTTCTGCATTTGTTTCCCTCTTTGGATCATCTTCCTCCTGCCTGATAAGCTCCTTTTTTTTCCTTCAGTGCAGTTCCCGCTGGCAACAAATCCCCTTGGTTTTCGTTTGTCTGAAGATGCCTTTGTTTCCTTTTTTCATAAAAAAAAAACACAGTTTAGGGGGCTTCCCTGGTGGCGCAGTGGTTGAGAGTCCGCCTGCCGATGCAGGGGACACGGGTTCGTGCCCCGGTCTGGGAAGATCCCACATGCCGCGGAGCGGCTGGGCCCGTGAGCCATGGCCGCTGAGCCTGCGCGTCCGGAGCCTGTCCTCCGCAACGGGAGAGGCCACAACAGTGAGAGGCCCGCGTAACGCATAAAAAAAAAAAAAAAAAAAAAAAAAAAAAAAAAAAACACAGTTTACATACAGTAAAATTTATCCTCTTTTAGTGTACAATTCTGCAACTTTTGACAAATGTACACATTTACATAATCACAACAACCAAGATTTAGGACTGTTCTATCACCCCAGCACATTCATTTTTTTAAAAGCATACTTCACTGGGTATACGATTCTAGGTTAGCAATGATTTTCTTTCATCGCTTTAGAGATGCCATTCCATTATCTTCTGTACTCCTTTGTTTCTATAGAGAAGTCACCTGTCAAATTTAATACTGTTCCTTTAGAGATAGAGTGCCTTTTTCTCTGGATGCTCACAAATTTTTTCTCTTTGTGTTTAATTTTCAGCAGTTGGACTATGTAATGTTTCTCAGTTTTCTTTTTATCTGTTTCCCCCAGCACTGGGCTTCTGAATTGTCCAGGCCCTGTTCCTCAGCCTGTGCCCAGAATAACAAATTTCCCTAATAGTCCTCTACACTAACTCATCTCTGAAAGATTCTCTCATTCCTGGAATTTATTTATTTATTTATTTTTTGCGGTACACAGGCCTCTCACTGTCGTGGCCTCTCCCCTTGCGGAGCACAGGCTCCGGACACGCAGGCTCAGCGGCCATGGCTCACGGGCCCAGCCGCTCCGCGGCATGTGGGATCTTCCCGGACCAGGGCACGAACCCGTGTCCCCAGCATCGGTAGGCGGACTCTCAACCACTGCGCCACCAAGGAAGCCCCCATTCCTAGAATTTTAATCTGTCTCATAATCCTTGCTGCCACAGCTCTCTGATGTATTTGGAATATAATTTTTATAATTTATCTGACTCTTCTTAATGTTATAGCAGCCACTTTGACCTGTTGTAATCTATTATGTCTTAACTAGAAGGGCAAGTCTGAGCCTTCCTCTTTTCATATCAGCCATGTCATACTTCTGTCCACAGATGGAGTCTTTCCTCTTGGATGACATTGGCTCCATGATACAGAACAAGGCCATTGAGAGAATCATCTCACCAATGACTGTTCAGCTTTGCCATCTGATCATCTCAGTGGAGAGGAAAGACATGGACAATGAAGTATTTGCCTCTTTGGAGAAGATGGCAGAGGAATTGGCTCAAGCCAGTGAAGAGTTTGTGCAAATTGCCCAAAGGTAATAATTTTAAACAACTCAAGTGCTTTACTCTGACAAGTTTGCAGAAGAAGAGTATAAATAGAGCCTTATTATAGTCTCCTTACATACTCTTGGAAAGAAGTCAGGTGTGACAAGTAAATTGATAAAACATAAAGCAAAGCTACTTAACATGTTATTTATTAGTCAGGATGTAATTTCAAAAGGCAAACATTTCAGAATTAGCTGAGTTTTCCACTAAGAACACATGTTTTCATCCAACATGTATTTATCGACCGCCTACTAAAGTGTCAGGCACTATTCTAAGTGCTGAAATATAGCATGAAGAAGACATTCACAGTCCTTGCTCTCAGGAGCGGTGGATCAAACAGAAAGGAAACATACAATGATATCAACAAGGAAAAGCCAAATACATAAATAGGAAAGTAAGGAAAGTACAGCTATTTCAGTGAAAAAGAAATAAAAGTGAATTTTAAAATCTGGAATATATATTCAATCTTACTAATCCTCAATAATTCTTTTACCAAACATTTAGCAAACAAAGAAATGAAAACTAAAATGGTAAGATACTATTTTTCTGGCCCAGCATATCAGCAACTATTAAAGAATAATGATGGCAGACATGCGTCGTCTCATATGAGAGAAATGGAAATTGGTGTTTTAGAGGGTAATTTGATAAAATAGATCCAAGACTTTAGAAATATGTACCTGTTGACTCATTAATTCCAATCTTACTAATTTACCCAGAGGACATAGTCACAAATATGAGCTACAATATATTTACAAGGACATCTGTTGTGTCATTATTTAAAATTGTGAAAAAAGAGAAACAAGCTAAATGACCTAGTTTGGTAAACCGTGATATAACCTTATGGTGAAACAATAAAACAAAGTAGATGCTTAAAATGTCAATTAACATTTATTAATTAGGGGAAATACTTGTAGTATTGCTTTACATGGGGAAGCGGGCTATCAAACAAAATGTTTAAGCTAATATAGAGCTAGAATTCATATGAACAGAGAAGGCACCTATCATAATAATAACTGTTCCAGGCAAGGGTCATCAGTGGATGCTAAAATTGGTGGGCAAAAGTTTAATGAGGAGCAGGATATTTGTATTATCACTAGTTATCTTCCGGCAGAATATTTATTATTTACAAAGGGGAAATAGTAGTTTTACAGAGGAGAAGCCTGGCAGATATCACTTTACCCTAGTGATCAAGGTTAACATTACTGTTATTGGGACAAAAACAAGACCACATGCCCACTGATGTGGGCCATTGAGAAGGACACAGCACCACTTCTGTGGAATCAATTGCCAAGATGTAGAACCTGAATCTATTAATAAAATATCAGGGAGTTCCCTGGTGGTCTAGCGGTTAGAATTCAGCACTTTCACTGCTGTGACCTGAGTTCAGTCCCTGGTCAGGTGACCATGCACGTGGCCAAGTATATATATATATATATATATATATATATATATATATATATACTTTTATATATAAATCAGAAAAATCCAAATTCAGAGACCTTCTACAAATAAATGGCTTGTATTTTCCATAAAGTGTCAGGGGTCAAGACGAAGTCTCAGGAACTGCTGCAGATTAAGGGAGACTGAGGGGACGTGTATTAGGGTTTTTTTGCTGCTGTAACAAGTTATCACAAACTTAGGGACCTAACGCAACACAGATTTCGTACCTCAGAGTTTTGAAGTTGGTGGGCTTGGCTGGTTCCTCCATTTTGGGTCTCACAGGTCAAAATCGAGGTGTCCGTGGGCCGGGCTCTCCTGTAGAGGCTCTGGGAAGAATTCGTTTCCAGGCTCATTCAGGCTGTCCCTTGTGGTCATGGGACTGAGGAGCCCAGTCTCTTGCTGGCTCTCAGCCAGAGGCTCATCTTTGCTCTTCAAGGCTGCCTGCATTCCTGTGGCCCCTCCAGCAATGGCGGGTCAAGGTTGCCCACGCTTCAGACCTCTCTGACTTCCCCTTCTGCCTTATTCTTCTGTTTTTAAGGGCTCATGTGATTACTTTGACCCACCTGGATAGTTCAGGATAAGTTCCCTATTTTAAGGTCAACTTAATTGCACCTGCAAAGTCCCTTCCCAGCAGTACCCGATTAACACTTGATTGACTTACCAGGGGATGGGACCGTTGGGGTGGGGGCATCTTTAGAACTGCCCACCACAGGACTCGACAATTAAATTTCATACATGTCCTCAGACTGGGAGCAATTAGCAAACTTAGAATATGGATTTTGGATTACGTAATGGCGTTGTACCAATGTTTAATTTTCTGATTAATTTCTGATAATTGTTTTGTGGTTACGAAAGTGAATGTACTTGTTCTTAGGGAATCCACACTAAATCATTTCAGGGTAAAGAAGCATCGTATCTGGAACTTTCTATACACACACACACATACATACACAAAAAGAGAAAGAGAATGATAAAGGAAATGTGGCAAAATGAGAACAGTTGGTGAATCTCACTGAAGGACATATGGGAGTTTGTTGTATTATTTTCGCAAAAATTTTTGGAAGTTTGAAATTATTAAGAGCTACAAAAACATTGTTAAAAAGATACTCATGGGGGCTTCCCTGGTGGCACAGTGGTTAAGAATCCGCCTGCCAATGCAGGGGACACGGGTTCTATCCCTGGCCTGGGAAGATTCCACATGCTGCGGAGCAACTAAGCCCGTGTGCCACAACTACTGAGCCTGTGCTCTAGAGCCCGCGAGCCACAACTACTGAGCCTGCATGCTGCAACTACTGAAGCCTGTGCGCCTAGAGTCTGTGCTCCGCAACAAGAGAAGCCACCGCAATGAGAAGCCCGCACACTGTAACAAAGAGTAGCCCCCGCTCTCCACAACCAGGGAAAAAGACCACGCACAGCAATAAGGACCCAATGCAGCAAAACATTAAAAAGAAAAAACAAAACACCTCATGCTCAAAAGTTAAGTGAATTAGAAGCAGAGAGGATTCAAAACTGTACATGAGTCCTCAAAAAACCAAAAATGGAATTACCATATGATACAGCAATTCTACTCCTGGTTCTATATTAAAAAGAATTGAAACCAGGAATTCTAACAGTTATTTGTATACCCGTGTTCACAGCAGTATTATTTTCAATAATCAAAAGGTGGACACAACCCAAGTGTCACTAGACAGATGAATGTATAAACAAAATGTGGTGTACACATACAGGGGAGTATTAGTCTTGAAAAGGAAGGAAATTCTGACACATGCTACATCATGGATGAACCTTGAGGACTTAGTGTTAAGCGAAAAAAACCAGGCACTAAAAGACAAATACTTTGTGATTCCACTTATGTGAGGTTCCTACAGTAGTCAAATTCGTAGAGACAGAAAGTAGAATGGTGCTTGCCAGGGGTGGTGAGGGGCGGGCTCAGGAAGGGGGAAGATGGGAAGTTATCGTTTAATGGGTATGGAATTTCAATTTGAGGGACTTCCCTGGTGGTGCAATGGATAAGAATCTGCCTGCCAATGCAGGGGACACAGGTTCGAGCCCTGGTCTGGGAAGATCCCACATGCCACAGAGCAACTAAGCCCGTGCGCCACAACTACTGAGCCTGCACTCTAGATCCCGCGAGCCACAACTGCTGAACCCATGTGCTGCAACTACTGAAGCCCACGTGCCTAGACCTCGTGCTCCGCAACAAGAGAAGCCACCACAATGAGAAGCCCACTCACAATGAAGAGTAGCCCCCGCTCGCCGCAACTAGAGAAAACCCGCACACAGCAACAAAGACCCAATGCAGCCAAAAATAAATAAAATTAAATCTTAAAAAAAAGAAAGAATTTCAATTTGAGATGTTGAAAAAAGTTCTGGAGATGGATGGTGGTGATAGTTGCACAACAATGTGAATGTACTTACTGCCACAATAGCTGTGCGCTTAAAAATGGGTACGATGGTAAGTTTTATGTTATGTGTATTTTAATACACACACACAAGATATGCAGCCAGAGGCACTGTACATGGTGTGACCCCAGTGATGTGAAAGGAAAAAAACTCGTGGAAAGAAACTTGCCAAAATTTTTACAATAATTTACTTAGGAGTTTGAGAATAGAGTGATTTTATACTCATTTAATGCTCTTTTGTACACTGTAAGTTTTTAATGCAATGCATTTTGTAATCACACACAAAAAAGGGCACACAAAACTTTGGGAGAAGTTAAATATCCTTTTTGTCTGCTTCATTATAAATGCCTTTGCTGTATCGTCTGTTCCGGGCAAGTAAATTATTTATAAAGGGAATTATCTGTGCTCATGACCGTGGGATACGGTCCAGCCCATCAAATCCGAGCAACACTGCAAATAATTTATATTCTGACTTGGGTTTGGTTCCCTTGGCTTTCAGGACAGCTCCTCCAGCAGTTCTCAGGAGAGGGCAAATGGAGGCAATCTGTACACAACGTGCTAAGTGTTTCTCTCTGGCTGGCAAGTTCTGGTGTTTCTCTCTGCTGTGTAAGCTCTCAGGAGGCCAGAAGGAACTTGCCACATCAGCAGACCAGCATTGGCATCAGGACGGGGCTACAGGGAAGACCCCACAAGAAGAGGCCAACACAGCATATGTTCCCTTTTGCTTAAAAATGTATCATACGATGAACATTTAGAAAATATGAATGAGATGAGGAAGAAAAGAATTACCCATAAGTCTACAGCCCATAGGTAACCACTGTGAACATTTGGTATATATTGATTCCAGATATTTTTGCTTTCTCTCTCTCCTTCCCACTCCCTCTTCCCATCCTTTTTTCTTCCCTATCTCTCCATTTTCATTTTAAAAATTCATATAAAGCATATCTATCCATGGATATGCCTGTATATATGTATATGTGTCTACCATACATATATATGATCATACTGGTTGGTAAACAGGGAAGGGTCCGTGGGTTGCACAACCCCACAGGGTACCACTCACTTCAGAGTCTGGGTGAATCGTGCCTTTGGGGCTGTGACTGCACAGTCAGCATGGGCATCACAGCAGCCCTGGGGAAGACGGTTTAACACACCTTCTCTGCTCTCCACTTCCAACTTCAGTCTCTCCTGGACCACACAGTTGGAGATTTTCTAGCTACCTTTCTGATTTCTAGCATAATTATACTGTGGTCCAATAAATATTCTGTATGATGTCTCTTCTTTTATGCTGTTATGCATTTTTAAATTATCCTTTTAATGTTCTACACTATGCATGAATTAGTTCATTACAACATGAATCCTTGACTTTTTAGACTCTAATATAAATTAGTATTGATTTTTTACAAAGGTGTAAAGGCAAATCGGTGGAGGATGGTTAGCCTTTCAACAAATAGTGCTGGAATAATTGGATATTCATATACCAAAAAATGAACTTTGATACATACTATATTAGATTATATACAAAAATTAACTCAAAATGGATCACAGACCTAAATATAAATCCTAACTCTATAAAAGTTCTAGAAGGAACCATAGGGAAAAAAAATCTTTGAGATCTTGGATTAAGAACAGATTTCTTAGACATAATGCCAAGTGCATGATCCATAAAAGAACAAATTAGACTTTTTCAAAAAATAAAAAACTTTTGCTCTTCAAAAGAAGAGAATGAAAAGAAGCTACTACTAAGAGAATGAAAAGAAGACGGAGACTGGGAGAAAATATTTACAAAGCATCTAGCTGATAAAGAACTTATTTCAAAAATATGTAAAGGGGCTTCCCTGATGGCGCAGTGGTTGAGAGTCCGCCTGCCGATGCAGGGGACACGGGTTCGTGCCCCGGTCCGGGAAGATCCCACATGCCGCGGAGTGGCTGGGCCCTTGAACCATGGCCGCTGAGCCTGCGCGTCCGGAGCCTGTGCTCCGCAATGGGAGACGCCACAACAGTGAGAGGCCCGCGTACCGCAAAATAAATAAATAAAAATAATAGAGTTCAGGTACACACATCACCTCATTTTCCCTAATGTTAACAACTTATATATCCATAGTGCAATTTTCAAAACCAGGAAATTAACATTGATACAATACTATTAACTATACTGTAGACCTCATTCAAACTTCGCCAGTTTTCCTCCTAATGTTCTTTTTCTGTTCCAGGATCGAATTCAGGATCCCACATTGCAATTAATGGTCTCTCCTTAAGATTTTCCAATCTGTGGCAGTTCTTCATTCTTTGTCTTCTATGACCCTGATATTATGATAAGTCTTGGTCAGTTATTTTGCAGTCAGTTATTTAGTACTTTCATATCTATTAATTTGGGTTTGTCAGATTGTTTTGTCATGATTAGATTAGATTGAGGTTATGCATTTTTTGGCAAGAATATCACAGAAGTGATGTGGCCTTCTTTATGCATTCTATCACGATGTTGATCTATCTTATTACTAGTGATTTTAAACTTTATCATTTAGTTGAGTTGCTAACTAACCGATAGATTTCTCCGCTATTTTTCCTTTTGTAATTCATAAGTGTCTTGGAGTAATTTCTGTAACTGTTCTGTTTCTCTTCAAACTTTCATCCATTTACCCATTAGTGTATCTTGCCTGTAAGAATTGTTACTATGATGTTTGACTAATAATTTTTAAAATTTCTCTCATTTCTTCTACGTGTATAAACTGGAATTCTTCTGTACAGAAATAGTATCCTTTCTCCCTCATTTATTTATTCAATTATATGTATATATTCAATGATTTATACTGGATATTTATTTCGTTCTATGGCTTATAATCCAATACTGTCATTATTTTACTGTTTAATTCATTCCAGTTTCGGTCATCGGGAGTTCCTTCCAATCAGCTCCTGTGTCCTTTTGAAAATGTCTCCATTTTTTTAAAGCACCCACTTATTTTTCAGACTCATGTTGTATTTTTCCAGCCTGAGCCCTGGAATTAACTTCTTCCCCCAAAGAACCCTGGTTTCCTTTACTGAAGGATAAGAGCATTTAGAAACCAAGATCTGGGCTTTAAATATACTCATTACTACTGGTGTGTCATTGCTCCTCGGGCCTCTCAGCAGACAGAGCTAAGAAATATATGTACGTATCCTAATCCATGGGCACACATACATTGACTATTTATTTCTATGTCTCCGAATGCATATATATAATCGCATATTCATATCTCCAAGTCCAATCCAACCCCACAAGGTTCTTTCTTATCTTCTCCTTTCCTTCTTTGCAGTTTCTTTTTCCAACAGTGAGAATCCTGGTTCTCATTACCCACAATATATCCACTTATTTTCAGGCCTATACACGTGAAGGAATTGCAAATTTAACCTGTAACCATATGAGAAACAGATTACTAGAGGGAAGCATTTTTATGTAGTTCTTACCGGTTTTATCCTGACCCTGTCCTGGAAAAATATTGTTCTCTAGAGTTACTTAGGTTAGTTTTTTTCTTCCCCCTCCCCTTCAGTGCTATTCATTTGAAATCATATTCGTTTTCTACTGCTGCGTTACAAATTACCACCAGTTTAGCTGCTGAAAACAACACCCATTTATCATCTCACAGTGTCTGTGGGTCAGGAGTCTGGGCCTGGGGTAGCTGGTCTGCTGCTGTGGGTCTCATCTGGCTGGGTGAGCCAGATGACCCAGGTGTCAGGTGGGCCCCAATCTCATCTGAGGCTCAGGTCCCCTCCAAGCTCACTGATTACTGGCAGTATTCAGTTCTCTGGGATTGGAGAACTGAGGCCCTGAGATATGGCCCTCTCCGCAATGTGGCAATTTGCTTCTTCAAGGCTAACAGGAGAGTGTCTCTGCTCCTTCATATCTGTCTCTTCAAGAAGGACCCACTCACCCTTTTAAGGGCTCATCTGCTTTGGTCAAGCCAGCCCAAGATAATCCTCCTTTGATTAACTCAAGCCAATGATTAGGGGCCTTAATTACATCAACAATCCCCTTTTTCCTATAAGATAACATAATCACAGGCTGCCATCCCATCCTATTCACAGGTCCCACCCACACTCAAGGGGAGGCCATTACCCGGGGTGTGTACACCAGGGGATGAGAGCCTTGCGGGCGATCTTAGAATTCTGACAACTTTAGTGATTAGTTAGGTTCATTTGTTACTTTTCATATTTTATTTTGGGATTTCCCCACATTCTGGTTAATTTCAACACATGTATCTTTAATATCTTCTTTCTTACATGAAGGGTATGTTACAGATATTGTTGTGCTCTTTGATTATTTTACTTAATATATCATGGAGATCACACATATTATTTCATAGAAACTGTCCTTACTTTTTTATATGGAGTTGTATAATCACTCCATTGTGTGTATGAATGCACCATAATTTACTCAACCACTGTTGTATGAATGCACATTTAGGTTGTTTCCAATATTTGAAATTATAAACAATGCTGCAGTAAATAACCTTGTGCATATGTACTTTCATATCGTTGGAGGTGGTAGATTCTTTGTAGTGAGATTTCTGGGTTGAAATATATTATAAATTACATGTTGGATCTATTGAAATATAATTAGGTTATTAGCCCTTTGTAGTGTATGTTAGGTTATGTTATTAATCCAAAACACATACACTATTAAGTGATAAAAGCAAAGTGTATGGTGCAGAGTTATATCATTAGGTTTATAAACATTGAATATATTATACATTAAAGTTAGTAACTTTGTCTGTCATATATATTGCAAAAATCTTTTCCCAGCTTACTGTATGTCTTTTGACATTTTAGGTGGTTTTTTTTTTTGCCATGGAAATTTAAAAATTTTATGTAGTTAAATTTATCAACCTATTCTTTTATTGCCTTTTGGTTTTGAGTCATAGTTACAAAGGTTTTCTCACACCAAGATTAAAGAAGAATTCACTCACATTTTCTTCTAGTACTTGCATAGTTTTGATTTTATATTCAGATTGCCTACTCTACTCAGAGTTCAGTCTTGTGTATGGCTTAAGATAGGAATCTCACTTTATATTTTCCCAGATGTCTACTCGTTGTCCCAGCACTATGTATTTATGTATTTATTACTTTTTTGGTCACGCAGCTTGTGGGATCTCAGTGCTCTGACCAGGGATTGAACCCGGGCCGCGGCAGTGGAAGTGCCAAATCCTAACCACTAGACCACCAGGGAACTCCCCCAGCACTATTTATTATAAAGTCTATCTTCACCAAAATAATTTGAGATGCTACCTTTATCTTTTCATGTGGGCTAATTTTAAAAAACTGAACACAATACATAATGTATGCAAATTGTAGTATTGTCTCCTTCCAGAGAGAATTTAATTTTATTCTGATGGGCAGTTAAAGTAGGAAGAGGTCACTCTTCTCCAATCAAAACCTTAAGATGCTTCAAGACTAGTTTCAGTCTCTGTTAGGAGATGTCTATTTCCAGTTCTTACTTCTAAGGTGTAGCCTTTTGCGGTCTCAGCTGAAATCCTGGGATACTCATCAGGTTTCCTTCACATTGATGAGACCCAAACTCTAGTTTTTATTTTCTCAGTACCATGAGACTACTGAAGTCTTGGCACGGCTGCTACTTTTTACATGGCTTTTGTGCCTCTTGGCCTGCGTTACTTGGGAATAAATCTTGGCTGCCTTGGTTGATCTCTAGCACCTT
Source organism: Phocoena phocoena (assembly GCF_963924675.1). Taxonomy (NCBI): domain Eukaryota; kingdom Metazoa; phylum Chordata; class Mammalia; order Artiodactyla; family Phocoenidae; genus Phocoena; species Phocoena phocoena. The sequence goes on along the minus strand of NC_089232.1, from coordinate 11,653,542 downwards.
AAAGTATCTGGGTTTTTAAAAATATTTCATCCATCTTTTACCAGTGTTCTTGGTGGGAAGGTTGGTCTGATACTCTCATGGCTTGAAGCAAAAGTTTGAGAATACTTACTCTTTTATTTATTTATTTATTTATTATTTTTGGCTGCATCGGGTCTTACTTGTGGCACACAGGATCTTCGTTGAGGCATGCGGGATTTTTCGTTGCAGCACGTGGGCTCTTCGTTGTAGCACGTGGGCTTCTCTCTAGCTGTGTTGCGTGGGCTCTGTAGTTTGCGGCACTCGAGATCAGTTGCCCCGTGGCATGAGGGATCTTAGTTCGCCGACCAGGGATCAAACCCACGTCCCTTGCATTGGAAGGCGGATTCTTTACCACTGGACCACCAGGGAAGTCCCAAGAATATTTACTATTATGACTCAATTATTGATCTGAAAGAGCAAGCTATCAATATAATTCGGCCAAAGAGCAAAAGCAGAAAGATATAGAAATCACACATGTAAAATACAGTAGAATTGAAGGACAGATCCAGGAGACCCAATTTTCAGATAATGGGGCTTCTAGAAGGAGAAACATGAAGAGATCAAGGAGAGGCAATAATTAAACAAATAACAGAAGAAAATTTCTCTGAGCCAATTAATGACCCATATCTGTACAGAAAAACTGCTCCTTGGGTTCTGGGTGAGATTGCAGAGGAAAGATATATAGAAAGCATATGTTGGCATAATTCCTGAACTCTTGGTGCATCCAGACAAAAGAAAAACAAACTACTTATAAAGGAAGGTCACTTAGACTGGTGTCAAATAGACTGGCTTCATATTTCTCACCTGGAACTCTGGAGGCCAGAAGATGCTGGTAACAAGTCTATGGGCTGTGAAGAGGAAAGGCCTGCCATTAAGAACGCTCTACCCAGACACCTCATCATTAACCTGAAACAGGAAGTATATGAATGCAGATAAGCAAGGATTTAGTGACCATATCACCATGTACCCCAAGTCAAGAAATCAAGAAAACCCAGGGCTGCCCTGGTGGCACAGTGGTTGAGAGTCCGCCTGCCGATGCAGGGGACATGGGTTCGTGCCCCGGTCCGGGAGGATCCCACATGCCGCGGAGCAGCTAGGCCTGTGAGCCACGGCCGCTAAGCCTGCGCGTCCGGAGCCTGTGCTCCGCAACGGGAGAGGTCACAGCAGTGAGAGCCCCGCGTACCACAGAAAAAAAAGAAAACCCAGAAAAATACTGATAAACAACACAAACAGAAACCAAAGACCTCAATATAAGGGAAGATGAAGAAGAACAGAAATTTGTAAAGGATAATAGTACCGCATCTTGGAATGGTTAAGAATCAAAATTCCTGAAAGAGAGATGCAAATGCTAAGGGAAATTCTAACTGAGGCTTCAAATTCAAAACATTAAACTACCTCAGCCGAATCTAAAAGTAGGGAAGAGAGTGAGGGGAGAAAGGATTGAAAAAATGTTCCAAAGGTCTCAGGAAGAGGGAGGAGAGTTGGGAAGGTCAGCAGGTCATCGGAAGATTCATTTGGGCAGATCACTGCAGAGGTTCTATTCTGTGTGAAGTAGCTGGTACTCAAGGTCATATATTTGAACACAGCTATTAATTGCCTTAGGACTGGACTCCACAACCTCATTTCACATACACAACCCTGACTCTTGACTGCTATGTTTCTCTCCCATGAGAGAGCCCAGGAAGTTAGCAAGTGTGTGAGGGCCCCAGCTCTGCAACTGAACAGCTGCCAGGATGTGGCACAGTCATATTTATGGGCTGAGCAGCTGATGTGCAAATTCTCCGCAAGGAGTCCAAAGTAAAGTAAGGGAAGACAAAAGCCGTCACGTACCCTCCCCGGGACTCCTTTCCCCCAGTGTTTCGACATTTTGCTGTGCTGGGTTTTCTGGGTTCGTGTGGTTCTGCACACTGGGACCTCGGGATATTTTACACGAGGGTAGCTGGATTGTTTGGGGCAGGAAAGAATGAGGGGCATTGAAATCAGCTGCCATTAGGTAAGGGACCAAAAGCTGAGAGGAGCTTCGCTGAGATCACTCAAGCTGGCACTCCTGGGTCCTCCCAGCCTGCAAGTCCAAAGGCACAGAGCTCAGCCTCATTTGCAAAGAATAACCATTATATGATCAGGCGGGAGGGGGGCGGGACTTTTCTTGTTTTGTTTTGTGTGGTTAGGGATTATTAGTGAGAAAGAAATGTTTGCAGTCACGTGGACAAAAACAGCTGCTGTGGACATCTGTGTTCATGGAAACTGATTTTTGTTACACAAAACATCTCCTCCTGATAACATGGATTGCAATGAGATTCTAGATGGTTCTTCCTTACAAAAAGAGGCTTATTGTTTCCTGTAGTAATTATATGTGTTCACTGCAGAGAAAATGAGAGCAATTCAAAAAGGAACAAAGCACGTTTTAAGACGCCAAGATAGAACCAGTTTGATGATTATCCTTCTCGATAAATGGTTCTCGATGTAGATCTACACTTAATTGAAAACAAATTAAATCTTGCCATACACACTATTCTGTAGTTTGGTTTTATTCACTCAATATGACATCTTGGAGAGGCTTCTGTCACGTTACATATGGACAGACCTACGTCACCACTTCAATGGCTCCATAGTGCTCTGTAACTTCTACGCGTCACAGTTTCCTTACCGGGATGTTTCTTTTTTGTAACATTACGTTCATGGAGTGTTGGTAAATGCTGAGCAAAGAACATGTCTGTCCAGGCTGGCAGGAGACTCTGAGGAAGTGTGGCTCCAGGAGGAAATGGGGGTTGCGGCGGAGTCTCTGATCCTGTCTTCAAGGAATATCACGCTGGTAGCTCAGAAGCTCCATCTTCAGCCGGAATGTCAGAGCCACCAGGAGGAGCTAGTGACCACAGCTCAGCACATCCTGGTAGACACCACGAAGGTGAGGCTGATGTCAGAGCTGGCTGGCCCGTTGGTCTGGACAGAGAGCTCATTGCTGGGAAGCATGGACGGGGCATGTCATTCCCACAAGGGATGCCCACCCCAGAGAGAGAAACCTGCCCAAGTTTATGCCAAGATCGCAGAGTTCATTACCAATTTAATAAATGCTCATTGTGGAAGCTGCCAGAGGGAGCTGGGTAGATGTACTGAGTCTCTGTTCTTAAACCCACAGGCAACCCCTGATCCCCACACTTGGCCACCAAACCGTAATGATAAGGGATGCATTTCCCACCCTACCCATGGCCAGGAGCTACCTGGGGAGAAGCTACCAAAACCTGGGCAACTCTCAGCCTATTTGGCTAACTTGCTGTATTGCCTTACACCTGGGAGGATCTCAGGGGCCAGGATAACCCCTCAGCCTCCAAATACTCCCCATTCTCCATGCTGACATTCCACCATCTGTCACAACCCTTTTAGCTCGGTACATTGCTCCCTGTTACAATGTTATATGCCTCAACTATTATCAGATATTAATATATTAATAATGTTCACCATTTAAACTTTAATACTGTGGATTATTGGGAGGGGGTGTAGTTGTAATTTAACAGATCCTCATTAAAGAAAGATTGAAATGGGGAGATGAGAGAGGCACAGCCAGAGGGCTTTGGCACCTGCTGATGGGGGGAGGAGAGGGGAAGAAGGGCAGGCTCTTGGAAGTGGTTGGGTACCAGCTCTGTTGAAGGGGATGAACAGAGCAGTCAGGGGGCGACAGAGTCAGACCAGGAAAGATTTCTTAGAGGCACTTCTTGAACAGGCCATCTCGCCAGCCCCCATCATCCTCATGCAAACAGTAAGTGCTTCCTAAACACTCTTTAGTTCGTGATGTGTTGGTTACCACGTGGACGGTTGACTGCTCCTCCTGTAATGTGAAGAGAAGGGCTCTTCAAAGCCGGATTGGACCCCACATTAAATGTAGCTCAATTTAGAGGGGTTTACATTTTCAGTTAAGCCAAATGTTTTCTTTAAACGTCACTCTTAGGTGACATCGTCATCATTATTATTACTATTATTATCTCTGAGGTTCTCTTTAGTCTTTTTTTGCACAATGGGGGTAAAGCAGCTGCCGTTGCTCTCGCTTCGGCTCCAGAAACGTGTACGCATTTTCCAGCTTCTCTTCCCCCGATTGCCCAAACAGGTCCTGCTGCTGGAAGACGCGGCGACGGCGAGGAAGATGGTGCGAGCGGCGGGCTGGTGCCTGACTTGCCTGGACGCGCTGGAAGCGGCGGGCGACGCGGCCTCGCTGCGCGGCCCCTTCGCCGACCTGGCGGTGGCGCTGCAGAGCCTGGGCGGCCTGACTGCGCGCGGGTCCGAGGAGCGCCTGGGCCGCGCCAGCCGCCTGCTGCGGGGCTGCGTCCCCGTGCTGCTTGTGGCCGCCCGCGGCCACCTCCGGCGTCCCCGCGACCCGCGGCTGGCCGCCTCCCGGCGCCACGTCTTCGCTCTGGCCAGGAAGACCTTGGGCGAGCTCCTAGGGCGCCTGGAGCCCGGCGCCGCCCCAGCGGCCCGCGCCCCGCACGGCGCGCTCCCTCGGAGCCTGCGGCAGCTGCGGGAGCTGCTGGCGGCGCCCGGACCCGAGCGGCTGCGCGGCGGGCTGGACGCGCCGCTGGCGGCCGTGGTCTGGCACTGCATGCGCCTGGCCGCCTGCTCCCCGCCGCCCGAGCGCCTGCGCCTAGTGGCCCGTTGCCGCCGGCTGCTGGAGCTGCGGAGCGCCGACGTCCGGCGCCTGGACCCGATTGACGGGCCTCCGGGGACGGGCGGGAACAGCCAGGAGCCGGCGGAGGAGTGCGCAGCGCTGTGGGCCGCGACTGAGGACCTCTCCCAGGGGGTCCGCACCGGGCTGCTGCGCCAGATCCTGGACACGTTCACCGACACGCAAAGCCCTCTTCAAAGGCTGGTCCGGGCCGCCTTGGCCACACCCTCAGTCTCCTCCCAGTGCGATGGCGAGGCCTTGCCTGAGAGCCTCCAGCTTCTCCTCGCTGCTTTCCATGACCAGGCCAACCGGATGCTCAGAGTGGCTCACTTGGTCTTGGTTTGCTGCCCACGACAGCAAACTGGCAAAGACATGGAGGCCACCATGGCAGGCCTTTGGGGGCTTGTGGTCAGAGTGCAACAGCTTTTCTCACAAAGCCCCCAAGGCTCTGGTCTGGACTGGAGCCCTGCTGCCCTGCAGGCCCTGCTTCAGGAGTGGGCCAGGGCATCTGAAGGCTTATTAGCATGTTTTGATGATGTTCTCGATATTCCTGAGTTCCTGAGTGTGTCCATTCAGGAAATGACCAAGCACTTGGACTTTTTTACATGGGCTTTGAGGTGTGGAGATTCCAGAGAGTTTGCTCCACTTGTGGCATATTTACAGGGTCGAGGGACACACATAGTGCAGGTGATGAGCAGGTATGTGGAGCAAGATCGAGATCCTATTTTCCGGAATGGCCTGAGAGTCTTGATCCAGCAGCTGGAGCAATCCTCCCGGGTCCTGGGTGCAGCTGGGGAGCACTGTTCAGGCAGGCACGGCTCTCAGGACACAGATGCGCTATTAACCTTGGCGAAACATGTGATCTCTTCAGCTCAGAGCATCCGAGAGGGGCTGGATGGAACTAACCACCCAGATATCCTCAGTCCCCTTCGGGACCAAGTCCAGAGGTTTGACATGGCTGAGAGACAGCCTTATTTCATTCTCTCCAGCCTCCAGGATTGCACAGCTCCTGCACTGAAACACCAAAGGGAGCCTGGGTTGAGGAAAAGCGACCAGGGCACCTCCTATCCACCTAGGGATCATCTTTTTTGCCCCTTGATTTTTGACACCGGTCTACAGAAGGTGGGCTCTCCACTCTCTGCCATCAGCAAACCCATGCTTGCTATAGACAGCCTGAGCCACCAGGGAGTGACCTCAGCTCACACCATCCTGCAGGACCAGGATGCAGCTGTGGAGGCAGCTCAGGAGGCCCTGGCTGGAGAGGGACCACTGGGGTCAGAGACGATGACTGGACTCCAAGAAATCCCATCACTGGCACCTTCTATTATTGACCTAGCAAGGGAGATAGAACATTGCACAACTGCTAGAACTGACAGGCTTCTGGAAGTGGCTCTCCAACTGTCTGGGAAGTCCAGGGAAACCAGGCAAAGTTTGGCAGCCATAGCTGGTGACTGGTATTCTCTGTGTCAACAGCTGTTTTGCAACAACCCAGCAGCCGATCTTCAAGAGAACGTGACAGTGTTCATGGAGCTTCAGCAGAACTTAGCCTCAATGGTTCAACTAGCAGTCAAAAGTGGACCCATGGATTCGGGTAAGGAGGATTCTGACTCAGCTGGGCACCCAGAAGCGCATTTACAAGTGCAAGGCAGATTGGAGGAGGCGGAGACCCATGCCAAACAGCTTTTGGACAAAGTTCTGGCCTCTGATGGTTTCCAAGCCCCCAGGTCGTGGGAGGAGAGCATTGAAGATGGGTGCCTTCTGTGGTCAGTGGCTGTCCAAGACCTGCTCCAGTGCCTGGAGAGGCTCAGCGGGAGACAAGGCCTGTTCCTGCTGCCCCTGCGACAGGCTGTGAAGGACCAGCAGGGGCTGCAGGAAGGGTTGGCTCAGGCAGCAGATGTTTCTCAAAGGCTCCAAGAGGCTGCTAGGCTGTCTTCTCTTCTGTGTGGGGATGAGCAGGTAAAGAGTGAGATCTCCTTTCTGAGCAGGGAGGTTCATGTGCTCACAGATGCTCTGCTGGATGTGGCACAGATCCTGGCCTCCTTCCCCAAACCATCTCCCAGCCTGTCCACCCGCTTTGAACTTCTCTGCTTGGAGCTCACCCTTCAAGCCAAGGCCCTGACTGGCCACCTCAGCAGCATCAATGCAGACTATGAACGTGTCCTCCAAGGTGCCTTCTGCCCGAGGCTCTCTGTCTGCAAAGACCCCCAGACCCAGCCAGAAGGCTCTCTGGAAAGAATGGTGTCTGGTATCCAAGCTGTGCAGGGAATTGTGGCTGGAGGTCAGGAGTCTGGGCCCTGCCAGGAAGACCTTCTCATGGCTCTGGAGAGCATTCTTGTCCTCACCAAGGAGGTAGCCCAGCGGGTCCCTGTGCTCCGAGATTGCCCAGAGGACTGGCTTCAGCAGGAGTGGGCAGCCAAGGCCCACCATGCTGTGGCCCAGCTCCAGGCCTGGAAAGGTGGTCACACCAAGGCTTGGAGACTCCTGGCCCAGTGCTTGAAGCCCAGTGATGAAGAGGACCCCATCCAGCCCCAGCTCCACCGTGGGGAGGGTGCACCAGGAGCCGCTGAAGCCAGCAGTGTAGATTCTCAGGGTGCTGCTCCAAGAGATGCCGCAGGGAGCTCAGTGGGGACCCGCACTCCTGATCCAGGCATCACCGGGACAGTCGCAGACCTGGGCATGGTAGGAAAGTCAGCATCTCTCCTTCTCCCCCACCTCAGCCTTCTTTCTGGTCACCAAAGCCCCCCGTCAAGTTCCAGAAAAAGCTCTCTTGGTGCCCACGTGTGTAATTCACGTCTGGCAGGAAGCACAGGGCACCCTTTGAGAATCCAAGGTCAGGAACCACACTGCCTGCACTGTGTCTGCCTCTACCATTTCCAAGTTCTGAGATCTCAGAGAAGTTTCTTAGCTATTTTGGACTTTAAGATCCTAGTCTAGAAAATGGGAACATTGATACTTCCCTGGCAGAGGGTTGATGAAAGCATCCATGGAAAATACTTGCACTTGCCTGGAACATAATTAGTGCCCTGTGGTAGGGCCTGTAATGATTGACTTCCATGAAGTTTTTCCCATGGCCCCATCTGGAGGGGGTTCCCCTTGCTGTGACTGACAGCACTCCTCCCGTGGATCCGGCTACTTCATGCCACCTTGACCTCCACGATGTTACCTCCCTGCTCCAGTCAGGGGTTCTTTGGTTTGCAAGTGGCCGGAGTCCAACTTGAATCCTCACAGGCAAAAAGAAAGATCTACCGGAAGGCTTCTGGGTCTGTTGAACACCTTCCACGTATAGTTGTTTCCTTCTGGGGCACCAGACAATGTCAGGGATTGTGGAGCCCAAACATTTGATTTACTTAACATCAACCGTGGGAGATATAATAGGTTGGCAGTGGCCGCCCAAGAAGTTCCCAGGTAGATGTACTCAGCCCAGCGTTTTGTGCATAACCTGATCTGTCCCCTTCGTGACCTTATGCTTGGCTGCCCAGACTCCCCCCAAGCCTTTCCCTGGGCTTTCTCCCAAGATAAAGTGGACCAGACAATGTGTTTCTCCACCCCATTACCCTTTACTTCATCTTTCTCATTAAAATGTCATTACCATGAGAAAGGCCCTGTTCCCAGATTCACTGGGAGCCAGGCACGGTTCCCTTGCCCCTGCAGCCTAAGCCCTCTTTGCTCTGCCTCCCGCTGTCTTCTCATCTCTCCTGCTCTGTGGCTCCTGGTCTCATGAGTTCAGACATCCTGCCAGCTCCCCCTGATCTGTTTTTCCACAGGGTCTTTCTGACACATACTTAATGCCGCTGACTTCACTGACAACACATTCTGTTTCTCTCTCAGTTCAGCTGACACAGTCCCCTTCTCAGCAAAACCTCCCAACACGAGCATTTCAGAGAACTGACCGCCCAGGTCAGCTGGCACCCGGAATGGTGAGAACAGCAGGCTCATTCAGCCCCCATCACCCCTCCTGTCCACGAAGGGGTGTCACCTCTCCTGCTGCAGGCTGCTTTCCTCTGGGTGGAGAGCAAGGCCTCACATTCCAAGGTTCCTACCCCAGGGAAGCATTCTCCTTCATACACATAATTCCAGTGCATAGAAGGGGACAGTGGGGACAGTGGTCCTGCTGGGCTACCCCCGGGTGGGAGGGTAATTGGAGAAGGGAGAATCACCATCCATGGTGTGCGTCTGCCCCACTGTCCCACTCCCTGGGGCTCCTGGGGGGTGGAGACACCCTCCACACAGCCCAGAACAGCACCTCAAACTGTGAGCCCCTGAGGGAGGGCACGGCCTTGGGAAGGTGCATCTTTTGGGCACTTGTAAGTCACAATCTGGAAATTCTTTATTCCAGTTATGGGCTCTCCAGCAGAGTCCTAGCCTCCTTCATTACTGAAGAACCTGGAGACACTGCTAGCTTTGGATGTTGACGGTCCCTGACAGTTGAATACGAGGCATGAGTTGAAAAGAATATTTCCTAGTTGCCTATCCCTTGGCTCAAGGCCCACCAAATCCCATATTTGCCATTTTCACCCTGGTTTTTAGTCACTACGGTTGAGTCTTAAGTCTCAGTTGAGTTCTCACCTTTCTCTTCACGTCACGTAATCCCAGGCCCCGTCTGGGCAGCCTGCTGGCCCTCAGTGTGTTGGTCCTTCTCCAGAAAAGGCTCCGACTTGCCCCTCCCAGCAGTCAGGGGGCATCCCAACCTGTCTAAAACGAGGCCAACAAACAGTTTTCAGAAGGTGGGGGATTATTTAATTGCAGACATAATACAAAAAAAGCCAGGTGACTTCTCAATATGTACTAGCACAGTCTAAACTCTCAGCCGCTTAAGTTCAAGGACTTCATCTTACTCATCTTTAGATCCTTCAGGACAAGCATGGTGTCTGGGGCATCGCAGGTGCATGGTAAGTGATTTAGATTGCTTGCTGGGATGCTAAAGACAGCCTAGAAGGGCAGAAGGGGTACAAATTTGGGGCAAAATGGTAATGGGAGGGATAAAGCAGATATTCTAGATGTCTCCTGAGAGGAGGGTGGTCTTGAGTTGAGCTTCAAAGGCAGTTTGGGATTTGTATTTGCCAGGGAAGAGAGGAAGGACATTGCAGGCAATAAGAGCTCTGAAGTGAACTTGGTTTGCAAGTGGCTGTGAGCCCGGGGGGCGTATACCTGTGCTCAGATGTGCTCCCAATGTGGAAGTGAATACTTTATGGTTGGAGAGGAAAACAGCCTGCAGTTAAGCCTTCACTATGGATGCCCTGTGCCACCTCCAGCCACCCACCTGGCCGGTTGCTGTTCTCGGCATCTGGACAACTTCTGAGTCAAACCCAAATGATCAGGGCTTTCCCCACATGCTTGGCAGCTGTTGCCTCTGCTTGCTCCTGGGCCAAGCTTGGGGCCAAGCACCACGACGTGGAGCACCCACACCCCAGGGCAGGTCACTTAGATCCCAGCCTCCACGGTCTCCTGGTCCCAGACTCACATACGTCCCGTCCCCTTGTCTGTCACATGGCAACCGCTCGCTTAAACACCCACCTGAGCTCTAGAGCTACAGCCAAATGATATGATTCATCCAACCCTTCCTTGGATCATTGATCTCCTGATTCCACATCTTTAGCGCAGCGCCCTTCCTGCGTGCTCGGCGGTGAGGGAAGCATGACAAAGACTGGACAAAGTGGCCAACAAGGTGCGGGTAGAAGGGACACATGCCTGGAGCAGTTATCCTTTTGATTTCCATTCCTCTCCTGGTGAAATATTTGCTACATATACAGCCTCAGACCGAACAGGATCGTGAACTTATATATCTCCCAATTTAGATAGAATTTGCTATCACACTCATACTTTTCCAACAGCTACGTTATGACCCTTCTGAGACATCAGTATGCTACGTTGGGGTCTTGGGGGAGAAGTCAGGGTGTAGGAAGGCCCAGAGGTTCCTCCCACCCATGTTCTCCTTCCCACCTACACCCAGGGCACAGGCCCTACCCCCAGGAGCTCAGGATCTGGTGCGTGAGGCCGAGAGATGATCAAGGCCACTCTTGACACTGTTACTGGGTTTACCTTCAAGGGCAGTACACCTGGTCTCAATTCCAGAGTCTGGAAAAGGCTTAGGGAGGCCCCACTTAGGGTCCAAAAAAGAATAACATGGCTTCGCCCACTTCTGGTTGGCAGAAGCTGCTGTTTTTCTCACTAGAAAATAATAAGCAAGTTAATGGGGGAAAAATAATTATTCATACCAGAACTGTAAAGTCCTTTCACGTGGAATAATTGATATGAAACTGTCCCAAAGTAGGGACATTCAAGGATTCCCGAATTCCTTCAAGGAGCTAGAGGTTCTCCCAGGTAAGCCCTGAAAATTCATCAAAGGAAAGAAAATGTGATATTTTAACTATACTGGGGACCTGAGTCTGCCCGGTTGCAGTTTATGCAAATTCTGGGTGAAAGGAGCACAGAGCAATAGGGATTCATTGTTTCCTCTTCTCACTTTTTCCCTAGGTATTTGGAGGAGATTGTCAAGAGCTGCTGGCATGTGGGGATCAGGAAACCCTCTTGATTCCCACTCTTCTTTTAAAAATGGTGAAGAAGCCATTAACATCCCCACTGCAGTTAAAAGATCTGAGCGTCTTGAATTTCATCAGTTCCACCCTGTCTTCTTACAGCACCAGCATAGCGGCACCCCTGGCAGCTCCCCCGGCTGTCCAGCCTGGCCGCACACTGAGGTGGACCTGCCTCTCCCAGAGGATGGCAGCGTGAACAGTGGGAACAGAATCACCCAGGTTACCCAGGAGATGGCCAAGGAGGTGTTCCTGATGGCGCAGAGTCTGAGGAGGAGAGGATGCATCCTGGTACTTGACCTTCAGTGGGTGGTGGGAGGATTGAGACCACGGGGGGGAACGGGTCTCCCAGCTGCTGCCCCGCAGGAGCCAGGACAGAGGGGCCACGAGCGGGGGCCATCGGGCACGTAGCATTTTTCGGTGCTGACTTCTCTCTCCATCTGGGCGTATCATAGAGCTCACTTCATTTTTCTCTTCCCTCCTCCTGTGGGCTCGTTACTAAGGCTTTGTCTTAGTCCATCAGGGAAGATAATTTACCGGAAGCTGCAGTTTCATAAAATCAAGACCCATTCCTATCCCAGAGGATGAACTGAAGGGAGCCATTTACGTCCTTAAAAATTCCCCAAAATAGAGGTAACAGGGCTGCAAGCTCCTGAAGGATGGCCATTCAGGGCCAGCACAGCCTGGACAGGATGGGGGCTACTTTCCACTGGCTTTGGGGTGGGGGGCAACTTCAACCACAAGTCACCTGATTCTCTTTAGCCATCTCCTTGATTCAATGCAGTTAAGCATCATTTACCATCCACACACACATCAACACTGAAAAAAAAGAAAAGAAGTCCATTTACTGAGTGTGGGGACCAGAGGAAGAGATCGAATGGCACCAAGAGCCATTTAGAAAATGTCTTCTAGCGTAGGCCTGCTGGGTACTCATGGCCCCCAAACCCGTGGCTGGGCCACACATGGTAGAGGAGCGGGGCCCGGAGAGAAGGCTGGATGTCAGGGCACCTCCAGACGAGGTGACTGCAAAGCCCTGCCCAGCAGCCCTACCACACCCAAGACTCAGACCTTTCATTGGCCTCTTCTTTCTCCCAACCCATGGCCACTTCAGTTAGTTTCTCACTGGAACAGTTACCCCAAGGTCATTAGGTCAAAAGTGGGAGCAGTTACCACTTCTTGCTGACTTCCATTTTCCTTCCAAACATCTCAGATATTCTAATTTATACAGGACTTGGGTGCTGATGGGGCCATGTGGCTGAGGGCCCAGGAATATGCAAATCCTCCAGCCCATGCAGTTCCCTGGGGAAATGTGCGCTAAAGGGAAATGACAAAAGGAAAAGCAAATGGTGATTTTTAACAGTGAGGCTAGTGCCTGGTAAAATGGAGTGACTATGCAGAATTTCCCCCCGAATCCTCCAAATCTCGACCTTAATACCAATCAGATTTTAACAACCAAAGTCCCTGGTACTCTTGAGTAAAACAGAGAAAAGAGTTTAAAATGGCTGGTTGGGGGGGTAACAGGCAGCACAGGCATGGGGGCAGAGCAATAATCTTGAGCCAACCGTATTAGCAACTCTTCAGCCCTGAGGCTGGGGCCAGAATTGGAGGAAGCGGGGAGGAAGATGGGGAGACTGGATGAAGGTTTCCCTTGGAGAGGCAGAAAAGGTAAGCATCTCCTTTCCTGGCAGTGGTCTACAAAAGATTATTCTCATGTGGTTTGAGTTTCCTCTGGCACCTTTGAGACCTAGGTTATGAGTTCTGGAATATTCCAGCTTGACCTCCTCAGTTGAGCCCTCCCCCTTCACACATGGAGATGTTCTTACTAAAGACTTCCCAGCATCATGACCTTCATCAGCACTCTGTGTGCCAGCAGAGAACGACAGCCATTCCTCACGTCATTATCTAGGTCAGGGAAACTGTCGCAGTAATGTGTACAAAATAAAATACCCACAGGAAAAAAGAGGGGTTCTCTCACCCTCCTCTCTCCTATTTCTTTAGTATTCCTTTTCATTCTTATCCTAAAGACCAGTAATTCTGAAATCAGGTCATCAAACCCACATTTGGTACAGGGAGAGAGCTGACAGATGCAGAGCTTGCCTAAACCCAAGCCTTATCCAAAGAGAAGTAAAGTACATATTTTAGGACTCATTTGCTAACTGGGGTGGCATATCATAAAGCAAAAACAAATTCTCGAGGGTGTGAGGACTCATGTCTTCTCCTGGGACATCATAAAGAAGTGTGCTGCCTTGGATGTTTGGGATGGGGCTTGGTTTGGGGTTGCAATGTCAGTTTTTGTTTTTGTTTTTTTTGCGGTATGCGGGCCTCTCACTGTTGTGGCCTCTCCCGCTGCGGAGCACAGGCTCCGGACGCGCAGGCTCAGCGGCCATGGCTCACGGGCCCAGCCGCCCCGTGGCACGTGGGATCTTCCCGGACCGGGGCACGAACCCGCGTCCCCTGCATCGGCAGGCGGACTCTCAACCACTGCACCACCAGGGAAGCCCGCAACATCAGTTTTTTAAAAAGAAGGAGCAACAGAGTGTCAAACGACCTGGCACAGATTTGGCTAATTTAGGACTGGCTGCTTGAGTTCTGTGATTCAAAAAGGCTGTCCCATTTGAAAGGGAGGTTTCTCGGACTGGTCTGCTGTGGAGCTTGGAATTGCTTGAATTAGGCATTGGACACATCTGTACCCAGTCCTTTCTTATCTGGAATTGCAAATACCTCTAATAAACTAAGCCTCTAACATAGGTTTATTAGGATTGTTTTCTTCCTTACAGGAGAAGCTGAGACAGCATGATACATGCAGGAGAGGGACCCAGAAGTGGCTCCCCACCAGGGCTGGCCATTACGAAAAGAATGGGGCAGACAAAATTAAGTTCTGTCCCTTAAGTTAATGTCCATCCTCATGGAATTTAGAGGCCCCTCAACAGGGCAGGTACAATAAAGAGTCTGACTCCATTTTTAATGTTTGCTGACAGCTTTCAAGCCCCGCCCACTCCTCCTCCTTCCCCTCGTGCTCCACATCTGGGCAAGCCAAAAGGTCCAGGCATGGTCTCCTTTGGTGCTAGTGGGAAGCTCAAACCACACAAGCCCTGACTGTTGAGTGGAAACTCCCACCCTGGCCCCATTCTCTGACCACAATAAAAGCCAGGCCGGTCTCCTTTCCTTGTTCTCTGAAGCCTTTTCAGACCTGGTTAGGAAAAGGCTTCTGTCACCAACCCATTAATTAGCAGTTCCCAACTGGGAAGCTCTACATATGGCTATAGGCCTTTGACCCTTTGGTCAAGCCAAGACCTCCTTCAACCTGCACGTTCCTCACACCTGGCCCTTCTTAGGGGCCTTATCTCTGCCCCGGGGCTGCTGAAAACTCTCTCTGAGCCACTGCAGGCCACAGCTCCTGTGCAGAAAATCTAGCCCAAGACCAGGAGGCTGGGCCACCTTCCCTTCAGCAGTCCCCACGGACAGATGGGCCTGGACCACCTCATTCTGTGGTTTTAAAGAGAATAAGCTTCTTGCTAACCTGGAGTGTCTGGTCTTGAAGCCTCTGGAGGAGGTTCGGGACATCACAGTTTTAGACCAAGCTACAATATGTTCATTCCGGGGCTGAAATAAGTTGTACCAAGCAAGTATGGGATGTTTACCATTTGCCACCGATTTCTTAGGGAAAACTTGCGGAGGCGTTGTTCACCTACTTCCAACTCTTTCATTTCTTTTGGTATAGACCAAAGAACAGCTCATTACCTCTGCCAGGAAAATTGCGACTTCCGGACAAAACTTCGCCAGACTTATCCGCATCATTGCTAAGAACTGTGTAGACCAAAGATGTTCCCAGGAGCTTCTGTATATGGTAGAGCAGATTCAGACAATGAGCAGCCAGCTCCGCATCATCTCCAGGTAGGAAATGGCTTTGAAGGGAAGTTGCTGTCTTCTTTCTCAGACCCAAAGGGAGGGCTTGGAAGGGGGAATATAATTCCTTCTTTTGTATACTCCTTTTAATGTTTTTTATCCTCCAAGAATCTACATTTATTTGAGGAATATCAAATGTTAAAAATATAGAGTATAATTACAGAGCACAAAAAACACATTTAGGCTACTGTCATTTCTCCCTGTATCACAAACATATCTGATAATATACTTAAGAAAGAAAAAATATTTAACATGGAAAACTAGTTCCTGAGTAGGTGTGAGGATAAAGTAACCATAAGGATTTTTAAAAATTTTTTTTCTATTTTTTTGACGGCGTTGCGTGGCAGGTGGGATCTTAGTTCCCCGACCAGGGATTGACCCTGTGCCCCCCACAGTGGAAGCACGGAGTCCTTAAGTCCCCATAAGGATTAAGAATCAAATACATCAGAACTTAGGCTCTCCTTCAACATCGGTCCCTCCTCCCTTCATAACAGTGACTCCGGTGGTGCTGCTGGGCTCACAACACTTCAGGGTTAATATACAAGCACAGATGACTGATCTCTACTCTACAATCGTGTTTACATTTTCACCATTAGCTCTCTATTTGTTTTTATACGAATCATATCTAACAAACAAGCTGGTTATCTCTAAAAATACACTAATTGCAAAGTGAAAGCATTTTAAACATCATTTGCCTAAGAAAAACTATGCCAGCACAAGGCTTATGTTAAGATTAATTCATTTAATGTGCCCAGTGAATTAATCTTAACATAAGCCTCGTGCTGGAGTTGAGCAGTTTTTGGTCATTGTCTCCATATAACAGTTTTCACGGTGATAATATAGAACACCGGAATAGAAGTATAGGATGGTTTCATTTCCACCCAAGTCCCTTAATACCTGCAGTGGTAGATTCATCAGTAACAAATGTTTATTAGTAAATATATTACGGGAAAGCTTGGTAGTTAAGACTATTATCAATTATTGTGAGGCATAAAAATAACATCGCCAAGACCAGGGTATATAAATTGTTTTTAAACTAAACATAAAGCCTGGTTACTGTTCTCTAGGAAATAATATTTCAGGCACAAAATCATCTCACGATTAGCTACCAGATTTTTTCTACTTAAAATACAGGAACTGTAATTAATTTTAGCATTTCAAATATGGGTATTGTTGTAAGGGTACTCCGGATTTGTTTAAATCAGGTATAGTAGGACATGCAAACATGGATGTGACAAGGAAGAAGGAAGAAAGCAAGGAAGACAATCCCTCACGGACCCTTAGAAACAGGAGCCATGTCGGTAGGACCACACAGGGAAGCACCAGGGTCAGTCAGAAAGCAGAAGGAGTGAGGGGAAAGCATGGACAAATCCTTTACTGTGTTTTTGTGGGAAGGAATGGACAAGTCAGGGGAAGTAGGCTAAACAGGTTTAGAATTGGTTAATTTGAATTTGGGCTCTGGAGTATAGAGATTATCTCTAGCTGTCTGGCACCTGGCTCTGGGGTGATTAGGGCAGGGGAATAGTGGCCCAGAGTATAAGAGCACTATAAAGGAGAAGGTTGGGGGTGTGAACTTCGGATTGGTTGGTTTGCATGTATAAGTGCACTTGCAGGCAAGTGGTTTACTCTAAGGATTGGCTAACCCTGGGAGGGGCAGTCTTTCCAGCATCAGATGGCCCTAAGTGCATCAGAAACACAGAAAATAAAAAGGCATGATTAATACAGGTACATTTATCAAGTTCCCAGTTCTCTAAAGGATCTGAAAGTCCTGAGATTTTACCAAAGTTACTCACTTAAGTTCCACAGCATCTTCATTTTCTTTTCTTTATTGAAGTATAGTTGATTTACAATGTTGTGTTAGTTTCAGGTGTACAGCAAAGTGATTCAGTTTTATCTAAATCAATCAATCTATCTATTCTTTTTTTTTTGAAATCAACTTATTTATTTTTGGCTGCTTTGGGCCTTCGTTGCTGCGCCCGGGCTTTCTCTAGTTGCGACGAGCGGGGGCTACTCTTTGTTGTGGTGCACGGGCTTCTCATTGCAGTGGCTTCTCTTGTTGTGGAGCATGGGCTCTAGGCGTGCAGGCTTCAGTAGTTGTGGCGCACGGGCTTAGCTGCTCTGCAGCATATGGGATCTTCCCAGACCAGGGATTGAATGTATGTCCCCTGCATTGGCAGGCGGATTCTTAACCACTGTGCCACCAGGGAAGTCCTATCTATCTATTCTTTTTCATATTCTTTTCCACTATAGGTTATCACAAGATATTGACCACAGTTCCCTGTGTTATACAGTAGGTCCTTGTTGTTTATCTATTTTATGTATAGCATCTTCATTTTCATTGGTGAAAAACAACTTGTCTCACTAAATTCAGTTACACTCAGTTTAAAGCAAGTATCATTGAGGTGTGTGATTCAATTTAGAAATAGCAGTCTGATCTTTGATTAGAACTTTTACTTTAAGTCCTGAATGCAATTCTAGACAAAATTTCTTGTTCCCTTTCATTATGTATGGACGTTGGCATTTATTCTGCTAGTTCTCTTCAGTTATTTTCATTAAAAATACTTCTTAGCAGACTCACGGATATACAGAACAAAATAATGGTTACCAGTGGGGAGAGGGTAGTGGGGAGAGGCAATATAAAGGTAGGGGATTAAGAGGTACAAACTATCATGTATAAAATGAGCTGCAAGGGGCTTCCCTGGTGGTGCAGTGGTTGAGAGTCCGCCTGCCGATGCAGGGGACGCGGGTTCGTGCCCCGGTCCGGGAGGATCCCGCATGCTGCGGAGCGGCTGGGCCCGTGACCCGTGGCCGCTGGGCCTGCGCGTCCGGAGCCTGTGCTCCGCAGCGGGAGAGGCCGCAGCAGTGAGAGGCCCGCGTACCACCAAAAAAAAAAAAAAAAAAAAAAAAAAAAAAATGAGCTGCAAGGATATATTGTGCAACATGGGGAATATAACCAATATTTTATAATAACTATAAATGGAGTAAATACTGTAAATCAGTATATCGTACACATGTAACATATAATATTGCACATCAACTATACTTCAATAAAAATTTTTTAAAAACATACTTCTTGTTAATTTATAGATTCTATATGAGTCATACTTTCTCAGTATCAAAATATAAATTTTATGTTAAAATGTTAAATTATACCTTAAGAACTTTCTTTCTCTGAATAGTCCCTACAAAGGCATCCCAGCTTTCTGGAAGAGGCTCACATTGTAAAACCATCTGGTATTTGTTTATTTGAGATTATGCCTCTTACCTGGTATAATGTTAACTGCTTTCCTCCTGTCAACTCCCAAGAGTAAAGGCCTCTTTGGCAAGAAGCAAGTCCTCTGAAGAGCTCCTGGTGGAAAATGCACAGCAGCTCCTCCGTGCTGCCTCTAAGACCGTGAGGGCTGCAGAAGCCGCCAGTCTCCGGGTAAGTGCTAATCCCAAAGGTGGACACTGGCACAGACATGCACAGGACCATGACTCAGGTCACAGGCTGAGAGCAACATAGCAGACATTCATGAGGCAACTCCACCTGCTTCTTAGCTATTAAATTCAACTGCATTTCTTACCGAAACCTGTCACCTGATTTCTTGTGCATTTTAGTTTGGTTAATTTCTATCAACCTACCTTCAGTTCCACTGATTCTTTCTTCAGCTGTGTCCAATCTGCTGATAAGCCCGTCAAAGCATTCTTCAATCTGTTACCACATTTTTTCTTATTTTTAGCATCTCTGTTTGATTATTTCTCATAGTTTTTATCTCTCTGCTAAAACTCACCATCTGTTCATGCATTTTGTCTACTTTTTCCACTAAAGTCACTAATATATAAATCATAGTTATTTTTAACTTCCTATCTGATGGTTTCAACATGTGGCTCATATCTGAGTTTGGGTTTCTTTTTTTTTTTTTTTAATTAATTATTTTATTTTTGGCTGCATTGTGTCTTTGTTGCTACATGCGGGCTTTCTCTAGTTGTGGTGAGTGGGGGCTACTCTTTGTTGCAGTACGCAGGCTTCTCACTGCAGTGGCTTCTCTTGTTGCGGAGCACAGGCTCTAGGTGCACGGGCTTCAGTAGTTGTGGCACGTGGGCTCAGTAGTTGTGGCTCGTGGGCTCTAGAGCGCAGGCTCAGTAGTTGTAGCACGTGGGCTTAGCTGCTCTGCGGCATGTGGGAGCTTCCCAGATCAGGGCTGGAACCCGTGTCCCCTGCATTGGCAGGTGGATTCTTAACCACTGCGCCACCAGGGAAGTCCCATGAGTTTGGGTTTTTTGATTGCTTTGTCTCTCTCTCTTGACAGCAGATCCTTCTTCTTCTTTGTGTGTCTTTTAATTTTCCATTGAAAACTTGACATTATGCATAGACTGGTAGAGACTAAATGAGTACTATGTATGCCTGAAAATGGGCCCACCTCTTCTTCTAGGCCTTTAGTGTGTGGTGTGTGTGTGGTGGGAGGTGGGGGTGTGAGTCAATATAGTCAGGAGTTGAGCTGAGTTTGGGTGGCACTGTTACAGTCATCCTTGGGTAACCACTGGATTCAAATGTTCTAGCATTACTTTGTGTTCAGTGCGGGGTCTGGGTTACCAGAGGGTTTTCATCAATGTTCCTGTTCCACTGTCAGCTTGAGGCTTTCCTTGTGAGTGTGCACCTCAGGGGTGTTCTCTCTCAATGTTCTTGCCTCTCCATAGCCTGCTTGTTACTTGTGACTCGATGATTGCTGGTCTGGAGAGGAGGTGGTAGTGTTCACTGTTGTTCTCACTCAGCCTCAATTGTAGGCAGGCCCTGTTCCTCCCTCAGCAATAGGAGACTTTCATCGTGGCCTCTCCCATTGCGGAGCACAGGCTCCGGACGCGCAGGCTCAGCATCCATGGCTCACGGGCCCAGCCGCTCCGCGGCATGTGGGATCTTCCCGGACCGGGGCACGAACCTGTGTCCCCTGCATCGGCAGGCGGACTCTCAACCACTGCGTCACCAAGGAAGCCCAACAGGAGACTTTTAACAGTTATGAATTCAGGATGGTTTTCTGCTTCTTCCCCCGAGGTAGAGGGCTGTATTCTGTTTTCTTCCTCCGCTTGCAGTGGTCTTGACCCGTGCCCTGGGGATGACAGGATTTGCTGTCCTTCCTTCAGTGACTCGAGCTTTTGTGCCATGAAGAGACAGATGTGGGCAGAGATCTGTGCCTTTGTTGCAGTGATGGCTGCTCCTCTTCCCAAAGCCTGCTCCACAAGGGAGACAGTCCCAGCCTCCTGCCCTGTCCCAAATCTTTGTCATGAGCACCAGGAGAGGTCCTGGAGAAAGCCTGTGAACAGGTGTGGATTTTTCTTAGTTGTGGTTCTCATGGGCCCTATACACTCACACTCACCTACAATTGGCCACAGCAATTTGTTAAGAATTTTAGCTAAAATCTTCTGATCAGGTAGGTATATGATAGTCTCATCTTCCTCCCATGCTCTGTCCTAAGGAAGCCAGTGCTGGGCCCCTGCCTCTCCCTGAAAGTGGCTGTCTTTTCTTAGATTTCAGTCCAGTGAGTTGCCCTTCAACCTCAGCTCTCTAATAGGTTCAAGGAAAGTTATGATTTTGTGGATTATCTGACTTTTTCTTGTTGTTAGGGTGGGAGCAACTCCCTTTCCAGCTTTCTATGTCCTAAGTGAAGGCAGGAAATGGGAAATATTTGGGTGCCCAAAAGGATACCCTGCCAGGGCCTTCACATGTGCTATTCTACCTGTGTGAGATGCATTTCTGCCCCTCCACTTCTACCAAATTGTCTCCTGTCTGTCTCCTTCTTATCGTTTAGGCCCAAACTTAAATTCCACCTCCTCAAAAGGGATGAAATACCCCCACTATATCTAAATGAAATCGCACCAAGTGTCCCCTGCTTTAGTACCTTGTATGGTTCCTTCGTAGCACTTATCACATTTTGTAGTTGTCTGCTTCTTTTCCTCACTTTTATGTGTTTGTCTGGCTCTGTTATTAGAATGTATACTTCATGAAGCCAGAGACCTAGAATAGTGGGCAAGTGCATGGAGGCACTAAATAAATAGAACGGGAATTTTCATTACAAGTTTAAAGAAACTTTGTACCAATTAAATTCAAAGAGTACATAAAATAGACACACCCAGTGAAAAGCATTTGGAAAATGTGCATACTTCAACTACAAGTCCCAGAATTTCTTGAATATAAAGAAGGCTGAGAGAAAAGCTCAGGACTGGCCCTATGGATCAGTGAGCATCTCTCCCGCCAGCACGCCAGCGTGGCCACAGCCACAGCCTCCCGCAGATCCTGCAGCACCACCCAGGGCAGGGCCAGTCCCCAGGTCCCAATGCCCAGGCCATCTGAGTGCAGGAGAACCTGAGGGCCAGGCTGAGTGCTTGCTGTGTACACCTGTGTCCTGGCTCTGCTTAGGCCGCTGGCTAAAGACCCATGGATAGTTTGCATAAAGCAAAATGAATAAAGCAAGATCCAGGAGGCAGAATTTGGGTTAGAGAGAGATTTTTTTTTTAAATTGACTACAGTCCCAGAACATTCTATCGTGATAGACAAGATCCTTTGTTCCGTTGTGCTTGTCCTTTAAGAATGAGTGGGCTCCAATTCAGAGGACCTCTCCAAACACGATTCCTTGCTCTCTATTCAATTTAGGGCTAAAATATCAGAAAACCAGTCCCAGCATCACTCAGAAGAATCCCCTAGGAGCTCCAATGAGCTGACACTGGGAGAGAGTGCACAGCGCCTCCTAGTACTTAATCATCTCTCTCTCCTCCAGGGTCTGAGACAGCCTTCCCCAGATCCGGAGGAACTGGAAGTTGCTGCCTTCTGCATGCAGTGGAGAAGAAAATTGCGAAGGCACAGACTTCAAGAAACCTCAGACCTCGACTGTGATGAACTGGGCCTGCGAAAAACAAGCACTAAAGGGCCCCCGACACTCGTGGCCCTGGTTCAAGAAGCATTATAAAAGCTGAGCAGTATTCTCCAAGTCAGACTCTCTGTTGATGTGTGCACTGGCCCTGAGACTCTGGGAGCCCATGGAATGTGCCTTTTAGGCCGAATCAGCCTGTGGGGACACAGGGGGACACGGTGGGTTGGGTGGGTGCAGGGCAGCCAGGGCTGGGCCTTGAACAGAGCTATCCCGACAGTATTCCCAGTCAAGGGGACAGCTCTGGGCCCCTGGTGAGACTGCTATCTTCCTGGGAAGGATACTTAGCTTTCTGGGTTTAGAAGGAACATCACACATAGACTGGGCAAGGATGAGGTAAAAAACACCCAAGCCCTATTAGCTTAAGCCTATATCAAGATGTTGCAATGTGAAAACAGTCCCAGCACGTTCTATAGGGATCCAGGAACTGAAAGATTTATGGATTAGATTGGTAGTCAGTCAGAGTTCACCTTGCTTGCATAACTTGGCACTGTTCAAATTTTCAAGGTGTGAGGAAACTGAAGATGTGCTACTTGGGGATACAGTGCCGGAGCTGCAAGTCTGAAGGCCCTGAGTTGTGATTTGGTGAATCTGGGTTTAGCATCTGGGATGGAGAGGAACAGTTGGGCATTAAGGTCTTGGAGAGTCAGTGGAAATTTTTCAGTTCTCAGGATCTTTCACAAAACCTATTTGGTAAAGGAATGAGGAGACCAGTGACCTTCACCTCAGGGGTTGAACTGCATGGGCCAAAAGTGGAGAACTGGGTCTGGAGGAGGGGGATGTAGACAGGGACTGAGTACATGGTCTCGGAGCAGGGATGCCCTGGGGGCTGGGCCCTTGCTTGTTTGGGGGACATCGTGCCACCCTCTTATATTCTGGTACAGCCCATAGGGAGGAGGGCTGACACTAGATGAGATAGAATTTCCCACAACCCAGTGGGATTGTGGTTCAGATTTACAGTAAATAAAGATAGGGATTTCTTTCCACTTTAAAAAAAAAAAAACCAGAATACAATGTGATGTTTTGCCTTGTATATACCCATTAAATCATCACTACAATTGGGATAATGAATATATGCATCACCCCAAAAGTGTCCTCACTCCCCTCCGGGGTCCCTGGAATGACTGATCTGCTTTGTTACTTAATGATTAATTTGAGGGACTTCCCTGGTGGTCCAGTGGTTAAGACTCTGTGCTCCCAATACAGGGGGCCCAGGTTCGATCCCTGGTCAGGGAACTAAATCTCACATGCCACAACTAAGAGATCTTGCATACCGCAACAAATATCCCGCACGCAGGAACCAAGATCCCACGTGCCACAACTAAGACCTGGCGCAGCCAAATAAATAAATAAATATTTTTAAAATAAATTTAAAAATTTGTCAACCTAACCCATTTTAAGAAAAAAAATTAGTTTGATTAGTTATCTGCAAATCAATCAATGTTATACACCACGTTAACAATTAGAATAAAAATCATATGATCATCTCAACAGATGCAGAAAAAGCTTCTGACAAAACTCAACATCCATTTATGATAAAAACTCTCAATGAAGTGTGCATAGAGGGAACCTACCTCAACATAATAAAGGCCATATATGACAAGCACATGGCTTTCGCTGAAAAATTAATCAGTCAATCTAAGAAAGAAATGGAAGGTTTTATTTGAGCCAAATTGAGGATTGTTACCTGGGAACAGCCTCAAGGAAAGTTCTGAGAACTGTTCTGCCCATTAGAGGTCAAAGCACAGTTATGTAAGTTCTTAAGACAGAGGCTGTCCATTAAATAACGTATTGTTGACAGTTTATACAATGTAGTGAATAGTTGGTCATGGTTCATCGTGGTCCCTTACAAGATTAAGAAGGAATGTTATCTTTTCAGTTGCCTTGTTGGTGCTGGGAGGATGTTGCTCGTTATGGTGGAGCAGATATTTCTGCTGACAGGGAGGTTTGGACAATGTAATATAATGTAGGAGAGAGGAGGCCAAAGGGCAGAGAACATTTTTGATGTTTAAATTTTTCTTGACCTGTCATAAAATATGAATTTTATTTCACACAGCTAACATCATACTCAATGGTGAAAAGCTGAAAACATTTCCTCTAAGAGCAGGAACAAGACAGGGATGCCTATTCTCACCACTTTCATTCAACATAATATTGGAAGTCTTAGTCACAGCAAATCAGGCAAGAGAAAGAAATTCCTTTTATCTAAATTGGAAAGGAAGAAGTAAAATTGTCACTGCTTGCAGAAAAACATGATACTATATATAGAAAATCCCACAGATACCACTACAAAAACGATTAGAACCAATACATGAATTCCGTAACTTGCACAATACAAAATTAATATAACAGAAATCTGCTGCATTTCTATACACTAACAATGATATATCTAAGGGCTAATATCCAAAATATACAAAGAGCATATACAACTCAATATGAAAGAAAAAAACAAATCAAAAAACAAATTTAAAAATGGGCAGAGGGGGACTTCCCTGGTGGCGCAGTGGTTGAGAGTCCACCTGCCAATGCAGGGGACACGGGTTTGCACCCCGGTCCGGGAGGATCCCACATGCCGCGGAGCGGCTGGGCCCGTGAGCCATGGCCGCTGAGCCTGCGCGTCCGGAGCCTGTGCTCCACAACAGGAGAGGCCACGACACTGAGAGGCCCGCATACCGAAAAAAAAAAAAAAAAAGGGCAGAGGACCTGAATAGACATTTTTCCAAAGAAGACGTACAGATAGCCAACAGGCACATGAAAAGATGCTCAACATCACTAACAGTCAGGCAAATGCAAATCAAAACCACAAGGATATATATCACCTCACACCTGTCAAAATGGCTATTATCAAAAGACAACAAATAAGTGTTGGTGAGGATGTGGAGAAAAGGGAACCCTCGTGCACTGTTGGTGGGAATGTAAATCGGTGCAGCCACTATGGAAAACAGTATGGAGGTTCCTCAAAAAATTAAAAATAGAACTAGCATACGTCCAGAAATTCCAATTCTGGGTATTTTTCCAAAGAAAACAAAAACACTAATTTGAAAAGCTATATGCAGCCCTATGTTCACTGCAGTACTATTTATAATAGGCAAGATATGAAAGCAACCCAAGTGTCCATCAACAGATGAATGGATAAATATACATACACAATGGAGTATTACTCAGTCATAAAAGAAGAACGAAATCTTGCCATTTGCAACAACATGGATGGACTCAGAGGGTATTATGATAAGGGATATAAGTATGACAGAGAAAGGCAAACACCATATGATTTCACTTATATGTGGAATCTAAAAAACAAAACAAAATGAAAATAGCCTCATAGATCAGAGAACAAAAGGGTGGTTGCCAGAGGGAAGGGGTGAGGGGATGAGTGAAACAGGTGAGGAGAATTAAGAGGTACAAATTCCAGTTGTAAAATAAATAAATCACAAGATTTAATGTGCACAATAAGGGATATAGTCAATAATATTGTGATAACTTTGTATGGTGACAGATGGACACTAGACTTACTGTGGTAATCATTTTGTAATGTCTAAAAAATTGAATCACTCCGTTGTACATCTGAAACTAATATAATACTGTAAATCAATTACACTTCAATTAAAAAGATTAGTTTGCATTACCTAGGATTTGTGTAAAAATGGAATCATACAGTAGGTGTTCTTTTACCCCTCTAGCTTCTTTCATTCAGCATAATTATTTTGAGATATCCATGTTACTATGTATATCAAGATTCATTCTTTTTCATTGCCTAGTAGTATTTCATTATATGGATATAGGACAATTTGCTTATCCACTTGCCTGTTGATGGACATTTGTGCTGCTTGCAGTTTGGGGCTGTAACAAAAACATCTGCTATGAACATCTTATGTAAGTCCTTGTACACACAAATGCTTTCATTGCTTCAGGAACATTTCTAGTAGCGGAATGGCTGGGTGGTAGTGTAAGTGAATGCTTAAATTTTTAAGGAAACTGCCAATTTTTTTTTCAGAATGTCTGTAGTGTTTAACATCCCTACCAGCTACATTTGAGAGTTCCAGTTCCTCCACTTCCTCTCCAATACTTGGTATGCTCATTCTTTTTCATCTTAGCCTTGTAATAGGTGAGCAGTGGTATCTCACTGTGGTTTTAATTTGTGTTTCCCTAAAGACTAATGATGTTGACATCTTCTCATGTACTTATTTGCTATCTACACATCTTCCTTGCTGAAGCATCTTTTCAAATCTCCTGCCTATTCTTTTTTTCCGTTTTTTTTTCTTATTGTTGAATTTTCAGAGTTCTTTTCATATCCTAGATACAAGTTCTTTTGTTCAGTATGTGATTGCAAATATTTTCTTCCAGTCTGTAACTTGTCTTTTCATTCATTTAACAATGTCTTTTAATTTTTAAGTACTATTTATCAATTTTGGGGGGGGTATATGGATTATGCTTTTTGTGTGCTAAGGACTCTTTGCCAAACTTAGGTCACAAAATTCTCTATATTTTCTTCTAAAAGACTGATAGTTTTACATTTTACATTTAGATATATAACACATTTTGAATTAATTTTTGTTTGAAGTGTGAGTAGAGGTCAAGATTTGTTCATTTGGGTTTTTTTTTTTTTGTATATGAATTTCCCATTGTTCCAACACTGTAACTTTAAAAGACTATCTTTTTGCATCAAATTGTGTTTGCACCATTGACAAAAACCAACTGACCATGTTTGTGCAAGTCTTGTTTCTAAAATCTCTATTCTTTTCCATTAATTTATATGTCTATCCTTTCATGAATATCACACTGTCTTCATTCTTGCAGTCTTATTGCAAGCTTTACAATCCAGTAGTGTAAGTCCCCCAACTTTGTCCTCTGCAAAATGATTTTGGCTATTCTAATTTTTTGGCCTTTCATATACAAGCTGATTCTAGAATCAGCTTGTCTGTTATCTCCAGAAAATTATGCTGGGATTTTGATTGGAATTACATTCAATCTATAGATCAGTTTGGAGAAAACTGACACCTTAACTATGTTGAGACTTACAATCCATGAGCACAGTGTATCACTCCAGCATTTTGTAGTTTTTAGCATAAGGTTCCGTGCATATTTTATATATTAAACCTCAAGATTTCACTTTATAGAATGGTACCATTTAAAAAATTTTTGTTTCCAAATTTTATTACTAATATACAGAAATACAACTGATTTTTTAAAATGTTAACCTTGTATCCTGCTACCTTCCTAAACTCACTTATTGCTTCTAGGAGCTTTTTGTAGATTCCTTAGGATTTTCTATGTAGATATTACTGTCGTTACTGTAAAGTTTACTTCTTCCTTTTTAATCAGTCTGTCTTTTATTTCTTTTCCTTGTCTTATTGTGCTGGCTAGAACTTCCAATATAATGTTGAAGAGAAGGAGTGAGAGTGGACATTCTTGCCTTGTTAGGGGGAAAGCATTCAGTCTTTCACCATTAACTATATTGCTAGCTGTAGGCCTTTTTGGTGAATGTCCTATATCAGGTTAAGAAAGTTCCTTTCTATTGTTATATGTGAGAATTTTTATCATGAGTGGATGTTGAATATTGTAAATACTTTTAATGCATTGCATTAATTAATAGAACTACGTGGGGGTTTTAATTTTTGTTTTGTTTTTGTTTGTTAATATGCTAGATTACATCAATCAACTTTCAAATGTTGAAACAACCTTGCATTCCAAGGATAAACACCACGTGGTCATGACATATTATTTTTTGATGTATCGTTAGATTCTATCTGCTAGTATGTTTTTGTTGAGGATTTTTGTGTTTGTGCTCATGAGGAACATTGGACAGTAGTTTTTGTTTGTTTCTTTGTACTGTCTTTGGTTTTAGTATTAGTGTAATACTGGCCCCATATAATGATTTGGGAGGTGTTCCCTTCTATTTTCTAGCGGAGAATTGGTGTTATTTCTTTTTTAAATGCTTGATAAAATTCATCAGTGATACTTTATGGGCCTGGTGTTTTCTTTATGGGAAGCTTTTAATTAAAATATTATTTTTAAATAGGTATAGGATATTCAAGGTGAATATTGGTAGTCTGTGGAGTTAACGGAATTATTTCTTTTAAGGTCAAATTTATTGGCATAAAGTTATTCATAATATATTATTATTCTTTTACTATCTATAGGATCTGTATTTATGTCACTTCTCTCATTCCTGATATTGGTGATTTGTCTTTACTCTTTTTTTCCTAATAAGCCTCTGTAGAGATTTCTCATCTCAATTTTATTTATTTTTTTATATAACCAGCTCTTGGTTTTGCTGACTTTGTCTTAGATTTATGTTTTCTATTTCATGAATTCCTTCTCTTATCTTTAACATTTATTTTCTTCTGATAACTTTTGGGTTAATTTTCTCTTCTTTTTCAAGTTTCTGAATGTTGATGGTAAGGTCATTGTTTTGTGGCATTCTTCTTTTCTAATATGGGCGTTTACTGCTGTACATTTCTAAGCCCTATTTTTGCTTCATCCCACCAACTTTGATATTTTTTTATTTCTCATTATACATTCTAATTTCCTTTTTAAATTATTGGTTGACCCATGGATTACTTGGAGCTGTGCCATTTAGCTTCAAAATATTTGGGGGAATTTCCAGAGATTTTCTGTTTTGACTTCTGATTTAATTCCTTTGTGGTCAAAAAACATACCTTGTAGTACTTGAATCCTTTTAAATTTATTGAGCCTTGTTTTATGGCCTGAGTTATAGTCTATCTTGATAAATGTTCCATGTACACTAGAAAAGAAAGTGCATTCTGCTGTTGTTAGTTGGAGTACTCTATAAAAACCAATTAGGTCAAGTTGACTGACACTGTTGCTCACGTATTTGATGTCCGTACTGATTTTCCTTCTACTTGTTCTATCAATTTGAAGAGTAGGATATTGAAATTTGCAAATATAATTGTGAATTTGCGTGTTTTATAGTTCTATCAGAGTTGCTTCATTTATTTTAAAGCTCTGTTATTAGGTGCATAAACATTTATATCACTTGGATGAATTAACTCTTTTATCATTAATAAATTAATCTCTTCATTCCTGGCAATATTATTTGCTCTAAAATTTGATTTTTTAAATATTTCCTAAGCTTTTACTTAACTTACGAACATGTAGGATACCATTCTAATAATTCTTTTAATGTCTTTTTCTCTACAAATTCTTACATCTGTGCCCCTTCTGGGTTGCTTTCAATAGATTCATTTTTCTCATTATGGGCAGTATTTCCTGCTTCTTTGCGTGCCTGGTGATTTTTTTCCTGTGTGCCACACATTGTGATTTTGCCTTTTTGGGTGCTGGCTATTTCTGTGTTCCTATAAATATTCTTGAATTTGTTCTGGGAGACAGTTAAGTTACTTGGAAGCAGTTTAATATTTTCTGTCTTGCTTCTAAGATTTGTTAAGTGGGATGAGAGTAGAGTTCAGTCTAAGGTGAAATAATTCCTTCTGAGGCAAGACCCTTCTGTGTACTCTATACAATACTGTGTACTCTATCCAATGTAGATTTTTGAAAAGGCTGTGGGACCTGGGAGTGTGCACCTGTGGCCTCTGATCTGGAACCCCGGTCTGTCCTACACCATAGTGAATATTCAACGAGCTCCTGCTGAGGAAGAGACACTGTGTGAGGTCCTGGGGATATGGAAGCAAATGGGAAGATAGTTCACAGTGCACCTGAGAAGACAAATTTGTAGCTCATTAGAATGGAATGTGATTGATACTATGGGAGCACATAGAGAGACCGATTAGTTCTCTGCAGAGCTAACTGGGTCTGGATCTGTGGATCTAGGGGTGTGACAGCCAGAGTCTGGAAGGCACTTGGAAAAGGAGCCTCGATTGCAAAGCCAAGGAGTGTGGACCCGTCGTACAGATAAGCGAAGTCCCTGTGGGCCTTTAAGCCAACGAGTGGCGAGGTATTCACTATGCTTTATGAGAACTGGTTGCCCTGTGGGAGACTTGCTCCTTTGGGGTGATTCAAGTGTGGGATCCAGCACCCCACCCCAACTTGAGCCAGGATGTCTCTGCTTTCATCCATTTTGTAGGCTGGATTTCACATACATTTTTCATTTGAGAAATGTAGGATAGAAACTCCCTGAGGACCAGGTCTTTTTGTTCACAAGTGAGCCTAGAATTGTCAGAGAAGCTGCTAAATAAATATTTGTTGAATGAGTATGAATGTTTGATACAGAGAATTGATTCAAGTGTTCTGATAGTTTAGACTATTATTCAGCAATTTCCCACCCCACTCCCCTTCCCACTGTGGACAGAGTGTATTTCCCCAGATTAAGATGTTAGTTTTGGCCATGGAACTTGTCTTAGCAATGGAATGTTGTTGATATGATGTGTTAGTTGAAATGTGCTTATATAGTTGGGTTCATCCTTCTGTGCGCTTGCCTTTTGTGATAAGAAGAATGTGCCTTAACTAGACTTACTGCGGTGATCATTTTTCAATTCTTACAAACATCAAATCAATACGTTGTACAACTGTAAGTAATTTAATGTTACATGCCAATTATACCTCAATAAATTAAAGAAGGAGGAGGAGGAGAAGGAGGAAGAAGAAGAGGAAAAGGAAGAGGGGGAAGAAGAATGAGAATATGCCTTAATTAGCTGCTGGCCAAGGAGAATAAGATGTGGACCCGAACTGCCACTTGACAAATGTATACACCTTGTAACCACGGTCACACTATAGAATATTTTCCATCATCCCCCAAAGTTCCCTTGTGTTCCTTTACAGTAAAATTTCACCCATCTCTGGGCGCAGGCAACCACGGATCTGTTTTCAGTAACTACAGATTTGTTCTGACTACTCTAAAACTTCACAAAAAGGAATCATATGGTAAGGACTGTTTGGTGTCTGAATTCTTTCATTCAGCTTTGTGTATCAATAGCTTGTTACTTTTTATCACTGAATAGTATTTCAATTGTGGATATAGCATAATATCTTCATCCATTTGCATGCTCATAGCTATTTGGATTCTTTTCAGGTTTTGTTATTTTGGGAAAAAAATGAACGTACGAGATTTTGTGTGGACGTGTATTTTTACTTCTCTTGAATAAATACCTAGGAGTGGAATTGCTGCATTGGATAGTAATTACACTCTTACTTTTATTGGAAACTATGAAATTATTTTCAAAAGTGGTTGTGCCGTTTTATATTCCCACCACTTGATATTGTCAGTCTTTATAAATTTAGTCATTCTCAAGGGTGTCTAACGGTATGTCACTGGGGTTTTAATTTGCCTTTCCTTGTTCACTAATAATATTGAGCACCAAGGGACTTCCCTGGTGGTCCAGTGGTTAAGACTCTGCACTTCCACTGCAGGGAGCATGGGTTCGATCCCTAGTCAGGGAAGTTCCAAGTGCCACATGTGGAATAAATAAATATTTATTTATTTAAATTAAAAAATCAAATAATAATAATATTGAGCACATTTTCTGGTACTTATTGGCCATTTGTATCGTTTTCTTTCATTGCCCATATTTTTTGGTTAATTTTTATTAACCAGTGAGTTATAACGAAGTTTCTTATATATCTTGTATACAAATCCTTATTGCAAGTATTTTCTCCCAGTCTGGGGCATGCCTGTCTGTGTTCATAAAGATATCTCCTGAAGAGCAGAAATTTAAAATTTTTAGTGAAATCAAATTTACCATTTTTTCTTTTATAATTCACTCTTTTTGTTTTATATCTAAGAAACCTTTGCCCATCCCAAGATTGCAAAGATTTTCTATTTTTTCTATAAGTGTATATGTAATTTTAGCTTTTACAATTAGGTCTAAGATCCATCTCAAATTACTCTTTGTGTGTGGTGTCAGAAAAGGGTTAAGGTTTATTTATTTATTGCATATGAATATCCAGATGGTCCAGCATAATTTGCTGAAGTGACTCTCCTTTCTCCATTGAATTACTTTAGCTTCTTAGTGAAAATCAGTTGGACATATATATATATATGGGTCAACTTCTAGTGTCTCTCTTCTGTTACACTGGCCTATATGTCCATCCTTAAGGCAATCTGACTCTTGATTATTGTGGATTTATAGTGGCTCTGACAATCTCTGTAGTTTAGGTGGAGTGTTTAGACCATTTACATTTAATGAAATTATTAACAAGGTTTGTTTTCCTCCTTTTTCTCCTCTTTTCCTGCCTTCTTTTGGATTACTTGAACATATTTTTATAATTCCATTTTATCTCCACACTGTTTTATAAGCTGTACTTCCCTGGTGTATTTTATGCTAATTGCTCTGGGGTTTACAATATTCATTGTTAATTTATCACAGTCTACTTTTAAATGATATTATACCACTTCATGTACTGTATATCTCTCTCTCTCAAAAAAAAACCCAAAAACAACAACAACAAAAAAAACAACCTTCCATTTCCCTCTCCTTTCCCATGTGCCACTGTTGTAACATATATTTTATAAACACCACAATCCACAGTTATAATATTTTCTCTAAATAGTAATTTTTCTTTCAAAGTCTTAGAAGTCAAAATTTTTAATATTTTCTTACATATCTACCATTTCTGATGCACCTCATTCCTCATTTATTTCTGCCCAAAGAACTTCCTTTAACATTTCCTATTGTACAGGTCTGATGGCAACAAATTCTCTCAGCTTTTGTTTGTGTGAAACTGTCTTAACTTTTTCCTGATTTGTGAAAGGTATTTTCACCAGTTACCTAATTCTACATTGATAGTTTCCTTTAGTACTTTAAAGATGTCTTTCCATTGTCTTATGGTTCATTTGGATTCTGACAAGAAATTTGCAGTTATTGTTAGGCTTATTTCTCTGTACATAATATGTCTTTTGTTTCTGTCTCTCGAGTTTCCCTTAATCACTGATTTTCAGGAATTTGATTATGTGCCTTGGAGTGTTCTTCTTTGTGGTTATCGTGCTCGAGGTTCATTGAGCTTCTTGCATCTGAACTTATAGCTTTCAACAAATTTTGAAAATTTTCTGCTATCTCTTCAAATATTTTTTTCTGCTACTCCTTCCCCCACCAATCCTCCTCCTGGGAGTCCAATTACATGTATGAAAGACTGCTTGGTATTGCTTACAGGTCACTGAAACTCTTGTTCTTTTGTTGAATTTATTTTTTCTTTGTGCTCCATTTTGGATACTTCCTATTGCTACATCTTCAAGTACACTAATATTTTCTTTTGCAGTGTCTTATCTCTTTTTAATTGCATGAAGTGAACTTTTTACTTCTGATGTTGTACTTTTCAGCTCTAGAAATCTCATTATTTTAAAAATTATCTTCCATTTCTCTCCTCAATATGCTAATATTTTCCCTTAAGTATGTAAACTTATTTGTAATAGCTTTTTTTATATCCCTGTCTGCTAATTTCATCATGCTATACTTTCTGGATATGTTTCTACTGACTTACTGTCTCCTAGTAAAAGACAATACTTTCCTGCTTCTTGGCATGTCTACCAATTTTTGGTTGGATGCGGGACATTGTAGATCTTACACTGTTGAATGTATGGATTTTACTGTCTCACTTTAAAGAGTGTTGAGCTCTGTTCTGGCAGGCAGTGCAATCACTTGTGGTTTAGTTTTATCCTTCTGAGCCTTATTTTTAAGCTTTGTTATATCAGACAGAGAGTAGTCTCTACCTTAGGGATAATTGAAACCTACTATTAAGCTTCAGCCTTTCTGGAGTCTCTGCTGCATACTCAAGCGATCAATGAGAACTCTCCCCTCTGACTGGAGGAAGCCTGAACAATTCCTAGCGGTGGTAAGAGTTCCTAGAACCGTATAACTCACAGCTCCCCAGCCACTCTTTATCCAACCTTGTGGAGTTTCACTCCACAAATTCACATTTTAGTGTTCAACAAAGACTCAAGGGGACCCCTACACATATTTCTGGAATTCTGTTTCTGCTAGCTCTCTCCTCTCCAGAACTCTGCCACACAGCTGCCTCTGCCTCCTGCTTCCATCTTTGCCTCCGTTTAGTGAGACTGCTGTGCACTGCCTGGGATCCTCCTCCCTACTCTGTGGTCCAGAAAGTAATGACAGGCAAAGAGCTGGGGTGATTGCAGGGCTTCCTTAGTTGTTTTTCTTCTCTTAAATATCAATGTCTTTCATGGACTCTGGTCCAATGTCTAATAGAGTAATTTCATGTATTTTAATCCAGTTTTCTAGTTGTTTAAAGGAGGAGGATAAATCCAGTCCCTGTTACAACATTATGACCAGAGCAGAAGTCATGTTCAGTAGTTTTCACTGGAGGGATACAGCACACGTGTAGGTGAAGTTGCCGCCATACAGAGACTGAACAGGGAAGGGATGCCTGGAAAAGCAAATCCTTAGGGGAAGGAGGAGACAGATCAAGATTTGAAAGTGGGGAGGCAGGATGGACAATCCCTTCTCTAAAACAAAATGAAATAAAAACTGGTAAAAAACCTAGGTATGGCTGGAGATCAAAAAACAGAAGAGGGCAGGAGGAGGGGACTTAGAAGGAGTGGACAGGCAGGCCAGTCTTCCTCTTCCTCACAACCCTGCACACTGGAACTGGAACACTCAGGAACTTGAATGTTGAGGAGGTAGAAAACATTCTTTTCCTTCTACATTTCTTAACATTATCATGGGACTTAGTAGCCTCCTGAGATAATTTACACTTAATTCACAGAAGAATATTAGGGTGCTTCTCGTAACTTCCTACATTTAACTCCGAACTGAGCTGGTACCTTGTCCTGATTATATGGACCTAATAGGCAACTGGCACCGATTCCAAAACTAAACTAAACACTGGGACATCTGGTACGTCAGCACAACACACACACACACACACACACACTTAAACAAAAAATGGACACAGAGATCCAGAAACATACATATTTATAATTTTGAATCTGGAACAAGAAATTTCATTCCTCAAATTAAATGCATTATTTTACTGAGGAGACAACCCAATCCCATAGACGGGGCCTTGATAGAATACCAACTTAAGATTTCCAAACCAGTCTTAGAGCAGTTGTAAAAACGAATGCAAACCTTTGTGAGGCTGTCTCACTGCTTCCTAGGTCAACTATGTCCATTTTAGTTGTACTTAAACTTGTATTCAGTTCATTAAATGAAACCACAGTTTAGCCTTATTCATAGCCTTTATTTTTCCTCTGAGACTAGACTCATTTAAATTAATTTTCTATCTAACCTATCTTACAACTATGCTTGCTTGGCCTCACCGATGACACTCTCTTCCTTTCTATGTATACTGAAGCCCTCTTGAACAACACATTGCCAAATTTCAGGGTCTGCTGCCTTCCTGGAAATGGATGGCAGTAACTCAACTGCCAACACCACCTCCTGGAACACGTAATGAGATATGGTCTCAGTAAACTCTTGGGTTCTGTGTAAGAATTGGACATCTGGTGAACTCTCTCTGAGCCAGTGTTCAATGGAAATAGTGGACGAGGCCTCAGAGTAAACACTGAACTTCTGTTGCCCCGTCTGCTCTCGTGAGCCTGGGGGAACTACAAACTCCAGATGCTTGATGGAAAGTAAGCTGCTCTTCAGTAAGTGTCTCTTGGGTTGCAGATTTTAGCTCACACAACTCAGATATGGAAAGGTTTTTTGTTTGCTTATTTTGTCCATAACAAAATAGACTGTCTGGCCTTCCTCCTGAGTTCACACCCAATGATCAGCAGGAGAAAATTAGATGTCCAAGCTGGTTTAAAAGCTTAGTAGGATTCAGTCTCTCCTAAGATGGCATCTAGGGGTGTGTGTGGGCGGGGGGCGGAGCGGGGTAGGTGGGGAGGTTCGGTAGTGAGCCCTGTAGTTTGCACACACATTTTTTGGCTTGGGGGTAGGGGTAGTGAGCCCGGCAGCTTTGTGCTGATCCTGGAGTGGCCACTGGTTGAAATCCATTGCTCTGATCACTGTCCACAACACCTACTGGCCTCTCATGCCATATCTACACCTGGGTAAACTGTGGCCCTTTCTTCGGCTTGGGAAGTGCTCCCAGGGAGCATAAGACAACTGCCCTCACAGCCTTTGCTTCTCCTTGGCTCCTAATGGCTTAAGCTCTTAATGATCCCTTCCTTGGCTTCTGCTGTGTGGTCACCACATCTTATCACAGAGGGCACCCATGGACACACAGGTTTGAGAGTGCCCCAGGAGAATCAGGACATCCTGAGCAAATACTTCCATGTAACCTCGGCTGCCCCACATCAGTGATGGGACCTCTGCACTACAGTCTCCTCCCAGAATCTCAGACAGAAATCAAAGCTCTCGTTACCCACAACCCCCCAGAAAACAATTCTGGACACCCATCTGATCAATCCCCTCTTCTCCTTTCCTGTTATGCTTTTTCTTAGAATTCTCCAGGGATAGAAAGAAAAAGGCTTCCTTCCTCCACCACATTTCTCTTTTGTTTGCCCCCTTTTTAAGCAAAACTCTGGTCATTGATATATTGCAGGGGTGATAAAGGAATTCAGATAATTATTTCAAACCAGGTTATGATATTGCTGCAAAATCCCATTTTTGAGTGGTAAAGCTGAATATTACCTTCATTCTCTTTGTATTCCTTGTAACAAGCCATAATGGTCTCTTCTCTTTCACTCCACTATCCCAGCTGGATGGCTGTCACAAGCCAATGAGGCAAGAGTTTGCAAACTCCAAAAGACAAAAGAGAAAGTCCGTTAATAATTTGAAAAATGACACATCTTTTAAGGACTGTTTCTGATGCTACTTAGGGGGAGGAGGTAGATATCAGGGATGTAGAGAGGCTTGGCTCACTTTTGGGAAAAGAGCTTCTAAGCATAATTAAAGGCACTTAGGGATCCTTGAGAGACCTGCCGGGTTACATGCCTGTAAGATCAATGGAAACATGTGCTCGTCTGTGGTTATGGCTAATAAATCCTATGTTGGAATTTTGCTTTGTTTTATAGGAACACTTTGGTCTTTTCACTTCCTTGGATGCCATCAATGTGACAGTGGTGACCATACTTCACTGGTCTAATTCCAGCTTCAGCAGCTGATTGGAGATCTGAGAACAAGACCAATCTGCGTTCTTTCTCACTCACTAGGTACTCCACATGCAGGAGAAGATAACTGCAAGTGTGTGAGTCTTTCCAAAGCCTTTCTAAGTTGAAATTAGTCCATTCAGTCAATAAATATTTATCGGCCGTCAACAAAATGAAAAGGCAACCTGCAGAATGGGAAAAAATACTTGCAAACCATCCATCTGATAAGGGGTTAATATTTAAAATATATAAAGAACTCATGCAACTGAATAGCAAAAGAAAAAAAACCAATTTGATTAAAATATGGGCAGAGGATCTGAAGAGACATTTTTCCAAAGAAGACATACAGATGGCCAACAGGTACATGATAAGGTGCTCAATATTGCTAATCATCAGAGAAGTGCAAATCTAACCCACGAGGTATCACCTCACCCCTGTCGGAATGGCTATTATCAAAAATACAAGAAATAACAAGTGTTAGTGGAAATGTGGAGAAAAAAGAATCATTGTGCACTACTGGTGGGAATGTAAATTGCTTCAACCGCTACGGAAAACAGTATGGAGGTTCTTTAAAGAATTAAAAATAGAACTACCAACGGTCCAACAATTCCACTTCTGGATATTTACCTGAAGGAAACAAACAAACAAAACTAACAGGAAAAGGTCTATGCACCTTGATGTTCACTGCAGCATTATTTGCAATAGCTGAGACATGGAAGCAACCTAAGTGTTCATCAATGGAAGAATGGATAAAGAAGATGCGGTACATATGCATAATGTGAAATATTTTTCAGCCATAAAAAAAGAAGGAAATCCTGCTATTTGTGACAACATGGATGGACTTTGAGGGCATTACGCTAAGTGAGGTAAGACAGACAAAGACAAATACTGAATGATCTCACTTATATGTGGAATTTAAAAAACAAAAACAAAAAGCCAACTCAGAGAACATATCAGTGGTTACCAGAGGCAGGCTGGGGCAGGGAGGGGTGGGGTGCAAAGCTGGTGAAGGGGGTCAAAAGGGACAAACTTCCAGTTATAAAATAAGTAAGTCCTGGGATGTAATATACAGCATGGTGACTACAGTTAATAACACTGTATTGCATATCTGGAAGTTGTTGAGAGTAGATAAAAAATTTGTAACTGCGGGGTGATGGATGTTAACTAGATTTATTGTGGTGATCATTTTACAATACATATATAAATTGAATCATTATGTTGTACACCTGAAACTAATAGAATGTTCCATGTCAATTATATCTCAATAAAGATATTTATTGAGTATTTTATTGATGGGGTATCCAAGAATATATCGTAGTAGAAAAAAGTAACCAGCATGTTCGTCACATGGTGAATATTTATTTAATTAATCCCCAAGCACACTGCCCATCACTAAACTAGCATTTATTGAGGTTTTACTGTAATTATCATAAACACTTTTGGGCTCTAAAATGTTGGGCAGACGAATGTGCCATTGTGGAGGACGAAGTTTAAGGGGCAGAGCCATGACCAATGTGAGGATGTTAGAGATGGGCATGGTTTGCTTTGAAAGAATTATGTAACATTATGTCCACCATACTTTTTTTTTTGTTCCTTGTAATTTTCTAAAATATATCCTTGTGCACTTGATCATTTGATATTAGCCACAAAGCACTGTGACTTCACTCACTTTGTAGTACGTCTGATTTAAAAAGCAGTCTATCTTACCCATCTCTGTAACTCAAAACATAATAGCAAATGCTAAGTGCTCAAACAATCTTTCTTAAATAAGTGATGAGTCCCCATTTTGTCCTTGAGGAAAGTGATACTCACTGAAGTCCTAACTCGCCCCGCGTTGCACTGCTCAGGAGAGACTGCACCAGGACCAGATCACGCTAGCTCTCAAGGAAGAAGTTTCTGATAATCTGAGTTGCTCCGTAATTAAATCCAGTAGTCTACTAGGTTCCCTTATTTGAGACAGGGTGCCCTTGGCCATTGAACATACTAGAACAGAAGTCAGAAAACACCTTTTAATGATACTTCCTGACCTTTGAGGGAAGCGTGACTAGCCACTTCTTTGTTGCTCCTGATCTTGGAGGGAAGAATGACCAGTTGCTCTCTGAGAGCCTTTCCTGCAATGAGATCCTATTTTGACCCTGAAGAGCTCTTGTTCTACACCAAGCATTACATTTGCTAGCAACCTCTCAGATTCAGATCTTTTAACAGAAAATTGATTTAAGCTAATGTAAGAGATACTCCCTTACGCAGGATAGGGCCTTAAATGCAGTTCATCTCTGTGGTTAAGTGAAGCACACTCTCTGTGCACTAAGGATAACCTGAAGGACAGTTTACTGCTGTCCCCTTCTTTCAGGAAGACCTGGAGGTGTTCCATTTACAAACTCTCATACGAGTACGCGGCTCCCCAGTGCTCTATCTTTAACTACTGAAGATTTATTAAAGCAAAGCAATGCACTGCCAGACAGATATTATTAGAAACATTTTTATTTAAAGTCAGACAATAGAAAGATGTCACAGAAGAAAACTACAGAAACTTGCAACAACAGAATGCAACTTGGAAAAGTTTTTAGTAAATGAGAAGGGGAAAAAAAAGATATTCCCGATGTTACCAAGGGATCTGTTAGTCCTCATGTAGAATAATTTATCAGTTCAGCAAAGTACACCCTTTGCTGGTATCTTTTGAACAGACAGTAGGTTAATAATTTAGTTAATCTACTAAATTGGCATCTATTAAAACCCTCCAAAGTGAAACAGTCAAGGCAGCATTTCCCCACCATTTGAGATACAATGTGGGGAACTGAAATAATTAAGAGTAGGAAGTTAAAAAAAAAACCCACTACTTCATACTGCATAGGTTTAATCTGGATTTCAGCCTACCTTACAGATGGTGCTTGTAAATCTGATAGAAAGTGGGCGACCAGGAATCTGGACACAACACCACCTCCTACCAAACACACAAACACATGACATCCTAGGACACAAGTGCCATCAATGCCCTTACCATGTGCAAGCATAGCAGCCCTAGACTAAAAACAAAATGGCCTAGAACCCTGGATTTATACTGAGCCCTTTCTGAATCCTTGGTGGAGGAGCACTGGGTTTACGGTAAGAAACATACATTTTTTAAAAACTTTGGCAAGTAAGTCTAGAAATGACTATTTCTTGATTGTCACTTTTAAAGGAAATTTCATTCTCCTTCAGGAAAAGATATTCTCCTATCTTATGTGACTTCTCTCTCAAACATTTGGAGGGCAAATTCCTATAAAATAGAGGTGGACTAAAACCTCTTACCTGCAATACTAGTTAATTATTTTTCACCTTCTCTATTTAAAAAGCATATAAAATGTAGAGTCTATCACGGACAACAAACCCCAAGATCTTGCTTGTAATGGAAGTTTGGGAACAACATGACTAATTTTCAAAAATTGGGTCTGTGGGTATTTAATTCCTTTACAATAACCTATATATCACATCAGTGACAAAATAATATTATCTAACACAAATTTCGCCATTCCTCTCAACCTTAATGCCCTCACAGAGGCATTAAAATCAGTAGAGCAGTGAGCCAAGGAGCGTGGAGCCGGATAATTCACAGGGTTGATTTTTTTCTAAAATGCCATAACAAGCTATATATTAACTTTTTTTCTCATAAATTCTAAGTTTAAAAAACAAGAGATCCAATGATAAACCAAGCTACAAGATATTGTTCCAAGAACTCATAGTTGTTGGAGAAAACGGATTTCCTTTATGCTCACAACCGTAGCACATGACTGTTCTGTTCTAAAGGGTAATGAAGGGTGTTTAAGGACAAGACACAAGACCCAGATTCAGAGTCCAATTCATGACTTGAAAGGGTAAGTTAATGGTCTTAGGATAAAATACGATTGGAAATTCACTAGGTTAGGCATATCTTCATAATTTTGGTTGAATTTTGAGGAGAATAGGAAGGGGGAAATTAGAGAAATATATTTTAACATAAAAACATAAGACTCTAGCATGGAGTTCTTTCAGATTACAGAAAGAACCCTTCATAGATCTATGGGGATAAATTACTGATATATTCAAACTTCCACAACGAAGTAGTAAAATTATCTTGTAAGTCTGGAGGACTCATAGAATTACGAACTATTGTAGAAACATATAACTCCTAAGTAAAGCTGCCATAACCCTACTTTCACATTGTTTGGGTGGGAGGTGGGGAGGGGAGACAAAAAAAGAGAAGGTTGGTGCCCTGTGTCTACTGAAGGAGGTATAATTTATGATTGTACTCTTTCTAATACGATCATGGAATGGCTCTGCCGCATCTACTCTAACAGATGACAGCACCTGTAAAATCTAAACTTGGATGGACGTTGGGAACAAAGCACCCACGGTGTGCGTAGAACTAGGCTTGCTGCAATGGGAAAACAGAGAAGCAAGGAGACACATATGGGTTCTGCCTCCAAAAGCATAAAATACAGTTTAAAATGTGCTTTTTATTTCTTATTTTAAAATGAGAAATTCTAAACGTTATGTTGACAGTAACTTAATGTCCTTTCTTAGGTATGTGTCCTTTCCAAGAAAGGCAGGTTAATTTGGATTTTGTTACAACTGGCAGACACTGCTAATAAATAACATACTCGAAAACATAACGCCAGCAGTAACAGCGATTGGTAGCTACTGGCGCCGGTTCTGCAAATCACATAAGCTACTTCGGGAAGAGACATTCCATAAACACCAAGTCCTGACACATAAGTGAGAAAAACAGCTTTAAACACTCAGACCCTGTTTGGTTACATTTTGTCAAAGCTTAAATTTCCTAAACTCAGCCTTATTTAAACTAATTAAGTTTACTAATGACCAGTAAATTTTGAACATAACATTATCAAGTGCTACCAAACCATTTCTGAAAAGATAATTACGACTCTTCATTCTAGAGATTCACAGAAAGCCCAATATTGAAGGTTGCAGGCACTCTATCAGTGGTCTGCTTGACTGCAGACCACCTCGCCGAGGTACAGCCTTGAGCACAGACAACCCCTCTGAGGTGTAGCCCTCAGCCCAGAAGGGTGAGCTCAGGGAGAACATCTCCACCGTAAGACTCTGTCCTGTGCAAATGGAAATACACCGACAAGCCCTCACATCTAGATCCCTAGGAACTTCCGAACGTCAAGATGCCATTAACCAAAGGAAAATGTACCTTTATCAATATCAAGCAAATGGTCACTAAGAAAGACCTCAATGTCACATGCTTGCAGAAATATATATTAAGAGGTGGGAGTAAATATCCCTAGTGTTTCTAAAAGCCAACAGTCCTTATATTGACTGAGTTGTCCACTTCGCCCACGACACATGTGCTATGATTCAAGCAAATACGTCATACGACACTGACTATCAGAGGATTTTCACCCTCCATCAATATCCAACTTGCATAAAATGGGCAGAGCGGTCAGATCTTGAATAGACACTACAAGTCCACAGAGCTCTAAAATAGGAAAGTCCTGTGTTTTACTGATACACAAAATGTTTAAGGAAATTGCCAACTTGATGGGTTAATATTCTCTGAAACAACTTCTCAGGCAATTC
This sequence comes from Phocoena phocoena, assembly GCF_963924675.1. Classification (NCBI taxonomy): domain Eukaryota; kingdom Metazoa; phylum Chordata; class Mammalia; order Artiodactyla; family Phocoenidae; genus Phocoena; species Phocoena phocoena. The sequence goes on along the minus strand of NC_089232.1, from coordinate 11,611,002 downwards.
TACTGTGTCTCAAATGTGTATCATCTGAAACTTCATAGAACTGGTGCACCACACAAACCATATCATGTTATTTCGGAATCTGTACAACTTAATGCAAACCCAGTGGGAACGTAATGATTATGTTTGTGAAAGTCATAAAGCAACTTTATATTTACAAATACTTAAAAATGATAATGACTTCGCTCCTTACATCAAATCTGTAAACAGTCAAAATTATACCCATTTCACAGAAAACGAACTAGACATTAAGATAAAACACCTACAAATCAATTCAGAACAAGAATATGAATTCATTGTCATAAACCTCTAGCCCTCATAAGTTCTCCTTTCCTCCCTCTCTCTCTCCTAATTAATTCAGCAAGTAGCTTATACGAACACTCATACAGGATTTTTTTTTACTAATCAACTATTCTTCTACTCTTAAAGTAAGTACGACTAGCAAGGAAAATTACTAAACTCCTACGGCAAGTTAAAAGACAAACAAACCTAAGCAAACATCATTTCATAATTAGGCTACTTTGGTTGCAGCCTAATTCTGGGGTTTAGTGCATACGGCTGGGTAACACAGAGGGTCTGTACGGCAACAGACCTAACTGCTGAGGCAGAGCTTGAAATCACTCCAACATTTGGTTCATTTTCAAGATTCAGAATGAGGTCCTAACTAGGGAAGCTCCAGAGATAGGAGCTGGGAGCAAACTAAACAAGACATGGGAAAGTAGCTGCTCAATCTAAATTATGATCATCTGGATATCCCAATTCAACACCCTGATATATCCCACTCTATTCAACATCAAAGGGAACAGGTATAAAACTCTCACAAACCAGTATGAATAGTTAAGTTACATCTCAACCAATGAGTCTAGCAGACTCTTTAAAGACACAGTTATTTCTGTTATCTGTAAATGTTTGGCTTCCAAGAATAGGGACATAATGTACTTTTCAGTGTAACAGTGTAAATCAAATTAGATGGATTCTAAAAACACCAATTCACCTTACAAGGAGCTTATTAATTAGAGAGAACGGCTACTTATTAAATTTTGGTAAGAAAATGGGAAAAGAAAAAGAAAGAAAAAGAAAAAAAAAGAAAAAGGATATTAAGATAATCCAGGTTGATAGGATATAATAGAATATTCCCTAAAGTTATCTCAATTAAAAAGCATTACAAATAAAAAATCATTATTTTAAACATAAATAAAACATTTTCACAAAAAATATATTGTTAAATTTGAAGGTAAGTTCAAACTTTCTTGTAAAATAGCCTCTAGGCCACTAGCCGATGTAACGGGCTCAAGAATACTAAGTAAATGAACTTACTTAGTAAGTAAGTATTAATGGTTTTTAAACCTTACTTTTAAATTAATCTTTTAATATCTCTTTTAGTAAAAAGGATCTTCTGTTAAGAATCTGGAAAAAAATTTGGATTCCATTTTGATCTTTAACATCCAAATTATCTTTATTTGTGTGATATTTTAAATGTAAACAGCATCCCTTACAATAATTATAAAATCATGAATTAAAGATTTGCTAAAATTTTCAATTTAATTACTAAAATTCAGCAATTTTACTGATTTTATCCTGATAAAGGAATATTATTCTTAGGAATATAAATGTGTCTATATTTTTTTTTCTGTCAGTTTTATCCATTTTATTGACTTTTCAATTAACAATAAAGTTCGTTTGGATAGTAAGTCAGAAAATTCTTTCTATCATGGCTTTAAACTGCATTTTTTAACCCCAAAACATTATCCAGAACCACTTTAGGCTACAATGTAACCAAAGTATAAATAGTAGGAACTCACATTCCCTTGAACAACTGTCCTTCCACTTAGAACACAATGAACTTCTTAGGTAGGCAGGCAGGATTCTTGTTCACTTAACTGCAACCCCATTTAAGCACGGAATCAGGGCAAAAAAAGTAAAAAGTGAAGAAGGGAATAGAAAGGATATACATTAGTATTAAACCATATGCTATCTGAGTGTTAGGTTCCCACATAAATATTTTAAAAATCACTTCTCAAGGACTGATTTCCTCTACTTCCATGATCTTTTATAATGAAATACTCCTTTTCAAGTTACCTTTTAGAGTTGTTACTAGCAAATACTGTCACATACCTCTAGTTCAAGATATTAATATATACACTTAGCCTGAAAACTAAGTGTACTACTTAGTTTTAGTTATAAATAATATATGTATAAAACAGGTAGGGTTGCCATTATTTATATACTGCAATAAATATACAAGAATGAGTACAAATTATTTTTCATAAAAATACAACCTCTAATCAATTCAGGAGGTTTCCGAACTATGACGACATTGAATACATTAAAACACCAGGCAGTCTCCTCTGTTACAGAATGCCAGTCAGGTGAGATCTGAAAGAGGTTCTTTATTGGTAGCCATATACAGTTGACTATACCATCTCTGTGTTTTCTCGCTATTTAAGAAAAAATATAGAACCTGGACATTTAAAACATTATCAATGAAATAATCACCACAGACTCACTGGATCTTTTAAAAGTTTGTTAAAAATTGCCAAAGTCATGATGAATACAATTATTGCAGCTACATCATTTGAAAAAGTAATATAAATTATGCTGCTAAAGACAAAAAACATCGAAACGCATAAACATCATAATGTAACACAGCAGTAACTCATAACTATTAATATGAAAAATTAAAAAGTTATGTTAGAGAACTCGGGAATTTTTCATTTTAGCAAAACATTCTATTTATATATCTCCAACTTCTATGATACAGTATACCATAAAATACTTTTAAAAGGTACAACATTCAAATGCTTCATTTACACAAATAATATTGCCAGTACTAATAAAAGTGGTGCCCTTAAACATGAACTGCTCTGCTAATTATGATTTTAAAAATGTTTTACGTCATTTTACATTTTAGCTAGCAGTCAGCGTTACATATTAATCGGTTCTGTGTTGACAAAGAGGATCCTAGTCAAAATACTGTTTCTGAAAAGTAATGTACATTATATTGCTTGAAACTAATAACCATATAAAAGTGGTAATCGTTTATCTAAACACTGATTATGAAAGACAACTGGCATATATTCAGGCAGAGTGTTGAATTCATGATGGTTTATTTACAATAAAAGTACTTTTACTGAAGCTAACGTGATATATAGGTTTCTATGTCAATTACTACAGTCTCTTAAAATTATAAAAATATTATATAAAATACCACAGGCTTTAGAGGATATAACTTCATGTGGTTCTGATACTAGCAGCTGAAAAGTGTTTATAATTTAAAAATAAATAAACTATAGAGGTAAACCAGTTACAAAACAGCAGGGGACTGCAATAGTCACAAGAGTGACAAGAACTGCTTAATTACACAATAGCTAACAAAACGGTGAAGCAGTTGGATCAAAAGTTTTAAAAACCTCTTTCAGAGATTTGTCATCTGTTGCTCTACGAGGGTCATCATCTGGGGTGGGGCTCACCTGACCCGGCTGCTTTGACTGTCTTGGATCGCTGTACTGGGGTCTAATTAAGCCTGTTAATGCCTGAATCGGAAGACTGTGCACTGCTGGGACCTGAACGGTACCGGAACTCCCAAGAATATCTGCCTCTGGGTCAGCTGGCCCATCAACAGGGACGTCCACGTTTGGAGCGATTTTCTGTGGTAGGACTGCTTCTCCAGTAGGAGGCTCGTTTTTATCACTACTTTTTAAACCACCACTTTTTTTCTGGCTCTCTGCATTTTCTGTTGCTGGCTCTGATGTAGATGGTGAACTATGCTCCCTAGGGTCATACAAACTAATAGCACTAAGGACTGAACCTGGAGTTCCCAGGGGAAGGCCAGCTGAAGATGAGAGTTTAGGGGCATATGGAGGCAAAGCCCCAGGACCAGAATTGCTAGATACTGCCCCTAAGGGCTGTGATGAACCAGAGTTTGATCTGGCTACATGAGGGGCACCCTTTGATGTATGTGAATCCTTCATACCTGCTTGATGAGACTCTGTACTATGCAGTCTGTGAAGTCTAGGATCAAAATTTTTTTGCAGCCTAGGGTCTCCTAATTTACTTCCTGAACTATGTACATCTCCAAATTGTTCTAGGTAGCCTTCTCTGTTTGCTGTGTTAATTTTGGCCTTGGCTGCTAGTTTTGCATCAGTGGGCACTGTGCTTTGACGAAGATCACTTTTTGTATTCCACAACCTACTGAGCCTCTGATCAGCTATAAGAGGGGGCAGAGGTAAATTGATTGAAGATACTGGGTCAGGTTTAGGTAAAGGGACTGGAAGTAAGTCTTCTGGAGCCCACACGATGTGTTTTGCAAAGTTGGGTTTGGTTAGGGTAATATCCATTTTAATGTGACTAAACTGTCTCAGTTGTGACCTTGGATCCTGCAGCATTATACCAGGGGAAGAATCCAAAGGTATTAAGAAAGCTTTTTCTCTCAGTTCTCTTTCAGTATCTTCATCGTCATCGTCTCCTCTTTTGTGTTTGACATTAGGGCCAGCATTTCCATGATGTAAATCAAACTTTGCTCCACCAACAGAAGAACCTACGTGACCACTTCCATTCCCTCTTAATTTCCTGGGATCCCATGCAAGTCTAAGATCCAGTGGGGTAGACTCAGAAGATTTTCTAACGTCTTGCCTTGAGATAGTCCTAAGTCTAGGGTCAACCACTTGGCTTCCTTTATTTTTCTCTTTAGCAAGTCTTGGATCAGTAGGAGTGCTGAGTTCTGTGGAAGGTTGTTGTTGACTCCTTAAAGTTTCTGTTTGTTTCTGCAATGTTTTCAGTATTGACTTGACACTGCTTCCTTCTTCCTCTTCACTACTGGAATACCAGTTAACAGTATCATCTAAATGCAGACAAAAACTATGGTAAAGAATGAAGCATTCATATTTGGCCTTAATTAAGATGAAAAAAACACATATACTATTTCTGAATAAGTGTAGTCTAACTTCAAGAAAACGCATCATAGAAATGATAGAGTTTCAACACTGGAACAAGATAAGATGTGGTTTAACAATGAACAATTCAGTCACTCTACTTTATAAAGAAAGAAGTATGATATTAGAACATGTGTAATGTCCTTCTAGTCAGAGAACAGTCTGAACCTTTCATTCCAACTGGTCAAAGGGAGCTCAGAAATGTGTGGTAAGGCAGAGCTGGGAGAGAAGGGAAAACACTCTTGAAAAGGAATACCAAAATGTTTTGGCTGTCTTTAATTCATAGCTCTGGATTTAACTTCCTAGCTTAATCCCTTAAACTTCATAGCTCTGGATTTATCAGGATAACAAGGGAGAGCTATAAAAAAAAAATACCTGGAAAGAAAACAAAACACTAACAATGATGGTTAAGGAAGCAAAGGGAACCGAGCAAGTGTGGGCTCAGGTGGGGACTTTTCCCTCATACTATAGTTTTAGATGTTTGACCTGTGTGAATATATTAATTATTCAAACATTAAATTAAAAACAACAAAGAAAACTAACAGCCTAAAATTTATATACTTTAACTTTACGAGAACACTTTGGGCCTTACTCTTAAAGCCTATGTAACCCTAGTGTATTGGGCACAATGTTAAGACACTTAACCATCAGAGGTCTTCTCTCTAGTAGAGAAGGGAATAAAAACTGATGCTTCAGGAGGGCAGTCTCCTTCCTCTCCATTAAAACACCATATACATATATGTGTATATGTATATATATACCTATATATATACACATACACTAACATATGTACACACACATACTCATACATATCCTAGAATATCTTGGATCAATAGAACAGCATATATAGTCTCACTTTTACCTCATCTCACTGCTCACTAATGTGTTTCCACAACATCGAACGTTAGTGTTACACACTTAGTTTGAACAGAAGAGTGCTGACAAAACAAGCACTTGGGAAAGCAATTATACTCCAATAAAGATGTTAAAAAAAAAAATACATAGAACAGATCCTTCCCTCACAGCCCTCAGAAGGAATCCACCCTGCCGACACCTAGATCTCAGACTCCTGGCCCCCACAACTGTGAGACAATAAATATCTGTTGTTTAAGCCAAAACCAAAACCAAAACAACAACAACAAATAAAACAAGCACTCGTATTTAGGGTGGGGATATGGCTTAAAATAGTATATCAATATTATAGCACAATGGCAAAAAGTTTTACTCATATCTCAGTGTCTGAAAAAGCTACTTCTAGACACCGGATCTCTTTTTTTTTTTTTTCCTTTGACTTCCAGGAAGTCTAGAGCTAGACTTGTGATTCACTTTCAGCTGTTGTAGTTATTTTAAATATTTCTGTATAGGAGCTTCACTCCTCATAGAATTTGGTACTTGATCCAGATAGGTAAGACAATCCAAATCTGATCCAAATAGGTAAGATGCTATTTTATTTTCACTTTCATATCAATGTATTTTATAAGCAGTCTTAAATTCTTTTTGGAATAAGAATGAATATAGAGCAGAAAGAAAGTAGAACAGTAGAGAAAGGTCAATGGAAAGCAGATATTAGACAGAAAATGATAGTTAAGAGGTTTCTATGAGCATTTTATCAAAGGACAAATAAAATTTATAAAGGCGATAAAATTTCTACATGAACAAAAACACAAAAAAACCTAGCTGTTTCAGTTTTCTGTACTCTGAGAAAACAAGCCTCATAAAACATTACCAATTTTATAGTATTAGAGTATAAAATTTTATATCATGTAGAAAAGTTTTAATTTTCTTATTTATGAAAACATAAAGCTTTGTTACTTTAAAGAAAGATTACCATTAAAATGGCTGCGTATTAAAATTAGCACCTAAAAGAGTACACATAAATTTTACAGGAATTAACTTATTAGAAATTCCTCATTTCCCTGTCATGCTAAATAAATGAAGAGTTAATAACACCTTTTTTGAAAACATAACAGTGTTGATATAATAGCTTGTAGCTACCTAGTGTCATCTAGTTTTACACAGTCATTCATAAATTTCATGGGGCTTTGTTGTTTGGCTGCACCTCGAGGTATGCAAAACTTCCCAGACCAGGGATCACACCCATCTCCCCTGCAGTGGAAGCGCAGTCTCTTAACCACCGGACTGCCAGGGAAGCCCTAAATTTCATGTTTAAGAGTGGCCAAACACATCAATTTTGTAATTCATAAGAAGAACTGGGTGATTTAAAGTTCTCTGCCCTTAACTGAGTTAACTAATTGCTGTACACTTATCGATATCAAAAATACTAAGGGAAACTTAGTGTCCCCACGTAGTCTTTTACATTAAAAATAATATTCCTTAATAACATAGCAGAACCTGAAGTATACAGCCTCTGCCCATGAAAATCTAATAATCAAATAACTTTGAGCTTGAGTTACAGCTTAAAATTCCTGAACTGGAAGGTATCTGGTTCCTGTTCTATTTCTTTTCTTTAAAAAAGAAGAAAGAAAAAAGGCATAATAGCAAGTCTGCTTGCCCAGGCCTCACACTCCAGCTTCAGTCTCTTTATTGCTTCAAATCAAACCCTTTGCAATTAACTACTAATGCATCAATGGCACTGGAAACTACAATCAATCCCAAGAAGATAGGAGCTATGAGATAAATTGGAAATAGAATAGATAGTTCACAGGAACTCCTTTTTCAAATTTTAACTTATTCAAGACCATTTCAGGAACTGAGTGATCCGAATAGGTAAGATGCTATCATACCACCTGACACACCTTCTTCCTTGCTTGGTGCCCTCTGAGGTTGGGTGCTGCCTGGTTCTTCATCTTCTTGGTATTTCTGAGTAAGTCTAACAAAAAGAGCTCTCTGCACTGCAGGGAGGAGACCTGGTGCAGGCAGGGGGCCATGGCCTGTCACATTACTGCTGCTGTCAGACCCACTCCCGCGGGTAGGTGAGTCTTGAACGACAGGAGGCTGATGCTGGGCAAATTCACCATGCCACGTCCCATCTACATACATAACACGGAAAGAGACACTGATTTAGCATAAAACTCCACTAGACAAGTACCACTGTTGAGTTGTAAGAAATTGAGTTACAATAATATCACATTTGATTATCAGATTATTATGTGATTGTAAGCACTTTTCAAGGTTATCTAAAGGTCTACTGTTACAAATGTTTGGTTAAATTTAAATCATATTTTAATGTTTCAATTTCATCACATTTTACGTTGCTTTATTTAAAACATGCATTCTTTCCATGCTGTTAAAGAAAAATAGGACTCCAGATATTTTAAACTAGAAATGAGTTATTTCAAAAGGTAAGCTTACCACCAGAGTTATTGGGTGGCTGAAAATTATGTACAGCATGCTGTGAATAGTAATTATCATAAAACTCAGCTGGGTTTTGTAAGGACTCATAATTGGTATTGAGCTGCATTTCACCAGGACTTTGCAGGTGTGATGAACCTGGAGAACAGTGATTCTCTCTAGGTACTTTCATCATGTGTTCTGGAAAGCCAGGGCAATGGTAAGTGCCACTCATATTTGGTGGTGTCAAAGGTGTATCCGGTTGAACAAGTACTCCCGCTTGACTGTGAGGGCCTACAATCCCAGGTGGACCAGGCGGCAAAGGTGGGCTCTGCGGCATTGGTAGACCAGGAGGTCCTGCGCACGGATGATGTCCAGGGGAGCCTGGGTGCATCACAGGACTATTGTGTCCCTGAGACATATTAGGTCCGGGACCTGGACTTGACCCAGAACTATACATATGTTGAGTATGTGGGCTGCTTTCCTGAAATTGTGGTCCTGGTGGTGAGGCACTGTTATAAAATGCTGGTGGCCTGTAGACAAAAGAATAATATTTCTTAGTTCAAAGAACAGAGGCAAACAAGAATGTTACATTTCTAAATAGATATTGGTTGCATGTTTTACAGTATCAGAAGAGAAAACTATATTTTTAAGAAGCAATTTATTCCATAGTATCTATAAGTAGAAACACCAACATAGGTGTCTTGCCTTCATTTTAGCACACAAGTTTTCTAAATTGCTGCTATCATCTGTTCTAAAACTTAATAGTGATGTCTTGAAAAATATAGAAAAATACAAAGATAAATATGAGTCATCTCTAATCCTATCACCCAGAGATAAAATTTTTGATTGGTTCTCTTCTAATCCTTTTTCTAGGCGCACACAGACCTTTTTTATAACAAAATTAGAATTATGGTGCATAAACGTACTGCTTGTATTGTAATTTCTAATTGGTTATTGCTTGACATGAGAAGGTTTTAGTCTTTGAATGTTGCTCTTCTTTCTGGGCATCTTACTAATTTAATTACAGTTGGGCCTCCATATATATCGGCAGGTTCTGCATCCACAGATTCAACCAACCGCAGATCGAAAATATTCAGAAGAAAAAAACTGCAAAAAGTTCTGAAAGCAAAACTTGATTGGCTGTACTCCAGCAACTATTTACATAGTATCTACATTGTAGTTACAACTATTTATATAACATTTGCATTGTATTAGGTATTACAGATAATCCAGAGATTATTTAAAGTATACGGGAGCATGTATGAAGGTTATACACAAATACTTCACCATTTTAATATAAAGGACTTGAGCATCTGTGGATTTTGGTATCCATGGAGTTCCTGGAACCAATCCTCCTCAGACACCCAGGAACAACTGTACAACTTCTAATAGTTTTGTCACTGATTCCTTTGGGTTCACTAAGGGAAAATGCCCAAATAATGAGTCTGCCCCACCATTTCTAATCATATCTATTATATCTTTCTCTTTTTGCATTGACTAGGATCTAATCTATAATATTTAGCCAAGCAGCGGACAGACTTGTCTTCTTGACTTTAATAGAAATACTTTTTTTTTTTTTTTTTTGCGGTAAGCAGGCCTCTCACTGTTGTGGCCTCTCCTGTTGCGGAGCACAGGCTCCGGATGCGCAGGCTCAGCGGCCATGGCTCACAGGCCCAGCCGCTCCGCGGCATGTGGGATCTTCCCGGACCGGGGCACGAACCCGTGTCCCCTGCATCGGCAGGTGGACTCTCAACCACTGCGCCACCAGGGGAGCCCAACAGAAATAGTTTTAATGGCTCATATTAACTGTGATATTTGCTACAGATTTCTTATTCCTCAATTGCTGAGATCTCACTGCTTCCCCGAGTCTTCAGGATTAAAAGAATAATCAACAATGGGACTTAGAGCCCAGGTGCACAGACCCTGGTGGATGAGAAGCAGGACCGGAAAATGCAAACTTGGATGCAGCCTTATCCAGAGGTTTTCCTCTAATAGCCCAAGGAACGACTTCTCTAAAAGAATGAATATGCTGGAGACATATTACCCACTATTTGAAGATGTTATCAGTGACAGTGCTGCCTCATAACAAGGTGGTAGGAATGCCAGTTCCATCCACCTGGCAGTGCCCTTCAGGATTAGTGTGTGGAGAGGTTTCTGAAGCTGTGTTAAGGATTCTGTACAGAAAAGCACTGATGGCATGGCAGGCAGCAGAGGGTGGGGCAAAAAGGAAGTGGGAAGCAGCAGCTGGGGTGCATGCCAGACATCTGCTACCTCTACCTAAGTTTAATTATATGATTGACATGGAATACAAGTTAGTTTCTTAATAAGAATTTTTAGGGGGAAAATGCAGCCATTTTTTGAAAAATTTAACTTACTTCTTCCCAATTTTATGTGCTAAATCCACAGTAGGTTTTACAACTATTTCAAAGAGAGATGGAATTTTCTTGAAATCATCAGAGAGATCTGTCTGAAAATCATCTTCGGGATCAGAAAAGGGAAAATGCTCTGGTGGGGTTGGCAGAAGCCCAACTCCTGGAGGCGGTTTGGGAAGAGGAGTTATGCCACGCTTTCTAAGTTCTTCTAACTCTCTTTCATCTTCATTTGTAGCTTCTTCTTCAGTATTCAACACCTAAAAATAATTGGCAAGGATTACTATTTCAAAACAAGCTTTCTTCCTCACACTTAAAACTGTGAAGACTTGAGTAAACTAGTTTTGTTAATAGAAAAATACAATATTAAAGTTGAACTAGATCAGAGATAGCTAACTACTTTTTTATAAAGAATATGAGGTTCAAAGAGGTAAAGGATATTTCTTAAAGTAAATTAGCTTTTTTAGAGGTCAAATTTTGTGGTTACCAAGGTAGTGGGAGGAAGAACTGCATGAAGGTGCTAAAAAGGTACAAACTTCGAGCTATAAGATAAATAAGTACTAGGGATGTAAAGTACAACATGGTAAATGTAATTAACAGTGCTGTATATTATATATAAAAGCTGTTAAGAGAGTAAATCCCAAGAGTTTTCATCACAAGGAAAAAAATCTTTTCTACTTCTTTAATTTTGTATCTATGTGAGATGATAGATGTTCACTAAACTTACTGTGATCATCATTTCAAGATGTATGTAAGTCAAATCATTATGTTGTATACCTTGAATTTATACAGTGCTGTATGCCAATTATATCTCAGTAAAATTGGAAAATAAATAAACTGCATTTGAACAGAAGCTCAACTGAGAGAAATAAAATTTATGAGGGACTGGTTGAAAAAATTAGGTTTTTAAATTCCAGAACAATGATAAGAACAAAAGATTCTGTTTTTTTAAGGTTAAGGCAATTGTATTACTTACTATCATTAATAAGTAAAGGATACTATAACAGGTGTCACTATTGAGCATTTACTATTTACTAGGAGTGGTATGAAGTGTTTCATATACATCACATAATTTAATCTTTTAAGAACAAAAGATTCTTAATTCTTAGTCCAATATTCCTGCTTTTCTAACACATTACATTAATAGAATAAAACATAAACTAACAAGTCCTTGATCTCTCAGCAGAGTTTTATAAACTATGACTTATAAAACATGATTCAAGTCAAATGAATCCATAATCAAGATGCAAAAATATTACTCACTTTGTCCAAAAGTTTCTTTGTTTCTTTAGTCAGATCATCATGTGAAAATTTACAGTTGTCTCCTTGGTAACATTTTGCTCCACTATGATAGAACTTGCATGGAAATTCATGTAAATAAAAATATTAAGGAATAGACCACGTAAAATCAAACTCTCATATTTTTATACCCAAAAACATAACTGCTGAATCAATGACTTTATTACTATATATTGTACTAAATTTTCTATAATCACACAATTTATTTAATTTTTAATTTTAAGATTAAATATTTTAAATACATGGTAAAACATTCAAAAAATTTTAAGTCTCCTCTACTCTATTAAAACTGGAAAACGTTTTTTAAAAGCTTAACTTTTTTATTTTAAAAAAACTTGACTGTACAAACTATATTACCTGTTATTTTTTTCTGTCAGTGATAGATGTTTATATCTTCTATCATAACAGATTTAGTAATGTGGGTAATTAACACAGACTTCTTTAGAAAGAGCTTTGGGTCAAGATTTTACAAATCATCTCCCAAATTACCATAATATAAATTATGCCAAAAATTCTGTGCAAAACCTAGATGCCTTCACCACTGATCAAAAGAGTCATGTTAAAGTTTCAATAGTTTGTTGAGAGTACCATGATACTGAAATGTTAAGTATAAATGTTAAGCTTGGATAATTAGCTAATTCCATTAATATTCTTTTTTCTCAATAACCATTTTTTTAATTGAAGTATAGTTAATTTACAATGTTGTGTAAGCTTCAGGTATACAGCAAAGTGATTCAGTTACACATATATGTATCTTCTTTTTCAAGAAAACAATTTTTTAAAGTAAAAATATTTATGATGGCTATAGCAAATATTATAGTGTAATTTAATTATGTAAACTCTGTTACTTTACTCAATAAAATAAAATATAGAACAAATAAATTTTGTAGCAAGAGCTCATATCTATGAAAAAAATAAAGGGGTCTGATATGTCAAATATCCCCAAAATGAAAACTACAGGCTAAAATCTTACTTAAAATTTTAGAGACAAACTTCTAAAGAAAATATTAAATCTAGAAGTATAGTGAAAAATATACCATTTTCAGGTAGTGTATGTTCTGGAAATTTCTGGATAGTTTTAGGAAATTTATTATTGTAATCATCACATTGATAAGGTCAAGAGAGAAAAATCATGTGATCATCTTAGCAGATACAAAAGGCAACTGATAAAATTCAAGATCTTTTTTTGATATTAAAACCTGTTAGTAAAATAAGGATACACATACTTAACTTGAGTTTTAAAAAAAATCAATCTTAAAACTATAGCCAAAGCAAAAGGGCATTATCTTTGAAACATGTATTATGCTGCCACAATCACTATTATTTAACATTTTTCTGGAAGTATAGACAATACAGTTGAAATTGTCATGCCACAGATGGCATGACTATGGAGAAAAACATAAGAATAGATGGAAAGCTTTAAGAAACAGTTCAGTAAGGTATCTGGTTTCTAAAGAAGTACGTCAAATCTGAAAAAAAATTTTCCTTGATTGAATAAGACAAATTTATCATAACATTTTGATAAAGAAAAAAGCAGTATTTGCCCTAGTAAATATCAAATATAATATTACAGAGGGGAATGGTCAAAGAGCACACAATGTGTAACAGTAGTATAGAAGCAGAATTATGCACAGAGGAAAATTTAGAATATGGTTAAGGTGATCTTTTAAATCTGTGAAGAGGGGACAATAAGCTAACCATTTGGAAAAAAATAAGGTCCTTACTGAAGGACAGTATATATATATATATATATATATATATATATATATATTTTTTTTTTTTTTTTTTAAGGACCATATATAGTGAAATGCCATAGGGGTAGAGGTAGGAATACAACTGAAATGTATAGATTTCCAAAGGGAGAAGTAGGGAAGAATATATAGTGCTTATCATTAGGTGGTAAGATTTGATAAGACTTTGATTTAATAATTTCCAACAATGACAATTTATTACTTATGAACCTAAGTAAATAATCATTTAGTCACAGAATAAATATGTTGCGAACTACTCCTTCAGGAAGCACAGTCTCTTGAAATACTTATAAGCTGAGTATACTAAATATGAAGTATATTTATTTCATAGATTTTTTTCCAAAGGGAAGTTATTTCGTTTCCCTAAAGAAAAAAATTCAGTTTGCCCTTTTGAAGTGCAAAGGCTGATTAGACCTGGTTTATATAACGTGCTATTTTAAATTTAAAACCAAACTAGGCTTTCTGGGTTGTACTTATGATTTTTAAAGTCTCAGTGATGCTTGAAAACTACAGTATTTTGGTTAACATGTTTTTAATAAAGGATATTATGCATATAAATGCAGTTCTCTCCTTTGGTACAATATCCTTGTAAATAAAATTTGCAGATCTCTTTTCTCTTCTCCAACTCTGCATCATGATCAAATTTACATTGATCTCCCTGTTCACAAAAAAAGAAAAGAAGAAAGAGGAAAAAGAAGTAACCACTGAATTGAATTTTCTCCATGGTGTTTCATGGTAGAACTATGGTCATATCTCCAGTCTTTAAATAATGAGCTAATAATAATTCAAACAGTCCTTAGAATTCTTGCCCAAGGCAGTGGATGTGGCTCTTTGCAGAGAGCCAGCACAGTCAGCATGACCTCAGAGGATACTGCCTGGCTCCACCAGCACTCACCATTTCTAGCTGAGCTACTCTGGGGACTTATTTAACCTCCTGGCTTGGCCATGTTAAAAATGAGGATAATAACAGTGACTACAATTCACTGTGTCACTGTAAAGATTAAAACATTTAATATTAGTAATCTACTTTGAACAGTACTTGCCATACAGACAGCATCATGTGTTTGTTAAATAAAATCTCATTTCAACAAGTTATATTACTGCCCCAGAATATAATTAAATGAGTTCTGATATACAGTATTCAATGCAAGATACCTTTTGAAGAACCAGTTTTATTACAACTATATGAGAAATGAAAAAACTAACCACCCCCTAAAATGACTTTACATTTTAAAGATGGTTTCGGAAGTTAAAATGATTTATGATACCCCTATAAATTTACCTTAATACATCTCCCTTCCAGAAAGTATTTACAGATCTGTTTTCCTTTATGTTCCACTGTGTGCTGATTAATAAATTCCTGAGTCATAACCTTCCACTTCTTCCCTGGTTTACTATACTGCAAGAAAAAAAATTATTTAAATAACACATATGAAGTAGTAAAAAGGTATTAAAATTTATAGTCAAATGAATCTAGAAAGCAGCATACATTGATTATTAAAAGTAGTGAAGACTGGACATTCTGATGCTATTCATTTACTTGGAGAGAGATATGCTTCTAGAAGAGTGCTTATTGCTATACTAGTAGTTGCAAAGAACCCTATTTCTAATTTAATGAGGACATACAACTACGTTTTTCAAAATAAAATTATGAAAATCTTGAAAATTAACAATAATACTTTGGCAAAGGTACAATAGAATATTTACTCTCATGTACTGTTGATGGAAGACGTAAAATATCCATACTGTTTGACACAAAATTTGTACTTTTCAGGATTATTCTGAAGGAATTATCAGGAAGGCACACAAAGAGTTATTCACAAAAATAACTACTGCAGAATCACTTACAAGTAAAACCAACAAACAAAACAAAATCTAGAAATACTGTACCCATCCAAAACTAGGAGACAAGTCAAACACATTATGATACATTTAGGTGGTAGAATATCATACTGTCATTAAAAAATCATGGGATGGAAAGACAATTTGGGGATATAAGAAAATGTTCACAATACCTTACCAAGTGAAAATGTGACCCCAGTTTATAATAATAAAGACAAAGAAAAAGACTAAAAGAATATACCCCTACCTTTAACAGTGTATGTCTCTAGATATACCGCTAAAAAATTATAGATTGCTTGCATGTGTGGTTATTTTGTACTTTCTATAGGAAAAAAATGGAGGATGTATTATCTCTAACTTTTAAATTAAGAAAATTAAGAAAAATTAGTATGTGGTAGAAAATCTCACAGCCCTACCTGTTTTTCTTAGTTCTTCTCCTCAGTCTCCTATTCAACTTTTGCTACAAGTATAAGAGGGTGGAGTAGCAAGAGAGTATGACGCTTAGCCAAGCTAAGGACTTCCACTCATGAGTGCTATAAAATATCACTGTTTTTCAGGCTCTTAGCATGCACAGTGCCTTGAACATCGAGGAGCTTAATAACTATTGATATTTGCTCTTCTGATTTGATACCAGTTTTCCCTTTTCCCTCAATTTGTTAGAAGATGGAGAACAAAGCACAATCTACTGAAAACAGGAAACTGCCTCACAGCAAACACTTAAGGAAATAGATGGCTAAACTTAAATCTGATCCTCAGCACTCCCAACTGATGAAATATATATTTTACTAGAAGAATTCTGAAAAAAAGTATAAGAATACCAGGAAAATAGATAATCTTTGAGGTTCTTTTAAAAATATATATACCCAAATTGCCCAAGGAAAACGCAAAGAAACTGCTTATACTCTACTCTGATAGGATCACTTAAAATGTCTTAAATCTATGTAAACTTTACTTACAAACATTTTCTATTTCTAGGCTCACTTAGAACAGGTAGATATAAATGACCAGTTCACATATGCCTTCTGTACAAGGAATTGTGGCTGTAATAAAATAGGCAGCCAAAGAGAGTGCATTGTGCAAAGTCAATGAGCCAACTTGAGGAATATAACTCTGAAATTAAAAATATTAGGTAATCACCCTCCCCCCGAAAAAAACGCTGAAAAATGTACCAAGTTGTACCTATGTTTCATTAATAACTCACTCTTTCTGTCTATGTTACTTTCTAAAGATACACCTCGTTGTCTTAACGGAGGATCACGGGGGGCTGTTTTTTTCCAGTTTAGTTCTGTTTAAACAAGTAGCAAGTATTGCAGTACCCATAACTACGGGAAAACTGACTATAATCAAGGTATTCTAGAAAATCTAAAGCAACTTGAACAAAATTTCAGGATAAAATAAAGTGCCTGGAAGATCTTTTAAGCTTGAGCCTACAGAAGAACCACAAATGTCCTCTACCCTTTTTTAAAATTTTTAATTTAATTTTTATTTTATATAGGAGTATAACTGATTCACAATGTTGCGTTGTCCTCTATCCTTAAGATCTTTTATGAACTATAAGAGCTGGAAGAATGACAGAAGCAATCTAGTTCATCACCCTTACTGGACAAATATGAAAACTGAAGATTAGTGAAGTTAGTGACTTGCCAAAGGTTACGTTTCATGTTAGGAGAATCAAGATAGAACTCTTTGCACTATATCACACTGTTTCAAAGAAAACACAATTCAAGAAAGAGGGAGAAGGAATTCCCTGGTGGTCCAGGGTTAGGACTCTGCGCTTCTACCGCAGGGGGGCATGGGTTTGATCCCTGGTCAGGGAACCAGGATCCCACAAGCTGTGCGGTGTGGCCAGAAAAAAAAAAAAGAAAGAAAGAGAAGGAAAAGACAGAGAAAGGGAGGGAAAAACCAAACTACCCACTTGGTGATTTTAAAATTTATTTACTCTAGAGGATGTATTATATTGGTATAGGGAACAAGAGCATAAAAGATTTTTTAAATATACTAAAAGGAGGAGGAAATTAAAAGATCTACTGGGAAAAGAATATGTATTTATAAAAAAAATTTAATAGCTACTATAAAGACTAAAAAGTTTTAGGAGTTTTATGGCCAAAAGACTGAATAAGGCTTTAAAATCCATCAAAAGTTTGCATGTTCTGTGACTCTACTTGAGTTTTCAAGAAAATTAGTGTGGACATGCAGGTATTCCTAAATTTATCTGGCCTTTGGAGGATCTTATACTCCTTGAAAAGGCAAGGGTAAAAATGGATCTATGTTGGCCACTCCAAGTATGTTCACTCTACCCTGGATGGGCCTCCGCCAAAGCACTCCTGAACATGAGCTGCTTCCTTGGACTCTGACACGCTCCTGCTTGTTTCTGGAACCGTAAGAAGAAATCTCTCATGAGAGCCAATAGACTGACATAGTGTTAATAACATATTTTAATCTTGATAAAGAAAGAAACCATATTCTAAATCTGATAAATGTAAAAGAAAGAATTTATTCTGATTTTCTACTACATGATAAAGAAATCTTTTAGTTGCAGCCCAGATCTGCAAACATCTAAAATGTTAGTGCTTGAAGAGGCCATTAGAATTAATACTGTACTCTAATTTTACAGTTTGAGCAAACTGAAGCTCAGAGATAGGCAGTAACATGATCAACGCCACGCTTTCTTGGAAGCTAATATTTTTTCACATATAGGGTATAAGTACTGAATATAGAAGAAGACTTACTTAGAAAACATTCACATTAATTTCATCTAGTGAAAGCAGCACATCCTAGACATCTACACGTGTCTAGAAAGATGGACAGGCAGGTTATAGTCACCCAGAAATTCTAAGTTTGTTTCCATGGAGCGGTGAGTTAAGAGTAAATGTTAGTAGGTGTGTAGGAAAAAGAGTTCATGGTCAAGTAAATTTTGAAAATGATGGGTTGAACAAAGTAGAACAGGCTTCTTTATGCCTAACCTGCTCAGAGTGTTTAATACATTAATGTTGACTGAGAATCCCCAAGAGTAGCGTAGCATGTGCTGGGTTTCACAAATTCATTTGGGCCCAAACTTCTTTTTTCTGTTAACAACTCCCTAAGTAGTACATTAATGAGTACATATTAAGAAATCTTTGCCCATTATCTTTAAACCCAGAAATGAGAAAACTGAGCATTTTCCAATTACAATATGTTACTATCCCTTTTCTTTTTAATTTTTAAAAAAATTTTGCCCGCATTGGGTCTTTGCTGCTGTGCACAGGCTTTCTCTAGTTGTGGTGAGCGGGGGCTACTCTTCGTTGTGGTGCGCGGGCTTCTCATCGCAGTGGCTTCTCTTGTTGCGGAGCACAGGCTCTAGGCGCATGGGCTTCAGTAATTGTGGCACGTGGGCTCAGTAGTTGTGGCATACAGGCTTAGTTGCTCCGCGGCATGTGGGATCTTCCCAGACCAGGGCTCGAACCCGTGCCCCTGCATTGGCAGGCAGATTCTTAGCTACTGCACCACCAGGGAAGCCCCTACTATCCCCCTTTTCTATCAATCAAGGTTGCCCCTACTGATAACCCACCCCTGCTCTGTACAATTCAATCAAATCTTACTGGAACAGTGGCAGAATACAGGAATTGGACCACTCTAATCCAGAAAGTCGCTACAAGGTTGAAATGTACTGTTCAGAGTTCAGTTCAGTTCAACATATATTTATTCAATATCTACTATACACATAATTCATAAATTCATCTTTCCAACCATCTATACCTCCTTTTTTCTCTTGTAATGATTTCAACTGTAAAAAGTAAGTGAATTTACCACTATCTCCCTTCTTCGTCCTGCTACGTATTGAGCTATTAGCATTTTATTGCCATTTGCATCTAGGGACCATGACTCCTAGGAAAGGAAAGTACAACAGAGAACTAATAGAACAAACAATTTTGCTTTCAGACGTATCAATTTTATTTTGAGGTGCTTTCCAACTTACCGATTTTACTTCGAGGGCACCAAAACGTGCATCTGTGTACTACTATCAAAACTAATTAAAACAATACTTCTTTTCTGGAGTTCATCTATACTCATTCCATCTGAACTGGAAATTTTTCATTTACTAGGAAAGTAGCATTAAAATCACAATGCTGGGCTTCCCTGGTGGCGCAGTGGTTAAGAATCTACCTGCCAGGGGACACGGGTTCGGGCCCTGGTCTGGGAGGATCCCACATGCCGCGGAGCGACTGGGCCTGTGTGCCACAACTACTGAGCCTGCGCGTCTGGAGCCTGTGCTCCGCAACAAGAGAGGCCGTGATAGTGGGAGGCCCGTGCACTGCGATGAAGAGTGGCCCCCGCTTGCCACAACTAGAGAAAGCCCTCGCACAGAAACGAAGACCCAACACAGCAAAAATTAATTAATTAATTAATAAACTCCTACCCCCAACATCTTCTTTAAAAAAAAAAAAAAAAAAAAGAATCTACCTGCCAGTGCAGGGGACATGGGTTCAAGCCCTGGTCTGGGAAGATCCCACATGCCGCAGAGCAACTAAGCCTGTGCGCCACAACTACTGAGCCCACATGCCACAACTACTGAGCCCGCGCACCTAGAGCCCGTGCTCCTAACAAGAGAAGCCACCTCAGTGAGAAGCCCACTCACCGCAACTAGAGAAAGCCCACGCGTGGCAACGAAGACCCAGTGCAGCCAAAAGTAAATAAATTAAATAAATAAATTTTTAAAAAAATCACAATGCTTTCTTTTGCAGCCAAATAAGTTACAAAATGGAAAAGCTCCTCTCCTCATTATATATAAATTCTCAGTACCTCTTGAAAGTCATCCGTTCCTGAAAACACATTAGGCCCTTTATTGGCCCTTCCTCCACGGTCTTTGCGTTTGATTTTCTTCGGCAAGCCGCGTCCACGAGCAACATTAAAACTTTTAACCCTCTGTTCAATACCTAAAAAAGTTAAAATGTTACTTCAGATAGTTAAAAAACAGCACACTAGACAATCTACTAGTTTACAGGGAATAGCATATTTTAAATAGTCTATAATGTACAGTGTATTCTTTTTTTCCCTTTAGATTCAGTGAAAACAATTAATTCAGTCTTTACATTTTACTTCGTGGGTACTGCTCCTTATTGTTTTGTTTCTTAAGGGATGTTAACAACATAAGGAAGGCAAGAAACAAGGATATATACATGGCTGGAGAGGTCAAATCTAGTTTTATTCTTCTCAATTTTCCTTAGAATAAGCAATTAACAATGTTTTCTGTTTTTAAGAGAATTAAATATTACATTCATCTCTTAGGAAGATTTTGTAGGTATTCGTGATTAATTTGTGGCAAATTGAGTTTCTACTGATAATGTTGAACAGACATCACATATATCTCCAAGCAAAATTTATACGTGTCTTTTACTTTTGAAAAACTTGATATTTAAAAGTCTCTAAAGAGATACTCAAATGACTAAAATTATATATTAGGGTAGTAAGTTACAATACAAAGTGATTTCTCATTATACCAAAGTCATATTGAACTAATAAGTTTTCTAATGATATTAAACCTACAAAATAGCCAATAGATATATAGAAAAATGTTTCACTTCATTAAAGAAATCAAAGAAATTAACAATTTAAAGATCACATAACTATTTTCACCTCATAGAATAATGTTGGTAAGGATTTGGAGAAACTGGCATTTGCACACACTGGCAGGGGTGTTATAAATGGCTACATCACCTTTTTGGATATCAACTTTGTATATGGATCAAAAATCTTCAAATGTAGCTATGTCTTTTGACTCAATTCTATATTTCAGCATTTACTCTCAAAAAAAAAATGTTTGCCAAGATATGTATAAATATGCAGGGTTAATCACAGAATTTTTAAAAATGGGTGCAACTTAAATCCCAAATAATTACTAACAAACAAACCTAACAGCTTAGTAGACAAATTATGGCATATCTATTTAATTGAATAGAATGTAGACATTAAAATCTACTCATTAACATAAGAATGACTGAGGTACAATTCACAGTTAAGGAAGAAAAACAACTTATAACAGTGTATAGTTTTTTGTTAAAAAATAATTGTCAAAAAATTCTAGACAAATGTATACCGGGGAATTCCCTGGCAGCCCAGTGGTTAGGACTCTGTGATTCTACTGCAGGGGGCCTGGGTTTGATCCCTGGTTGGGGAACTAAGATCCCACAAGCTGTGGCGCAGCCGGAAAAAAAAAAAAAAAAAAAAAGTATACCAAAAATATTAATAGTAATTGTCTCCGGGAGTAGGGATTCAAACCGCTTTTGTTTCATCTTTGATCTTTGCTGGGTTATCTTTTCTACATATAGAAAAAGTTTTCTACATTTGACCATATATTATTTTCATAATTCTGGGGGAAAAAATGAAAGTCAAAATAAAATGCAATACTCAATTCTTTAACAGAACAAACAGAAAGAGTTTGAAAGGAAGAACCCCAGGTGGGAAGGGATGAACAAGGTCTCTACATTCCCCTTATTCCCCAAGTGGAATGATCCCTGACACCACTACGTCTGGACTCCAGGAACAAACTTACTAATTACAATAGCATATGCATAGACAAATTCCTGTCTCTTTAGTTCAACAAAGCCTAGACCCACATTTTTCAAAGGAGTTTTGCTTGGAAATCAAGAAAAAATAAAGCCATAAAAATAACCAAATTTACTCGTAACTGATTCCTTTTTTCAATGATAATTAAATGATAGTTACGTAGGGCTTGGTGCTCACTACTTCACCTCAGCCTCATCTCGCTCCAGTTTTCTTGAAGCAGACATATTGACTGGACAGTTCTTAAGGCTGATTTGACCCTGATGTGACTCATAATTTCTATGGCAATCTTGTACTGGTCTCTCCAGGGACGATGTACCTCAATATAGCAGATGAATAGGTTATCACTCCAGAAATTTCTTTAGATTATGTTCTTATTTCTGATCCTGAAGAATGTCTATAGTCCTGAGTACATTTACATAGCAAAGATGATCACTACATTTTAAAGCCTAATAAAAGAATAGCTTCCCAGGATTCTGTCCTTACAGGTCTAAAACAGAAAGTAACCCAGAGTAACAGAGACAGCTGAAAAAGGTAGGTTCTTTCTTTCAGTATACTGATACCATATAGAAGGGAGGGGAAAAACTTAACAGGAAAGTTGTTTTACATTTTTATACACTTTAAAAATATTAAGAAATCTTTTAGATTCAAATTTTAAAATATCATGCAGATTGAAATATTTGTAGATTTTTGTCCTCAAGGTCTACAAATAAAAAAAAAAACGAATTCAGGAAGCACAGGAATAAGCTGATCATGAGAAAGGGCAAAGAAATTTAAGATTTTACTTCATATTTACCTGTTTTAATAAGGTTCTCATATTAAAAAACAGACAATTTCCAACTTACCTTGCTGAAGCCCTTTCAATCTTTGTTTTTTCCCTGGTTCTTTAGGAAAGGATGATCCTAAAGCAGTATTTGAGGTTTCTTTAGCTTGCCTGTATTGTTTCAGCCGACTGGCAAAATCTTCCTCTGTTTCCTGACTGTAGGTACCAAAGTTGTCATCACTGTAGGTACTGTGCTCATCATATTCTTTACTTTTAAATTTTCTGTTATGTTGACTCTTCTTTGATGCCATGTAGCTTCCTGATATATGTCCATGCTAAGTGAAAACGCACAACCATTATCAAGAGTTTTCAGTTATATACAGGGATTGATAGTAACACGGGACATCTTTTTCCCCCCAGAAAGTTGGGAGAAAGAAGGGGAAAAGACAGTTATTAGTTCTGCCTCTTGGTTAGAACTTACCTATGGCACTATTTAAAACTAAGTTCAATAAGCTAAATGCTACTCTGATGTTATTAAACATTGTAATGTGCATAGAACTTTGCTGGAGAGTGTGTCTTGTTCACTTTTTGTTTTCCATGTCCATGTCTTACGTTTCTCATGCTCCATGCCTCGATATTTATACACGTAAGAGTACTTTAAAATCCATACTGTCATACAGAAATTCCGTCTCCAAAAAACTGAAGAGGTCTTTTTGAAAACAGAAAAATAAAATAGTGAAATAGCTTGGAGCAAGGGTAGAAAATATATAGAGTCTCCTAAGATTCAAAAATTCCCACATGACACGTTTAAGCATATTATATTTAATTAAAAAACTATATGTAAAGTCAAATTTGTAAAAAGAAAATATTTACATTTGAGGTCTAATAGAAAAAACAGAGATTTCCCTAATAGTAAAAAACATCTAATGAATAAATTGGAAACTATTTGTTGCACTTATACATTATTAATTTTATTGCTTTTTACTAAAGCATGTAAAAACAAAAAATACATTGTAGTCCTAGAAGTTCATTTAATGATAGTGTTCAAGTATATCTCTATTTACTGACATATTTTTATTACTTCTATCATATCTATTGTCAATTTTTTTATAAGAAAGCAAGAAAAAAATTGCACACAGGGCTTCCCTGGTGGCGCAGTGGTTGAGAGTCCGCCTGCCGATGCAGGGGACGCGGGTTCGTGCCCCGGTCCGGGAGGATCCCACATGCCGCGGAGCACCTGGGCCCGTGAGCCATGGCCGCTGAGCCTGCGCGTCCGGAGCCTGTGCTCCGCAACGGGAGAGGCCACAGCAGTGAGAGGCCCGCATACCGCAAAAAAAAAAAACAAACAAAAAAATTGCACATAATTACAGCTTGAGGATCTAGAAAAAGTCAGACCATGACTCATTTTCAGTTTAGTACATTTTAAATGTGATATAAAAATACTGCCCTGGCAGAATACCAACACGAGACTGTTTTTAATAAAATGCAGAGAACATACAGAGTGAAGTAAGTCAGAAAGAGAAAAACAAATATCGTATAATTAACTCATATATGTGGAACCCAGAAAAATGGTACAGATGAACCGGTTTGCAGGGCTGAAATAGAGACACAGATGTAGAGAACAAACATATGGACACCATGGGGGGAATGCGGGGCGGGGCGGGGGGGGGGCGGGTGGTGGTGGTGATGGTATGAACTGGGAGATTGGGATTGACATATATACACTAATATGTATAAAACAGATAACTAATGAGAACCTGCTCTATAAAAAATAACAATAA
Source organism: Phocoena phocoena (assembly GCF_963924675.1). Lineage (NCBI taxonomy): Eukaryota > Metazoa > Chordata > Mammalia > Artiodactyla > Phocoenidae > Phocoena > Phocoena phocoena. The sequence goes on along the minus strand of NC_089232.1, from coordinate 11,586,435 downwards.
AATAAAATTCAAAAAAAAGTAAAATTCAGAGAAATATTAAGTCCTTTTCAGCAATTATAAAATAGAGAAAAAGTATATAACTAAAGCAATCAAGAAAATCAATTAGCTCATCAGTTTTAAATTTTGAAGACATTATATTAGATTTCCAAAATTTTTTAAGCAACATTTTTAAAGTTTATAAACTGTTCTCAGTCTAGCACTTCAGAAATTCAGAAGGGGATTTACAATTATAGCCAAAAGGCTGTTTCTTACATTTAAAAAAAAGCCACTATGAAAATAAAACAAAAGATAATTGCTTTGATTAAGTTGAAGATTAATTAGTTGAGTGGTACTTACATTTCCTTTTATAAAAAATGTGATTACATTCATTCTTCAAAAATATATTTCAACGCCTAATGAGCAAGGATTACTCTCTGTTAATGGGCGAGTACGAATTTTTCTCTAGAGATTAGATGCTTTTCACAAAAGCTTTAAGTCTTAATATTAATCCAATTCTCTGATTTTTCACAGCCTTTACAAAAGTAATCTCCATAATTCCTACTTTTTCAAGCAGAATTATCCCTAAACTTTCAATCCATCCCTCCCTTGTTTTCCCAACTGCAAATAATCCTAATAGCCCTCTAATTATGCAAACCTCAGGGCTTCTTCTGCAGTGACAGACTCTAATGTGGCTTGCTGCAGTGCTTAGTGTTTGCATCAGGGCACCACCCATGCGGTGCAAGCTCTCCAGGAAGCGCTAAATGAATGAGGGGTTCCAGAGCAGCCCCAGTTCTCTAGGAGAGCATCTCCTCGTGCTTCACATGTTCACCATTTGGAATGAACAAAATGTACTCACCAGCAAGGATCTAGCAAGTATTTTTAAAAGCCCTCCTAAAGATAAAAGAAATGAAAAAGACTATAAATTTTACTGAAGGATATAGTTTCTCCAATCACTTTGCTTATTGATTATTAGGCTATCTACCTGCTAGAATGTCTGTGGGGGCAGATTTGATTTCTGTTACACAGGCTGTCACTCTAAGCATGAAATAAGAGAACAGGAGACCCTGAACAAGGATGAGGAAAAAGGAGATATATTAAGTACTAATTTAATAGCTAATTTAATAGCTAGATGCTAATACTATATTCTATTGTCGGCCTATAACTGTAGAAGTGTCATACAGTAGATACTTGTTATCTAATTAAATGAGATTTTTAGGATATACTTTCTAACCTCAGTGAGTCAACACTAAACCATATGTGAAGGAAATGATCCTGAACTTTCTCTTCTAATGGCAGACTAGGTAATTTAATTCAGATCAGTCCTCCTCCTAAAAAAATGCAGCAAAGATAGACAAGATGTTTTTTTCGGATCACTGTAGACATCAGAGAGCTAACAAATTAGTGAAGGATTACTGAACTGTTACCCATGGAGTAGATGAAAATTCCCAGAAGTGAGCAGTACTTGGAGCTGTTTTTGCTCTGAAAGCATCAGCCCAGCATGAAAAATCATCTGAAAAGGTTCAACAGCACTTTTGACTATCCTTTCAATCTTTGGGAACAAAAGGAGTCCAGAGTCTGGAAAAAGCGGAAGCCTTAGCGACACCCACCCACCAGAACTCAGAGAGTCTGGGGTTTTTCAGATACATGCACGCTGACCTGAATACTCCTCAGTGCTCCTGAGAGCATCAGGATTTTTCTAGCACAAAACAATATTCAGATTGAAGATTCTGTTCATACAGTGCAACATATTTAAGGAAGACATAAAGTAGAAAATGTTGTTTTAAATTTTTTTCTGTTTAAAACACATCAAATAATGTTTGCACTTGAAGAGGTAGGTGGCACAAAATTCATATACTGAAGCCCTAACCCCCAGTACCTCAAAATATGACAGTGTTTAGAGAAAGGGCCTTTAAAGAGGTGATTAAGTTAAAATGAGGATGTTAGGGTGGGCCCTGATCCAATTTGACTGCTGCCCTTATAAGAGGAAATTTGGACACACAGAGACACCAGGAGTCCACGTGCACAGAGGAATGACCATGTGAGGACAAAGCAGCACGAAGGTGACCACCTACAAGCCAAGGAGAAAGACCTAAACAGATCCTTCCCTTGTGGCCCTCAGAGGAAACCAAACCTGCCAGCACCTCGATCTTGGACTCAGATCTAGCCTCCAGACTGTGAGAAGATAAATTTCTGCTGTTTAAGCCACCAGTCTGTGGTATGTTGTTATGGCAGCCCTAACAGACAAATACATGACGTATTCTTTATTTTCAAAGGTTTAAAATTTGTAGCATATGTCTTATAAAATATTTTTTTTTAATATCAGAAAGCAAAGAATGAAATTGAAAGTTTAATTTTTCTCTTTAAAAAGCAGTAACCCAAAACCACAGTGAGATATCATTTCACACCAATTAGGAAGGCTGTTATCCAAAACAAAACAGAAAATAACAAGCTTGACAAGGATGTGGAGAAATCAGAAAAATCTCATGCATTGTTGGTGGAAATGTAAAATGGTGCAGCCTTTGTGGGAAACAGTTGGTAGTTCCTCAGAAAGTTAAATGTAGAAATAACATATCATCAAGCAATTCCACTCCTAGGTCTATACTCCAAAGAATTGAGAGCAGAGTCTCAAAGAGATACCTATACACCCACGTTCATAGCAGCATTATTCACAATGCGCAAAAGGTGGAAGCAATCCAAGTATCTATCGACAAAATGTGGTATATACATATAATTGAATATTATACAGCTTTGAAAAGGAAGGAAATTCTGATACGTACTACAACACAGATGAACCTTGAAAAAATTATGGTAAGTGAAATAAGCCAGACACAAAAGGACAAATACAGCATGATTCCACCTATATGAAGCACCTAGAGCAGGCAAATTCATAGAGATGGAAAGTAGAATAGTGGTTACCAGAGTGGAGGGAGGGGGATTATTAGGTATTATTGCTTGATAAGTCATGGCTTCTGTTTAGGAAGATGAAAAAGTTCTGGAAATGGACAGAGTGATGGTTGCACAACAACATAAATAAACTTAATGTCACTGAACTGTATATTTTAAAATGGTGAAAATAGTGAATTTTTCCAAAGACATACAAATGGCCAACAGACACATGAAAAGATGCTCAACATCACTAATCATCAGGGAAATGCAAATCAAAACCACAAGGATAGGGCTCCCCTGGTAGCACAGTGGTTAAGAACCCGCCTGCCAATGCAGGGGACACGGGTTTGAGCCCTGGACCAGGAAGATCCCACATGCCGCAGAGCAACTAAGCCCATGTGCCACAACTACTGAGCCTGCGCTGTACAGTCCGCAAGCCACAACTACTGAGCCTGCGTGCCACAACTACTGAAGCCCGTGTGCCTAGAACCTGTGCTCCACAACAAGAGAAGCCACCGTGCACCGCAATGAAGAGTAGCCCCCGCTCCCTGCAACTAGAGAAAGCCAGCGCACAGCAACAAAGACCTGATGCAACCAAGAATAAGTAATTAATTTAAAAAAACCACAAAAACCCACAAGGACATATCACCTCACACCTGGCAGAATGGCTATCATCAAAAAGACAGGAAATAACAAGTGTTGGTGAAAATGTGGAGAAAAGGGAACACTTGTACGCTGTTGGTGGGAATGTAAATTGGTGCAGCCGCTGTGGAAAACAGTACAGAGGTTTCTCAAAATATTAAGAACAGAACTACCAAATATCCAGCAATTCCACTTTGGGGTATTTTCCCAGAGAAAATAAAAACACTAATTCGAAAAGATATATGCACCCCTATGTTCACTGCTGCATTGTTTATAATAGCCAAGATATGGAAGCAACCTAAGTGTCCATTAACAGATGAATGGATAAAGAAGATGCAGTATATATATATATATATATATATATATATATATATATATATACACACATATATATATATGCACGCAGTATATATACAATGGAATATTACTCAGCCATAAAAAAGAATGAAATCTTGCCATTTGTGACAATAAGGACGGACTTAGAGGGCATTATGCTAAGTGAAATAAGGCAGATAGAGAAAGATAAATATCACTATTATTTCTCTTATATGTGGAATCTAAAAACCAAAACAAATGAGCAAACATAACAAAACAGGAACAGATTCACAGATAGAACAAACAAGTGGTTACCAGAGGGGAATGGGGATGAAATAGGTGAGGGAGATTAAGAGGTACAAACTTCCAGTTGCAAAATAAATGAGTCACAGGGATGAAATATACAGCACGGGGAGAACAGTTAACAATAATGTAATATCTTTGTATGGCGACAGATGGTAACCAAACTTATTGTGGTGATCATTTTATGTATAGAAATATTGAATCCTATGTTGTGCACCTGGAACTAACACCGTGTTGTAGGTCAATTATACTCCAATTTAAAAGAAAAAGAGAGAGAAAAAGAAATAGTTAAAGTGGTAAATTTTATGTTCTGTATATTTTATGACAATAAAAATAAAGGCATACCTGAGGAAATGGAATGTCATAATCCCTGTAGAAACCACTTCTTTTTCTGTGGGAACTTTCTGTATGTTCGACCTCTGAATCAAGGCTGTAGTCTGAACTATCATCACTGGATGGAGAATTATGCTAAAAGAAGGAAAAACCAAAAATGTTACATTTACAAAAGGAAGAAAATTTAACTAGTAACTAGATAAGCTTGTTTCAGCCAGAGGTGCCAACCAACAGATTATATTATCCTAGTAGGTTCTGAAGTATTAACCGGAAAATTCTTGTTCCAAAGACCACCTCCACCCCAACTCTTCTGAAATTTTCTGAGGAATAGTACATCTTCCTCTTTTCTCGGGGATTTTAATGAAGCATTTTCCCCATGATCCCTTTGGCCCAAGGACTTCAAATAGAAAATACTGCACCTCTATGCTCTAAAGTCATCTTAAATTTAATCTTTATTTTTAAATTCTTTGGCTGCGTTGGGCGTTCGCTGCTGCGTGTGGGCTTTTAGTTGCTGCGAGCGGGGGCTACTCTTCGTTGCAGTGCACGGCTTCTCACTGCGGTGGCTTCTCTTGTTGTGGAGCATGGGCTCTAGGCACGCGGGCTTCAGTAGCTGTGGCATGTGGGCTCAGTAGTTGTGGCTCGCGGGCTCTAGAGCGCAGGCTCAGTAGTTGTGGCACACGGGCTTAGTAGCTCCGTGGCATGTGGGACCTTCCTGGACCAGGGCTCGAACTAGCGTCCCCTGCATTGGTAGGCGGATTCTTAACCACTGCACCACCAGGGAAGCCCCTAAGTTAATCTTAAAGGAAATAAAATTGGTTCCTCATCACCAAAAAGAGTCCCAGAACATGAATAGAGTATGAAGTAATTTATTTTTACCTAAAACAGCTTTAGAGTTCTTAATCTATTGCATAAGTACCCTAAATCTAAAAGATATCAAAACATTCCAAATTATAAATATAACATAAATCCAACCCACAAAATTGAACAAAGATGAAATGCAAACCACAAGTAATTGACAGTGATTGACAAATATCAAGAATAAGCTTTTTCAAGTATGAATGCAATTTCAAAAAAAAAATCACGAAATATCCTCCATCTAGCCAAAATAATTACCTTCCCAGGTTGAGCACCCTCTTTAAAAAATTTTTTTGAAGTTCTTATCAACAAAGACACGGACTCTGTATTTTATCATCCTTGCATTCCCAGCATCTAAGACTAGAACAAACTCAGTAAAAATGTGCTGAACTAAATTGACCTCTTGATAACTTTTACAGTAGAAGGATCTGTTTTCTTCTACTCCATTCTTAAATGCTGGTTTAAGAAGACAAACTGTTTTCCTCTACCTTGTTCTTAAATGTCCTGGGGTTTAGTTTTGGGGTGCTGTTAATTCTGCTTTTGTTGATCTGATAGGTGATATGAAGATCTTTTTATAATTATGCTATGAAATGCTTCAAGCTTAACTACCTAATCTTTTTGGTTAGGACTTGAAATAAATATTGTCCATTTAAAAGCCAAGTTTGCTCTGTTACTAGCAGAAGTCAGCTCTGGCTCAAAAGAAAACCTTTACCTTGAAGAACACTAAAGGGGTAAGGCTTGCTTAAGAAGAAGTTCAAACAGAGGCATTGCTTCAGGAAGAGCCATCAGAGAAGAGAAGATTCTGTTTAAGGGAGAAGATTCTTCAGGCTAGCCCCCCAAAATGAGTCTAGAACACAGACGTTAAGAAGTCATTAGGAAGGCTATTATAAAAAAATATGTATGTGGCTCACCTACAGTAATAAGAAGTAATTATTAACCCCCAATTAGCAATTGGACTACATTAAAAATAGCTGGAAATAGTAGAGAGTAATTAAAAATTATTAAATTTTTAAGTGAAAAGGATAATATACTTTTTTATTTCAGAATTTTTGAGTTTCTTTTTTTTGGTTATTGTTTGGTATCTGTTTGGTGTTTGAAAGTGTTCCCTTAATTTTGTTATTTTACCTATAATACACTGGTGGATTATTTTTCAATACACTTGGTTGGTAAGTACTAAAGTTCAAGTCTAGGGACTTCCCTGGTGGTCCAGTGGGTAAGACTCCACGCTCCCAATGCAGGGGACCCTGGTTCGATCCCTGGTTGGGGAACTAGATCCCTCATGACGCAACTAAGAGTCTGCATGCCACAACTAAAGATCCCGCATGCTGCAAAGAAGATCCTGCATGCCACAACTAAGACCCAGCCCAGCCAAATAAATAAATGTTTTAAAAATAAATAAAGTTCGAGTCTCAGTGATTATGCTTTCTATAGAACTCTTAACAAACATGACACCACAATGTGGTGAGTAAAGAGGGCAAAAGACATAGTCAAGAACTAATTAACAGGATAGCCATTTAGTGACCCCTTTAAATATTCAAACAGTAACAGAAAGAATTTAGGGACTTCAGTGACTTCCCCAAACCATGCCAGCCTTTTCACACCTTTTTGCTTTTGTATTCTCTGTGTCTCTTGGGTCAATGAGCTAATTCCTACCGGTCCTTCAAGATTTATCACAAAAAATCTCCATGTCCAATAGTAAGAGAATGATACTAAAGTATAATACAATACAGAGCAATCAATTAAAATGGTATTTTAGAAGATTTTATAGAAACAACTAAATGTTGTTGCTGTACTATTAAGTGAAAATGCAAAATATAAAATCAATTAAATGGCATTTCTCTAATAATAATTGTCCACAAATTCATTATTACTCCTACCCTCAAGAGGCGGAGATTAATTCCTCTCCTTTTGAGTGTGGACTAGACTTAGAAGCTTGCTTCTAGCAAACAGAATTTGTCAGAAGTGATTAGGTTATAAAAAAGACTGTAGCTTTCATCCTGGGTGCTCTCTCTCGCTCTCTTGCTTTGGAGGAAGCCAGCCAAAGCACGAGGTCAAAGAAGTGGTATGTAAAGGGGTCCACATGGTGAGGAACGGAGGCCTGCCAAGAGCCACGTGACCGAACTTGGAAGAGGATCCTGCCTTAGTCAGGAGATGACTGCAACCTCGCAGGAAGCGCTGAGCCAGAATACCAAGTTAAGCCGTGCCCACGTTCCTGACCCACAGAAACTAGGAGACAAACTTTTGTTGTTTTAAGCTTCTAAGTTTGGGGTAATGTGTTGCGCAGCAATAGTTAACTAATACAGGTTTTGGTATCTGGAAATGCGGTGCTGCCAGTACAAATATCTAAAAGGTAGAACTGGTTTTGGAACCGGGCAGTGGATAGAAACTGGAATGATTTTAAGAGGGCGCTAGTGAAAAGCCTAGATCACCCTGAATTATTGTTAGTAAAATTTTGGACTTTGGGGAGACTTAAAAGGCAAGTGAGAGAGATCTTATTAAAACTGGAAAAAGGGAGATCCTTGCTATGCAGTGGCAGAAATCTAGCAACACTGTTACATTCAACAATATGGAAAGTAGAAAATGTGTCTAATGAACTAGGTGATCTAGTTAAGATTTTCAAGCAAAATGTTGAAAGTACCTATCTGTGAGGAAAGAGAGAGGAATTAAAGGAAGAACTGTTAAAAAGGAACCAGGACTTGATGGTTTTAAAAGTTCTTAGCCTCAAAATATCTAACTTTGTTTTTGCGTTTCCCTTTTTTCTTAATTAGTTTGGCCAACCCGTGCTGCAGGGGGCACAGGTTCGACCCCTGATGGGAGAACTAAGATCCTGCGTGCCGTGCGGCATGGCCAAAAAAAAAAAAAACTACTGACTTTTCATTCTAATTTGTTAAATTCTACTTATAACTTTATTAAGCCCTTCCTTTTTGTTTCTGTCTTACTTTGCTGTTTTCTAGATTTTAATACTATAAGAATTTTTCTTCTGATAATTTTTTAGCTATCTTCCATATGTCAAATTCTATTATTATTTTCATGAAATTCGGCAGATCTAGTCTGCATTCAAAGGTGTTTCTGTTTTTCGACTTTGTTATTTATGTCTAGTTTTATTGCATTGTGGTTTGAGATTGCTCTTTGTACTATTTCTACTCCATCAAATTAATTGGAGTTTTCTTTGTTGCCTATGACATGGTCTGTTTTTATGAATATTCCAAGTATACCTGAGAGGAAGATATATTCTCAGGATTCAGAGCTTACTATATATTTATAATATTTATAATACTATATATTATAATATTATAATATTTCTTTAATATCCTTACCACCTTTTCATCCATTTGATTAATCTCCTTGGGTTAAGAGAGGTATACTGGTGTATCTCCTGTTATTACTGTATTCCTGTCTATTTCTTCTCATAGTTCTTATGAAAACTGATGTTTAAGGGGATATTAAATAACAATAAATAAATACATCTTCACTGTGAATTATAACCTTAACATTATAAAATGCCCTTCTTTGTTTCTTTCAATGCCTTTTTGACCTAAATTTGACTTTTTCATATATCAACACTGTGATTTCTGCCTTTTCTTTCTTTGCATCTGCCTGGTATAGCTTCACCCACTTTTCATTTTTTTATTTTTTTAACATCTTTATTAGAGTATAATTGCTTTACAATGGTTTTACCCACTTTTTAAATCTTTCTCTTTTACACAGCTTAGAGTTGGATTTTGCATTGTTGGGAGGTATATCTTTTGGTATTAGAAAGATTATATTTTTGTTTCAGTTATTTCTTTCAAGTTGTCTTTTTCCAATAACCTTAGTCCCTATCCCTTCTTTGCATACTATTTGTTTACTAGTAGGACCAATATTGAAATCAGGCAGTAACCTCTTCTTCTACTTCCTCTCTTTCATTCCCAGGATAATAATTTGAAGTATATTAAAAAAGTCTCAGTTAATAACTAAAAAACTACCAAGAAGGTTATCCTGCTTACCATATATTCTTCTGCTTTCCCTGACGTTTTTTACAGCTGTAATGTTTCAATACATACTATACTGCCCCCCCATGTCCATCATTTAGTCTTAGCTTTACAGACTAATACGTAGTGTATGTAGACCACTCTCACTTTTTCAACCAGTCATTTTGGTTATCTGAACGTGTGCTCTAGGAGATTCTATGAGAAGTCTTATGATAATATTTCCTGACTTCTATTATATACAGTTTTTCTGAGGACTTTATATTTGAAGTTCAGTATTTAGCTGGATATAAAATGCTTGGCTTGCATTTTATTCAAATACGTTACTCCATTATCTTCTGGCATAAAATGTTGATATCAAAAATTTTTCTATAAATCTGACTTTCCTTTCTTAATAAGTGGCTTGGTCTTTTTGCCTAAAGGACCAAAGGATTCCCTTTTCCCCCAGTTCTGCTGATGCTGTTTGATCATAGTCTGTATTATTTTCTTAATTTTTAAAAATCATTTTGAAATGTTAGGTTAAGTTTTTCATGTTTTGTGGGCATTCTTTCCTTTCTGGAAGAATATTATTCTCCCCATTTTCCTCTTTTTTTTAATAAGAATAACTTATATGGAATGTGGTCATGGTCCAATCTTGTTGCTCACGTGTCAAAGGAGGACTGAGCCAGGAAAACTTTCCTAGCTTCACTCTCCAGGGTTATTTCTTCTGTCGTTAGCACATGAAGTATTAAAAAACATGGCTGTGTATCTTCTGAGATATGCCACCCCTGCTCCCTTCCCCCATTTTCTTTCCTTGGCCCTAGTATTCTTGTCCTCTCAACTTAGATTCTACTCCTAGCAGTTTTCTCCTCAGGGTGGGACTCTGTCCTAGAAGAGATTTAGTTGATGAGTATTCATCACGCACAGACCATTCTAGCACCATCCAATTTTACGTGGTCACCTTATACTCATGCGGGAATTGGGAGCTAGGAAAGCCCCCTCTCAGTTTCCATTGCTGTTTCTCAGTTTGGCCGACAGGCTTTCCATGTTCACTGGGGACTCCTGCATTGAGATGAATACCTGTTGGTAATTTGTTTTCTGGAAGTTCTTTTTACCTTCCCTCTCTTCATTTCACACAATTGCTGATCCTACTCTGGTCTTGTTGCTGTCTGTGGTTTGGCCTTATCCTTTTTTATTTTTGAGGTTTGTGAAGATAACCTGTTACTTCATTTTTTGGTAGATGTTGCCAATGAATTTTTGGTTTTGCTATTCTAATTGCTCTGCTTTTATGGGGGAAATTCAGGGAGTTTCAAAAACTACCCCACCACTGCTGCCAACTTTTCTCTGATTTCTCTGTCAGTATAGGTCTCCCTTCTTCTCGACCGCAATCCACATTATTCTGTATCCAGCACCCAATTGCTCTCTTGATAGCATTTGTTTTTCAATTGTTTACTGTCTCTCTCCTTCCCTTTTCAATGTAATCTCTATAACAGCAGAGACCATTTCATTCATTACTATAACCCCCAGCATACAGCACAGAGATTTCCACACAAGCACGCAATAATACTTACAAATGAATAAATAAATGAATGGATGGACAATGCCAGTGCTGTTAATCTACATCTGTAGAGAATGAAACTTTCTTTCCTTAAGCTTTCAGTATTCTTGCATACAATCTTCCATCAATTTAAAAGATTTATTCTAATTTGCATTAAAAGTTACTTTGATTATTTAATTTTTTTATTGGAGTAGAGTTGCTTTACACTGTTGTGTTAGTTTCTGCTATACAGCAAAGTGAATCAGCTACACGTATACATATATCCCCTCTTTTTTGGATTTCCTTCCCATTTAGGTCACCACAGAGAACCTAGTAGAGTTCCCCTGTGCTATACAGTAAGGTTCTCATGAATATTTTTTAAATCTTTAAAACATTTCATATAATCTTTATGTTCATAAAATTTCTTAAGCACATAAAAAGATCTAATCCATATATTTTATAAGAAAACAGGCAATGATTTATACTTTGTAATTTTCAGTGTTTTATATTTCATAAAAATTTACCAAAAGAATAAAAAGTAGATTCTAACTAACCTTATGTTTCTCACGTTTTCTCCTTTTGGACTTTTTCTTCTCTTTTTCTTTCTTGTGTTTTTTCCTTGATTTTCTGTAGGCTTTCTCATTTTTCTGCTTTTCATCCTCTTTTGCTTCCTGTTCTTGTGTTTCTTCAAATCCTGCATCATCTATTTCACCATCTTCTAATTCACCATCTTCTCTGTAAAAGACAATGAAAATTTTAATTTTCAAATGTCAATTCTAAAGAGAATCTTACAGAAACAGTTCCAAAAGAAAAAAAAAGCATGAGCCAAAATTTAAGTTATACTCACTTAGATCAGGGCTTGGCCAATTTTCTATAAAGAGCTAGATAGTAAACATTTTAAATTTGCAGGCCACATATGGTTTCTGTTGCAAAATCTCTCTTTTTTTACAACACCCTTCAAGAACGTAAGAAGCAATTTCAGCAGCCATAGTTTGCCAACCTCTGATTTAGAGTAAGAGCATTGACTCTCACTCAGTAAACGAATGAATGCATGAATGCAATAGTATCCCAAGGTAATACAGCAATAGTTACCATCTATAATACTAAGCTACCATAAAAATGAAAGAAAGAAAGAAAAAGAGGGAGAGAGGGAGGGAGGGAGGGAGGGAGGAAGAAAGGGAGGAAGAAAGAAATTAAAACACTTTAGGAAGCAAACATTCTAACTACAGGAAGGAATTTAACTTAGTGACCTGTAGACAGCTATAAATAGCTTTAAAATAAAAGCAATGTAATGTATTAATTCTCACCATAAGAGTAAACTTCAATAAGAAGACAAATTTCAATAGGTAGATAAGTAATCTACCTACTGAAACCTGAACCACAAAAGCAGAATAATAAATTCCTCAACTTGAATCTGTAAAAAATATTCAGAGTAAAACCCAAAATCTACAAATCTTTATATTAATTATGACATTTTTATAGTTATAGAAGCCCCATCGTTCACTAACAGTATTTTAAATGCAAATTAACCAACTGATCTACATGGGAAGATAAATACATAAAATAATTTTAACATTTTATCCTGTTTCCATACAGTTTGAAAAAATGCAAACAACTACAAATATTACATGGTGATACAGAAAGATAAATGTCTTTTGTGACTGGAAGCAAATGAGAAGCACACAAACTATGGTGTGTGCATTTTAAAGACACTTTTAAATTACTAGAAATGTGTGATTTCTAAAATGCAAAACTGATCATGTAGCACTCTCCTGCTAAAAATCTTCAGTGATGTGATGTCTCAAATTTGCTTCAAACAATCCACTGAGGATGAAGGAAGTGGTCTCAACAAGATTGGCCATGAGTTGGTAATTGCTGAAACTGTGGGATGTGTATATGAGGATTCATTCTACCATTCTATCAATATGTGTTTGAAGTTTTCCATAATAAAAAAGACAGTATCAGTGATTCCCTTCTGACCTGAGGATGATGTCAACACTCCTTGACTCCAAAAGGCCCTTTATAATTGAGTCCCTGATTAACCAGCTAATTTCAATTCCTCAAGTCCCCAAGCCTTAAACATTGCCTTAAAAACTCTCACTGCCCTGCTCCTCTCAACATCCACCCTCTCACCTCCTTCACCTGACTAAGTCCAATTCAATCTTTAGGACCCGGTTTCGATGTCCTTTCCTGCAAGATGCCTCCACTGACTACTCAGGATTAGGTGAGCTGCTCCATCTGAAGCACTCCCCTAATAATTCTCATTTTTTTATCTCTGCACTCTACACGTCATGTCTGAATGACTTGCTTATTGGTTGGTGAAAGCGGGGTATGGGACTGTGTCTTTCACAGCTGTATCTCCTAACCCCTAGCACGGTGCCCTGCTTTTTACTGAATGACTGAGTGTAAAATATCCATAACCCCTGCCATTACAGAACAGGCACACAATATCACCCTGTATTGACTGTGAAAGTCAATGTTGTTTTTCTCCAGTTTCCATCATAAAATCAGAGGTATATGTCTATTTAGGTGGACTTGAAAATTTCACGTGAGGCAGGTTCAGCATACTGGCTGTTTTAATTTTAAAAGTTTTGAGCTTTCATAACACTATAATACCTATGGCCCAAGAAAAATGAGTGCATATATTCACCCAAGGACAAGTATAAGAAAGTTTTTTAACAGCTTTAGTCATGATGGTAAAAAACTGTAAACAACCCAAATCTCCATGAACAGGTGAATGGATAAATAGCGTTTCATTTACATAATGGAATACTATAAAGCCAAAAAAATTAACGACTGTACCGCTACACATAATACGATGAATGTTATAGACATAAGCAAAAGAAGCCAGACACAAGGGACTACTGTCTGACTCTCTTTATATGCACTTCAAGAACAGGCAAAACTCATCTATGGTGATGTGAGTTAGAACAGCGATTACCTCTTGGAGGGTTACAGCTGACAAAAAAGGAGTACTAAGAAGCCTCCTAGGTTGTTAAAATATTCTCTATAGATGGGTATGGTGATTACTACATATACACGTGTGTAAAAATTCATCAATTCTTAAAAATTCATTTAAGAATTGTGCATTTTACTGTCTACATGTAAAATCTAAATGCAAACAACAACAAAATCTACAGGCGTTCATCCTTTCTTTTACCATCATTCTCCTCCAGTTTGAGCTCCTTAAATCATACCTTAAAACCACTAATCCATACTTAGCATTTTTGACTAGAGCTACTTAAATAAAGTGCTCAAGCTGAATACTTAAATTCTTTACCTGTGACATACGGGAATTTCTATTTGTTATTAAACATAAAACACTGAAAGTTTAAAATTTTTTCTTTCTTTTCCTTTAGCCTCTTTATCATTTCAACATTCATACAATAACACATTTAAATTTGTAAATTTATGTTTGGTTACATAAAGGAGAGTAAAAGGAAATGAAGAACAATGATCCACACTTCTATGAGCTGCTTCCAATGCTTTAAAAAATCACCTTTGGGCACAGATGGAAAGCATGTGTGGCATAATGGAAAAAGGAGACTTAGTAGGAGGAAAACTGGATTCTAATTCTAGCTCTGTCACCAAAATAAAATAAAGCTTTCTTGACTGAGCACCTACCAATGTATCAGATACTAATCCAGCTCCGTGAAAAATCAAAAATAGAAGAGATAATAGAAGCAATTAAGAGTGCTTGCCATTCTCTAGATTTTGAATTAACACTATTATGAAAGCTGTTGTGGTTACTAAACCCAAGATAATTTGTTTTAATAAATAAAAAATAAAAGTTCCTAAGTCAACCATATATGGGTGACTTTTTATTAATGTAAAAATAGGGGGCTTCCCTGGTGGCACAGTGGTTGAGGACCTGCCTGCCAGTGCAGGGGACACGGGCTTGAGCCCTGGTCTGGGAGGATCCCACATGCCGTGGAGCAACTAGGCCCGTGAGGCACAACTACTGAGCCTGCGCGTCTGGAGCCTGTGCTCCACAACAAGAGAGGCCGCGATAGTGAGAGGCCCGCGCACCGCGATGAAGAGTGGCCCCTGCTTGCCCCAACTAGAGAAAGCCCTCGCACAGAAACGAAGACCCAACACAGCCAAAAATAAATAAATAAATTTTTTAAAATAATGGAATGATTATGTCCTTTTTAGAAGGAGTCATATTCATGTCACAGACATGTACATAACCGTCCAGTTAATAAACAAAATTATCTTTAAAAGAATTTCTCTCAGGCATATCCATAAAGACAGTTAGACTAGAGGAAGAAAGGGGAATGATTGTCAATAGGTACAGAGTTTTTTTTAGGAGTGATGAAAGTGTTCTAAAATTAGATAGTGGTAGCAGCTGCATAACTCTGGAACATCCTAAAAATCTGTGAATTGTATACTTTAAAAGGTGAATTCTATCTCAATAAAGCTGTCATTTTAAAAAATAATAAAATAAAATTTTAAAAGATTTTATCTCTAGATTTAAATATCTAGACTGGAGACAACTAGAGAAAATCATAATACACTGTAGTATAAATTAAAGACTCTGAAACTGGTCAATGCCCTCACTGTTCTTATTCTGAGGTAACTAGTCACTAAATCCTTACAAATTGATACACCTCAATAGAGAATTCTACTTTTCTCCATTTTGATATTGTTGGCTATTAAAATAAATTAACCTGAACCATTCAGTCTTACCTCCACAGGTAGTGTCTGCTTTTTCTTTATGCTTGCCTAAAGGCTCCTGTTACAAGCTATAGATCAGAAACTGAGTCTTCTGGAAGAAACACAAAAGCCTCAATAAGACTATACAAGTGCTCCTGATGGATGATATTACAAAGATATTACTCATGAACACAAGCTTCCTGGGATAAGCTGATAACGATCACTGCAAAAAAGACATTTTTCAGAGTAGACAAGTTCATAGACGTAGACTGCTTATCCTAAAACCATGAGAACACAAATGTTCTAGATGCTTGAAAATGATTGCTTGTAGCACTTTTCATGCTTTGTTCTAATTCATCCTGTCATTTCTCCCTTACCATGGATGATAAATGTAGGGGAACTGCTCTGTACCAGTGCCCTGGCAACCCTACATGTCTCCACATAGGCCACACAGGCAAGGCTCAACCACAGGCTGACCTAAACCTTAGCAGATGCCCTGTGCTCTCCCCGAAGTATGGAAAGATAGGTGCTGCTGCGAGGCTATTACTCACCCACCTCCTTATTTCCTGGGAGGCTGCTATAAGGCAATTTCTCATCCACCTTTCCTGCTTCCGGTGAGGACTTAGATTTTCCACCTTGCCCACTCCTAAGTGTACAGCTGCAGGCTGAAAAAAACTGCATAGCTGCAGTATGGAAACTGTTCCTCAGCAACAAGAGTGCCCTACCACTCACATTACCTATGATCCTCTGGCCTCTTTGATTTCAGTGTTATCCTGTAGGACAAGGGACATGAGAAGCTGACCCTATGCTGATATTGAATTTGTCGTCTATGTATGAAATAAACTCTCTGAATCTTACTCGCTGAACCTGTAAGCAGGTGTCACAAAAAACTTGCTTGGGTCTAGGATTTGCCCGTGCCTGCTGCGATTGTTTCCCTCAATCTGTACAGCTTATGTGTGATCCTCTTGATTAAGCCTTAACCTAACTCCCTACCTTATACCTCCAAAACTAGGTATTTCCCCTCAAGGAAAACACTGGCTGGCCATATTGGGGTCATGGAAGAGCCACCTAACTTGAGTTTTTGTGCTTTTATGTTTATCCCAAACTGGACCTTGAACATTTACATCCTAGATGGCTTATCAGCATTCGTTTCAGAGAAAGTTTGTCTTTACAAATTACCAGTGGTAAAATCTGGATACCTACCAGCCTTCAAATCACTTTTTATCCTTATCCTTTACCCAATACATTCTTACACCCTCTGGAATGTACTGGTTTGCAGAAACTCAGCTTATCCCTTTAAAATGACTATCTACAGCCACGGCAATTTTCACTTAGTTCGTTTTACTCCCCACGCCTGTCTTAGAACTTAGTCAAAGTCTCAACCCAAATACAAATTCCTTCAGGAATGGGATTTTGTACAAATATATGGGCAAAATTATATATTTTAACTAGCCTAATAGCCTTCATAGTCCTATGACAATCTTTGCAAATTTTGTTTAATTCTATGTATGTTATCTGTACCCCAGAGATAACAGAATTCCTTTGTTACTTTTGTTACAAGTAATTGCTCTTTTGTTTTTAAAACTATATGTGGCCCTTCTAATCTTTATTTCCTGAATCAACAACATGGTTTCGCATATTTACTTCATCAAAACCTAACTTGCATATATAAATAAAAAGTATATATAACAATGTAATAATTAGACATTTTTAGATATTTCCTTCCTATCTCCTTCAGGAGACCATGCTTCTCTGGGAGTGTCTGAAGGGACACTGATCTCCCTAGAGAAAAAAACAAAAAACAAAAAACTGTTACTCCCTTAAAGCTAGAATCCTTAGGGCTCTATCTTCAACTAAGGGGGTCATATAACTTGAAAAATATCAAAAATGTGTTGTTAACATTGACTGAAAGAATAAACAATACTGTAAAGCCCTAAAAGTACAACAGACTAAAGTCATTGATCCAAGTGGTTGTAGATCACAGCATAGCCCTGGACTTCTTCCTGGCAAGCCAAGAAAAATATACAATATGGCTGATACTTCCTGCTTCTTATGGAATAATTCCATAAGGAAAGTTGACCGATCTATACTCAAACTAAAAGACAACTTGGCTATCAAATGTGGACTCAGCAGGAGCCTTAACATCTGACCTCCTGGTCAAGTGAGGAATCTTTGGTCATCATTCTCAAGTGCCTTCCAGTTTCTCCTTTTAACAGTCATGGCTACTCTTACTTTTCTTTCAATGCCTGGTCTCCAGAGTCAGATATGCTACTGCACAGCTGTTATTTCATGAGATGGTACAAAAATTTATTTTTATAACAGAAGGAAAACAAAGGGTCTCAGTTAAGCCAAGGCCTTTTTAATCAGAGTTCCTACAAGATCGTAGCGTACATGTTAACTTGCTGTTTATGTGAGTAGGACAAGGGGAGACTGTTAAAGCTCTGCCAAGTTCCCAACATGCGCATACAAAAAAAGTGCTGTGTGTCCTTGAGCCTAACAGACACTTTCATATCCCTCCTCAGACATCGTCATAAAGCAATGCTTGTGCTTTTGTGACAGAAGCAGAAAAAAATCAAAAGGAAGAATTTCTATTTCCCAAATGAACCAATCAGAACGTAATACCTCGAATTCCTCCCAATATGTAATAAACATTTTATATTCCTCTTTATCCCTTCCACTTTCAGCATGGAGAGACCCACTGAACTTGTTTCTTAGCCAGCAAGGAGATTAACAGATTAATTTTGCCTTTCTTTTTAAGGTTCTGATAGAGTTCTATTATTCCTTGGAAGCTATTTATAGAGACTTTTATTGAACAAACTGTAAAATATGTAACTAAATCACAGTTAAAATTCTAAAGCTTAAAACAATGCTAAGATTAGTTTACATAGCGGCATGCCAGAAATCCCTGACTAATTTCTAGATCTAAGATGCAAATTTGACCCTGAGCTTTAGGAAACAGGATAAGGTATAAGACAACAGTGCTTTTAGGACAAGAACAGATCAGTTGCTCAAGAGAAGCACAATTTTGTTTCTGGGAGTGAGAAGGGAGAGAAATTTCTCCTCTGAGTCCTTATAAATATTATCAGATACAATGGGCAGTACTTGATACAATGGACACTATCTTCAATAGTGGCCATACAACAGTTTATCACTTACAGCATACCCCAATTTGAACCAAGGGCATGATGCCAAAGTTCAATTGAGAAGAAGCAATTATATGAGGAAACAAAGTAATATTGTCCAAGTACACAACTGTCTGGTGTTCTGATTTAATCCAGGGATGAAAACCACAACATCTAGAGTAACATTTCTCAAAAACTATATGTTTATAAGAATCTTCTGCCCTCCCAGCAAAAAAAAAAAAAAAGTGCCATTCATTCAACATATTTATTCACTACTGTCTAACTGGGGATACGATGGTAAACAAAAAAGACACGGCTTTCTTCTCTCATGAAGTTTTCAATCTAGTGATGGCGGAGACAGACATCAAAGAATCACACAAATAAATATAAAATAACCACCATATATGAAGGAGGTAAAAGTGCTACGAGTGTACACAATAGGGAAAAGTCATGTCAGGGAAGTCTGGAAGGCTTTCCCTGAGGAAGTCATGAATGAACTGAGATGATGAGTTAGCCTAGGAGAATAGGGGTAGGGAAGGGCCTCTGGCAGACAGAGAAAATAGGATGAGCAAAATTTCTTTGTATGAGAAGTGAGGCAGGAACGGAGACAAGGCCAGTGTCACTGGATCATAGAGGAAAGGGGAGAAGCTGGTTCATAATTATACTGGAGTGATGGGTAGCACTAGATCATGCAGGGCTTTGGGCATGTTTGGAGTTTATCCTAGAGAAATGAAAAAACACTGGACGTGTTTTTTCCAGGAAAGGAGGCATTGTAATTAGATCTCCATTTTGAAATACAAATTTTGGCATTGTAATTAGATCTCCATTTTGAAATACAAATTTAATTGAGAGTGAAAAACAGATCTAGAGGAGAGACAAAACAGATACAGCAAAAGCAGGATGCCACTGCAACAATCCAAAAGAAGAACAGAACAGATGTGGAGATGCTGATACTAGACGCACTCCACTCGAATACAATCACTCTGTTACTGACAGGAATGTTTTTTCTCCAACAGTGTTGAGGCAAAAAAAAAAAAAAAAAAAAAATTAGCTGAAAGCTACTAATATCGAGAAATGAATAGACTATTATCTTTCAGGCAATCCTCTGTGAATATTACAAACATTCCCATGATTTATACCTTTAAAATGTCAACTCATTATTGCTGAAGTGACCATTCCTTTGAATTGGGTCAAGATTTCCCTTAAAAATAGTAAGGATATGAATGCATAATATGTTAATCTTCTCTATCATAGCAGCACGTAATCCCAATCATTTAAGCCTCAAATTATTCAAAGAAGGCATTATAATTACCTGATGCAGTAATGAATGTATCAGTAGCATAATAAAGAAACATCTAAATTCAAGCAATGTAACTTCCTGGTGAACTTCCCAGTATAAATTTGGTGCAGAGTACACCATGAAGTTATTAAATTAAAAACCTTTTGAACAAAGAAAAGGAGTCCTTAGAAGGAGATTTATGCTTTTATTTAAACACATTTTCAGGAAATAACAAAGATTAAAAACAAATGATCTGTACATTCAACTAAAGCACTTGGAAATGGGTAAACTGAAAAGAAGAGTGAAAATAATACATATGAGGACATAAATCAACAAAATAGAGAAAAACAATAGAGAATACAAATAAAACTAAAGGTTATCTTTTAAAGAAGCATTACAAGTCCCCATTCACTACAGTACCAGGTTGTCTTAGTCCTGCAAGCATTCAAATCTAGATATGAACAAACAGAAAGTGTAAATGATTCAATTTTAGCTGTAGTAAGTTAACTCTGTTTCCCCATAAAGGCCAAAATATTGCCTGGAACCTTTCAAAAGCTTGGGGCCATCAGAGGATTATGGATATATGACTTCAGCAAATAATTTAAAAATATTCCTCAGGGCTTCCCTGGTGGCGCAGTGGTTGAGAGTCCGCCTGCCGATGCAGGGGTATACGGGTTCGTGCCTCGGTCCGGGAAGATCCCACGTGCTGCGGAGCGGCTGGGCCCGTGAGCCATGGCCGCTGAGCCTGCGCGTCTGGAGCCTGTGCTCCGCAACTGCAGAGGCCAAAACAGTGAGAGGCCCGCGTACCGCAAAAAAAAAAAAAAAAAAAAAAATTCCTCAGCAATTTTTCGTCTATACTTTTTGTCATCTAATTATTTCACTATTTGTCTATCTTCAATTCCGGCTAATGTGTTCATGATAAACTAATACTAATTCTGAAGTAAAATAACATCTCAATCCAAATCTGTAGTCAAAAAATAAAATTATTTTTATATCATCATATAATACGATTGTCAACAATTACTGAGCACTTACTAGGCTGCCAGGCATGTTGGGTCAGTTCATTTTACCCTCATGTTAACTCTATGAAATACAGGTGACCCTTGAACAACATGTGGGTTAGGGGTGCCGACCCTCCACGTGTAATTTATAGTTGGCCCTCTATATCTGAGTTCCTCAAAACCATGGTTCCGTATCTGCAGATTCAACCAACCCAGGTTCGTGTAGTACGTAGTCTTTCCTATTGCAAAAAAAAATCCAAGTGGAAGTGGACCCAGGCAGTTCAAACCAGTGTTGTTCAAGGGTCAACTGTAACTATTATTATCCCCATTAAACTGGTGAAGAAAGGAGACAAAAAGCTTAAGTAACTCTGCTAGTAGATGACAGAGCTAGAACCCAGCCTAGGCCGTCTGATTCCCAGGCCCATCTTTCTTAACCCTGTTGCTATAATAGTCACAACATGTGTTTAGTCTTAGGAAGAAAGTGCAAATAGCTAAACCCCTTAATAGTAGCTGATATAGAGATTAAGAATCATACCAAATGGTGGCTAGCACATGAGGGTGTTTACTGTAAAAAATTTTTCAACATTTTTGTATGTTTAAAGTAATAAAATTTAGGGAAAAAGAAACTTCATCAACACATGATTTGGGTGGTATTTTAAGAGATGATACAGAGAAACTTGCGGTCTGGAAGTTGCGTTTCTGACACGTAAAGTAAACGTGCTATACTCCAATAAAAATTAATTAAAAAAAGAGTAAATGTGAGTTACTTCAATTCCACAGGAGTTATTTTAATATTTGTCAGGAAACAGAGCTACCAGGCTAGACCAGTTGGATTGATGATATAGGGTTTTCTTTTTAATGAACAGTCTGTTTTTAAGTGCTCAAAGGAAAACTTTTTTATTGAACAGATCAAAAAAAAGGGGTAAAAAGACTCGATCAAATCACGAGAGCTGGAAAATGGGTCTCCCTATTTCATTTCAGGGTTCCAAGCAAGCTGATAAAAAGGGGTGCAGTTCAGGTAACCGCCTACCAAATGAAATGATCTACATCAAAGTCAGAGGGGGGAAGAAAAGAGAGGAATGTTGCAAGAAACAAAAATTGCTATGGTATTACTAAGGCTTGCCATTCAATTAAAACAAGACGGGGCTAAGCATCAACGTCCAGCAAAGAATGTGTGATACTTAATAAGGTAGTTGGCTTTGACCCAAACCAAAATCAAACAGGCAAAAAACCTCTCTTATTTAATGAGGACCCAGGGCTCTGGCAAAGTGAGGTCACCTGAACCTGGAAATTAAAGTAGGAGTGTTAAACAAGTAACCAACAACAGACTTCTTAAAAGGACTATATAATGCTTTAAACTTGTGATATGTTAAAACTGAACACTTAAAAGTAATCATAGTAGGGCAGAAGAAGAAAGGTTCTAGAGCCAGAAGGATGTGGCTTCAAATTCTGTTTCTAGGTATATGACGTCGAACAAAGGATCTCAACCTCTAATATTCCGTTTCCTCAACTACAAAATGTAATGAATCAATTTACCAGCACAGAGTTAAGGAGTGAGATAAAGTCAGCTAATTACTTAGCACTGTACCTAGTAGACAGCCCTCAACAAGTTTCCTTTCTTCTTGTGATCTACTTGAAATACATGCATTTGAATAAAATGGGTATGCTAGACTACAGGTACTTCCACAGAAACTGGGAAAGGTTATAAATCCAAGGAGCATGGATTGTAACGGGAAATTTCTCTTATTTTCCTTCAGAGAATAACAATGAAAAACTATCTGAAACAAGTAGAAGCAAAAAGGAATCTGGGGTAGACTAACTTTGGAGTCTGTTCCTGAGGGTATTTCTACTTATCATTAAGCAACACCTAGCAACGACAGTCTGTGTGAAAGCTTCCGTATTTCCAAAGTCTCCTGAATGCAGCAAGACACAAGATGGAGTATAATACCTAGTATTCAGAGGGATTATGATGACAATACATATTCATGATGATCCTAAGTAACTAAGAAAAAGCTAAATCAGTAACTGTCTATTTAGTAAGACAGGAAGGCATGCCATGTATTTTTTTTGAGTTCCTTCAAAAAAATTCACAAATTTGGTTTCTGATAAAAATCTTTGTTAATGCTTAATTCCCTGCCCCCATCCAATGCCAGCTAGAATAGGTACTGCTGTGTATTAATTTATGAAATTATATATTTTTTAACGCATCCTTAAACTTGTATGTTTAACATCATGAAGGAAAACCATACCATTCCTCAAACATCCTTTATGTCATGAGCAGAGACTATAACATAATTAAAACTGAATTAGCTTGCCATAGTTTTTTTTTGAGACTACATTTAAAAAATTCCTTTTTCTGGCCA
Organism: Phocoena phocoena; assembly: GCF_963924675.1. Taxonomy (NCBI): domain Eukaryota; kingdom Metazoa; phylum Chordata; class Mammalia; order Artiodactyla; family Phocoenidae; genus Phocoena; species Phocoena phocoena. The sequence goes on along the minus strand of NC_089232.1, from coordinate 11,563,217 downwards.
TGCCATGTGGCTTGCACGATCTTGGTTCCCTGACAAGGGAATGAACCCAGACCACGGTAGTGAAAGCCCAGAATCCTAACCACTAGGCCTCTCCCTAAAATTCTTTTTTATATTTCATTCACTATCTTTGCTATCTCACTAAGCTAAAATTCATTTACTTTCATTCCCTTTCAATTTATCCTTTTGATTTAGGTCCTCTGACGTTGACCAGAGAAGCTAGAAATCCAACTGAAACGAATCTCAGCAAATAAAATACCCTTAGAATTTGAAAGCCAGCAAACAATCTTCTAGGCATCATGATATCAAAACAAAAGTTGAAGAAGTCTTGTTGAAGGAATCTATAACGAGCTGGGTAAAACTGCCTGTGACCCAATAATATCCAAAAAGGATACTTGGTATATAAGTGTCCAATATCCCAAATTAACTGATAACCAGATTAACTATAATATGAGGAACTGGGGCTCCAGGATTTGCGGAGTGTGGTGGGAGTATTATTTATTTTTTAAATCCAAAATAGGCTTTGCCTGAAGTATCCAACTAAAGTACCTTACTTCGTTCTACCTTGGCCTGCTTCAAGTCAGCTCTGGTATCCCTGAATGTGACATGATCAGGGATTGTGTGATCATTAGTTTAGTGTAACAAGGTCATATATTAAAAGGCTGTATCAAGTGAATTTACTGTTAGTATCTGAATATTCATTTTCCAAGTTAAGAAGATATTTTAGGTGCAATTTAGAACTAGAATCTCCTTGTGTGCTTTATATATTGACATTTTATGAATTACATGAAGTATAATCGTACATTATTAATGCAAGAGAAAAATGTCACAATTGATGATTATGAAAGCTATTTTACGTACAAAAGAAATTTTCAAATAGTCAAATAGAAAAATAGAGTAATAATATTGCAAGAGTGAGTTAGCTGATGACTTTAGAAAGAATATTATATCCTTTTTGAACTGACAAATAATTATAAAAATTTAAATTAAAAATGTAAAGTAGAATAATAGAAATTCTATATCATAATTCTAACTTTGTTCAATTATTGGCATACTAATATCGACATCATTCAACAAAATAACTTCTAAAGACTATGTTTAGTTTTTAATTATTTAATTCCATAAATCTTTCAAGAAAAAAAATCCCATTTGGGAATTCACATCTTTTATGGATAAATGAAAAACAGAATGTTAACTTTGCTACCTCAAAATTTCATGAGGAGAAAAAACTCCAGTTATGTGCAACATAATCAATCTTGTTTGCCCCAGAGAGTTAAAAAATATATAAAAAAGAAAATGTTAGAGGAAAAGAAATGCCCTCAACTATCTTGAATTCCACTGATCTGTTGAAAATGACCCTCCATTCGCGACCATGTGCATTACAGTAGTCACAGGAGCACCTAACAAGAGGCAGTGCTGAAAACTGTTACTGTACTGTAATGTCCTGTTTTAAAAATTAGATCACTAAAATTTCTAATAATAAATTATAATAATTTGAGGGACAATATTTCAGATTTATTCACATATTTCAAAAGTTTATGGCTTCAGCCCTAGCTTTAGTCAAATACTGGTTTTCACACTTGGCATTTGGCATTCGGGGAAAAAAAAGGTGTGTGTGTATATATATATATATATAATATATATAAAGTCAAATATGTAGGTATTTCTGACTTAGATGCGTTATTCTATTTCATTTTCATTTGCTTGCACAAAACATAATTTTAAAAGACTCCTATGTACTCCAAGGGTGTAGAAAAGAAATCAACCCACAACCTCCTTTATAGGCCAAAGAGTAGAGGTTATAAAGAACTTAACCCCACACACAAGTACCAGCGATCTAACATTTTATTGTCAGCTGCAAGTATTCAAGGAAAATCCAAGCAAAGAGGTAACGGTTCTTCTGACCTCTTATGAATTTTCAATGAATTCCCTTAATAGTTTGAAACTTGTGTTTTCTATAGTTAAAAATTTGTAGATTTAAGTTAATTTAATTGATTTCATAATCCCTTTTAAAATAATGTGAAAAAAGTAATATTCTTTATAAATTCAATTTTTAATGTTTTAAGATTTAGAAAAACCCTTTGTCATATAAGATGAATTTATAATGAACTACGATGAAATTGCCTGTGATCAATACCTCAAAAAAAAAAAAACCAAAAAAAAAAATTTTAAGTGTCCCAAATCCAACCCAGCATCTGATATCAGATTTCCTCTCTTTATGACAAAATGGAGGCAACATAAAGAGTACTGCAACCGAATGCCGTAAGACACGGATTGTGCTTCTCAGCTGTTTAGCCACCTTGGTCAAGTTATTTACCCTCTAAATCTGTTTCCGAAACTATAAAATGAAGACATTAATATCTGTTCTTTCTATATGGACCAAATGAATTCAAGTACATTAATTATAAACAGCAACATATGTATAATATTGAGTATCATGAATTCTAAATCTAGGTTATTTTTCTACCACTTTTATAAACAGATTGTTATTTTTGTGGTTTTACGTTATAATTTTAATGACAATTAACTTAGGACACCTTAAAAACTCGTTTTACATGACTAAATTGGCATTCTGATATATATATATACATTCTCATGTGATGAAGATGTCTATTCTACCATAAAAGTGTGGGCTCTGGAGTCATTATTTGAGTTCCCACTGATTTACTCTGTGAATTTGGGAAATTTACCAATCTCTTGTTTACTGGAGTCAATGCCTTCCCTCACTAGGCAATTAGTTAATTTATTCTTCCAGTTTCATTGAGATATAATTGACATACAGCACTGTGTAAGTTTAAGGGGTACAGCATAATGATTTGACTGGTTGTTTGTAAAACCAGACATTGTGTAGGACATCAAAGTGAACTCTGATGTAAGAAAAGGCATATGCAACTTTTTAAATGAAAATTATTGACTTCTTGAAGTAGGAAGGGAGATTGGAAGTAATCTAGTTCAACTACCTTATTTCACAAATAAGAAAAATAATCATGAAAAAGAAGAGAGCATTAACCAAGCTAGAGGAAAAACTAGGATCAGAACCAAGGTTTCATTCAGAAAACGGAGCTCTCTTAAATATACCACATTTCAATCCCAAACAATTCAAGAAGTAAAGGCTAGAACTTACTGGATTACCTCCCCATGCAAACTTAATGAAGAGTTAAAAATAACACTGCAGGTAGGAGTTTGCATTCTGGATTCTTACCTAGGCTCTGTCTGTGGAATCTCAGAGAAGTTACTGAACATTGCAATACTATATTACCTCATGGGATTAATGTGCGAATCAAAGGAAAGCCCTGTTACAAATGGAAAGTGTAATCATCTTCTTTACCCTCACCTCTTCATACTCTCCCGTGTAAGGTTTCAATCGCTATGTGGGGGAGGGAAAAGAAGGGGAGGGAAAGGAAGGGGAAATATAAACTACTACAATTCTGACTAGCTGGAGTTTTGGTGATCTCGGTTTACATGAGGAAGGAAAGCGGGGAGAGGAGGGAAAGAAGGTGGGAAGGTTATTCATCATGGGCAAAGAATAACTTCCTCCCAAAGGAAAGTATTACCCATACCTCCTATCAGTTAGACTCTGAGAATCACAAGCTCTCATACTGATCATGTTAAAATTACCCTTTTCCCCAGTGTAGGCCCTGAAAACTTTTTACCTTTAGCATATTTCAAAAAATATGTAACAATTACTTGGGCATATATTTATCTTTCCTTCTCAACTGTACTTGTGTCCAGAGCAGGGCCTCATAGTATTTAGCCTTTAAGAGTTATCTGTGAGTTGTTTTAATTAGGTCAACATCCAGTTGAAATATAAAGCTAGGTGGCTGGAGCTGTGCCTAAGAGAACTGGCTGAAAGGGAAGAACTGAATGCAAAGAGAGACAAGAACTTTATCTCCCTTTGACTTGCTCCAACTCCTTCTCCACCTCTATTAATTAATTCTAAAGATCTATGCATAAGTCCTCTTCTAACAGTCTACATAGTCACAAGTTCATTTATAAGTACTTTTATATTAATAACACTTTATAAAAATACAATGTTTTCACTCCAGGCATGAAAATATTTAAAGGAAAGTACAAATGGGTATTTTTTTTTTAAGTTAACTCATTTGGCAAACAAATCTTATGCAAAATGTTCACCATATAAAACATGTACAAGAAAACAATTTTTTAAAAGAAAAAATTGTGCATTCTGTGAATTTCCATTTACATGTAGAATCTCATTCTCATGTAAACCATCATAGTAATATTTTAATTTGTATAATTATAGCAGTTGTAAATAAAAATCATAGATTTAACTTTTTTCCTGTATCTTTTTTCCAATATCTTAATTTTCAAAAATGACAAAAAAAGAATATCCTTGAGACAATGCCAAGCTCCAAATACCAGAATTCATATATCTTCTCCATTTAACTCATGGAAAGTTTTATCACAGTATAAAATAACTATAATATGAAAGCACAGAATATTTTGGGATTCCACAGATTAGTCCATTTTTTCCCAAATTTCTTAAAAATTACCCAGGGAGCCCATTAAAAATACAGATTACCACAATCCTCCCCTAAAGATTTTTTTCTTCCCCCTAGAGATTTTGATTCAGTTGCTCTGGACAGGACAAAAATCTTTATTCCGCAAAGTGATTCTGATGATTAGCTAATATTGATCTAGTATAGTGGTTCTCAATTTGATACATGTTAGAATTACCTGAGGAGCTTTAAAAAATCTTAAAGCTCAGACCAATGGAAACAATTTCAACATTTTTTAAAAACCTCCCCAGAGAAGGTTGAGAACCACTGATCCTGTAGAAGTCGAAAATTTCTTATACAACCCTCTAAACAATTAAGAAACTAAGCCTGCTCAAGTTCACAAAGCTAAGTGGTAGCAAAGCTGGAGCCAGAACCACTTCTCCTGAATCCTAGTTCACTTTGTTTTTAGATATAGTTGTTTTGTTTTTCATGTAGGTTGACTTAAAAAAGTGTGAAAAAGATAAACCTTCTTGCCTCAGAATAATACTGCCACTTAACAAATGGATAAATTAAAACAGAGCTAATCTTTTTGCTTCAGAAATCACCAGAAAATATTGTTTTCTTACTCCTAATATAAAACAAAAAAAGACTAAATACACTACTGCTTAATCCCTACTTCCTATCGCCAAGCTGGTTATATATCTTACAAAGAATTATTTAAATTTTTAATTTCTAATGCAGTATTTTAAAATTTCAAATTCTTTTTAAAGTCCAGCATTACAGTTCCTTACTAGAAAATTCGATATCTGAATTTGGCAACATGGTTGCTTCCTTATGTAGAATACATAATTCTACATATTGAAGTTTCTCTGTGAACTAACAGAGAACAGATTTCCTTCTTTCACACAAAAGAATGAATTTTAGGCTGCATTAGCAAAACCCCATCATTGGGGTTTTGTCCACAGATACTCAGAGTGGGAAACTTCGCAGGTTATTAGTTAACCCATTCCAAGAATTTTCTCATTTTAATAACAGGATAATGTAAAATAATCATGAAAAATGTGTCAAGTGCAAGCTTACGTACCCATAATTTTTTTTAAGAGCATTTTTGACTTACTAAAAATTACGACACGTTTAATTAACTTGCCTTCTGGCCGTCTACATTTATTATTACGGTACCAAGGTTGTTAAAATAACATTTTTATCCCTCTCAAAGTTGCCAGATATTTCGATATTTCAAATTTCAGTAATGTTTGTGATTTCTGCTTTTGGATTTCAAAAAAAAAAAGTGTTTGCTATACTTTACCAAAGCAGGTCACATTACTCCACAGGTAAAACTTCAGCAATTTGTATACAGCCTAGAGTACAATGTATACTTCTGATTAATGCTATTCACAAGGGAGTAGCTGCCGGGTTCTGGATCTTTTAAATATTCTAAATAAGAATCAGATGCAATGGATTTTGTTCCAGCAATTTTAATGAATGAAAGCCCACCCTCTCTTTTTTAACGATTAAGGTGGATATCAATATGAATTCAAAACCTAACCGAAACTTAAGGATGCTACTTGCGCTATTTAAAAGAGTAAATACCCGCAAACCGTTAAACGGAACGAAGAATGGGCCTCTTAAGCCATAGTAAAGATAAAAAATCAGAATCTCAGTTAAATGTTCAAATGATACATCACAGCATTTAGAAAATCGGGCTAGACTGGACAATCCATGGAGTTTTTACTTTAGGAGAGATCTGTGCTACACTCAGGTTTGCAAAGTCTAACTATTTTGTGTTAACATTTGAAACTTGCCATTTCAAATTGCGAGGGGTAAGCCTGTACAGATACACGGCCTTTAGGAGCTGCTTAAAATTTTCCTAGAAAAAGACCAAAAAAACCACACGTTTATTTTTAGGAGTGTACTAGGGTAGTAGTCAAATAAATCACCAGTTATTGACAATTCTTGGCGGGTCCTCGTCGGACGGGGACGCCGGGCCCCGCACCGGGAACCGCTTCCTCCGAGCGCGGGCTGGACCGCAGCCCCGAGCCGGCGCGCGGGAACCGCCCGGCGCCGCCGAGCCCGCCCGGGGGCGGGGGGCTCGCACGTGCGGCCGGGGGCGGGGCCGGCCGGGAAGGACCCCGCGCGGGGAGGCGGGCGCGGCCGGGCCGGCCTCCCCGCGGCCGCGGGCCCGGGCTCTCCATCCGGGCGCACGTCATGGGACGGATGGAGCCACACAGAGACGTCTAAGTCATGCAGGAGGCGCGCGGCCCCGGCCCGCTCCCGCCGCCCCAGACCCCTCCTCTCAGCCGACAGAAAGACAGACAAGAAGGGTTCCCGACCTGTCGTGCCCTGCATGTTCAGAGTCTGTCATGTTTGGTCAAGAACGGGGCGGGGCTGGAGGGCAGGTCTGCGAGGCCGGCGGCGGCGGGGCGCGGGGAGGATCCCTGCGCCGCCTGCGGGTACCTGCTCCCGGCCGCCGCCGGGAGGTGACGAAGTGGTAAAAACTCACGGTTACTAGTGAGCGACACAGACACAGACTTTCCAGTCTATTAACAACCACGCCAGAGAGGTGGGGCTCTAACTGCAAACACTGGGCCACGGCCCCGCGCTGCCGGCGCTGCCGCTTTAGTCTCTATTCGCCGCCGGTGGCTGAGGCTTGGGAGCGGGCGGGCGGCGCGCAGCGACGCGGGGATTTGGACAGTGGCCGTAACGGTGATTTCTCCTCACCAACATGGCGGCACCCGCGACAGGCGACTCGGTAAAATGGCGCCTGCCGCAACACCTAGCCCGGGACTAAAGGGCAGGAGAGATTCCTCCGCGTGCCGCGGCCCTTGCCCAGCCCGCCGGGGCCGAGCGCGCCGCCCATTGGAGGAGACGGCCCGTCAATCACCTCCGGGGGCGAGCTCTCACGCTTCCCCTGCGAAGCGGCGGAGGAGGCAGTCTCTGATGGCGATGCCGGGCGGCGCTTGTAGTTCAGGGAGGGGGTGGCGTCCCGCGGGACCTGCAGTCCTTCCGCGCCTCCAGGGCCGGTCCGCGCCGGTCCGAGGTTTTCCCTGCGAGACGCCGCCTCCCAGTGATGGGGAGTTTCAGACGTGCCCTAACAAACGGGCCCTTAAAGCCGTGAGCGGTTGTGAGCCCGGGTGGGGTAATAACTCGCGGCTGCTGAGTCGTCATTTATTCTTTTTTTTGAGTCATTAAAAAAAACAAAAACCCTTGGTTGCTTAAATAATGGGGAAATGTACTATCTCGTTCAAGGTTGTAGCGAATGTCTCTTTTTGTAATGTTTAATACTCAGAATCACGTTGTGAGGAAAACTTGGCATGTAACTTTTTCTGATATTTAATACTAAATTTACCTACCCGGTTATTAGTTAATAATGACAGAAAAATCGTTAAAAGAATCATAGGTTTTGAATTATTTCATAAAAACGTTGATACGCAAAATACATACGAATATTTTATAAATAAAAACAACTAGCTATTACATTTCTTTGCACTTACGAACGTGATCTTCAGAAAAAGCATTTTTAATGACAACATTTTGGCCTGTTTAGTGTGCTACCTTAGTTTTGAAGGAAGGTCCTTGTTTTTTATTAACGTGATGGATTGATTAATCCTCTCAAATATCTGACTTCCTTTGGGTAAATGTGTTTTGCTGATGCATAAGTGCAGTGCATTTAGAAGCAAATGCAATTAGATTAAATTTTCAACTAAAAAATGTGGATATGTGTATTGAAAAGAAATCGCACTTTTTTCTTTTTTTCTAAGTTGAATGCAGCCGTTGACCGGAGATGTACACTGATGGATAATTCTGGAGGCACTTGCCACGTTTGGACATAATACATTTCTAGGAAACTTTCAAAAGCAGCTATATGAGCGTTTGGAGTTGCATTAGAATCTCTACTTTGTCTCTTGTAGCTATGTTACTTAGATCTTACTGTAGCTAATTAGGAGAGACATTTCTTTGCAGTTTTCCGAGGACGTTTGAGGTAAACAGTTGCTGTTCCTTCTTTGCACTTCAGTTTTTCCTCTCCCCTATATCTGGGGGCATCAGGATCTCTTTCGAACTTTAGGGTCTTTGGTTTGCTGTGGTGTGGAACAATGAACACAGTTCTCCCTAGATGAAAAGCCTCCTTCCTAACCCTTGATGCGCACCACTTAATAGGGCATCAGGCCCTGGTCTTTTCCCCTGGGTAGCTGAAAGGGAGTGACAATGTGGGTGGTATGGAGGGCGGGAGGTGATGCTCCTTTGAAGCTCTGTGCTTCGAATCTAAAAGTGCTCAGAGATGTTAGATAAAATATATTTAAGTTGAGGGCTAATCCAAGCTCAGCATTCCTCACCTTTAACTGCCTAAATTAAGAAGGCATGCATTCATCACAGAGATTAAAAGAGATCATTAGTTTTCAACCTCGTAAATGTTACCTAACATTGAAAGATGGACCGTAAGAACTGCAGAACTCTCTGCACATAACAACTCCAGGGAAACCTCTGCCCCAAGAGATAGCTATATTCTAGCATGACTTCTAGCAGCATAAGACCAGACCCTTAGGAGGACTCCCACCTCCCATTAAAACGCCCGTCTGAGAAAGCTCAATGCTGCCAGGAGAATTACTGTGTGTTCTCGCCAACACCTGACACAGGCCCCTGCCCCCTGTGCTTTTGTTTCTCCTCCAATTCAGGACTGTCTTTCTCAAGGACCTAAAAGCCATTCCTTTGCAATGTAATCATCAGGAAGATAAGAGCCTGTCTCCGCGGGGGGGGGGGGGGGGGGGGCTTTACAAATAAATACCTGTTTTAATCACATTCTTTGGAATTTTTCCAAAGAAAAATAAGCACCTTCATATTAGCCCAGGCTTTGCAAAATTGCTTTCAAAATGTTGCCTCCAAATGAGATTAAGATACTGACACAGATGGCAGGCTCCATCTCCAGAAAAGACGGCAGTGGTTCCTTCTCTAGTTCATGCTCTCTGATAGCCTCAGATGGAAAAGGTCAGGATTTGGTCCATAGTACACTTCAGGTGTCTGTCTCAAACGTAGAATTCAGAGGTCAATGAGTCATATCAGGGGAATTCCCTGGCTGTCCAGTGGTTAGGACTACCAGCTTTCACTGCTAAGAGTGAGGGTTCAATTCCTGGTTGGGAGACCAAGATTCCCAAGGTCCACAGTGCAGCCAAAAAAAAAAAAAAGTCATCAGAACTTCCTTAAGCCTGTTTCTTAAATACTCGCCTCCAAATTCTTTATTATTCTTCCCCAAAGATAATGAACTCAGAGGCAGCTCTCAGCAGTTGTGAAAGCATTTTCTGATGCAAAAAACAAAAAAACAATAGTCTTTATTTTAGGATATCACTTATGTATACCTGCAGTAGAAATGTGGGTTTGTTTGTTTGTTTGTTTTTTCCAGTAGTAGGAATGGTATGTGTTGAACTCTATATATCCCTGACCCTCACCTGTTAATCTTAGAAGAATTGATTCACTGATTTGTTTATTCAGCAAGGATTTATTGATCATGTCAGTATGCTTTAGATATTGTGCTATTTTCTGAGCACAGAGTTGTGGATAAACTACTTGGGATGTCTGTTTTCATGGAGCTTAGAGTCTAATAATTTGCACTTGTGAAGTTTGCATTTATCAAAATACTAATTGGGGTCAAGGGTGCCTACTCGGTTAAAATTGAACTTGACTGCATATAATGAAAACTCAGCTATATGGCTTAACTAAAAACAGGTTTTGAGTTTCTTTAATAACAATATATCTGGAGGTAGGAGTCCAAGACTGATGCAAGTGCTCACAGAAGTCATTATAAACACAGGCTCCTGTTGGCTTCTTGCTCTGAAATTCATAGCCCAAAGCTTTCATCCTTAACTTCTAGCTCAACTATCATGTGTTCTAGGGCATGGTCTATATAATATCTATTCTTTAAAATGTATTGATGTTTTATGTACATGATTAATTTTTATAAATACTCCATGCATGCTTAAGAAAATACAAATTTTCTCAAATGTCCGTGATTCTGTTTCAAAAAAGTTTATTTTTTATTTTCCCTCCCATGAACCTCCCAAGCTGCCCCCATCCCAAGCCCAAGACACCCACCATGGACAACATTTCAAAGTAGCACCTCCTCCCACAAACTCCACCATTACCCTTGGATCCCCAGTGGTTTCTCACAATTTTCTGTTTCTTGTTACTTTGTTAATATTTTACTCTATTTGCTTTAGTGTACTACTAGTTATCTATATTTCCCTCTAACCATCCATCAATCCATCTAATTTTTTGACACATTTACTTGTTTTTTCTGTGGCTGATTTAAAATTTTTCTCTGCTTTTCTGCAATTTCACTATGATGTGTCTAGGCATGAATTTCATTTAATTATTATTATTATTTTTTTTTTATAAATTTATTTATTTTTTTTTTTATTTTTGGCTGTGTTGGGTCTTCGTTTCTGTGTGAGGGCTTTCTCTAGTTGCGGCGAGCGGGGGCCACTCTTCATCGCATTGCGTGGGCCTCTCACTATCGTGGCCTCTCTTGTTGTGGAGCACAGGCTCCAGACGCGCAGGCTCAGTAGGTGTGGCTCACGGGCCCAGTTGCTCCGCGGCATGTGGGATCTTCCCAGACCAGGGCGCGAACCCGTGTCCCCTGCATTGGCAGGCAGATTCTCAACCACTGCGCCACCAGGGAAGCCCCATTTAATTATTTTGCTGGGTATTTGTTGAGTGTCTTGATGAGTGGATTGGTATGTTTCATCAATTCTGGAAAATCATAGCCTTTTCTCTTCAAACATTTCCTCTGCCTTGTTCTCTTTCTCTTCTTGTGATTAAAATTAATTATATTTAGACATTTTGAGTTATTATTGCTATTTCTAATAGTCTCTTTCATAGATTCTTTTTTTAAAGGTGGGGAGGTCTCTCTGCATAGTTTCTTCTGACTTGTCTTCCAGTTCACTAATTTCCTCTTCCACCCTGTCTAGTTTTCTATTAAAGAGTGTCTTATTAATCAAGGTTCAGTCAGAGAAGCAGAATCACTAAGAGATAGATAGATTTACAGGCAGTTGGTCTTATGCAATTGTGGGAACTGTTTAAAATAATCTCTGTAGAGTTTTTGTCTGAGTCTAGAACTTAAGATCTTCAAGGCAAGGGTTCAGGAAGGGAAGTTGGATGTAAAGAAGGAGAGTAGAAATGAACTGGAATCCTTAAGGACAAACTAGAACCTGTATTAGTCTCTCACCACACCCAACTTTTATGATGTGGGTGCTTTGAAGGCGAATCTTGTGCCTTTTATCATGGAGCTAAACATACCTTGCCCAGAATTTGGAGAAGCTGAAGGAAGATCTGTGACAAGGTGTGTCAGCTGAAGGTCTGATTGTTGCCCCATTTCAGCAAGGTGAACTAGCAGATAAATGATTATGTGCCTGTGTTGCACCAGCATCTGTCACCCCTGCAGTAACTTCCTGAGTATAAAAACAATATGACTGCTGTTTCACTTCCACCTTCCAAATTTTGTGCAAAAATCTCTCTGATAGCCCATTCTAACTGGAAACATGCAAGGATAGGAATCCTGTAAAACGTAGAGCAGCCCAGCCGAGATAGCACACTAGAAAACCACCAAGTACACACTTTTCAACGAGGCACCCATATGTTACCACTTTAACTCATACTTAACTTCCATCCAGAATAAAAACAATAGCAAAGTCATGCCTTTGCCTATTATGATGCAGCTACACAGTGTTCAGCCAAAAACATGTTAACCCTTTCCCTTAAAAAGGATAAAAACGCTCTTTTCCATCTCTGGGTGATGTTTATTCTTCTAGTTTTTCCTTTAGCTCAGTCATACTCCTTTCATATCAAATAACTTGACTTATGAGATATAAAGTTAACTGCTATTAATATATCATGTGTTAGTAGGAGAATGGGAGAGGGGAAGATGTCATATATTATATAAAATATACATATTTATATTTCACACACATGTATGTGTACACATACACATATCAAATTGACGATGAAACATTCATTACCACTACAATCATTTTTGCTACTGGCCATTTGGGAGTCAATCTACCACAAACATATGTATAGCTTTTTATAGTCTTTATCTGAAAAGTCCAGTGTCTGATGACTTTGCAGGTCAGTTTTTCTTGCTGATTTTGCTGTGCTTTTTTTTTTTTTGTTGTTGTTGTTTTTTGTTTTGTTTTCTTTTTTCTTTAGCGGTACACGGGCCTCTCACTGTTGTGGCCTCTCCCGTTGCGGAGCACAGGCCCGGACGCGCAGGCTCAGTGGCCATGGCTCACGGGCCCAGCCGCTCCGTGGCACGTGGGATCTTCCCGGACCGGGGCACGAACCCGTGTTCCCTGCATCGGCAGGCGGACTCTCAACCACTGCACCACCAGGGAAGCCCCTGTGCTTTTTTTTTTTTTAACCTATCACTTTAATTTCCTTTGGTTGCCTGGCTATCTTTTGCTGTATGCTGGACATTTTATGTGAAAAAGTATGTATGGTAATAATTTTTTTTTTTTTAACTTGGGATCTTAGCTCCCCGACTGGGGACAGAACCCGCACCCCCTGCAGTGGAAGCGTGGAGTCTCAACCGCTGGACCGCCAGGAAGTTCTATAATTTGAGTTTGGAAATACAGCACTTTCCTCCAATGAAAGGATACTAAAGGTAGCTTAATTCAATTTTCCTCTTAATTTTTAGTAATGATTCATGTACAAAAGACGGTGACTGCCAATAATAGAAACAACAGGGGAAAGTACAACTTCTCTGGGGAAGATGTCTGGCTTCAAAGAACTTCCGTTGTCTTGTCTGTGAAGTGGACCCTGATTCCTGCCAGGAGTCAAACAGTCCTTCACTAAGAGAAGCAAGTCAGGCTCTCTATCATTGGTCCAACCTACCTGTTGAGGGTTTTTTCCCACGATTCCCTTATACTGGCATTACATTAAGCAAAACTAAATAATTCCCCATTTTTCAAACTGTACTTTATTTTCCTGCCTTGATACATTTCTCTCCACGTGTGATGCCCATTTAACTTCATCTCTTCTAATGGAAATTACCTCAAGACCAAGCTCAAATATACCCCTTTTAAGAAGCCTTCCCAACCAATGTGCTTTTTTCTCTTCTGAATCCTCTTGGCACTTAGTACCCACGCTTTTTTCCCCCAACTAACCCTGGGCATCTTCATTTCACAAAAGCCCCCTATCAACTGTATTATTATTATTTTTTTTTTGTTGTTGTTGTTGCAGCACGTGGGCCTCTCACTGTTGTGGCCTCTCCCGTTGCGGAGCACAGGCTCCGGACGCGCAGGCTCAGCGGCCATGGCTCACGGGCCTAGCCGCTCCGCGCCATGTGGGATCTTCCCGGACCGGGGCAGGAACCCATGTCCCCTGCATCGGTAGGCGGACTGTCAACCACTGCGCCACCAGGGAAGCCCCTATCAACTGTTTTTTAATAGACTTTGTTTAGGTTTATACAAAAATTGAGAAGTACAAAGTTTCCTTGCCCCCCCAAAACACATCTTATGTGTTATTTACATCTTATGTTAGTTTGGTATATTTGTTACAATTGTTGAACCAATATTGATACATTAACATCCACAGTTTACATTGGATTCACTCTGTGTTGTACATTCTATGGGTTTTGACAAATACATAGTAACACGTGTCCCTCATTACCATATACAGAATAGTTTCATTGCTCTAAAAATCTGCTGTGCTCTACCTATTTGTTCCTCCTTCCCTACCCTACCCCCAACCCAACACTTGGCAACTGCTGATTCCAAATAATTGACAAAAAATCCTGGAACTAACAAGCAATTAAAGCAAGGTTAATATACAAAAGTCAATTGCTTTCCTACATACTAGCCATGAACAACTGAAATGGGAACTTAAAATCATTTACATTAGCACCAAACAAAACAAACAAACAAAAAAAACCCTCAAGCGTAAAGCTAACAAAATATGTACATCATCTATATGAGGAAAACTACAGACCTCTGATGAAAGAAATGAAAGAAAATCTAAATAAATGGATATTGCTTCATTGAATTTTAAAAGCAAACTCTCCACTCAGTGAGAATCAGTGACTGGCAGAGCAGAGGGGCAACCACTCATTACAGCCCTTTATTGGCTTGGGCTGGCTACACAGGACCCCACCTCAAATCAGAGATTTAGAAATGCCTTCCTTCACAATGATGGTTAACAAAAAAAAAATCCCCCAAACAAAGATAGCCCCGCAGGTGTGCAGCTTCCAGTGAAGAGCCCAGGGCCCTCACCCCTATTAGTTGCAGCAGGGAAAGAGGCGCCAAGATAAAATACAAACAAGCGTTTCGTATATATGTATAAGTCCTAAATATTGCCTGGAACGTACTCATACTAAAATGTAAAAAAGTTATTTGTAGCTTAGCCAAAATTCAAATGTAACTGTGTCTCCTGTATTTCTATTTGTGATATCTGGCAACCCTACTCCAAGGCCTCACTGTGGCAGAGACTTAGAACGAGGAAAAACAAGTATCTTAGGTGTATTCTGTGGTTGACATTTTTCAAAGCCTTTCAACTCTTTGCTCTCAGGATCTTACTGCAAGTCTGAGAGGAAAGCGGAACAAGCATTTCCATTCTCATTAACCAGATGGGAATAAAACTCAGACACACCTCCACCCACCCAAAAAAAAAAACCAAACAGTAAAAAAACAAAACAGGGAACAAGAAATGGAGGGATGCCTACCCAGGTCAGGAACACAGCTGGCTCTGATCATTCTTAAGCCCACCTGTTGAATTAGCCCAGGTTCAGCCTTGGAATCACCTAGGGAACTGCCCAAAACCCGCTGATACCCGGACTCCACTCCTAAAGTCTGGGCGTCTTTTAAAAACATTTTACCTGTCTACTTATTTATTAATTTAAATCAAAAAAAATTTTTTTTAACCTTTGGACCCTCTCCACCCATTTCTCTTAGCACGTGGTACTTTCAGTGGACTTTTCGGCCTTAAAGTCATCTTTATTTTAATTAGATTGTAAAGAGTCTACAAGTCGCAAAATCAGTCCACCGCTCTGGTTACTCATCTGAAAATGTGGGAGGTAACAGTGTATTTCTTCGAGGGCTGTTGTTAAGATTAGGTGAGCGAAAATGTGAAATGATGCCTGGTACAAAGTGAGCGCTCAAATAAACGTCAGCTACCATGCCTTAGAAACACTGTGACTTCGATCGAAGAGTTTTCACTAAAGGGAAATAAAGGAGGACTACGTTTTAAAATTTTACTAAATACTTGAGATAACGTGTCGAGACGTATACACGCAAACGGCCAGGAGGACGGCGCCTGCGCAGGGCCGCGGGGGAGGGGGCGAGAGCGGGCGTGCGCAGAGCCGGGGATGGAAAAGCGCATGAGCGGCGCGTCCTGCCCATGGTGCGCGGCGTCCTTCTAGTGGTGTGCGGCGCCCTCCTCACGCCGTGCCTGTTCCTCGGTAGCTGTCGGGCTCTGACTAGAATGATGGATTTTGAGAATCTTTTCTCCAAACCCCCCAACCCGGCTCTCGGCAAGAAGCCCGCCACGGACTCTGACCAAAGGTGACCCCCGGTCTTTTCATGCTTTGAACGCAGGGGATGCAGTTAGGTTCCGCCCCTTTGTTCCTTCGGGAGGCCGCGCTGGCAGGGCCGCCAGGTCCCGCGGGGAGCGCGTCGGGCCGGCCGGGCCGGTGCGACGGCCGGGCGCCCACAGGTCGTTCCGGGGCAGGGGTTAGAAGCCGGGGATGGGGCCCGGTTCATAGGCCGCCGGGGCCAGCGGTGCCGGGAGCCTGGGCCTGGAGGAGCGGCCCAGACGGCGAGGGAGGCCCGGGATGCTCCCCTTTCTCTGCGCCCCGGCCCCTCCGGCCGGGTGGGAACCCGCCTGCGGCCCCATAGCGCTTTGCCCTTGCAGGCAGTCATCTCCTAGGGGACAGAGATCATTTGTCATTCTCATTGCACGTGCTAGGCGCTTTTGGGTAGAAAAGACGTGCGGTGAAGGATAAAGAGTCTCCTGATTTACATCGGAAGATCCTAAAGACCATAATAGAGCAGCGAACTCCACTGGGATATACTGTTTCCTTTAGGTTGAAAAAGGCGTTAAGACTGCCACGGAGAAAATGGAAGCAGGTTAGGGAGGTAAGAGAGGATGGGATGGTAGGGAGGAGGTAGATCTTTTAAGTAAGGGAGGTAAGGAAAGCCTCACTAATAACATCATTAATATTTGAGTAGGGACCTGAAGGAGGTGAGAGAGGTTGATTATGTAGTGGGAAGAGTACTCCATATAAAGGTCCTGAGGTGGAGTGAGCTAACTGTGATGGGGTGTTGGGAGCGAAGTAGCCAGAAAGACAACTGGCACGGAGTAAGAACAGTGGGACTGGAAAAGAGGTATTGGGATGGGGGGCGGAGGGGGAGGCAGCTTGTGTAGGTGCCGTAGTAAGGACTCTGGCTCCTACCCTGAGTGAGGTGAGAGGTCTTGGAGGGTTTTTAGCCGAGAGTGACATATTAGCAGGACCATCTCGTTATGTGGAGAGTAGAACGGAGGGGGGGCCAGAGTAGCTTGGATCGTAGTTTTAGCAACAAGAAGTGGTCAGGTAAGGATATATTTGGAAGATAAACTATTTCCTCAGAGATTGGATGGGCAGTCTGAGAGAGGAGTTAAGGTCAGCTTCAAGGTTTTTGGTCTGTATCATTAGAAGGTTGGAGTTGCTGTTTAAGATTGCAGGAGGATTAGATCAAGAGTTCAGTTTTGGGGAGTTCCCTGGCGGTCCAGTGGTTAGGACTCGGCGCTTTCACTGCCGTGGCGCAGGTTCAATCCCTGGTCTGGGAACGAAGATCCCGCAAGCCGTGCAGCGCGGCCAAAAAAAAAAAAAAGAAATAAAGTTCAGTTTTGGATATATTAAGATTTTGTCTAGTAGATATCCAGGTGCATATTTTGAATAGGAAGTTGGCTCTGGCTGCCTGGACTCAAATCTCAGCTCCACCATTTGCTAGATTTGAGGCAGGTTACATAAGCCTTCCGTATTCCGTTTTCTTATCTGTAAAATGGGCTTTTAAACCATAGTATATATGTCATCGGCTGTTGTGATGTGTGTAATGTGCATGGAACAGCGCCTGGCACAGGGTAAGCGTAATGCAAGAGTCAGCTGCTGCTGTAATTGCTGCTGTGGTCATTATCGCTCTGCCTAAGGAGAGGTTGCTTCCTACTCCGTAAGATGATTGATTACTGAAAACTAGAACAGTGAAAGTCCACAGCATTTGGTTTATTGGCTCTTGTAACGATGGCCTCTGTAGAAGGCGCACACCTTGGTCTCTTATCTGATGGACGTGACTGAAGCTCTGACTGGGGACAGATCGGCGTAGTAAACTGTTGGATTGGATGAGGCTGTGAAGCCTGAGCTCCTCCTGTAACTTTGAAAGAAGCACAAAACCACTCTTCACATTCCAGTGCTAGCAGTGCCTTTCCCCTCGCAACATGTTCTTTTGAGAACATACACATTGCCTAGTCCTTGCCTTTATCTGGCGTGCAACTCAGATCTTAAGCTTTTATCTTTTGATCACTACTTGCTGAGACACAGTTGTCTTCAGACTTCTGTGTCTATAGCATCAACCATTATGTAGATTTACCTGTACATTTTATTGGCTTCTTTGTTTCTTTTATTTCCCATCCCATCTTCATCTTTCTTAGGTTATTTTTAGTTTTGCTGGAATAATCTCAAGTAATCATCTCAGATGGTATCTATGCATGTTCAGCTTCTCAGTCCTAATGACCCTGACAACAACTTTTCTTTTTCATCTTCCCACTTGAATATAAGTTTAGTTCTCTCCTGACCTCGGAAGGCACCCTGCATTGTACCTGAAATACTCTTCTCCCTGACATTCCTCTTTGTTTTTAATTCTTACATATCTTTTTTTTTTTTGCGGTACGCGGGCCTCTCACTGCTGTGGCCTCTCCCGCCGAGGCTCCGGACGCGCAGGCTCAGCGGCCATGGCTCACGGGCCCAGCCGCTCGGCGGCATGTGGGATCTTCCCGGACCGGGGCACGAACCCGTGTCCCCTGCATCAGCAGGCGGACTCTCAACCACTGCGCCACCAGGGAAGCCCTTACATATCTTTTAGGTTAGGAAAATTTCTGGCCCCCAAATCTAGGTTAAGTGTTCCTCATGTATGCACTGATACTTAGCAGACCATACGGAAATTGCTTTCTTTTTTCCTCCCAAGTAGATAGAAAGTTCTTAGAAGGTAGGAACAAGGTCTTTTTCATTGTTGTATTCCAGGATTTAAGGTCCAGAGCCTGGTGTGCGGTGGATACTCAGTATTTGTTGAATGAATGGATGATTTATATAGCTGCTAATAGTTGAACATTAAGGTTATGTAATATAAAGTTTCAGCTTTGCAGTTTACTCATAAACATGTGTTGACATTTACTACTCATCATTGAGTAGTAATGATGGAATGTTTCTCTGGAATATTTGGGGTAGATTTTGAATTTGGAATTTCTTTGAGGGCAAGTTGAAGGTAAACCAAAGCAGTGAATTTTAATGTTGTGGTATGAACCCTTTTCATGTTGAAAAACCCGTCTGTGTTATTTGATATTTTTGCTGCAGAATCGATGGTGAAATAGATGATACAGAAGTTGAAGAAACACAAGAAGAGAAAATAAAATGGAAAGTAAAACTGAAGTGTGAGCAAATTTCCAAAAAAGTAAGATTAAGTTGGTGTATTGAAAAAACAGACAGAAATGGCTGTGAGAAGTTGATTAGGGATCCTGTTTGTCTCCTTTTAGTCAGCATTTGAGACCAGGTTACTTATATCAAAGGAAACCTTGTTATACTTAAAAAAAAATTAATCATTTAAGAACTTTGTTGTTTAACATGAACTGTTTCTAGTGCATTGTCTGTATTTTGGTTTCCCCTATCTTTGAAATGGTTGTTAACGGTTTCAAAATCTTCTTTCTTTTCAAATTAGATTAAAAATTTTGATTTGCTAAACTTAACTAACCGTAGTGATTTATAGCTTGAAGCTTGTATTCAGTTGCTAGGACTGCCATAACAAAGTACCTCATACTGGGTGATTTAAACAACAGAAATTTATCGTCTTGTGTTTCTTGAGGCTAGAAGTCCAAGAGCCAGCTGTCGGGAGGGTTGGTTCCTTCTGACAGCTGTGAGGAAGAATCTGTTCGATGCCTCTGCCCTAGCTTCTGGTTGGTTTGCTGGCAATCTTTGGTCTTCCTTGGCTTGGCTTCCAGAAGCATCATCTTGATCTTTACCTTCATGTTTGAAGGGCATTCTCCCTGTGTGAATACGTCTGTGTCTAAATTTCCCACTTTTATAAGGACACCAGCCATATTGGGTTAAAGCCCACCCTAATGACCTCATCTTAACTAATTTTACATATAATGGCCCTATTTCCAAATGAGGTCACATTCTAAGGTACTAGGGGTTAGGACTTCAACGTAAGAATTTGGGGAGGACACAGTCAACCCACAGCAACGCCAATATCTGCATCTTTCTTGCTTTTTCTCTTTTTGAACTTTTTTAATTGTGAATTTTAACGCACTGCAAAAGAATGGGTTCAAATTGGCAATGAGACTCACAAGACACACATGGGCTTTCATGTGATATTCTTATACTCAGCTTTATAAAAGGATACAGGACAGAAAATCCAGCAGGTACAGCATCTTCATCTCCTCAGGAAGCCTCTCAGCTACCCAAGTACGTAACTTCTTTTGCCCTTTGGGGCATATATGGCTGCTGTGGACGAGAGCTGTGGTGGACACCAAGAAACTGCAGTTTGGGTTTCCCACACCTTTTTTATGCTATTTTAGTCATGTAGGTCCCAGTCTTTCATGCCCACTTAAAGTTCCCCAGTCCATGTTTAACCCCATACAGGAGATAGACAGGTACAACCTTCTACAATTATCTTGAGGAGTTTCCCAGAAACAATACTGTGAGAAGATGGATACCTAGATTATTTCTAAGTAGGCTTACTCCAGGCCAGGCTCTTTACTTAAGAGTGTGTAAAACATAAATGTATAGTATCACAGCTAATTAAAAAGAACACCCAAGTAGACACTGTGCAAGTCAAGAAAGCTTTAACCACAGTGCCTCTGATGCCTCCTTTTTCAGTTGTATTCCCTTTTCTCCTCCTGGAGATAACTACTGTCCGAACTTGTGTACTAATCACTTCCTTGTTCTTTACAGTTTTACTACTAATGCTGTTACGCTTCAGAATGCAGTTTTCTCTTGCCTGTTTTTGCACTTTATAGAAATAGAATAGTGTTGTATGTGCTCTTTGCTGTCTTATTTTTCTCAACGTTATATTTATAAGAGTCATAGTATACCCGATATATACATGTAGTATATACATAGTATACACAAGTGGCGTATACTGGTTTGTTCATTTTCTTAGCTGTATAGCATTCCATTGTTTGAATATACTAGGTTCTGCGATTGGTAGACATTTGGTCTCATGTCCAGTTTTGGGGGTTATGGGTAATGCTGCTACGTCTCTCACTTGTATCCTGTTGCACATCTACTCTACATTTACCTAGGAGTGGAACTGCTGGGTCTTAGAGTACAAGCATCTTTCCCTTTACCATGATGACAAACTATATTCCAGAGTGGTTCTACTGATGTTTATTCCCAAAGGCAGTGTATGAGAGGCTGTATTTCTACTGCTGCTCACTTGATATTCGTTACCTTTCTTATTTTCTGCCATCTGGTGAGATATCTTCATTGTCATTCAGTTTGCATTTTCTTGATAACTATTGAGCATCTTTTCATGTTTGTCCAACTTGGATTTGCCTTTTTTGTGGGCCACTTTAAGTCTTTTTTTCATTTTTTTCTTTATTCTGGATATATAGGGGATTTTTTCCCCTTCTTAGTGGATTATGTGTTGCAAGTATCTGCTCATTTTGTGGCTTTCTTTCCAGTCAATGGCAGTTTTTATGAAAGGTTTATAATTTTAATGTACTCAAATTTATTAATCTGTTCCTTTATAGTTAATGTTTTATATGTTTTATTTAAATACCCTGAGGTAATAGAGATATTTCCCTACAGTGTCTTCTAGAAGTTTTGTTGTTTTTCTTTCCCATTTATGTTTATAATCACCCAGAATTGATTTTTATGTATACTGTGAGGTAGAGGGGACAAATTTCATTTTACTTTTTTTTCATTATCATACCCAATTGTTCCATCACCATTCATTGGGGGGAAAGAACTGTCTTTTCCCGCATGAGTCTGCAGTGTCATTGGTGTCAAAAATCAAGTGTTTGTGTTCTGATGGGTCTGTTTCTGGACTCTCTCTTCTCATCTGCTGGTTTATATGTCTGTCCCTTCCCCCAAGGCCTCACTGTGTTGATCACGACAGTTTTATTATAATAAGTTTGGATATCAGATAAGCAAGTCCTCTCACGTTGTTTTTCTTCTTTAACCGTCTCAGCTCTTCTTAGCCCTTTGCATTGCCATATAAACTTTAGAACGAGTTTGTCAAGTTCCACAAAAAATCCTGTTGGGATTTTCACTTTGGAATGCATTGAATCTTTAGGTCATTTGGGAGAGAACTGACATCTTTAGAATATTGGATTGTCCAGTCTTTAACTCCTCTTTAATTTATCTCAGCAGTGTTTTATAATTTCTTTGTAGATGTCTTCCATCTTATATACCTTTTGTTAGATGTATTGCTAGGTGTCTGATGAGGCTATTGTGAATTACATCCTTTCCTTTTTTTTTAAGCACCATTTTCTAACTTGTTTTCTCACTTAGCTGGCATACATTGTTAGATAGGAATGCATGGAATTAAACTTTTGAGTTCTTGTAACATTTCTGAAAATATCTTGACTTTAGTCTCATAGCTGGCAGGTAATTTGGCTGAAATAGAATTCGGATTGAGCTTATTGCCCCATTTTCTTCTACTGTCCAGTGTTGCTAGTGTGAAGTCTTGGCAATCTAATTCTAGTTACTTTGTTAAGTATCCTGTTCTCCCTGGAAGCTTTTAGAGTCTTCTCTTGGTGGTGTTAGAGACTGAATCTTTTTTCATTCATTGTGCTTAAGTGTTTGGTGAGACTGTTTACTCATACCCTTCATGTACAAGGAATATCTTTTATTTTTATTCTCTTTGCCTTTTTTCTTTATATTCTAAGACATTTCCTCTATTTCTATTTATCTTCATTTCGTAAATCATAATTATCAAGAGTTCTTTCTTGTTCTGTTGTTATAGCTTTCTAGCATTTTTTAAAAATATACCATCTTGGGGCTTCCCTGGTGGCGCAGTGGTAGAGAGTCCGCCTGCCGATGCAGGGGACACAGGTTCGTGCCCCGGTCCGGGAAGATCCCACATGCCGCGGAGCGGCTGGGCTCTTGAGCCATGGCTGACGAGCCTGCGCGTCCGGAGCCTGTGCTCCGCAACAGGAGAGGCCACAATAGTGAGAGGCCCACGTACTGCAAAAAAATATATGTATATACCATCCTGATATCTTTGTGTATTTATTTAAAATTTTTTGTGCTCTTTTCTTTTCCTTGAATTGTATTTGCTTCTTCTGGATCAGGTTTTCTCTTTCTACTGCTTTTTTGTTTTATTCTCTAGATCAGGAGTCAGTAAATATTTTCTGTAAAAGATAGGCTTTGCAAGCCAAAAGCAAAATTGAAGGTAGAGTGTAGCTACTGATATAACAAGTGGGAGAAAACAAATTTCCACAGCATTTTTATTGACAGAATTTAACATATAATAATAATTGAGGTTTTTGTTGTACAGGTTTACTAGTGAGAATGAGGGGATTCTTCTTTTGGGGTAATAATTTGCTTAACTGGAGTTCAAAGTTAGTGTTCCCTGTCAAAATTGATTGCAAAGATTCATCTGTTAGTGCTGATCTGTAATTAGACTCTATACATTTCATCTTTAAAGGTGTTTTTTTTTACTGCAGGTACTGCAGAAAACTCTTTATCGGTTCACCAGCATGATTGTTACTGAGTATATTCATTGCTTGGAAGGCATTTTTAAAACTTTATTAGATTTTTCTCTTGAGATTTGTCTTTTAGCCTGTCATTACACTGCAGATTAATTACTTCCAATTGAAGGTTAGGTGATAACTCCTCAGTTGCACAGTTAAATGGATTTTGAAATAGCGATTTCGTCTGCATATACATTAAAATCTGAAAAACACTGCTGGAACTGTAGTTTGAGCCTGGAAGATAAATCTACTGCAAATTTGCGTGAGAATGGAGCTCTTGCTTCTTGTTGTAACTTTGGACAGCACAGTGATATGAGCGATGTCAGTAACATCTGTCAACTCATCAAGAGCCAAGGAAAACCACTTGATATCATTTGTCTTATTTTTTTTAGTTGTCAGAGTTTCTCCCAGTTCCCTCACGTCTTTGAGAAACTGTTGTTGCCAAAAGGCCAGTTTTCTTAAACAACTTTTTCTCTGGACAGTTCTTCAATTGCTGCAATCAAACATGATTTAATTAACTCACCATCAGCTTTCTTTGGCTAACAACTGAGCCACTCAGAAACTTACTTTGATTGCAGCCTCATTTTCATTTTTGATTTTTGTGAGGAAATAATTTTGTGATGAGATATTTTGCTTATATTTTCTAATTTTTCTCACCATGGCTTTCCTGTGAGTTGGGATTATTATGACGAATGCTTATTGTCAACATATATTGTGTTCCTTCAGCACTGCTGTAGTATCATTGTGTAATAACCGTAATGCTTTGCCACCTAATTTGACAGTAAAATAATCCACACTTTACTGTGTCTTAAATGCATGGCATTCAAAGTCTGCTTTTCATGTTTTGACATGGTGGGTGTGCACTGGTAATGAAACAAAAAAGTATCATGACTTGGTGATATGTGACGTATTCAACATGCTGTCAAGTTATAACTGCCAGGGTTTCCCTGGTGGTACAGTGGTTAAGAATCCACCTGCCAATGCAGGGGACATGGGTTCGAGCTCTGGTCCAGGAATATCCCACATGCCACGGAGCAACTAAGCCTGTGCGCCACAACTACTGAGCCTGTGCTCTAGAGCCCGCGAGCCACTACTACTGAAGCCCGCGTACCTAGAGCCCGTGGTCTACAACAAGAGAAGCCACTGCAGTGAGAAGCCTGCGCACTGCAACAAAGAGTAGCCTCTGCTCGCAGCAACTAGAGAAAGCCCGTGCGCAGCAACGAAGACCCAACGCAGCCAAAATAAAATAAATAAATAAATAAGTAAATGTATTTTTTTAAAAAGTTATGGGCGGGCTTCCCTGGTGGCGCAGTGGTTGAGAGTCCGCCTGCCGATGCAGGGGACACGGGTTCGTGCCCCGGTCCGGGAAGATCCCACATGCTGCGGAGCGGCTTGGCCCGTGAGCCATGGCCGCTGGGCCTGCGTGTCCGGAGCCTGTGCTCCGCAAAGGGAGAGGCCACAACGGTGAGAGGCCGGCATACTGCAAAAACAAACAAACAAAAAGTTATGGGCTTCCGTGGTGGCGCAATGGTTGGGGGGTCCTACTGCCGATGTGGGGGGCACGGGTTCGTGCTCCGGTCCGGGGGGGAATCCCCCGTGCCGCGGAGCGGCTGGGCCTGTGGGCCATGGCCGCTGGGCCTGCGCGTCCGGAGCCTGTGCTCCGCGGCGGGAGGGGCCACGGCCGTGAGAGGCCCGCGTACCGCCAAAAAAAAAAAAAAAGTTATACCTGTCACTGAAATTCATGGTATGCTGAGCATGAATGTAAAGTGATGAGAGAGCCACAGCCACACCTACGGTCTCTTTTGCATCTGCTCAGCTCTCAAAGCAGCCAGTGTAATACGTAAATGAGTGAGCATGGCTGTGTTCTGATAAAACTTTATGGATGCTGAAATTAGAATTGTATATAATTCCCGTGTCATGAAATGTTATTTCATTTTTTTCCCCCAACCATTTAAAAAATGTAAAGCCCATTCTTAGCTTGCTGACTATTACAAAAACAGGTAGCAGGATAGATGTGGCCCTTGTTTATATTTTAATGACCACTGCTTTAGATTTCATTATTAGCTTTTGTTTTTCTTTATGTCTCTTGATTTAAGAAAGGCCTGGAGAGCTGATGGATGTTCTTTGCTGGTCTGTTGGTAGGTCTGTGTCTCCATAGGCCTCTCTTCTAAATGGAAAGCCTGATGGGGCATTCGGTACGTGAGTGGGCCGTGTGCATCTCTAGGTATCCAGCAGCATAGTAGCTCTTAACCTTCTTTGTGCCATGTACCCCCTTTGGCAGTCTGGTGAAGCCCATGGGCCCCTTATGATAATGTTTTTAAGTGTATAAAATACGTTGGATTACAATGGAAGTTGATCTTATTGAAACACAGTCATCAAAATATTAAAGAACAAATGGGGTAAGAGTAATACGCTCTTTATAAATGCACTAACTAGTAAGATCCAGCGTTAGGTCTAATTATTGTAATTTTGACATAGTGATGAACATAAAAGATATGTTGAGGTCTGCAATAACTGTGATATATGAAAGTGCCTGTGATTTCTAGTGGTGACAGTCGCAGCTGCTGCTAATACTACTGTGGTTTGTTGCTGTGGTTCAAAGCAGAAGAAAATGCCAGATGTCAGTTTAGAGGTTGATGAAAATAATGTGTGATTTTTATTACTCTCCAAGTTCATTGAATTCTATCCATAGACCCTTGGCCAGAGGCAGGGCGGGGTGGGGCCATCTCTGGACAGCAGGTTAAGAACCCTCGATATAGAGTGAGTGGATAGAGTGCTTTTCTCGTGGGAGTTGCTCCCAAATGTCAGAATATGGAGGAATTCACTCTGGGGTCTTAGTACCCATACAAGAAGACTTGCCTTTTATCAGACATTTTAATACATTTCTTTAGCGAATAGCTCTCTTTTTGCCCAGGGTAAATTTTTTTTTTTAATAACTTTTTAAAATTTATTTATTTATGGCCGCATTGGGTCTTTGTTGCTGTGTGCGGGCTTTCTCTAGTTGCGGCAAGTGGGGGCTACTCTTAGTGGCGGTGCACGGGCTTCTCATTGCGGTGGCTTCTCCTTGTGGAGCACGGGCTCTAGGCATGCGGGTTCAGTAGTTGTGGCACTTGGGCTCAGTAGTTGTGGCTCATGGGCTCTAGAGTGCAGGCTCAGTAGTTGTGGCGCACAGGCTTAGTTGCTCCGCGGCATGTGGGATCTTCCCGGACCAGGGCTTGAACCCGTGTCCCCTGCATCGGCAGGCGGTTTCTTAACCACTGTGCCACCAGGGAAGTCCCCTGCCCAGGGTAAATTTTTGTTTGATTGTATTCTGCGTGGGGGGTGGGTGGGCAGAGATAATTTGTTACAATAGCTTTGTTTGTTTTTATGTAGAATTTTAAGTCATTCTCATTTATAGCCCTATTTCTCACACTGCACCCTAAGCCCAACCTCCAAATTATAACTTGCTTTTTGTTTGTCAAAAATTTGCCAGGAGTTTGTTGAACTTTTCTTAATTCCTAATGAGTGTACTTCATTCCCCGTCTCCTATACACACACTATTTTAGGACTATTAATTTTTATATTTCTATACTTTTATTTGTGTGGAATTTCAGGAGGCCATACGTGTTCTATATACCATCCTGAATCAAATGCAAGAAAATCTTTTACTTAAAAAAGAAGAAAAATACTTTATGTAGACTCCTTTATAAAACATAAAACAGTTGTAATATCGTGTTCTTATACTTTCCAAATTATATAGAGAACAACAGACATCGAAGCAATGAGTTTATAGTTAGCTGCATGAAGAAAAGTATTTAAGCAATCATTTGTATATTGTGTATTTCGGTGCCCTCTGAAAAGAATCATATCAATTAGGAATACTTCTCTGTAGTAAAACAACATAGTTGATGATTGTCCTGGTTTTATAATGTTGCCAAGTCATCTCATCTCTTCATTTAATACAAACAAGTCAGTTTTGTTACTACTTGTACTACTGCTCAGTACTGCAGGCCTCCGCATCTTGTGCGGGGGAGGGGGAACACGTAATCACCCATTTGGATCCTCGTAATATTTTGATTCAGATGCACTGAATAGAATCTCATGTTTGATTGAGGTGAACTGTTGCATATTGAATGATTTTTTGGTTCTCCCTGTGCCTACTAAATAAAATTAAAGGCCAAAACCAAGGTAAACATAATTATCACAGGAGTCAGCCAACTTTTTCATAAAGGACCAGATAAGTGCATCTTTTTGACTTTGTGAGCCATATCGTCTCTGTCACAGCTAAGCAGCCATAGATTAATGAATGAATGAGTGTGACTGTTCCAGCAAAACGTTATTTATAAAAGCAGGAGGCCAGGCCTAACGCCTAAACCGAAGCTGTTTACGAGTTTGTTCTATGGTATGTTGGAAAAGGGTGCTCTTTTCTTGAGGACTCAGAGATGAGAAACTTGGAGGCTTGAAGATTGGATTGGTTGGTAGTCTTGTCTGGTGTAATGAAAATAAGATGTACAGTGAAGCCCTTGTCAGGTTAGGCAACCTTCTCAGCTTGTTCGGACTCTTCAAGCAGGGGGCAAATTCATTTTCTAGGCCATAGTCAACCCTCCAGTGGTACAGCTTCTAGCTTGGAAGTTAACCATCAAAGGTAAACCATTAAACTGGACCACCTAGTATATTTTGTGATTCTCCTTTGCTGCCTTCCTCAGTTATGTGAGGGTAGATGAGACCAGGCCCAAAAGCTCTGGAGCAGGATAACTGGCCAATTTAATGACAGACGTATCATCTCTTCCTGAGATCAGAATAGGAGCCCTTTGGCAGTTGGGCTTTTTAAAAATAAACTTTTTAATTGAAATGTACTGGTTGTAATTATACAGCTTGATACACCTGTGTCACCAAGTATAGATACCTCTGTAACCAGTACTTGGAAATTTTTATATGCAAAGCGCTTTAAGTTGTCTGCTTTGATCACCTCGGGCTGCTTCAGGGTCAGCGGCCATACCTGAGTTCCTGTTCCAGTGGATGCCTGTGTTTGTAGCTGTCACCTTGGGGCAGCTCCAGCAACAGTTAGAAGACTATTTCTGAAAGTAAAATTAACTTAATTACAGAGAATGGGGCAATTCTTTCTTCTCATCATTGCTGCCACATCCTATGCCACCAGTGCTGTGAGTTATAGGGAAAAAATAGGCTTTGGTATGTGTGATGTATCTTACTTAGTATAGCGGATTTTCAGTTGGGCCATTACAGTGTACTCGTTCTTTTATGAAATGACGATCTATTGAGTTAAACCGTTTAAAAGTATAGTCCATGCAAAGGGAGAAATAAAATGTGAACTATAATTCTGTAGTTCCTTTATATCAAATAATTAAGACATAGGGCTTTAGTCTTTCTTTTTTCTTTTCTTTTTTTCTTTTATTGGGGTATAGTTGTTTTACACTGTTGTGTTAGTTTCTACCGTACAGCGAAGTGGAGTTCCCTGTGCCATACAGCAGGTTCTCATTAGTCATCTATTTTATACAGATTAGTGTATGTATGTCAATCCCAATCTCCCAATTCATCTCACCCCCCGGGGCTTTAGTCTTTCAATTCAGTAAAGTACAGTATACAAATTCAGAATCTTCCCTCAAACCATCTTTAAGGATAGATTTTTTTTTTTTAATTCTGGAAAATTTCATATACATAAGAACGGAAAGAATAGCATATGAAACCCCTATGTACCCATCTCCCAACCTCAACAGTGATCATGGCCAGTCTTTGCTTCTTTATAACCAGATTGTTTTGAATCATGCTAGGTTTTAAAAATTGAAAATGTCATTTTCACTTAGTTTAGGCACTTTGGAAACTCTACATCACGGAAGAATTTGCAACGTAGAAAATCAAGAAGTAAGGACTATGATGTATATAGTGATAATGATATCTGCAGTCAGGAATCAGAAGATAATTTTGCTAAAGAGCTTCAACAATATATACAAGCTAAAGAGATGGCAAATGTTGCTCAATCCTTATCGCTTCCTGAAGAATCTGTGAAGAGAGAGGGAGCAAAGGATACCCAGAAAGGTAAAGGTAAGAGTATTTTATCATTTAAAGTTATCTAGAGAAGCAGTCACATTTGTCCACATATGGATGGCGGGGAGGGGTTCGCTTGCATTTTATCTCATGATAAGATCACGTTTTCCTGGATCTTTACACCAAATGTGAGCTGGTCACTTGGTGTACAAACGCTTAGTTTGCGGGAGGACCGGAGAGTGCAGGAGGGTTTTCAAAGGACGTGACTGCTTTGAAAGGGAGAATGCTAAATCCCTGGCCTCAGCATGTGTGAAGGACAGGAAATACCTGTTCGCTGTCCTCTAAAGAAGAATGGGTTTAATTAATGTCTGGGATGGTAGTGTGTCCGACTAAACTCAGAAATATATTCTTTTAGATGACTAAAAGGAAAGTTAAGCCACAGGTAGGAGAACAAATGACAATTGTAAATGCAATTCTTAATCTTCTCATTTTATTTTTTTCCCCTCTTTAAATGTTCTTCTATTTAAAATGGATATATAGATAAACTTAATATATAAAATGTTATCAGGGAGTAATCTGACAGCCATATATGAGGTCATTTAAAACATTTGAAGGTTTTACTCTTACAGTGCTACAGCAGTTCCTACTTAGATCCATTGTACTCGGAACACTTCAGAAGGATCTGGCTGATGGCTAGCAAGATTGATTTCGTGAATTATCTTGTTTTTTTCCCCAATAATACCTTATACATTTCCACAAAGAGTTAATTTGGGATCCACAGTATATTAATCCAAGAGCTTCTAGAAAGACAGGTCCGCATCATCCTAGTTATTACGCTTCGAGCAGTGGAGAAGTTTTCCTGGATTGTTAGAGAATATAATTCTTAAGAGTAAACTGCTATTGGACTTTTATATCACCTTTAAATTGAACTTTCTTGCTTTTAGCTGTTAAACAAAAAA
The DNA here is from genome assembly GCF_963924675.1 of Phocoena phocoena. Taxonomy (NCBI): domain Eukaryota; kingdom Metazoa; phylum Chordata; class Mammalia; order Artiodactyla; family Phocoenidae; genus Phocoena; species Phocoena phocoena. Next base: position 11,532,895 of record NC_089232.1, on the reverse strand, counting down.
ATAAAAATAAAAACCTTAAAGCTGTTCGCAACAATGGTAAACAGAAGAAAATGAAGCGAAAATGGCCTGGCACTGGAGACAAAGGATCCAACGCTTCCCTGAGGAAGAGTGGCTCACAGGAACAGGTATGAGAATATACGCCTGTCTGTCGGAGGGCACTGCCTGCCCTTGGATTTTTATCTTGCACCCCAATGGGATCTCCTCTTACCTCCAGTGGACTCCGTAGGTTCTTCTTTCTCACTGTTGGGCGGCCTTCCCTCACACTCGTTACCTGCCAGCGCCCACTCAGGCCTTAGTGTCGTACCTGTTGCCCCTGTATACATGCACACAAGCTCCCTGGTTTCTGAGGGCTGTGCAAAAACAGATATGGGAGGCAGGGAGAATATAATAAGATAGCCATGAGGACATTCCAAAGGCCACAGAGTCTTACAGAGTTTCTACTCTTAAAGTCCCTGGTCTGTTGGTTTTTGACTCCCTTTGGAAATTAAAAATGAATATTTTTGAGCTTTGACCTTATCAGACACTCCCTACCCTCCTGGAAATTTGGTTTTGCTTTGTAGAAGTTCCTCTTTCTTGGTCTGCAGATGTAATCACGGTAGAACAATAAGTGACTCCTCTGGACTCTGCTTTTCTGAGGGCTTCTAAGCTGGATGGCCACCTTTTTTTTTGTTAGGCTTGGTTCAGGAGGCAAGAGTTGAGGGTGGTAAGCTATTAGAAATACCAAATATTATAGATTGAAATGTATTTATGTAAAATCTGTTTTACAAAGGAGGAATCCGAAGCCCTAGGGTTTAGGTAACTGCCTGTAGTTACAAGGGCCAGGGCGGGGCTAGACCCAGGCAGTTTCCCTTTCCTTTGTTTTTTTTAAAAAAATATATTTATTTACATATTTATTTGGCTGCGCCAGGTCTTAGTTGATTCATGCGGGATCTTTAGTTGCGGCATGTGGGATCTAGTTCCCTGACAACCTGGGCCCCCTGCACTGGGTGCGTGGAGTTTTAACCACTGGACCACAAGCAAAGTCCCCCCTTTCGTTTGGTTTAGATTGACTCAAATGATTATTCAGCCAAAGCTGACAGCCCTGCTACATGAGGAACAAATGTAAATATATATGTCAGAATTTAATAACATAATCAAAATAAAACCCAGAATTAAAACTGACATTTATTAGACACATAATTTTGATGGTGCTAAGTGGAAGTCTGACATTATTGCAAAGCAGATCACATAAATATACAGCCAGCTCCCTTCTTTGTACTTACTGAATTCCTAAGACTGTATGCGGGTATATGGTACGTAGAAGCTGTAAGTTGTACCACAAGTTAGCACACTAAAAGTGATTTATGTTTCTAAAGACGTCAAATGAAATTCCCCTTTTGTTTTCATACCTTTATTGCCATTTTTGAGGGTATATTTCTAATTATGTTTGTTAATTTGAGCTCGTCAGTACACTCAGCTCACACGTAGTGAGCATCTCACTGAAATGAAAGATCACACTACTTTTGCTTTACCTTACGATTTTGAGGTTTGTCCCCATTGTTCTAAAGAGCCTTGTTCTTAGACTTCACTTTTTAATCAGAAGTAGTGGTGCTTTCCTTTTAAAATTTTTAAATTAATTTTTTAAAATGAGGGCAAGGTACAATAAAATATTCATAATGTTCAGTGATGGAATGCTGTTGAAACTGACAAAACATTAATTTTTTTCAACTGATGTACAAAAGTCCACATCTTACCTGCAGGCCAATTCAGAAGAGTTACCTTTTAATGTTTTTAAAGGTGGTTTAAAATAATTTTGTACGGCCTTCCCTGGTGGCGCAGTGGATAAGAATCTGCCTGCCAATGCAGGGGACACAGGTTTGATCCCTGGTCTGGGAAGATCCCATATGCCGTGGAGCAGCTAAGCCCATGCGCCACAACTACTGAGCCTGCACTCTAGAGCCTGCGAGCCACAACTACTGAAGCCCGTGTGTCTAGGGCCTGTGCTGCACAACAAGAGAAGCCACTGCAGTGAGAATCCCGCGCACCGCAATAGAGAGTAGCCCCCGCTCGACGCAACTAGAGAGAGCCCGCGTGCAGCAACGAAGACCCAACACACAGCCAAAAATAAATAGATAATTAATTTAAAGAACACGTTTTTTTGTACAATGGAATAAAAATTTAATTTTTTATTTCTCACATTTAGTTTTTTGTTTTTGTTTTCAAAGGATGGTAAACCTAAAGAGAAGCAGCAGCCTGTGAGAATGAGTCAGGGATTCATCAACCAACATACGGTGCAACGCCAGGGAAAACAAATTTGTAAATATTTTCTTGAAAGGAAATGTATTAAGGTATAAAAAATGTGTAAGCAAAAATATACTAAAATGTAAGATATAGCAAAAATGTACTAAAACCAGCTCCTCTTTCCATTAGACACTCCAAAAGCATACCTGTACAATTTTAGAGCCGTTTCCTTCTGGGAAAGTTTCAATTAGGAAATTTTACTGAAATATTCTTTTATGTTTAGGAGAGTAGATAATTTTTTTAAAATGCTTTGTGTTAAAAATATTAAGGACTTGACAGATTTTTAAGCAGATATATATATGTGATGTGGCTATGATAGCTCGTTAAGAATTAGACTGTACTGCTTCTAAGACTTTGTTTTCTTCTAGAATCATTAAGTAGGAATTGTAATGACTTAACTATGAGGAATAATGGTTTTTCCTTGTCCCTTCTTTTGGCCCAGGGAGACCAGTGTAAATTTGATCATGCTGCAGAGATAGAGAAGAAAAAGGAAATGTGTAAGTTTTATGTACAAGGATATTGTACCAGAGGTGAAAACTGCCTGTATTTGCATAATATCCTTTATCACAAGGTACAGTAACTTTACTTTTCATAAACATTTACATGAATGTAAAATTCTGAGTGAAACCTGGTGTTTTAGCCACGGCAAAATCACATTATCCAAGCTCAACTCAGTGTTGAAGTGATTACATTGTACACAGATTTTTTTTCTTTTTCCCCCAAGCAAGAGTCTTTAGAAATTCTCTCAAATGCACATCCTCTCAACCTGGGTAGTGTAACGGCTTCACGAGACCTATTCAGACCTATCCAGAAAAACGTCTCTGAATTTCTGCTGTGACATCTACTAATTGAATCTATATTCATGTAATCTACTTCATAAAAGAGGCAGGAATTGCACAGTTTGGGAGTACTCTTTTTCTGCACATTCAGTATTGTATAGAGGTTCATTGTCCCTTAATTTGAAGAATAACCCTAACTCTTCAGTGTAAATGGTCTAGACATGTTGTAAAAATACAAACATAAACATTTTAGGGTAATTGGACCTTTGATCAACACAAAAGTTGTTTTCCTTCAGTCATTCAATACAAGGAATCGCAAATTCTAACTGGAGAAATTTTTCCTAGAAAACAATATCGAAGCTGTATAAATTGTTCCTATTTTATACAAGCCTAATATATGAAGGATCCAGATTTGTAAGACATATCATTGTCATTGACTTTAATCCCCCCACCGCAAAAGAATGCTTTAAAAATAATCCCATTTCTCAAAGTATTTAAAATACACATCCCTCTCTTATGTCGGTGAAATATACCTGTAGTTTATTTTAAGAATGGATATGAAGGAAAAAAGTGTCCTGTGACAGCCAGTAAACTTTATAATCACCCTAAAATTAGATTCTTATAATCCAGTTAATAATTTACTGTCTCATATTTTAAATAGGGAATTTGTTTCTACTAGTAGAAAATAACTTTACGTAGGAAAAATAAAGTTACTAAATTAATAAGAAATTATTTTAGTTGGATTACAGTTGTTCTTTTCCTTAACATTTGGGTTAACATGAATATCCTTGCAAGTTTTACCATACAGGAGCAAAATGTTATCAGGGAGAACATTGCAAGTTTTCACATGCTCCACTGACTGCTGAAACACAAGAACTGTTGGCTAAAGTAAGTACAATTTTAATTTTTGTTTCTCTCTTTTTTTAAAAAAAAAAATTTATTTTATTTTTGGCTGTGCTGGGTCTTCATTGCTGCGCACGGGCTTTCTCTAGTTGTGGTGAGCGGGGGCCACTCTTCGTGGCGGTGCGCAGGCCTCTCATTGCAGTGGCCTCTCCTATTGTGGAGCACGGGCTTTAGGCGCACAGGCTTCAGTAGTTGTGGCACGTGGGCTCAGTAGTTGTGGCTTGCGGGCTCTAGAGCGCAGGCTCAGTAGTTGTGGCGCATGGGCCTAGTTGCTCCGCGGCATGTGGGATCCTCCCGGACCAGGGCTTGAACCCGTGTCCCCTGCATTGGCAGGCAGATTCGTAACCACTGCGCCCCCAGGGAAGGCCCTGTTTTTCTTTTTTAAAGAATACTTTTGAACTAAGGGTGGAATTTGAAAAGACACTCACAGTTTCTTAAGGAGAGTGCCTCATAGGGTAGCATGTGGGTTATATTAGGACTGATAATCTAAGGATTTACTTCAGTTTAGAAAATTCATTTGTATATTTTTCCTTGTAGCTTAAAGAAAATTTATACTTACTGCTGGTGTAAATTGGAATGTTCTTAAAACCTTCAGTGTAGTTAGCAACCTTAGTAGCTAAGTTAACCAGAGGAAAACAAAGCAAATAGGAGAAATAGTTACTCCTGTTATACTCTTAGAAGGAGAGTTAAGGATCATCGGTTGATAAATATTTTAGGGTTACATCAAAACATACTTATGTAGTTATTTCAAAGTTTTCTTCAAATATTCTTTCAGGTGTAAGAAAAGATAATTGAAAAATAATAGTCGTTTATGTTCTTTCATTTCCCATGTGTTAATTGGAGCTAGTCTCTTCAAAATTAAACTGAAATATAAGTGAAAATAAAAGATTCTTTTAAAACCAAACCATTCCATCTTGCGGCAGAAGTTCCCTTGACTGTATTGCAAATATTAGAAAGTCAAAGGTCCTTGTTTCTGGATATTTTTAGTTGTGAAATATGAAGGGTTACCCTGGGATTAGAAATTATACCAAATATTTGGTTGTTTATTAGCATGAATGTATGTGGAAAAAATGATAAATGTAAAAGTCATTTTCCAGTTCCCCTTATAGTAAATATTATTAGATGATTACTAGGATGAATATTATTGGAATCTTTAGAAAATTACAAGAGTATGATGATGTACCTGAATTTAATGCATAAAAATGATTGCATGATTTTTTTTTCCCCCCATACTAGGCTTTGGATCCTGAAAAGAAGTCGTCATGAAAATAAAATACATAAAAAAGGTAAAATTTATGATTTAACACTTTTTTCCCCCTCTGAAATGTCTCTAGAAATTGGCATGGGGACATAGGCCTTTTTACATTTTCTCAAATAGAAGTCTTTTTCTCTCTCCTACCCCACTAAAAACTTATATTTGATACATATAAATAGATATATATGTGGATCTCCATGGACCTGCTTCCCTTTCTGGATTTGTCACTGTCTTTTTGTGTTTTTATTCTTCTGTCTTGTTTCTTTGTAAATTTACCAAATGTGTATGATTCACCAAATATTATATTTAGTTTTGCTTGGGTTTGGATATGAAACAGTATCACATTCTATACTTATTGGTGACTTGCTGTTTTCACTCAGCATTATGCTTGTAAGATTCATTCATGTATATGCATGCAGCTGTCATTCATTTTTACTCTTGTATAGCATTTATTCTATGAATATGTTACAAATTATTTAGTCATTCTACTATTGACGGACATTGAGGTTATTTTCAATTTTTAAAATATAAACTGTTATTATAAATAACTGTTTCACATGTCTTCTGATGAAAATGTGTGTGAGTTGTCCTGAGTGTACCAAGGAATAGAATTGTTGTATCATCTTAAAACTTAAGATAATACCAATCTTTTCTGAAGTACTTATAACAGTTTTTAGCCATCAACTGTGTAAAAGAATTTCTGTTGCTCCCCACTCACTAATGCTTTATATTGTCACGACTTTAAATTTTTTGACCAATTTAGTGGGTGTAAAAATGGTGCCGCATAGCTGTATTTTCATAAAGTTCAGCATTTTTTCTTAAGCTTACTGGCTTTTGAGCTTCATCTCCAGGGAAATGCCATTAATGTCTTTTGCCTATGCTTCTGTTGGGCTGATTGTCCTTTATAAATTGATTTTTATATACAAATTGTTTGTGACGTATGTGTGACAAGTCTCCTCCCATTTTGTGGGCTGTCTTTTCACTTTTTTAAAGGTGTTTCAGTGAGCAGAATTACTTGTTTTGGCGATCTCTTTCTTTATGGTAGGTTTTGTGTTTTGCGTCTTACTTAAGAAATCCTTCCCTATCATGAGGCTGTAAAGTACTTTCATTTTTATTAGGTTTTTATAGTTTTGCTTTTTACATTTATATTTTAATCCTTTGGAAATTCTATCAGTTGACAGTTGTCACAATAATGGTGTTTAAAATCAGCCACAAGACTCTCAGCAGCATATAAAAGTAAATGTTTCTTTTTCCATGTGTCTGCAGATAGGCTGGGAACAGGCTGATACGGGCTGGCTCTGGCTGGGTTGGTTGTGCTTCATAAAGCAGAACCGCTGGGATGGTTCTGCCCCACATTTGTCTCACTCTCCTCCTGGGACCAAGGGGCTAGCTGGGGCATGTTTTTCTCATGGCATTGGCCGAAGGACAAGCGGGCAAGGCCCTGTTTGTATCACATCATGTTTACTTACAACCCATTGACCAAAGTAAGTCACATAGGCAAGCCCAAAGTTAGGGAGTAGGAAAGTATACTCTACTTTCTGTACTTTCCATGTGGGAGGAGTTGCCAAATTACATGAAAATTTTTCTGAAGGGACCTTGAGGGAATTATGCTAAGCAGAATAAGTCAGAGAAAGAAATATACCGTTACGATTTCACTTATGTCTCAAAAAACAAAACAAATGGACAAATAAAACCAAACCAAAATCATAGATTCAGAGAACAGAGTGGTGGTTACCAGAAGGGATGGGGATTGGGCAGTGGGTGAAACAGGTGAAGAAAGGGGTCAAGAGGTACAAACTTCCAGCAATAAAATAAATAGGTCACGGGGCTGTAGTGACTATAGTCAGTAATGTTGTAGAGCATACTTGAAAGTTGCTGAGAGAGTAAATCCTAAAAGTTAAGTATGTATGGTGTTAGGTGGTAACTAGACTTACTGTAGCAATCATTTCTCAATCTATACAAATACTGAGTTATTACGTTGTACACCTAAAGCCAGTATAATATTATATGTCAATTATACCTCAATAAAAATTTTTTTTAATTACACAAAAAAGGGTAGCTGTGGGTATAGGGAAAAGGGAAGAAATAAGACTAATTGATTTTTTTTTTTTTTTAAACAGTGTGCTATAGGGACTTGATTTTCTTTTCTTACCCCATACGGATAACCAATCTCCCAGAACCATTCAAATGAAAAGACTGCCCTTTCCCCACTGATTTGTAATGCCCCCTCTGGTATATATCGAGTTTCCTTCAAACAGAGGTCTATTTCTGGGGTCTCTGTTCTGTTCCTTTTGTCTTTTGCTCTAGTACTCTACTGCCTTAATTACTGGAGCTTTGTTGGATTTTAATATAGTTTGATAATTTTTCTAATGTTGTTCTTCAGGAGCACCTTGACTATTTTGGACCCTTTTACTTTGTTAGTTTTTTTTAAAAACAGCTTTGTTGAGGTATGATTTATATATCAGTTGTTGTAAGTGTATAATTCAATATTATTTGGTAAATTTACAGAGTTGCATAGCATCACAAAATCTAGTTTTAGAAGGTTTTTGACACCCCCAAAAGATTCCTTTTACCCATTTGCAGTCACTTTCCAATCCCACGAATGAATTTTCTAGATTTGCCTTTTCTGGGTATTTCATATAAATTTCAACATGTGGTCTTTTTTTGTTCTTGTTTTGTTTTTTTATTTTTGGCTGAGTTGGGTCTTCTTTGCTGCGCGTAGGCTCTCTATAGTTGCGGTGCGCGAGCTTCTCGTTGCAGTGGCTTCTCTTGTTGCGGAGCATGGTCTCTAGGTGTGTGGGCTTCAGTAGTTGTGGCACACGGGCTTAGTTGCTCTGCGGCAAGTGGGATCTTCCCAGACCAGGGCTCGAACCCGTGTCCCCTGCCTTGGCAGGTGGATTCTCAACCACTGCGCCACCAGGGAAGCCCCAGCATGTGGTCTTTTGCTTCTGGCTCTTTTCATATAGTGTAATGGTTTTGAGATTCATCAATGCTTTAGCATGTATCAGTGATTTTTTAAAAAAATAATTGCTCCATTATTCCATTGTATGGGTATACCACTTTTTTTAATCCTTTCAACAATTGATATTTGTGTTATTTCCAATTTTTAGTTATTATGAATAATTCTGCTGTGAGCATTTGTGTATGAATCTTTGTGTTGTGGACGTACTTTTTTTTTTTTTTGGAAAATGAGAATTCTAAATATATTGTCAAAATATGCCTTGGAGATAGCACACAAAAGCCATGTTACGAAGCTACCAAATGCATAAATGAATATTCTCTTGAGGAACTTCTCATCTAAGGACTTTTTTCCCTTTTGGTGGTACAATTAGGAACAAGTGGGTTTTGTGAAACTTTTTGGTGCTGGTGGGTGGCTGTCAGTTCAGGGTAGGTTTGAACCTGTGTTAATTTGAAGTACTTTTTCCTCAAGCAGGGATGACTTATTTTTAGGTCATGGGATCAAGAGGTGACTACTTGAGATCACAGAAAACCTTAGGTTGCATCAAGGAAGTATTGGTAGGCGGAAAAATCAGGATGAGCTTATTATTAGCTTTGCAGACATACATTTTTATTTATCTTGAGTAAGTTACTACTTTAGTGGAATTTCTGGGTCCGACAGTAAATACATGTTTAACTTTTTAAGAACTGCCACATTGTTTTACAAAGTGGCTGCATTATTTTACGTTCCAGACAGCATTGTGGGAAGATTTTAGTTTCTTCACATCCTCACCAATGCTTGTTATTGTCAGCTGTTTTGATTATAGCTTTTCTGTTAGGGGTGAGCTGGAATCTCATTGTAGTTGTAATTTGCATTTTCTCTAATGGCTAATGGTGTTGAGCATCTTTTCATGTGCTGTTGGTGGATTCAGATCTTTGCCCATTTTTTAAATTGGGTTGTAAGCTTATTGAGTTGTAAGAGTTCTTTATATATGTTGGATACAAATCCTTTATCAGATATATAATTTGTAAATATTTTGTCTCAATCTGTGGCTTTGTCTTTTTGTCCCAATTTATGCTTGCCTTTTAAAAAGAGTGTCTATTGAAGCATGAACGTTTTCATTTTGTTGTAGTACACTATCAGTTTTTTTCCATCATGGATCATGCTTTTGGTGTTTCATCTAAAAATTCTTTGTCTAATCCAAGGTCACAAGATTCAGTTTTATGTTCTAAATTCGTTTTAATAGTTTTAGCTCTTATATTTATGTCTGTGATTCATTTTGAGTTAATTTTTGGGAATGGTGTGAGTTAGGATCCAAATTTTTGTTTTGCATATAGATACCTAATTGTTCCAGCAAGCATTTAAAAAAACTACCCTTTCCCCACTGAGTTGCCTTGGCACCTTTGTCAAAAATCAGTTGAACTAAATGTAAGGATTTATTTCTGGGTTCTCAGTTGTGTTCTCTTGATCTATAATGTTTATCCTTATATACTGTCACTGTCTTGATCACTATAACTTTATATAGTTGTTCTTTGGTATCCAAGGGGAATTGGTTGTAGGATCCCACAAATACTAAAATCCATGGATGCTCAAGTCCCTTATATAAAATGGCATATTTGCACATAACCTAAGGACATTCTCTTGTATGCTTTAAATCATCTCTGGATGACTTAAAATACCTAATACAGTGTAAATGCTGTGCAGATAGTTGCTGACGCATGGCAAGTTCAAGTTATGCTTTTTGGAACTTTCTGGAATTCTTTTTCCCAAATATTTTTGATCCACAGTTGATTGAATCTGTGGATGCAGAAGTTGCAGATATGGAGGAGTGACTGTACTAAGTTTTGAAATAAGGAATTGCAGGCTGTCTAGTTTTGTTCTTCTTTTCCAAGATTGTTTTGGCTATCCTGTATTTTGCTTTTCCATGTAAATTTTAGAATCAGCTTGTAAATTTCTGCAAAAAACGTATGCTGGACATTAAAAGGATCATACACCATGATCAAGTGGGGTTTATTCCAGGAATGCAAGGATTCTTCAATATATGCAAATCAATCAACGTGATACACCATATTAACAAATTGAAGGAGAAAAACCATATGATCATCTCAATAGATGGAGAGAAAGCTTTCAACAAAATTCAACACCCATTTATGATAAAAACCCTGCAGAAAGTAGGCATAGAGGCCTCAACATAATAAAGGCCATATATGACAAACCCACAGCCAACATTGTCCTTAATGGTGAAAAACTGAAACCATTTCCACTAAGATCAGGAACAAGACAAGGTTGCCCACTCTCACCACTCTTATTCAACATAGTTTTGGAAGTTTTAGCCACAGCAATCAGAGAAGAAAAAGAAATAAAAAGAATCCAAATTGGAAAAGAAGAAGTAAAGCTGTTACTGTTTGCAGATGACATGATACTATACATAGAGAATCCTAAAGATGCTACCAGAAAACTACTAGAGCTAATCAATGAATTTGGTAAAGTAGCAGGATACAAAATTAATGCACAGACATCTCTGGCATTCTTATACACTAGTGATGAAAAATCTGAAAGTGAAATCAAGAACACACTCCCATTTACCATTGCAACAAAAAGAATAAAATATCTAGGAATAAACCTACCTAAGGAGACGAAAGACCTGTATGCAGAAGATTATAAGACACTGATGAAAGAAATTAAAGATGATACAAATAGATGGAGAGATATACCATGTTCTTGGATTGGAAGAATCATTGTGAAAATGACTCTACTACCCAAAGCAATCTACAGAGTCAGTGCAATCCCTATCAAACTACCAATGGCATTTTTCACAGAACTGGAACAAAAAATTTCACAATTTGTATGGAAGCACAAAAGACCCCGAATAGCCAAAGCAACCTTGAGAGAAAAAAACGGAGCTGGAGGAATCAGACTCCCTGACTTCAGACTATACTACAAAGCTATAGTAATCAAGACACTATGGTACTGGCACAAAAACAGAAATATAGATCAATGGAACAGGATAGAAAGCCCAGAGGTAAACCCACGCACATATGGTCACCTTATCTTTGATAAAGGAGGCAAGAATATACAGTGGAGAAAAGACTGCCTTTTCAGTAAGTGGTGCTGGGAAAACTGGACAGGTACATGTAAAAGTATGAAATTAGAACACTCCCTAACACCATACACAAAAGTAAACTCAAAATGGATTAAAGACCTAAATGTAAGGCCAGAAACCATCAGACTCGTAGAGGAAAACATAGGCAGAACACTATGACATAAATCACAGCAAGATCCTTTTTGACCCACCTCCTAGAAAAATGGAAATAAAAACAAAAATAAACAAATGGGACCTAATGAAACTTCAAAGCTTTTGCACAGCAAAGGAAACCATAAACAAGACCAAAAGACAACCCTCAGAATGGGAGAAAATATTGGCAAATGAAGCAACTGACAAAGGATTAATCTCCAGAATTTACAAGCAGCTCATGCAGCTCAATAACAAAAAAACAAGCAACCCAATCCAAAAATGGGCAGAAGACCTAAATAGACATTTCTCCAAAGAAGATATACAGACTGCCAACAAACACGTGAAAGAATGCTCAACATCATTAATCATTAGAGAAATGCAAATCAAAACTACAATGAGATATCATTTCACACTGGTTAGAATGGCCATCATCAAAAAATCTAGAAACAGTAAATGCTGGAGAGGGTGTGGAGAAAAGGGAACACTCTTGCACTGTTGGTGGGAATGTAAATTGATACAGCCACTATGGAGAACAGTATGGAGGTTCCTTAAAAAACTAAAAATAGAAGTACCATACAACCCAGCAATCCCACTACTGGGCATATATCCTGAGAAAACCATAATTCAACAAGAGTCACGTACCACAGTGTTCATTGCAGCTCTGTTTACAATAGCCAGGACATGGAAGCAACCTAAGTGTCCATCGACAGATGAATGGATAAAGAAGATGTGGCACATATATACAATGGAATATTACTCAGCCATAAAAAGAAATGAAATTGAGTTATTTGTACTGAGGTGGATGGACCTAGAGTCTGTCATACAGAGTGAAGTAAGTCAGAAAGAGAAAAACAAATACCGTATGCTAACACATATATATGGAATCTAAGAAAAAAAAAATGTCATGAAGAACCTAGGGGTAAGACGGGAATTAAGACACAGACCTACTAGAGCATGGACTTGAGGATATGGGGAGGGGGAAGGGTAAGCTGTGACAAAGTGAGAGAGTGGGATGGACATATATACACTATCAAACGTAGGGTGGATAGCTAGTGGGAAGCAGCCGCATGGCACAGGGAGATTAGGTAGGTGGTTTGTGACCACCTAGAGAGGTGGGATAGGGAGGGGGGGAGTGAGGGAGACGCAAGAGGGAAGAGATACGGGAACATATGTATATGTATAACTGATTCACTTCGTTGTAAAGCAGAAACTAACACACCATTGTAAAGCAATTATACTCCAATAAAGATGTTAAAACAAAAAACCAAAACCTATGCTGGGATTTTGACAGAGTTTGCATTCAATCTGTGGAGGATTGCCGTGTTAATAATATTGAGTCTTCTGATCTGTGAACATCTTCATTCATTTAGATTTTTAATTCTCTCAGTGTTTTGTAGCTTTCATTGTACAAGTGTACTGTTTACACTTTTTCTGTTAAATTTATTCCTACAGATTTTATTCTGGTTGATGCTGTTGTTGAATGGAATTGGTTTTTAAACTTCATTTTTCGATCATTCATTTGCTGTATTTAGAGAGAGAATTAAGTTTTGTTTATTGATCTTGTTTCCTGAGACTTTGCTGAACTCACTTATTAGCTCTAGTAGGTTTGTGTGTGTGTGTGTGTGTGTGTGTGTGTGTGTGTGTGTGTGGTGTCCCTTAGGAATTTCTACATGTAGGATCATGTTATCTGAGAGTAAAGACAGTTTTACTTCCTCCTTTCTAATCTGTGTGCTTTTTATTTCTTTTTCTTGCCTGATTTCACTGGCTAGAAACTCCTTTACAGTGCTGAATAGAAGTGAGAGAGTGGGCATCATTGTCTTTTTCCTGATATTAGGCAAAAGCGTTCAGTCCTTCATCATTGTGTGTAATTTTTGCTGTAGGTTTTTGAAGCATACTCTATTAATTTGAGGAAGCTCTCTTCTATTCCTAGTTTATTGAGAGCTTTTATCATGGATGGGTGTTGGATTTTGTCAAATGCTTTTTCCACTGTTGAGATGCTCATACCATTTTTCCCCTTTATCCTATTATACGACATCCTACATTAATATGGCATATTTGAACATGTAACCAGTCTTGTGCTCTTGAGATAAATCTACCTGGGCATGGTGTATAATCTACTTTATATATTTTGGGATTTGCTTTGCTAATATTTTATTAAGGATTTCTATCTTTGTTCATAATGTGTGTTCATGTGTAGCTTTTTTTTCTTTGTGATCTCTTTTTCTAGCTTTGGTATTGGTAATACTGGTCTCCTAGGGTGAGCTGAGTAGTGTCCTTTCTTCCTTTATTCTCTGGAAGAGTTTTTGAAGGATTAGTATTATTTTTTCTTTAATTGTTTGGTAGAATTCACCAGTGAAGACAGCTGAGCCTGAGCTTTTCTTTAACAGAAGATTTTACAAACAGATTCAGTGTCTTTCCTTTTTATAGGTTTATTCAGATTATTTTTTTTCTTGAGTAAGTTTTGGTAATTTGTACTTCTTATTAATTTTTCCATTTCATCTCAAAGTTGTCTACTTTATTGGTATAAATTTGTTCATAGTATTATTTTATAATTCTTTTGATTTCTGTATCAAAAAGATTTTTATATCAAAAAAAGATTTCTATGTCAAAGATTTTGATTTCTGGGGGACGTCCCTGGTGGTCCAGTGGGTAAGACTCCATGCTCCCAATGGAGGGGGCCTGGGTTCGATCCCTGATTGGGGAACTAGATCCTACATGCATGCTGCAACTAAGAAGTCCGCATGCCTCAGTGTACTGCAACTAAGATGTACTGCAACTAACGTACTGCAACTAAGATCCAATGCAGCCAAAATAAATAAATAAATATTTAACATATAACAAAGATTGTATTAAAAAAATGATTTTGGGGCTTCCCTGGTGATGCAGTGGTTGAGAGTCTGCCTGCCGATGCAGGGGACATGGGTTCGAGCCCTGGTCCAGGAAGATCCCACGTGCCGCGGAGCAACTAAGCTCGTGAGCCACAACTCCTGAGCCCATGTGCCACAACTGCTGAAGCCTGCATGCCTATAGCCTATGCTCTACAACAAGATAAGCCACTGCAGTGAGAAGCCCGTGCACCACAACGAAGAGTAGCCCCCCTCACCGCAACTAGAGAAAGCCCGTGCGCAGCAGCGAAGACCCAACGCAGCCATAAATAATGAATAAATATATACATACATCTTAAAAAAAACAACTGTGTTAAAGTATACATTACATGCAATAAATTGCACCCATTTTAGGTGTGTAGTTCAGTGAATTTTAACACATATACTTACCCATGTAACCACTACCACAGTTAGCACCCCAAAATGTCCCCATGTGACACTTGACAATCCATTCTTCCCCTCCATCAGGTCCCAGGCAGCCACTGGTACTCGTTCAGGAAGGAAAGATTCATTTTGCCAGTTCTAGGATTTCATGTAAGTGGAGTCCTGTAATACACTCTTTTGTGTTTGTGTCTTTTGTACAGCAGAGCGCCTTTCTTTTTATTGCTGAATTGTATTCTTTTGGACGGATATACTGCAGTTTGTTTACCCGCGCGTCTGTTGATGGACGTTTGACTGTTACCAGTAAAGCTTCGGTGCACACTTATGCTCAAGCCTTTGTGGCAGTACAGTTTTTCCTTGGCTGCACCGCACTGCATGTAGGATCTTGGTTCCCCGACCAGGGATTGAACCAGTGCCCCCTGCAGTGCAAGTGTGGAGTCTTAACCGCTGGACCCACCAGGGAATTCCCCTACAATTTTACATAAAAGTAGTGATAGTACACTTTGGTCCTAGATGTTAAAGGAACCGCTGTTAATACTTCCTCAATTGACTGCAATCTTTGCTGTGATTTTCTGGTAGATACTCTTTATCAGATTAAGGAAATTCCCTTCAAATGGTAGTTTGATAAAAGTTTCAGAGGTTTTTGTTTCTTTGTTTTATAATCGTGAATAGATGTAGATGTTGGATTTTTTGGAATTCTTTTGAGATGAGCACGAGTTTTTCTATTCTGCTAATGTGACGAATTATATCTATGGGTTTAGAAATGTAAAGCTACCCTTGCATTCCTGAGATAAACAAAGTTTTCTGATTTAAAACTTTTTGAATGTTTTGGCATAATCATGATATTCTCTTCTTAATATCTGTAGCATCTGAAATTATAGCTGCCTTTTTATTCCTTATATTGATTATTTGTGCCTTTTATTCTTTTTTTTATAAATTTATTTATTTTATTTATTTACTTTTGGCTGCCTTTGTTTCTTTGTTGCTGTGCGTGGGCTTTCTCTAGTTGTGGCGAGCGGGGGGGCCACTCTTCGTTGCAGTGCGTGGGCTTCTTATTGCAGTGGCTTCTCTTGTTGTGGAGCATGAGTTCTAGGCACGAGGGCTTAAGTAGTTGTGGCACGCGGGCTCAATAGCTGTGGCTCGCAGGCTCTAGAGCGCAGGTTCAGCAGTTGTGGCGCACAGGCTTAGTTGCTCCGCAGCATGTGGGATCTTCCCGAACCAGGGCTCAAACCTGTGTCCCCTGCATTGGCAGGCAGATTTTTAACTACTGCACCACCAGGGAAGCCCCTTTTATTCTTTTTGATCAATTTTTCTGGAGGTTTAACAGTTCTGTTATCCTTTATAAAGAACCAACTTTGCTTATGTTAATTCTGTTTTATATTAATCTTCCATTTCATTAATTTCTCTTCTTTATTATAACATTCATTTTACATTCTTTGAGCTTATTTTGCCTCAAAATTGATTGTTTCCTTTTCTAATACATACATCTAAACCTATAAATTTCTCTCAATGTACTATTTGATTTCTATCCTAGAAGTTTGTTTCATTAAATATTTTTCATCAAGGTAGTATATTTAGATAGTTTTAAAAGTCATGTAGTTTTACAAGGATTATCATGGAAAAACAGCAAAATGGAAGTCCTTCATTTCATGATTATTTCTGTAGATGCTGAAAAGGCATCCTCCAAAATTCAACACTTGTTCCTTATTTGAAAATAAATACTTGAGAAGATAGGAATGGATGGATGCTTTTTTTCTTTAAATTGTGGTAGAATACACATAACATATTTACCATCGTAACCATTTTTAAGTGTATGATTCACTGGTATTTGAGTACAGGCATATCGTTGTGCAACCATCGCCGCCGTGCATCTTGTAAAACTGTAACTTCATACTCCTTAAAGAAGAACTCCCCATTTCACCCTTCCCCAGGCCCTTGGCAATCACCATTCTACTTTCTGTCTTTATGATTTTTGACTACTCAAGGTACCTCTTGTAAGTGGAATCGTACAGTATTTATCTTTTCGTGACTGACTTACTTCACTTAACCTGTATCTTCAAGGTTCATCCATATTGTAGCATATTTCGGAATTTCAGTCCTTTTTAAGGCTGAATAATATTCCATTGTATTGGAACTTCCCTGGCGGTCCAGTGGTTAAGACTCTGCACTCCCAATGCAGGGGGTGCGGATTCGATTCCTGGTCGGGGAACCGAGATCCCACATGCTGCACGGCACAGCCAAAAAATTAAAAAAAAAAAAAAAATTTCCATTGTATATATCTACCACATTTTGCTTAACCACTCATCTGTCAGTGGTTACTTGGGTTGCTTCCATGTTTTAACTATTGTGAATAACGCTACTGTGACCATGGATGTGCAGATATCTTTTTGAAACCTTGCTTTCAATTCTGAGTATATACCCAGAAGCAGAATTGCTGGATCATGTGATAATTCTATTTTGAATTTTTTGAGGAACCGCCATACTGTTTTCCAAGAGGCTGTACCATTTTTACATTTCCACCAACAGTACACAGGGTTCCAATTTCTCCCATTCTCATCAGCACTTGTTATTTTCAGTTGTTTTGACAGTAGGCTACCTAATGGGTATAAAAGGTGGTTATCTCGTTGTAGTTTTGATTTGCCTTTCCCTAATTAGTGATGTTGAACACCTTTTCATGAATACTCTTTTACTTGAAAGAATAGCTCAGAGGCAGGGACTTCCCTGGTGGTACAGTGGTTAGGAATCTGCCTACCAGGGCAGGGGACACAGGTTTGATCCCTGGTCTGGGAAGATCCCACATGCCATGGAGCAACTAAGCCCGTGTGCCACAACTACTGAGCCTGCTCTCTAGAGCCCACGAGCCACAACTACTGAGCCCACACACCTGGAGACTGTTCTCTGCAACAAGAGAAGCCACTGGAATGAGAAGCCCGCGCACCACAGCGAAGAGTGGCCCCCCTCTCAACAGAACTAGAGAAAGCCAGTGTGCAGCAACGAAGACCCAACACAACCAAAAAAAGAAAAAGGAAAAAAAAAAAAACTCAGGGACAAACTTTGGTTTTTTCAGATGTGGATGTTTGGCAAGTAGATTTTCACAGATGAATGGAGTGACCCTGTCACTTCAAGAAAAAACTGAAAGTGTATGTTATTGATGATAAAGTTCTGGCTTTTGAGCAAAAATTACAGTTTTGGAACATTTGATCTGCCTCTGTGAGCTTGAAAGCTTCCCTGTACTTAAAGACTTTTTGGTAAGATTGGTTGGTGATGATATTAAAGAATGTGATTCTTAAAATGCTGTAGAATGAAGCATTCGAAAGATCTGCATAAATTAGTAAGGTAATATTTTCCAAATAAATAATGCATGATATTATAAAGTATGCCTGTGTAAAATATACATCCAACCTACAGTGTAGATTAATAGATTTTAATGTAACAGTACAGAAAATTTCTTGTTGTGGTTTCAGATTCTACATTGCAGCCAGAGATTTGTTTGCGTTTGCTTTTAATATTCATTGGCCCATCATTTTATTTTTAGCTTTTCTGAGTCAGTTTAGGTTTGTTTCTTTAATAGTGCATATAGTTGGGTTTTGCTCTGTGAGCCAAGCCAGAAATCCATGTTTTTCTTTTGCTAAGTGAATTAATCCGTTCACATTTATTGAAATGACAGAATGTTTGATTTATAGTTACTATGTATATTATGTTATCTCTGTGATGGTTTTTCTTTTTTTTTTGCTCTTCATTTTACTTTCTTCATCTAATTTTTATTCTTTTTCTTTTTCCACTTTTGTCCATTTACCCTTATTAAGTTTCCATTCAAATCTGGTCTGTATTATAGTCTTCATTTTTGATGTGATTACTGTTTCTTCTGTCATTTCTGGGGTCAGTCAACTCTTGTTTCATTACGTTTTAAAAAATCTTTATTGGAGTATAATTGTTTTACAATGGTGTGTTAGTTTCTGTTTTATAACAAAGTGAATCAGCTATACATGTACATGTATCCCCATATCTCCTCCCTCTTGCATCTCCCTCCCTCCCACCCTCCCTATCCCACCCCTCCAGGCGGTCACAGAGCACTGAGCTGATCTTCCTGTGCTATGTGGCTGCTTCCCACTAGCTAGCTATTTTATATTTGGTAGTGTATATATGTCCATGCCAGTCTCTCACTTCGTCCCAGCTTACCCTTCCCCCTCCCCGTGTCCTCAAGTCCATTCTCTATGTATGTCTGCGTCTTTATTCCTGTCCTGACGCTAGGTTCTTCAGAACCTTTTTTTTTTTTTAGATTCCATATATATGTATTAGCGTATGGTATTTGTTTTTCTCTTTCTGGCTTCCACAGACCCTAGGTCCATCCACCTCACTACAAATAACTCAATTTTGTTCTTTTTTTATGGCCACTTCCATTTTTTTGATTCAGTTTTGGACTTAGTTTTTGAATTGCAATTTGAGTTGTTGTTTTTTTTTTTTTCATATACCTAAACTGGGATATTTAATTCAGCTTGGATTTTTGTGTTAGTTTTCTTCTTTGCATGTTGTTTTTGGTGGATTTGTTTTTCTCTTTCTGACTTCCACAGACCCTAGGTCCATCCACCTCACTACAAATAACTCAATTTCGTTCTTTTTTTATGGCTACTTCCATTTTTTTGGTTCAGTTTTGGACTTAGTTTTTGAATTGCAATTCGAGTTTTTTTTTTTTTTTTTTCCATATACCTAAACTGGGATATTTAATCCAGCTTGGATTTTTGTGTTAGTTTTCTCCCGTGCATGTTGTTGTTGGTGGAGTCGGTAGCTAAGTTGGTAAAACCTTTACCAGCTCATGTGTTTTTGTTTTCTCTTTTCTTCTGTAGCTTTGTATGGATGAAGAGTGCTTGTGTCTGCCTGTTGAAGACTATTCAAGACTTGATTTGGAGTGGTTTACAAGATCCCTCACTTAAAGCGCCCTCTTGTGTCATTACAGTGATGTGCACCTCTTCAGTGGGTGGCGCTGAGGGATGGATGTAGTGTCTAAGTGAAGGGTTGGTCTTCACCAGGATGGTTCCAGCCATTGAAACAGGGGAGGAGCATATGTGACAGAGATGCTGGCTGGTGGGTAAACGTTGTGGCAGTAGATTGCAGAAGTCTCTTCTGATTGATTGCGTTTTCTCAATAAAATAGGAAGAAGGTTAGGCTGAGTGAGGATGGAAGAGAGAAAACTACTGTGTTCCACCGGGAAGACATTGGGATAATAGACAATGAATATACAGCTAGATCTTTTCATGTCATTAAATACATTCACAACATTTTTATTGTTTGCTCGCAGTTCTGTTTTATGGCTTAAATTATGGTTCTGTGATTTTTTAAAACCAGTTTCCTATTGGTGAACAAAAAAGTTGTTTCCGATTTCCTACTGTTATAAATAAAACGCAGCAGTGTCTCTTGCTATACCATTCCTAAACCTGGAGTTCTTAAATTTTTTGTTGTTAAAATATAAGAATGGTTATCTTTTTCATTGATTCATAAACTGTAGTCAGATTATACACTTGTAGAACATAAATTTTAGGAGTGTGGTGATATTTTTAATATAACATTGCAATACAAAAATTTCCAAGCATGAATAATAAGATTCTAAGTATGTACTTTTATATAGTGGTACTGATTATTATTAGAAAAATGAAATTGAAACTATTATCATAATATTGTTTTATTGCTGGGAAAAATAATAGCATCACTAACTTGCTGTATACATTAGAGCCCGCCAAAGTTAGTGACGCTTCTTACCAAAGTCTGTTTTGAAAATATGAGTCAGAATTATTTTGGTTGTAACCTAATCCCACAAAAGCAAGAAAGGGAATTGCTTATACTCAGGCAAAGGTATATCAGACAAGACCTGGGAAAGTAAGAAACAACGATGGATCCTGGGCCCTTAGCACCAGGAGTATGCGAGCCGCGAGTGCGTCACCTCTCAGCGCCCATTGCAGTCTTCCACGTTCACTCCATGGCTGTGCTAGGAAGGAGGGAAAGATAATGCACTAGAATCGTCCAGAGGAAGTCACAGGGGAGAGGGGCTGAGTTGATGCTTTAAGAGGGTTCATTACAAGAAGCTTCAATAATTTAATGAAATTGTGCAAGGGAGTGGTTATATTACCTGTAGAATTGATACTTCATATCTTCTTTAAAGATCACATACAGTGTAAAGGAATTCAGGATCTTGTCATAGGGCACAGTTGTAGAAGGTACATTTGCCAATCTGTACATAAGCTAACATTGGCTGACATAAAGTTTATGTATGAGAAAAAAGTAATTCTTATATTCCAAGAGGCAGTACCCATCTCACCCGTAAACTTAAAAGACCAAGCAGAGATTTGAGGGAGTGAGAATCAGAGAAGTTTAAATAGCTACAACTATCATTATTTTGAAGAGGCAAACATCGCTGTGTCAGTGAAATCTCTTAACTTGTGTTCAATCAAGTTGAGGGAGAGACGTTTTCCCTCAGATGTGCCCTGTGCACCTAAAGCAGCCATTAGGCTGTGGGTCTCTAGTCTGTGGGTTATTACAGCCCTTTCTAACTGGACTCCAGCCTCCAATTTCCACTTTCTTCTCTACAATTCTCTGAGGAGAGCTTTTCCTCAGAGCAGATTTCCCAATGTACTGCTTCCGTCATGCCTCCACTGTGTTGTCCCTGGAATCAGGGTCTGTTTGTCTGCCTGGTTGTAAGTGCTCTGAAGTCTGGCCATACGAGGCTTTAGTGCCCATTGGCCTCTGCTCCTCTCTGCTCCCTTGGGTTTCCTCTTATGAAGTAAATCTCACTGACCCTTGATGCAGCTCCAAGCAAGTATGAGTGTAATAATACCATAGGTAAAGAAAAATCTGAACCAGAGGAAATACAAGCAAGGAAGTTGTAATGGGAAAAGCTGTACATGGATTTACAGGTCATTTGGTCAGCATGGTTATCATGGCTGTATTAAATTTATCTCTGATCTTTTAAAAAATTCTTTTGGCTGCCCTGCGTGGCATGCAGGATCTTAGTTCCCCGACCAGGGATTGAACCCATGCTCCCTGCAGTGGAGGCATGGCGTCTTAACCACTGGACCACCAGGGAAGCCCTATCTCTGATCTCTTTTGGAGCCCAAACAAAAAGGATGAAGTGGTTATCTATTTACCTCTCATTTTCAGAAAAGAGGGAGGGTGCAAAGCCTAACTCTTCTAATAATACTTCATAAAAATGGTTCTTACGTAGGTCTTCATTATGGAAATCACTGAGTAGAATGGAGAGAATTCTTATTTCTAAGATTCTTTGTGACAGGTTTCATATAACTTTTTTACAGTCAGTTACTGAAAGCCACGTGACAGCAAAACTCAATTTTTGTCATTTGGTAAGAAAATGTAAGTCACGTATGTAGTCTTCCAGTGTGTTAACTTGATCTAGTTGTAGAATGTCAGGAATTCAGGCGCAGAGGTATTGAATGACCTGCTCCCTGTCTTAATAGGATTCCTGACTTCCAGCACAGGTACCTCAGTTCACTGACTAGTTTTAATAAACATAACCATTGAGGGGTTAAAAAAATACTGATGCCTGGGGCCCACTCCCAGAAATTGTGATTTTGGGGAGTTTGGGGGGAAGCCTGGGATGTGGACATGAGATTTTTCACTCGTTTCCAGATGATTCTATATACAGCCATTGAAAACCACTGGTCTCAACAACTAATGGAAGTGCCATTCTTGCCAGTAATTGGTTTAATCTTTGTTGTTTTTTTGTTTGTTTGTTTTTTGGCTGTATTGGGTCTTCGTTGCTGTGCCCGGGCTTTTTCTCTAATTGTGGTGAGTGGGTACTACTCTTCGTTGCAGTGCGTGGGCTTCTCGTTGTCGTGTGCGGGCTCCAGAGCGCAGGCTCAGTAGTTGTAGTGCACGGGCTTAGTTGCTCCGCGGCATGTGGGATCTTCCCGGACCAGGGCTCGAACCCGTGTTCCCTGCATTGGCAGGCGGATTCTTAACCACTGCGCCACCAGGGAAGCCCCGGTTTAAGCTTTAAATACGAATTCATGTCCTCTGGTGTGCATCTGGAAAAGCTAACATCTCTTGAGATAGACAGGAAGAGGTTAGACGTTGCCATGTCTAAAGAGACTCCCAGAACTGATGCAGCTGTCTTAGGGACCTCAAGGGGAGCCAGGTAAGCAGCTGAAGATGACAGAGAAAAGAGATGGGAAGAAGCTGGGTCCGTGAGAACAGCTGAACCATGGAATTCTCCGCTCTTAGAGAGGAGATAGCCAACCTTCAGATTTCATGTTATGGCACATGAAATCATATATTCTCCTTACTGTTTAAGCCATTTTGATTTGGGCTTTATATTACTTGCAGCCAAAGGCAGGCTAGTACATGTGAGCCAAGGATAAGCTGCTTTTGTCCATCCGAAGGCCATGGGTCCCCACTCACCGCCCTCTTCACCGGAGGCTGTATTCACCGTCTGGGCTCCTGTAGGCAGCACACAGTAAGAAACGAGTGTATTTATTCTTGTGGTCGACATCTCTGAGATTGGGATGTACTTTACAGTTGATAGAATATCATATTTTCATTGGCAGGTTATTTTTTCTTATTGGTACATTAAAAATGGTGGCTCTTATTAAGTTACTGACATTTAGATTTGGTTGAATGTAATTTTGAAATGAAATTACATATGTATATAGGGAAAAATTTACTGTGAAATAAAATTTGTTATGGGATTTATTTTGGATTAATGAATTATGAAAACATAAAAAGGTTTTTAATGAAAACAAGCGATTCCCTGTATCCTCCCTTTTTCCCACCCCCTTTGTGGGAAGTAGAATTCTAAGACGGCTCCCAAGATTCCTCGTCCCCAGTGAACACAGCCTGTATAACGTGCTGGGTGTGAGCATTACTGTGAGTAGGATGGACTTCACTCCCATGGATAACGTACATTATATGCCAGAGATGAAGTGGTTTTTACCTTTGGTGTAACTAAGATCTCAAGTCAGTTGATTCTGAGTTAATCAAAAGGGAGATGATCCCAGGTGGAGCCTAACTAATCAGATGAATCCTTGGAAGAGACTGGGCTCTTCCTGAAGTCAAAGATTAGAAGCGTCAGATTCCCCTACTAGCCTTGAAGTAAGCTGCCCTGTTTCGAGAGGGCCGTGTATCCCGAACTGTATCCAGAACGACAGGGAAGAAACGGGAGGCTCAGTCTTAAAACCACAAATTACTGAATCCTGCCGACAGCTTTAAGAACTTGGAAGAGGTGCTCCAGGCTTGTTTTGTATGTTCCTACCTTGGCCCTTGAATGGGCCATTTCTCTAAGGAGCCCAGATTCCTTTTAATTGAGAAGACAGTCCCCAACTTAAAATGGTTCCACTTAGTGATTTTCACACACGATGGTGTGAAAGTGATGTGCATTCAGTAGAAAGCATGCTTGGGTTTTTGAGTTACGATCTTTTTCCCTGGGCTAGTGGTATGTGGTAGAATGCGCTCTCATGATGGGCAGCCCTGCAACATGAGAGTAAACAACCGAGAACTTAACGACCATTCTGTACCCAGACAACCTCCTGTTCTTCACTTTCAGTACAGTATTCAATACATTCCATGAGATAGTCAACACTTGATTATAGATTAGGCTTTACGTTAGATGATTTTGCCCAACTAACTATAGGCTAATGTAAATGTTCTGAGACATTTCAGGTAAACTAGGCTAAGCTATGATGTTCAGTAGGTTAGGTGTAGTAAATGCACTTTCAGCTTATGATATTTTCAACTTACGGTGGGTTTATTGAGACGGAACCCCATCGTAAGTCGAGGAAAACCTGTAGTAGTTACAATCCAAGATCTGGGTACTGGATGTGCTTATTGCTTTTGAGTCTGGTCAGCTGAAGACAGGCCCTGAGAATGTAGTGTGAACCGTCATACAAATCAAAGACAATTTAGGGAGGAGTGGATTTGGCTTTTGAGGAGCTCCCCATCTCTTCTGCCTGGTCTGGGGGACTATGGGTCCTGGTTTTCAGTTGTCATTGTGGGGCTCTTGATTTTCAAGGCTGCTGTGGAGCTGGGGAGAGGAGAATGAGATTAGGGCAAGTCATTGTCACGAGGCGTTTTACCCAGATGCAGCTGTTTTTCATGAGTAAATTCTCTTTGAATTGTTGTAAGGCTTTAATTTCCAGAATTCTGAAAAAGTTGATTTTCACTGTTTTTGCCAGTGTTCTCTCATGCCTTTTATGGAGTAGTAGGTTTCAGAGATTCTTAGTCTGTCATTCCAGAAGTGGTAACAACAGCTCACTTTTCTTTTTTAAAGAAGATGTTGGGGGTAGGAGTTTATTAATTAATTAATTTATTTTTGCTGTGTTGGGTCTTCGTTTCTGTGCGAGGGCTTTCTCTAGTTGTGGCAAGCGGGGGCCACTCACTATCGCGGCCTCTCTTGTTGCGGAGCACAGGCTCCGGACGCGCAGGCTCAGTAGTTGTGGCTCACGGGCCTAGTCGCTCCACGGCATGTGGGATCCTCCCAGACCAGGGCTCGAACCCGTGTCTCCTGCATTAGCAGGCAGATTCTCAACCACTGTGCCACCAGGGAAGCCCCAACAGTTCACTTTTAAGTGTTTGACTTTTTTTTTTTTCATGCCTGTACTTTAGAAATATTTATCTTTGATATGAAGACTGAATGTGTGTCATTTTCCTAGTCCTTTTATTTCAGAATCCCCCTTTCCTGCCTGGCGGTCCAGGAACTCATCTTCCTGGCAGGATGCTCCTCATTCCTGAGTATTTAGGGCCTTCGTTCCTGCTCCAAATGTTTAAACTGCCTTTTTCAGGGGTTCCACAGAAGTGGCCTTATTTACCGTTCACATAAGTCTTAAATAAATATGAGTTTTGTATCCCAGCTGTATCCTGTGCAAAAATATTTCCAATTTATTTGCCTGGATGTGTTGCTTGGCAGGTAAATTTGTTACATAATAATATAAACTGGACTTTAATCTTGGACTTCCTGAACAGATTTGTGATTCAGCCCATATCTGCTGACACACCAGCTCTTTCAGCCTTCTGTGTGCCTGAGAACTGCAAGCCAACTTCAACTTCCTCGTGGAGCTGAGCTCAGTTAGGTGAACCCGGAATCAACAGAAATGCTCCTTATTTCAGCCAGAGGCACATAAAACAGTCATTTCAGTCCATGAAGAAGGAAAACCTGGTCCCAGTGAATTCCTGATTGTCTCGGGGGCTGAATGGCTGTCCTTGTGCAGCTGTGAAGGGTTCTATGTTCTTCCCAAGCTGGGGAGGTGATGCGAGCCGCCCCTCAGGAAACAGAAGCCGCCCAGCCTCCCGCAAGACCGCCAGCAGCTCTGCAGGGCTGTGCTCTTGGGGATGCGCCTTCCAGCTAGATCTGCACCAGAAAAAAGAAGGGGGAAAATGACCTTGACTTTCGAATGGGATGTGCAGGCCCCTCCAGCTGGGGGTTCAGAAGGCAAGAGGGGAAGGAGGAGCAGATGGGGAGACACTGCTGCTGCCCTCGGCCTTTGTTCTGTCAAATTTCAGCAAGATACCGTGGCTGAGGTGCTGCAGCTGCATGAAGGACCATGGAACCGGCCTCCTGGGCCCACCCACGAATTAGCGAGGGTCTGTTCAGAACCATCCAGGTCAAGTTGCAGGAGTGGGGAATGGGAGTTCAGGCCAGCAGTTGTGTCCATGGCCTCAGGCCCTCACTGGCCTTCCCTCTTTCCTCTGAGGCCTCACCCACATTTTCTGTGTCGGGGGCAGCTTTAGCGAACTTAAGGCAAGGGCATCCCTCGCCCTCCACCCTCCGTTGGGCTCAGCAGCCCTCACACCCCTTAAATTGCCCTCCCTGATATTCTGGAACTGTTACAGGGGGTGTGCGGGGGTCTCTGTCTTGTTGAAGGCTGTATTCCCTGCAAGGATCAGGCACATAAAAGGCCCTCACTCACTAGTCGTTAATCATTAAAATATTTCCCCCAACCATAGGAAGAAGGGTGGCCCTTTAGGTGAAAAGAATGAAAGTGATTTCTTAAAATGTTTAAGACTTGAAGTGGTAGAGGCCAAACCATGAAACAGCGCAGATGGGGATGATGGGTCCTTCTGCTCAAGTAAATCCCCAGACAGGCAGAAAGGAAGGAGGGTGGCTGACAGCAAGGTTCTCCTGTGTGTCAGCCCGGCGTGCACACACCTCCCTCTGTGTGACATTCGCATGTGCGTGTGCACGGGTGAGGGGCCCTCCACGCTTGGCACGGTTCCTTCTCATTTCCACACTTGGGCCTCTTAACTAGTACCAGCCGCCAGCTACCTAGCACACGCCTCCCAGCTGGTCACCGCCTACCAGTGTGTGTGGATCTGGGGAGCAGGTGGATCCCTGGTTGCTCACGTTGGAGGTCGGTGCCCATCAGTCAAAGACCACCCGGCACCCCCTTAGGGTCCACAAAGCAGGTTTGTAATTTGCTGCATCAAGACAGAGATTGCATTTCTGGGGACTGGGGGCAGCTCAACAGGAGGGAGTGAGGGAAAGATAAACAGAGTTTTTGAGTCAGTCCTGGGATGGCCTTGGCGGGAGTGGGGCAGAATATGTCAAGTACAGAGTTGCTGGAAGAGCCGGTGGTCTTGTCCCTGTGAGTGAGCTGGTGTTAGGAGTTTACACCTAAGAGTTTACGACGCTCACGCTCTGAATGGGTGCAGTTTCTGGGTGGTGTGAGTCCCAGAGCAGCCTGTTTTGAAAAGCTGTGGCTTCTGTTTCAATTTTCGGTTTCCCCCTAAGGTTGGCTGGCAGCCGAGCAGTTTTTTGCTCTTATCAAAGTGTGGCAAGTAAGAGATGGAGGGATGCTAGGAAATGACCTTCCTGTCCAGCAGTGGGAGAGCGTTGCGTGCATGATGCCCGAGGACACGGCAGGATGGTTTCTCAGATTCAGGGAAGGCCCCGACTCTGAAGGAACTTCTGCGGAATTCCTGTCCTTTTTTTTAAAAATAAATTTATTTATTTTATATATATATATATATTTTATTTTTGGCTGTGTTGGGTCTTTGTTGCTGTGCGTGGGCTTTCTCTATTTCCAGCAAGCGGGGGCTACTCTTTTTTTGGGGAGGGTGTACACTATTTTATTAACATTTAAATTTCACCAAGAGTTCAAGCATATGCTAGTCATTTGTTCAGATTTTTGAAATAAAGACAAAATGGGCAAACAGCTTTAAGGGTGCGATGTACTTAACACTGCACAATATATTCACCAACTAGACAGTCTAAGGGGCGGGATAACTATACACTTTGGAGCACCAAGTATAGGAACAAGCCCTGGAACTGGAGGGAAAACCCACCATTCAGGACTGCACAGAGGTCCTTGGTTGCCAGTAGAATCTCCCCTTGACTTCAGACTTGAGACAAACGGAGGGAGCCTGTCAGTATACAAAAACCGCTGCCTTCAGTAACAGGATGGACTGGCCAGGGCCAATTCAAATTGTGGGGGCCAGTCTGAAGCGAGCAGGGTTGGCTGGAGGCTGGACATGTTGCAGCTGAAGTCCAGCATCGGCAGATGAGAGCAGCCATGTTCTAAAAAATTGCTGATTTCTACACAAGTCGGGGTGGGGGGGCTGCTCTTCGTTGTGGTGCGCGGCCTTCTCACTGCGGTGGCTCCTCTTGCTGTGGAGCACGGGCTCTAGGTGCGCAGGCTTCAGTAGTTGTGGTACACAGGCTCAGTAGTTGTGGCTCGCGGGCTCTAGAGCGCAGGCTCAGTAGTTGTGGTGCACGGGCTCAGTAGTTGTGGCTCGCAGCCTCTAGAGCGCAGGCTCAGTAGTTGTGGCGCACGGGATTAGTTGCTCCGCGGCATGTGGGATCTTCCCGGACCAGGGCTCAAACCCGTGTCCCCTGCATTGGCAGGCAGATTCTCAACCACTGTGCCACCAGGGAAGTCCCCTGTCCATTTCTTTCGACTCAATTTTTTTGGCCACATCCCACCGCATGGGAGATCTTAGTTCCCCAACCAGGGATGGAACCAGTGCTTCCTGCAGTGTAAGTGCAGAGTCCTGACCACTGGACCGGCAGGGAAGTCCCTTGACTCACTTTTGATCTAGCTTATAAATTGTGTTCCCTTTCTGTGTGTGTCAGAGGAAAAGGAAATGCAGGCCTTGCATTCTGG
This sequence comes from Phocoena phocoena, assembly GCF_963924675.1. NCBI lineage: Eukaryota > Metazoa > Chordata > Mammalia > Artiodactyla > Phocoenidae > Phocoena > Phocoena phocoena. Next base: position 11,504,140 of record NC_089232.1, on the reverse strand, counting down.
TTTTTAGGGCAGAACCTGACTTTATCTGGTACTTCACTTGCTCCACGATGTCCCCTGCTGTGAACGACAGCAGTTTCATACACCGTAGACCATGGGGAAGGGGACTTCTGAGGCTGCACTGTCCTGGTGGGTGGAGGGGGGAGAGCCGCATCTCCTGCTGCTGCAGGAATGTTGCTGGAGAGGTGGTAGGGGTGCGGGGGACCCAGGGTAGGGACTGTGGGGAGGGGAGGAGCCCTGCGAGAGGAAGCTTTTGATCCTGCAGACCCTGAGGGGAGAATGGTTTTGATTTCATGTCCAGTCTTCTAGGCTCATAATCCAGGGTTGGGATTAAGAGTCCATAAGTCCTTCCTTATCCCTGGACTCAGTGAATCTCTTTATGAAATACGCTGATTGAGCCCCTTGTTTCAGCTCTTTCTGCTGAAATAAGTAGAATTATGTCACTGCTGGTTATAAAATTAGTCAACTTCTCTTTCAAAAAAAAGAAAAAAGGCCACAGTGTTTGAAAATTAGCCTCCTGAATGTCCCCAACGTGACTCTGCACTCATTGCAAAATGGTCCTCTCTGACTCTCAACTGAGCAGGAATTACACAAATAAGGTGATTGTTTTTTATCACTTTTAAGTGCTCCAAGGTTATTGACGAAGAAAAGGATGACCAGGCTGGGATGTGGGCTTTTGAAGAGAAGAGTGTGCTTGGCACTAGGTGGCTGTCCGAGTTCCCCAGAATGGAGGCACCCCCTCCCTCGGTGAGGTGGGATGGTTGACCCTCAGCAGATGCTCTGCAGAGGAGGCCAGGATACAAGGTGTGTTCATTTGCTGTAACAGAGGACCACAAACTCGGTGCCTAGAACAACGGAAATGTATTCTCTCAGTTCTGGAGGCTAGAAGTCTAAAGTCAAGGGGTAGGCATGGCCACGCTCTGAAGGCTCTAAGGGATGATCCTTACTTGCCTCTATCTAGTTTCTGGTGGTGACTGGCGATCCTTGGCGTTTCTTGGCTGTGACAGCCTAACTCCAGTCTCTACCTCTGTCTTCTCTCCCTGTGTATGTCTGCATCTGTTTTCTCTTCTTATGAGGATACTGGACATTGGGTTAAGGCCCACCCCAATCCAGTATGACCTCATTTTAATTAACTATTTACATCTGCAAAATCCCTGTTTCCAAGCAAGGTCACATTCACAGGTACCAGGTGTTAGGACTCGAACATACCTTTTTGGCAGACACAGTCCTGCCAAAACACAAGGCCTGTTCTGCTTCCGAGGCAGGAGGTTGCAGTAGAGCTGAGGTTGGGCCTCTGGGGCCTCCTAAAACTCCTCCGTGTTGCTGGGAAGCCTACCTCAACCTTTGAGACACACCACCGTAGCCCAGTTTTGCAATTTAAGGTATCACTTGTGTGTGTGGCTTTTGTTTGTTTGGTGTTAAGCACGTATAAGGAGCTGAGTTCATCCCACGCCTCAGTCCATAGCACGATGTCATCGTCAGCGATGGAGGGATTCTCCCTTATTTTACTTTTGTCCCTTTCTGCCCTGCGTCAGTCAGGATAGTTATGCTGGGGTGACAGACAGCTCTCAGATCTCTGTGGCTTGAAACAACCGAGGATGATACTTTGCTTATGCTGCGTACATCGTGGGCCAGCGGTTCACTGTGTCACACAGGTAGGCGCCTGAGCTGTCAGCGCAGCCTCCACCTGAGTGGGGCCAGAGGCCATCAGGGAAGGGAAAGAACTCTGCAATAGTGTGACCGAACCACAAGGGGGCGGAAGTGCCCAGAGGTGGGAGAATAGGAGCGATTTGGCCAGCTTTGCCAATGTTTGCCCTGATCGCCAGCTCTTTCGTTGGGTTGGCCAATTGGGAAAAACTGGAATGAACTTTTTGGCCAACCCAACATTTTGCGGCTTGTCTGTCACCTTGTCCATGGGTTTCCATTAAGGATTTCCATCTTCAGGAGGCTCTCACTACTGTTTCCTTCCTACTCATCTTTCTAATAGTCCCTTCCCCAATCCACTGCCTCAGGGCCCTGATATTTACAAACTAGATTAAAGCCAAGTTGTTTGTGGGTGCGATGGGTGGCCCCTCTTAATGCATTCACGTTGGTCCTCATGATTTAAGGTTCTCCAGTCATCAGTCTCTAGGCAAGTGTTGAGCACCTGCCAGGGAGAGCAGGTGCTGGGGCTACAGCAGCAGGTGTGCAGACAAGATGCCTGCTCTCTCGAGACTTCCCTGGTGGCCCAGTGGTTAAGAATTCACCTTCCAGTGCAGGGGACGCAGGTTGGAGCCCCGGTCGGGGAACTGAGATCCCTCATGCCACGGGGCAGCTGAGCCCTCGAGCCGCAACTACCGAGCCCGTGTGCTCTGGAGCCCACGCATCACAAGTAGAGAAGCACTCATGCTGGAACCGAGACCCGGCGCGGCCAAAAAAAGATGCCTGCTCTCATGGAGCTGGGATTCCAGCCAGTTAGATCCAGGATGCTTTGGGCTACAAACAACAAGAATTCCATCTCAAACCCACTTAAACCATAACCCCATTATCATATGTAACAGGAAGTCCAGAGGCAGGAAAGTTTCCAGGGGTATTTCGATTGGGACCCCAGCTCCATCTGGCTCTGCCTTTCACCAGGAGGCTTTTTCCTTATACTAGCTTCTTTCATTGTCCGTAAAATGGTTTCCAGCAGCAACCGTGATGACATATTCCCTCTTATTCAGTGGAAAAGATAGAGACCTTTCCAACCATGTAATTAGAAAGCCGTTCCCTTCATTCTGCCCGTTCCCTTCATTCACTGTGGTTGCCTTGGAGCCTGGAGGGTGGGTGGTGGGTGATCGCCTTCCCCTGAATCACAGGCTGGAATGAGGAGTGTATTGGTTTACTAGGGCTGCCATCACAAAGGACCCAAGACACAATTATGGAGGCTAGAAGTCTGAGATCAAGGTGTCAGCAAGGCTGAGTTCTGAGGCCTCTCTCCTTGGCTTGTAGATGGCTGTCTTCTCCTCCCTGGGTCTTCACACGGTCTTCCCTCTGTGTGTGTCTGTTGCCTAATCTCTTTTTATAAAGACACCAGTCCTGTTGGATTAGAGCCCACCCTAATGGCCTCATTTAAACTTAATTACCTCTTTAAAGACCCTATTTCCCAATACAGTCACATTGAGGTACTAGGGGTTAGGATTTCAACATCAGAATTGGGGTGTGGGTACACAGTTCAGCTCATAACAAGGAGGGAAGGGGCTCTGAGCAAAACAGGTTTCTTTATGGAAGGTGGAAAAGGGAAATGGATATTGGATGGGCATCCAACAGGCTTCATGCTATGCGGAGAGACAGAAAACAGGCAAACAAATAGCATTTCAGATAGTGAAAAGTACTTTTGAAGAAAGCGAAACAGGGAATGGTAATCAAGAGGGATGGCAGATGGGTGAGCAGCATTGGCAAGGGCAGCTGGGACGGCCTCTCTGGGGAGGGGACTTTTGAACCCACCCAAGTGGAGAACAGAATGAGGGGCAGAGCAAGGAGGAAACGGCAGATCCAGAAGCCCCAGGGCAGGAATGAGCTTGGCAGAGCCCAGGGGAAGGAGGGAGGCTGGTGCACTTGGAAGCATCACAAGCAGTGGTCCCGGAGGTCGGCAGGGGCCAGCTCACTCGGGGCTCTGGGATTTGGGGTTGCCCACTAAGGTCCGGCTGCACTCAGGGAAACAGTGATCATGACTGAACATGGAGTGTGTTGAATTTCCGCGTGGCCAAGTAACTCTGCAGAGATACATCTGTCCCGTGGGCAGACTCCAGACCACTGTAAAGCCAGCATTGGAGTGAGAAAGACCCCTTAGAGGATGGTGCCCTTTCTCCAGCTTCCAAGGCCCAGTCCCCAACCAAGTTTGGCACTGTCTGCCAGCTGAAGGCAGGAAGGGAGGAATGAGTACATAGCTCATCTTAGCCCACAGGACTCTGGCAAGGGGTGAGGAACAAAACAAACTCTCCCTGTGATGGAACTTGATGGCTTGGGTGGGGAGGACAGATGAGTCTAAGAAACAGAGATCTTTATCTCCAGCACCATGTGTGACCACTCAGCCAACTGTAAAGGGAAGGAAGGCGAGATATTGTCCAAGTGCCACCACATGACGGTTGTGAATCCTGGCTCAGGTCAGCATGGAGCCTGTTTTTCCTCTAAAGAGTATATCTAAAGAGCTTCCTGGAGGTTAAGAACTAGATGGAGAAAATCTGATTTTTCATTTGGAGGTGGTGGTGAGACTCAGAAAATTCTGTCAGCCCAAACCCAGTTTTCACCAAGTCATACTCTCCTGTGTGCATGTCAGCTGACCTTCCCATGGCTTTGCTGATGCTGGATTTTGTTGGAAATGCTCCTTGTGAGAGTGAGTATACCAGAAGATGGCTTGCATGTCCCACTGGAGTTCCCTAGTAAGAACCATTTCAATGCCAGCTCCTCCATGAACTGGTCCCAGCCCTTCCCTCGACCTCTGAGCTTGGTGAACCTGCAGCACCGTGCATGGGGACTTTAACTCTGTTTCTCCCATTGTCCCTGGTGAGATATGTGAAGATCTTATCTCCCAGCCTGAGTATAAACCCTGCCTTACGCAGGGATCATCTGTTTGCAAAGAACACCCAAAAGGGCTGTCTGATGAAACCCACAGGTCAGAAGCCAGATTTCCGGAGGCACTGGAGCCCTAAGCAGGAAAGCAGGAGTGGCACGGTTAGAACACGGCCCTAAAATCCTTTGAAACCTCTCAGTTCAACTCAACTCCGTGAGGTCACGGGCCCATGTCCACTTCCCTTGACCCAGTGGCTGCTTGTGACTGTGTCAACCAACAGTGTGGCGGAGGTGACCCTGCGTGACTTCCGAGGCTGGGGCATAAAGGCCATGCAGCTTCTACCTTGTTTTCTGGGACAGGCACTCTAAGAGCCCTGAGCCGCCATGTCAGAAGTCTGCCTACTCTGAGGCCACCATGCTCTGAGAAAGCCAACCCACAAGGAGAGTCCAAGGATAGTTTTCCCGTTGTCAATGCTAGTCTCCGAGTCATCCCAGCCCAGGCCAGACATGCAAGTGAGTGAATGACCCCTTCAGGTAAGCGCAGCCCCCAGCCAAGGAGTCTTCCCAGCTGAGGGAGGCACAGACATTGTGGAGTAAATATAAACCACCCCACTGTGCTCTGTCTGAATTCCTGACCCACAGAATTTATGAGCATGTTAAAGTCATTGTTTTAAGCTGCTCAGTTTGGGGATGTGTTATACAGCGGTAATAACCAGAACACAGAACTAGGCTCCCTCCCTGCAAGTTTCCTTTCTGCCCACGTAGCGTCGTCGTCCTCTCTGTGTAGGTGAGCCCAAGGTGGTCATCCCAGGCCTCGCTTTACATCACGACTTCCTTCAGACCCTTGAGATTCTGAGTCCTAGTTCCAAACACCAGGAAATGAAATCAGATTGTCACCACACACGACCACAGTGTTTGCAACACCTAGGCTACGTGGATGATGTATGTACGTATACTTACACATACAGTTAGTATATACTGACCACCCTCTTTTGCTGCCTTTATTTTCATAGCACTCATCTCTCTTTGAAATCACACACTTTTCTTGTGTATATATATTATCTTCTCGCTTGCTGTAGTGTAAGGGTACCATGAGGTCAGGGTCTCTGTCCATCTTCTCATCCATTGTATTCTGAACAACTAAAACAGTGCCTGGAACGCTGTAGACATCCAGGAATATTTATGCAGCTTATAAACACCTACAGATTTTCATTGTTCAAGGTAAAAGTCGTAGAAGTCCGCTTTTCTCCCCCTGCAGTGTGAGCTTGGTGAAAGCTGAGTCAGTGGCTGGTGGACCCACTCAAGGCTGACCGTGTCTCTCCTTGGAGCACATGCTCAGATGCCCAGTGAACCAAGCAGTGACCATGACCATGCAGTTTATTGTGACCATGCAGTGATATTCTGTTTTCGGCTTATTTTCCTTTTAGTTTGCTAGTGTTGTAAGTATGACATTTTAAAAATAAGATGATTTTCTAAAGCCTAGCTAACTTTCCATCCCTCGGGAGCCTGTGATCCAGTTGGCTTGTCCCTCTCGTCTTCCTAGTGAATGTTGATTGCTACTCAGAAGTCCAGGACAGGTGGGTGGGCTAGCTGTGGAATAGCCCTCCATTCAGGCTTCTCCGTCCTTCCAAAGCAGAGTTTGGTGGATGCACAGATGTGAGAACTGGGGACACCACTGGGGCCTTCTTTGGTTTTAGGGACACAAACTTTCATACACTGTTCGTGGGGATAGAAAGTAGTATAATCCTTATGGAGGAAAAATTGGCCCTAGAGATAGAGAGGCAAAAATGCAAAAAGGCAAGTGCATATCGTTGCAGTATTTTAATAGCAAAGGACCGGAAACAACCCAAATGTCAGTCAAGGGTGACTGGTTGAATGAACAATGGTATGTCCTCATAATGGAGCATTTTATAGGAGAACATTCTAGCTGGTTCTATGGGATAATATTCAATATATTGTTAAGGAAAAAAAGCAAGATCAAGGAAAGTGTGAAATGAATTAGTATGCTATCATTTATCATGTGTTTATGTGTTTTGAAATGGAAGGGTAAAATGGAAAAAATTTGATTATCTATGGTAGAAGGAGGACGTAGGGTGGAGGGGACTGGGTTAGTATATAGACTTCTCTGATTACAGCTCATTTTGTGAATTTGACTTTGGAACCATGTAAACAGTTTACACAATCCTTTTAAAAATTAAAATAAAAAAGCAATCTCTAAAAATTTAAGCAAAACAAAGCGAATAACCATAACCCTGATTCAAGCTTGGGGCATAACCACAGAGAGAGGAACCATTCCGAGTTATTTGATTGTTACGTCCCTAATAGCATAAACCCTAAGGACGAAAGGAACTGAGAAAGAAAAATCTTAACTGTTTTTAGTAATTTTTGGATGATTTTGTTATCATTGCATTGTTATTCTGAGGATTTAAAACAATGTGTAATTATTTTGGTGATTTTGAGAAGGAGGTCTTCAGAATGAGAGAGAGAAGAGCAGATGTAAGATCAATGAGGTTACATGAAAAACCCTGTACTCCTGAGCTGGGTTGGAAGTATCAGTATAAACTCATGTAGTGTTTCTTCTTAAAACAAAATGAATAGTACTTATTTCCTAGCTCTTTCCACTAAAACCAAGAAACAATGATCAAACCACTACCAATGAGCCCTCCTTACACTCAGATTTTGATCTCTAATGACCATTCCCCACTGAAAGGAACCAGGGATCCCTGGGTAAAAAAATCGATAACTTCAGGGCTGGAGCATATACAAGATGAGCTTGAAACGTCTTGTCATACAAGGTAACTACAAAACTCTTATTAGAGACCACTAGGGTCGTGTCAAAAAGAATCAGCCAACTTGAAGCAGTTCACAAGAGCCAAAGAGGACAATCTGAGTGACAGGAAAGATAAGAACTGCAATGGATTGAAACGTACATATCAAATACGTTTAAACCATGAGTTCATAATGTAATGTAACGTTTCCAGTAAGAAAACAGCTCTCCCTGGACACCCTGGAAAGATGCCAGGGAACCACCTTGGAAACTGACAAAGGGGAAGAAGTAAAAAATTTATCCAGTCTTTCCTGTACAAACCAAACCTCAGGGCAACCAAATAACTGATGAAAGGAAGTTTCTCCTTATAAGGTATGCCAGCTAATAAACGAAGAAACAGTAGCACTAGAATATTATTTGCAACCCCTAAAGAAGTAGCGGGATCTATGGAATAATCATCAATAGTTGTTAACATCAGAAAAGAGAGGCAACTAGAGATGATATGGCTCCCCCTGGAAGAACCTATCACCACCAATAAAGTGGTCTTGCGAAAATAAACCTAACTGGAGTCTGATTGAATTTCTAGATATAACTACTGATATATAAGAAATAAATAGGACAGAGGACCATGTTAAAAGACACTACAGACAACGTAAAGCAATTATACTCCAATAAAGATGTTAAAAAAAAGAAGACACTACAGAGACAGACTCAGGAAAACCCAGACTGTGAGAAATTCTATAGGACAAAGGACCTTCTAACAAGGACAAAGGAGGCTTCTTCCAACAAGCCTCCAGGTTATCTCACTATATTCTAAAGCGTGAGAACCACCGCTACAGATTAGAGATTTAAGAAGTGAATCAACAAATTACAGAGCATGGACCTAATTCAAACAAAAAAATCACGAGCCACTCAGAAACTTGAACAATGACTAAATATTTGAAGGTATTAAGGAATTATTGCTGATTTTTTAGGTGTGATTGATATTGAGGTTATGCTTTTTTAAAGTTCTTATGGTTTAGAGAGAATGCTGAAATATTTACGGATGAAAGGATGTGAGGTCCAGGATCTGCTTCTAAATCATCGTGGGGTGGGGTGAGAGCAGAGATGAAGCAAGATTGGCCGTGAGTTGATTGTTGAAGCTGGTGATTTGGACGTGGGGTTCATTCTATTGTCTGTACTTCGGTATATGTTTGCAGCGCTACCTTATAAAAAGTTTTAGAAGCCCCTTGCCAAATAACATGAAACTGTATCCCTTGGAAAGGGCTGTGTTTTCTTATTCATTTATCCCAGTGGGTCCAGCCTAGACAGGAAGAGGACCAGGTACCCCCTCCTAGGAGGAACTGGGCTAGCTCACGGTCAGGGACAGGCCGGGTGGGCAGGGATGAGCCACAGACTTGACTTCTTCAGTTATAATAGCAGGTTACGTTTTGAGATATCATTTCTCGAAAGGGAATTAATTCAGGCAAAATCTACACGTGAACATTGGTTCCTTGATCTGGATGAATCTGCACTGGGGTCCAGGCCCTGCCACGGCCCTCTGATGAGAAGGCTGGCAGGCGTGTCACAGAGGGGAATGCAGACAAGAACGTGCTGGGTCGTGGAAGGGAACCCTGCCCCCCCATCCCATGCCACGTGCACAGGGGCATGATTTGACCCTCAGCATGACCAGCACTACTTCGTAACAAGGCTTGACTGTAACAATACAGGAGGCTGGACAGTCATCTCAGACACATGCCGTAAGCTCTTCCCTCCCTAGCTGGTTCAGGCTCACAATGCCACTCAACACAGCATTTTGAAAAGCTGCCCATTCCTCTGTAAAAAAACAAACAAACAAACAAAAACCAATTTGCGAAAGTGCGTAACCTAAGGCGAGGGCCTTAAAGCAGAAAAACGTGTGATGGCAGTAGCTTGGGTTTGGGGGCTGCGCTTTGGTGCCACTTCCTGGGACAGAGTGCAGCGCTGCCCTAGGAACGTGGGGGACAGGCAGATGGGCGGTGGGCTGGGTGGGGAGAGATGTCGGTCGCAGTCAACGCCCGCAGCTGAGTCTTTGAGGAAGAGAAATGAGCCCAGATTGCTGCACACCGTGACCGCATGGCACCCTCAGAAGTCATAAGGGGACACAAAGATGGTGACCTTGGACACGTGGTTGGCCTGGAAGGAGCGGTCCAGGTATTCGGACATGTCAACATCCACCTCCAGTGTCTGAGGTCCCTCCAGGGTCTGGACCAGGATCAGCTCCCCCGTCTGGCGGTCCGAGCGCTGCATTACAAAGTGGCCGCGGCTGTTCCCACCCACGATCCCAAACCGCAGGCTGTTGGGTCCAGGCCGGCCGGGGGCCGAGGCCGTGGCCACGCGGAAGAGCGTGATGGGCGTCTTCAGGTTGGAGGGCAGAGAGAGGTAATGGAAGGAGATGGTCTTGGGCATGTGACGGCAGGGCCTGCTGTCCATGGGGCAGGGGTTCCGTTCACACTGGCTGGAGCAGAGAGGCAAAATGTAGGGAGCCGTCAGCCTTGGGGGAAGTCAGGAGGGGCCGCTCTGACCGGGCTTGTCTGCCCACCCGCCCTCCTGCAGAGGCCACCAGAGTGACCCAGCCACGGGTCCCGCGCCACGGGCGCTCCAGGGCCACGGGCCAGTGAGTGTGGCTGGCGTCAGGCCTGGCCATGACTCACCTGTATACGTATGTCCGGGTGTGCATGCATGTTTATATATGCCATTACTACCGTTTTTACAGAAGAATAAAGCTGGGGAAGATTAAATAACAACGGTCCTAGCATTCGAAGCAGGTGCCCCTTCTACACGTGCTGAGACCCCAGCAGTTGGCTGGCAACATCCTGGAATGTGGTTCTCCACATGTGGTGGGCTTTCTAAACACCCAGTGTCTGTTCTTTTTTTTGGGGGGGGTTGCGCCCCAGGGCTTTTGGGATCTTAGCTCCCTGACCAGGGATCAAACCCGGGTCACGGTAGTGAAAGCGCCAAGTCCTAACCACTGGACCACCAGGGAGTTCCCCCACTGTTCACTCTTAAAGCAGGACACCCTGTCTTCCTCAGGCATGTGGAGCCAGGGGTGGTGTGGGAGTGCTTTGATAGTTTTCTGCCTTGTCCAGCGCAAGAGACAGATGCTATTTAGCGATTTGGGTGACTCAGATCGTCACCGTTAAGGAGGTCAAATAGCCCTTCCAGATGTTAATCGGGGATGTCCCCAAAGGCTCTGACGTACAGGTCTCTCTGTCCCTTCACTACGTGACATTCCCAGTGCACAGCTGCCACTCTTCAGCGCCACCGACTCTCTTGCTGCCTCTCATCTGCTTTAGCCTTAAAAGCAATTCAGGCAGCTAAACGAGTGAGGTCAGTGCATTCTAAAGACAATCTAAGGCTCCTGTGATCTCCTTCTCAGAAGAAAACGTGTACTTTGTGATAGCTGCAGTTATTCTCCTTAAAAGCCTGTCTCCCACCTTTTGAAAAAAAAAAAAGTCTGTTAGGTGCTGAGGTTACTAGAAATCGAACTTCCTAGTAGCAGTGGAAAAGCAGAGTATACAGTTACCATGTGAACACAGGAAGTGATCCTCTCCTGAACCTGTGTAACACACACCTGCCTCCTGGCCGCCTCACCATGGCCCTCTTCCCTCCAGTGACCTCCCTGTCAGCAGGGGAGCGCTCAGAACATCATTCTTAAGTGCGCGGTGCATTCAATGCAGCCTCTAAAGGGAGATGGGAGCTCTGAGAAGCCAGACTCCCAGCTCCATGCCTTTCATCAGACATAACTGTACCTTCTCCCAAGAACGCAGAAGGAAGAATGCAGCCCAGCCCCCAGGAGGCCTGGGTGAGGGATGTACGTGCTCAGCCATGGGTGGCCCTGGCTATACTCACAACGGAGAGGTCTTCACGTAGCTCACGTTGCCGCTGCCCTCGGGGCACTCGGGGCTGACGCACTGGAAGCCGCCACCCGTGTTGATGCACACGGTACCCCGGGGGCACACGTGCTGCGGGCTCACACACTCATCGACATCTGAAACACCGGACACCCAGTGAGGGTGAAGATTCCCCCGACACCCCCTCCATCACTGACGGGACTACATGAATGGCCCGACAGGCACTGGAATGAGATGCTCCACACGCAGTGAACTTTCCAAATACCCAATGCTGATTCTTAAAACTGGAAGCCCGGTCGTCCTTAACCATTTGAAATCCAGATCTGGTGGAAGTGCTGGGGAACTCCCCTCCCTGGATCCCAGCCTCCCCCCGCCATGACAGGTTACAGAGGTGCTGGAGGGCACGGACGAGTGTTACTGGTCACAACACTTCTCTCAGACCTGCCTCCTCAGCCAGAGGGCCCAGGAGTCTACCCTCCATGGCTCATATCATGCCCTTTATATGTTCTCTGCTCCCTTCACACGTGAGTTCCCGGGCTGGAGGCTGGGTTTCTTCCCAGCCTCCGCATAATCCTACGTGGGCCTTCGTGAATACTTGTGGGATGGATGGATGGATGGATGATGGGTGATGGCTGTCTGGATGCTTTCTCCCTCTAGTCCCAGGTGACCCACTCCTCTGAGCCCCGCAGTGGAGCCCCACTAGGACGTCACTGGGGAGCTGCCTGTTCTCTCAGGTTCCATGTCAGCCCATGGAGGAGCCCTCTGCCCTCTCCTCCTCCCCCAGTAGTTCAGAGCCACAGTCTGGGACCACCTGCCTCTGCCACGGCCTCACTCACCCTCACAGCTCTTGCCATCGGCCAGGGTCCGGTATCCGCTGGGGCAGGCACAGCGGTAGGAGCCGGGGGTGTTCACGCAGGCGTGCATGCAGAGCCGGGAGCGCCCCTCCTGTCCGTAGAGCTCGCATTCATTCACATCTGGGGACAGAAATGCCCAGTATGACTCCCGGAACCACCAGGCGGGCGGCCACTAACAGTGACCCAGGATGGCTGCTGTGTCACCATCTCTGGCAGCTGTGGCTAACTGGCTGGGTGGGGTGTGGCCACCAAGCCCTATCCCCGTCAGAGCATGCAGGAGTGCTCCCCTTTCTCCCAAGCCAAGGACCCCGAGGGCTGAAGGGAGGAGTCGGGGGTCTGATGTGGTTGACCTTAGGCCAGCTCCTCTAAGGCTGATGCCTACCTGGGGAGACCCTGCAGAGGCTGTCAAGTCAGGCCCAGCAGCCCAGGGAGGAAGGCGTGGGGCTGCAGACCCAGACTCCCACCCTGGTTCCCAGCCCCACCTTAATCCTCCTCATCTTTAGGAGCGGTGTAAGGTTTCTGCTGCTCTAAAATGAGTCTGTTAGCACCAAACGGCCAGTTCTTAGGTTTGAACCAATGGTTTGAGTTGTTTTCAGAAAGAACTTCAGTAATCGGGAGAGATTTGCACAAGTGGGCCAGTCAGTAAAGCTAAGGCGAGAAGGGACCAGAGAATGAGCCCAGGCCCCTGCACAGCTCCGGGGGGCGGAGTGCGGGGAGCGAGGGTCTGTCTACGGTCACAGCGACTCTAGCTCCTCCCTGCCACCTGCCCTGCGATCCCAGCCAAGAGGGAGCGGATAAGGGGCCTGAAGCCTCTCCTAGACGAGTGTGCGTGACTGGGGGGAGACCGGGGACCCCTGGCTGCTTTCTCTACAGTCTGGCTTTCTTAGGACCGCCCCTGATGTCTCCGCACTAGCTGTGTCCTAGCAGCCATCTGCGCCACACTTACCTAAGCCGCAAGGTGGGCGGGCCTTTCTGAGACCACGCCCAGGAAGCCGCTCGCCCGTGCGCCCCCGGCCCCTGGACGGGGGCGGGGAGCGTCCGGGGGCGCTGCAGGTTGGAGCCCCTCTCCCCGCAACCCCAGCGTCCCCCGCTCCGCCTCCCTCCCCCGGCCGACCCCGCGCCTACCCTGGCAGACGCTGTCCCCGGCGGCGCCGCTCAGGTGGAATCCGGCCTCGCAGCTGCAGTGCTGCGTCCGCTCCACCTGCGCGCATCGCGGCGCGCGGCTGAAGGTAAGGTCCCCCGCCTCGCTGCCTTCGAGGGCGACTGCGGGGAGAAGACACACTTAGGGCCGGGCCTGGCGCACCTGGGCCTGACCTTGGAGGAGCCCCGAGATCGGGGCGTGGCCCCTTCTCAGAGCTTACTCTGGAGTATAGGGAAAGGAAAGGCACGGAATTAACCGAAACCCAGCCGTCGGTCCAGGGCCCACCGGAAGGGGCGAAGGACAGGGGACGCACCCGAATAGAACGACGCACGAAAAGCAGGCCACACAACTGCACCCTGAGGACCACCGTGACGTTAAATCCGCGTTTCACTTACAAAGGCTTAAAACACCAAAATTCTAGCCGTGATCACTGTAGTTTAAAACTATGAAGCTTATCGAAATAATGCCATTTGCAGCCACACGGACGGACCTCGAGATTGTCATACTGAGTGAAGTAAGTCAGACACCGAGAGACAAATATCGTATGGTATCGCTTATATGTGGAATCTAAAATAAGGGTGCAAATGAACTTATTTACAAAACAGAAATAGAGTGACAGATGTAGAAAACAAACTTCTGGTTACCCGGGGGGTACGAGGGAGGGATAAACTGGGAGATTGGGATTAACATATACACACTACTATATATAAAATAGATAACTAATAAGGACCTACTGTATAGCACAGGGAACTCTACTCAATACTCTGTGATGGCCTATATGGGGAAAGAATCTAAAAAAGAGTGGATATATGTATATGTATAACTGATTCAGTTTGCTGTACAGCAGAAACTAACAACATTGTAAATCAACTATACTCCAGTAAAAATTAAAAAAAAAAAACTATGGAGCTTAAAACACGACTTCTTTTAAAGGGTTCTTTTTTGTATTTTTAAAATACTTTCCTGAAGTGTCTAAGCTTTTTGTTTGTTGTAACTAAGGACATAAATCAGTTTTCTTATCAGAAAAAAAGTGTTCGTTTTTGAAAGTTTTCAAAGGATTGAGAGCTCTCATGTGGTCAGAAGAGACTGCAGAGGAATTGGTGGTAAATGTAATGTGACGCACAAGAGGACTCTTCCTGTGTGATCCCACTTACATGAGGTTCTTCGTGGTCAGATTCATCCAGACAGACAATAGGATGGTTGTTGGGGGAAGGGAGGGGAGGAGTTACTGTTTCACGGGCACAGAGTTTCAGTTTTGCAAGATGAAAAGAGTTCTGGAGGTGGATGGTGGTGATGGTAGCACACAACATTTAAACCTGACCTTGAGCTGGGTCCAATGCAAGGATATCAAGTATTGACAAAGCTTATGCTCTCTGGACACCAACTCCTACCCCCCCCACCCCGCCAACCAAGATTCCACTCAGAAATCAAGACAGTCAGACAGGACACTTCAGACTTTTCTGGCAAAGGAATAAGACATCTTTAGGTTTTGACTTTTTTTACTTCATGGCATGCAGGCTCTTAGTTCCCTGACCAGGGATCGAACCTGCACCCCCTGAAGTGGAAGCATGGAGTCTCAACCGCTGGACCGCCAGGGAAGTCCTGGTTTTGATTTTCTTATATAAGAAATGTTGGCTGCAGCATACCGTAGAACCGCCACCCATCCGCCATAGATTCCTTATCACTGGATTTTCTTGGCACCTGCAAAAACAGCCACAGTGTGACAGCTAGACCTTCAGGCTGGACGGACAGACTCAAGTGTGGATCATAACCTCACCACCAGTCGAACGTCTCGTTCATCCAGCTCGGAAAATACTTAGGCCTGTGTCAGTAACTACGAATTTTGCAGGATGTGATGAGAGCGTCTGCAGGAGAAGCTGTTTTGCTGACGTGCAGAGGAAAGGTCAACCATGTGAAGGTGGCAGCAGGAAAGCTTCTCAGGCCAAGTTCCCAATCTGGAGGGTTTTCAGGGTGGGGTCAGCCCTTCCACTTGCATTTTCTTCCATAAGAAGGATCAAAACTCTGGTTCCACAAAAGAACTAAACGCCATCCCAAATAACCACTTCAGGGAACCAGAGGGATCCTTGGATGTAAAACAGAGGACATCCCGCCTGGTCTGCCTTTGGTGACCCATGACCAGGGTCCTACTTCTCTCTCTGCAGCAGACCGTCCTCCCCCAGCCCCACAGCCGCTACGTACCAGTCTGGGCGTGATGCTGACAGCGGCTCCCCGTCCTTCCCGGAGGACAAATGCATTTGTACTGGTTGACACCTTCCACACATGTGCCACCATTCTGACAAGGCTGGCTGGAGCATTCGCTGATATCTAGGAAAATAAATACGTTTCAAATACAGGTATGTGAGTTCTCAAATGAACAAACAGAAAACAAAGATGGGGTCACTTTCTTTCCATGGCAGGATGACTCCAGTTTGTGGCCTGCCCACTCTGCCCATGCCATGGCCCCTCCCAGCAAGAGCAAGAGCTGGGAGGGGGGGCCAGCGGGGCTGAGATGTAGCCTACCCTCCATTCAGCAGGCCACGGACCCTGGCACACGCTGCGCCCACCTGGAGCTCTACCTGTGGGAGCCGGCCCATCACCCAGCTGTGTTCCACCCAGAGGCACCCTTTTCTAATTTGCAGTGTAGACGCTGTAGCGGGGCAGAGGCAACTACCTGTGGCCTGTGCCCACATTGCCTTTGCGTCGAGCCTTACAGCCCCCCAACTCTGCCCCTATCAACCAGCACCCAGGTAGAACACCTCCTGAACAAGAACTCAATAAAGAGGCTTATAAGAGGGAGGGGTGGCCCATCAGAATGTCCAGAGATGGGGAAAATGAACTCTTTCCAAATTCCCACCCAGACACCCTCCTGTGCTCATTATTTCCTGTGCGACCAGGGAGGAGTTAATCTTAACCTTGACGTTTCCTTAATGTCGGAAAAGGGAAATGTTCTTTGCTGATATACACAATGGTCCTGTGGGAAATATAGAGAGAGATATATTAAACGTGTTTAAAATTTTAATAGGTTTAGGGACTTCCCTGGCGGTCCAGTGGTTAGGACTCATCGCTTTCACTGACGGGGGCCCAGGTTCAATCCCTGGTCGGGGAACTAGGATCCTGCAAGCCGAGTGGCGTGGCCAAAAAATATGATAATAAAATAAAATTATAATAGGTTTTAATAGATTTTTCTCTGTGTGGTAGATTACAGGTAATTTTTGCTTACTGACAATTTTTTATACTCTTGCGTTTTTCCACAATAAATTTTCTAATGAGAAAAAACGATTTTTTAAGACCCTCAGCCCACCTCTGCTTGTCGTGAGTTCCTTAAGCCCAGTTTTAATGCACAGAGCACAGGCCGTTTCCACCAGAGAGGAAAGGTTTGTCAGTTCACTGACTGGACCACAGTGTCTTGGGAAAGAAAACTGGAAGCCCATTCTTGTTGGCATGAGAGCATCCTTTCCTGCTGTGTCTATCAAGAGGGAGGAAAAGGTGCTTTGCTCCTGATGAGAACAACAGCTTTCCTGTGGGTGGGTTGGCAGGGACTTTGGCTTCTCTTCAGCCTCCTCGTAATTGGGATGTTATGTAGACGATTACATGGATTCTATTAATCGTGAAAGGACCCAGAGCATCCAAATGCTGCTTATCCCTGGAGAAGGAGCCATTCCGATTCCGCAGTAACCTCAGCCTGGGGAGGGGAAACTCAGCGATCGCCCCCTCTATGTTCTGTTTTCAGATGACTGGTTTCCAGGAATGTGTCTGGAACGACACAGATGCCCCAGAGCTTGGAATTCCTGTTTCTGTCCATTGTCCAGCACCATCATTGCTCCCCAGCAAAGTCTGAAAGTGGGCAGATCACTAGGCTGGGAAGTTATGGGCAGAGAGCCAAACACTGTGAACCGGAGAATCTTTCGGCTTGGCCCCGGGCAGAGACCAGCGCCATTGTCTGTCCCCTGCTGGGCTTCCAGTGGAAGGCACTGAGTCTAGCTGCACCTGGCTGCACCTGGCTGGTGTGGGTGTGGGTGTGCGTAGGGTGGGATGGAATCATTGGCTTGATAGAGAAATGCAGAGGTGCCCCGCTCCCGTCTGGATCTTGTTCCCCAGGATTTTCATTTCTAGACAGGCTCCATTCGACTCTCTTTATTTCTTATCTTGATACAATGTCAGGCATTCCATGGTCTGATGTCCAGTTCTGGCGCCCCATCTGTGACCTGATTGAGGTACAGTTGTCATCACATTCTTATCTGTCCAAGCTGTGGCATTTAGCTAAATGCATGTCAGAGCTATAAAGAGGGCACTGGCAGACCTAAATAGACATTTCTCCAAGGAAAGCATACAGATGGCCAAGAGGCACGTGAAAAGATGTTCAACATCGCTAATAATTAGAGAAATGCAGATCAAAACTACCATGAGGTCCCACCTCACACCGGTCAGAACGGCCATCATTAAAAAGCCTACAGGGGCTTCCCTGGTGGCACAGTGGTTGAGAGTCCGCCTGCCGATACGGGGGACACGGGTTCGTGCCCCGGTCTGGGAAGATCCCACATGCCGCGGAGCAGCTGGGCCCGTGAGCTGTGGCCGCTGAGCCTGCGTGTCTGGAGCCTGTGCTCCGCAACGGGAGAGGCCACAACAGTGAGAGGCCCGCGTACAGCAAAACAAACAAACAAACAAACAAAAAAGCCTACAAATAACAAGTGTTTGAGAGGGTGTGGAGAAAAGCGAACCCTCCTACACTTTTGGTGGGAATGTAAATTGGTGCAGCCATTACGGAAAACAGTATGGAGGTTCCTTATGGTACAGTTATATGATCAGCAATCCCACTCCTGGACGAAAACTCTACTTTATAAAGATACATGCACCCCAATGTTCACAGCAGCACTATTTTTTTTTTTAATTTATTTTTACTTTAAAAATTTTTGGTTGCGTCGGGTCTTTGTTGCTGCACGCGGGCTTTCTCTAGTTGTGGCGAGCGGGGGCTATGCTTCGTTGCCGTGCGCAGGCTTCTCATTGTGGTGGCTTCTCTTGTTGCGGAGCACGGGCTCTAGGCGCGCAGGCTTCAGTAGTTGTGGTATGCAGGCTCAGTAGTTGTGGCGCACAGGCTCTACAGCACAGGCTCAGTAGTTGTGGCTCACGGGCTTAGTTGCTCCGCGGCATGTGGGATCTTCCCAGACCAGGGCTCGAACCCGTGCCCCGTGCATTGGCAGGAGGATTCCCAACCACTGCGCCACCAGGGAAGTCCCCATAACAGCACTATTGACAAAAGCCAAGGCATGGAAACAACCTAAATGTCCATCAACAGATGAACTGATCAAGAACATGTGGTATATAAACAATGGAGTATTACTCAACCATAAAGAATGAAACATTGCCATTTGCAGCAATGTGGATGGACCTAGAGATTATCATACTAAGTGAAGTAAGTCAGAGAAAGACAAACATTACAGGATATCATTTATATGTGGAATCTAAAAAAATAATACACATCAACTCATTTACAAAACAGAAACAGATTCACAGACATAGAAAACAAAATTATGGTTACCAAAGGGGAAAGGGACAGAGGAGGGATAAATTAGGAGTTTGGGATTAACAGAGACACACTACTATGTGTAAAATAGATAAACAAGGCCATTCTGTATAGCACAGGGGAACTATACTCAGTATCTTGTAATAACCTATAATGGAAAAGAATCTGAAAAAGTATATATGTATATATGTATATATATGTATATATCTCTGAATCAGTTTGCTGTACACCTGAAACTAATACAATATTGTAAATCAACCCTACTTCAATTTAAAAAAAAAGAGGGTACTGGCAGAGACTGTGGAGAGGCTGGAAAGCCAAAAGCATGGATGATAATTCCATTTTAATCTGTTTACTGAGCACTTACTGTTTCCCTGGAACTAAGCTAAGTGTTTTACATGCATGAGCTGATTTTTCCTCTTTGATTTCGGTTTCCTGTTGTTGTATCACCTTGCTTCAAATTTTCCATTTCTCCAATCACCTCATTTCTAAGGTTTTCTGATTTTTACTTATATTGTCCTTTCATAGTTTTTATCTTTTTAAAGTTCCTTTCCACTTGTTTGGAAATACTGGGTTACAGTTTTCATCTTTTTTTATGGTCATGTCTTTCTGGGATCTCTTCATTGACTGTAGAGAGTTTATTCTCTGTTTTAATTTGTATGGAATTTGGCAAGAGTCCTTTTCTGTTACTCATACTGAGGGGAAATAAGTTTTCCCGCATAGCTTTTCTGACTTCCTGACTCTTAATCTCCCCCTTTAGTTGTTTCTCAGGGCAGCTCATGCCTTCTCTGCTCTGCCCCATCCTCTCTCTTACTTTCACCTGGACCATCCCTTTCATTTTTTTGCGCCGATTTTCCTTTTTGGGCTCAATTTGGATTCTCCTCCTATTCGAGTCTCCTCCACACTGGAGCTTTGTCGTGAGAAGTTTCCAGAGATCCTCGGGGCCAGATTGCTCCAGCCACTGAAACTTCTTGATGCAAAGATAAACCGCACACCTGAGAAAATTGACCCAGAAAGGCCAGTACTGACCCGGATCCCAATACAATTATTGGATTTTCAAGAAAAATTTAAAAATCCTTTGGGCATCCAGGCACAAAGACTTATGATAGCAACAACAGTATCAGTTGAAACAGGAGACGTGGAAGAACACATTTAAGATACTCAAGAAAATGTGAGACAGGTATTTTATGTCCAATCCAACAGTCGTTGGCTGGTAAAGCTGTACACTTTTTGAAAGTGTAAGAACTCGGGGAATTGCCCCCCCTGAGTCCCTCTTCAAGGAACTACTGGAGAGAGGTCAGCATGAGGGCAGTGATGCTTACCAAGGCTCAGCATCACAGGAAGAGAGATGACAGACAGCAGGGACTTCGCAGCAGAAGTAGGTACCACCGCTCTGCCCAAACAGTATAAAAATCTCACCAGAATCTGATCAGGTCTCTGGAGTTAGCTACCAGTTTATAAGAAATACAGAGACCAAAAACTTACAAACCCAGTCATAAGGTAAGTACCAGGCATATAATGTACAACGTGATGACTGTAAGGGATTTGAAAGGGAGTAAACGCTAAGAGTTCTCATCACAAAGGAAAAAAAAACATTTTTTTTGGTATCTGTAGGAGATGACGAATGTTAACTAAACTTCTTGTGGTAATCATTTCACAATATGTGGAAGTCAAGTAGTTATGCTGTACACCTTAAACTTACACAGTGCTGTATGTCATTATATCTCAGTAAAACTGGACACACAGACAAAAGAAATGCAGGTCATGTTAAATGACCCCACGGGGATGCAGTGCGCAAGATCAAGGTTCTGGGAAACAACCCATTTTCTTCAACAAATAAACCGCAAAGGAATGGGAGACGGGGAAGAGGAGTGGTCGTCTTCAAGACGACTATGGATTAAAAAGGTACAGGAGACACATCAACCAACTGCAATGTATGGAACTTATTTGGACCCTGGTTCAAACAAAGTGTTAAAAATGTGAGAGACAACTGGAGAAACGTTTACCCTGACTAGATATTTCAAGATATTAAGGGATTTGCTGTGTTGATAATTACTGGGCTATGAGTAGCTGAGAACCATTAAACTATTCTTTCTACTTTTGAATTTTTTCATAATGAAAAATGCTTTAAGATTGCTTGTCTTGATGAATGGATAAAGAAGATGTGGTACATATATATGCACACAATGGAATATTACTCAACCATGAAAACAAACGAAATAATGCCATTTGCAGCTACATGGATGGACCCAGAGATTATCACGCTAAGGGAAGTAAGTCAGACAGAGAAAGGCAAATACCGCACTGTGGCGGGGCGGTGGCAGGGATGGAATGAGAGGTTGGAATTAGCAGATGCAAACTATTACATATAGAAGGGATAAACTACATGGTCCTACTGTAGAGCACAGGGAACTATATTCAATGTCCTGTAATAAACCACAATGGAAAAGAAAAAAAGGTTGCTTGTCTCAGCATTGGTTATGATTATAGAAGCAACAGAGGAATAGTTAAGTATAGAATAGCCCTTATGAGGAAGTGCTTCATAATCATTAAAAGTTATGTTTAGAAAAAAAAAGTTATGTTTAGAAAGAAGAGTTAATGGAGATTAACTTGTGTTAATATCTACCCACAGAAGATGTTGAATATGTAAAATTTGCATATATCTGCTTAGATAAAAGTCTGGAAGGAAATTCGTAGTTTCTAAATATAATCCCCCATTCATTCATTCACTCACTCAAGCATTCGGTAAATCAGCCAGCCAGTCAGTTTCACAGTAACTAATTATCAAGTGGCTACTATATCAAAGGTCTTTCAATTGCTGTTTAAAGGTCTCTGAGGAAGGGCCTCATGATATGAAGGCAAGGGAACTGAAGCTGTGCTCTATTCTGACTCCAAGATAACCTTCCAGACACCAAATCCAGTGCACGACCCTGCTTTTCCGCAGTCTCCCTGTGGTTTACCTCTGCAGGCTCTTCCTGTCTCCTTTGTCCTCCTTTGTCTGGGTCCTGAGCTACTTCTTCTTTGTTTTTTTTTTAGAGGCAGGATCTGATATGAGTTTATTTATTTATTTATTTTTGGCTGCGTTGGGTCTTCGTTGCTGCACGCGGGCTTTCTCTAGTTGTGGCGAGCGGGGTCTACTCTTTGTTGCGGTGCGCAGGCTTCTCATTGTGGTGGCTTCTCTTGTTGCGGAGCATGGGTTCTAGGCACGTGGGCTTCAGTAGTTGTGGCACGTGGGCTCAGCAGTTGTGGCTTGCGGGCTCTAGAGCACGGGCTCCGTAGTTGTGGCGCACGGGCTTAGTTGCTCCGTGGCACGTGGGATCTTCCCGGACCAGGGCTCGAACCCGTGTCCCCTGCATTGGCAGGTGGATTCTTAACCACTGTGCCACCAGGGAGGTCCCCTGAGCTACTTCCTTTCTCTCTTCTCTGGGTGCTCTTACCACTGTCCATGGATTTAAACACCATCATTATGCTAACATTTCCCAACTGCGTCTCTCTGACCCTCCTTTGCCCTTGACACCAGACTTTACATCCAACTGTCCACCTGACTCTATTGGGAAAGGAAGTCTTTGGCCCCCTACTGGGCCTGGCACACTCCCTCAACATGAGATAAAGCATCCCCACGGCCTGTGCTGGGTTTACCACCTCGTGTGGCCATATCTCTCCGTGCTTCCTGCTCCACAAGTGCTCTTTTGTTCTGCTGAAGTTGTATGTCGGTGGCCCTCAGGCACGCCCTCAGCTCCAGCGTTTCAGCTTCCTTGGGGAAGTGGAGGGGCGGGGAGGAGGGTCCTTCCACTGCACGCAGGTGAGCTGCCCCGAGCAATTGCTGCTGAGAGAGACCCACCCGCCCTGGGGGACGGACGCCCACGGCTGGAGCTCATCTTGCTCTGTCTGCTCTGCACGAGGACAGCGTTACTCCAGCCAGGGCCCGACTGCTTTGTGTTTTCCTTGGCGATGCCAACCCCGAGATGCAGTGGGCAGAAAGTGCTTGAAGCCTCACTGGGACTGGGGACCAGGGCACGGTCCTGTGCCCGATGGTCTCTGCGGGTTGAATGTATGGATCTCTACTGGGATGTTGTACAGACATGTTAACGTGACCAAAATGGAATTCGGGTCAACGACCCACACACAGGTTGTTTTAAACAAACCTACTAATTTACATTCCCACCAAGAGAAAAAAGAATGAAATAACGCCAGTTGCAGCCACACGGATGGACCTAGAGATGATCACACAAAGTGAAGTAAGTCAGACAGAGAAAGACAAATATCACTTATATGTGGAATCTGAAAAGATAACACAAATCAACTCACAAAACAGAAACAGACTCACAGACATAGAAAACAAAATTATGATTACGAAAAGGGATACGGGAAGGAAAGGGATAAATGAGGAGTTTGGGATTAGCAGATAGTATATATAAAATAGATAAACAAGAAGGATTTACTGTGTAACACAGGGAACTATATTCAGTACCTTGCAATAACCTGTAACGGAAAAGAATCTGAAGTCGTACATCTGAAACTAACACAGTATTATAAATCAACTATAGTGAAATAAACACAACAACCAAAAACAAACCTGCATGTGTCGCTGGGTCTTCATTGTCTCATGCACCCTGTCTGGGAGCCTGGGAGCCTCACCTTCTTTTCCTGCTCACATCCCACGTGGGATAAGTTCCATCAGTTCTGTCTCCACGTTTACTTTCAGTCTCCCCTGCTGTATCTCTCCCCTGCACCTGCTAACAGCCACCTAAGTGGTTTCCCAGCGTCCATCTCTTCTAGCCGCCTCCAGCGCATGTCTACACAACAGCAACGTGCCCATCCAATCAGCACAGCCCTCTTCTTAAACCTGCTTATTGTGCTCAGATCTAAAACCCCACCGACAGCACGGCCCCTATGGCTACAAGAGCTGGCTTATGAGTCTCTCCACCTGGACTCACTCACTCTCAGCTCACACGCTGCTCCAGCGACAAGGTTCTATGTTTCATATTTTTGTTTCCTCAAACATGCCAAATTCTTCCCTTCGTCAGGGCCTTTGCATGTGTTACTCCCTCTTCCTGGAACGGCATCCTCCTCGTGCCGCCCGTTAGTCACCATCATCACATGGCTGGGTCCCGCTCATCCTTTCAGTTTCTGTCACTGCCTTCGAGCGACCCTCAACTGTCCCTCACCCCATGGGATTTATTCCCAGTCCCTTGTTAGATCCCTTCGAAGCACCGACCACAAATGTCGATTTGTTGACCTTTGTGTTTGGTGACCTGTCTTGCCTACACCTTGGAGCGCGAGCCCTGCAAGGTTGGGCAGTGTCTGTTAGATTCAGCATTGAATCCCTAACGATGCTTTGTGCACAGCTGGTACCCAGTGAAAACTGGTTGAATGAATGGATGAATGAAGGTTTAAAGAAAGGGAGGGTGGGGATGACGAATGAAAACAATTCTTTTTTCCCAGCATGGCGGTAAGGGACGAGGGTATTTATTTCTCTCGTGTTGTTTTTTGGTTACCCATGTTGTCAAAGGGACAAGGTCTGTGGCTATGATTTCCTCAATTCAGGAAGCTTCAAATCTTAAAAACCTGCTCTTCTGAGTAAGAAGGGAAAAAGGGAACTAATCCAGGAAGCTAAATGGCTGTTTTCCATCCTGGAGTTTTGGAGCCTACCTCTGCCCACTGCGTTTTTTTTTTTGTGGTACGCGGGCCTCTCACTGCTGTGGCCTCTCCCGTTGCGGAGCACAGGCTCCGGACGCGCAGGCTCAGCGGCCATGGCTCACGGGCCCAGCCGCTCCGCGGGATGTGGCATCCTCCCGGACCGGGGCACGAACCCACGTCCCCTGCATCAGCAGGCGGACTCCCAACCACTGCGCCACCAGGGAAGGCCCTACTTCTCCTTCTTGACAGGCTCGGGTGGCCCCGCTTTGAGGCTCCTGCTAGAGACAGCATCCATTAATCGAATAAATCCCTGCCCAGAACAGAACTGTCAGTCAGACACTGTCCACTCACTTGGAGACGGGTCATGTCCAACAGCTGGTTGGGCACCTTGGTCGTGACACATGAGTGTTTTTGTTTCATCACCACGCGACGGTGAACTCCATGCCCAGTTTACACTTAAACTGTAAGACGAGAAATATCCCTCTGAGATCTCGGTGTGGACTGGCCACCGCCTTGTTCCTGAGCCCGTGCTTCTCAGGGTTTTAGATAGTAGATGTGGCCCTCGTGGAAGTCCAGGGTGGGCTACAGCAAGCCGTCCTCGGGCACGGAGGTCAGGGAAGAAGGACCAGTGGGCGGAGAGGAGGCTGGGGGGAGAGGGCAGACCAAGAACCCACGGTGAATCTGGAATGAGCTGGGAAGTTCCATGTGAATGAGGAGCACCGTGTTGGACAATGGGAAAGACCAGTAGACTTGCTGGTCACGCTTGGCAGTGGTCCTCCAGGGAAGGTGACCTCCACATCTCAGGAGAGGGACTGCTCAGTGAGACTGGGTGCCCTAATGTTTGTCAGGGCTGGCTCGACCTTCCCAAAATGTCAGTGCAGGTGAAGGTATCTCACCTGGTCATGCCCTACTGTTGGCTTACACCTGGCAGCCCTTCTGATTGGTTAGGGCCCAAATACATCAGTGCTTCAAAACGTTCAATATCCTTTTTTGTTTCCGGCAGTGGCAAAAACCAATAAAGTGGTGTGTCTCAAAATCCGGTTAACGTCAGAATCGTAAGAAAAATGCAGATTTCCCAAGTCTCATCCAACTCGGTAGACCTGTTGAGGCCTCAGAGCCTGTGTTTTACAAGCTTTCTGGGTGACTCTGGAGCATCTGAAAGTTTGGGAACCACAGCACACAGGCCACAATGCAGTAGGGCTCTGTTTTCCATTAAGGGGGTCCTGCTGCAGGGAGGTGAGGTGCTAATACATAATTAACACGCGCGAGGTCAGCAGGGCAGCTGGCAGACACGCCCAGGATCCTCTGGGAAGGCATCCTAGTCAGGCTGGTAAGATGACACTGGGCTGCTTTGGGTCCCAACTCTGTCGAGCAACAACGTATTCCTTTGTTCCTGAGCCTCTGGTGTTTCTTCCTGATCTGCCTAAAGGTGCCTTTTTCAGCTGTCTTCTCCTTCAAACCCATCTTTCCATTTAAAGCACAGGATGCTCACTGGAAATGCGTGTCGCCACTGTGGGCCGAATATGGATAAGACCTGAGCAAGAAAGAAAACTTGCACTTGGGTAAAATGTGCTTGCCCACAGCACTGCCTGGGGAGCACGGGCTGGCGCCGCCCTTGTGGAGAGCAGCATGGCAGCGCCCGGTTCAAAGGAAGTGAGCGTGCGACCAACTGCCCCCCAACTCCAGCCCCGTGTGCAGGGCCCAGAGACAGAGAGGGGATCAGAAGCCCCCCAACTCCAGCCCCCTGTGCAGGGCCCAGAGACAGAGAGGGGATCAGAAGCCCCCCAACTCCAGCCCCGTGTGCAGGGCCCAGAGACAGAGAGGGGATCAGAAGACCTTGTCAGCACTGTTTGTGGTGGTGGTGGGGAGACGACCACCTGGGTGTCCATGACAGGAGTACCAACAGGTGAGACGCGCCCGCACCTCATGGAAGTTGGTGGGGCCATCAGAGGCACCCGGATGCTCGGAGGAAGAAACCAACTGGGGTCAGTAACTCAATCTGTGAGTTAAAAATACAGACACCCAAAGCAGTGACAATGAAATGCTGTTGTGGTCCCACCTCTGCTACCATAGTTTAGCACACATAAGGTGCTTTTCCCGGATGGAGATCTTTCAGGGTCAAGGGTAGATCCAGATACTGGCATTTCCCCCGGTGTGTTTGCAGGTCATGTGGCTTGACTTCCTGGCTGGATCCCAGATAAGTCTGAGAGCTGGTACCTGTGATCAACCTTTGAATCACTGTTCTTCCCAGGAGGGGGAAACAGAAGTCTAGGTCCACGAATGTGGTGCCTCTCATGTCAACCTACACTCGTCTTCAGAGATGGCCTCTTTTTTTTTTTTTTTTAACATTAAAAAAATATTTTATTTATTTATTTATTTGGCTGGCCCAGGTCTCAGTTGCGGCAGGCGGGCTCCTTGGTCGCGGCATGTGAACTCTTAGGTACGGCATGCATGTGGGATCTAGTTCCCTGACCGGGGGACAAACTCGGGCCCCCTGCCTTGGGAGCGTGGAGCCTTAACCACTGCACCACGAGGGAAGTCCCGAGATGGTCTGTTTTCTGGTGTTCCTTTATATTTTCAAGTTATTTATGCATTTGAAGTCCTCTCCACACTACTCTTGACAACGGACTTATTTATGTAATATGTGCATTTTCCCCGTCAACGCTTGGGCTAAAATCACAGACACTCTGCCCCGGCAGATGTCCCGTGAATCTTGTTCTGAAAACGAACAGGATATCCGTGCTATTTTGACCACACGCTTTTAAAAAACCAACAAATTAGGCGTGCCAAGAAAGTACTGTTTTCAAGCTTAGCACAGAGAAAAGAAGCCTTTTCATGCCTCCCTCTCATCCCAGTGGTCTCTCCTGGAGCCTGTCTACACCAAGTCCCAAAGCAGTCACAAAGGACACCTGAGAAATTTCCTCAACCCTACAGATCACCAAGAGGCTCGCCAGTAAACTACAGCCCCAGAACAAAGCAGCCCAAAGGAGGCACATTTCCCTGCAGTACCTCTTCTTGCCCCTCCCCTCACCCACAGAAGACTTCTTACCCCAACTCTGGGGTCAGAGTGTATGGTATGAATCAGTTCAACCTGTCCCCCAGCTGTGTGGCCTTGGGCAAGTTCCTTCACCTCTCTGTGCCTCAATTTCCCCATATGCAAAACAAGAAGACTCAATCGTTGGGAGGGTCTGGCAAGGGCTTATGTAGATAGATGCCAGCCCAAGCCAGGCTGTGGTCATCAGACAAGCTGGCTGCTGTTCTGCGGTTGAAGAATCAGGCAGAAGAGTGTCCCCCGGAATGACCCTTCCCATCTGGCAGGCCCCTGGGAAGGAAGGACGGTACCTCTACAGCGGGGCTGCTCTCCCGTCCAGGTGCCGTTGGGAAGACACACCACACTGCTGGGCCCAACCAGCCGGAAGCCAGTGTTACAGGTAAAATGGACTTCGTGATCCACTAAGTACTTGCTCCCAAACTTTCTGCCATCTGGAGGGGTGCTCAGAGCAGGGCAGGAAACTGTAAGGAAGAAAAGAAGGCCCACGGCCGTTTAGACATCACTCTGGATTACAAGGCCTCTCACCCTCAGTGCCCTGAGGCTGGGTGCCTGCTCCGGGCTGTGCACTGGGCCGCACATTTTACATACCACGTGTCACCGAACCCTCCAAGCACTCTTGGGCACGGGTAATACATGCCCGCTTGGTGACAGATGAGGAGACCGCCAGGGTCGTGGGCAGGGCCTGGCAGCCTGGGAGGGTGGGAGCTGGGACCCCCCCACCCCCGGCACAGGGCCCACCCTCTCGCTCTGCTCTCTCAGAGCCCCAGCCGTACCCGGGGTTTCCTTGGTTCTCCTGAACAGGCTGGGCTCAGCCCCACCTCCAGGCCTTGGCTTTTGCCCTTCTCTCTGCCTGGAATGTTCTTTCCCCAGAGCTGCCCATCTCTGGCTGCTTCTCACTCTCCACGTCTTGACCTGAATGCCCTCCACCTCCCAGAGTGTTCTCTAACCACCACGCTCTGCTAAAACCTCCCGTGAGCTCACTTTGCTTTCTTCTAGCACGTGTAACTGTTGGCGTTATCTCATTGACGCGTTTGTTTCCACATTTGTTGTCAGTTTCTCCCTCAGAACGCAGCTCCAGAGGGCAGGGACCTTGCCCAGCCTCCTGTCCCTGCTGTATCCCCGGCACCAGCCCAGTGTCTGGCACATAATGAGTGCCCAGTAAATAATTCTTGACCAAATGAATGAGTGAAAAATTGTTTACTGGGTTCCTACCATCTGCCAGGCACCATATCAGGAGTCTGACACTTAGTGAATGAAACAGATGAAACCCAGCTCTCGGGAAGCGCCCTTGTAGCAGGGGAGACACGTGATGAGCAAGAGCTACAAGCAAATAGCAAGGAGTGACGAGAGGTGACAAGTGTCATGTAGAAAATGAAGTAGGGAATAGTGCTGGGGATGCCAGAGGACGGCTCAGTTTGGGTATGGTGGCAGGGGAGGTCTCCCTGGGACAAAAAGTTGAATGAGGTGAAGGCATGACCACGCAGATATCTGCGGAGGACAGAGGGATCAAGCTGGTGCAAAGGCCCTGAGGTGGGTGTGTGCCTGGCAGGTCTGAGGAATGTCCAGGAGACCACTGTGGCTGCCGTGGAGAGGATGAGCTGGACAGTAGCTGGGGATGAAGCCAGAGAAGTGTCAGGGAGCGACACAGAGCAGTGTCACACATGGCACAGAAAAGGAAAGAAAAGGCCACGTAACCGGCTCTTGGCACGAGGTGGGGCCGCTGGAGGGTCTGAGGAGGGGCGGGAAGTGACCGACCTGTACGCGAACAGCATCACTCTGGCTGCAGATTGAGTGCAATGTCCAGTGCGAGAGAGGACAGAGAGGGAGGTAGAAGCCGGGGGCAGGATGAAGGTGGCTCAGCCCAGGGTGGGAGCAGGGAGCCAGGAGCGATGGCTTCAACCCTGGCTGTGCTGTGAAGGCAGAAGCAACCGGATTTCCTCAAGGACCACCGTGGGCTGGAGAGAGAGGGGAGACGCTCCCCGTTCTTCCTCCACCTGCAGCAGAGTGCCGTGCGTGGTCCACGCTTGTCTAAAAGGAGAGTGTCCCGAGTTGTGACAGGTTGGGTTTGGATTTAGCTGAGCTGGAAATTCAGAGCCACTTCTAACACGTTTTAAAGTAGGTTCCAAGTGTCATTTGTAAAAATATTTTCAGGGTTTTAGACAGATGAAAACGAAGCTATTGCTTCAGCTGTGCAGGTTGTAGTGCGTGATGGAGAATCGCTCAGCATCTCCCTCGAGGGGAGCATCTGCCCACACGTCACTCTGGGGGCACTGGGCAGCCACCTGCGGCTCTGCCCCAAATCCCACCTGTGTCCTGGGAGAAGGGCAGGAGCTGGCCCGTCCCCCGAGGGCTCTCAGTGCCCTTCGGTTACTGGGGAACACCTGACCATGCTGTGTCACCTTCCTTTATGAACCTCCAAGTGGGTACCCGTGTAATGACCTTGTGAGCAGGAAGCCAGGATGAACCCACAACCCAATGCTTGGGCGCTCCCAGCTCGCTGTCTCAGTCCCTGTAAATACGCGACTTTATATTTCTCTCTGAAAAATCTACTACTGCATTGTGCCGAAAAGGATTCAAAATGCTTTGGGGGAAAGGAGTAGGGTCTCTCTGGGGAAGAGAAATCTTTAAAACCCTCAAAAAAGAAAACCTACCTGCTGGAGCAACTCACAGGTAAATGGTACCAGACTGGATGGAGTCAGTATCTCCACACAGCTCCATAAATGTCAGTAGACTTAATGAATGGTTACATATTAATTAAAAATCAATTTGCAGGGACTTCCCTGGCGGTCCAGTGGTTAAGACTTCGCCTTCCAATGCAGGGCGTGTGGGTTTGATTCCTGGTCGGGGAGCTAAGATCCCACGTGCCTCGTGGCCAAAACAACCAAAACATAAAACAGAAGCAATATTGTAACAAATTCAATAAAGACTTTAAAAATGGTCCACATCAAAAAATCTTAAAAAAAAAATAGCAAGCACTTCCCAAATGGGAGCCAAAGGTTTCTGTCGGGTGGAAAGACGTGCCCCTTGGCTGGCTCATTTCATCATGATCGTGTCTTGGTGAGTCTACAGGCCACAGGGAAGCTGCCTATACCTTCCCGAAGGAGGATAACATGTAAGAATGAGCTTGGCAGTGCAGGTAGCTATGGTTAAATGACTGGTGATTTGGGAACATGATTGGAATGAGGGGCCGAGATAAGCCCTAAAGCTGATGGATTGTGATGTTCCTAGGAAAACAGGAGGGAGATACTTAGAACACAAGCCAGAAAGAGGAAGGCCAAGAATTTTCCAGGACTAGAAATTACTCTTCCTGACTGCCTGCAAATGCCCTTTTTTAAAAAAAGGAAAAGATAATTTTCCCACTATGTGCAGTTTGATCTGGAGCAAGCTTCTGCCTTCCCCCGTCACCTGTGTGGCACCCCCCTCCCCTGCAGGCAGTCCTGACAGCTGCCAGCCCCATGTCCAACACAAAAGAGAGACAGAACGCATGACAGCAACTCTTTAAAAAGAGAATTGGCCACTTTGAAAAATCTGGTGTGGTTCAGAGGAGAAAGACCTTGAACCGGGTGACAGGAGGATTAGCAATTTAACCATAGCTACCTTTCTGTATATACTCGTGGACAGGGACCTCTAACACGGACCGAGCAGTTGTAGAAATTATCTCCTGCAGCTTCTTCTTGGAAACTCCCAGAAACGGCAGGAGCTCCGATCCCATGAAAACCGAAAGGATCTGTGTGGGTGAACCTCTAGCAGAAAACAAAATCACCAGAGCTGGGACCCATTACTGCTAACTCACTTCTCTTGGCCTCAGTTTCCCCATCTGCGGGAGAAGGGAAGGATGCCCTGCCTGCCTCTCGGAGTCCGGCTGTGATGAGCCCCACCAAAGGCTGGGGCCTCTCAGCGCTTTGGAAAGTGTGAGGGGTTTGGCCGGCAGGTCTAGTTCTGCACCCCTGGAGCCAAGGAAAACAGGAGTCGACTCAGGGCTGTGGAGACTCTGGATCTGCTACCACAGTCTCTGAAAAGGTAGGAAATCCAACTCAGGAAACTTCAGCTCACACCACAAAGAAGGCCCTTGAGAAATGTGTCTTAAGTGAGTAAATGATGTCAGATATTCCATAGGTTCACGACTCAGAACAAACATCCAACCTTCCCCCTGACCCCCATCGATCAGCCTGAGGAGAGGCCGGAGGAAATCCAGCCCCCCACCCTCGGGCCTTGACAGCGTGGAAGCCTGTCACTGGGACAACCAGGAACAGGCCAGTGTCTGTCAGTGTCCTACCCCCCAGGGGAAGGGGTCTGGGGGGCCCCCAGTAACCTCACCAGACAAACGGGACTTGCCCTCAGCGGCCCCTCCATCCCACCCCACCGCACTAACGAGGGACTCATGGAGGAGGGAGGACTTGTTTTCATGCCTGGAAAACGGAAGCCAATGTTGGTTCATAGGCTGTACCCGTGGGTCACACGAGTGCAGGATGTTGATGGTGGGAAGGCCGTGTGTGTTCGGGAGGGTGTATGGGGGACCTCTCTGTGCTTTGCATTCAGTGTTGCCATGAACTGACAACAGCTCAAAAAAACAGTCTATTAAATTAAAAAAAAAAAAAGGAACTACCTAGGGTCCACCTGCATAGGGACAGGGAAGGGAGAGCAGCTGATGCTGTGAAAGTGGTGCGTTTCGACAATTCTCTGGAGACGCTATGCAGACGTGAGGGTTGCTGAGCCTGGAATGAAAAGGTCTAAGAGGAAATGGGTACCACTCAGGTGATGGGGGGAGACGGCTGACAGATGCCGTCTTCATACACTCCTACCGTCCAGCCCCAGACAGAAGGGGAGGCAGGGGAAGGCCCGCGACTCAATCCACTGCGAACCCTGACCAGGCAAGGGAGATCAGGGCGGGGAGAGGCCCCCGGGGCCCGGGGTGGTGACTTGGGGACCCACCTGGGGGCGTGTCCGGGCCCGCTCTGCTCACAGAGCTCTGTAGCGCCACCAGCCGGCTCTTCATGTGACGGACGCCCTCGGCGAAGCGCGTCTCCTGGCCCTTGAGCAGCTGCTGCAGCTGGCGGATGGCCGAGAGGAGCTGCTGTTTGCTGAGACAGTTCTGGGGAGAGAAAAAAATCACCACCACCAGCAGTATGGGGGCTGGTTCAGTCCCATCCTCCTCCCGTGGGCTTCCAGAAGTCACCCAACCCTTGGGCCCAAATACCCTGGAGGGTCACTGAGCACAAGGTAAAAGTGGCCCCAGCAGGCGTCCCGACATCTGTCGGGTTAGGTCACCAAAAGGCGGCCTCAAGTGCACGTTAAGGGAGGCCCAGTTCACCCCTCAGCGAAAACAAAAGTCCCGTTTTCAGAGCGCAGGGCAGAAGCGATGAGTCTAAGTGATTGGGTGGTGGAACAGTTACCTGAATGCAAATGTGCCTTGTATCAGCGGTCGTACCCCAAAGAACCCCCAGCGCCCCCCCCCCCCCAATTCTTCACTCTAAGTTAATGCTCTGAAATCTGGGCCTCAGGGAACCTTTGCTTTCTTTCTCCCTTGAATTTTTTTTTTTTTCTCCCTTGGGTATTTTTAACAGCAGATGGATGATAAAACATATTAAAACAGGCAAAACAGGGGTCCCCAATGGTTCTTTTTTTTATATATATACATTTATTTATTTATTATTTCATTTTTGGCTGCGTTGGGTCTTCGTTGCTGCACGGGCTTTCTCTAGTTGTGGCGAGTGGGGGCTCCTCTTCGTTGCGGTGTGCAGGCTTCTCATTATGGTGGCTTCTCTTGTTGTGGAGCACGGGCTCTAGGTGCGTGGGCTTCAGCAGTTGTGGCACACAGGCTCAGCAGTTATGGCTTGCGGGCTCTAGAGCGCAAGCTCAGTAGTTGTAGCGCAGGGGCTTAGTTGCTCCCCGACATGTGGGATCTTCCCGGACCAGGGCTCGAACCCGTGTCCCCTGCACTGGCAGGCGGATTCTTAACCATTGCGCCACCAGGAAAGCCCCCCAGCGGTTCTTATACTTTCAAAAATCTAACAGGGCAAATAAGAAAAAACTCAATAGAGTTAAAGAAGCATTCACTGGCAGTCAACACCGAGTTCTGACAATTTTTAAAAACCTTAAAAAATAGAAAAAGGAGGCTTGTGTTTATTCTGATAAAGACTAACTTAAAGCAATACCCAGCATCATGCTTAGTGATAAAAATCTGAAGGTTTCTGATCCTAATTGCCTTTAAGAGCCAGGAAGTGAACAGGAGGAAAGGCGAGGTGAATACAGTGGGCAGTTATAGGACCATGGCCGTGGCTCACATGGGCGTTGTGTGTTACCTCAGCATAGCCTGTTCCAACCTGACTCATATGACCTGCACGGAACAAAGGAGAGCAGAATGATGGCTTTCTCTAGGGATAGGCTTGTGGATCACTTTTTATTTTATTTTTTATACTTATGTTTTTCTACAACGATTATTAGTTTTATAATTAGAAAAAAATGTCTAAAAGTCAGCAGGCGGCAGGCAGGCATGTGGCCTCTGCAGCGTGGGTGGCTTCCAGCTTCGCCAATGGAGCGCTGCCACCGCGGTGGAAACAGCTGCAGCCTCTCTCCCAGGGAGGCTGCCAGGCCGCTGCACCTTGGAGATTTCACCAAACAGATGACTCACTGGCCTGGTTCAATGGATGCTTTTGACAAAGCTGAATCCCCAGTTGCCCCTGGAGCTCGTTAATCCATGGGGGCTCCTTGGCCTCCACCCTAAGCAGGGCCTGACTGCGCCTGGCCCCGAACGCCATTTCTGGGAAGTTCTGTTTGTTTTCCTTCTCCTTCCCTTGTTGTGGCCCTTCCCACACAGGTTCTGGGCACCTGGGTAGTGACCTCCTGCAGTCCGCTACCTGCCCAGCACAGCCATCCACCCAGTCCTGATTTCCCACACCGATCTCCCTTCCCTTTATTTATTTAATTCTTTTTTAAAGATTCTTTCTTTTTTTTTTTGATGTAGACTATTTTTCAAGTCTTCATTGAATTTGTTACAATATTGCTTCTGTTTTATGTTTTGGTTTTTTGGCCACGAGGCATGTGGGATCTTACCTCCCTGACCAGGAATTGAATCCGCACCCCTGCATTGGAAGGTGAAGTCTTAACCACTGGACCGCCAGGGAAGTGCCCTCCCTTCCCTTAAAAAAAAAAAAAAAAAAAAAAAAAAGAGCCGCTTTCAGAGATGGCTTCGTGGCTCATGTGTGATTCACATTTCTGAAGTTCCTCACAGTTTACAAAGCTACTTCCTACTTCTAAGAGGACTACTGGCTTGCAGCAACCCTGCGTGAAGAAGGCCTGGGACTGTCTCTATTTCACAGTCAAGATACAGAGGCTGAGAGTCGGGTGACTTGTCCCAAAGCATGTGGCTCATGAGCGGTAGAGCCAGGCTGGGGGCCTGCTGACTACCGCCCCAGTGCCCCCGCCAAGCAGTCCTTGCCCCAGTGGCTGCCTTATGCCCTAGTGCATTTCACAAACGCCCCTGTGTGGTGAATGGTCTTATTGATTAATCTGCACTAGGGACTGATAACTCTATGACCCAAGCAAAATATCCCACAGGAGCGGGTTTCTAACTCCCGCCCAGACCTCAAGTCGGGGAGCAAGGGCAGTGGGGACAGGAAGTGGGGCGGG
Organism: Phocoena phocoena; assembly: GCF_963924675.1. Taxonomy (NCBI): domain Eukaryota; kingdom Metazoa; phylum Chordata; class Mammalia; order Artiodactyla; family Phocoenidae; genus Phocoena; species Phocoena phocoena. The sequence goes on along the minus strand of NC_089232.1, from coordinate 11,469,137 downwards.
GTGGAGGAGACAATCTCACACACTGAACCAGGCCAGCAGTTGCCTCCAGGGTGTGACAGCTGGGAGATGGCTGTTCCAGGGGACAGGGAAGGGCTAAGTTTTGAAGTAGGGGACAAGAGATCAATGCCAAGGCCTCTGCTGGGAACCTGGGGTTGGGGACACGGGGCTCCAGTCAGCACAGAAAGAAGGGCAGCGGGAGTGGAGCGAATGGGGCCTCTGGGCAGTCAAGTGAGTCGAACCCCAGTGCTCCTGGGTCTGGGCAAACTGTCTTCTGCGTGTGGTGGCACTGCCCCCGAGCCCTCCTTACCCCTGCACCATGGATGGCAGGCACCAGTGGCTTTTCCTCAAGGTGCTCGTTACAGATGAGATGTGCTCATCTCTCCAATCACAGTGGAAAAACCTTCCAGACCAAGCACATAAGGCCACATCCAGGCCGGGAAGGAGGGGGAAGGGTGGTGGGCGGACTTGCTGAGGGAAAGTCAGGAAATCTCCATCCTTGCCTCTGACCTCACTGCAGTGATTCTAACAGAACAAAGAGTTAGAAAATCCTTGTGAGCCCAGAAATAAACCCATGCATATATGGTCAATTAATTTATGACCAAGGAGCCAAGAATATACAGTGGCAAAAGGACAGTCTCTCCAATAAATGGTGCTGGGAAAAAGTGGACAGTAACAGGCAAAAGAATGAAACTAGACCTCTCTCTTAACATGATACAAAAATCCACTCAAATTAGATGGAAGACTTGAACATAAGACCTGAAACCATAAAAGTCCTAGAAGAAAACATAGGCAGTAAGATCTCTGACTTCAGTCTTGGCAATGATTTTTTGGATTTGAGACCAAAAGCAAAGGCAACAAAAGAGAAAATAAACAAGTGAAACTAAATCAAACTGAAAAGCTTCTATATAGCGAAGGAAACCATCAGCAAAATGAAAAGGCAGCCTACAGAATGGGAGAAAATACTTGCAAGGCATCTGCAAAATATCTGATAAGGGGTTAATATCTAAAAATATACAAAGAACTCATACAACTCTATAACAAAAAATAAGAAACAAACAAACAAACAAAAATCTGATTTAAAAATGGGCAGAGGGGCTTCCCTGGTGGCACAGTGGTTGAGAGTCCGCCTGCCGGTGCAGGGGACACGGGTTCGTGCCCCGGTCCGGGAAGATCCCACATGCCGCGGAGCGGCTGGGCCCGTGAGCCATGGCCGCTGAGCCTGCGCGTCCGGAGCCTGTGCTCCACCACGGGAGAGGCCACAACAGAGAGAGGCCCGCGTATCGCAAAAAAAAAAAAAAAAATGGGCAGAGGATCTGAATAGACATTTTTCGAAAGAAGATATTCCAAAGATGGCCAACAGGTACATGAAAAGATGCTCAACATCACTAATCATCAGAGAAATGCAAATCAAAACAATAGGTATCATCTCACACCTGTTAGAATGGCTATTATAGAAAAGACAAGAAATAACAAGTGTTGGTGAAGATGTGGAGAAAAGGGAACCCTCGTGCACTGTTGGTAGGAATGTAAATTGGTGCAGACACTATGGAAAACAGATTGGAGTTTACTCAAAAAATTAAAAATAGAACTACCATATGGTCTAGCAATTCCAAAGGAAACAAAATCATATCTTGAAAAGATATATGCACCCCCATGCTCATTGCAGCGTTATTTTCAATAGCTAAGACATGGAAACCACCTAAACGTCCACTGATGGATGAATGCAAAAAGAAAATGTAGGAAAAGCCATAAAAAAGAATTAAATCCTGCCATTCGTGACAACAGGATGGACCTTGAGGACATCATGCTAAGTGAAATAAGTCAGACAGAGAAAGATGAGTACTGTATGATCTCAGTTATATATGGAATCTAAAAAAAAACCCAACACATAGATACAGAGAACAGATTGGTGGTTGCCAGAGGCAGGGGGGGGGCGGTTAGAGAAGTGGGTGAAGGGTGTCAAAAGGTCAAAACTTTTGGTTAGGGGCTTCCCTGGTGGTGCAGTGGTTAAGAATCCGCCAGTGCAGGGGACATGGGTTCGAGCCCTGGTCCGGGAAGATCCCACATGCCACGGAGCAGCTAAGCCCTTGTGCCACAACTACTGAACCTGCGCTCTACAGCCAGCGAGCCACAACTACTGAGCCCGCATACCACAACTACTGAAGCCCATGCTCCTAGAGCCCGTGCTCCACAACAAAGAGAAGCCACCACAATGAGAAGCCCACGCACTGCAATGAAGAGTAGCTCCCGCTCGCCACAACTAGAGAAAGCCCATGCACAGCAATGGAGACCCAACACAGCCAAAAATAAATAAATAAAATAAATAAATTTATTAAAAAAACAAAAAACTTTTGGTTATAGGATAAATAAGTCTGAGCATGTAATGTACAGCATGGCGACTATAGTTAACAACAACATATTGCATATGTAAGAGCTGCTAAGAGAGATTTTTTTTTTTTTTTTTTTGCGGTACGCGGGCCTCTCACTGTTGTGGCCTCTCCCGTTGCGGAGCACAGGCTCCGGACGCGCAGGCTCAGCGGCCACGGCTCATGGGCCCAGCCGCTCCGCGGCATGTGGGATCTTCCCGGACCGGGGCACGAACCCGTGTCCCCTGTATCGGCAGGTGGACTCTCAACCACTGCGCCACCAGGGAAGCCCAAGAGAGTAGATTTTAGAAGTTCTCATCACGAGAAAAAAATTGCAACTGTGTGAGGTGATGGATGTTAACTAGACTTACTGTGGTGGTCATTTCACAGTATATACATAGAGCAAATCACTATGTTGTATACCTTGGATTAATACAAGGCTATTACACATTTATATTATGTTATACAATTATATCTCAATAAAACTCAGTGGGGGGGAGACATAAAGTTTGCAAGGAAAAAAAAAAAAGGAAGATCCTTGTCTTCCTGGCAAGCCAGCATGGCAGGGGCAGAGCCAGGGTGCCAGGGCAGTGAAAAGAATGCCTCTCGACATGAGGTTTGATGGGTCTGTGCAGCAGCTGCTACTAACAGGGCAGCCCCTTGATCCCAAAGTGCTGGAAATGGAGTCCACAGGAGCCATGCTCAGAATCCATCACCTGCAGTGGACCTCAGCTTATGCCTCAGAGGCATAACTGAGTTTATCTGCAGAGATGGATGACAGGCTAGAAAGCTTCACACCAAGTCAAATGCTCAAGAGGTCTTGCACCTTGGGGACATTAGGGGGCATCATGGGGACAAATCACGTCATAGGAGGGGGACTGAGAACCTAAGTGTTTCCCCTTTTCAAACTGAGAAAGCTTTATCGTTTTGCTTGATCATAAAAATAAAGCATGCTTCCTGCAAAACCATCAAAACGCAGAAAAACACATCAGAACAAAGGACAAGTCCCATGACCAAAGACAACCACTGTTCATTTTTCGTGAGGTTTTAACTTTTGGATTAGATACACATGCACACACACACACAAGCATCACCTTGCAGGTGCTGCACCAAGGGACGCAGGTCCTACATTAGCTCTTTACTCTCCACTCTGGGTTGTGGCATCATTTCCATGTCAACGAGCAGAGCAAGAGTTGGACCCTGAGCCTCAATTTCACTTCTGTTCCTCTGTGTTCTTTTCTGTCCAAGAAGGGGGTCTCCTTGCCCCCCTCCATTCGTCTGCCTACTTCCCCTCCCACACCCACCACCTGTTCTGGGCCAAGAGAAGCCACACATGGGAATGGATCATTTCCTTCTTTATAAACATAGCTCGTCAACGAGGTCGGCCCAAGGGGGCATTGAGGGGCTGCCAGGGTCTCAGAGGCTGGGGGACAGGAAACAGGCTGGACCCTCAGGTGTCACCCATCTGAATTTCAGCCTGGCCCTGCCACAGTGAAAGCTGGATTCCCATCTCAGGGTCCCAGACCCCAACTGTAAAAAGCAACCGCCCACTTGGGCAGGAAAGCTCACAAAGGCTGTGACTGGGCAAAGGTCAGGGCAAAGGTCAAATCCATGCAGGGGGGTGGGGGAGGGAGGTGGGGGGAAGGGCTGGGAAGAGGAAGGCTCCATACCAGGGGGAAGGAAGGCGTATCTCAGAGGAAGCTGCCAAACCAGGGCCCCCACCTGCCAAGGTCTCTTCCAGGACTCTTTTTAAAATTAATTAATTAATTAATTTTTGGCTGCATTGGGTCTTCGTTGCTGCGCACGGGCTTTCTCTAGTTGCGGCGAGCAGGGGCTACTCTTCGTTGCGGTGCGCGGGCTTCTCGTCGCGGTGGCTTCTCTTGTTGTGGAGCATGGGCTCTAGGCGTGTGGGCTTCAGTATTTGTGGCACATGGGCTTCAGCAGTTGTGGCACGCGGACTCAGTAGTTGTGGCACATGGGCTCAGTAGTTGTGGCGCACGGGCTCAGTAATTGTGGCGCACGGGCTTAGCTGCTCCGCGGCACTTGGGATCCTCCCGGACCAGGGCTCGAACCCGTGTCCCCTGCATTCGCAGGCAGATTCTTAACCACTGTGCCCCCATGGAAGTCCCTTCCAGGACTCTCATTTTTAATATTTTTCTCAAAGAAGAGACCCTCACATGGTCTAAGTTTGCATCCTTTCAATACCTGGCTCCAAACCTGGGTTACGCCATTGACAATAGATAATGAAAATTCGTTTCCATTTCTTAGAGTTAATAATGTATTTGTAATGGAATCAAGAAAAGACATGGAGTGAAACTCTTCCATCCTTGAGTGGGAAAAAGATCAAGATTTACCGCTTCTGGTATCAAACTCTTCCACAGAGGGCTGTTTGCTCCCCTGAACTCAACACCAAGGGCAGTGTTTGCAGAGACGAGCAGAAGCAGAGACAGAAGTAGCAACAGCAGTCACCCCAGCTGGATGAGGTCAGGCTCCTGGGAGCAAGGAGGTCACAGAACTACCCTCCAGCCACCCCACCACTCCTCCAGGGAAAGTCTTGTCCATCTTCTCTCCAACCCACCCTCCCACATGGATCTAATGGAGACGCCTCAGGGCTGACAACGCCCCTCTTCCTGGGAGGCTCACCAGCTCCCGAGACCCCACCTGCTGGCCCAGGGGTGGACACAGACAAAGATGATGTGTGTCCCCCAGCTCACCCCATGCCCGTGCCAGAACTCGGTAGGCGGACCTTCCCACCCCATCCAGGCTTCCTTGCCATCTGGGCTCAGTTTACAAGTGAAGCCCAGCTCTCAAAGCCCTGAAGGGCCCAGGCATGGCGGGGGGGCACAAGGACGGGGGGTCCTTGAGGCTCCATTCTCATGTGACCTGGCTCGACGGTCATCCTGACAGCGACAGTCTTGGCACAGTGGCTCTTTCTGAGAGCCACCTCAAGGATGATAGAGCCCCAGACCCCTCCAGGCAGCCACGGATGACCCCTTGGACCTCGGAAGGGCCATCTCACGCTGGTTTCTTCTAAGCCACAGCTATGTGTCATGTCAGCATGTTGTTAATGGGAACACAGATGTTCTGATGCCTTTAGATCTATGAAAGGACGGAGCACACTTGCCAAGTGTGTGCCTGCTAGCCAAGGCTCGAGGCTCTCTGCGTCTGAGTCATGTAGAATTTGCACGTGATTTTCTTTCTCCGAAAGTTTTTTTGTTTTGTTCTGTTTTGTTTTTTTAATTTTAGGCCAAATCAGAAGCGGGTTATAACTCCTCAACTTCTCTCATTCCAGTGACCTTGACCCAGCACCCACACAGAAGAGTAAAGGAAGGACACTTCTGGGGGAAGTGAAGGAATTTTACTTGGGGAGGTGCCCAAGGCCCTTGTCTTAGGGTTCTCCAGAGAAACAGAACCAAGAAGAACCAATTGTATCTGTACACACCCTGGAGAGAGAGAGAGAGAGAGAGAGAGAAGGAGAGAGATTTATTTTAAGGAATTGGCTCATGCAAAGTGTGGGCTGGAGACCCAGGGAAGAGTTGGTATTGTAGCTCCAAAGGCCGTCTGGAGGCATAAAGCCCTCCTTCTCTGGGGACCTCAGTCTTTGGGATGAAGCCCACCCACATTATGGATAGCAACCTGCTTTACCCAAAGTCTACCATTTAATGCTAATCAAGTCTAAAAAAATACCTTCACAGAGACTTCCCTGACAATCCAGTGGTTAAGACTCCATGCTTCCACTGCAGGGGTCACAGGTTCAATCCCTGGTCAGGGAACTAAGATCCTGCATGCCGCACCGTGTGGCCAAAAAAAAAAAAAAAAAACCTTCACAGCAACATCGAGACTCGTGTTTCACTAAATATCTGGTCTAGCCAAGTGGACGAATAAAATTAGCTATCACAACCTTCCAGCAGAGTCTCCCTTTGTGTACTCAGGGCATTTTGGTTTCTTACAATGCCGGCTGCCCAAAATTCTATATCTTCGCCCCAACTCAATTCTTGTCTACTTTTTGAAACGGCCACGGGAACAATGACAACAGTGGAAGCCAAGAGGCAGCACTGCCACCACACTGCACACAAGCGAACTCGTTAGATGTTCACGACAGCCCCGGGATATGGGCACCATTATTACACCCACTTTCCAGGCAAGGAAGCCAACTAGTCACTTGGCCACGGTGACGCATCCAGGATTGAAATCCCAGCAGGCCTCCTCCAGACCCTGATGTGAAACTTCAGAGAGGGGTCCATGGGGACCCCCCAGGAGCCCTCCTCTGTCCATCTCCCGACTCCTCTCCTCTTCTAGCACCCCCTTGACAGGTAGCTCTGGTCACCTCTCTCCTGGCCCCTTTGCATGCCTGAGGGCGGAGAACAAGTTATAGACAATTTGGAATCCTCATCACTGAGGACAGGACCTGAGTACACACGAGATGCTCATTTGAGTGAACCAACAAAACAGATGAATGAGGAGTGAAGGAAGATGTAAGTGTGAGCCCAGGGCAGTCTTCCTCATCTTACTCCCCAGATCCACCATATTCTTTCACCTGCTTGCTGCCCAGCCAAGCTTCCAGTGGCCACATTCACCTGCAGGCTTGGTTGTGCCTTTAACACTACCACTTTATGTCCAGAAAATATCTCCCCTAACGCCCAGCCCAGTGGGGAGCTCCGTGCACACACACACACATTCACACACACACATACACAATACACATATACACACACATACCACATACACACAATACACATATACATACCACATACACATATACACACACATACCACATACACACAATACACACATACATACCACATACACATATACACATACACACATACACACACACATATAAAACCAGCCACAATCCCTTGTGGAGCCCCCTGGTACTGGGCCTTCCCCTCACCTCTCTCCATAACTTGAGGACCTCCTGGCTGCAGAAATGGGGCATGTTTTGCTTACTTCCTTTTGGGAATTGACCCAATATAAGTAGAGAAGGAGAGAGGAAGTTGAGAAAATAAAGAGGAAAAGAAGAGGAAAAAGAAACTTGGTATACTGCATCTTCTCCTCACTCATTTTTTGTTTGATTTTTCTTCTCTTTTATATTACATTTTTTATTGTGGTATAATTGACATACAACATTCTGTTAGTTTCACATGTACAACAGAATGGTTCCATAATTCATTCACTTATTCATTATTCCACAAATGACGTAAGAAACGGAGCCATCATTATCTCATTTAGTCCTCCTTGCAGCCCCCCTAGGCAGGCATGGTTATCCCCATTTCACAGCTAGAGAAACTGAGGCTCAGGGCATCTAGTTGGTCAATGGCAAGGCTACCTTACCACTCACACTGTGACTGACCAGTCCACCCACTGGGAAAGTACATTCGTCTTCTCTCTTCAGCCCGAGGGAACCAGGACGAGGGGCTCAGAGGCCCCAGTTTGCTAGCCGACCCTCTCAGTCCCCCCACTGTCCCCCCCAACACACACGCACGGACCCTTCAGGGAACGTCAGCCCACATGTGTGCACGTTCACACATGATCCAAGATTTCTGCGACTTGTGAAAGTGGACATCTGGATCTGACCGGGTCTCCTGGGGCTGACGCCAAGGAGGCAGAGGGCGCTGAGGGGCCCGGTCCTGGTGGGCAGCGTGGGCAGAATGAAGGGGACTAATGAGGTGAGTGCGGTGGGCGTGGCCATGCGTGAGAGGCTTGGAGTGCTTACTCTTAAAGTAACGCACCTGGATGGTTGTGAAGGCTGAATGACACACGTGGTGCGCTTTCAGATCTTCCTACCTCCGCTAGCGAAAAATCCCAAGCGTTTCTCCATGAGCAGGCAATGGTGCAACAGAAACTATCCTGTCCTGCTCTCCCTGCATCCTCCCGGGCCCTCCTGCAATCTAAGCTTCCCAAAAGACAGAGGTCAGAACCCCAACACAGGACTCTCCGGGCTAAAATCAGGGTAAGAGTCTCAGGTTTCTGGGATAAGAACATAGATATCTCTGGGCGGAGGGCATTATTCTGCTTACAGAGCCGTATGTGATCAAGCCCTGCCACCTCCAACTGTGTCCAGATCAGACACCTTCTGTGTCCCAATATTCAGACCTCCTCTGTGTTTCTCCACACACCTCAGCAAGATTACTTCTACCTCAGGGCCTTTGCACCGGCTGTTTCCTCTGCCCAGGTTCTGCCCCTGGTCCTTGAAAGCCAGGCTCCTGTCTTTCCATTTTCACTTAGAAGCCCCCTTCTCAGAGAGCCCTTACCTGCCTACTGAGTGCCAAGCAACCTCCTGGCCACCCTCCCACACAACACCCCACTTCCACGCTCTGCCTCCAGATACTTTCAGGTTTGTCTTGTTTTTCTCTGCCTGCTTGGTGAGCCACGTGACAACAGGGTCTGTGTCCACCTCATCGTTCTCTACCCTAACACGTACTGAGCCCTTATTCTGGACCTGTTCTCTGAATGTCACTCATTTTCTCCTTCCTACAACCCCATGAGACAGGCATCTCAGAGGAGGAGACTGACTCATAGAGGCAGGAACTTGCCCCAGGTCACTCAGCCGGGAAGCATGGGAACCAGAACACAGACCAGGCACTCAGGGTCTTCTCCACTTGCTACACTGCCCCGGGCCCTGCCGCCTCGCCAGACCCAGAAAATCACCTGGCAGGAGAGGCTCTCAGGACATAGTTGTAGAATGAGCACATTACCTTACTAGTTAGATTCCTTCTGGGAAGGTAAAATCTTTAATTATGCAGTCAGAGAAGGCGCTGGGAGGTGATACTGACAAGTTTGTATGTTTTTCACACCACAGTGTAAATGACTGATGGTGTCCGACGCTTCTCTGGAAGAAGCTTTTCTTTTTGTCTTTTTTTGCCTACAGACACCCCTGGCGCTTTCCCTTTCTTCAGATCAGCCAAGAATCATCTGATTCTCTCGGCTCCCTGGGCCGTGCACCCAGTTACCGATCACACTCTGCCCCCAGCCCCTCCTGCAGAGACGGGAAGCCCAGCCTAGGGGAGCAGAGGGAAGGGCATCTCCTGAGCTGGCAGCACCACTTCTGTTGAGGGTCTAGAGGTAACCTGATCCCCGGCATAAAGAGACATGTCTGAGTCAGGAGCCAACCAGATGACAACGGCAAGGTCAGGGGGCAGCCTAGGGTCTCCTGAGTCCCTGGAGTTGCCATCCCACCCCCACACCTCCAGTCTTTGATGTGAATGATGTCACGTCTCAGTCTTACCTGGAAACGCAGCCCCAAGGTGAGCTCCCTGGGCTTTGCTTCCCATTTCAGCTGCTTCCCTCTGCAGAGTCTGGAGCCCAGACTGCCAGAGGGACACGTGTTTTCCTGCATACAGGGAAAATCAATGGTTACTTCCTCGAGATAGAGATTTACTTACTGAAATGGGTAGGTTTGGGTCCTGTCAAATTGTAGGTGCCTATTGTTTTCTTAAATGAAGATGTCTGTGACATCCTTATTTTAGGTTCCAGGCAACTCCAGAGAAGCAGGGAAGACTCAGGTACAGGGTTTGAGAGGACATAGAAAGTTCTACCCACTCAGGGAGTCTGCCCCGTTGTCCCCAGGGCCCCAGGGCTGCACAAGCCTTGGGAAAGTTGGTAGAAGCATGGCAGCCCACCATTGCCCCTATAGATCAGGGGCACCGTCAGGCCTCTGTCAACAGTCAGGGGATGGACACTCCTCCTGGGGCAGCTGGCTGGGAGGCAGGTGGAGGTGGGCACGTGGAGGGAGGGCCGGTGCCCAGATGGTGGGGTGAGCAGCTCCACAGGCATCTGGCTTGGTCTGCCTGGAATCAAGTCCAGTGTCAAACAGAATCCTCCAGGGGGAGCAGGCCTGGGAGGGCATCAGTTCCTGCCTGAAAGACTCCAGGCCAACCCGAGAACCCAGGGCACTGCCTCCTTCCCCAGCTGTTCACATCCCGTCCACACCCTCAGCACTCTCTGCCCAACGCCCCCGGGGGCCAGAAACTGCCCCACGGAGCAAAGGGGTCTCCACTCTTCTCTGTAATCAGGGCCGTCCTTGACAGGACTTGGAAAGAGTCCCCCTCCTTAAGTTGCCAGGGAAAGGTGGAGGCTGCTAGAGAAAGTGGAAGATGCCAGGACAGCCTCCCGGTCACCCATCCTCACCCTGACCCCACCCATTCATCTGAGCACTGTCTCTGGGGGCAGTAAAGCCCTGGATCACTACTGATGAAGGTTTGCAGAATGGCAATCTCTTCCTCCCCACACCCACGCCATCTGCAAGGAGGCTCTGCCAGTCTTCCCATCCAGAGGGAGGTCTGTTTTCCCATCTCCGGATATGGGCGGGTCTTGTGACTTGCTTTGGCCAACAGAATGCGCTGGAAGCGATACACCAGTTCCAAGGCTGGCTCTGGATTAACCACATTGTCTAGTTTCTGTATGTGATGTTTTGACATCTGGGGCCATGCTGACTTGGCATAGACTGCCCCTCTGTGGCAGGGCCAGCAAATTCCTAGAGACAGCAAACAACACGACACCCTCCCTGCCCATGCCCAGCACACCTCTGGTAGCAAACCAACTGAACCAGAGCCCATCGCCTGCTTATCTGGCTCCGAAGCTTGTGAGACACTGACACCCGCCCAGTCCCCGCCAACAAACCTGGGGTTCGGCATCAGATGACTAGGGGCAGCCCTATACCACCATCCTGCTACAATTATCCCAACTAGCCAATCTTAACCCGGTTAGTCCCCTTAACCTGTCTCACCCATTTCTTCCCTCAAAACCCTCAGTAAAGGCTTTCCAGAAGTTTCCCTCCCTCTCTTTCTGCCTGCTGTTGTTCTCTCTGTAGCCCAACTTGGTATGATATTCTCCCTCCTCGACAGTGGGAGTAACACACTATCTTTTCCGGCAGTGTCTCCTGATCTGTTGGCCTCACCACACTTGGAGGACGCCAAAATCCCAGCTTCATTGTAGAACAGCGTCTCAAGAAGTCTTGGGCATTCTGCTAGTCCTGGCCCTTGACCACTTTCTACCATGTGAAAAACCCAGCTAGCCTGCTGGAGGATGAGAGGCTGCATGGAGCAGAGCCACCCTGGACCAACCAGCCGCAGCTAACCTGGCAGCTGTCCACAGGTGAAGAGGAGCCCAGACCCGAAAAGCGGAGCCTGGAGCCATCGAGCAGAACAGTCGAGCTGAGCCCAGCTCAGACTGCCACCCTGATCAGCCAACTCCAGATCTAGAGCAGCCCTTTCAAAACCAAATGCACGGTCCTTGTCTGTTTTGTTCCCGGCCTGGGCCATGGCAGTCACCAAATATTTGTTTGATGAAATGCCCCATTTTCAAAATGGATGATTCCCATGTCCCCGTAGCTTCCGCTCACCCCCATGTATTCTTATAATACAGGCGCCGGTGTATAAAACCCTGCTGCAGGGTAGCAAATACTCCTGGTGCTGCGAGCACGGCAGATACCTTTAATCAAGCATGGTATCCTTTTGTGCTGAGTTCTGAAGTAAACAGCAATCCATCTCAACCTGGAGTCCAGCCAATCCATCGAAACTGGCAGTAGAATTGACACCGATAAGCTGACCACACTACACCGGGAAGGAACATACTTGGGTTTTCATATTTCCACCCTTCTTCATCTCATGTGTTCTCAGACCAGGGAATAGGTCTCAAACCCTCCCCACCTCCTTCCCTCCCGACTCAGTCAGTGGGGGACACTGGATGGGGGCATTTCCCGCCCCTCTCGCTCCTTCCTCTGGCTTTGTTCCCAATATGAGGATTCAGCTGCCACTTCCTCCGGCACATCAGGCTCCCCATCTACAGCGGGGGGATAACGGTGCTACCGTTGCCTGCTTTAAAGTTTCAGGGTAGAAAAATGGTGACATCTACAATAGGAAAGTGATCTGGGAAGGGCTAAGGATCGCGGATTAAAACATCATTTTCCTGAGAACGTGTTCAAAAAAACAAGGGAATAAGCCAAGAAAGAGGAAGACATATGATCTAGAAAACATAAGCTCCAGCGCAGGCCAAAGTCCCTGGGTAGCCACAGGGCCATGAGCCCAGAGAAGGTCAGCATGACTGGGATCCAGGGGGAAAGCAGCCCGACAGAATATGGACTAGGAAAGAGATTATTGGAAACAACTGTGCTTATATAGAGGACGAACCGGGCAAAAGAGAAAAATCTTGAGGAAAACCAAAAAGTTACACAAGAAAGGAAATTAATCATAGTAGACTATTTGGCTTTGCAGCGAACAATGGAACAAAGTACTCATCTGTCCTTACAGGAGATCAATTGTTTAGAAACGGGGAGTAATTTCCAGGGCATTTAACATCAGTTGCCTCAAGAGACAGTGAGGACTGTGGAACAATTTCTTGAAAGCCACAAGCTACCAAAAGTCACCCAAAGGAAAAAGTCTACCCTAAGTAGTTCTGTATCTGTCAGAGAAATTGAATTCATAGTTAAAAACCTTCCAGAAAAGAAATCTCCAAGCCCACATGGTTTCACTGGTCAATTCTACCAAACATTATAAGAGGAACTGACACCACCTCTACACAGTTTCATCCAGAAAACAGAAGAGAAGGGGACAGCTCACAACTCATTTTAGGAAGCCAGTATTACCCTGGTGACAAAACCAGGTAAAGACAGTAGAAGAAATCCATAAATGAGGGATAGCAAACTGTGTCTGTAGAAAGAGGGCCAGAGAGTCAAATTTTTCATCTTCGCGGCCCATAGGGTCTCTGTTGCAACTGCTCGCCTCCGCAATTGCAGTGCAAAAGGCAGGTATGGATGGCGTGTCAGTAATCGGTGTGGACAGATTTGACCAGCAGTGTACTGGATGTGGGTCATGGACCATAGTTTGCTGACCCCTGCTACACACCAATATCCCTCATGAAGAAGATACAAGAATTCTCACAAAACATTAGCAAGTAGAATCCAGAAATATAGACGATGTATACGATGCCATAATCAATTAGGGTTTATCGGGGAATGCAAGGCTGCTTTCAAAATTAGAAAATCAATCACACAGCACTGTAAATCAACTGTACTTCAATTTTAAAAAATTAAAAATAAATTAAAAAATTCAGTCAAAGTCATCCACTTTAATAACTGAGGAAGAACCACAGGATCATATCAATGAAAGCAGAAAAAGCTTGTGATAAAATTCACCATCCATTCATAATGAATACTCCATCAAACTATGGCTAGAAGAGAACCTTAACCTGACAAATGGCATCTGCAAAAACCCACAACCTAGCATCCCGCTTAACATTAAAAAAACGGAATGCATTCTTCCCAAGTTCTAGAACAAGGCGAGAATGTCCACTCTCTTACGCAACACAGTACTGGAAGTTTTAATAAGGCTAAATAAATAAATAAATGGCACATGGATTAGAAAGGAAGAAATAAAATTGCCCCTATTCACAGATAACATGATCGTTTATGTAAAAAAAATCTGAGGGAATCTACAAAAAAAAAAAATGCCCTATAACTAAGAAGTGTGTTCCACAAAGTCACAGGACACCATGTCAACACAGAAAAGCCCACTGAATTTCCATATACAAGGAATACAGCATTGGAAATAAAAAAATTTTAAACCTAATACCACTTAAAATAGCTCCAAAAATGAAATACTTAGATATAAATCTAACAAAACATGTTTATGTTGGTAACTAAAAAATGCTGATGAGGGAAACCAAGGAAGAGCTAAATAAATGGAAAGACATGTTGTTTTCACAGATTGGAAGACTCAGTATTGTTAAGACGCCAGTTCACCCCTAATTGATCAGTAGGTTTAATGCAGTTTCAATCAAAATTCCAGTGGAATTCTGTGGATAGAGACAAGCCGATTCTAAAATTTTAAGGGAAATACAAGCTATAATAACCGAAACAATTTTGAAAAGGAATAATAAAGTCTTAAAATCTATCCAATTTTAAGTCTTATATAAAATTACAGTAACGGGGGCTTCCCTGGTGGCTCAGTGGTTGAGAGTCCGCCTGCCGATGCAGGAGACGCGGGTTCGTGCCCCGGTCTGGGAGGATCCCACATGCCGCGGTGTGGCTGGCCCCATGGGCCATGGCCGCTGAGCCTGCACGTCCGGAGCCTGTGCTCCGCAGCGGGAGAGGCCACGGCAGCGAGAGGCCCGAGTACCGCAAAAAAAAAAAAAAAAAAAAAAGTAAAAAATAATAATTAAAAAAAAAAAAAAAAATTACAGTAACGGGACTTCCCTGGTGGCGCAGTGGTTAAGAATCCGCCTGCCAATGCAGGGGACACGGGTTCGATCCCTGGTCTGGGAAGATCCCACATGCCTCTGGAGCAACTAAGTCCGTGCACCACAACGGCTGAGTCTGCGCTCTAGAGCCCGCAAACCACAACTACTGGGCCCGCGCGCTACAACTACTGAAGCCCGTGCACCTAGAGCTTGTGCTCTGCAACGAAAGGCCACTGCAATGAGAAGCCCGTGCGTGGCAACAAAGAGTAGACGCCTGCTCGCCACAACTAGAGAAAGCCCGTGTGCAACGAAGACCCAATGCAGCCAAATAACTAACTAACTAAATAAATAAAATTACAGTCATCAAGATAGTGTGTTACTGGCAGAAATAAACCCATATGATGCACTGATTTTTGACAAAGTTGCTAAGACAATTCAATGGCAATTCAACAGTCTTTTCTACAAATGCTGTTGGAACAACTGGATATCTACATGCAAAGTGTTTATCTCAACACAAACCTCACACTTTACACAAAAATTAACTCAAGATAAATTACAGATCAAAATGTAAAAATGCAAAACTACAAAAATTTTAGAAGAAAACATACAAGAAAAAGTTCATGATCTGGGGTCAAAGAGGTCTTAGACGTGACACCAAAACCACGATCTATAAAAATAAAAAATCGATCAATTGGGCTTCATCAAAATTTAAAACCTTTGGTCTGGGAAAGACACTGTTTAGACAAGCTGCAGTGAATGAAATCATGCCATTTGCAGCCACATGGATGGACCTGGAGATTGTCAAAGTAAGTCAGAGAAAGACAAACATCATATGACATCACTTATGTGGAATCTAAAAAAAAATGATACAAATGAACTTATTTACAAAACAGAAATAGACTCACAGGCTTAGAAAACAAATTTATGGTTACCAAAGGGGAAAGGTGGGGTAGGGAGAAGAATAAATTACAAGTTTGGGATTAATATATACACACTACTATATATAAAATAGATAATCAACGAGGATCTACTGTAGAGCACAGGGAACTATACTCAATACTCTGTCATAACCTATATGGGAAAAGAATCTGAAAAAGAATAGATACAGGAATATGTATAACTAACTCACTTTGCTGTACACCTGAAACTAACACAACATTGTAAATCAACTCTACCCCAATATAAAATTTAAAAAAATTTTTTAAAGACAAGCTGCAGATAGGGAGAAAATATTGGCAACTCACACACCTGATAAAGGATTTCTATTTAGAATGTATAAAGAATACTCAAAACTTAACAATAAGAAAACAAATCACCCATTTGGAAAATGGGCAGAGGGCCTGAACAGACACTTCACCCAGTAAACTATTCAAATGGCAAATAAGCACATGAAAAGATGTCAATATTATCAGTTATTAGAGAAATGGAAATTAAAAGCACAATGAGATACCATTCCATACCTATTAGAGTGACTTAGAAACAAACAGACAAACCCGATAATATTAAGTGCTGGTGAGGATGCAGGGCAACCGGGTCTTTTATGGATTGCTGGTGGGAATGCAAACGATACAACTGATATGTAATAGAGTTTGGCTGCTTCTGACAAAGTTAAAGATACACTTACCATATAACCCAGCAATCCCACTCCTAGATATTTACCCAAGAGAAATGAGTGTTTTTACATTCACACAAAAGCTGTATGGGAATGTTTACGGCAGCTCTAGTCATAATCACCAAAAACTGGAACTGATACCATGGGTGTCATTCAGTTCAATGGCTGAATTGATAAAAAAAAAAGAGCTGTGATACGTCCACACAATGGAATACTACCCAGCAATAGGAAGGAACTGTGCATCCCCAGAACGACATGGAAGAATCTTAAATGCTTTATGCTAAGTTAAAGAAGTAAGAGTCACAAGTCTATGTACTTTTTGCTTCCATTTATAGGACACTGTGAAGATGAAAAAACCATAATGATGAAGAACGGATCAGTGTTGCCAGGCGCTAGGGTGGCCAGAGGGTGTGACTACATAGGGCATGATGATGTCATTTTGGGGTGGTGGAACTCTTCTGTCTCCTGACTGTGGTGGTGAGTACCACATATAGAACATAGTTCTATGGTTAAGATCATGGAAATGTACACCAAAAACATTTCTTTCCCATTACACTGTAAAAAGCAATGTATCAACTGGGAGTAGACAACCAAAAGAATGAATCTCTAATGGTGGAATTTGGAAGCCTGTGACATGTGATCACAAGGAGAGGTTTTGGAGAAGGGGAAACATTCTGAAATACCACAGCCCCGCCTCCCCACAGGCAACAAGGAGGCCGAGAGCCATTGTGGGGGAAGAGGGTGAGGCGTGGGGTGTGTTAAATGTTCTCCCTTTCTTGTCTCCCCAGCAAGGCTGTTTCTCTTCCTGGGGAAAGGCCACAGAGTGGGCAGTAGTGTTGGGAAAGGGCTCCCACTTATGGGATCCCCACATTGCTCAACCTCCCCTCCTTC
The DNA here is from genome assembly GCF_963924675.1 of Phocoena phocoena. Taxonomy (NCBI): domain Eukaryota; kingdom Metazoa; phylum Chordata; class Mammalia; order Artiodactyla; family Phocoenidae; genus Phocoena; species Phocoena phocoena. The sequence goes on along the minus strand of NC_089232.1, from coordinate 11,452,091 downwards.
CCCAGGACCACTGGCTCTCCAACAGCAGGTCACAGAAATCTTGCAAAGTGACCCAGGACGGATGTGCTGAAAAGTCAGACAAGGATTAGGGGTGATTCTGCTCCCTTTCCCCTTCACAAAGCCCAGTGAGGCAGGTGCTCTCGCAGGTAAAGAAACCAAGGTTTAGAGGAGAAGGAATCTGAGAAAGCCTGGATGTGGCAGGGCAGGGATGGGACCCAGATCTCCCCCAGGAACAGAGCCTGAGAGAGCTTACTTCCCTGCTTGAACAGCAGCTGCAGACATCTGACAACTGCCAAGGTGTCACCACTTTTCCAGGTAACCTTCAGAGATCGGATAATGGCAGTGCAGAGCCCCTCAGCTTCCTCTGGCACTTCCTATCCACCCTGCCCCCTCTCCTGGCCTGGGTGGGGAGCCGGCTTAGGGATGCACCTACCTGTGCTTCTGGCTTTGAGCTCTGGGCCTCAGGTTCTGTTATGTAATCTGCATCGTGGGTGGGACACCCCACTGTTCTGTTGGGTGGGTTGATTGTGGCCCTAGACCAGGCTTCTGCTGCCTGGTGGCTGAGCGACTTCCTGCAGTGGCAACTCACCGCATTCTGCACTCACACGGGCCGTGTTTGGCCTGAACTGAGTTCTCCCTGCCTGGAGCCCCTTCCTGTGCCCCAAGGGCTTCTAGGTGGCCACGGTTGTGCCTGTCAGGTATTCAGTCCATGGGTGAGAGTCTGTGGGGAAGGGAAAAGGCTTGGAGACCAAGGAGAGAGATTAAATTTACTCCACTCCTTCCTGGCCATGTGAAACTTGAGTAAGTCAGAATCTCCCTGGGTCTCAGCTCCCTCATCTGCAAAATGGGGATGACAATAGTTCCCAGACTCACAGCGCTGCCCTGAGAATAAAGAGCCTTAGCAAAGAACGCAGCACTCATCGCTCAGTGAGCTTTCTTTCCGTCTGCCGTTACTATTAGTGTTATGGACGGTATTCTTGGGGTAGCTGCCCCACAGCCCACGGGACACGCCGTCACAGAGGGAGGGGTCTCCAGTTTCCAGAGCCAGTCTAGTGATAGCTGGCTCTGAATCGAGCAACTCCAGTCTCACCTCTGGAAGACACATTTTTATCTGCATTCTTATCTTAATGTTAACCATGAGTTTTTACTGCTTAATGTAAAAGTAAACCTGGTCAAGCACATAAATCCAGTGGGACTCCAACAGACACAAACGTCAGGGAGAGAAAAATTAAACGGCGAGCTGCCTGCAAGTGTGGGAAAGAAATGCATTCCCAAATCTAAGGTCCCCTAGGCTCAGGTGGGGCTGCTTCAGAAACCTCCCACCTGTCTCTGCCTGGGAAACGCGGCGAACTGCTAAGAAAGTTCTGAGCCTTTAAAAGTTGGTGGTGGGGCTTCCCTGGTGGCACAGTGGTTAAGAATCCGCCTGCCGATGCAGGGACGTGTTCGAGCCCTGGTCCGGGACGATCCCGCATGCCGAGGGAGCAACTAAGCCCGTGAGCCACAACTACTGAGCCCACCGCCGCATCTACTGAAGCCCGTGCGCCTAGGGCCCGTGCTCCGCAACAAGAGAAGCCTGCGCACCGCAACGAAGAGTAGCCCCCGCTCGCCACAACTAGAGAAAGCCCGTGCGCAGCAACGAAGACCCAACGCAGCCAAAAATAAATTAAATAAAATTTAAAGTTGGTGGTGGTAAGAATGATATTTCAGTTAGAAATTTAAATGTTGGAAGTTGGAGGGGAGGGGACAACCTCTACCCTAATTGGGCGAGCAGGGAGCTCTTCTGGAGACCTGAGGAAGACCAATGTCTCATAAATCCCAGGGCAATCTTTCTGCAACGCACGGTTCTCACGCGGAGCCCTCTCTCTCCCTCCCCCCAGCGGACCGAGGCTTTCGCACAAACTGCTCGGCTAGACCAGCCCGGGTTCTCCCAGACGCCCGGCCCGCGATGCATCCGATGACAGATGGGGGGGATCTCACGCTTCCCTCTTAAAACTGAACCCCAACTCCAGCCTCGCTCCAAGCCCCCAGCCCGAGCATTCCGGTGGAATGTGGTGAGCCCAGGTCCTCCGGCCTTGGCGTGGCCTCCCCTGCAAGCGGGACAGGGGAGGGGCGGGAGGGACACTGACCTGGGAAGCCCGCGATTCGGGGCAGGCGAGGAAAAGCAGCAGGAGGAAGAGCGCGCGGGGACAGTTGGGCACCATCTTGCCAATCGGAACCTTTCTGCTTGGGAAGGGGAAATAACTTTGCCTTCCCTGCCGAGGTTGTCCCAAGCCGATGCCGCAGCCGCCCCTGCGGGGAGCGGGGCTCCGCGCGGCCCCGAGCGGCTCGGGCAGGGAGGGAGGCGGGAGCCCCGGAGCGCAGCCGGGCCCGCCGCGCTCGGGAGGCGCAGTCCCGGGTCCAGGTGCGCCGCGCGCAGACCTGCAGCCGCAGCGTCCAGGAGCGTCCGCAGCCGCCCGCACGAGACAATCGCAGCGAGGCGGGGAGGCGCCAGCCCCTTGGCCAAGGCCGAGGAGGAGGGGCTGCCCGGCCAGGAATGCGCCTGGGAGCGCGCCCAACCCGCGCGGCTCCCCGAGGAGGCCGGGCGCGACGCCGAGGACGAGCGCGGGCATCTTCAGCGCCCTGGCGGGGGAGGCGGCCGAGGCGGCGCGCACGTGCGTGCGGGATCCCGGGAGCCCACCCCGCGCCGGGACGCTCCTGACCCGCCCCTTTCCCGGCTGGGGATACTGAGGCTGACATCACCCAGCAGAAAGTGGAGCTTCAAACCCAGGTGTGTCCAACTTCAGAGCTCACGTGAGGACATCTTCCTCCACGGCCTTCGGAAGACAGGACTAGATTGGCCAGGAGATGGGCTTCATGAACTCAGACCAAGTTCTCCACTCGAGTAGACTAGTGTCTTTTTTTGGTTTGTTTTTTGTTTTTTGCGGTACGCGGGCCTCTCACCGCTGCGGCCTCTCCCGTTGAGGAGCACAGGCTCTGGACGCGCAGGCTCCGGACGCGCAGGCTCAGCGGCCACGGCCCACGGGCCCAGCCGCCCCGCGGCAGGCGGGACCCTCCCGGACCGTGGCACGAACCCGCGTCCCCTGCACCGGCAGGCGGACTCTCAACCACTGCGCCACCAGGGAAGCCCAGACTAGTGTCTTTTTAAACAGTGCTATCGGGGTACAAGAACACACATGCACTGTGACTCAGAATCGACAGCCCTCCTCATTTGCTGTCCTCCACTCCCCCAACGGAAGGAGAAACTCAGTTTGGACTGGAGGCCGGGTTATGGGAACACTGGATGCTTTGCTAAGGTCGGGTGGGAAATGCCGCTGGGAAGGGCAGACATGAGCAGTCCGAGCATCCAGGGGCTGTGGGAGGAACCAGATGGCCTCAGCCCCAAGCTCCTGGAAAACATTATTTAAGTTCTTACTGGAAGAATGTTTTCAGAAGGCAACACTGCAGATGTCATGGTGCACACCAAGTCTGGCCAAGCCTCAAATCTATTTTTCCTTTTCCGAATTTCACTTAGCAGAGCCCACTCAGAGCTCAAGGCACAGAGCTCAGAAGGCTGCAGCCTCAGAGCAGGAACCGTTTTCCTTTGGAAAGGAAAGTTGGAGACCCCTGGAAAGGGGACTGGTGGCGCCTGGTGCAGCCTGGCCACCTGGGCAGGAGTTACCCAGGAAATCCTGCTGGGCTGCCCCCTCCACCTTCCTGCCGGAGGAAGGAGAGCAGGTCTGGTAGTCCTATCTGCATTCCTGTGGAGACGGCTTGAGAGAGACCTGGGCAGAAGATTGCTTTTCCCTGTCCAGGTGGAGGGCCCTGGGCAGCAGTGACCTGAGCCCGGGCGGCCTCTGGGAATAGTGGTTTTCTGCCTTTGCTCTCTGTGCCAAAGCCCAGCGTCCCCCTCTCTGTCTGCACTCTCCCCACCCCTACCCACAAGGAAGGATTCCTTCTGGTCACTGTGGCTGTGTTTATTTTGTATTTTATCCTACCTTGTGTTTACATGGCAGCCCCCAAAGCCAAGGCTTCTCAGGCGTGTTCCGGCTGTGTGCTGGAACCAGACAGATGTGCGCTGGAACCAGCCAGATGTGTGCAAGACCTATTGTCCTCTTGAGCCCTCTGAATGGATTCATAAAGCTGGAAGGCACTCCCGATTTCACCAGTGAAGAAACTGAAGCCGGGAATGGCTGAGTGACTTGCCCATGGTTTGCAAACCCAAAGGTCTCCAGAGCAGGGCTGGTTCCAGCACAGGCTACCTTATCCCACATTTTACTTAAATAATGCAATCATAGGATTTCGGGAATTTTATTTACAGGAACAGAGTTTTTCCTGTTTCTTTTTTTTTGGTTTTCTTCTTCTTCTCTTTCTTTTCTTCTTCTTTTACTTTTCAAGCATTTCTAAGTTTCAACACAGTTTTTTTTCCTATTATCAATTTCCATTTGTTTCCCTTGTCCTATGGCTGACTTCTATCTAGTGCTCTGGCATCTGCTCCGAATTAACCTTCTAAGGTCCCACTGCCCCAGCAGTACCATCCCTTCTCTCTCTGTCCTCAGCTGCCCTTGACCTGTGGTCATCAAGGCACACCCTCCACAGCCAGACCTGCCAAGGCTGCAAAGAGCAGACAGACCGTGAGAAGAAGCCAAGCGCCCTCTATTCAGGGCTCCGGAAACCAACCTTTGACTTAATAAGACGGGCCTACCTCGATATTGTTTCTTCTGTTTCCTCTCTATCTCATTTTCCAGAGACTATTCTAGAATGTCAGGGGATGAAGGGGGTCTAGATGTCTAAAGAAAATATTGGTAAAGCCTTTCGGCAGAATCGGTTGCCATCTCCTGGGCTCAGTGCTGTCTCTCTGATACACTCACATTCCCTGTGTAAAGTGGGAATACAAAATGGGGGAGGAGCGGAGCGGCTGGGCCCGTGAGCCATGGCCGCTGAGCCTGCACGTCCGGAGCCTGTGCTCTGCAACGGGAGAGGCCACAACAGGGAGAGGCCCGCGTACCGCAAAAAAAAAAAAAGACCCGATCAGAAGCAGTACCCAGTCTAAATCAGCCATTCCAGAGCGGTTTCCTGGGACCCTCACAGTGACTGACACGTCGCTTTTTCTCTTTCGGGTTTCTCGGGCTCCTCTGTGGCTGAATCTTGTCTGTCATCTCATTCTGAGCTGCTTCTCCCTCTTTGTCTCCTTCACTCACCTCTATCTGTGATTCTAAGTGTAATCGACCCCCACCAAGCACCTGCAAAGGGGCCCAGGAACAAAGCCCAGCCTGTGAGCCCGAGCCGGGATAACAGGGTAGGAACAGGGGGAGGATGGTCTAGCCGGAGCACAGTGACTTAGTCTGTTACTCTTTACACAAATATTTATCAGGTGCTAGCTCTGAGCACGGCCCTTTTGTGAGGGGCTACGGGAGGCTTTCACACTAAATCTCGAGCCCCAGCCAACCAAATCGTGTACTCCTGTGTTGAACTTTGAAGACTTATGTATGATGTCATGACAGCTAGAAGAGACGTTCCTCCCTACAAAACCGTTTCCAATTTTATAAAATGAAAATCTGTAGGAAAACAGATTCAATTGTGCCTTGATTAAAGACCAAACACCAGTTAACATCTGCCAAAAGGAGGAAATGCTGCAAATCCGTGAATGCCGTTCCACAGTGAAGTCCAAGTCCCTGTGGGAGAGGCAGAATATGGATGCAGCCAAGGACACACAGCCCTTGAAATCAGACACACCTGGGCCGGATCTTACCCACTACATGTTGCCAGTGTGACCTCACAACTCTCCTAAGCTTTGCAGGTCTCAGTTTCCTCAACTATGTATGGAAACGGCATTTATCTGAAGAATTATTAAGGGATTTCAGAATGATGAATATAAAGTGCCTAACACAGTGCCTAGCGTACAGTGGGGCTTAGTTCAAGAGTCTTTGCCTAAACTGACTCATGGTCCTCCACACAGGGACAACGTAAGAAGGGAACCAACATTTCCTTAGCACCTGCTGTGTGCCAGGCCCTCTGTTAAGCGTTTCATGAATGTTCTCATTTATTCCCTCACAACCCAGCAAAACAGGTCCTATTATTATTCCCATTTTGCAGATTGGGAAACTGAGGCTTAGAATGCTTGATCACCCAAGATCAACGTCAGGTTAGTGATCGGGAGAGACAGGATTTATACTTGGGTGTGTCCGAGCCCGAGAAGCATGCTTTCTGCCGCATCAGAAACTAAACACAAGAATTTGCTGACTGTTCTCCTCGGCCAATGTTTGATATCTTCTAAGGCAGAGATATCAAAATTAGCTTCAGGAGTAATTTTTCAGGGATACATTTTTACTGCAAACTGAGATTACACCTATACAATTAGGCCTGATTACAATAACCTCCAAGGAATTGTTGAAATTAATTCCTGGGTCTAGAATTTCATACTTAATATTCTTCAAAACAGGACGGCTTTGCCAGACGACTCTATTTGTCCCTCCGGATGCACTCCGCACTCATTCCCACCCTGCCCTCTGTCTCGATGCCAACCTGTAGGGACTGCATCAACACCCTTGGGTGCTCTGTCCTCTGGCTGTGTGTAGCAGGTGGAGGCGCTCAGTGGGAGGTCAGATAGGGAACGGTGAGGTCCTGAGCTTGACTCAAGCTGGCTGTGTCCCTCGATAGAAGGTCACTGCTCTTTTCAAGGCAACCTGTTCTCCATCCCTCTCTTTCTCTGGGATTCCGGCAGCCCCTCTCCCTCTCATCCTCCGGGGTCCAGAGATAGGAAGAGCACCTGCCTTAGAAGCTCTGGGATAGGGCACTCCCCTGGTTGGCGTTTGTACATCCTGTTCATAGCCTGTTAATAAATCATCTGCACCTTATACTGACTTGAGCGAGCCACCTCTCGGCCTTTGACTGATAGAGTGACCACTGGCAATAAGTTAAAAATATTTTTTTTCTCCAGAATTGTGGCTCTAACAGGAAGAGAGGTGACACACACACACGATCAAGCTTGTGCGCACACACTCTCTGGGCGAGGCACTAAGAGGTCACTGACAATCTTTCCCCTTGGTAATACAATACTATTTTTTTTCTAAGGTTGTAATATACCCAGTTAAAAATACCCCTATACCACCTCTTCAGACTCCCTAAATGCAGACTCCCTTGGCTGCGTGACCCAGTTCTGACTGATGGGATATAAGTGAAGTCTGGTGAGTGGGGCTTCCAGGAAACCCACTTTCCTGATAAATAGAAACAGACTCAACTGGTGTGTGTCCTTCTTCCTCTTGCCTGGAGCGTGGGCCCAATGCCTGGAGGTGCGGCAGCCACCCCATGCCCATGAGGACCAGATGGAAGTTTAGAGAGAGAAAAGGCATATGTTCAGAGCAGGAGTATTCACAGTAGCCAAGACACGGACACAACCTAAATGTCCATCGACAGATGAATGGATAAAGAAGGTGTGGTATGTATATACAATGGAATATTACTCAGCCATAAAAAAATAAAATAATGCTATTTGCAGCAATATGGATGGACCTAGAGATTATCATACTAAGTGACATAAGTCAGAAGGAGAAAGACAAATACCATATAGTATCACTTATATGTGGAATCTAAAACGTGACATAAATGAACTTATTTACAAAACAGAAACACGGGCTTCCCTGGTGGCGCAGTGGTTGAGAGTCCTCCTGCCGATGCAGGGGACACGGGTTCGTGCCCCGGTCCGGGAAGATCCTACATGCCGTGGAGCGGCTGGGCCCGTGAGCCATGGCCGCTGAGCCTGCGCGTCCAGCGCCTGTGCTCTGCAACGGGAGAGGCCACAACGGTGAGAGGCCCGCGTACCGCAAAAAAACAAACAAACAAACAAAAAACCAGAAACACAGTCATAGACATGGAGAACAGACTTGTGGTTGCCAAGGGGGGGGGATGGATTGGGATTTTGCCATTAGCAGATGCAACTATTATATAGAGAATGGATAAACAACAAGGTCCTACTGTATAGCACAGAGAACTATATTCAACATCCTGTGATAAACCATAATGAGAAAGAATATATATATAAAACTGAATCACTTTGCTGTACAGCAGAAATTAACACAGCATTGTAAATCAAGTATAACAATAAAATAAACTAAAAAAAAAAAGAAAGAAAGAGAGAAGGCAGAGGGAGCTTGCTTCCTTAATGATTTCTTTGAGACATGCCAGTCCTTGGGCCTCTTACTTCCAGATGTCTTGTTTGCTAAGAAACATAAATCCCTGTTTGGTTAAGCCACTGGTAGTTGGATTTCTGTTTCATACAGCGGAACCCAAACCTATGAGTCCATTGGGCTATAAATATATAAATGATTAAATAAATAAAAGCGGGGGGACAACAACTCTTCCTTACAGAAAAATTACAATCAGTAAAAGTAGAAAAAATGTAAAAAATAGAAAAGTCACCTTTAGAACACTACAGTAATAATTGCTGCAGGTAAGATCCACCAATGAATGCTAAAATTAGTGGGTAAATATTTAAGCAGAAACAGGAGTTTTGCGTAGCTTCAAAGTATCTCCCCCCAAATATTTACAAATATTAGAAAGGGAAAAATTTTAATTTACAGTGGATCAATGGGGCATATCAACATCAATATCACGTACCCTCTGATCTGAGGCCCAGAGAAAGGTACATCACTTCTGTGACATTCTTGCCCAAAATGCATAGCATCAATCCAATCGTGAGAAAACAATGAGATAAACCCAAACTGAGAGACATACTACAAAATGCCTAACTGGTATTATCAGGCAATGAAAGACCTGGAAGACAAGGAACTGCCCCAGATAAGAGGTGCCTACGAAGACATAGTAAACGCAGCGTGGGATCCTGGAGTGGGTTCTAGAACGGAATATGGACATTAGTGGAAAAACTGATGAAATATGCATAAATGCTGTGCTTTAGTTAAAGGTATTGTGTCAAGGTTGCATTCACAGCTTTGACAAGTGTTCTGTGGTTATATGTTAACAAAGGGGGAGGCTGGATTAAAGGAGTCAGGGAACCGGACTAATTCTGCAACTTTTCTGTAAATCTAAAATTACCTCAAAAAGATAAAGAAGCATGTCTGTATGTTATAAAATTTGATTTTTAAATTTCATCTTATATCAATTATGGTAAATTAGAATATTCAAGAACTTTTCCTGTTTTATCTAATTTTTCAAATTTATTAGCATAAATTATTGGTATTATTCCCTTTTTATCTTTTAAAAATCTGTTGGATATGTAGTGATAGCCCCTCTTTTATTCCTGATATTGGTAATCAGGGCTCGCTCTCTCTTTCTTTTTTTTTAAATAAATTTATTTATTTTATTTATTTTTTGGCTGCATTGGGTTTTCATTGCTGCAGGCGGGCTTTCTCTAGTTGTGGCGAGCGGGGGCTACTCCTCATTTTGGTGTGTGGGCTTCTCATTGCGGTGGCTTCTCTTGTTGCAGAGCACGGGCTCTAGGCACACGGGCTCAGTAGTTGTGGCTTGCGGGCTCTAGAGCGCAGGCTCAATAGTTGTGGTGCACGGGCCTAGTTGCTCCACGGCATGTGGGATCTTTCTGGACCAGGGCTCGAACCCGTGTCCCCTGCATTGGCAGGCGGACTCCCAACCACTGCGCCACCAGGGAAGCGCATCGATCTCTTTCCTTTTTTTTTACTAGTATAGGTGGACATTCATTGAGTTTGTTTATCTTTTCAAAGAACAAACTTTTAGCTTTGTTAACTTTATTGTTTGTTTAAATTTCATGGGTTTTGGATTTTTTAAAAAATTGATGTATAGGGGACTTCCCTGGCAGCGCAGCGGATAAGACTCCGCGGTCCCAATGCAGGGTACCCAGGTTCAATCCCTGGTCAGGGAACTAGATCCCACACACATGCCACAACTAAGAGTTCACATGCCACAACTAAGGAGCCTGCCTGCCGCAACTAAGACCCAGCGCAACCAAAAAAAAAAAAAAAAAAAAAAAAAACCTTAAAAAAAAAGTTTGAAATATAGCTGATTTACAATATTAGTTTCAGGTGTACAACATAGTGATTCATTATTTTTACAGATTATATTCCATTTTAAATTATTATAAAATAATGACTATATTTCCCTGTGATATACACTATATCCTTGTTGCTTATTTGTTTTATAATTAAGAGTTTGTATCTCTTTTTTTTTTTTAATTTATTTATTTATTTTTGGCGGTGTTGGGTCGTCGTTTCTGTGCAAGGGCTTTCTCTAGTTGCGGTGAGCATGGTCCACTCTTCATCGCGGTGCGCGGTGCGCGGGCCTTTCACTGTCTCGGCCTCTCTTGTTGTGGAGCACAGGCTCCAGACGCGCAGGCTCAGTAGTTGTGGCTCACGGGCCCAGTTGCTCCACAGCATGTGGGATCTTCCCAGACCAGGGCTCGAACCTGTGTTCCCTGCATTGGCAGGCAGGTTCTCAACCACGAGCGCCACCAGGGAAGCCCCAAGAGTTTGTATCTCTTAATCCCCTACCTCTATCTTGCCCTTGTCTCCTTCCCTCTCCCCACTGATAACCACTTGTTTGTTCTCTGTATCTGTGAGCCCATTTTTGTTTTGTTATATTCTTTCATTTGTTTTATTTTTTGGATTCCACCTCTGAGTGACAACAGAGTATTTCTCTTTCTTTGACTTGATATTACACTAAACATAATACCTTCTAGGTCCATCCATGTTGTTGCAAATGGCAGAATTTCATTTTTTATGGCTGAGTAGTATTCCATTGTATACATGTATCACATCTTCTTTATCCATTCATCTGTTGATGGACACTTAGGTTGCTTCCGTATCTTGGTTATTGTAAATAATGCTATGAGCATTGGAGTGCATGTATCTTTGTGAATTATTGTTTTCATTTTCTTCCAATATACATCCAGGAATGGAATAGCTGGATAATATGGCAGTTCTATTTTTAGTTTTTTGAGGAGCCTCAGTACTATTTTCCATAGTGGCTGCACCAATTTACATTCCCAGCAACAGTGCACTAGGGTTCCCTTTTCTTCACATCCTCACCAACATTTTTTATTTGCGGTATTTTTGATGATAGCCATTCTGACAGGTTATCATTCTGACAATGATAGCTCATTGTGGTTTTGATTTGCATTTCTCTGATGATTAGTGATGTTGAGCATCTTTTCATGTGCCTGTTGGCCATCTGCATGTCTTCTTTGGAAAAGTGTCTGTTCTGGTCTTCTGCCCATTTTTTACTCAGGTTTTTTTTTCTTTTTTTTTGATATTGAGGTGTATGAGCTGTTAATATATCCTGGATACGAACCCCTTATTGGTCATATCATTTGCAAATATTTTCTCCCATTCAGTAGGTTGTCTTTTCGTTTTGTTGATGGTTTCCTTTGCTGTGCAAAAGCTTTTAAGTTTAATTAGGCCCCATTTGTTTATTTTTGCTTTTTTTTTTTTTTTTTTGCCTTCCGAGAAGGATCCAAAAAAATATTGCTACAATTTATGCCAAAGAATGTTCTGCCTGTGTTCTCTTCGAGGAGTTTTATGGTTTCAGGTCTTAACTTAGGTCTTTAATCCATTCTGCCCCCCTGCAGTATTGGGAAAGCAGACCCTGCTGCTGAGCTGTATGGTAGTAGGACAAATCAGAACACCACCAAGCTTGATATTCTTACTGAAATTCAGGAATTTTTATTGAATAAATGCTCCCTAGGTTGCTGCAAGACTGGTCAATTTCCAGAGTTCAAAAAAGGTTAATTCTGCAAGTTTTCATGAGGATTTCCATTGATTATATGATACATTTTCAGAGGTCCTTAGCCCCCATTTTCTCCGATGTCACCCCACATTATGTTTTTAAGCAGGCAGTATACATGGTTGGACTCTAGCCAAAATTTGTCTCTTATGTTAGCAGAAATCTTAGCTTCATTTTTTTAGCCTTAGATGGGTGCATGGAGTCTGTACCACCACACATGCATAGTTGACGGAAAGCCAGTGACTTGGGAGGTTTATACACAGAATACGGTTCTTACTCTCTTTGGTTCTCTCTTTCAGTAATTCTTTCACTTTCCAGCTGTTGTGGTTCTTCTAATTTCTGTCTTCCAGCTCAAGTAAAATTCAGGTTTTATATCTGGGTTTAATCTCCACTCGGCACAAACTGTGGCCTGCCCTGAGTGTAAAAGCCATAAAAATGGGAAATGCACCCAGTACAATTCCCTTCATCCAAGTCTTGAGTACCTTCCAGTGTCTCCCTGTTTCTGTCTCTCTCCGATGTCTTCAAAGTAGCTGTTATTTAAATTTTATCTAGAGTTATTGTCTGCGGGTAAGGTTGGTTCAACAGAAGGTAATTCTCCATTATCAGAACTTGAAATCCACAAATACATTTTATAATAATAAATCCATTATTTAAAAAGCAATTTCTTAGTGAAAAGGCCAGCTTGTTCATTCCCCACTTAATTTTCTTTTTTAAAAAAAGAAAGGGGACTTCCCTGGCCGTCCAGTGCGGTGGAAGTCTCTGCGCTTCCACCGTAAGGGGTGCGGGTTTGATCCGTGGTCAGGGAACAAAGATCTTGCATGCCATGCAGTACGGCCAAAAATATAAAAATAAAAAATAAATTGAAAAAACAAAAAAGGAAGATAAAATTTAGAATAGAATATTTTATTATCAGTATGTTCAGTAGCATTAAAAATAAAATAGACACTGTCTTTAACTCTCTGGAGTCTACTATGCCTCAGGGAAATGTCCACTTATCAAATTAAGAACCAGAGAATCAGAATTATGACTCTTTGAGACAAGAATTTGGTGGCTAGAGGGCTTCCCTGGTGGCGCAGTGGTTGAGAGTCCGCCTGCCGATGCAGGGGACGCGGGTTCGTGCCCCGGTCTGGGAGGATCCCGCGTGCCGCGGAGCGGCTGGGCCCGTGAGCCATGGCCGCTGAGCCTGCGCGTCCGGAGCCTGTCCTCCGCAACGGGAGAGGCCACAACAGTGAGAGGCCCGCGTAACGCATAAAAAAAAAAAAAAAAAAAAAAAAAGAATTTGGTGGCTAGAGTGAAAGACAGCACAGTACTATAAAATGACGTAGCAAGGGATAACCAAACCATAGAAAGTATGTTTCAAGTTTTGATGTGCAGTCCGACCTGCCTGTGGCACCTCCCTCCCTCTGACCCTGAGGATCCAGAGTTGAGAAAAGCAATCTAGGAGACAGGCTCCCACTCTGGCCTGAGAGACCTAGGGCCAAGGAAGCTTTCCTGGTTCCTTATTTTCTCATCTGTATAATGAGCTCAGAGGTCCCTTGGAGCTTTCAAGTTCTAATTCTGAGAGAGACTGGAAATATACCTAAAGTTGTTTTTTTTTTTTTTTTTAATTTATTTTTGGCTGCGTTGGGTCTTCGTTGCTGCACTTGGGCTTTTCTCTAGTTGCCACGAGCTGGGGCCACTCTTCGTTGCCGAGCACGGGCTTCTCATTGCGGTGGCTTCTCTTGTTGCGGAGCACGGGCTCTAGGCGCGTGGCCTCAGTAGTTGTGGCTCACGGGCTCTAGAGTGCAGGCTCAGTAGTTGTGGTGCTTGGGCTTAGTTGCTCCGCGGCATGTGGGATCTTCCCGGACCAGGGCTCGAACCTGTGCCCCCTGCATTGGCAGGCAGATTCTGAACCACTATGCCACCAGGGAGACCTGAAAAGTTTACCTGAAAAGTTTTTTTTTTTTTACCAGGATGGTGGTACTGTTTACATTAAAAATTTTTTTTTAATTTTATCCCTAAATTGGCATTTGGTAAGTAAAAGTAAATGAATAAAAATTTTGAAGGCAAGAATTAGAGGCCAAAAATAGAGATTAGCCCTCTTCAGAGACATTACTTTGGCACCATCTGCTGGGTAGTGTTTAAAAGCATTCCTGTACATAAACTTGCCTGGAGCTTCTTATTATTTCCCAAATGATTTAAAGGAAATACTGTCAAAATTATTTACATCCGAATTCAGTACCATACCAGCTTATGTTAGTAGGAATTTCGCTGTCAATCCACTATCACTGAAGGGGCACAGGACATGCCTTGGGTAACTTCATTTTTTTTTTTAATTTAGTTGCTGATTCTTTTATTCAGTATTAATGTATGTTCACCATGTGCCAAAAAGTGGTGTCACATGATTTTGGCAGAGACCACTGTTGCTCATGGAATACCACAACTCTTCCATATTTCCCAGGCGTGCACTCTTCCCTTGAAGGTCAGCTGAAAGGGAAATGCGCCCTTGTGCTTTGGAGCACCAAAACTTCCGTGCTTCCTTCATCCCACATTTCTCTGCCAGAGAGACTCAGAACCTGTATTAGTTTTCTATTGCTGCTGTAACAAGTTATCACAAACTGGTGTCGGAAACAATTCAAACTTATTATCTTACAGTTCTGGAGGTCAGAAGTCCAATATGAGTCTCCCTGAGCTAAAATTAAGGCGTGAGCAGGGCTGAGCGCCTTCTGGAGGTCCCAGGGAAGAATCTGTTTCCTGGAGCTTTCCAGCTCCTCGAGGACACCTGCATCCCTTAGCTCATGGCCTATTCCTCCATCTTCAAAGCCAGCCATGGTGGCTCAAGGGCTTTTCATAACGCATCTCTCTGACTCATGTCCTGTAGTCACATCTCTCTCTGAGTCAGTTTGGAAACAATCTTTTTTTTTTTAATTGGAGTATAATTGATTTACAATGTTGTGTTAGTTTCTGCTGTACAATGAAGTGAATCAGCTATATGTATACCTATACCCCCTCCCTTTTGGACCTCCCTCCCACCCATCTAGGTTGTCACAGAGCACTGAGCTAAGTTTCCTGTGCTTTATAGCATGTTCCCACTAGCTAGCTATTTTATGCATGGTACATAAATACAATGGAATATTACTCAGCCATAAAAAGGAATGCAATTGGGTCATTTGTAGAGATGTGGATGGACCTAGAGTCTGTCATACAGAGTGAAGTAAGCCAGAAAGAGAAAAACAAATATCGTATATTAACACATATATGTGGAATCTAGAAAAATGGTACAGATGGACCTATTTGCAGGGCAGGAATAGAAAGGGAGACATAGAGAACGGACATGTGGACACAGGGAAGGAAGGGGAAGGTGGGGCGAACTGGGAGATTAGGATTGACATATATACACTACCATGGGTAACTTCATTTTAATGCACGTAAAGAAACCTTAGAACGTGTTTGAATGTGGAGTTTGTTTCAACTGAGTCTCAGCAGCATCTACCACAATCGCTGTTGCTTTTTTTTTTAAACTGTTGCATTTTTTTTTATACTAACCTTATCTGTCTTGGGAAGGCCTGTACACCAGGAACTTTATTTTACTGATTTATTTATTTTTGGCTGCGTTGGGTCTTTGTTGCTGCACATGGGCTTTCTCTACTTGTGGTGAGTGGGGCTACTCTTCGTGCGTGGGCTTCTCACTGTGGTGCCTTCTCTTGTTGCGGAGCACGGGCTGTAGGCACACGGGCTTCAGTAGTTGTGGCATGTGCGCTTAGTAGTTGTGGCTTGCGGGCTCTAGAACGCAGGCTCAGTAGTTGTGGCGCACGGGCTTAGTTGCTCCGTGGCATGTGGGATCTTCCCGGACCAGGGCTGGAACCTGTGTCCCCTGCGTTGGCAGGCGGATTCTTAACCACTGCGCCACCAGGGAAGTCCACACCAGGCACTTTAGATACAATATCTTAATCCTCTAACAAGCAATCACATGTTTGTTAAATGAAATTTCCCTTCTCCCCAGGACTTTGAGGACAACCTTTCAAGGACACTTCTCACCCATAGCTGGTATTGTACCAGTTTTGTCACTTGTCAGGAGGGTGACCTTGGGTAAGTTATTTAACCACCCTGTCTCAGTTTCTTATCTATAAAGTGGCTATACCTCCCTCATTGTCTACTATGAGACCACAACGGTTAACAAAGCCTGGCACTCTCCAGCACTCCCAACACTCCCTGAACTGTCATCACAGTCATGACAACAGACCCTACTTTTCCTCTGGGACTACCCATCCTGACCACCCCCCAAGGCTGGGAGAATTCCCATGAAGAAAATTCTCCACGTCCCATCTACTTGGGGCCAGATGGGTTTTATTGATTAATGGACTCAGCTGTGATCTGAGAACACGTTTCTAAAGTTTCTGATATCATACAGCCTCGTTATGGCCCTTTAACATATATACTTCTCAATATGTTGACCTTAGAAAATTGGAAAAACATAGGTTTGGAAGTCTCCCCTAGGCCAGTGACCCCAAATAACCTGTGGCAGAAGCCTTGGTTGTCCACCAAAATCCTTGCTCTCCTCTCACAGTTAGAATAGCAGGCAGGGATACGGCCCGTGCCATTTCCCAGTCCAGTTGGCAGTTTGGTGTGGCCACGTGACTGAGTTTTGCTAATGGAATAGGCTAAGAAGTGATGGGCACCACTTCCAGGTCTAGCCCCACAAAATCCCCAGGCTGGAGCAACTCTCCCCTTCTGCTGGCTGGATGCAGATGACAGGCCCCAGGAGATGGTGGGCCCACAGGATGAAAATAAACCTTGGGCCCCTGAGGGACATGTGATTTGCTTGTTAGAAGATTAAGGTATCATATCTAAAGTGCCTGGTGCAGACTTCCCTGGTGGCGCAGTGGTTAAGAATCCGCCTGCCAATGCAGGGGACACGGGTTCGAGCCCCGGTCCGGGAAGATCCCACATACCGCGGAGCAACTAAGCCCCATACGCCACAACTACTGAGCCTGTGCTCTGGAGCCCGCGAGCCACAACTACTGAGCCCATGCGCTACAACTACTGAAGCCCGCGCACCTAGAGCCTGTGCTCCGCAATGAGAAGCCTGTGCATCGCAACAAAGAGTAGCCCCCGCTCGCTGCAACTAGAGAAAGCCTGCGTGAAGCAACGAAAACCCAACACTGCCAAAAATAAAAAAAAAGAGAATTATCATCCAAAATTTCAGAAAGCATTTTATTGTCAGAACAAATATTAAGGCACAAAAATACATCAGTTTTTTCAAACAAAAATCTTTGAAATAGTTTTGTCCTACATTCAGAGCAGCTTCTTCCAAATAATACAATAATTTAACCTTTTAAATAAAAATATATAACTTCTTAAGCCCCTTTCTTCCCAAATACATGTTTTCCTAGTTCTAAAGAAGTTTCTTATTGAGCTCCTGTGTTACAATGTACATTTCCTTAAACCTAGTTTTGTCACTTATATACATTCGCTATGTAATTTAGTACTTTAACCAACATGTTAAACTTCTTTCTTATAAGGCATGGTGTTTTGTGTTGCTTACCACATGCTATTGATCATACAAAGACACAAGTACCAAAACTAGGGACTTATACATCTAGCATAATACGTCTCATAAACCAGTCCTGTATGGCCGAGTGCAATAGACTCAAATCCCTTTTGAAAAAAGGACATAAAAATCGTTTTGCACTTTCATGTACATGTATGTCTTTTATACTTTCAGTCTTCACATTACAATAGTGCAAATATAATATACTGCCGTAGAGGGGGAAAGTCAGTACTCTCTACAGGATATGTGAAAGATTTTAAATATTATTTTCTTTACAGGAAAGGTAAAAAGTATGGGAGCATCATCTCTTGGGCTTAAGAAATTCACATATTCATCTATTTTTCCTTATTTTTTGAAATAAACTAACTTAAAGCTCCGCTAAAGCAGATACTAATACTAATCTAATTCAAATCATGAAAATTCCCTTTTAAGCAGATTTCATACTTCACATAAACCTAACATGAACTGCATAATAAAAACACTTAAGCATTTTGCCTAGGAACACATAAAACTGGACTCTTATTCTCAGATCCCTGCATTAACAGGGAAACCCATCCTGGTGGCATCCTAAGAATAAAATGATGTGACAGCCTCAAAGACCCTGATGCCCAGTTTCTGGACACTTTGTGCAGAAGCGGGGATGACGAGCCGTACGGTGGCTCTGAGTGTGACTTCTCCCTGGGGTCCTTCCTCAGAACTACGGCTACAGCCCCAGGGAGCCCGTCCTGTGCACACGAGGGGGCCGAGAAGGCCCTCTGTAGGAACACTCGATTCAGCTCACGAGCCACCAACAAACACAACTGCCGCTGAAGGTGACAGACACAGTATACGCCCCTTGAAAAACATTTCTGATGAGGTTATCAGGAGAAAATACCGCTTTCTGTGATCTGGAGAAAAGTCTGCATTTCGCTGTGCCCCTGAGCCATACCGGCAGCATCATTTTTCTTGCCAGCTGCAGGCAGAAGTGTTTTTATAAACACTATCAAGGTTATGTGAGAAGCATTTTCCCTTATTACTACACAGTTACCATCAACTCCCCACTCGCACTCCACGACATCTGCAGCTGGAAACCCAGGATTCTACATTTCAAAATTCAACTACAGCCCTATGAGTTGGGGATCAATCTGCTTCAAAATCTGGGGACTGGTATTAGACACAAGTGTTAGGAACAAGAAGGCACTGGTCAGCTCTGAAACAACTGCGCTGAGGGTAAAATACACCAAAACCAGAATGGACATAAATGCCGGGAAAGATGGTAGGTGGGAGCCCATTACTGTGGCAGAAACGGAAATAAGGAAGGGAACCCACACTGTTAGATGTTCTTTTCTTGGGAAGGATGTCCCAAACCTTTCTCAGTACAACACAGTCAATATTTACTACTGCAAATAAATTTGAAAGTATCTTTCAAGAGGCATTACTACTAGAAAGTTTTTTTTTTTTTTTAAAGAAGATGTTGCGGGTAGGAGTTTATTAATTAATTAATTTATTTTTGCTGTGTTGCGTCTTCGTTTCTGTGCGAGGGCTTTCTCTAGTTGTGGCAAGCGGGGGCCACTCTTCATCGCGGTGCGCAGGCCTCTCACTATCGCGGCCTCTCTCGTTGCGGAGCACAGGCTCCAGACGTGCAGGCTCAGTGGTTGTGGCTCACGGGCCTAGTTGCTCCGCGGCATGTGGGATCCTCCCGGACCAGGGCTCGAACCCGTGTCCCCTGCATTGGCAGGCAGACTGTCAACCACTGCGTCACCAGGGAAGCCCTAGAAAGCTTTTTTACTAACTCCTATGAAATGAGAAAATGAGAGGCCAATTCATAACGCAGGCTTTTGTAAGAAATCATTTTGTTTTGTGGCTTCACAATGAAAAAAATCAATGAAAGGTTATGATTTAAGTGCTTGTACTGGTTAAGAATTTAATGCTTAATCAAAAACTCTGGTGGCTTCCCTGGTGGCGCAGTGGTTGGGAGTCCGCCTGCCGATGCAGGGGATGCGGGTTCGCGCCCCGGTCCGGGAGGATCCCACATGTCGCGGAGCGGCTGGGCCGTGAGCCATGGCCATTGGGCCTGCGCGTCCGGAGCCTGTGCTCCGCGGTGGGAGGGGCCGTGTACCGCAAGAAAACCCTCTGAAGTCATCCTCAACTCACAAGGTTAGAACTCCTTCAAAGAATGCTAACTTTAATTCCTATTCTAAATGTTCACTAGGCTGTATCTTTGGTCAGGAGAGCAGCAAAACACTCACCATTTCCATCATACTATATTCAACTGCTTTTCAAGTTTAGAATGTTCTGCATTAAAAAAAATTTTTTTTAAATTTCAAATTACACATTACATATATAATGTAAGAAAATAATGTATAAAACATGCTTTAAGGTTAAAAAATTAGTTACAAGATTAATAGTGATGTACTATGCAGTTAGATATATATTTTTTTATGAAACCAAATACGCTAGGATGACACAGAAGGTTCTAGTGTCCTCAAGGTTCACTGGTATGAGCCTCCCAGCTCGCCAGGGAGGAAGCGCTCTGGTGGAGCCATGTGGCCAGGGGACCCCACCTGCCCCAGGCATTCAGCAGCAGCACACAGATATCTGGCCTGAGGGAGGGGACAGTGGCAGAGCAGATCTTTGGAAGTAACCTCTCTCCATGTACTGTGCTCCCCTGAGCTCAGACAGAGAAGACCAATGCTATGATTTGATGTGTGTGGTGATAATTACACACAAGGGCTTTGTGCAGATGTGTACACACACACACACACACACACACACACACACACAGCAAACCTAACCATATAAACATCCTTATGTTCCAACGTTAACCAAGTTTTACTTCTTATCAAATTGCTTCAGCATGAAAATCAAAGAGAATTATTACTGCATCTAGTAACTATAAACCCAAGAGATGGAGACACTGCTTTACCAAACCTCAGAAGAATCACATCACCTGAATCAAACAAAGGTCAGTGGAAGAACAGTAGGAGTGTTGATGTAAAAAAGCTGTCTTAGGGCTTCCCTGGTGGCGCAGTGGTTGAGAGTCCACCTGCCGATGCAGGGGACACGGGTTCGTGCCCCGGTCCGGGAAGATCCCACGTGCCGCGGAGCGGCTGGGCCCGTGAGCCGTGGCCGCTGAGCCTGCATGTCCGGAGCCTGTGCTCCGCAACGGGAAAGGCCACAGCGGTGAGAGGCCCGCGTACCGCAAAAAAAAAAAAAAAAAAAAAAAAAAAAAAAGTGTTTAAATTGTCATATTTCCCAGGAACAAAAAAGAGAACCCAAACCCACACGCCTGCCACCCATCAGCTAAGGGCATCTGGGCACCTATCTTTATTATAATACTTCTCTCAGGTCATTGCCAAGTCTAGGCAATCTGATGGACATTAAACTGGCATTCAAGAGTCCGCTTAATAAGGGTTGCAGAACCCTCCCACCATCTGAATTCTTAGTTTTAGTACATAGATTTCCAAGATCATGCAATAAGAACTTATTGTACTGTATCAAAACAGAGTTCTCTTTTAGTCTTGAGGAAGTCCTTCACTGTTATGTAAGCTTCATTTATCTGGGTTCCAATCAATCACATTATTTTTTCTGAAGAGAACATTTTTTCTGCCATTTCAGATCTGGTCATAATTTCCTTAAAAGAAAAAGGGAAGTTATTCATCAAAATGTTGATGCTCCTTCCAGGTCCTAACAGAATTCTCTACAGCGTCTCTACGAAGTAGTCACAGTTTTGTGGGGTACATGCCACGATATACACAGAAATATTAGATATGGAAAATGAAAACCATATAGTCCAGACTTCTAGTAATGGAGTATAATCAATTGTCTGTTAAGTTCAGAAAACTGTAACATTTCTAATTCAGAACCACCAGTGTGAGGCAGGGACAGAGCTAAAATGGATTTCTTGGGCATAGAGCTCATCTAGGGATTTGCCTGACTCTACTACTTCAGGTATTTTTGAAATTACAAATCAATTATTTATCAAATGAATACTACAAATGCCCTTTTAAAAGTAATTCCAGGGTATATCTTTCCATACAGTTATAAATCCTGGAGTTCAATGGTTTTGTAGCAAGGTGCATATATACGGCAGCCTCCTCAGAACTTCCCATCCCACTGCGGCCAAATCCCCGCGCTGATGCCAGTCTTCTCCCTGACCTTTCAATGAACAGAGCTGTAGCTTCTCTCATATTCTACAGCCACCACATAAATTACTCCTTAGCTACCACTCATTTCCCGCTACTCTTCCTCTGGATAAACTGGTGGTCCCCACGTCCATCCTTTAATCCTTACACTTCAGACGTCTTCCTGTCCTGGGCCACCCTGCAGTGTCCACATGATCTATAACTAATTTTTTCCCCAAAAAAACCTTCCTAAATCCACATCATCTATTCACATTTCCTACTGAGTAAATGTAACTCAGTTAGAAACTTTATTTAATACCCCAGGAAAATATCTACAAATATAAGAGATTGATTTAGACAAACTGCCACCTTGAAGTCTTCTAAACTCTTACATCTTAAGATGTTAGAAAATCATAGACTCAAAACCTCATAAAAGGATTCTTCCCTCCTTTCACACCAATAAGCATTTATCTTGCTACTGTTTTAAATGAGGATCCAGTTCCTTAAAACTTTACCCACAACTCAACACAGTCTTTCAATCTGCTCAATTTGTAATCATTTTCAAAAGTAACTTTCAGAGCTTCTTTTGAAATACATTTCTACTTTGTGAAAATAATAGCTCCAAGACATAAGCAAAAATATATTTTACCTCATCTGAATCCACTAATACTGGAAGAGCTCTGAAATAAAAGAAAAAAAAAAAGTTGACAATGTTATTAAAAGGCAGTGTATCTACAAAGCTGAATATAAGCATCTCCTGTGATCTACCAAGTCTCACTCCTGGAAGACAAAGTCAACAGAAGTGAATACCTAGTGTTGCCAACAGACACGGAGAAGGATATTCATAGCAGTGTTGTTCTTAACAGGCCCCAAATAGGTAAACTGGAATACTATACAGCCCCCCAAAGAGGTATGAACCATTGAGGGATCAAATTTTAAAAACTGACACAAGTAATCTACAGTTACAGACATCAGCACAGCAGTAGCTTTGGGAGAGTGGGGTCATGATTTGGGAGGAAAACAAGAAGATGGTTTTTAGGGTATTAGTGATGGTCCAGTTTTTTTTTTTTTTTTTTTTTGCCATATGCAGGTCTCTCACTGTTGTGGCCTCTCCCGTTGCGGAGCACAGGCTCCGGACGCGCAGGCTCAGCGGCCATGGCTCACGGGCCCAGCCGCTCCGTGGCATGTGGGATCCTCCCAGACCGGGGCACGAACCCGTGTCCCCTGCATCGGCAGGCGGACTCTCAACCACTGCACCTCCAGGGAAGCCCATGTTCCAGTTTTTGATCTGGGTATCTCGGTGCAGGTTACATGAGTATGCTTGTATTAAAAATCTACTGAGCTATATATACTTATTTAGAATTTGTGCACTTTCCAGAATGGGTGCTATACTTCAAAAATTTCAGTTAAAAAATTAGCTGATACATGAAAATAATTATAACTTCAGAATGGAAACAACAACAAAAATCAGCAATTCTAGAGGCTAATATGTTGGAAGAATTTCAAGGACTAAACCATGATGAAGAATAATTCCAAACACAGTGGGCATCCAATTATATCTTTGTTTTTTAAGCCCCTGGTTATTTTTTACTTTGAATAGTTGGACAAATATCTTGACTAGTGATGTGCTATCTAATTTGAAAACCCACATGTCATGTACTTTTGTGAGAACTTAAGAGGGATGAATAGGCTTGACTGTAGCCATCATTTCACTACGTACATATATATCAAATTATCATGTTGTACATCTTAAATAAACAGAAATTTAATTAAAAGATATACCTATTTTTAAAAAGATGGATGAGTAAACATATTATGAAAGGTGGTATTTATGGTATCAAGTATTTGTTTAATCCTATGTCATTGTTACCATTGACTGGACATAAACCGGTGAAGGATACTGAAGAGAGAAAAAGTTATGCAACAGAATCTCTGCTCGGGAAAGATTATATGGATAAAAAGACAAATGTAGAGCTTCGATGTGCAATGGCGCACTGAGAGGGAGAGCCCAAAGGGTCTGCATGCCAAGGTCACAACATGAAAGACACATCCACGCACAGTCCAGAGGATGTTACTATGAGTGCAGCCCATGGTGGAGACGGAAGAAAGAGAAGTCGGGGCCTCGCTAGATGTGAGGAAGGAGCCAACTTATATGGCTTGGAATAATATTAAGGGAAACCCAGACTGCTTTAGGGAAAGATGACCCAGAACCTTGGGAGCCCAGAAGACAGCCCATTGAGTGCTTAGTACCTCGTCTAGAGATAAACACTGCAATCTCCAAAATGGTTCCTTTTGTGAGGTAAATGACTATTTAAAACTTATTAAGATGGACTCAGTGCATTGAAGAGGAAGGAGAACTATGCTAAGCTGGTCTTTTTGGCTTATCAGAGACACAGAGAAGACATAATAAATACCATATGAATATCACATAACACACTAGATCATATGGTTATTCATGATCTGTTTAAATTGTCCTATGACTTGCAAAATTTTTGGTCCACTTCTATTGATGCATAAAGAAGTGTTTACCTGTACATGAAGTCCAGTTTCTAAACTTGCCACGTAAATTTCACATGAATTTTGGGTAGCATTGTGCTAAACTTCTTGTGTTAAAGTTTTCAGAATGGACACACAGGTTCCTAAGAACCTAAAATGCTGGAAGCTATCTTGGATGATACAATTCTACTCATTTCACATAAATGGTTCATGAGAATATAAAAGAAGACATTTTGCTCTTTTATATTCCAGAGGAACTTTTGTAATCAGGCAGACATTCTACTTACAGAAGGAAATTGTAGAGACTAATGACTCTCTAAGACATAAGGAGAACTGCCCAGGAGCCTTACTGCTTTCCACCAAGAAGTGGTGGCATAGTATGGGGTTAGTCTACTTAGGTGATTTCCTTCTAAAGTACTCAGTAGTGAATTTCCAAATCTGGAAGATAACCGTTGCCACCTAATCTGAATCTCTCCACACACCCTTGCTCAAAATTCCATGAAGTCCCTAAGGATTGCAAACAAAACCACAAGCAACTCACAGTCTTCAGCATAACCAGGAGAACACAGCAAACCTAAATGCCAATACCAACAAATTCCCTGCTGTCACTGCAAGTTCATGGGTACTGAGAGTGGGGAAAGAGAGGTTTGAGAGACTCTGTGAAAGAGTAGAGGGGAAGGAGAATTTAGACAAAGTATAGACAAACCTCTTCAAGAAAAATCAACACTAAGTTCCAAAATACTGACTAAAGGCCAGTGACTTGGTAGTTCACAGTATCTGCCCCTGGGAAGGGGCTTAAATTGAGTGGAACTAAAAGTAGCAGTCTTGAACAATCATGGTTTTCAGGGGAGAATCAGATACATGGAGGAGTGGTACCCTCAGAGCTACGCCAGTACCATGAGTAAAAAGAAGGAAGTAAAAGGGGAAAATTAAAGATCTTGTAGAAATAAAAGAAAAATAAGACACCACCAACCTCCCTCTCTCCATACCTCCATCCCATCAACATTTTCCATAAATAAAACTATAATTTATGCAACTGATGGAAGAAAGCACTCAGACTAGGAACTCTCACTACCAAATGCCTAGGAATAGGAAAAACAAACAAAACCAATTCCATATAATGGTGCAGGAAGAAAAAAAGAAGGAAAATGAAAATCAAAGTGTTTTACAGTAGAAGAAAGCTACAGCTATAACACAACACTCCAAATTAGATGAAATAAGTTAAAAAGAATATTTGGTGATGTTAAAAACTACAATAAGAAATTTTAAAACCAAGAGCAAAAATGGATAAAAACAAAAGAGGAAGAAATTCAAAGAGTCCATTAAACTCTGGGAAAAAAAAAAAAGACAAAATCATCCCAGCAATGAAGAAAAAAAATTACAAGGCGCCCAAGGCAGAACAAAGTTAAATAAAAATTTAATATGTGGCAAGAAAACTACTAAGAAAATGAAAATGATATAAAGAAAGAAGTAAAAAGGATTACAGAGAAACTAGTAAAAAAAAATGGAAGATAGCAGGTAAAGGTGGAAAGAAATCAGATGATTCCTCTCACAGAAACATTTATAAAACCTGGACAAAAATATTAAAAATAGGTAGTTAAAGGCACTGGAAAATGACCAAAGGGGGTGGGGATATGAATCCAAGTAACTCAACAAATTCCAAGAATACTCAAAAAGGAAACCACACCTAGGCACATCATACACACACTGTGAAAAGCCAAACGTAAAGAAAAAAATCTGAAAAGTGGCAAAAAATAAATGACACAGTACACACATGAGGACAATACAACTAAAAACTGACTTCTCTTCAAAACAATAGAAACCAGAAGATATTGGAGGGATGTGTTGGAAGAGCTCAAACAAAAGTCAATCAAGATTTTTATATCCAGCAAAACCATCCTTTGAACAGGAGGGCAAACAAATACACTTCACATAAATAAAATTGGAAGAATTAGTTTCTAGCAGACCCATACTGTAAGAAACACTAAAGAAAGACCTACAGGAGAAGGTGATAACTCAGATATACAGGAAGGAAAAAAGAAATCATAAAGGCATGTGAAGGATATTTATACACCTATTTTCCTTTTATGACTATTAAAAGAAAAAAAGTATAATAGTGTACTATTAGTTTCATAATGTAAAGGCAGTTCTTACCTCATATGAATCTGATATGTGTGAATTTCAGTTACCACAGTTTAATTATACAACACCAGTCCCTCAACAAGATAGTTCAAATTTCAGTTACTCAAAAGCACAATGAGATACCACTTCACAGCCACTAAGAGATCTAAAATCAAAAAGGTGAACAATTACAAGTGCTGACAAGAATGTGGAGAAATCGGAAATCTCATACATTACTGATAGGATTATAAAATGGTTCGGCTCTGGGAAAACCGCTTGGCACTTCCTCAAGATGTTCAACATACAGTTACCGTACGATCTAGCAACTCCACTTCTAGGTATATACCCAAGAGAAAAGAAAAACCCAAGAGAAGGAGACAGTCCTGAAGGCAGCCAAAAACAAAACAGAACAAAACCCAGGTAACATATGAAGGAACAGAGAAGAAGTACAGCAGACTTCTTTCTAAAACTATGACAGCTGGAAAACATTCAAGTGACAATCTTTGAAGTGCTGAAAAAAAACCAGTCAACTAGGAATTCTATACCCCGCAAAAACAGCTTCCCAAACAGCCAAAACAAAGACTTTTTCAGACAAATAAAACCTGACAGACTTATTACCAACATACTTGCATGACCAGAAACATAAAGGAAATTCTTCAGGCAAATGTGACATCATACTAGACAGAAATTATCTGAAAAGGAAGTAGATGGGAGCAGGGAAAGGAACAAACAACACGTGAAAACATCATATTTGGCTATCCTGTTGTCTACTGTGGAAACAGCTACCTGGAATTTGTGTGTCATAAAGGACACTGATAAAGAAGAACCTGAATAGCTCCAGGTTCCCGGAGGGGCTTCCTCTGCACTCTAGTTTTCCTATGCTCATGTTTTTTTTCCTCCAAAAGCTTCCCCACCATACATGGTATCGTGGTTACACGTGTTTAAAAAAAAAAAGTTTGAATTCTTCCATATTATAAAGTTAAAACAAAATGATTCTGATCCTGATAAACTTACGTAAGAAAATGATGGAGTTGGTTATAGGGCAGGAGTATTAATAGAGTTGTTGTACAGTGAAAAAGGAAGGAGAAAGACAGACCAAGGCAGGGCTGTGTTTTCTTTGCATTTCGGTATGAAGTTAATCAGTCATACACTAGTGATGGGGGCCTATAAAAGCAGACAGAGGTGAGAGTTTTGAAAAGCACACATAACAAAGCATGAAAATTATCCCTTTATACTACAGCCTAAATTTTAGATTCAAACTTTAGTAGAGGATATTTACACATCTGTGAATGAAGAGGGAATGTTTTCCTCCACCCACTTCAAATCTTCATCCTGTAGAAATAAATATTTACATATTAGCTTTTGCTTAATACTGCCTGAAAGCAGAATTTTTAAATAGAATGTATATATAATTTAAGAATTTAAATTCAAATGCATGACATTCTTTTAATTTCTACATAGCCTAAGAAGTTGACACTTATGCCACACGAAAATTATGCCAGTATTTTCTTAAACAGTCAAACGAACACTTGGATTTTGGGTTTTTGTACTTCTCTGGTTTTGGTTAGATGCACAGGTGTTATTTTTTTTGTCTTGAAAAACCACAGTAAAAATACAAAGAGTTCATTTATAACATAGAAAACAGCATGAATATTGATTTGTATTAATTTCTTGCTTCCAGCATTCAGTATGCCTCCTAATCTGTTTACTTTATGAGTTTATAATTTTTCAGCAGAAAAAGATGATGGTACAGATATTCTAACTTTACAAAAGCCTATTTATTTCAGTCATTTGTGTTTAGTGCTCATGTTTCTGTAGGAGAAAAGATAAGCAGGTCAATTGGGGTATCTAAATATTTTTTTCAACAGAAACTTGCTTACTTATCTCACTGGGAGTAAGAAAAATAAAAGGTATGTTGAATATTTTGGTTTATAATATAAAATAAATCAAAATGGCTACATGGAATCCTCTGGTTCTAGCATTAATTATATCCTGCTTACTTACAGAGAGAGAGAAAGCAACTGAGCCAGTACTAATAGGCACCCCAATTCTCTGAGTGAATCTTGGATAGAAATGAGTCAATCAAGGAGAGACAAGGTCCCCGAGTTCTGATCAAGAGCTGACTACACGGGACTTCCCTGGTGGCACAGTGGTTAAGAATCCGCCTGCCAATGCAGGGGACACGGGTTCGAGCCCTGGTCCAGGAAGATCCCACATGCCGCAGATCAACTAAGCCCGTGAGCCACAACTACAGAGCCTGTGCTCTAGGGCCCATGAGCCACAACTACTGAGCCCACGTGCCACAACTACTGAAGCCCGCATGCCTAGAGCCCATGCTCTGCAACAAGAGAAGTCACTGCAATGAGAAGCCCGTGCACCACAATGAAGAGTAGATAGCCCCCGATCACCACAACTAGAGAAAGCCCGCGCGCAGCAACGAAGACCCAACGCAGCCCAAAATAATTAAATTAATTAATTAAAAAATAAAATAAAATAATTATCTAAAAAAAATAAGAGCTGGGCTTCCCGGTGGCACAGTGGTTGAGAGTCCGCCTGCCGATGCAGGGGACACGGGTTCGTGCCCCGGTCCGGGAAGAACCCACATGCCGCGGAGTGGCTAGACCGGTGAGCCACGGCCGCTGAGCCTGCGCGTCTGGAGCCTGTGCTCCGCAACGGGAGAGGCCCGCGTACCGCCAAAAAAACAAAAGAGCTGACTACACAATTTAGAGAAATGAAAACATTTTCCCTTGCTATGTGTGCAAACACTGAGCTTTAAAATAAACTGAAACATATCCCTAAAATAAGAGGAAAATCTCTTAGCAAGCTGAAAGTTTAATAGTTCTAACACCAGGTAATGAAAACTGTGGAGCTTTTTAAAGTTTAGTTAAGTTACCATAAAACTACTCAAATAACACATTTTAAAGAATTATTAATTACCAAAAATAAGGATTAGAGAATTTACCAAATCCAACAAATGAAACCGTTTCATACACCACCCACCCTGTCAGAACTTAGGTGCGTACGTAAATTTTTACACCTTATTAACCACAACATATGTAACTGTAAGAAAGCCAAATATAAAACTGTATGATAGGCATTTCCATTTTGTTTAATTACTCTCCTAATTACCACTTTTATGCATAAATAGTATGCATAAAATATTTAAAAACTCATCTCTACCCAATATTTTAACGTTTTATTCAAGTTTACATGGTTTAAAAGTCCCTTCCCGATAGACAACAAATGTTATCTGAAATAGCTTCAAAAATCACATAAAAGTGCTGAAAAATTAACACAAACTTTCACTATAACAAAGCTTCTCAACCTTTAATGTGCATGTGAATCACCTATGGAATCCTGTTGAAAAGCAGATCTAGATTCGGCACCTCTGGTGTGGGCCTGAAATCCTGTGCTCCTAACAAGTTCCCAGGTGAGGTTTGGGCCGCTGGTCCAATGACGGCACATGAAAAGTGAGGGTTTACAGCAGTACAGCTGTCAGACTTAACTAGTATCACTACTTAGTAACATTTATTTTCATACAAAAAAACCTAGTAAGAAGTGTTCTCCTGAAGGTCAATGAATGTGACACTCAAATATTAAAGACTGAGACGCTACTAAATATATACTATACTCACAAAATTATCAGAAGTAGCAGGTTTAGCTGTTCCATTGGAAACCGTTTTTGAGATTCTTAATTTTATTCCTTCAGCTGTAATGAGAAACATTATAGAGATTCATAAAATTATAAAATAATAATATTTTCCTTTGTAGCTTCACATTTAATAACCCTATAAAGAGAGTTAATAGTGGAAGCTTTGGGCTGGGTGCTGGCTTTAATATACCATTTGGGAATGTAGGAGGGACAGAAAAAGTTAAAAACGTCATAACTGTTTTTTTTTTTTTTTTTTTTTTAAACATCTTTATTGGGGTATAATTGCTTTACAATGGTGTGTTAGTTTCTGCTTTACAACAAAGTGAATCAGCTATACATATACATATGTTCCCATATGTCTTCCCTCTTGCATCTCCCTCCCTCCCACTCTCCCCATCCCACCCTTCCAGGCTGTCATAAAGCACCGAGCTAATATCCCTGTGCCTTGCGGCTGCTTCCCCCCAGCTATCTACCTTACTACGTTTGTTAGTGTGTATATGTCCATGACTCTCTCTCGCCCTGTCAAAACTCACCCTTCCCCCTCCCCATATCCTTAAGTCCTTTCTCCAGTAGGTCTGCGTCTTTATTCCTATCTTACCCCTAGGTTCTTCATGACATTTTTTTCCCTTAAATTCCATATATATGTGTTAGCATACGGTATTTGTCTTTTTCTTTCTGACTTACTTCACTCTGTATGACAGATTCTAGGTCTATCCATCTCATTACAAATAGCTCAATTTCATTTCTTTTTAAGGCTGAGTAATATTCCATTGTGTATATGTGCCACATCTTCTTTATCCATTCATCCGATGATGGGCGCTTAGGTTGTTTCCATGTCCTGGCTATTGTAAATAGAGCTGCAATGAACATTTTGGTACATGACTCTCTTTGAATTGTGGTTTTCTCAGGGTATATGCCAAGTAGTGGGATTGCTGGGTCATATGGTAATTCTATTTGTAGTTTTTTAAGGAACCTCCATACTGTTCTCCACAGTGGCTGAACCATTTCACATTCCCACCAGCAGTGCAAGAGTGTCCCCTTTTCCGTCATAACTGTTTACAAAAACAACCAGGTTCTCAAGTTGGTAGTCTGAATTCCAGTTTTAGAGGAGTTTAAATAAACAAGCAAACATACATAACATGCACACATTAGGTAGTTTCGGTACAATTTAAAGTTCATGGATTTAAAAATCTACAGGATTTACGATATATTTAAGAATAAAACACACCTCTGGCCATGCTTTCACTTCTCTGATGTATACATCTTTAGAATGTGTTTATGGTATAAATAAAATAGGGAAGAAAAAGATTTTCTTTGTATTTGACCAAGGCTCTTCTTTATGCCAGCAGGTTTAGCAGAGGAGAGGTTAAGAGCATGAGTCCTGAAACTAGATGGCTTCACTTGGAATTCTTTTTTTTTTTTTTTTTTGCGGTATATGGGCCTCTCACTGTTGTGGCCTCTCCCGCTGCGGAGCACAGGCTCCGGACGCGCAGGCTCAGCGGCCATGGCTCACGGGCCCAGCCGCTCCGCGGCATGTGGGATCTTCCCGGATCGGGATACGAACCCGTGTCCCCTGCATCGGCAGGCGGACTCCCAACCACTGCGCCACCAGGGAAGCCCCTTCACTTGGAATTCTGGCTCTACCTATGTAACCTCAGGCTAAGCAATCAACTTTCTGTGACTCAATGTCCCTGCCTGTGACATGGGATAATAATAACGTCCGCCTCAGAGAATTCCCATGAGCATTAAACAAATTAGCGTATATAAGGTACCTGAAACATAATGTCTATGTCCAATAAGTATTCACTGTTGTTACTACAACCATTTGCAAAAAGTGCTTCTCCATAAACTAGGACACTTGGTACATTATGATGAGATCAAGTGCATAAGTGGATATAATGAGTGAAAATGAGGTTCCTCAATCTGAAAATGTTTCCATGGGGCGTCTGAAATCTCAACATTTGAGATCCTTCTCTTAAAGGTGCAATACACTGATTTTTTTTTATCTGAAGTATAATATACAAAATAAAATACAAACTCTTAAGTGTACAGTCTGAAGAGATTTTTATCAACTCTCATGTAACTACCATACCAATCAAGACATTTAACATTTTTATCATCACAGAGTATTCTTTTTTTTCATTTAATATTTTCTTTCTTTCTTTATTTATTTGGGTCTTAGTTGTGGTATACAAACTCTTAGGGGCGGCATGCATGCGGGATCTAGTTCCCTTACCAGGGATGGAACCCAGGCCCCCTGCATTGGGAGTGCAGAGTCTTAACCACTGTGCCACCAGGGAAGTCCCCACAGAGGGCTCTTTAAATTACTTTCTGGTCAATCCCAACCCCACCAGAAGCAACTATTGCTTTGATTTACATAATCACCACAGTTTACTCCTGCCTGCTCTAGAACTTCTTATATAAAAGCATAAGGACTCAATATTCATTGGATTTGACTACTTTCACTCAACATAAAGGTTTTGAGATTTATTCACGTTGTATAGTGTTGATTACTTTTGCTTCCCAAACAGTATTCCATTGTATAAGTATACCACTATTATTTTATCCATTCATCTGTTGACAGACATTTGGGCTATTTCAGTTTTGGACCATTAAGGATCAAGCTGCTATGAAAGTGTACACAGTGTCTCTCTGTGGACATCTGCTTTCATTTTCATTTTTGGATAAATACTTTGGAGTGGAATGGCTGGGCTATATGGTAGGTGTATGTTTAACTTTTTAAGATACTGTCAAACTGCTTTCTTAAAACTTCTTAAGACTTCTTCCGTAATGTATGAGCGATCCAGCTGTTCTACATCCTCTTCAGCGTTTCATGCTGCCAGTCTTTTAAATTTTAACCATGCTAGTGAATACATGGTAGCATTTCACTCTGGTTTTAATTTGTGTTTCCCTGACGACCAGTATTATCGAGCACCTTTTCATGTGCGTACTGGCCTTTCCTTTGTCTTCTTTGGTGAAGTGTCTATTTAAGTATTCCATTTTTTTTTTAACAAATTGAGTTATCTTTTATTGATTTGTAGGAATTCTTATATTCTGGATACAAGTTCTTTGTCAGATATATGTATTGAGAAGGTTGCATCCCAGACTAGGGCTGGCCTTTTCACTTTCTTGTTTCTCTTGATGAACATAAGTTTGTAACTTTGGTGATGGCTAATTTACCAACCTTTTTATTTTACGGTAACTGCTTTTTGTGTCCTAAGAAACTGCCTCACCCAAAGTCATGAAGATATCTTCCTGTTTTCTGCTAGAAGAGTTATCGTTTAATCTTTTACATCTAGGTCTGTGATCTCTCTTGAATTCATTATAGGTGATATACACGGCAGGAGTCAAGGTGATTTTCCCCCCATGTGTTTATCTAGTTGTTCCGCACTCTTTCTTGAAAATAATATCTTTTCCTCATATAAAGCCTTGCTGCCTTTGTCAAAAATCAATTGACAAATGAGGTTTCCAATTTGGAGCTAATTTAAATATTATATCTCTTTTAAAATCAAAAGCTTTAGAGACCTCCTATTACATTGGAATCAATCTGGTGCTAGTAAGAGTACATTCTTTAAAGTGTTATTGCACTGATAAAATAATCTGAAGCAACAACAAAATCCACTGAACAATATGTGCAGATTTATTTTTGGACTACTTTTTTTTAAGTTGTCTGAAATTTCATTTCATTTTATTTTATTTATTTATGTTTGGGACTCTATTTTGATACACTGATGTATGTATCCTTATGCCAATACCACACTGTCTTGATTAGTATAACTTGAAATTTTCGTCTTGAAATCAGTGTTAAGTCCATTAATTTAATTTAATTTAATTTAGATATAACTTCCACACCATAAAATGCACCATTTTGAAGTGTACAATTCAGTGGATTTTAGAACAGTCACAGAATTGTGCAATCATCATCACTGTTCATTTCAGAAGCTTTTCATCACCCCCACCCCCGCGAAAACCTCATACCTATTAGCAGTTACTCCCAACTCACTCCTTCCACCAGCCCCTGGCAGCCACTAATCTATTTTCTATCTCCATGCATTTACCTTTTCTGGACTTTTCATATAAATGGAATCATATAACATACGATCTATTGTAATTGACTTCTTTCACTTAGTATAGTGTTTTCAAGATCTATGTTGTAACTACAAGAATGTTTAGGTTCTTCCAGATCTTTTGTATTTCCATACATATTTTAAAATCAGCTTAACCATTTTTTAAAAAATCAGCCAGAATTACAATTGGGACTGTACTGGATCTACATATCAATTGAGGAAGTGATGGCTTAATAATATTGAGAGTTACAATTCATAAACATTTACTTATTCTATAATTTCTCTTGGCATTGTTTTGTATTCTTCAGTGCAGTTTTCCACATTATTTTCCATTAAATTTATTCCTAAATATTTTATTTTTTGAAGCTCCTGTAAACAATATTTTAAATTTCATTTTTCAATTATTTCCAGTTATATAAAAAAATCTAATTTCTGTATTTGGACATATATCCTATGATTCTGTTATATTATTCACTTATTAGTTCTACTGTATTTTTTCTTTTCTATAGACTCCTTAGGATTTTCTACATACTTAACATTGCTGAGGAATTACCTGGCACTCCAGTGGTTAAGACTCCGTGCTTTCACTGCAGAGGGCGTGGGTTCAATCCCTGGTCGGGGAACTAACCCCACAAGCCGCGCGGCACAGCCAAAACAAAACAAAACCTTGCTGTTTGTAAATAAAAACAGGTTTACATCTTGCTTTCCACACTTTATGCCTTTTGTATTCTTTGGGTTGGTTTGTGTTTTGCCTTTCTGCACTGGCTAGGAACTGCTGTCTGATACTGAGTTAAAGTGGTGAGCAGATATTCGTGTACTTTGTTCCCAATCTTGGGAGGAAAGTATTCACTATTTCACCATTAAGTATGATTTTAGCTGTAGAGTTTTTTCATACTATTCTGTAATTTGTTTGCTAAGTGGGTTTCTTTTTAAAAAAGTCATGAATAGGTGAATTCTGTGATGTGTCTTTCTGCACCCACTGAGATAATTATGTCATTTTTCTTCCTTACTCTTTAGATGAATTACACTGATTTTCAAATGTTGAAACAGCCTTGCAACCCTGGGATAAAGTCCACTTGACAATGATGGTCCTTCATTATTCTTCTAGATTTTATTTACTAAAAATAAAATAAGAGTGGTATGTGGGATCTTAGTTCCCTGACCAGGGATCGAACCTGTGCCCCCTGCAGTGGAAGCACAGAGTCTTAACCACTGGACTGCCAGGGAAGTCCGTTTAAATGAATTTTATGTCTCTACTCATGAGTGATACTGGTCTGTAACTTTCCTTTTTTTGTCTTTGTCAGATTTTGGTATCTGAGCTGTGCTGGCCTTATAAAACAAGTTGGGAAGTATCCCTACCTCCTCTATATTCTTTTTTTTTTTAACATCTTTATTGGAGTATAATTACTTTACAATGGTGTGTTAGTTTCTGCTTTATAACAAAGTGAATCAGCTATACATATACATACGTCTCCATATCTCTTCCCTCTTGCGTCTCCCTCCCTCCCACCCTCCCTAACCCAGCCCTCTAGGTGGTTACAAAGCACCTAGTTGATCTCCCTGTGCTAGGCGGCTGCTTCCCACTAGCTATCTATTCTACGTTTGGTAGTGTATATATGTCCATGCCACTCTCTCACTTTGTCCCAGCTTACCCTTCCCCCTCCCCGTATCCTCAAGTCCATTCTCTAGTAGGTCTGTGCCTTATTCCCATCTTGCCCCTAGGTTCTTCATGACATTTTTTTTTTTTAGATTCCATATATATGTGTTAGCATACAGTATTTGTTTTTCTCTTTCTGACTTACTTCACTCTGTATGACAGACTCTAGGTCCATCCACCTCACTACAGATAACTGTTTTGTTTCTTTTTATGGCTGAGTAATATTCCATTGTATATATGTGCCACATCTTCTTTATCCATTCATCTGTCGATGGACACTTAGGCTGGCTCCATGTCCTGGCTATTGTAAACAGAGCTGCAATGAACATTTTGGTACATGACTCTCTTTGAATTATGGTTTTCTCAGGGTATATGCCCAGTAGTGGGATTGCAGGGTCATATGGTAGTTCTAGTTTTAGTTTTTTAAGGAAACTCCATACTGTTCTCCATAGTGGCTGTATCAATTAACATTCCCACCAGCAGTGCAAGAGGGTTCCCTTTTCTCCACACCCTCTCCAGCATTTATTGTTTGTAGATTTTTTTGATGATAGCCATTCTGACTGGTGTGAGGTGATACCTCATTGTAGTTTTGATTTGCATTTATCTAGTGATTAGTGATGTTGAGCATCCTTTCACGTGTTTGTTGGCAGTCTGTATGTCTTCTCTGAAGAAATGTCTATTTAGGTCTTCTGCCCATTTTTGGATTGGGTTGTTTGTTGTTTTGATATTGAGCTGCATGAGCCGCTTGTAAATTTTGGAGATTAATCCTTTGTCAGTTGCTTCGTTTGTAAATATTTTCTCCCATTCTGTCACCTCCTCTATATGCTAAAGAGTTGCATAAGATTAGAATATTTCTTCCTTAGGTATTTGAAAGCATTCACTAGTGAAGCCAGCCATTTGGGTCTGGAACTTTATGGGAAGATTTTAAACTTCAAACCCAATTTCTTTAATAAATATATGGCTATTCCAATTAGTGGCATAGGGTTAGAATTAAGATTAGGGTAGTTTCTTAAGTGTATTTCTCAAGGAATTTGTTCATTTTATCCAAATGCCCAATTTGTTCATAAAAACCTCTTACTTACCCTTTCTTGCTGTAGTAATGTCCGCCCTATCTTTCCAATGTTGGAAATTCGCGTTGCTATGTTTTATTTCTGGTTTAGATCACCTAGAGGTTAATCAATTTTTATTAATCTTTTCAAAGAAACTACTTTTGGCTTTGCTGATTTTCTCTATTTCCCCCTGCTTTCGATTTCATTGGTGTAGACACAACTTTATTATATCCTTCCTTCTAATTACCCCAGGTTTAATTTGCCATTCTTTTTCTAGCTTCTCAAGATGGAAACATATTATCAATATGTTTTCTTGATAATATAGGCATTTAAAGCTATTAATTTTCCTCTAAGAATTGGTTTAGCTGCATCCTGTAAAATGTGACATGTTATGCTTTTATTATCAATAGCATGAAATATTTTCTAATATTCGTTCAATCCACGAGTTACTTAGAAATTATTGCTTAATTTCTAAACATCTGATTATTTTGTAGATATCTTACTGCTGTGCATCTAATTTAACCATTGTGATCAGAAACATACTCTGTATGATTACAACCCATTGAAATATATGGAGACATTTTTAACGGCCACACATATGGTCTATTGTATTCAACGTAGACTTGAACCTTTATTCTTTGGTTGCTAAATGCAATGTTCTATAAATACCAATCAAGTCAATTAGGTCGATGGTTTTATTCAACTCTAACTGTGACATCTGGGCCACCTCTAGATTGATCTTACTGATTTTTCCCTCAACTATGGATCACAGCTTCCAGTTTCATCCTATGTCTAGTAATCTATCATTGCATACTGGACATTGAGAATGGTATCTTATAGACTGGATTCTCTTATCTTCCTCTGGGAAGTGTTGTGTTTTGTTCTAGCAGGCAATTCAAATTATTGCTAGATCACTCTGATCTTTTGGGGATATGCTTTTAGATTTGATTAGGGTTTATTTCAGTTTAGCTTTAGTCCTAGGGTAAATTTCAGTGGTCCTAGACTGTGGTCTTTACTTCTAAGGAGTGGCCCTTCTGGGGTTTTAATGGAAAGCACTTTTAACTTGTTGAGATTTGAATTTCAAACTCTGCTGTGGCAGCTGCTGAAATTTCTGTTCCGCTTCTTAGCCTAATAGCTATTGTTTTCCCCCTGGCTTCTTGGAGTCTCACTTTGCACATACCCAGTTCAGGTATCAGATAAGATTAGAGAGACTTTATAGACTTTTGAATTTCCCCCTTTGTGGCTCTCTCTTTTCTGGATTTCTTCCATCAATCTCCAGACATTCTTACAGCCCCAAATTTCACTCTCCAATTCCTTGCATCAGTAAGATTATACCTGTCTGCTTGTGCTCTAGCCACTGTACTGTCTCATTGACTGGGCATGAACTCTTCTTTCATGGTTCTCTTCTTTCAACAGTGAAATCTCCTCCAGTTTCTGCCTGCTTTTCTTTGCTCTCCAGTGCCTCCAACAGTTAATTAAAAAAAAAAAAAAAAATCTGTCCAGAGTTTATTCTAGCTATCAGCAGGAAGATTAGCCCCAAACAATTCATTCCATCATTATTGGAGCCAGAACTAACACACTGAATTTTAATATCTCTGCTGTGAATAAGTTTTGTAGATTTCTTTTCTTAACAGAAAAGTCAGAAAAACATGAAAGAATTAGTTGTAGGTGATAATCTGATGAGAGGAGGTAAAAGGAAGTGTGGACACTGAAGACACACTGATTATGTTGCAAATTTTGCTGACTGGGTAGATTATAAAATTTTCACAGTAGAGAAACAAAAAAAAATTGTGAAAAAGAATGTTACTAATAAGAGAAACCAAAGTAAGAGGAAGGAAGAATGGAATAAAGATAAAATTACTCTTTACATCTGAGTTACATACTTATGTTGCCGTAACAAATGCTTTAATTACAGTGTTTTGGTAAAATTAATAAAATGATAAGACACTTATGTATAAATTAATAGAAAGATGAAAACTAAAGCACTAAAACCATAATTAGAAATGCCTTGGGCATGACCGGGAAATTACAGATGTGCACAATTTTCAAGAGCAAGAAGAGGTGATACAAAGAAATTTAGCAATCATCATTAAGAAGACGACTATTGTTTAGGAGCTAAGCACAATATATACCAAATCACTCTTGTGGGAAACAGTGCAGCTATTTCAATACTTAGACTTTAAGAGCAAACATATAACAAAAGCTCAAACTATTTTAGCAATCTTGAAAATTTCATTACTGACTTCTCTTCTGTGACTGTCTACCATAATAGAGGTTTCTGCAGATACAGTTTAAAAAATATTTTACAGGAAAAAAAGTGTATCTGACCTTGCATCACAGGTAGAGGTACAGTATTTCTTTGTTACAATATATGCAATGGTCATTTAATAAGAAAATATGCCACTCACTTAAATTTTCAGATGTTACCATGAATTCTTCAATTTCATCATCAGAATCATCTATTAAGGGCATGAAGGCATATCTAAATCAAAAACAAGGAGTAGTTTTACTAGTGTGTTTAAACCTGTTCAACATTCAGTTTACATCTAAAAGAGTCAGTACACACTTTAAAAAATATATACACTTAAAAAGTTTCCCATAAATTGAACTGATAAAAAATTTAATTGTTTTACTCTCAAATCAGCAAAGGTTACTGTGAAGAAACTGAAACTGGGGTTCCCAAACCCGTTGGTAAAAGCATCAATGGATCAAATTTCTCTGGAAGCAACTTTGAAATATCGAATGCTCAGGGAAGGGAATTTTCTGCTGTACTTTTTTCTCCATGTCAGGTTTACCTCCCTGCCCACTATTTTTACTTAACTCCTAACGAAAAGAAATTCCTAACCTGATTGGTGAAAATAAAGCACACCAATCAAGCCACATTCACTAGGTCCAACAGCATTCAAAAAGCATTGCTGATTTAAAAAAAAAAAAAAAAGCATTGCTGATAATAGCAAAAAAACTAGAAACTAAGTGTCTAATAATTAGGGACTGCTTATATAAATTATGCTACAATCATATGGAATGCCAGAAAGCTATTAAAAGTAATATGGTAGGTCTATACAAGATGATAAGGAAAGACACATTTTAAACAAAGAAAGTGCAGAATAGTGTATATATGTATATATGTACTATCATTGTTGTTGTATAATATTTAAATCTGTTTTTAATCAAAAACTTTTCTATTGAAGTACAGTTGATTTGCATGTTGTTGTATAATTTTAAAGAGAGAGAGAAACACACACACTAGTATATACTTTTTCATTTTTTCCTAGAAGGAAGAAACTTCACAGTGCTTTGCTTGGGGAAGAGGAATGAGGCAAGGGAAGCTGTGGGGCTTCCTGTCACATGCAGTGTAAAGTACAAGTTTCTGAATTTCGCATTCAAGCTCTTTACGATTTTGCTCCCACTTTTCCTTTCCAGCTTTATGACCCGCCAATGTACGGGTAGTAACCAAACTGTATGGCTTGTTGGCCTCCAAAGTATGCCATGTCTGTTCCCGCTACCCCTAGAAAACCTGCACTCTTTCGCAGGTCAGCCATTCACTGTCCTACTCCTTTCCTGAAGGTGTAACATAAATGCTGCCTTTTCATGGACCCCTCTTCCACCTTCCTGCTGGGCTTATATATCTCTTATTTCACTGTCTTGCTTTTGTTACAGTTGTCTCCCCACTTGACTGTATGTACACTCTTTAACAGCAAGGACTACCTCTCCAGTTTCTATAAATGCTGTTTTAACATTGTAGCAGATGATGAACAAATCCTTGCCAAATTTGAACTTTCCTATGTTAGGTACCTCTGATTATTTGCTGATGGTCTCCACAAAAACATTATTACAATAAGGATAAGGGAAAAAAGGAAGCTCCAAAACGCATCATCAACCCAGCGTTCCATCCAATCCTATAATAAGGACAATTCAAACAAGAAAAGTTAATTTTCTGATAAACATACAGATTTCCCATTCAAATAGTACATAATGACAAGTACTAATGAAATCTTTCGAACCAGTAAGTCTTCCAAATGAATAAGCACACGTTTTTCCGAGAAACATAAAAACTAAGAAATGCTATCTCTATAAAATCATTATGCTTACTTCAGTAATATTAATGCTTACTTCAGCCTTATAACCAATATAATGAATAAAATCCTAACAAATTATATAGTATCATAAAAAGAATTAGAGGGACCTCCCTGTTGGCGCAGTGGTTAAGAATCCGCCTGCCAATGCAGGGGACACAGGTTCAAGCCCTGGTCTGGGAAGACCCCACATGCCACGGAGCAACTAAGCCTGTGCGCCACAACTACTGAGCCTGCACTCTAAAGCCCGTGAGCCACAACTACTGAGCCCATGTGCCACAACTACTGAAGCCCGCGCACCTAGAGCCCGGGCTCCGCAACAGGAGAAGCCACCGCAATGAGAAGCCCATGCACCACAACGAAGAGTAGCCCCCGCTCACCGCAACTAGAGAAAGCCCGCACACAGCAACGAAGACCCAACACAGCCAAAAATAAATAAATAAATTAAAAAAAAAAAGAATTAGA
This sequence comes from Phocoena phocoena, assembly GCF_963924675.1. Classification (NCBI taxonomy): domain Eukaryota; kingdom Metazoa; phylum Chordata; class Mammalia; order Artiodactyla; family Phocoenidae; genus Phocoena; species Phocoena phocoena. The sequence goes on along the minus strand of NC_089232.1, from coordinate 11,411,190 downwards.
GTTTAAAAGGGCTTCAGAGGTCAATTATTTTCTAGACAAGAATAGTTTCTTCTCTCACTAACTTATCCCTACAGCAGCAGAAGTCCAGGGTTTTCAGAGGGCTCTTTATAATTATTTATATAGAACTAGAGACTATTTCCAAATCAAGAAACCCCCAAGAGGGTCTTTTATTATTTTAAGTCTGAGAAATGTATCTTCTTCTAACTAGAGAATCCATGGAGGGTATCTCCCGAATGTTCATAATGAGGATACCATCCTAGAAACATGTCAGGCTTAAGGTTTACAGTCCTAAGTACAAAACAACCCAATTACACTGTGTGCTGGAAGAAAAAGATTTCCTGTTACCTAAAATTATACAGGGGGAGGATTCCTTTTCAAAATATACAAAAAGAAGTTGAGAAAAGGGCATAATTGGAAAAGGAGATTTAAGAGGAACTTTTTCAGACATTTAAAGAAGGCAAATGTTTTTATAATTCTATAAAAAATAATTCCAAGTAAAGAAAATCTCCACTAAAATTACCTGTCTACAAACACAAAATTCTTCAAACTTACACAAAATAAAATAGAATAATTAAAAATGAAAACTGTTTAAATAGGAAGATTATACTTACTGATTGACATTTTGCAATTCTAAATGTCTTCGTTGTCCACACCATAAACACTACAGATGCTGAAACACACCAAAAAAAGTCAATTAGTGAAAGAATATGCAATACTAAAATAATGTATTTTAAAAGAAAAGTTAGATAGCTTACCCAGTATGGCAAAGATCAGGGTATTCGTAAAGTGCCTGTACAAAGAAAATTTCACTGTGTTCTTTCTTAGCCTTAGAGTCTTCATAGTTTGTGCCAAACTTATAAAAATGTGAAAAAAGTTAAGGAAAAAAATGTAAATAGTAATATACAGTTAAGATAAAAAACAAAATAAGAATCTTCTGCTACATTTCCAAAATTAGCACTGCTATATATAACTCCTATAATTTAAAACTAATAAACACACAGAAAATGTTGTCTTATCCAATATTGTATAATCATGATACCAATTTCATCACAGATATTGTTTTACAATATAGCACTGTCTGAACTAAGTAAACACACTTCAAGGAAAAAAAACATAAGCAAGAAGACCTATGACGTGCTCCTTCAATGCCAAGTTCTTGAAACAGAGAACAGAGCAGGACACACACTAAATGCCAAGTCCCCCTTAGGCCAGACACTCTTTACAGATCCCATCATGACATGCCACTTGGCGTGTGCTTTTCTGTCTGTTTCTTTCTTATTTTGTTGTTTCTGGTCTATTCTCATTTTATCCTCCGAGTGACCATAATTAAGAAGTTACATCATCTGCCAATTCCATTTTATAAATTGAAACTGAAATATGTCAAGTAACACAAATCTGGACTTAGGTAAAAAGAGACTTTATTGAAGAGATTATTGCAATAGGGAGAATGTTCCGACTACAAGATCCGAGAGAGTCCCAAAGGTCAGGCAGGGAAGGGCTTTGCTTTTATAGGGAGGAGTAAACAGGTGTCGAGAGCAGCAGGTGTGAGAAGTGGGTGGCCTGACGGGACCGTTGCTCAGAGAATGACTTTCCTTGAAGTCTGCAGGTTTTCAGGAGGGGCCATGAAGGAGGGCTGCGGGTGGATGAAAGCTCGGGAACCCGGGGGAAGGAGAAGGCTTAGTTTGGTTCAGTCTGGTATTTTGTCCGGATTGGTCAGTGGATACATAGGTCTGTGTCTGGCCCTGTCACAAGTGAACATGGGGGCACCTGGGAGTCTCCTCGAAGTCCTATGGGGAAAGGCACCTGTCTGTATTGACAGTAAGCCTTTTCCCGGAACACGAAAGGGTGGAGGCTGTCTTAACCACGGCTGTCCCAGGAGCACAGGGCTCAGGTAAAGTGCGACACTGTCAGGTACAAAGAAGCTGAAAGAGGCTTGTCCACTGGCTCCTCAGTGGTGCAGCTGTGCTCAAGCCAGAGCTCTGTAAACGGGAGCTGCTTCCTCTGCAGTACCTGCCAAGCCCCGTTCAGGGACCACACTCCGAACATACGTAACAGAGTTGAGCAAAGGCGTGGGAGTGGCACAGTTTGCACTTAGGCCTCCTATTTAAATTCCAAATACTTCACTCATCAAAAAACTTCACTTTAGTACTAAAACTACCAAAGCTGCTTTTCAAGCTTTCTGGATGACCGATAAGTTTCAACAGAAGATCAATTTCTAAAATAGCACAACTCAACCAATTAGGCCTGCTGTCAGAATTTACAGACATGCAAATATGCTTTATTACATAAACACGATCGAGACCGAATACTTCTGAAGCAGTAGTGAAAGCACACAGGCCCCACCATCCTGACAAGAGAAGCACCTTGAACGTGCTGCTGCGCTAGGAAAAGGATATCCACCAGCACAAGCTAGAGTCAAGAAGAGACAGAGGGAGGCTGGCCAGGAGCACAAGATCAGAATCATTTGCCTGCAGCAAAACAGCAAAAGAATCAAACAAACAAGCAGCAGAGAAGAGGCAGAAGGCTGTGGCTTTGGGCGCTCTCAGGCTATTTTTTTTCTATTAATGTAGAATTAGATTCTTACAGGAGGAGCCAGATGAGGTTCACCAAAGGTGAAGGAAGCAGGGTCATTATCCCAGCACTCAATTCTATAAGGACGTAGTCCTGCTTCTTTGCTTGTCATTGGTAATCATTTAGGAAATCCACTACCTTTTTGCACAGAGAAAGCAGACTTTTCATCTCAGTAATGAAAATTACCAAACGGCAATCTAAAAGCAAACGTCAGAAATTCAGGTTGAGGCAGAAATGGATGATGCTAAATTTCCTTTCTCTCACCATGAAATACTAACCAAGAGAACTTTAATTTCTGGATTTCTTTATGACTTTTACCTCAAACATGTTTATTAAAAACATTATTAATTAAGCAAGCTAAATCTTTCCCCTTATTTTCCTTATCTCCCCATCCCAATCTGGCTCATTATGTGTTGGACCAAAGCCATTGCTGTCCATAAAGGTGGTAAGTTACCCTCATTCAAATCCAGATGGAATTAGAGCGTTTGCAGCCACTTTCCTCTGGAATTTTCTGCCAAGTTGGATTACTATGTATTTTTCCCAATGAACCAATGTACCACCTTGGAGATGATTAAGAACAAGAATACTTTGAAATACATATCTGTAAATTACCAGGAGAAAAGATAATATAGATTTTTTAAATGTAAAGTTTACAAGGCTCTAAGCATATACAAGTTTAGAAGTAAGACAACTCCAAAAGGAATAGATGTCTTAAGCCCATTTTCTAAACTCACAATGACAGAAGAGAAGACATGAAGATTGGAGACAGTAACGCTGAGCCCAGTAGCTAGTTCACCTCCCCTGCAATTCTGCCTGTCCAGGTCCCAGGATGTTCGCACTGCCCGCCCCTTATCCTCAAGTCAGGTGAGAATCCCTGACAAGCGATGAAGCCGGGGCTTCGGCAGAGCGGGCTCCACACTGGGGATGAGTACTCAGAGCTGGAACCCTGCTCACCAGAACTGAGGAACGGACTTCACCTTTTGACCAACTGAATGACTCTATATGTTTTTTTTTTTTAGCGTAGAGAATATGAAAAATTACATTAGAGTCAGAAATTTTTACGACTCGGAGAAGATCAGATTTATATTACTATAATTTTATTCAGTAAACTTGGATTCTCAACTGGTAGCTCTCAACAGAAGTAGAATCCAGTTTTCAAGCAAGTTGGTCGAAACAACTCTTTAAATCAGGTATTATCCCTTTACTGACACCCCTCGGACACTAGGGGCTACCTGGACGTAATTTAGGAGGTCTGCAAATGCCTCACTGTAGGAAAAACTCCTCGTGTGAATGAAGTGTGTGTTTATATATAATCTGTGAAGAGGCTCCACAGCTTTCATCAGATTTGCAAAGGCATCTCTGCTGCCAGAACCCAAACAAGGCTAAGAACCACTGCTTTCGAGAATAAAAATAAATTAAAAGATCTTTGTTTTGTTTTTAACTTGGAAGCATATCGAGAATTCACAAACGGGGAATTTAAAGAATAGATAAGACCGGGTTTACCCACAAGGAGCTCAGAAAATCCTACCAACAGTGTTACACCTGTTAGCGCACCTTCAGAAAGGGACAGCTTCCTGTAGAGAAGGGACACAGGCAATTTTAAGCCCTCCGGCCCTCCCTGTGAGAGACAAAGATGAGAACATGGAAAGAAACACAAGGAAAACAAAATCACATTTTACGTTAAAAGCTAAAAGACAGGGCTTCCCTGGTGGCGCAGTGGTTGAGAATCTGCCTGCTAATGCAGGGGACACGGGTTCGAGCCCTGGTCTGGGAGGATCCCACATGCCGCGGAGCAACTAGGCCCGTGAGCCACAACTACTGAGCCTGCGCGTCTGGAGCCTGTGCTCCACAACAAGAGAGGCCGCGATAGTGAGAGGCCCGCGCACCGCGATGAACAGTGGCCCCCACTCGCCGCAACTAGAGAAAGCCCTCGCACAGAAACGAAGAGCCAACACAGCAAAACTAAATAAATAAATTAATAAACTCCTACCCCCAACATCTTCTTTAAAAAAAAAAAAAGCTAAAAGACAATTATCAAAGACAATAGCAACAAAAAGAACTGTGTAAAAATAAAAGCTTATGAGTTTCAAAGAGGACATAAATGTCAGCGAAACAGATACAAATTATGTTCTGGATCCGCAGAACCCTGCATTCTGCTCTGACCAGGTCGTAGTTTCTCTAGAATCCCTCCCATTTCCACGAATGCATTTTAGAGGGTACTGCCTAGGAGAGAAAAACAGTGGAATTGCCCAGACTCCACTGGAGTCACCCAGTCAGCAAGGAGGAGCCTCAAGGATCGGTTAACACTGTCTCTGAAACTTTTCCTGCTGTGCTATGGCCTCTGGCCCACCACCTCCAGCGAACCCGCTCTCTTGCTGTCCACCGTGACCCCTGGAATGAACCAGGCAGACAGGTGCGCCTCGGGAACTCATCTCTCTGCAGCACTAGCCACTGCTGAGCACCCCTCCTTACCAAAGCTTTCCTAGCCTCCACCCCAGGACGACTTCCTGGTTCTCCCACCTCCCTTCGCCCTGGACTTCCTTCCATGCATGTTTCTGCCCCACGAGGCACTATCCTGGTTCCTCTCCACTTGCTGGTCTACCTGTTCTTCTTGGGTCGCTTCCACGGCTGCGACCTTCTCCCACACAAAGCTGACTTCCACCTTCGTCACCAGCTGACTCCTCTTGCTAAGCCAGGCTGGGACTTCCAACTCTCTCAGGCAACTCAACCCTCACCCACTGTGGTCCCTTATCCATGTTTACCACCCTGAGAATGGCAACACTGGTCCAGCCACCTACTTGAGACGTGCATGCCTTCCTGGGAGCCCTCTCTCCCTTTCCCCACCCATTTCTAGCCAGCTTGTCATCCAGAGTCCTTCTTCCATTTCCTCTGCCCCACTTCTAACCCTCACTATCCCTCCTTTGGCCCACTGCAAAGGACTCCTTACTAGACTTCCCAGCTCTAGACTCTCCTTTCCCAGGCATTTTTTAAAATGCCATCCTTGAGTTCTTTCTTACAAGATTTCATCATGTCAGTCACCTGTGCAGCCTCAGCTCCTTGCTACTTTCCATAAACTCTCAAGCATGCCATTCTATCCTTCCCTTCTGGTCCCACCTTCCATGATTCTCCTACACGCGTTACCTACAGGCAAGCTACTCTGAGACATCGTGCCACTGTCTCTATATTTTCATGCTTCCAACTATTTGGTCCCCTTAAATCTTCCCAGAATGCTTTCCCCTCAGTTCTTTTCCTAGTAAACCCCGATTTGTCCACTCAGTCTCAATTAAAAGGTCACCATCTCCCTGAAATCTTTCCTGATTTTCACCCTGGAGTAAATTTCTCTTTCCTCTGTCTGCACAGCACCTCTCTAACGTGGCAATTACTATTGCTATGTTGCTCCTAGTTACATATTTTTCTTCCCTACCAGATCGTTCAATATGTGCATTTAAGTTTGCTGAACTAATAGAAAAAATAAGGATATTTTTTGTTCGAGGAATCGCTACTTTTTCACCTTCAACTAAATTTCTATATTGAGGTAACAACAATGCATGAGTATATTTCTATTATTATCACACACTAAAAATAATCCGATTTCAATGATACAACCATTTTAGGACACAGTAAAGGATATGAACCATACGAAAATGGAGTCAATAACGGCTAAAATAATGTCACCAAATACAACAGCTAAATGGTTAGAACCCTGAAAAATAAAAATAGGGAAAAAAATCTGAATGTAAAAGTTTCATTGTATTATAATAATTATCATCTGATGAAGAAAAACAATTTATCTCATATCATTGTTTTATAAAAGGCCACATAAAAGATGTTATTGCCTAAGAGAATTGTGTTTGAGCACATGGAAGTTACCTGTTATGGTGTCAACAAATGTTTGTCATCAACTTGTCCCGTGATAACGTAAAAGTGTGTTATAAAGTGGCAAATAAAACACAGCGCATCCCACCCAACTCAGGTCAACCATTTCAATCTCTGCCCTCTCCGCACCAAACCTGCAGCCACGGCTCCTAAAGAAACGGACTCCTCCTCATCCCCACGTGTGTGAAAGGACATGCAAAAAGTAAAATAAGGAAAAGGAACTGTGTGGAAGGGTATAAACAAACCATAGGCTGGATGCGTACTCAAGAGCTGACAGAGAATCATATTTAAAACGGTCACATCTAAGATGCTGACTGTGTAAAATTTTAAAGAAATACAATGCAACCTATCCGTGGGATGTTTATCCTTTCCATTTTCTTTCTAGCAAAGATTAGTTTTCTGTGAATTATACATGTAAATGCAAAGTTCTTCATTATTATGTAAGAGTAAAAATAAATGCACCTTTCAAGGAGCAGGTGTATCTAACCCAGAATGCAGATGTGTCAAAGACACCAGAAGAAGAGTGAAGCTTTTAACATTACTGGACAAATGTCCTGCTTTAAGGGTCAGATCAACCTACATGAAGTAGACGTATGTGGCAATATACAGATTATTCACTCTGTGCACAGTGATCTGATTTAAACATCTAATCCAAAAGACGTTTTGAGTAAGAATTACAAGGTTCTCTGAATCAAGTAAAAATATAATAAGCTTCTTAATCACTCAGTTGTCAGCCATATTATTAAGGAAAACCTAGAGCTAGAAATGTACGGGTCTTCACAGATACAAATATTCGCTCTTCTCTAGAGTAAAGCATTGCTGCCCATGTTGCTAGAGCCGTTTCTCCCCAGAACACTACCTCCTCCTGGTTTTTCCAAGCGTGGAGTCTACTGAATCCCCCAAATTCTGAGCCCACAAGAGTCAGGGAAAACTTACAACCAAAGGAGACTTTAAAAAGCAATGACACGTAATATCTGTACGCACAAAAGGTAAAATTAACTGTTCTTCACTTACACGTTTAAGCCAAGGGTTAAGGAAGAAATGAACGTGTTCAGACTACATAATGATAAAGATGAATGTTCTTCATGAAGAGCAACCACGAACATTTTTGAGATGGAGCTAATTCATAGGATGACGTCAGGTGGTGCCTTCATAACCACATCATTTAAGAAAGTGCTCTGTTTAGCCTTATACTTTCAGGACGTATTAAAAAAGGGAAAGAGTCCACAGGGGGGGAAATAAACTCAAATTGGGCCTTTATCACAAATTTCCTATCTTTAAAAATTCATCTCAGGAGATAGAAAGTAAAATCATATTTCACAGCAACGACAAAAAAAAGTGCAAATGGAATGATGTAGTTTTTACCCCAATGACTCTTATCACGCCTTCAGTAGCTGCAAAGATAAAGTAAAGGATCCCCAGTCCGATGACCCGGTGCATGACTGTTCCTAGACGAGGCCTGGTACAAGGAGAAGCAAACAGAAAAAAGAGAAAGAAGAAGCAAGGTAAGTAAAATGTATCTGACTACAGTAACTGGCCCCATTTCCAACACCAGGGACGTCACTATCCAATCACGTCAGTCCCTTCCCGCCTCAGAGGTACTCTGTTTTGGGAAACAGCATTGTTTCCTGGGAAGAAGGCAGAAACAGGCTCAGGGAAATCTGGCCTCCTTCTCTAGGACTTGAAGCTGTACTGATGCCTATGAAGCAACATTTTTGAGGCCAGAGGATCTTGCTGCTGAAATCCAAGCAATATGATTAACATAACCCAGGTACTATGTCTATAGAATAGACGACAAGAGTGATGAAACCTAGGAAGTAAGTGCCAACTTCTAAGTGCCACTGGCAGAAATAATCATTTAATTCTTTCACTAACAGAGATTGTAAAGTGTTCTGAGATATGTCTTGTCAGCGATAATCCACTGGTTCTATGACTTGGGCAGAGAAATAGCAGCATGTCAGGAGATCCGAATCCCACTGCCTTCCCCTCTCAATACTCCCAAACGACAGTCTGGAAAGACTTCAGCTTTCATTCTTCGGATTGAAAAGAATTAAAATAACACTTTTGATTCTTTGAAAGTATAAATGAGTTGAGAACGTGCAAAGACGATGATTTTTGCGATTAGTCATTTGAAAATAGAACTGAAATTTCGAGAATTCCCTGGTGGTCCAATGGTTAGGACGCGGCGCTTTCACTGCCGTGGGCCCAAGTTCAATCCCTGGTCGGGGAACTAAGGTCCCTCAGGCCGCACAGCGTGGCCAAAAAAAAAGAACTGAAATTTCATGACACTTGCAAGTCAGAATTCATTGTGAATACGTTTTAACTCAAAACCCCTCTTTTCAGAGTAATTAGAAGAAAAAACTGGTTTTGAAAAAAAATACTTATGATAGTCATCTAAGTAAAAACTGAACTAATACCCACAGCTCATATTTCAGACAATTTATCTAACTTAGTTCATCTAAATTCTGGTTCACTATAGCCAGCTTACTGGAACCCTGCAACAGCCAGAACTGTTACCGCTTTGTAAGGGTTGAACACAAGTTGACAGTGAAGGGATTCAGTCAAAAAGGGCTGAGCCCTCACCCACCAGCTCAATCTTCTATCCCTTCTCAGCCACCACCCTCTGCACCCTGGCACCCGATGCTCATAACTACAACTGTGAGTTGCCACTGGGACCCACAGGGTTTTGTGTTCTATATACTGTACTAAGGCCAAAAAACAAAAGAAAGCAAAACGAACGAAAAGAAGGTTTCCTCGCTACAGTCTTGGTAACTGCACCAGTCCGGAGCTCAGAAGCACACGTGCGTGCATTAGTGCACGCTTACTGAGTGCACGCCGTGTGCCGCCCAGCGCACTGGGGCCTTGGGATACAGCAGGACACAATACAGGGAAGTCACACACAAGTGGGGGGAAGAGACAATAAATGCTAAGAAACACATCAAAAGGCATGAGGGACTAGAGTGATGGAGGATGGGCACTGATTAGGGTCCCAAAGGGCCATCCTCCCTGGGGGGTGATGGTGAGACAGAGAACTAAAGGAAGTGAGGGAGCAAACCACGCCCGGGATCCGGGCGGGAAGCTGACAAGCAGAGGCCTTTCCTGCGCTGTGAGACAAGTGTCTGCTGGGTTTAAGGAACAGTGAGAGCAAGAAAAGCAGCAGGAGGGAGCAGAGTGTTTGGAGGGAGAGTGGCAGGAGATGAGGTCAGCCATCGGAGAAGCCACAAGATGGAATTTGGGTTTCATTGAGTGAAATGAGCAGAAAAGTAATGAAACTGGAGTTACATCTTAAGAGAATCATCTTGGCTGCTGCTGTGTTTGAAGAGACTGACAGGAGACCAGGGCAGAAGTGGGGAACCCAGTTTGGAGGCTACTGGAGTGTAGTCTCGGCAGGAGAAGGTGGTGGCCTGGACCAGGGTGGTGGCCGTGGAGGGGCGGGATGGGCTCATTCTGGACACGTTCATCTGTCAGAGCCACGGAACTGGATGAGAAAGCCTCGGGGATGCCGGTCGCTAGAGAAGAGGTCTGGGGCCTGAGCCCAGGGCCCCCCAACACTGGAGCTCGGGAAGACGAGGGGGCTCCAGCACAGGAGACCCTGAAGGAGGCTCCACGACCGGGTACCTGCACGGGGGCTGAGCGGGGCCCTGCGATTCGGCGAGGAGAGGTCAAGGTGACCTTGACAGGCACAGTCTCAGTGGAGGAATGGGGCCAAACCTCACAAGGACAGAAAACGAGGGAAGTGGAAGCGGCCAAGTACAGACAACACATGTGAAAAATGCTGCTGTACACAGGGGAAAAGCAATGAAGGAGAAGCAGAGGAGAGGGCCATCTGGGTTCAAGGGAGGGTTTGCTTCTGAAGATGACAGAAGTAACAGTGTGCTGATGGGAATGGCCCACCGGAGAGGGAAATTGACGCTATCAGAGAAAACAGGACAGACTGCTGGAACAGCTTCTTTGACAGAGGAGGTAACAGGACCCAGGGCACCAGGGCAGGGCGGGGCTTAACCACACACAGGGATGGTCCACGCCGTACAGGAGCAGAACAGGCCGCGTGTGGCCCAGAGGTGGGGAGGATGACACAGACCTGACGGCCGCAAGTCCCTTCTGATGGCTTCTAATTCCTCGGTGAGAGAAGAGCCAAGATCAGCTACGATGGATGAGGGTAGGGAGGTGCGAGGAGACAGAAGGGGTAAATGGTCTTCCGCAGAGCAGAGAGTCAGAACACAAATGGCACGGGGACCAAGAAGTGCCAGCAGCACTGAGGGCGCCCTTCAAGTTCAGGGTCACGGAGTGAACTGAGCCAGGCAGTGGGGTGGGGTGTTCTCCTCAGGCTGACGCTGCAGCCCCGGCTGAGCCTGCGCAGCTGGAGAGCTGGATTCATCGAGGGAGGCCGACAAAGGGAAAGGCGGAGGGTCTCAGGCGTGGCAGGGGTCATCAGTGCCCTGCCGGACCGTGGAAGGCGGTGAGATCAATAGGCCAGAGGCCCCACCAGGGACCAAGAGTGCCTACAGCTGACATATTAGAGAAAGTGAACAGGAAACGGGGGAGGCTGAAGAGTAGATTGCTTCAATGTGCCACCATGGAGAGGGTGCAGTTATACACAATAATAAATAGATAATAATCAAGTCTAGAAAACGGCCAGGGGACTCAGTAGTTGAGGGGAAGTGACAGGTAAGAGTGGCAGAGGTGAGGGGGTGAGGTCAGGTTTCTTAAAGGATCCTCAAATCACAGGGAATCCTGACAGTGAAGTGCTGAGGAGAAAGACAACAGAGCAAGTGCTCGGAGCGGTGAGGGATGAGGGGAAAGCTGGCAGCTGACAAGGCCTGCAACCCGAAGATGCAGCTGTGGTCCAGTGTGAGGGCTTGAGTTTCTGGGAATCAGAGGGTCTTAGGCAACAGGCTCTTCCATGTTCATGCCCAGGGACTCAAAGGTAAGAGGGAGAAAAGATCTGCTTGAGAGGGTCCCGAAAGCGGGTCCTCAGGCGACTGCCAGGTTTCAGCCAGAAATTCTGCTGAACCTGGTGTTTAATGAGAGCGCTCTCTCTTACAATAGCTCATACACAAACATGACCCCTAACTATGTTGTCTAGGAAACAGAAAATGGTCTGAACTTCGAGAATCATTTAAAATTTTCCATAATCCTTATAGTTGATTATTCATCTAACTATGAAGTTACTGGAATTCAACTTCAGGATTTTTGAGAAAAGAATAAAATAGCCAGTGCATGGAAATCTTTTAAAAACACGTCCTTGCAGGTATTTCCCTCTGGGATTTGTGGTACGACACTGAGAGGTGTTGGGTTTCACAGGGGTCATAGCGGAGATGGATGGATCACAGGGTGGGGACACGGTGACTTTTCTGGGCCCCGGTACTTACTTCACAATGCCGTATCCCAAGCTCACAATGATCACCAGGAGGCGAGCCAGCGTCCTCTTAATCGCAGATATCAACTCCGCAAAGATCAGTAAACCCTGGGCTGAGGGGGATGAAGGAAAATCATTCGCTCTGGGTCCATCTGGACGCCTGCCGCCAAGAGTCTAAATGTGTACTGTGTACAGTTACGTCCTGACCTCAGACTAAGTCGCCACGTTTAATTTAAAGGTCATCTAATCCAAGTGATGTTTGAAACCTCAATGAAGGGGATTCCTATCGGCTCTACTGGGCACAGCTTTCTCACGCCCACTGGAAATCTGTCTCCCCGAGCTCCCCTCTGTTCTTATTCTTCCCCTTGAGGCTACAAAGGATTGTAGCCCTTTCCTGTCCTGTAAATATCTGAAAACCATAACGCCCTCAGGAGCTCTCTTTTCTCCAGGTTGCCCTCATTCACGCTCCTACCGTGTGGCTATCACAGTAAAAGACACACCATGTTCCCTGCCCTCGTGAAGCCTGTACTCTGGTCGGGACAAGTAAATGGACAGAATTCAGCAAGTGCTGGAGGTAACGCTGTATCTCCCAGGATTGTGATGAAAGCGACCTAATCCACACGGGGCAGGAAAATCTTCTCATAGGAAGTGACATCTACACCAGGGTTTGAAGGCTGAGTAGGAGTTAACCGTTTGGAGGAGGGAAAGGGGAAAGCAAAGGAAATGGCACATGCAAAGGCATGGGGGGAAAAAGAGACAAAGCCAAATATGCTGCAAGAAGTGAAAGTTCGGCATGTCTGCAGCAGGGAGGGTAACGAGGGAGGTCAAGAAAAGAGGCTGGGGCAGAGGCAGGACCCAATCACCTCAGTTTTAGGCTAGGCCATGAGTCAGGGCTTGTTGCCGAGGGCAGTGGGAAGTCAATGATAGTAAACAAGGGAGTGAAAAAGGAACTAGTAAACTACAGCCCATAGGCCAAATCTGGCCCTACATCTGTTTTGTAAATAAAGTTTTATTGGAACACAGCCATGCCCATTTGTTGTCTGTGGCAGCTTTCATGCTCCAATGGCAGTAGTTGAAAAGTTTCAACACAGACTACATGGCTCGCAAAGCCAAAAATATTTACTGTGTAGACTTTGCAGGAAAAGCTTGCTGACCCTTGGAATAAAGTAGACAGCTTTATTTTATCAAGATTGCTCTACTTAATGGCTTGGAGAGGAATAGACTGTAGGTGAGGAAACCGCTCAGGAGTCTATGCCAGAATTTAGCCAAGAGATGTTGAGAGTGCTGGCAGTAAAGATGGAGAGGAGAAAGCCATTCAGAAACGAGTTGTGAATCCACCTAATTCTTATAATTCTTGTTTTCAGTTCATGTTTCTCTGCCTTCTCTAGAAGAAACCACAAGAGACTTTGCCCAATACCTTGAAGAAGAGCAGATATACTAAATTTATTACATTTGCCTAACTGCCAATCTAGAAGCAAAAAACAAAGAAGTCAATTGACACGACCTATTCTTAATGTATCCTTGCTGGGTCCTAACAATCACTAAATCATCATTGCTTGATTTTTCTGAAGTCTATCCTTCCAGGACCAATGCCAAGCAAGACAGCCTGGGTTACAGAATTTACGACTGGGAAAATCAGAAACAACATCAGCCCAGGCCTCGTCTGGCGCCTCTCCTTTCCACAGGACTCCTCAAAGACAAGGACAGCAGTCTGGCGTTTCTCTTCCAAGAGCCTTCTGGTGTCATCTCAGAGGGCCTGAAGGCCCTGAGGAAGATAGATGGTCTTTCCTTCTCTCCATGGATCTCAGGCTTTTGCTGCCCCTCACCCAAGTTCACGCCACCCTCTTCTAGACAGAGACCCCCACCACTGGCAGCAAAGGAGCTGACCCGCCTTCTCTGACATTCAAGAATGCTTTAACCCCCAGTCGTATGCAGCAGCTCTATCCTTCCCTCCTTATCTGGTTTAGGGCAGGCATACACACATACACATGCACGCACGTCACTAAAACTTCTTATAGGGTAATAATACCTCTAACATGCCTCCCTGGATGTTTGTGTTTACTTTATTGTCTTGTACATGTCTTTTTAAACTTTTTATTTTGGGAAATTACAAACATTCTTTGACACAGAGAAAGCGATATAATGAACTCCCACGAACCCATCACTCAGCTTCCATAATTACCAACATTATGCTAAATTTGTCTCATCTATTTTCCAACTCACCCTCTTTTTTTCCCGGAGTATTTTAAAATAAAGAGCAGACACAACTACACCCTTTGAAAACCTGTACCACGATCATTTGTAACTGACCACTCAGAAGCACATTCCTGAGGGCTTTCTATCCTTCTGAGCTATCTCCCTTTTGAAGGTTCAGCGATGGAATGAATTGTACCTTTACTTTTCTGGCCCTGTTGAACTCTATCTTCTAGAAGTCTGGGGCACCCATCTGAGGATGCCCCACTATATGTCCTGCCTGCTTGCCACATTCCACTGTGTAAGCTGGGATGGTGTCTCCCATGGTCACGTGAAGTTCTTTGCAAAAAGGGTGCAGTCACCATCCATCCTGGCACTACTAACTTTACTCCCTGTGGCCAAATTTTCTTTTCTTCTTTGGAGGGGAAAGGAGAAGAGAGAGGACGGGGAAAAATACAGAGAAATATGTTAAAAGGATTGGCAGCACCCGATGTCCCCAGTCCAGAACTTCGTGTTGTTTAAAGCCAGTCACGGGTAGCTGAACCTTAGGGAACAGGAATTTTCTTTTCCCCAGGAGGGAAGTAAGGGAAAGCCAGCAAGAAGAAAACAGAAAATGAAGACAACACCCATGCTAGCCTAGATCAGAGTCCTACTCTGATATTCTCTTCTTGGCTTTCCTCCCCTTCACCTATATGGTTGTTCCCAAACCACTGTATGAAGGTGGGGCGGGGAGTCCCCACAGCTCTGCTCACAAATGCTAGGTGACTCTTGGGTCACACCATATTCATGGACACAGTCACCACTTACTTGATAACCCAGTGCTGTTGATGTTTTGGTATTCCGCATAAAAAACTGCTTTTTCAAGCATTCCCAGGAAAATAACAGCTGCAATCCAGAACTGGATTCTTAGTATATCTTTCCAATAGCAGGCAGACCACATCAGCCAGAGTATGCCATATAAGATATAAACGATACACATCACCATGTAGAACTGTGGGAGGAGAAGCAATTTTAGTCAGTTAAGCCTTTTGGTCATTTGAAAATTGACATTTCTACATTCAAGTTTGCAATCCTTTATTTTCCAGTCACCATGGAACCAGAAATAGAGGGTATGTCAAAGTGTTAGCTACTGAGGAATTACCACCACTGAGCTCTTAAAATGTTTAAATGTTCCAACTGGGATACAAAACTCATTTTTAAAAAAAGGAAGAAATGATGAGAGATACTTACAATCATCAGAGGCCAATCTGATGCAGAGATATATCCATGAGGCCCCATCATAGAGAGAGAGACTGTGAAGGCAGGGTGGGGATAAAGAAATGAAGGCATTAAAATTAACAACCAGTTTTCCTTAAGTTTTTCAATGTAAGCTCATTTTAAGACTCCAAGAATACAAACCAAGTTAACAAATGCTGAATTTTAACCTTTGATTATGTAACTGTATAAAGATATCTTTACGTTATTTGTATACATGCTCTTGTAAAGTGTGAGCCAAGTCAGATCTTATGCAGACAGCAAAGTAGTCCTGGTCTGAGATTGGCCCTGGCTGAGTCCCTGACCTAGCTGAGGACTTTGTCTTTCTTAATGTACCTTGGATAAATTCTGAACTCCAGGGACTTCCCTGGTGGTCCAGCAGTTACGACTCCAAGCCCCCAATGCAGGGGGCCTGGGTTCCATCCCTGGTCAGGGAACTAGATCCCACATGCTGCAAGTAAGATCCCACACGCTGCAACTAAAGATCCCACACGGTGCAACGAAGATCCCGCACGCGGCAACCCAGCACAGCCAAATTAATTAATTGATTAATTTTAAAAATTTTTTAAAAATTTACTGAACTCCAGAATCTAGTTTGGGTTGTTGTCCGAGAGCAATAACGAACAGAGTGCCGAATACAGCGCAAGACTTGCAAGGCTTAGCAACTGCGCCAGTTACTAACCAGCAGAAGCTTAAAGCTGCCTGCTGGCGTCAGAGGAAAAGACGCCACACCTGGGAAGGCAGGGCGCACAGGCTGGGGAGCAGGATGGCAGCAACGCCCCTGCTCCCTGTGTGGCATGGTCTGGGCCCATTACAGTACCTCCGGGAGGAAGGCCTGCTTCACACTCTCCAGAGCAGCCCCCCCACCAGCTTCCCCGTGGAAGACCAGCTCTGGGCCTCCTCTGCGGCCATGCCTGACTCACCTCACTGCTTTCTCCCTCCTCTCTGGACTGGGTGCCCCTCAGAGACAGAGCCTGGCTTCACTTCTGTGCCCCAGTGGGTGAATCAGAGCAGTTTGCAAATCCCCAGGATCCTCACATGCTGCTTGGCTACTGTCAGCCCAGCAGATACCCAGTCCAGAAAATGACCGCTAAAGCAATTCCAGGACCCATGGAAGCATTCGCTCCCTTGAAAACCACTTAGTGTGAGCCTGCTCTCACACTGGGCACCAGGAGCTACGGTTTCACGAGGCAAAGAGCATCTACCTTATGGGCAGGCAGGGGAGCTCACAGACCACAGAAGCCACAGTTGCCAGACATGCTACTTCTACTCCTAGGCTACAAACAGATTCCTTTTCTTAAACTTTTTAAAGAACAAAAATTTTGAACCCCTGATGATGGCCATTTTCAAGTAACAGAATATAATCCACTTCAAGTACGATTAAGGTGTCACCTACCCATTTCTACATGTTACAAAAATTTTTTTTAATCTGGAAGGATGGAGAATTTTGTATCCTCTATCAAGTTAAAACTTTTTAAATTTATCTTTTTTTTAATTCACCCTTTTATTTATTTTTTTCTTGGCCACGCTGTGCGGCTTGTGGGATCCTAGTTCCCCGACCAGGGATTGAACCCTGGCCCTCAGCAGCCGAAGCACAGAGTCCCAACCACTGGACCACCAGGGAACTCCTAAAATTTATCTTAAATTAATTTAAAATTTCCATTCCATTAAAAAATATATATATTAGAGTTAAGATAAGCATAAAGTTCTAAGTACCCCAAATAAACAGATTATTCATTTTTGTGATTAACAGAAAATCATTTTTGAATAATGTGTTTTAACAGAGAATGTAGATTTGGGTTAATGACAAAAATACAGAATACAGTAAAAGCAGACAATAAAACATGCATACTGTTTAACTATACCATTCAAATTCCAGCTTGCATCTGTTTTTTCTGTTTTAATAGAAACAATAAAGATATGAAACCCATCTCTCTGTGTTTTGGCTACAACATCCTGAAACAGAAAAAAAATCCTTCATGTTATTTTTTTAAATTGCTATATAAGATAAAGCTAAATGATTGTCCACCACATTTTAAAACAACTTTTAAGAATTGAATTGGGTTACTTTAAAAAAAAAACAAAACACAGATAAAAGGAATGATGGGCTGTGGAAGGACAGTGGGTAGTGGAAGGATTTCCTCCATTTGTTTTTTTTTTTACCACCATCCTCCCAGACCCAAAGGGATGGAAGAGGAAAAAAGCCTTTTCCACTTGCCAATGTTTTCTACTTTTTATATTTCTACAGGTTTTCCCCCCAATGTTACCATTCTATGTTTTATTTAATACTACCTTTCAAATAGTTTTTCTAATATCCTAGTATAATCAAGCATTTATTTATTTATTTATACTTTTTGGCCATGCCCTGTGGCATGTGGAATCTTAGTTTCCTGACCAGGGATTGAACCCGCACCGCCTGCATTGGAAGCGCGGAGTCTTAACCACTGGACCACCAGGGAAGTCCCAAGCATCCAGTTTTAAAATGTGTGTCCTTTTTAATTGAACTGGGGGAGAAAGATGTCAGATAACATTGCTGGAAATGACTCAGATTCGGTGTATAGGCTAAAGTATTTAAATTCCTTAAGGCACTCTGTTGCTAGCAGTCCCACTGAGGCCTGAAACTGAGCCCACTGGGACTGCCTGTGAACCCTGCAGTGCCCTCACGTAGCTGGACCAAACTTTTCACACTCCTCCTTCCTGAGTATTTCCTATCCTTCCCTCTCATTTCCTACTCCTCCACCTGTGACAGTTTCTGTAAAGCAAAGAGTTGGTCCAGCCACTGCAGAGTGAATGCCCTTCCACTACCAGACTACTCTGTAAGATGTTTGGAGAAAACAGTATGAAAGCAGAAGAGTCCCAGTCTAAAGGCAAACATCAAGCTCTTCTAAGTCCACTTTCAGTCCCTACACTCAACTCCTTGTAATCCTCACAACCTCTTAGTCTTCTGACTTTGAGTAATTTCCCCAAATTCCAAATTTCCCCTCCCCCTCGTGCTACATCATGGTTTCTATCTATTTCTTTACTTCCTTAATGACGATACAGCTCCGCCCACTGCTGTGCTGTCTCAGGTATTTGGCAGCGGAATTTTATTTTTTAAAATAAAGAAAGACTACATAGAAGTTACTGTTAAATCACACCTTTAAAGAGATTTTTAAACAAAGACAGAACCAAGCATGTACAAAATTCACACAGACATATGTAAGGAAATATACTGTTTTAAATAATGCTTCTCTTTTCTTTCCTAACTCTACTAACCCTACTTTAGATCACTCTCTGAGTACCTGTCCATCAACAGATTCTGCTCAGTCTTACTCTAACTTGTATGTATTTGATTTAAAGGCAAATAAAATGACTTACCGCTGACCCTTCCTGGTTTGTAACATTTCCGGTATTTGTCATTAGTTCTTTATTCTGGAAAAATAAAATAAAATAATTTCATTTTATATTGTTGCATTTCCATAAGGAAAAATAGTTTCAACAATTAAGAAAAAAAATGTGTTATGAAAAAAGTAAAGATTAAAGCTGAACACCAGAGAACAAATCTCACTGTATCCCAAACATGCGTAACAAAATCCTACTTTTGAAAAATTACTTCCTTAATCAGGGCAGTGGTTACCGTTGGCAGGGAGGGTAGTAGGAACTCAAAGGGAGCTCGAGGTGCTCAAAAGCCCTGATCTTGATCGGGATTCACACGGGTGGGTTCAGGTTGTGAAAATTCATCAAGCCCTACGCTGCTGATATGCAAACTTTGCTGTAAGTTTATGTATATTTATTATACCTTGACACAAAGTTTTAAAACAACCCTTTAACGTTTTTATTAAAGACATTTTCATTTCAGAATTTACAGGACAAAAAATCAGTTAAAACGACTCACAGCCTCACCACCCAGAGATGACCGCTGTTAACATTTTAGAATCTAGTCTTCTAGGCTAGGAGGAGAAAGTGCACAAAGGAGAGTGTTCAAGTGTGTTAAATGCTGGTAAGTCAAGTACACTGACAGACTTTCACTACGAGTAATAGACCTAGGGATCTAATGACATGGTGGTCACTGGTGACCTTGACTAGAGCTGTTCTGATGGGATGATGGGGGCAAAGCCCTGACTGGGGTGGGCAGAAGAGAGACGAGGGATGGAATGGCAGCAAATCATGAAAGGATGATAAAAGGATCCTCTTTCAAGGATGCTGCTGCAAAAGGCACAAAGAAATGGAACAATGGTTCCACTTATTATGTACTGCCACACACACAGAAGAACTAAACCTAATAATTGACAACTTAAGCACCTTCCTTTATCAAAATACTGATAAAACAGAAGTTGATACTTGCATTCACTGGGAGAAACGTAAATTCTATTTCAACATCGCAAGACAGGTACTCACATTCAGTGGGGGAAACACCTGTAAATCACTGTTGCAATCTAAGTTTTCTTTTTTTGTTGTCCAACATTCGCTGTTCTTGAAATAATGACCACAAAAGTCTTCACTGACACTAAGTTCATGTTTTTGTGACAGCTCCTATGCAAAGTAAGAGTCTATGTCATAATTTATTTCCACTTAATATCTAAATAATACCAAAAAGTTATTCAGCTTGGAACACTTGAAACATGCAATAGAACAAAATATCCAAAAGAAAAAGTTTTGAATATAATTTTCAGTACAATTGAGGTAATCATAACATTTTAGCCATTCTGATATTCTCAGATACAGTAATACATAATATAAGCATTCTCTTATAGTAATAAAAGTGATTAAGATGTTACTACAAGGAAATGGTTCACAGAGAAATACAAAATACTTTGTCCTGGGGCTACTTCCATTTTACTCCAGGTATAAAAGATTTTACAGAGAAAGAAAGCAGCATTTAATTGTAAGGAAAGATAAACCAAACACTTAGTAACATAAAGCAAAGATGGCAAACCCAACTGAGTGCAGGGGGAACACTCATTTACACATCAACTAACAACGAGGCTCCTAGATGGATGAATAAAACCGCGCTCCTAATGGCAACTCCCAGGCATGAAGAAAAGGTTAAGAGGCTTCCATTGGCCAAATATGAGACAATTTGAGCAAAATACATAAAAACAGTAATAGATTATAACCCACCCAACAAAGTTAAAATCAATGAGTCCATATTGATAATTGATTGACTGACAGACGGATAAGAGAGGGGAAAAGAGTGCAACCTCATAGTCGAATGCTAATAAATGTAGAAGAAAACATGGAATTAGAAAATCATTGTTTAGCAATCATCACAGTGGTAACTGTGCTTTGATTCAGGCAAGAATCAAAGAATGTTAAAACAAGGACTGATGAAGAAACAGGATATTTACACATAAATACAAAAGTATTTCTTCACAAATTATTGTTAACAACAAGGAGAAAAGTAGTAGCTTTACAGTGGAGAAACCTGGCAGAAACTTCCTTAACTGATCAAAGTTAACATCACCAAAAATGGGACAAAACAGTATACTTTCTGGTATGCCTGCCAAAAATATAACCTGAATTTAATCACGAGGAAACGTGAGAAATATTCAAATTGAGGGACATTTTGTAAAAATAAATGGCTTGTACACCTCAAAGATATCAATGTCATGTCATGAACCACCCTCAACACCTCCACCCCCCCCAAAAAAACCCTGCAGAAATACAAGGTGATCCTGGATTGGATCCTGTACCAGAAAAAGAAAAGAAAAGAAAAAAGCTGCTAAAAAGGATGTTGGTGGGACACTGGCAAAGTTTGAACATGGTTTATTAGCTATTATATCAATTAGCATTGTATCACTGTTAACCTTCGTAAATCTGATCTCTGTACTGTGTAATCTAAGGGAATATCTTTGTTCGTAGGAAATACACACTGACCTAACCCGGTCTCTTTTTCCTCCTCTCACACTCTCCCCCTCCTTTTTCCTCCTCACCTCTTTCTGAGGTCTACTCATACTCACTAAATCTACTCACACTCCCTGAAGTTCTAGTTCTCCCTGAAGTTCTAGTTCTAATTTTTTGAACGAAGTGACACTTTTACATTTCTTCTTTAAATTGAGTTGATTTTCATTTGTGCGTGACCCACAGTCCCCTTATCAATGGTTTCCACAACTCTGATTTAAATATTTACTAACATTTTTCATAAGATACAAGGAAACTAAAAGATCTGTATTCTCAGAAAGCATATACTTTGATATAATTAATGCATTTATTGCCTAAGTCCCCAAATCTGTGGCACTTCTCTATTCCTGGCCTCCTCACTTGATAAGCTAATAAATCTTAAAACTCCTAACTTTTCCTTCATAGTTTTAGACACATTTAAAATTTGTGTTTTACTTACTTCCAGCTTAGAATATTCATTGTGACAGGTATGCTGTTCCAAAAGCCACACTATGGTAAACTTCACAGGCCCAGAGCACCTGAATGACTTAACTGTTTAGAGAAAGAAAGTCTCATTTTACAACAGTAATATATATACTCTAACATAAACTTAAGGTTTCAAGAATGCAATTTAAAATAGACTACTTTGGACTTCCCTGTGGCACAGTGGTTAAGAATCTGACTGCCAAGGCAGGGGACATGGGTTCGAGCCCTGGTCCGGGAAGATCCCAAATGCCGTGGAGCAACTAAGCCCGTGCGCCACAACTACTGAGCCCATGTGCCACAACTACTGAAGCCTGCGCGCCTAGAGCCTGTGCTCCACAACAAGGGAAGCCACCGCAATGAGAAGGCAGCACACCGCAACAAAGAGTAGCCCCTGCTCGCCACAACTACAGAAAGTCCGCGTGCAGAAACGAAGGCCCAACGCAGCCAAAAATAAATACATAAATGTTTCTTAAAAAAAAAAAAAAAGTTCCTTAAAAAAAAAAAAAAAATAAAATAGACAACTTTAAGGAAACCATGAGTAAAGTATTACCTAATTTCTCCAAAAAGTCGCTGCAAAATGAGACAGATAAATTCCTTAAATTAAATTATTACGGTTAACCAAGGCTGAGGCTGGTAGAGTTTCTGGGGCAGAGTACCCAAGAGGTGGGAACTACACAGAGAAAGGGTCAATGAAATCTGCATACAGATCCTTGGTCTCTGGCTGCATAACAGCCTGCCCGTGCACAGGGACAAGCTGAAAAATTCTGAGTTCACATGGGGATGGGAACTAGCCAGAGAGGAAAGGCCTCAGTAAACACACCCCGTGTCTGGGAGAGACGCAGAAGAGTCACACCTTAGAAGTGGTGCTAAGTTAGTTCTAGAGTAAAGGCTACCCCTGATCCCTCCTAAAAGAAATTAAAAACAAAATTGCAAAGGATCGAACTGACCCCAAAGAAACGTAACTGTCTGCCAGAACAAAGGTGTTCACACAATACAACATTCTAGTACTCAAGAATGTAAAATTCACGATATCCACTATCCAAACAAAAATACTAGACATACAAAGTGGGAAAAGTTGAGTCATAATCATGACATGAATCAGTCAATTTGACAACGATGTGCACTGTTCTATGTGTCTATCGCAGTTCCAGTGTTAGGACTACCATAGCTTCATGTTCAGTTCTGAAATCAGAGAGTAAAAGCCCTCCCACTTTGTTCTTTTTTAAAATTGTTTTGGCTATTCTAGGTCCTCTGTATTTGCATGTAAGTTTCAGAAACAGCTAGCCAGTTTCTACATAAGTCTGCTTGGATTTTGATTGGGATTAATTGAATTTATTGGTCAATCTGGGGAGAACTGCCAGTATAATGTTAAGTTATAGATTTATCATAGATGCCCTTTATCAGGTTGAGGACATCTCCTTCTATTTCTAGTTTTCTGAGAGTTTCCATCATGGATAGGTGCTGATTTTTTTCAAATGCTTTTTTGTATATATTGAGATGATTATATGATGTATTTCTTTTATTCTGTTAATATGGTGAATTACACTGAGAGATTTTCACCAGTGGCTCCACATGATGGCATCTTGAATGGAGTAGCTAAGAGGGGTCACCTTAGCTTTCCTTAGGGAAAGCAAGGCATCTGATCCACCAAACAGCACGGACACATACCCAAGGGACCAATGCTTAACTTTGTAGGCACTAAAATTTGGTTCTGGGACTTCCCTGGTAGCGCAGTGGTTAAGAACCCGCCTGCCAATGCAGGGGACACAGTTCTGAGCCCTGGTCTGGGAAGATCCCACATGCCGTGGAGCAACTAAGCCCATGCGCCACAACTACAGAGCCTGCGCTCTAGAGCCCGCACGCCACAACTACTGAGCCCATGCGCCACAATTACTGAAGCCCGCACACCTAGAGCCCGTGCTCCGCAACAAGAGAAGCCACCATGACGAGAAGCCCGCGCACCGCGACGAAGAGTAGCCCTCGCTCGCCACAACTAGAGAAAGCCTGTGCGCAGCAACGAAGACCCAATGCAGCCATAAATAAATAAATAAATAAATAAATTAATGAAAAAAGTCATTCCTAACAAATATTTTTTTTTAATAATAATAATAAAGTAAAATTTGGCTCTGTGAGAACTCAGAGACTCAGTTTCATCTTTCACACCATGTATGTAGGTGTGTAAAACTTAATGCCCAATTACTCACTTAAACAGTAACTATAAAGTAGATGATGAGAAGGCTGCTTGGTGAATATGGCAGCAGAACAAGGAGGCTCAGGTGGGCACTTCATCCACCCCCGCCAGCCACAATGTTAGAGCTACGGTCATAGTTACAGAAAGACCTCTCTCCCATCAGTGCTGGGACACTGCCAGCTTTTACCTGACTAAACCCTCATTTTTTTTTTTTTACGTTTTTGTTCCTAACTCCCTTCTGCTGCCTCATTTTTCTTTCTTTAGATATGTTAATACTAAATTGTGGTCTGCTTTTAGGCTGATCTCGGACATTACATACTGATTTAAAAAAAATTCAAATTCTGTGTTTCAGTGGTCCATATAATTTTTTTTCCCCCATGTAATTTTTTTGTCTGCACCAGTGTTTTAAATCTTGTCTAGACAGTGAGACATGAATTTATTAAAGCATTGAGAGGCCAAAATTTTTTCCTCACCCACCTTGGGCTTCAATTTCCTCTTACCAAGCTCTTATCACCACTGATGATCTATATCACGAAGCTGCTTTGAACCACCTTTGCTTTCTAGCTGATGGCTGGCCTACTTCCGTCAGCAAAGACCACACACAGCAGAATTCTCCAAAAAATGTTCAGAGCATGGTGTGAGAGATAAAAGGGCCACGGCTGTGGGTCCCACGAAGCCAATTTGCTCTACCCAACAAAAAAACTACCCCTTACCCCAAACTTTAACTCTGGCAACCAACTGACCTAGTCAAGTTACTGGAAACACCTAGAGGGGTTAGTGCACAGTAAATATGATCCAATGTAAACTCATTAAAAATACCGCAGGGCTTCCCTGGTGGCGCGGTGGTTGAGAGTCTGCCTGCCGATGCAGGGGACGCGGGTTCGTGCCCCGGTCCGGGAAGATCCCACATGCCGCGGAGCGGCTGGGCCCGTGAGCCATGGCCGCTGGGCCTGTGCGTCCGGAGCCTGTGCTTCGCGACGGGAGAGGCCACAACAGTGAGAGGCCCGCGTACCGCAAAAAAAAAAAAAAAAAAAAAAAAAAAAAAATACCGCAAACCTCAAGATCTATGACTTGGTAGTCATGACACACCAGTATTTACACAGACAACACAGTCCCTAACAAATATTTTCACCTTCATAAGCTCTAAAATCCTAATTGTTAGTGTCTAATAATTTTTATTTCATACTGTGATCATGTGTATATTTAGAAAATTTTCAGAAACACAAAGGTTTCATCACAATCATGGCATTTCATATAACCATAAAAAGAATTTACTGAATTTTAAAAGGGATTCAGAGTCAAATTTCGGAGGTCAAATACTTTTTTGCTGAAGACTTCTTTACTAGGTTTTAACTATAATTTTTAAAGAATGATTCACATTACATTTTCTGAGACAGGATCAGAAAAATGCATTCTTGAAAATAACTATGACCCGACTGGAACAAAAGAAACCCTTAAAATGTTAGGATCACTTAAAAACATTTGCCTAGTTTAAAATATATAATATTACAATGTGTTATGTTAGTTTATGTTAAATTAATGCATGAGTTGATACTACATGTTGCTCATTTATAATTTATTGTTATTTTACTGTTATATTAGTTTATTATACTTACCAGAAAACTTGATCTCAGTAGAGTTAAACATAGTTTTCCTAAATATCAAAGGTCCTGATTTCTATAATGAAAAACAAAGAAATACAGAGAGCTCTTGTTAAAAAAATTTCTCTCTACTGTTTAAGAGTATAGTTTTATCCTGGAAAATACATAGTTCTAATCCTTTAACTCCTATGCCTGGAGTGATTATTCTTTGAAAACGTAAATCTGGGACTTCGCTGGCAGTCCAGTGGTTAAGACTCCGTGCTTCCACTGCAGGGAGCACAGGTTCAATCCCTGGTCGGGGAACTAAGATCCCACATGCCCCGTGGCCTGGCCAAAAAAAAAGGCATTAAAAACATAAATCTGATCACATCACTCACTGGCTTAGAACTTTGTCTCATGTAATCTACTCCCTGCAGTGGATGCGAGGCTCCAGAAGGCTCCTGGGGCCAGCAACACACGGCAGGTGAGTGTGGCTGCCGCTGTACGATGACTGCTGTTCAGACAGAACCTGTCTGTGCATCTGCAGCTGCTCTCGTGGTATCAACATCAACGCACTTCTGATAAAACAACTGACCCTGTCCCTGAGTTATGGTTTACCGCTGTCTCTTTATAAGAGACCAAATCTCACTGCGCTCACAGGGCCCCGCCCACCTCTCTCGCACCTTTCCTGCAGTCCTCAAAAACACTATACTCCTTCCTGCCCTCAGGACCCTAGTAGTCAACTTGAAACTTACTTGAAATCCCCTCCCTGTTGCTCTCTTTATCTAGTTATTTCCTTCTTATCCCTGAAAGCCCAGTTCAAATATCCCCTTCCTCAGGGTGTCTTCCCCTGGGGCCCACACCAGGCCAGGCCCTCCCTTCCATGGTCTGTAAGACCCATTCCTCACAACCCGTACCACAACCAAAATGAAATCTTACACTAGTTATTTAATGTCTGCCCTCACCAAGAAAAATAATCCGGTGAGAAGGGATTACAATAAACAAACATGTGGTTAGGAATTAAAGAAAAACACTGACAGGACAAGCAGCTCTTTCTTGATAACCTCTTCTCCCTCCTCAACAGTTTCAACATCAATAAAACCCCGGGCCCAGACCCCTCCTCTGAGCTGCATATCCACATACCCAATTACCTAAAGGTCATGTCCACTGGATGTCCAATAGACAGTCCACACTCACTTGCCCTAAACCAGACACCTGGTCAGGGAACTAGATCCCTCATGCCACAACTAAGAGTCTCACGCCGCAACTAAAGATCCCACATGCTGCAACTAAGACCCAGCACAACCGAATAAATGAATATATTATTAAAAAATTTTTTAAAAAAGAACCATTTCTTGATAGATTTGCAGAACAACTGAAAGAAAACTCCACTTTCCTTTCCTGTTCTGAAGAACAAGTTTCGACAACTTAAAATGGGGAAAAAAAAAATCAGCCTACTCTTTGCAACGAGCTTTATGGATTGCTACTGTCCTGAATCACACAGGACTAAAGATTACGTGGGACCCAAAGGTAATTTTTTCTTCCTCACGCAGGAAGCAAAGTCATTCTCTCCCCATGGCCTTTGGAATCTCACCATCCAAAGTATACTTGGCAAAGATCTTTACAGATATGGTCAAGCAGTCTGTATGCAGCCGATTCACTTCCAACTTATTCGGACTTAGTTTATGCTACTGCCTACTCACTACAGAAGCAGCATCAAACGGTAAGTGTGGTTGTCTGAGTTTTGCTTTTTACTGTTCAGAGAAATTTAATGATGAAGATACGCAGGCTCTATCACTGGCGCACAAAATAGGGCACCAACCCAGAAGAATCCTGGAAAAAATGGTTGCACTGGGTCTTAAAGATTCAGAAAGATATGTACTCTCCTTCCTTCATGCAGCTTTTGTTATAGGAAGAATCTGTAGCCTCTGGTACTTTCTCTTTCCGGTTGGGGAAATCAAAATATAAGTTTTGCCTTTAGAATTGGGACATCGTTTCCATACATGTGGAAAATACTCATCTCAAACGGAGCTGGATGAAACCTCTGAATCTAGAAAAGCAGGAGATAAGGCCTCTTCGATTTCCTGTCTCTCTTCAGCAAATCTTTCCAAAATTCTACCTCTGCATTCCTCCCACATCATCTCATGTAACTACTGGATGTCAAGTTCTCAAATGGCCTGCCCTGGAAAGGAAGCGTTTCCGCACTCATGCCTCCACACTAGCCTTGCAAACATCCCTTAATTACACATCCTGCCCCCGCCCCGCGCCCACACACGCTCCCGGAGCTGTGATGTCAGGAACCCAAGAAGAGGGAAAGAGGGGTGGGGTGACTATTGCATGTTCCCTTCTCATTTAAAGAAAGAAAGAAAAAAAAAGGCACAAGCTCTTTCTAAATTTATGCGGAAACTGAAGCCCTGGAAAGTCCACCCTGTGGCCACACGGGTGCGGCCCTGTGGCTGCACCCGGGCACGAGGAGAGGTCAAATCCAAAGATGCCGCTAGGAGTGCCGAGGGGTTCAGGGCTCAGGTCTGAATAAACGAGGACCTGATCTAGCCAAGAGCAGGTCGGAGCAGAGCGAGGGGCCAGGACTTCGGGAATGGTGATCCTCATGAACAGGGTTCAGAAGGGATAGCAATCCCCCAGCACACAAGCTTGACTGATCCTCCCCACAGCCCAAGTCGGGCCGGAGGAGGGGGCGCTCCCCGCGCCGAGCAGACAAAGAGCCCAGAGAAAGTATCAGGGGACCCGGGGCAGGCCCGGCCAGATCAACAAGCCCGAGACCGGCTCCTGGAGCCCAGAGAGCGCGGGGAGGACCTGCGGGCCCGGGCAGCACCTCGCCTGGGTCCCGACACTCCACTTACGTCATTGATCGTCGCTGCCCAGAGCCCGAGCTCGGGGACGGCGCCCACAGTCGCCGGGCCCCAGCACAGGAGGCAGAGGGCAACTCGCAGCAGCGGGCGCCTGTTGGGAAGGCGGCCGCGGGATGAGAGCCAGACCCCGGCCCAGCTGGCAGCGGCCATCTTTACGCGGAAGCCGCACCTGGCGCTCCGTGGCGCCCGCCACGCCCCAGGCCCCGCACCAGGTGCAGCTCCGCCCCGGCCGGGTTCGGGTCCGGGAACTGTGGCTGGGGCATGGAGGCGGGGCTCAGGGCCCGCCGGGACTTGGAGCTAGAGGTGGGGCCAGAGAGTGGAAAGGAAAGGGGGCGGGCTAGAGGGAGGGGTCCGAGCATAAAGGCGGGGCCAGGCAGGGAGGGGAGCCGGGAGAGGAGGCGGGGCCGGGAGGGCGTGGAGGAGATGGGCGGGGCTCAGAGTCAGGCCGGGGGGAGGAGGCGGGGCCGGAGGGAAGACGGGGCTCTAAATCAGGTCCACGCTGGAAGCGGCTTCAGCCCGAGGCGGGAAGCTGAGGTCCCAGAATTTGCATGGCTCTGGTCGAATGCTTAGTGGGAAATACAAGATGGAGCTACTAGCTAAGGTTTTTCTCTGTGTATTTCAGTTTCTTGAATCCTCTGCATTTGTCCCCCGACCCCCTCAGCTCAGGGGAAATAAATTGTTCTCTAAATTCACTGTAAGTGCCTGGAAAGTGCTTTGAGGTCCGGTCCGTTGAACCCAAGGCGTAGTATTGTGAGTATAATGTCGGTAGGATGGTTAAAGATTTTTAGAACAAAGTTGCCTGGTTACTTAAAGCTCAGAGGGGCAGAGCTTGGGTCTGTCTTAACTGTGTACTTCGCCAGGCATTTTTGACTGTGAAACCTGAGTAAATGTCTTGCTGTCAAAGAGAACTACAGTAGTTTATTATTAAATGTAAATGTAAATAATGTCCAGAGGGAGAATACAGTCCTAGTTTAACATTGTCATTAACGTAAAATAGGATCGATTTATAGTCAAGAGGATCTGGCCTTATCAGTCATCTTAGTCACTTATTTAGACTAATTATTGAGAGCCTAATATGTAATAAAGACTGCAAACGTGCATTCCATACGTGCCTTTCCCGGCAAGCAGTTGTGATCATTTCTACGTGGGTGGAAATAATAGACTACGCCAAGGCCTGGAGGAACAGGAAGACCTACCAGATGACTAGTTATTGGTGTGAGATGGACAGTGGCAAGACTGCGAATATTTAAACAGTAGCAGAACATCCAGGTCCTCCTAAACACTTTAGTCGAAGACATCAGAGGGGCGATGATGGTTTTTAAGCAAGGCGGATGAAGTGACCAGATTATTTTGGTTAATCTCAGTCATATGAAAACTGTGTTAAGGAGGGCAATGAGATGATCAGTTAAGAATATTTCAATACTTTGTATGACCAGTTAAGAATAAATTACAGTAATTCAGAAATGGTGGCCTCAACCACAGAAGCTTCCATTAGAATAGAGATTTGGATGGATTCCAGAAATGTGGGAGATGGAGATTTTAAATTAAAAGACCTTGGTGATTGATTAGATATTGGAGCTTAGGAAGGAGAGGAGTTGAGTCTGGAACCAAGGTATCTGGCTGGAACAAATGAGGTGTGGGCCATCTGGAAGAGGAGAAAAGTTAGGAGATCCAGGACTACATGGCTTCACAAAGGGGTAATTTATTTAGGTAACTGTACATTGGGGAAAGAGGGATACCCAAACAATTCAAGGAGTGTTGGACACACAGTCTGAGTTGGTATTGGTTCCCTATTAGAATGAGAGGCATAAGGGGCCAGGTAATGTATAGAATCTGGGCCCATAGTTGGATCCACTGGGTCCACAGACCCACATGGTGGTAATTATCCTGGTTCCAGATTGTATAATTGGAATATACATAATGAGTAGCTGAAATGACCTTACACTGGTCCTTGGTGTCTAGAATAAGAGCTGTCTTAATGGGGAAGTCCAGGTAAGAAGCCTCTGAATCTTCCCCGCTGGCCAAACCATATTGTCTCCTGGGGGGAATGGCAGAAATTAGTGCTACCTTTAAAAGATGCAATGGTGGTGGCTACCATCACATCTCCATTTAATGCCTCTTCCACTGTAGGTGCTCCTGTTAGTACAATATTATTTACAAAGGACACTTTGTGTCCTTTTCCATTGATCCGCTCACATCCCTCTATCCCAGATATCCTTGTCCCAAATCTTCTGATCTTTCTCCTCCCAGATTCCTGACCAGCTGGCTAAGCCATTAACCACTGCCCATAAATCCATGTATGTTTAAACTTCAGACAACTTCCCTTTCCACAAAAAGTGAATAAACAGATGCATTGCCTAAAGCTCTGTCCCTGTGCCCCACCCTGGGGACACTGGAAGGATTTCTTCCTCACCTTTGTCTTTCAAGGCCACCCCTGAGCAAGACTAGAGTGCAGCTGCTATCCTTTTTCAACTTGCCCCTACATATGGAGCTGATCCATCTATGTACCAAGCTCAGGCTTTTAACCTATCAGCTGGCCATAAATAGGATCTTCCATGCAGCCCTGGGTGTGAACTGAGGGAGAAGCACTTTTGCAACTTTGCTTGATGTCAATGAAAGTAGATAAACAACATCTATTAAATACAAAGCCCTTGATGACAGAGAAATGATTGAAAAAGTTTTCTGAATTGGAAGAATTATTATTGTTAAAGTGCCCATTCCCCCCAAAGTGATCTACAGTTTCAGTGCAATCCCTATCAATTTTTTCACAGAAACAGGAAAATCCTAAAATTTGTATGGAAACACAAGAGACCCTCAAATAGCCAATGCAATCTTGAGAAAGAAGAACAAAGCTGGAGACATCACACTTCCTGATTTTAAACTATATCACATACAAATGTAGTTATTTACAAAACAGAAAAAGACATACAGATATTGAAAACAAGCTTATGGTTACCAAAGGGGAAATGTGGGGAGAGGATAAATCAGGAGCTTGGGATTAACATACACACACTACTATATATAAGATAGATAACCAACGAGGACCTACTGTATAGTACAGGGAACTCTACTCACTAGTGTGTGATAACCTATATGAGAAAAGAATCTGAAAAAGAATGAATATATGTATATGTATAACTGAATCACTTTGCTGTACACCTGAAACTAATACAACATTGTAACTCAACTATACTCCAATAAAATTTTTTAAAACTATATTACAAAGCTACAGTAAAAAAAAAAAAAAAACCTCCCCCCCCAAAAAAACAGTATGCTATTGGCATAAAACAGACACATAGATCAATGGAACAGAATAGAGACCCCGGAAATAAACCATTGCATAATGGTCAATTAATTTTCTACAAAGTCTCCAAGAATACACAATGGGGAAAGGACAGTCTCTTCAATAAGTGGTACTGGGAAAACTGGATATCTATATGCAAAAGAATGGATCCTATCTTACACCATACACAAAAATCAATGCTAAATGGATTAAAGACTTGGTCATAAAGCTGAAACCATAAAACTCCTAGATGAAAATGGAGGAGCTAAGTTCCTTTACATTAGTCTTGGCAACGATTTTTTGGATTTGGGACCAAAAGCAAAAATAAATAGTGGGACTACATCACACTAAAAGCTTCTGCACAGGAAAGGAAACCATCAACAAAATGAAAAGCAACCTATAGAATGAAACTACTTGCAAACCACACATCCAATAAGGAGTTAATATCCAAAATATACAAGAACTCATACAACTCAATAGCAAAAAAACCAACAACAAATAGCCCAATTTAAAAAATGGGAAAAACACCAGAATAGACATTTCTCCAAAGAAGACACACAGATAGCCAATGGGCACATGAAAAATGCTGAACATAACTAATCATCAGGGAAATGAAAGTTAAAACCACAATGAGGGGCTTCCCTGGTGGCACTGTGGTTAAGAATCCACCTGCCAATACAGGGGACACAGGTTTGAGCCCTAGTCCAGGAAGATCCCACACGCCACAGAGCAACTAAGCCTGTGCACCACAACTACTGAACTTGCACTCTAGAGCCCACGAGCCACAACTACTGAGCCAGTGTGCCACAACTACTGAAGCCTGTGCGCCTAGAGCCCATGCTCTGCAACCAGAGAAGCCACCGCAATGAGAAGCCCGCACAACACAACTAGAGAAAGCCCGTGCGTAGCAATGAAGACCCAACACAATCAAAAATAAATAAATAAATAAAAAATTTTAAAAATCACAATGAGATATCACCTCACACCTATTGAGATGTCTATTATCAGTAATAAATAATGATAATACATAAATGATTAAATAAATAAATAGGAGAGAAAGAAAACCTCTTCCTTACAAGTAGGACACCAACAAGGAAATATAGAATGAATGATGGAGTTAGAAAATCATCATTTGGTAACTGTCATACTTACACATGACTCAGAAAGAATCATCAATTGGATTCTAAAATTAGTAAAAGTTTGTTGAGGAAGTATCTGCCACAAACTATATTACAAAGGGGAAAATAGTAATTTTATAGTAGAGAAACCTGGCAGACACCACCTTAATGATCAAAGTTAATATCACAAAGAGTGGGACAAATGATGCCATGAAAAGAAGCAGCATCACTTCTGTGGTATTCCTGCCAAAAATGCATCACCTGAATTGAATCATGGGGAAACCTCCGATAAACGCAAATTGAGGAACATTCTACAAAGTAACTAGCTAGATTGAATTTCTAACAGTTGCTTTTCACAAGAAACTTGTATATCATATAAATATTTTTCTATTGTGTCAAAGTTTTATTGTTTACTAATGCTTCATACAGACCCCTTGTTATGCAACCATTAAAATTCAAGAGCACTAGGAAATAGAATTGTTTCTAGAACACTAGCCAATCCTCACCAGTAGGTGACACTAGCAGATTGAAGATATTTTATATAAAATACTATCTACTCTAAATGGCTTTTTAATCCAGAGTTTTCATCTTCCAACTTCAATTGATGATGCTATATATACCTCTAATTTAAGCCATTAAAACCTTAATCGGTCAGCAAACATTGTGTGCCTTAGTGCTAAGTATCACACATTTGATTGCTGGTAATGGACGCAACAGGGATTTTACATTATTAAAGAACAAATGCTTTTATGTGTTATTTATTTATTTATCTTTACATCATCTTTATTAAGCAAAATAACAACAGCATATATTTTATTTATTTTTTAAACATCTTTATTAGAGTATAATTGCTTTACAATGGTGTGTCAGTTTCTGCTTTATAACAAAGTGAATCAGTTATACATATACATATGTCCCCATATCTCTTCCCTCTTGCATCTCTCTCCCTCCCACCCTCCCTATCCCACCCCTCTAGGTGGTCACAAAGCACTGAGCTGATCTCCCTGTGCTATGCGGCTGCCTCCCACTAGCTATCTATTTTACATTTGGTAGTATATATAAGTCCATGCCACTCTCTCACTTCATCCCAGCTTACCCTTCCCCCTCCCCGTGTCCTCAAGTCCATTCTCTACATCTGCGTCTTTATTCCTGTCCTGCCCCTAGGTTCTTCAGAACCATTTTTTTTTTTAGATTCTGTATATATGTGTTAGTATTTGTTTTTCTCTTTCTGACTTACTTCACTCTGTATGACAGACTCTAGGTCCATCCACCTCACTACAAATAACTCAATTTCGTTTCTTTTTATGGCTGAGTAATATTCCATTGTATATATGTGCCACATCTTCTTTATCCATTCATCTGTCGGTGGACACTTAGGTTGCTTCCATGTCCTGGCTATTGTAAATAGAGCTGCAATGAACATTGTGGTACATATCATACTGTTTTGATGATGGTAGCTTTGTTTTTTGTTTTGGCTGCATTAGGTCTTTGTTGCTGCACATGGGCTTTCTCTAGTTGTGGCGAGTGGGGGCTACTCTTTATTGTAGTATGTGGGCTTCTCATTGCGGTGGCTTCTCTTGTTGTGGAGCACAGGCTCTAGTAGGCCTGTGTGCAGGCTTCAGTAGCTGCAGCATGTGGGGTCAGTAGTTGTGGCGTGTGGGCCCTAGAGCGCACGGGCTTCGGTTGTTGTGGCTCATGGGCTCCAGAGCGCAGGCTCAGTAGTTGTGGTGCACAGACTTCATTGCTCCACAGCATGTAGGATCTTCCCAGACCAGGGCTTGAACCCATGTCCCCTGAATTGTCAGGTGGATTCTTAACCATTGTGCCACCAGAAAAGTCCCTGTATTATATTTTGAAATCAGAAAGCATGATACCTCCAGCTTTGTTCTCCTTTCTCAAGATTGTTTTGGTTATTTGTGGTGCTTTGTGTTTCCAAGTGCCCATTAATAGACGAATGGATAAAGAAGATGTGAGATATATATATATATATATATACACACACACACAATGGAATATTAGCCATAAAAACTAATGAAATCTTGCCATTTGCAACAACATGGATGGACCTAGAGGGTATTATGCTTAGTGAAGTAAGTCAGACAGAGAACGACAAATACTGTATGATTTCACTTATATGTGGAATCTAAAAAACAAATGAACAAACATAGCAAAACAGAAACAAAGTCATAGATACAGAGAATAAATAGGTGGTTGCCAGAAGGGAGGGAGGTGCGGGGGAGGAGAGAAGTAGGTGAGGGAGATTAAGAGGTACAAACTTCCAGTTGCAAAATAAATAAGCCATGGATATGAAATGTACAGTGTGGGAAATATAGTCAAGAAATATGTAATATCTTTGTATGGTGACACATGGTAACTAGACTTATCCTGGTGATCATTTTGAAATGTATAGAATTATCAAATCACAATGTTGTGTAACAGGAACTAACATAGTGTTGTAGGTCAATTATACTTCAAAAACAAACAAACTCATAGAAGAAGAGATTAGGTTTCTGATTTCCAGAAGTAGAGGGTAGAGAGAGGCAGAACTGGATGAAGGCATTCAAAAGGTACAAACTTTCAGTTATAAGATAAATAAGTACTAGGGATATAATGTTATACATGAAATGTGTTAAGTGAGTAAATCCCAAGAGTTCTCAATACAAGGAAAAAGTTTTTTTCTATTTCTTTAATTTTGTATCTATATGAGATGATGGATGTTCACTGAACTTATTGTGGTGATCATTTCATGATGTATATAAGTCAAAGCATGATGCTGTACACCTTATACTGTGCTGTATGTCAATTAGATCTTTATAAAACTGGAAGAAAAAAATAAAAATTAGGTTGTCATTTTACTCTTGAGTTGTAAGAATCATGTATAAATTCTGGATAAAAGTTCCTTTTATCCAGACTGATGATCTCTGATTATGGATTGGAATATTTAATCCATTCACGTTTAGTGAACTACTCATCACTGGCTAAGCAAGAAACACTGGGAATGCCAGGCAGACTTGTAAACTTCCTGAACTTGGAATATATTATCCAAGCTACAGACAGATCCATAAACAAAATGTGGAGGCCTCATTGGCCCAAGATGTTTAAGTACAACGTCTGATCAATGATTGTCTTACTACTAAGCTCTGCTTGACTCCGGGATGACCCCTTAAAAGCCAGACTTAAAAATGAAAATGCGAATAATTTTAAAAAAGCAACTGAGCAGAGGCACCAGTGTTCAAACATTGCAGGAGAAACGCAATCTACAGGATTAGTTCAGGCAAACCCCTAAAGAAACAGTGATAACAACCACCCCTGGAAGGAGAGACAAATTAGAATCCATAGTTGTTGCAATATATGATCTGAAATATCCAGTTTCAACAGAAATAGATTAAATGGGTAAATAAACAAGAATATTAATGCGTACACAGGAAAAAAGTAGTCGATAGAAACTTTCCCTGAAGGGATCCAACTGTTGGACTGAACAGACATTTTATTATGTAAAAAAGCATCTATTTATAAATATGTTCAAACAATGAAAGAAAACCATTTTTTTAAATCAAATAGAGAATATCAATAAAGAAAGAGAAGTTATTAAGATAACTGAATGGAACTTCTGGAGTTGAAAAAATACAATTACTAAAATGAAAAACTCACTAGAAGGGCCCAACAGCAGACATGAGCCAGCAGAAGGAAGAATCAGTGAACCTGAAGGTAGATCATTACTGATAATCTCACCTAAACGACAGGAAGAAAAAGAGTTGGAGAACCACACATTTTTGAATGAGAAACTATCTTCTGTCTTTGGAGAAACTATGTTAAAACAAGCCTCATGGAGTTAAGTACTCATGGAGTACTCCATGGAGTTAAAGAAGCAGCCTGCATTCTCTTTTTCAGACTTGTAACATGATGGAATTTTGGTTTTCAAACTCCAACTGATGGCCCTTTAATTTTAAGTCAAATGGGGCTGGGCCTTAGAGCCTGCTTCCAGGAAAAGCGTTTGATCTCTAGCTCTGAAGTTTGTTACAGAGTCTGAACAGCATCTGCAGGCCTGGCTGATCTGCTTTACTGTGGTATTAATAGACTTCAATAAAATGTGCAAGTCAGAGCCCTCTGAGGAATATTCTTTAAAAGAAAGTATTCATTTGAAGCCTTCTATTCCCTCTTCTGGACTGTCATCCAGGACAGCAAGGTCTAGATTGCTGTGCTTTGCAAATCCCAATGTCCCAGTTCTGTTCAGGATATAGTCACTAATATTCTCAGTGAGTATCAGTTGAATGGGTGAGTTGATTGTATCCTCACATGGTTGATGTTCAAAAACACTTTTTTTTTTTCAAAAATACTTTTTTGGTTAGAATTTGTAGGTGTGCAGTTTCAGTAAATCCACAGATTAATTTAAAATTATTGTGTCCTTAAGAGGTAGGAAGGGTTAATATACATAATTCTCAAGTGTCTCTTTCGAATACCTATGCATGGAATCCTAGATATTGTACATGAAAATATTCTAAAGTAGTGGTCTTTGGGTTACAATTTCTGGAAATAATCACTACATTAAAATACAAATAAGTTAGGTAATTTAGACATGCTTTTTAAAGTTAAACAGGATTGGCAATTTTACTTCTATTCTTAGAGCTTTAAAAGGGAGAAAATAAAACCTACATATAGAAACATCGCACGTCACTGAAATGTTCATTAAAGAAAGCAAAACTTCCCGTTTTCCCATTTGTCACTCAAGGTACCTAAATGTCTTTAGAGAAGTTAAGTTGCTGTTATAACTGGTTTATTTTTGGGTGAGTTACTTTCCTACCGACTCAGCAGAAGTTCCAACTTGCTTTTTTCATTTACCAGGAGAAGTTACAAAATTCTTTACTTTCCTGAGGCAGGACAAGTCTGGCCAGAATCGACCTGATTTGTAAGATAAGAGCTGTGGTTTGGCCTGTTTCCTGAGAGGGAATCTCTGCTTGGTCTGGGGGACATGGAAGCAGAGGGAGGGTCTCCTCCTTCCTGGAGGGCACTCTGACACCTCAGGTCCCCAAATCCTGTTGGTAAAGTCACCACTGCTTGCCATCACCCATATATGGAAAGAGAATGGTCACCGAAGCTCAAATAACTGAACTCCAGGACGAGACTGATAGGAGAGGTATCTGGGCATCGCTGTGTAGGGAGGTGCCTGCCTCTGGGGGATGAGGACCACTCTCCTGCACTCTGACAACTTCCCCTACCGTGTGCATCAGTGGCAAAGATTAAGTCTTTTTCTTTTCCTCCTCTCCTCTCTCCTCTCCTCTCCCTCTCTTTTCTCCCTTCCTCTCTCCCTCCCTTCCTGCCTCCCTTCTTCTCTCTCTATTTTCCTTATTATTATTTTTTTTTGGCTGCGTTGGGTCTTAGTTGCGGGATCCTTCGTTATGGCGCTCGGGCTTCTCTCTAGTTGTAGTGTGCAGGTTTTTCTCTCTCTAGTTGTGGCGCGAGGGCTCCAGAGCGTGTGGGCTTTGCAGTTTGTGGCATGCAGGCTCTCTAGTTGAGGCGTGTGAGTTCAATAGTCGTGGCATGCTGGGCTTAGTTGCCCTGTGGCATGGGAGATCTCAGTTGGACCAGGGATCGAACCCACGTCCCCTGCATTGGAAGGCGGATTCTTTACTACTGGACCACAAGGGAAGTCCCTTTTTCTTTTCTTTTTTGAATTAGTTTGCATTATTTTGGAGGCAGTTGATAACATA
Source organism: Phocoena phocoena (assembly GCF_963924675.1). NCBI lineage: Eukaryota > Metazoa > Chordata > Mammalia > Artiodactyla > Phocoenidae > Phocoena > Phocoena phocoena. Next base: position 11,372,842 of record NC_089232.1, on the reverse strand, counting down.
ATCAGGGACAATATTTCTACTATGACAAATGGTGAGTTTGTACTGCATAAGTAATGAAATTGGGAGAAGCCTCTGATTGGGGAGAAGCCTCGATAACAAGCATGAGGTCCTTTCAAGGACCTTGCCACCTCCCCTTCCTATAGGGGGTTGCAGGAGGTGTTGCAATCTTTACTGTACACTGATGGACACTTGGGCTCTGGGAGATCAAAGTGACCTGACCAAGATTGCCCAAGGAATGCTCACAGGACTGGTTCCTGTCTAGCCCTTGCTGTTGGCTGCGTGGTCTGACTCCTGAGGCCGATTCTTCTCACTTCTCCTTTCTACTCAGAAAGTCCAGAAAAAGGAATGGAAAGGGGGGTGGGGAGGAGGGGAGAAAAGAAAAGGAAAGGAAAAAGAAGAAAAAAGGAGAGAGGTGGGGAGGGGAGGGAGGGAGGGAGGGAAGGAAGGGAGGAAAAAATAACCCTCCCAAGGCAGAGCTAGTCTCACCTGTAGGTCACAAGTATTTCTGGCATTTGTTTATTTCTCTTGCTCTCCCCAGCCCTGTCCCAGCCCGGCTGAAGAGAATGACTGTCTTGTTTCTCCCTGTTTTCTCTCCCAGACTTTTGGCCCATAGGAGTCACTTACAAGTAATTTGAGTTTATGCAAAAGAGAACTTGAAGGGCTATGTTCAGTTCATGCTCAGAAGTCTATACAAGACTGCCAGGGATCGGGTCCTCTGAAAGTTACTTCTTTCAAACATTCCAGCGTGGCTGAGAGAAGAACATGGTGGTAGCGACCGTCTCAGCGAGTGTCTGAACGAGGGGAGTCCGGCTCCATTCTCCTGTTGGGAAAAGGAGGCTGGGATGGGAGTTCTGCCCATCACGCCCCATTTGCCCAAGGCCCTGGGGCATCGCTGTGGGGTTGAAGTGAATTTCTCTGCCATGTTTGTTACTGTCTCAGGAAAAGCCGGAAGTCACAGCTTTCTCTCTACAGCAGAACTGGCCCAGGCTTTCCAGCCCTTCTCAGGCCACACGGCATATACTGAGCAAACGGGACAGGATTTGGGGGGCTGTGGGCATTTGATGACCTATTCATTATATATTTATTTACATTATGTAATTAAAATTAGAAACACAAAACACAAAGTGTATTAGTTTAGATATTTAATATTAAATGTGTATGAAACTCCCAAGTATGTTTTTCAATTTGCTTATTTATCTTACAGATGCAAATATACATTTTAAAAAAAATATTTATTTAATTTATTTATTTGGTTGCACTGGGTCTTAGTTGCAGCAGGTGGGCTTCTTAGTTGTGGCTCATGGGCTCCTTAGTTGCGGCATGTGTGCTCCTTAGTTGCAGTGGCGGCCTCCTTAGTTGTGGCTCATTGGCTCCTTAGTTGCAGATCACCAGCTCCTTAGTTGTGGCATGCAAACTCTTAGTTGCAGCATGCATGTGGGATGCAGTTTCCTGACCAGGGATCGAACCCGGGCCCCCTGCATCGGGAGCACAGAGTCTTAACCACTGTGCCACCAGGAAGTCCCAAACATACCTTTTTTTGGGGGGGGGGGCTGCACGGCTTGCAGGATCTTAGTTCCCTGAGCAGGGATCAAATCCGCGCCCCTTGCAGTGGAAGTACGGAGTCCTAACCACTGGACCACCAGGGAAGTCCCCACGAACATACCTTTTTACCTTGGGTTTTTTTGCTTAAACTAGCCAGTCAGTTCCTGATCAAGACATTCTCAATAGTTACCACCAGTAGGAAACTTTATTTGCACAAAGTAAAAAAATAAAAATTTTCTACGGATTTTCAAATAACCATTCAAAATTTTCCAACAGTAGAAATGATCTTTATAGGCTCTAACAGCCTTTTGTTTTTTTCCTTTCACGGATAAAATGTGGTGCTAGCATTTCTCCTAACAATGCAGCTTCCTCGCCAACCTGCAGAACTTTCTTGTCTGGAGCATTTCACAGTAACAATAGAGCTGGCAGACCCTGGAGACCGGGGCATCTGGGCTGGCATCCGGGACCAGGACCCAGACTGTGAGGGCCGCACACTGATCCCTGCAGGCTGCAGTGGCTTGGGTGAGGCCACTCACAATTGCAACACACCTGGGGATGCCAGTGGCCCCGCGCCTGCGTGGCTGCCCCGGGGGCCGAAGGGATCAACACTGAAACCGACCCCATCAGTCTACTGCTTTACTAGCAGAGTAGGTGAGGCCTGGCCACATAATAAGGGCTATCTATGTGTTTGTTAAAAAAAGTTAAAAGGTCGAGAGGCTCTAGAACAGACCCCCAAATCACATGCTTAGAGCCAGCCAGAACTGGATTCCTTCGTTCTGAATTCTAGCTCCCGCCCTCTCTAGACACGGGCCATAGCAGGCCCTCAACCTTTCCAGCCTCTGTTTCCTGGCCCATGCGTGATGATGGCACTGGTACCCATGTTAATGATGTACATATTAATGTACAGTTCACATAAAGTGCTTGAGACATAACAAGTGCTCAACCAGCAATGGCTGTTATGACCCAGCAGAGCCAGGACGTGAACTCAGGGGTCCTAAGCTCTGAGCTTATTCCCTGTCCACTGCCCGCGTCTCCCTCCTACGAGTCTCGCCTTCCCACAGAAAAGTGCTTAACTTCTTGGACTCTCTTCTAGAATTTTTTTTTTTTTGGCCGTGCCACGTGGCATGCAGGATCTTAGTTCCCTGATCAGGGATTGAACCTGTGCCTCCTGCAGTGGAAGGGCAGAGTCCTAACCACTGGACCACCAGGGAAGTCCCTTCTACGATTTATTTGAAATCCTTCCACTCGGATTGTATTTTTCAACCCTCTAATATTTTTTTGTTCTTCATCTTTGGGCTCTCTGGAGTGGTTTTTCCATATCTTTAAAAAAACAATGTCGAGTGGTCAGAGCAATTGCATCGAGGGCCAGGCATCAAGGGAATTCCTTTGCAAAGGCACTGAGGCAGCCAGTGGCCATGTCTTTCCAAGTCTCAAGTAAGTACCACGCATCTTTCCTCATTCATATTTTATTAGGAAGCCAGATCGGAGAATTCATCAGTTATAAAACTTTAAATATGAAATGAATCACTCTTCTCAAAGAGGTGATTCAGGTGGGAATACCAGATTTTTCTTAAGAGCAGAAGCAAAGGCAAATATGGCATTTTATTTTACAAATATTTAATAGTCATGAAAAAGGAAAAGAACTTTAAAAAAACAGCTTTGTGCCAACGTGAACATCCAGGAACTGCTGTGGAGATGGGGCTGTTAGAGCTTAAATGTTAAGATCATCCAGAAAAGTGACAGAAGTCATCTTTTATTAAAATAGAATATCTTTGTCTCTTTCCACCATATACATATAGATATTTTCTCTTTCAATAAATATGTTACGTATTCTAAACGATGACTTACTTGACAACATTCACGTGGTGCTTCCGGGCCAGGGCATTGACTTGGTAAGGAAGACAAATACCAAAAACATCGAGTGTACGTGGGTTCTCGTAAGGAGGAATTTTCAGGATTTGGGAATGTGTCTCAGCTCTCCTCACATGAGGACTTCTGAGTCTTCTGAGGAGTCGTCGGCAAATAAGAGTTCATCTGACGCTGGGCTCCCCAAGGGCAGCGTGCTGGACTGGGACCAGGAGACCCCATTCCTTACCAGCCTGTCCTCCAGTAAAACACCGCTCCTTCCCGCCGTCCCCGTCGCCGGGGCGGCAGGAGCCTGCTCTTCCCAGCCCTCGCTGACCCCGTTCAGGATGTACCTTCCCTCGTGAGGTCTGTTGTCATGGATTTCTGCGGTGACCACGCTGACGGTGGCCCCGGGTGTGCAAGAAGCAATGACCAAGTCGGGATGGATGTTCACGTCCAGCTGAGCAACTGCCGAGCCCTCGGCCGGGCCCTCGCAGCTCCCCGGAAACTGTGTGTTGACATAAATGATGTCGGCCTCGTCCTGAACTTCAGGCAGGCTTTCCAAGAGCTTTTCTAGCTGCAGCCTCAGCATTGAAAACGTGGGGCGGTCCAAGGGCTCAGCTCTCCAGCAAGAGTGCATGACTTCATACCTAGAAGCAAAGAAGAGTGTTATCTCCTGGCGCAGCACGCACAGCCCAAGCGCACTCCGCCCCGGCTTCTCCCACTCAGGTGGGAGTGGAGGGGCTGGGGGGAGGGGGAGGGGAGTGGGGGTCCTGGGAGCAGACAGGTGTCGGCGCCAGCTCCACACTCACCATCGTTCCAGGCCTTGGGAGGCTCGAGGAATGAAATCGAGAGCGGGGCTGGCGTGGGCTGCCGTGACAGTGGCAGGTGAGCCCTGGGCTGGGACAGCCCCTGGTTTGAGGTGGCCGCAGCTTTGTGGCACGTGTAGGGCTGCTGGACCTTGGCCACCTGACGCTGCTCCGTGAAGGAGAAACGCTCTGGGGCCCCTGCTCTTCTCCGAGACTTCGGCCTCCTCCAGTAAAAGTAATAACCGCTGACCTGTCATCGGCATTTACTATCTGACAGCCATCGTGTAAGGTACTTTTAGAGATACTAGCCTGCTTGGCAGCACGAGCCCACACACAGGTACTGTGATCCCCATCTTACAGACGATCCCGAGAGCGTGACGCTTGGCCCCAGGACGAGGGTGAAGCTGTGACCCACATCAAAGAGTGTCTGACGCCAGAGCCCATGTTCTTAACCACTGAGCAGCCCTGCTTGCCATGGGTCAGACCCTGACGGGTTTAGGTTCTACCCTGTGGGCAAGCGGGAACCGTAGAAAGATTGTGCTTCGGTGCGTTCCCATGACCAGATGATAATTTTAGGAAAGTTGCTTTGGATGTCACCCAAAGGACGCATTAGGATCCTGGGGGGTGATGAGAAGAACAAGACAGGAGACAGAGGAGCCTGCACTCCCCTGTAGGAAACAGGGACGCGCTCGTTCACGTACATAGACTGTGGATGTCACTGCGCCGAAGTTCCCACAAGTGTCACCACCCCCAGGCCCCGCCAAGCCCTGGCCCTCTATGGTCTGACAGTACTAGCAGACCCCGTTTTACTGCACTTCGTTTTATCACACTCCAAAGATACTGTGGTTTTTTTGTTTTTTTTTTTACCAGTTGAAGGTTTATGGCAACTCTGCATCGAGCAGGTCTATTGGTGCCATTTTTCCAGGAGCATTTGCTCACTTGGTGTCTCTGTGTCACAGTCTGGTAATTCTGACAATATTTCCAACTTTTTCCATTATTGTTATGTTTGTTAGGGTGACCTGGGATCGGTGATCTTTGATGTTACTATGATAATATTTTTGAGGTGCCACACACTGTGTCCACGTAAGACCGCAGATTCAATCAAAGGACGTTGTGCGTGTTCTGACTGCTCCACCGACCGGCCATCCTCTGCCTCTCTCCTTCTACTCGGGCCTTTCTATTCCCTGAGACACAACAATAGTGAAATTACGCCAGTTAATAACCCTAGAATGGCTTCTAAGCGTTCGACTGAAAGGAAGAGTCACAGGTCTCTCACTTTAAGTAAACTAGAAACGATTAAACTTAGTGAGGAAGGCGTGTCAAAAGCTGAGACAGCCCGAAAGCTAGGCCTCTAGTGCCAAACAGCCCAGGTGTGGATGCAAAGGAAAAGTTCTTGAAGGAAATTAAAGGTGCTACTCCAGTGAACACATGAATGATGAGAAAGCAAAACGGCCTTAACGCTGATGTGGAGTCTGAGTGGTCTAGATGGAAGATCAAACCAGCCACAACATTCTCTTAAGCCAAAGCCCAATCCAAAGCAAGGCTCTACGCAGTGGTTGAGAGTCCGCCTGCCGAAGCAGGGGACACGGGTTCGTGCCCCGGTCCGGGAAGATCCCACATGCCGCGGAGCGGCTGGGCCCGTGAGCCATGGCCGCTGAGTCTGCGCGTCCGGAGCCTGTGCTCCGCAACGGGAGAGGCCACAACAGTGAGAGGCCCGCGTACCGCAAAACAAAACAAAAAAAACAAAACAGAGCAAGGCCCTAACTCTCTTCAGTTCTATGACGGCTGAGAGAGGTGAGGGAGCTGCAGAAAAGAAGCGTGAAGCTAGCAGAGGTTGGTCCATGAGGTTTCAGGATAAGGAGTTGCTTCTCATAGATGAGCAAAGAAAGTGGTTTCCTGAGATGGAATCCACTCCTGGTGCAGATGCCGTGAAGACCGTTGAAATGACAATAAAGGATTTAGAATATTACATAAACTGAGTTGATAAAGCAGCAGCAGGGTTTGAGAGGACTGACTCCAAGTCTGAACGAAGTCCTCCTGGGGGTGAAACGCTATCAGACAGCATTGCATGCTACAGAGAAATCGTTCATGAAAGGAAGAGCAGATCGATGCAGCAAACTTCACCGTTGTCTTATTTTAAGAAACTGCCACGATGACCCCAGCCTTCAGCAGCCACCACCCTGATCAGTCAGCAGCCACCAACATCGAGGCAAGACCCTCCACCAGCAAAAGGATTATGACTTGCTGAAGGGTCCGGTGATGGTTAGCATTGTTAGCAATCAAGTGTTTCTTTAAAAAAATAGTTATTTATTTGGCTGCGCCAGGTCTTAGTTGTGACATGCGAACTCTTAGCTGTGGCATGTGGGATCTAGTTCCCTGACCAGGGATCGAACCCGGGCCTCCTGCCTTGGGAGCACAGAGCCTCAGCCACTGGACCACCAGGAAAGTCCCCACAGAGTGTTTTTAAAATTAAGGTATGTACGCCATTTTCTAGACATAAAGCTACTGCATGCTTAACAGACTACAGTATGGTAATCATAACTTTTATAGGCACTGGGAAACCAAAAGATTCCCGTGACTCACTCTACTGCAGTGCTCTGGAGCTGAACCCGCAATATCTGGGAGGCGCGCTTGTACTGGGGGAAGGAATGGAGGGGAGGGGGGCCCTGAAAGACACCTGCTGGCTGTGGGGACCCAGTGGGATAAGAAAGAAAAAGGTGGCCTCCGCGTGTCACCCTGGAGACGAGGAGACCAAGGGCCGGTGCCACGAACCACAGTGGCTGCATCTGGGAGGCTGTGAGTTCGGCCGAGGAAAGGTCCCCCGGAGGTGATGGGAGCACCGCCCAGAGCGGCCTCTTGGGTGATGGGGACCTGGTCATCCAGAGGTGGGGGTGATGCCGTAAGAAGAGGTGGCCCTCAGCCGGCAGGACCGGGGAGCGGGGCTCCAAGCACACCCTGTTATTTCCATTGCTGTATTTCTCAGGGTTGACTGTAAAATGACCGAGGGGCAACCAAACACAGGAGTCAACTCATCTCCACTAAGGTGAGACAGCAAACAGAGGTGCTCCGATATATCTGCCTCAGTTTTAAAAGAAAAGACCCCAGATATGGAGATGCAGAGAGCTCTCTGTCCTTCGCCAGTGTCCAGACTCAGAGGGGACCTGGGGAGCAGGCTTGGCTCACCAGAGCCTCTGCGAGCCCGCGGTGTGAGGAACCAGCCTGCGGGTGGGGACCGCGGAGCCGCTGCTTCCTCAGGCTTTTCCCCAGCCTCCCTCCCCCAGCCGCAGGGCACTGCTGACACTGCAGCTTTCACCTAAAAAAACCACCTCTCAAAAACCGACTCAGCATTCCCTCGTCACGGCTCTACACGCAGCATCTAAAACCACAACGTGACACAGCTGAGACCTTGCTAAGACCCCAGATAATCAACGTCCCCTGGAGCACCGCAGAAACCAAGAAAGAAACAGCCACAAAAGTCTCCATTCAGTATTGTTTGACAGAAATGGCTTCCTCATTTGCAGAAGCAAACGTTTCATTCATGTGGCCCTTTCAGAAACGACCGTGAAGCCTCAGATCTAATTGAATTAGGATTTTATGATGTTTCTTTTAAAGGGCTTATGATTTCTGTGTCTGTTCTAAATGTTATAGACTTACAACCATAACCACCACCACCACTACCACACCCCCCCAAGCAGTGTGGGGCTCTGATCAGAAAAAACGTTCCTTCTGTTTGGCCACGGTGGATCTGGGAGGCCCATGTGCAAACTGACTGGGGCCTTCTCCCCAGTACGAGGAAGCAGGGCCAGAGTGTGAGCGTGGGTGCGTGTGTGTGGAGTCCTGCACAGGCCCACCTGCCTGAGCAGCGTGGCCCAGCGTTCCACGGCGGAGCCCGCGCAGGCCCACGGTCCTGAAATGTTCTTGCTAAACATGGTGAGAATACCCCTCTCCAAGCCCACGACGCCTGTTACGTTGGGGACAGACTCATCATTAGGAAGGTTCAGATCACCGAGCTAGAGGCAGTGCCACAAGAGATGATTTTTAAAAAGTCGGCAAGGTGTTTGGGAGGGGATCGAGTTGTAAAGATGCTATTAATCACGGGCACCATATGTGACACTTAGCGTGCGTGCTTCCTGCAGGCTGAGGACTCCACACACGTCTTTGTTAACCCTCCAAATACCTCTGCAGAATATGTGACTATACTTTTTTGGTGGCTGATCACGTGGCACGGAGTGGTCAAGTCAGCTGCAGTGGCCACAAACGTGGCTAGTTAGGAGGCAGAGCCTGGCCTCTCTGACTCCAAGTCCCAGGCCTCTCCCCGTACTGTCCACCCCGAAGAGAGAGGGGCCTGTTGGGATGGGAAGGGCACTGTGGTCCTGCACACTGGGAGCTGGGGGCGGGGGGTCTCACGCCGGCTGAGTGTACAGTCTCCCTGGGATAGTTTCTTTTTTTTAAACAATATTATTTTTATAAATTTATTTATTCATTTAGTTATTTTTGGCTGCGTTGGGTCTTTGTTGCGGTATGTGGGCTTCTCATTGCGGTGGCTTCTCTTGCTGTGGAGCACGGGCTCTAGGGGCATGGGCTTCAGTAGCTGTGGCACACGGCCTCAGTAGTTGTGGCTCACTGGCTCAGTAGTTGTGGCTCGTGAGCTTTAGAGCGCAGGCTCAGTAGTTGTGGTGCACGGGCTTAGCTGCTCCACAGCATGTGGGATCTTCCCGGACCAGGGCTCGAACCCGTGTCCCCCGCGTTGGCAGGCGGATTCTTAACCACTGCACCACCAGGGAAGTCCATCCCTGGGATAGTTTTAAAACATACATTTCTGGGCCTGCTCTGTACCAAGAGAATCACAATCTCCAGGCACAGGGCTGAGGAATCATTCTTAGAATATCCCCTAAGCAATTCTGATGACCAGCCTGAAAGCAAAGCCACTGGCTTAGTTTTCTAAATTTCCTGATTCAAGATATTCCTGTGATTGGTTTGTTTAAGATGCTGAATGAAAAGAGAAGCATGACTGCTTCAAAAGAGGGCAGAGAATTATCTAAGTACCTCATGCATTGTAAAGTCGGCCTATTTATCTACAGGATATACAGTCATCCCTCGGTATCCGTGACAGATTGGTTCCCAAAGCCCCAGCGGATACCAAGATCTGCAGAGGCTCAAGTCCCTTACAGTCAGTTGGCCCCCCCGTATCTGTGGGTTCTGCATCCACCCATACAGAGGGCCGACTGTATTTCCCAGAGGGGCTTACAGAACTTCAGAACACGTGCGGGCTCACTGGAGATGTGCACACACCGCTTCCCACACGCCGGACATCTGCGTGGGTCACCTTCTGCCCACACCCGCCTGGCTGAGTGTCCCCACCCACTATGGCTGTGTGTCCCCCAGGTCTTTGCAGGGTGCCCCGACATGAAGAGCAGCTGACTCACAGTTCATCCAAGCAGTCCTCTGGCTGTTTCAGCCTGTGGCCGTGCAGAAGGTAGTCATATATTTCGTGGTTCTGGACTCCGGGATAGGGGGTCATTCCTCGTGTGGCTATTTCCCACATGGTCACGCCAAATGCCCACTGAGGACAAAGCGACAACGTCAGGATGCAAGTCTTTTCAGAAAGGCTGAATGGACTTTTTCATCGGGAAAGGTCATTTCCTTAGAGCCCCGGCGGTCATGCACAAAGCTGACAATTATGTTTGAGATACGCTGCTCTCCCCAAACGGCAATAACATGGGGTCGGAACGTCACAGTTCCCCATTTTTACTAAAGCTGTTTGGGAAATGAGACAAAGGCAGATCTAGCCTTGTGTCACATCAGTGCTCTGTTTAATGTTCTGTTCCTACTGTTGTCGGCAAGTGTTTTCTTTTCCTGATCTCTGGTGAAGGGTATCCATACACAGTACCTTTTATACAGCATCCTAGTTCCAAACAGCCATGGGATGAATTCATTTAATTTAATGTGAAGATGAAATATCTTAGTTGCAGACAATGAGCCACCATACTGCAGCAGAGGAAAGACGAAATAAATTAAGGGCCTTTGCCATCCTCTGAATGTCAGGCTACTTCACCAGAATCTAACGTTCCGCCTGAAGTAAAGCATCTAGCGATAAATCAAGAGAAGTGTGAGCATGCCCCAATCCTCAGTTGATCAAAGAGGAAGACGTCCTGCATCACCAGCTTAAGTCATCTCTTTCAGCAGGCCTTCACCTTTGCAACGCGGGGCCCCGAATCAAAACTCTGTACGTACGTACCACGTCACTTTTACTGGTGTATACTCGGTCCGCGAGACTCTCTATGGCGATCCATTTCACAGGCATCTTAGCGATGCGGCCCTGGCGGTAGTAGTCGCCACTGTAAATCTTCTTAGAGAGGCCGAAGTCCGCGACGCAGACAGTCATGTCATCCCGCAACCTACAGAGAGAGACAGAGTGAGTTCATGTCCTCAGCGACCTCAGAGGCAAAGCCTGAAATCACAGGTCTGCACCTGATGCAGCTGAAAACATTCATGATGAGTAACCAAAAGATAGAGACCCCACAGCCTGGGAGGGTCCTGCTTTGGGACCAATGGCAGAGCAAGTGAGGGGGAACCAGATGAGTTATAACTTTCTACCCTTCTGGTCTGTGTGGGAATCTGGACCAACCAGGGCACCTGGGCACAGAGGATGGAGCCACCTGGAGGAACAGAGGGGCACGGGAGTAGGAAGATAAGCAGCTCCAAGCCAGGGCCCCCTGGTGGACTCATCTAGAGCCCGGTAGCCTTCCTGTCTGACGTCTGGAAGCAGCACTGGCTCCATAGGTTAAGCCACCTGACAGCCTGGGGGAGGTGGGGAAGCACTGGACTTCCTGCTAAGACGGTGCCAGGTGGTACCTGAGGACTTAACTGGAAAATTAAAGGAATACAATTGCATTTACAGCCCAAGCAGTTAAAATTGATCTTAGACAAGAAGGAGAGGAGGAGGGGGAGGAATGAGTGGTCTGGACGTAGGGCGACTACCTTGTCCCCGTTTGCCTGACGCTAACATTTTAAACTAAAAGCCCCACATCCTGGGAAATCCCTCAATGCTGGACAAACCGGACAGCTGGTCACCCTACCTCGTGGGAAAACCATGAAAGAAATGTTAAGGGGAAGAAAAGGTTTTCATGATTCTCCCTCCATGGTAGACAAATTATTTAAATAAAAAACAAAACCAAGACCCTTCTGGGTTTTCAAAAATGAGGTGAAAGTAACAGAGGGCCGGGGAGCAGGGTTGGTTAGGAGGAGGCAGGGGACAGGCTCCACTGTCACATCTCCAACGAAGAAAAACGAATAACGGCAATACATTTAAGGAACACTCTCTCTTCTTGCAACAGTGAATTTCCAATCAAGAAATAGTTATTGTTTTTGAAGATTTACAGCAGATAATGGCTGTTGAAGCAGACTGAAGAGATGGGGAAGGTGAAGTTCGAAGTTCTTGCTTAAGCCCTTGTCTCTCTGCTGCAAAAAGAAAGCTATGGTGTAGTCAGGACAAAACTACTTCACAAGGCAGTATCATGAAAACTCAGGGACAAAACCATTACGAGTTTCATTACTGTCTTCATGATCGGCTGACTTATATGTAACTCTGGATCCAAATAAGCTGATGGCAGTTGGGGAGGATCCCAGAGTTCACACCTAGTGCTCCTAGCTGAGTGAGAGTGTGAAAATAAAGAAGTAGTCACACATAAACACACTACTATATAGAAAATAGATAACTAATAAGGACCTACTATATGGCACAGGGAACTCTACTCATTACTCTGTAATGGTCTACATGGGAAAAGAATCTAGAAAGGAGTGGATATATGTATATGTATAACTGATCACTTTGCTGTACACCTGAAACTAACACAACATTGTAAATCAACTCTACTCCAGTAAAAATTAAAAAGAAAAAACAGAAGTCCCAGGGGAGTTTTGGAGGCCAGCCAGACTCTTAGAGGCAGAGGTAGTGAAAACCCTCAAGCAAACACCCAGTCATGTGTCAGGGCGGTAGAAACCCCATCTCCAGAGCCTGCCACACTGTCACCTCCCAAGCCTAATCTTCCTCCATACTTTAACATCAACAGGCCACCCCACAGGCCCACAAATATCTACCACCATGAGGTCCAACCCACTCCAGGATGGGCCAGGGCTCTTACATGCAGTTTCGAGCAGCTAAATCTCGATGAAGAAAGTTCCTGTTGCTCAGATACTCCATTCCCTGGGCAATGTCCACCATGAACTTCAATAGTGTCTCCAGAGGAATATGCTAGGGGGTGGAAGACACAAGGAGACACATTTATTATTATTATTATTTTTCTGGCCACACCATGTGGCTTGCAGGATCTTAGTTCCCTGACTAGGGAATGAACCCGGGCCCTGGCAGTGAAAGCGCAGAGTCCTAACCACTGGACCACCAGGGAATTCCTGGGAGACTATTATTATTATTATTTTTTATAAATTTATTTATTTATGGCTGCGTTGGGTCTTGGTTGCTGCGTCCGGGCTTTCTCTAGTTGCAGCGAGCAGGGGTCACTCTTTGTTACGGTGCGTGGGCTTCTTATTGCAGTGGCTTCTCTGTTTGTGGAGCACAGGCTCTAGGCACGCAGGCTTCACTAGTTGTGACACGCAGGCTTCAGTAGTTGTGGTTCGTGGGCTCTAGAGCGCAGGCTCAGTAGTTGTGGAGCACAGGCTTAGCTGCTCTGCGGCATGTGGGATCTTCCCAGACCAGGGCCCGAACATGTGTCCCCTGCGTGGGCAGGCAGATTCCTAAGCACTGCGCCACCAGGAAAGTCCAGGATTATTTTTTAAAAGGAAACCAAGTTACTTCCATTTGAGGGGGTGAAATGATGGCTTTATGACTGAGAAGCGTGGCCATGAAACAAGTAAATTTCCATATCACTAACGTCACAAATAAGGTTTTAAAAATGAATGAAAAACAAACAAAACCCAACAAACCCTAAAACTTCTTGGCAAGTATCACGTTTTCTTCTCCTCGTCTTTAAAGGTATTAAAAAAAATTAATTTATAACTTTAATGCAATTCCGAAGATACCGCCAACAATTTATTTTGTGTGTGTGGCCAGTTAATAACATTCTTTTCACAAGTTATGAGCTCAAATGCGATCCTTGTGCCCTTCTGAGTGGCAGTGGGACAAAGAGGGGAAAAGAAGGGGGGTCTGGCCTCAGTGGGGGAGGATCTAATGCTTTGACAGCAAAAAGCCCACGGAGAAGGAGCTGTTCCCAATTATGCACCCACATCTGGTATCATTTTATTTTGAAATGTTTCAAAAGAGGCTTTTTTACTTCTGGACAGAAAGTAGGATGGTCTTTACCCCTTATCATGGGACCAAAGTACCACAAGTAAGTATTCGGGAATTTTCGTTTTTGTTTCTCTAGGGTTTCTCTCCTCTAAGTTTTAACAGCCTAATGTTTTTTTTTCTACGTTGTAAAAATCAAACCAGACTGTGTGTTAGAAAACCTGCCGTGTTGGGACTGATCAAGAGGATGACGACTAATGAAGACTTCTGTGTAGAAATTCCATGTTTTAGTGCAGTCAGAGCCCTAAAGAAAAGGGTTCACAAAGTTCCTAGAAATCATAAACGGGTCCACCCGTGATATATTCTTCCCCAAAGCATTAGATTTATGGTTTATTCTATATGGCACAAGAGTCTTCTAAAGTGGTACTCGTGAAAACACTGAATTTTCTTTTTTTTTTTTTAATTGGGCTGTGCTGGGTCTTAGCTGTGGCATGCAGGATCTAGTTCCCTGACCAAGGATCGAACCCAGGCCCCCTGATTTGGGAGCATGGAGTCTTAACCACTGGACCACCACAGAAGTCCTGACACTGAATTGTTAATGATTTATATTTCTCAACTAAGACACGTGTCAGTCACAGACTGTATATATAACAAAAATGCTTTATCCTTTACCCTTACATAATGGAGTTGTTAAAAAAAAATGTAAGTAGATCAGGCATGAAAGCCTTACGCCTCTGCTCTATATATGTGGGGCATTTGATTTTCTGGATGCTAATTTCCGGGAAAGGACTTGGGTGCTAAGAAATATCCAATCTGCTGACATTCATGAAAGTATAATGAATATCCGGTGCTATTCATTTGTGTTAGTTTTTTCCAAGCAGAACTATGTTATTAATCTTGCAGACTGTGACCAAAGGTCATTTAAAAGATCATTGTGTGGTAAAACTAATAAATGAGGTCAATAAGGTTGTAGGATACTAGATTGACATACAAAACTCAACTGCATTTCTACACACTAACAACGAACTGTCTGAAAATGAAATTAAGAAAACAACATCTGCAAAAGAAACCACAACAAAATACTTAGGAATAAATTTAACAGAAGAAGTGCAAAACTTATACTCTGAGAACTACAAAAGCAAAGAATTAAATTAGTTTCTAAATAAATGGAAAGGTATCCAGTGTTCATGGACTGGAAGAGCAGGCATGCTATTCACACAGAGGACAGAATGGCACCCAGGTCCTGCTGAAGAAGCACATTTATATGACTGAGACCTAGTCTTGGGCCACTCTAGCAGGACCAGAGGTATTTATTGCCAAGGAACTGACTGATAAGGCAGTAGAGATTTGAATAAAAGCTTGATTTTCTAGTTTGTCTATGACGCATTTTGTGACTTTCAGCTTTACATGTGGCTACAAAGTGTCAAAATAGGAAAATACATTCCTTTTAAAAACATTCCTTTAAAATTTTTATAAAACCTGGGAGTTTCCATCATTGGAGATATACTTTATATTTTTGCAAATCGAAACTATTCATTAGTCAGTAAAATGCTGTGTACGTGTTTCCTTGTTATTCTGTTCAAAAGAACATAAGATGACAGCACTACTTTTGGCAGACACAAACTGATTCTATAATTTACACAGAAGGGCAACAAAACTAGAATAGCAAAAACAACTCTGAAAAAGTAGGATAAATTTGGAGGAATCACATTACCCGATTTTAAGACAATAAAGCTACAGTAATCTCAATGGTGTGATAGGGGCGAAGGATGGCGCATAGCTTAACGGAACAGAACAGAGAACTCAGAAATAGACCCACACGTGTACAACTGATTTTTCACAAAGGTGCAAAAGCAATTAGTGGATTAAGGATAGTCTTTTCACAAATGATGCTGGTCATCTATATGCAAAAAAAGCAACAAACTAAATTTCACACCTTATACAAAAATTAATTCAAAATGGGTCACAGACTTAAATGTAATATGTAAACCCACGAATTTTTAGAAGAAAACACAAAAGAAAATCTTTTTTATCTGGAGTTAGGCAAAGAGTTCTTAGAAATGACAGTGAAGGTATGATCCATTAAAAGAAAAAACTATACTTCATCAAAATTAAACTTTTTTTGCTCATGTTAAGAGAATACAAAGCCAAGCTACAAACTGGAAGAAAAGTCATTGCAAATCACATATCCAACAGAGGAACTGTAGCTAAAGAACTCTCAAAACTCAACAAGAAAACCAACAACCCAATTAAAAAATAAACAAAAGACTTTAACAGACACTCACCAAAGAGGATATAAAGATGGTAAATGAACACAAGATGCTCAACATCATTAATCATTAGGGAAATGCAAATAAATTTCATGATAAGCTATCACTATACACCTATGAGAGCAGCTAAAAACAAAACAAAACAAAAAACTACAGATAATACCAAGTGCTGACAAGAATGCAGAGCAACTGAATTTCTCATACATTCCTGGTGGAAATGTAAAATGGTACAGCCATTCTGGAAAGTAGTTTAGCAGTTTACTATAAAGATAAACATACATTTTCCATATGACCTAGCATCCCATTCGTGGGTATTTAGCCTAGAGAAATGAAAAGTTATGTTCGCTCAAAAACCTGTATGTGAATTTTTATAGCAACTCAAAACTGTCAAAGGTCCTTCAATAGGCAAATGGATAAAGCAAACTGTGATACAGCCATACAATAGAAGCCTCCACAGCAATAAAAAGAGCAATGAACTACTGAGACATGCAACTTGCATGGCTCCCAAAGGCGTAATACTGAGTGAAGGAAGCCAGTCTCAAAGAATTACAAACTATATAATTCCATTTATATGGCATTCTCTAAAAGACAAAACTGTAGTGATGGAGAACAGATCAGTGGTTGCCAGGGGTTAGCCATGTGGGCAAGGTGTAACTATAAAGGGGTAGTAGCAGGAGGAGGAGTTTTGGGTGATGGAACTGTTCCGTATCCTGATTGTAACGGTAGTATATGAATCTATACATGCATTACAATTTATATAACTATAAACCAAAAAGGGAAAAAAGTCATTTTTTTCTGTATGATAATTAAAAAAAAATTTTTTTTTTTAAAGCAGAGGTCTTCTTAGAAGTCCATATGATTTAAATTTATTTATTTATATATTTATTTACTTAGGCTGTGTTGGGTCTTGGTTTCTGTGCGAGGGCTTTCTCTACTTGTGGCAAGCGGGGGCCACTCTTCATCGCGGTGCACGGGCCTCTCACTATCGCGGCCTCTCTTGTTGCGGAGCACAGGCTCCAGACGTGCAGGTCAGTAGTTGCGGCTCACGGGCCCAGCTGCTCCGCGGCATGTGGGATCTTCCCGGACCAGGGCTCGAACCCGTGTCCCCTGCATTGGCAGGCAGATTCTCAACCACTGCGCCACCAGGGAAGCCCTTAAAGTATTTTTATAAAGGATATAAATGGCCTATTTCTCTTCTACAAAGATTCAAGAAAGACATCCAATCTGAGGCTCACTACACTCGCACAGGGGTCCAAAAAAGGGAGGGGTGTTAAGCTTCACAAGATGGATGATTGTTGGTCATCAAACAAACCTGTGTATTTTAATTTTTTTTACTACAGAAATCACTCTTGTGAAATATGAAATCCCCCCCTGCAAATTATTAGAAAAATCATACAGTATACCAGGAAATTAAATGTAGGCAAAATCATTCAACATGAAGTGAAATCCATTCAAGGGGATGCTATGCAGCCATTCACAGACATCTGTCTGGAGGCTGCCCCGTCGGGCAGGGGCACCCATGGGCTGGGGCGGAGAAGAACTAAAGGCATGGGGTCTGCAGCCTGTTCTGCACCTGCACCTCCACCACTGCTGATCCGTGCCTCAGTTTCCTCACCTGAGATTCTATTAGTAACTACTTATCATGGTGGCTGTGCCATTGATATATGCGAAACACAGGCTGGCCTCTGCCAAACATTTGAGAAATGTTAGCCCCTGTTGTTGGCCTACAGACAGATGTGTACATACTGAGCCCCTGCCTGTGAAACACAGAGATGTGGAATAAACGGTTGCAATGTGAATGTCCGAGGATGCCAATGTTGGGAATTATGGGTAATTTTTTCTTCTTCTCCAGGCTTCTTATCATGTTACTGTCTGTTTCTTGGGGGGACGGGGAAGAGAAGGAAAGCACTCAGCCATGCTGAGTCCCCTACTTTGGATGAGGCCCTTCACCTCTTTGGAGGAGCCCCAGTGACTCTGTAATAGCTCTGATGTGGCTAACAATTTCCTGTCTCTGGTTAGTATTTGTGCTGGTGAAAGACTCATAGAAGCCATGAACAAAACAGGTGTGAGCACAGGACCATGGGGGTAGCTAGAAAAAGGAAGGGGCTCACTTTCCCGTTTAGGTCCCTTACGCCGTCCCTGGAAAGAACAGAATAAGTACAAGAAAAAGGAAAGCAAGAATCTCCTGGCCTGTTCATAACACACAGGCATAAACTACCAACAGGGGCAGCAAGACACAGGGAAGAAGGCTCTAGAAAATGTTCCCCCTAAATTGGGTCTCAAGTTTTATTTCAACTGCCTTGCCATATTATAAATAAATGGCTGTTCCTACAGGTTCACCTGTCTCTCGGGATGAGGACCTTCTCCATGAAGCTCCCCAGGCACCGTCTTGCTACTACTATCTCATCACGACTCTTTCCACCACCTGTGACGGGTGGGTGAGGTGTTTCAGTCTAAGAGCTCGTTTCCATTTGGTGTCTCTGCGCTGTGGGGCTTCAGGGCAGGGTTTGCCCTGTGGGGTCAGTGTTCCTCTCAGGGGCACCGCGGAAGGCAGGCAGGCTGGCCTACCAATTCCCAACACACTTTCTGATTCTGAGGACAGAGCGGCTCGGGATAAAGAGAAACATGGACCCCCTCAGGGGTCTCTGAAAAACAACTCAGTACAACTTCTCCCTGAAAACTGAGATGGCTCCGGCATTCAGGAATTTCAGAGTGAACAACCTAAAAAGAGGAGACTTTCAAGGAAAGAGACCACCCTGACAGCAAGAGGGGCCCACTCTGCTCCACTCCCAGCCTGCTCCTCCCTCACATAAAACAGGAATAATGAAATCTATGGGCAGGCCGGCTATGAGGATCACATTTCAACCCCCAGGGTGCACAGTGAGCACGGAACAGAGGCCAATGTCCCCTCCTTCCCTCCTTCATTTTCTAAGTTAGATGCTGGTGTTGTCCAGGCCCTGTCACGGGAGCCCCAAGCACTGTTCAGAGGCCATGCAACTGGGTGATTAATTACCTTTGGTCCTGTCTCCAATCGGGAATACAGTAAATAGGTGTGCAGATCCCCGTATTTCATATAGGGTAAAATCACCATGGGCCTGGGGATGCCTTGAGGGCTAATTTCTATACACACACCTGGAATTAAAAACAGAGAGTAAGTTACAAAGAGCCCTTGTTACCAGTGACCAGAAAAAGCACTGCAGGAGCGCTGGCCAAATTGAAAACATGTGCTCTCAAGTTAGCGGTTAAAAAAACAAAACCAAACCAAACCCTCACAACTCACATGCTGTATTCTAGAATATGGAACACACACTGGGTCCACTTCTTGGTATTTCTTTTTCTTTCAGACTAGTGCCAATCTTTGCGTGAAAGCTCTCAAAAATTAATCGATACCAAGTACAGCCATCTATAAACCCATGGCGTTTTTGTTATACTGAGTCTAAGTGAGGGGTAGTGACTGCAGCAGAATTCAAGGGCAAACTAGTTTCATGTGATGGTTCAATACTTAAGCCTATGAAGAAGTCCCCTGCAACCGAACGCTTAAAACTATTGGAAGAATTCTGAGGGCCAACAGGTGAAATTCACATCTCTAAATGTTAACACATACACGGGGGGAAAAAAACATCATTTGTCACGGATGCCAGAATCAGAGCCCGTCTGTCACCTGAGATCAAGCTTACAATGCTCTTGCACACGGTGGTACAATTACAAAGCGCCACTGTTCTCAGAGTCCGCGGAAGTCAATAGTTACAAACGAGCAACAGTAGTTTCTTTGACACAACATCGTCTCCAAACATTAGTTTTCCCATCTCTCTGCAGTGTCCATCATAATAAACCTTTGAAAGTTCCCCAAAGAATTTAGCATTTATCAAGTCACAGGACAGCAAAAAAAAAAGTCAGCAGAATATTCAATTATTTTGAAGTCGCTCTTCCCTCCTGGAATAGTATCACACAGCAACCACTTGATACGGGCTCTCCTTTCTGTATTTTTTAGCAAACAGTGCCACAAAACCAAATTCTGCCTATTAAATCACTGACTCAAATCACTTGAATCGAGTGCCATGAAATTGTCAGCGTGGATCCCGAGAAATCAGTACTTGAAATATGTCAATAAATTGTTTCTCAAAGATGATCCATGGAATTTGTCTACTTTTACAGCTTTACTCCACTAGCTTTTGATTCACGGGTAAACTAAATCAATACAAATTATAGCATAACCAGCTTTCATGTGTTGTAACCGGGGTGACCGGGGGCTGTTTTAATCCACAATCACCTAGAACTCTGTGGACACTGAACAGTCCTGAGCCCACTGACGTCCAGGAAAATGCAGGCCTATTTGTACGACCAGCCTCAGAAAATATAACCATAAGAAGTCTTTTGGGTGAAAACGCCCTTATTTTTATTTTATTTTATTTTATTTTTGGCCACACTGTGCGGCTTGCAGGATCTTAGTTCCCTGACCAGGGATCGAACTCGGGCCCCCTGCAGTGGAAGCACCCAGTCCTAACCACTGGACCGCCAGGGAAGTCCCGAAAAATCCGATGTTATAAATTGCTTCAGAGTTATACAAGGTGTAAAATGTATCTGCCCCAGAGATGTTTCCTGTGGCCCAGAGTGGATCAGCTGAGCCCCTCCGGCCACCCAGTCCTTTGTTTCTCTGAGTACCTAGGAGTCGGATGACATTTGGGTGGTTGAAGTCTTTCATGCACGCAGCCTCACTGAGAAACTCCTCAATCTCTCGCTGCGAAAAGTTGTCCACTAAAAGAAAAGACAGAAAATGTTAGGCACGAGTTATTTACTCAGAGAAGGGGAGGGGGCAATAGCAATTTTGTTCTTTAAAAGTAAAAGCAGGCAAAGGCAAAATGATAGCAACAGTAAACAGATGAGTGGTTGTCAGAGACTGGTGGGCGGAGGGATGAATAGACGGCATATGGGGGTTTTAGGAAGGTGAAACTTCTGTATGACCCTGGAATGGTGGACACAGGGCATTATGCATTTGTCAAAACCCACAGAACATACAACACAAGGGGAACCCTAATGTAACCTATGAGTTTCAGTTAATAATGTAGCACTACGGGTTCATCAATTATAAAAAATGTACCACACCCATGCAAGACGTTAACAGGGGAGACTGTGTGAAGGGAGGGGGCATATGGGAACCCTCTACTTTCTGCCCTATTTTTTCAGCTGAGTTGCAAGGCATAAGCGATCTTAGTTCCCTGGCCAGGGGTCAAACCCATGCCCCCTGCAGTGGAAGCCCCGAGTCTTAATTACTGGACTGCCAGGGAAGTCCCTGCCCAATTTTTCTATAAACCTAAAACTGCTCTAAAAATGAAAGCATATTAGTTTAAAAAAACTAAAATCAAATCCAACTGATCTGTTGCAATGATTTTTGCCTTCAAAAAACAAAGAACACATGCTTCTCTCTCTCACCACATTTCTTGCAAGTCTGGTTGCCCAATCACGCCTTGTGAACTAGATACGCTTTCATACCAAGTTTTTGGAATTAAGCCAATTTAAGAGAAACATTTAAAATTCTACATTATGGTAAGTGAAATAAGTCAGTCACATGAGGACAAATCCTATATGATTCCGCTTTTATGAGGTATTTAGAGAAGTCAAATTCACAGAGACAGAAAGTAGAATGGTGGCTGCCAGAAGGAGGGGGCACGGCGGATGGAGGGGTGTTGTTTAATGGGTACGGAGTTATGGTTTTGCAAGGCGAAAAATTTCTGGAGATGGATGGTGGTGATGGTTGCACAACAGTGTGGATGCACTGAATGTCCCTGAACTGTACACTTAAGAAGGGTTAGGATGGTATATCTTATGCTGTGTGTATTTCACCACGGTTAAAATCAAACACAAAGCCAAGCATGCCTTAGGGAATCTGCTTTAACAGGGAGGAAGTGTTGATTGAAATTACATGTAAGAGCATGTAGTACAGCGTCTGTACCTCCTATGGGCTTAAGATATATTAACCTTCCTATCAAAGCAAATTTAAGCAAAAAAATTCTATAGACCTGCAAAATGTCTGCCAACTTTGCCCCAAACAACCAGGTGAAGTGGGCAAACCCCTTCCCCAGGGTCTAACCCCTCCAGGCAAATGTAGATGAGCCTGGGATTCAGAGGCCAGAGACTTTTTGGGCTTTTAATCTTTGATAATTAGCATGGATGCAATTCACATACAAGTTACTCTAACTAAGTTAAAGGATTGCAGAGCCAAGGCCAGAGAGGAAACAGGTTCCAGGCCCAGCTCCTTTTACTAGGGCCCCTAAACTTTCTACTCAGTGAATTGGGATAACTGATGGAAGGAGCCTTCCTAGGGACACACTGAGAGGTTAACAGAAAAATGAGAGAGGCAGGAAGGATGCTGACTGTGGCTTGATACCCAGACTCGGCTCCACACGGGTTCAGCTCCAGTAAGTACCCTAACTTTGGGTTTTCTCAGTCTATGGAGGAGATGACCCACACCTCCTTCCTAGTTGTATTGATTTCCTGCTCCTGCTGTACTGATGAAATGTGGGAATAACTGCAGTGCCCTCTGGCACACAGTAAGAATTACATAAGTATTGGCCATTATTATGTATATAGAAAGCTTGAAAAAGCAAAAAGCACCAGCCCGTCTGACTTACTGGTTATTAGGGTTACTTTTTATATTTAAATTAAAACTTCAGCCTCCAATTCTGGTTAAGAAGTCTCAGTACATGCTTATAATCTAACTGATGCTTTAAGGCCCAATAAACAGTGGATTTAAATTTTAGGAAGAAACCAATTTTACTTTACCCCTTGATCAAAAGTAATACTGAATATATACAAGGGGTAAATGAGGAAGCAATATTAAGAGCATTAACAAACACAGCACCAAATAATTTTCCTCTGTATGAATTGTGAGGACAACTGCAGGTGAATGGTGTACGATCATGGTCAATTTCATGGGTGCCCAGCTGGACACCTGAAGAACCGAACTTAGACAATCACGTGTCTCCGGGCCCTGGAGATGCTTCCTGGAGAAGGGCATGGGGGGACCCGTTATCATGGTCCGCCATTGCAGTCTGGTCAATCTATGGTGAGGAAAACTCCGGCCCGACCCTCCTCCTTTCTAGCTATTTGATTTGGACAAGTCACCACCTTTCTGAACCTTAGTTTCCTTGTCTAGATGGACATGGGCACAGACTCTGAAAGGGCTCTAACTGGCATCTGCCACTATTTTTGTCAACACTGTAATTCGTTCTCCTCCATGCTGCAACCAAAGTGAACTTTCTAGAATGTAATAATATGCTCTTGTCCTCATTTGCTTAAGACTCTTAACAGCACTTTACTACTTGTGGGATGAAAACAGATTCTATGTGATGACTTATCGGGCCCCTCCTGACCCAGATGTAAGCGCTCTTCCCAGCTCCCTTGGCGACTGCAGTTTATGATCATAGCTCTTGATATGCCTTTAACCAAAGAATATTTCTCCTCTCTCTGGGAATCTTACCTTCCGGGCAGTCCACAGCTTCCTGCAGACCATACAACCACCCTCAAGTGAGGAAGTGAACCCACCAAGCTAAGCCAGACCAACCCCTGGGGTCAGATGCTGCTACCAGCTCAGTCCTGCCTTGGAAATTCATGCTTTACTTTGGAATCATTATCTCTACTAAATGATGAGAGAGGGGGAGGGAGAGAGTAAAAATAACAAATGTTATTGCCTTGAGTGTGCTGGGGCTCAGGGTGGGCCACCCCAAAATATGTCACGATGGCATATTGATTACTTTGAATTACAGTTACTTAGGAAATGGCCAGTGTAAGAGGGACACTCTGACACTCTATCACTCCTTTCTGTCTTCCTGAAAGCAGGAAATAACTCTCTCATGTGAAGGATGAAGGACACCCTTATCTCCAGAGAGGGAATTTTGGCTGGAGAAGCCTGTATAAACAAACCTTGTTAGTTCTTTCTTTCTTTCTTTTTTAACATCTTTATTGGAGTATAATTGCTTTACAATGGTGTGTTAGTTTCTGCTTTATAACAAAGTGAGTTAGCTACACATATACGTATATCCCCACATCTCCTCCCTCTTGAGCCTCCCTCCCACCCTCCCTTTCCCACCCCTCTAGGTGGTCACAAAGCCCTGAGCTGATCTCCCTGGGCTATGCAGCTGCTTCCCACTACCTATCTATTTTACATTTGGTAGTGTATATATGTCCATGCCACTCTCTCACTTCATCCCAGCTTACCCTTCCCCCTCCCCGTGTCCTCAAGTCCACTCTCTACGTCTGCGTCTTTATTCCTGTCCTGCCCCTAGGTTCTTCAGGACCATTTTTTTTTTTCTTAGATTCCATATATATGTGTTAGCATACAGTATTTTTCTCTTTCTGACTTACTTCACTTTATATGACAGACTCTAGGTCCATCCACCTCACTACAAATAACTCAATTTCGTTTCTTTTTATGGCTGAGTAATATTCCATTGTATATATGTGCCACATCTTCTTTATCCATTCATCTGTCGATGGACACTTAGGCTGCTTCCATGTCCTGGCTATTGTAAACAGAGCTGCAATGAACATTTTGGTACATGACTCTTTTTGAATTCTGGTTTTCTCAGGGTATATGCCCAGTAGTGGGATTGCTGGGTCGTATGGTAGTTCTATTTTCAGTTTTTTAAGGAACCTCCATACTGTTCTCCATAGTGGCTGTATCAATTTACAGTCCCACCAACAGTGCAAGAGGGTTCCCTTTTCTCCACACCTTCTCCCTTGTTAGTTCTTTAAACTGACTACCCCAAGCCCAAACTTTGAGCTTTGCTTTGATTCTTCACTTATTGAGCACCTAAAACCCACGTTTCTTTGTCCTGTCAATTCCTCACAAATATACTATTTCTTTGTCTAAAACATATACAAGCTGCCTCTTTGGCCACTTCGTAGGTCCCATTTCTATGACATTTCCTGCACATGAATTAAAACTTATTTCTTTTTCTCCTGTTAATCTGTCTCGTGTCAATTTTATTAGGCCAGCCACAAGAACTTAAAAGGGGTGGAGGGGGAAATTTCCCCCTCCCTGACAAGTGTAAAGAATATATAATATTCTGAGTCACTTTGCTGTACATCTGAAACATTGTAAACCAACTATACTTCAATAATAAATAAATACATAAACAAATACACAAATAAAACCAAACATGAAAAAAAAAAGAGGGCTTCCCTGGTGGCACAGTGGTTGAGAGTCCGCCTGCCGATGCAGGGGACACGGGTTCGTGCCCCGGTCCGGGAGGATCCCACATGCCGCAGAGCGGCTGGGCCCGTGAGCCACAGTTACTGAGCCTGCGCGTCTGGAGCCTGTGCCCCGCAACAAGAGAGGCCGCGATAGTGAGAGGCCCGCGCACCGCGATGAAGAGTGGCCCCCGCTTGCCACAACTAGAGAAAGCCCTCGCACAGACACGAAGACCCAACACAGCCGTAAATAAATACATAAATAAATTAAAAAAAAAAAAAAGCACCATCAGAGCTTCAGACCCCTCCCCCAAACAGACAAGCCCTGAATTCGTGTTTCCTCATGTTCAGTTTGAAAAAAAAAAAAATATATATATATATATATATATATATATATATACACACACACAATGCAGGTATGAAGAGCTCATTACAGTAACTTTCCATCTGTGACCTTAACAGTGCTCTGGATGGCCTTCTGACCCATTGGTGACCAAGACCATGACATATGAACTCCATCGTTCATCACTGGCCTGATGAAGCAGCGGATACCGAAGCAGCTGCCCACCCCTAGAAGAATGGGTTTCATCAGGGTTAACTCACACTTCATGGTTTTCACGGCCACCTTCTGAGAGGTCCCATCCTGCTGATTAAGATTTCCTTCCATGACAGACCCAAACTCTCCTGTGAAGTAAAACAACATCTCTGTTGACCTTGTGCAAAATCTCTCTTGCCCACAGAAATGCAAAAGCACTGCAGCTGCTGTTTTCACGTGGCTCCGTTGTGACCCCGACACAGCAGCCGGGCAGAGCTGGCCAGGCCACCCACACTGGTAAACCCAGGGCACAGGCCACGCCCTCGCCTGCTGCTTGTCCCAAGCTTGGCTGGCTCAGACTTAGTCCAGCTCACCACTTTATTAAGCATCATGACTGATTCAAGACACAAGACAACACGGAAATTGTTACTGACGTGCATCAAGTACAAACTCTTAATACCATTATCATTTATCCTAAGACCATTTTGACAAATATGTATTTTCACCTGTGTTCCTATTTAATTAGGAAGGTGACAAGAATAGTAAACTTAAGAACTAGAGGAATAAATTGAAAGTATATAGGAAGCCGACCCATGAATTGCATTGCATTTTAATGAAGAGAGGAAATTAATATTTTTCGAGAGCCCACTGTGTTTGTTAGGCTCTGCAGAGGCCTTTTTCATAGGCCAAATCTGAGTTTCAAAAATCACTGTTTACTTTGTCATTTTAAAAGTTATAAGATAGAACTATTTGTATTATAACTTCAAGTCACAAAAATGGTATTTTATTTAATAAATATATATTTTTTAAAATGACTGTGAACTGTTTACCTTCTTACTCATATTTTAAAAGAATTAAACTTCTTACCTTCACCCAGAATTTTTCCAAGAATTAGAAGGTTCCTGTCAATCACGACATCCTCTAGTTTATTTTGCAGTTCCTCACTGACTCCCAAGCTATGTACTATAAAAGGAGTCACAGAACATACATGACCTGTCAGTATGCTTCCTTTCATCTGAATATAATTAAAATTGTATATAAAGTCCTATAAAAAAGTTAAACATTTTTCTCATTTTATATCCGTAGCTCTCCCCCCAAAATGCCAGTAGTAAAATATCACACTTAATCGAACTTAATGATTAAACTGAGTAAAATGAATGTTTCAGGGCAAAATTAATCCTGAAGGATTATAAAAATCAGAACCATATTTCTCTTCCCATTGGGTGGTAGCAGCAGCTGGCAATCCGATTCATGCAGGGGAGCCTTGCCCTTGACTCTAAAGGAGTGAGGAAGCTAAGTCAATATTCTTTCTTTTCTTTTTTTTTTATTTTTAAATATTTATTTATAAATTTATTTGGCCGCGCTGGGTCTTAGTTGCAGTACGCGGGATCTTAGTTGCCGCGTGAGGGATCTTCGTTGCGTCACGCGGGATCTAGTTCCCTGACCGGGGATCAAACCCGGGCCCCCTGCACTGAGAGCTCGGAGTCTTAACCACTGGACCACCAGGGCAGTCCCCAGTCAATATTCTTTCTAGTGGAGCATTTACTAGTATACCCCTAAGTGTGGGATACAAAAAAAGTCATCAGGACACCTCCCCTGCCCTTCCATGCCAGGGAAGGTGGCACAGAATCCACAGGAAACATGTAGAGAACAAGGTACAGTTTGTTTTACATATGGTACATAGAACCTCATTATAATGACATAGAAAGTGCTAAATTGAATACTTGGTGGGGGACTGAAGGTTAAGATTTTCTATGAGGTGTAGATATGCAGCACAGACAATCAGTGTTATCAATAAAGGCTGTCAACCAGGAGAGGGAGACCAATTCAATAGCCATTTGGCAAATGATTCAGTTTGTGCCATAGTTAGGGAACGAGCAAGACTTAGAAAGAAAAAAAAATGTGGTAAAATTACAAAGGACACATTAGCTTTTAGTGAAAAAATTTTACCCAAATAGCGCTTCAATCAAGGAAAGAAATTGGTCTAAATGACAGATTTTTTTAAATGCAAGAATAGACATCTAAAAGGCAAAACTTCTAGATTAAAGAAGTAATAACATCCTACATCAAATGAGTTTTTGTTTCCTAGTAACCTGCCTTCCATCATCCTTATATTTATTTGTTGCTGTTTTGTTTTTTGGCAAACATCCTGAAGCTTGAATTTGATAATATTCACACACTTCCAACACTGTTTCTGAAATGATTCAAGAACACAGCTATCTGTCTATTCCCATTCTTTGAAACTAAAAGAGTTCCCGCTCTGATTCAGCAAAGCTCAAACCATAACTGTCACAAAGTATGCTAGCAAATTGTTCCCTGACTTGGTTGTCAGGAAAAAACAGGAAATGAGCTCAAGATTATGACAGTTGCTTTGCTGTTTCCTTTAAATCCCTCTGCCCACATCTTCTCCTCTCACCCTGAGAGTTCCTTCTTCCCTCCATGTTTCATGGCATCGGGAGTCCTTAACCCCGGTCACTTCACCGTGGGTCCAGCTCCAGATTTCCAGGAAACCGGCTAGTAGGGAAGCCCAGGGCCATGTCTGACTCTCTACTTGCTGGTTTCCAGAGACATTTTGCATATTAAAGATAGACATTCTTCGACTCCTTTGGCTTTTGTTAGAGATCTATCAATTAATTTGTGGTTTTCTCTGCTCTCAACTATTTTAACTTTTGCCAAAACAGAGAAATGAGAGTCAACTTACAGGTGAGTTCAATGGCTCGCCGACAGAAGGACTTCTTTGCTATGTAACTGACAACCAGTTCTGAATCCTCCTCTGTGAAGGCGCTCCTGGGTGAATGAGAACAGACATCTCACACAAGCAGCAGAAGGCTACCCAGGTTGGGGCTGGTTCCACAAGATGCTACGAAGCTTCTGCCTGTTAAAAGGGCTCTTCTAGTCCAAAGACCTTTCTCACTGGGAGGAATAGGCTTCTTTCCTTTGATCCATTTTAGGCTTACGTGGCAATATCAAACAACCCTGTCTAGGAACCATCAAGAGCTGAGAACAACTGATAAGCTCCCAACGGCCAAAGCTGCAACAGTTTGAGCAACACAACAGTCGTATTGGATTATAACCCAAAGTATAAAATGAATATTCATGAGTCCAGACTGATAATATACACACACACACACACACACACACACACACACACACGTGTATGTGTATATGTGTATAAATAAATAAATAAATAAATAAAATGGGGGAAGAGAGAAGTCTCTTGCACAAAAGAATTCCAAATATTTTATATAGATACTCTGTCTCTAAGAGACGGGGGTAGCGTTAACTCCTTACCCTGTAAGTGTGAGCCGCATATACGGACCTGCTTCCTAAGAGTCCAGTATAAAAAGGGAGAAAAAATAACTATGGTAGAGAAATCAGGCAGACACCACCTCAGCCAGGTGAGCCAGGATTAACATCAACAGTGATAAATCATGTTGACAGTGTGTATCCTCCATGTAATGGGATGAAGATGGCACTCTACCTCTGTAGTCTTCCACTCAATAACCTGTAACCCCACATCACACAAATTCCAAGAGAGGGCATCCTACAAAATACCTGAGCAGTCCTCCCGGAAACTATCAAGTTCAACAAAAACAAGGAAAGGCTGGGAAACTGCCACGGCCAAGAGGAGCCTAAGGAGACATGACAACAAAATGTAATGTGGTGTCCTGGATAGGCCTCTGGGAAAGAAAAGGGATATTAGGCAAAAACAAAGGAAATCTGAATAAAGTATGGACTTTGTTAATGATAATGTATTGATATTGTTTGACTGATTGTAGCAAATATACTGTCCTAACATAAAATGTTAATAACAGGGGACCCTGGATGTGATGTATATGGAAAGTCTCTGTACTACCTTCTCAACTTTTCTGTAAATTTAAAACTTTTCTGAAAAATAAAACCTATTTAAAAAAATCCATTTAGTCACTGTTTTAGACTAATTGGTGGCAAGTACTATGAATTCATGAGTCTAAATTATAGACTTAACCTCACGTTATCTTGCATATATAGATTATTTTAAAAGAGAGAACACATTTAAAAAATAATATATTTGTATGCAAAGTAAAGAATTTGGAAGGATTTATGCCGAAATAGCAACTGAGACCAGGTATAAACCCTGGAGTTACAGGTGGGTTTCACTTTCTACTTTCAACTATTCTATATAATGTGATTTTTAAAAAAAACTAGAAGAATGTTACTTTTATAAGTAGAAAATAAAGGTATTTTCATTAAAAAATGAACAAATGAAAGGCGCTTGTACAAAATGAACAAATGAAGAGGGTGTGAAGACCCAAGGAAACTGACTTCAGTGTAAAATAATGTATAAAGTAAACTGTGATCAACTTTTCACTTGTTTTCGGGTTCTGCTCAGCTTAATGGTTCTTGGAGATAATTTTATTTCTAAATATTTGAAACAGTACTGGAATCTTATTAATATATCCGCTGTACTTTGCAGCCCCACTTTTGGGTAAGTTTTAAAACATTCAACATTAAACTTCTCCAAATTATTACAGCTAGGGTTGAATCAGACAATATCTAAGATCTATTTTGGCGGTAAGCTTTTGGGTTCTGTGGAACCATGAGTTAGTAGAGGACTAGCTGATAAGGATGTTTTCATGTGGAGCGTTTTCTTCTGTATTTCCTAACTGCTAGACTATAAGCTACATGTGGGCAGCCCCAAACCCTTAGAACAGGTTCTGTTTTTTGAACATTCTTTCCTTTCTCCACAGATCTGAAATGCAATCTTCATTGTATATTCTATTCCCACACACATATGGGCACCCTGTGATGTCCATACACTGAGTTCTCACCAATACCTCGCTGTTCCAATCATTTAACATGTTTTTATACCTAGTAGGCTAGCCCTCTCCACCCAAACTTTTGTGTTTTTCAAAACTGTCTTGGCTGTCTCTGCTCATTTACTCTTCAAGGTAAATTTTCTCTTTCTTTTTTTTTTTTTAAAGATTTTTTTTGAGGTGGACCTTTTTTAAAGTCTTTATTGAATTTGTTACAACATTGCTTCTGTTTTATGTTTTGGCTTTTTGGCCACGAGGCATATGGGATCCTAGCTCCCTGACCAGGGATCGAATGTGCACCCCCTGCATTAAACCCACATGCCCTGCATTGGAAGGCAAAGTCTCAACTACCGGACTGCCAGGGAAGTCCCTCAGGTAAATTTTCAAATCAGCTTTTTTCAACAATCCTGCAGCAATTTAGATGGTGATTATATTGAATTTATGGTTAACTTGGGGAAAAATGATCTCTTAACAAAACTGAGCCTTCCCATCTATGAACATGGTACACATCTTTCCATTTATTTGAGTTGTCTTCTGCAATGTCGGTAAAGTTTAGTAAGTTTTCCCACAAAGCTCTTGTACATATTTTGGGTTTCTTCTTAGGAACCTTATAGTTCTCGTGCTATTGTGGATGGGATGTCATTCTAGCACTTTGACTTTAATGTATTTTAAAACCAGAATCAAAATATTTTCACAACATTTAATGTCCTAAAAAATATTAA
Organism: Phocoena phocoena; assembly: GCF_963924675.1. Taxonomy (NCBI): domain Eukaryota; kingdom Metazoa; phylum Chordata; class Mammalia; order Artiodactyla; family Phocoenidae; genus Phocoena; species Phocoena phocoena. The sequence continues at coordinate 11,341,890 of NC_089232.1, read as the reverse complement.
GTTTCCTCTTAAAGGCAAACAAGAAAGGAGGAAAGCAAGAAGAGACTTTGGAAGAAGTAAAAAGCTTTCACTATTGCCTGCCTTTGTGGCACTGGCCTAAGTAAGGAAGCTGCCTCCCCCCCCACGGGGTGTGCATAATACAGGGACCCAGCTGGGCACCGGAGCTGGGCCAGCAGAAGAGGCATTAACGCTTGGCAGAGCAACTTCATCGATACCACCGAGCAAAACATTGTAAACTGAGAAACTTACCCGAACTTTGTCTCCTGGAATCTTTTCCTGATGGCCAGAGATATATATAAAGTCAACCCAATCAAAACAAATCCACAAAAGCAGCCAAGGATGATGAGCACAGGATCTTTGTTACCAGGTGCTGGGGTTGACGAGGGGGCAAAATTGACCCAACCTGGTAAAACACCAATAGAATCAATTCAAAACATCTCTTTGGGATTCGGGGTAGTTGATTTACAGTATTGGGGAACTCTCTTCATGTCAGTTATGAATGTATAAGCAATTGAAAAAATAGTAAAACTAATATTTAACTGGTACGCTCTAATTTAAAACACTGGAAATACTGAGAATCAAAATGCTTTATTTCTTTGTTAAAAAAAGTATCAAGAGTAGTTTGAACACTGCTTGCCAGCTTCTAGCCACATAGCTTAGGATATAGAGAGAATGTATTTTCCATGCCCTGACAAATGTCATACTCCTTTCCAAGTTTGGATCAGCTTCCAATGTTTTATCCTTTGCGCTTTCAGTGTCGTAAAATACCTCTGTGAGTTCCTTTAATGTTGTGATGAGAAGGCAGAGACTTTGAGTTGCTGCTGAGACATTTTCTTTTATTTTATTTAAAAAATATATTTATTTATCTATTTACTTATTTGGCTGTGTCAGGTCTTAGTTGCGGCACGTGGGATCTTTGGTTGTGGTGCACAGGCTCTTTGTTTTGGCGTGTAGGCTTCTCTTTAGTTGTGGCGCGCACGGTCCAGAGTGCGCGGCCTCAGTAGTTGCAGCGCGCGGGCTCTCTAGCTGTGGCGCGCAGGCTCACTTTCCCCTCGGCATGTGGGATCTTAGTTCCCCAACCAGGGATCGAACCCGCATCCCCTACATTGGAAGGTGGATTCTTAACCACTGGACCGCCAGGGAAGTCCCTGCTGAGGCACTGTACAGTATGACAACCCTGCTTAAAACGCAGTATGACAATTCAGAGTCTGGGCATTTTGATGAGGATCTGAGCTTAGGAGTCCTGCTGCAAGTTCCTGCTTTGCTTTTCCAGGGGCACCTTTTAAAATAACCATTTAGAGCTGAGCCCCTGAAAAGTTAAGTACAGGCGTTTTCTACCCCCTCTCTACCGCCTGCTCTGACGTGAGATGAAGGACCATCCTTGCCCTGGCTCTCCCACCTCCTCACCCCACACCCGCATCTGGGATCTGTAACAGATCTTGTGACTCTGCTTCCTTTGTGTGGGTGTATTGAAACTGCACAATCAAAATGACCCCAGGGTTTTCACTTCCCCAAAGTGGGAGCTCAGATGCTGAGGGAACTATCTACCCACCCCATGGGGGTGGTGTGTGCTCCTCATTCAGGGGGCCATAATCTGCATATTCTCAATTCAGTACATCAGCTTCGGGGCCCCTGACACACACGTGAAGACTGTGGCCAGTGTAACTTCCTCTGGGACATCTTTCTCCTTTTCGGCACAACCAGTTCACTCACGTGGGTAAGTCCACCTTCACTGGGTTCCCTGGCTGCTCATCTCACGGACCAAATGGCAGCAGCGTCAACATGCCCACAGTCAACTACTTCTTTCGTAATTCCACACACATTCAATTCAAATTCCACTTCCAACACTATCACTTTTTCTTTCTTCTCTACATTTTCATCTTTCTTCACCAGCTCTGTCTCTCAATTATCTGCTTCTGTGACATGTCATGTGGGTTCGCCCCTGCGAGACAAGGAAGTAACACAGCTCTATGCCTGTTAGATGCGTGTGGACTGAATAAGGAAAGCACGATGATGAACCACAGACAGACTTTGAAAGAAGTGACCCGACTGGTCACAACCAAGATGCCCCTGTTATTTACGGAGTGATCTGTGCACTGAAGAGCTGGCGGTGAAGTTCATACAATTACTCACAGTTAATATGTGCTGGCACCTTAAATTTGAACCATATTGTTGGGGAACAGGTGTGATGTAACTAAACTGTGGTAACTGAAATGTATGCAGACGGGAACTATGCAAAACCAGGACTGCCAGAACAGCAAAGCTTTTTACAGTTTTGGACGGTTTATTATGAATGAAGATGAAAGCTCTGTCATCTTAACCTCTGACTTTTTTTGAAAAAAATGGAAGAATAGGACTTCCCTGGCGGTCCAGTGGTTAAGACTCTGTGCTTCCACTGCAGAGGCCGTGGGTTCGATCCCTGGTCAGGTAATTAAGATCCTAGATCCCACATGCCACAAGGTGCGGGGGAAAAAAATAATGAAGTAGAGTTGATTTACAATGCTGTGTTAGTTTCTGGTATACAGCAAAGTGATTCAGTTATGTGTGTGTGTGTATATATGTTATATATATAATATATACATTCTTTTTCAGATTCTTTTCCATTATGGTTTGTTACAATATATTGAATACAGTTCCCTGTGCTACACAGTAGGACCTAATTGTTTATCTATTTTATATGTACTAGTTTGTATTTGCTAATCCCAAACTCCTAATTTATCCTTCCCCCACTCCCTTTCCCCTTTGGTAACCATAAGTTTGTTTTCTATGTCTGTGTTAAACTCTGATTTTTAACCTGTGCCTCTAGAATCAGAATCTCATTGTCCCTGAAATTCTGCCAGGTAGGCATGCCTTGTGTCCCCAACACCAGTTACTAATGTACCCTTGGGACTGGGCTTATGGGCTGTAGGAGCTGTAATATGGATCCAATTTGGCACTAAAAGGGAGAACATATCTGAGGGTCACTGGGACAGACATAGGGGGACTCAACGGTCTGTTCCCAAGTCCTGTCTGCTACGGCTACAAAGGCTGTATATTTGGCAAGAACTTGTAAATGCACAAATCATACCCATATAGATGTCTGCGTAGAGTTCGTGGTAGCAGTTCATTACCAAACAACCTAGGGCAGGTCAGAGTCAGAACAAAGGCGGCTGCCCTGGTCTACAGAAGCAAACACAGCCTTTGGGCCACTTGGGGCAGCACAGCATCACCTTGCTTAAGGCCACTCCAACAACAAGAAGAAAACAGCACGCAGGGACGGGCATTTAGCTGAGCGAGCCCAGCGCCGTGTAAAGATGGCTTCTATAGGAAACGCTTCTTGTTCTGTACCAATGAATCACAAAGCATGTTACCTAAGGTTTGAATGGCTAATAACAGAGCAACCTGCACCGCTTAAAGCAAACGAAGAAACGGTGCCAATTCTAGAGAGCTGAGGATTACCCACATCGCCTACCCAAAATTCAGTCATGTAGTATGGATGCATTTAAACAAATTCAATACTATATATAAAATAGCTAACTAATAAGGACCTACCGTATAGCACAGGGAACTCTACTCAATGCTCTGTAATGAGCTATGTGGGAAAAGAATCTAAAAAAGAGTGGATATATGTACATGTATAACTGACTGACCTTGCTGTACACCTGAAGCTAACACAACATTGCAAATCAATTATACTCTAATAAAAGTTAAAAGCAAAACCAAAAAACCTAAATTCATTAAGTCCGGTCAAATTCTGGGTTCTGAAAGGGATGAATCTTCCTAGGAAGTTATTACACTGGAGAGTAGTAGTAGTGGGAAGACTCAAGGGTACCGACAGCTCTGTGATCAGCGATCCACTATCCTCATCCCCGCGAAATTTCCTTTTGGTCTTTATGTTTCATTCTTAAACAAGCCGTCCATGCCACAGGCTACTCTCTGGCCACCTGTGTGTTGCCCGGACTGATGTTCCGTCAGTCAATCGGGCACCAGCGCTCACCGTGTGCAGGGACAAATATTTTCACTGGGTCACTGAAGGGCCCGACTCCCCCTTTGGTGACGGCTGCAATCCTCACGGTGCACGAGGCGTTGTGGACTTGAACAGAAAGCTGAGCGAGACTGTCGTTCTGGCCGACTTCTTCAGAGAGCTCTTTCTGGGGACAGAGAGGAAAGGAAAGGAAAGGAGATACTGAGGCACCAGGGGCCTTGTCGCCCGAGGGAAGTTCTTCCGAGGGAAGCTGCCCCACCCACATCCCAGGGGCAGCGGCTGTGTTCCCACAGCATCCCTTCCTTCACTCAGGCCACAGCCAAGGGAGCCAATAGGCCGGCAGTGATGCAGGACAGGCTGGCAGCATCCTCAGGTCTTGGGTCTCTGGGCCTACTAGGGTCGTGCGAACATGGTACTTAGAGGGGTCAGTGAAGAAACCTCTGGAAGAAAGGGAATCTGCGGCAGATGCGCCCGAAGGCAAAAGTAAGACTGTCTCCTCGACACTCCCGCCCTCAGAACCCCCAGAGAACACTGACCAGGAGCTGCACCGAAACTTGACACCTGCCAGCTTCCCTGAACCAGCACAAGTGGGCTCGTGTTCCTTGCAATTCTAAGAGTTGTGACTACAGTCTACATTTAGAAGGGCACCGACACTTTTTCTTCCAGCGACAAACACACAATGTGCTCCATTTTCAAAAATCTGGCTTTACTTATTTTGTTTTAAAGCCATCGCTGCACACCTTGACCCGTTAAAACATGGGGGATGGGGGAGACTTTTGAAAAAATAACCAGGGGAAAAAAATACTTTCCCCTTTGTTTCCAAACCTTGACTATCACGGTGTTCTCTGGTGCGGGAAACTAACTTTGCGTTTGGGATTGGCTTTTCAAATAGGAACCACAGGGTTGGTGAAGGCTGAAAGGTAGCACTAGGAACATGTCTTTAATTCCGAATTATGGATATTTGTTTTCACAGAGAGATATCACACATGGAGCACAGATATCATGGATCAGCAATGGATAGCAGGGGCCTGGTGTGGGTGGTAACTTCCTCCCCTGGTCACTCATGCTGGTCACTTCTCCCAATGGTGCCGGGTGGAACCAGGTCAGCCCTTATGGAGAGGGCAGTCCCATCACTCATGACCAATGGGGACACCTGGGTCAGCCACCTGGACACTGTTTATAATCTAAACAGACAGTGACCATCAGGACCTAGAAACGTCCCCAGACAAGGGATGAAAGGGAAAACTATGGTCTTAATTTTTTTTTTTTTTTTTGGTTTTTTAACCCCATTGGACTCAGTGCCTAAAAGATTTGCCATAGATTTTTGTTAATTAGGTAGACAAATTAGTCATTTTTTCTGATATATCAAAAGGCATTTTCTGTATGGCTAACCCAGTTTTGATTATGTGTTAGTTGGTCATTCATTCTCTGTGTAATTTGGGGAGGACAGAAACTCATCAAGTAGAGTAACTTCATTGTCAAAGCCCTCAGAGTCATGGAACCTTGATGGGCAGCAGAGAAGTAGTGCATATACCCCACAGTTTAAAGCCTAACAGCTCTTCAAAGTACAAAAGAAAGACTTCATGCCTGACAAGGAACATGGGGCCTGCTCCTGGTGTCACACATTTTGCCTGCAAAGATGCAAACGCAATACCTTGTTTATGAGAAAAACCATCTTAAAATAAGGGGACACACATAGTTTTGAAAGAATTCAATCCCAAGAAGAAGAGAAGTCCTAACAAAACCAAAATTATCCTTTTGGAAATGAACATAAAAGCAGTTGATAACACCTATTCCCATAGGGCCTATAACTCCCTATGAAAACCCAGAGGAGTTACTTTTTAATTTCCACCTCCTACTCTTTGAGTTAATAACTGTAAGGAGTTAATCTGTGAAGTGCTTGAAACAGTGCCTGACCCAGAGCAAAGGTTACCCAAGAGTCACAGTGGCCACCATCACAGCTGGCATTATCCTGAATCTTTTTAAAATTTAATTAACTAATTAATTTTACAAATTTATTTATTTATCTATTTATTTTTGGCTGAGTTGGGTCTTCGTCGCTGTGCACGGGCTTTCTCTAGTTGCGGTGAGCGGGGGCTACTCCTAGTTGTAGTGCGCGGGCCTCTCATTGCAGTGGCTTCTCTTGTTGCGGAGCACGGGCTCTAGGCGCATGGGCTTCAGTAGTTGTGGCACATGGGCTCAGTAGTTGTAGCTCACGGGCTCTAGATCACAGGCTCAGTAGTTGTGGTGCATGGGCTTAGTTGCTTCACGGCACGTGGGATCTTCCCAGACCAGGGATCAAACCCGTGTCTCCTGGTTAAGGTGGATTCTTAACCACTGCGCCACCAGGGAAGTCCTATCCTGAATCTTGAAGCATGGAAATGATGCCAGCCACCGCTCACTGGGAATCCATTTTGGAAATACATAAAAAACCATCCCACTTTAGGGGTGGAATTGTAATCAATGTTGAAGTAGTGATTAGAAAGATAAATGATAAACACTTAGTGGAGGTGTCCAATTTTCTCCAAGAATATCCTTAAATAGTAATCTCAAATATAATTTAAACATGATTCCCAATGTTAAAAATTGATGTAATTTATTCATACTGTTTTGATGCCAAATACATAAAGAAAGGTGTGAGCACATCCATATCCCCAAGTATTTTAGTGTTGATCTTGAAAGGTGGCAGAGATCCTTCTAATTTCAGAGAGCTGTAGGAGCCCCCCGCTCACCCCCGTGTGTTATCTCTCTTGCTGTCAGGGTGCAGACCGCCGAAGGAGGGGTCATCTCATTGGCACAATGTGGTCTGGCCACAGGACACAGGTCATGGGTCAGCTGCCCATTTCTCATTTAGTGAGCTTTCAATTTCACCAACACAGGCCCATATCTCTCAGAACTTAAAACCTAAAGGCATCGTCAGGTAATGAAATCAGTTTGACTACAGCTTTACTTACACAGAAAACATACGGACCTTGCCTGTTGGGGAAAGTAACAGCACATCTTTGGAAACACAGTTTATTTTTTCTCATTGTGTGGCTTCAGTGTTGGTCAGGGCAACTGGATATTTGTTTTCACTTATCAAAAAGACCTTAATATCTCCAACTCCGTAAGAATTCACAACCCCACAATTTGTAACTGTAATTAAGAATACAGGTAATTCCCTGGCGGTCCAGTGGTTGGGACTCTGCGCTTTCACTGCCGAGGGCCTGGGTTCAATCCCTGGTTGGGGAACTAAGATCCTGCAAGCCATGTAGCACAGCCAAAACAGAAAAAAGAATATGGCCCATTTCAAAATTACTCAGGGGGAGACTGGTTCAAGATGGTGGAGTAGAAGGACATGCTCTCACTCCCTCTTGTGAGAACACCAGAATCACAACTAGCTGCTGGACAATCATCGACAGGAAGACACTGGAACTCACCAGGAAAGATACCCCACATCCAAAGACAAAGGAGAAGCCACAGTGAGACGGCAGGAGGGGCGCAATCACAATAAAATCAAATCCCATAAGTGCTGGGTGGGTGACTCACAGACTGGAGAACACTTAATACCACAGAAGTCCACCCACTGGAGTGAAGGTTCTGAGCCCCACGTCAGGCTTCCCAACACGGGGGTCCGGCGACAGAGGGGGAATTCCCAGAGAATCAGACTTTGAACGCTAGCGGAATTTGACTGCAGGACTTAGACAGGACTGGGGGAAACAGAGACTCCACTCTTGGAGGGCACACACAAAGCAGTGTGTGCACTGGGACCCAGGGGAAGGAGCAGTGAGCCCATAGGAGACTGAACCAGACATACCTGCTAGTGTTGGAGGGTCTCCTGCAGAGGCGGGGGGTGGCTGTGGCTCACCACCGGGACAAGGACACTGGCAGCAGAAGTTCTGGGAAGTACTCCTTGGCATGAGACCTCCCGGAGTCCGCCATTAGCCCCACCAAAGAGCCTGTAGCCTTCAGTGCTGGGTCACCTCAGGCCAACCAACTAACAGGGAGGGAACTCAGCCCCACCCATCAGAAGACAAATGGATTAAACTTTTACTGAGCTCTGCCCAACAGAGCAACACCCAGCTCTATCCACCACCAGTCCCTCCCATCAGGAAGCTTGCACAAGCCTCTTCAATAGCCTCACCCACCAGAAGGCAGACAGCAGAAGCAAGAAGAACTACAATCCTGCAGCCTGTGGAACGAAAACCACATTCACAGAAAGACAGACAAAATGAAAAGGCAGAGGACTATGTACCAGATGAAGGAACAAGATAAAAACCCAGAAAAACAACTAAATGAAGTCAACTTTCCAGAAAAAGAATTCAAAATAATGATAGTGAAGATGATCCGGGACCTCGGAAAAAGGATGGAGGCAAAACTCGAGAAGATGAAAGAAATGTTTAACAAAGACCTAGAAGAATTAAAGAACACCTAGAAGAATTAAAGAACAAACACCTAGAAGAATTAAAGAACAAACAGAGATGAACAGTACAATAACTGAAATGAATAATACACTAGAAGGAATCAGTAGCAGAATAACTGAGGCAGAAGAGCAGGTAAGTGAGCCAGAAGACAGAATGGTGGAATTCACTGCCACAGAACAGAATAAAGAAAAAAGAATGAAAAGAAATGAAGACAGCCTAAGAGGCCTCTGGGACAACATTAAACACACCAATGTTCACATTATAGGGGTCCCAGAAGGAGGAGAGAGAGAGAAAATATTTGAAGAGATTATAGTCAAAAACTTCCTTAACATGGGAAAGGAAACAGCCACCCAAGTCCAGGAAGCACAGAGAGTCCCAGACAGTATAAACCCAAACAGAAACACAACGAGACACACAGTAATCAAACTGACAAAAATTAAAGACAAAGAAAAAATATTAAAAGCAACAAGGGAAAAAGGACAAATAACATACAAGGAAACTCCCATAATGTTAACAGCTGATTTCTCAGCAGAAACTCCACAAGCCAGAAGGCAGTGGCATGATATACTTAAAGTGATGAAAGGGAAGAACCTACAACCAAGATTACTCTACCAGGCAAGGATGTCATTCAGATTTGAGAGAGAAATCAAAAGCTTTACAGACAAGCAAAAGCTGAGAGAATTCAGCACCACCAAACCAGCTCTACAACAAATACTAAAGGAAGTTCTCTAAGTGGGAAACACAAGAGAAGAAAAGGACCTACAAAAAGCAAACCCAAAACAATTAAGAAAATAGTAATAGGAACATACATATCGATAATTACCTTAAATGTGAATGGATGAAATACTCCAACCAAAACATACAGGCTTGCTGAATGGATACAAAAACAAGGCCCATATATATGCTGTCTACATGAGACCCACTTCACACCTAGGCACACATACAGACTGAAAGTGAGGGGACAGAGAAAGATATTCCATGCAAATGGAAATCAAAAGAAAGCTGGAGTAGCAATACTCATATCAAATAAAATAGACTTTAAAATAAAGAATATTACAAGAGACAAGGAAGGGGTTTCCCTGGTGATGCAGTGGTTAAGAATCCGCCTGCCAATGCAGGGGACATGGGTTCGAGCCCTAGTCCGGGAAGATCCCACAAGCCACGGAGCAACAAAGCCCATGCGCCACAAGTACTAAGCCTGCACTCTAGAGCCTGTGAGCCACAACTACTGAGTCTGTGCACCACAACTACTGAAGCCCGCATACCCAGAGTCTGTGCTCCGCAACAAGAGAAGCCACTGCACTGAGAAGCCCGTGCACCGCAACGAAGAGTAGCCCCTGCTCGCCACAACTAGAGAAAGCCCGCGCACTACAATGAAGACCCAATGCAGCCATAAATAAAATTAAAAAAAAGACAAGGAAGGACACTACATAAAGATCAAGGGATCAATCCTACAAGATATAACAATTATAAATATATATGTACCCAACCTAGGAGCACCTCAATACATAAGGCAAATGCCAACAGCTATAAAAGAGGAAATCAACAGTAACACAATAATAGTGGGGGAACTTAACAGCTCACTTACACCAATGGACAGATCATCCAGACAGAAAATTAATAAGGAAACACAAGCTTTAAATGACACAATAGACCAGAGAGATTTAATTGATATTTATAGGACATTCCAAAAACAGCAGATTATACTTTCTTCTCAAGTGCACATGGAACATTCTCCAGGATTGATCACATCCTGGGCCACAAATCAAGCCTTGGTAAATTTAAGAAAATTGAAATCACATCAAGCATCTTTTCTGACCACAACGCTATGAGATTAGAAATCAATTACAGGGAAAAAAACTGTAAAAAACAAACACATGGAGGCTAAACAATATGTTACTAACTAACCAAGAAATCACTGAAGAAATCAAAGAGGAAATCAAAAAACACCTAGAGAGAAATGACAATGAAAACACGATGATCCAAAACCTATGGGATGCAGCAAAAGCAGTTCTAACAGGGAAGTTTATAGCAATACAATCCTACCTCAAGAAACAAGAAAAATCTCAAATAAACAATCTAACCTTACACCTAAAGGAACTAGAGGAAGAAGAACAAACAAAACCCAAAGTTAGTAGAAGGTAAGAAATCATAAAGATCAGAGGAGAAATAAATGAAATAGAAACAAAGAAAACAATAACAAAGATCAAGAAAACTAAAAGCTGGTTCTTTGAGGAGATAAAATTGATAAACCTTTCGCCAGACTCATCAAGAAAAAGAGGGATATTAGAAATGAAAAAGGAGAAGTTACAACAGACACCGCAGAAATACAAAGCATCATAAGAGATTACTACAAGCAACACTCTGCCAATAAAATGGACAACCTGGAAGAAATGGACACATTCTTAGAAAGGTATAACTTTCCAAGACTGAACCAGGAAGAAATAGAACATACGAACAGACCAATCACAAGTAATTACATTGAAACTGTGATTAAAAATCTCCCAACAAACAAAAGTCCAGGACCAGATGGCTTCACAGGTGAATTCTATCAAACATTTAGAGAAGAGCTAACACACATCCTTTTCAAGCTCTTCCAAAAAGTTGCAGAGGAAGGAACACTCCCAAACTCATTCTACGAGGCCACCATCACCCTGATACAAAAAGCAGACAAAGATACTACAAAAAAAAGAAAATTACAGACCAATATCACTGATGAATATAGATGCAAAAATCCTCAACAAAATACTAGCAAACAGAATCCAACAACACATTAAAAGGATCATACACCATGATCAAGTGGGATTTATCCCAGGGATTCAAGGATTCTTCAATATATACAAAGCAATCAATGTGATACACCATATTAACAAATTGAAGAATAAAAACCATATGATCATCTCAATAGATGCAGAAAAAGCTTCTGACAAAATTCAACACCCATTTATGATAAAAACTTTCCAGAAAGTGGACATCGAGGGAACCTACCTCAACATAATAAAGGCCATATACAACAAACCCACAGCAAACATCATTCTCAATGGTGAAAAACTGAAAGCATTTCCTCTAAGATCAAGACAAGGATGTCCACTCTCGCCACTATTATTCAACATAGTTTTGGAAGTCCTAGCCATGGCAATCAGAGAAGAAAAAGAAATAAAAGGAATACAAATTGGAAAAGAAGAAGTAAAACTGTCACTGTTTGCAGATGACACGATACTATACATAGATAATCCTAAAGATGCCACCAGAAAACTACCAGAGCTAATCAATGAATTTCGTAAAGTTGCAGGATACAAAATTAATGCACAGAAATATCTTGCATTCTTCTACATTAACAACAAAAGATCAGAAAGAGAAATTAAGGAAACAATCTCCTTCACCATTGCAACAAAAAGAATAAAATACCTAGGAATAAACCTACCTAAGGAGGTAAAAGACCTGTACTCAGGAAACTATAAGACACTGATGAAAGAAATCAGAGATGACACAAACAGATGGAGAGATATACCATGTTCTTGGATTGGAAGAATCAATATTGTGAAGATGACTATACTACTCAAAGCAATCTACAGATTCAATGCAATCCCTATTAAATTACCAATGGCATTTTTTTACAGAACTAGAACAAAAGATCTTAAAATTTGTATGGAGATACAAAAGACCCCGAATAGCCAAAGCAATCTTCAGAGAAAAAAATGGAGCTGGAGGAATCAGACTCCCTGACTTCAGACTATACTACAAAGCTATAGTAATCAAGACACTATGGTACTGGCACAAAAACATAAATATAGATCAATGGAACAGGATAGAAAGCCCAGAGATAAACCCACACACCTCTGGTCAACTAATCTATGACAAAGGAGGCAAGGATACACAATGGAGAAAAGACAGTCTCTCTTCAACAAGTGATGCTGGGAAAACTGGACAGCTACATGTAAAAGAATGAAATTAGAACACTCCCTAACACCATACACAAAAATAAACTCAAAGTAGATTAAAGACCTAAATGTAAGACCGGACACTACAAAACTCTTAGAGGAAAACATAGGAAGATCACTCTTTGACATAAATCACAGCAAGATCTCTTTTGACCCACCTCCCAGAGTAATGGAAATAAAACCAAAAATAAACAAATGGGACCTAATGAAACTTCAAAGCTTTTGCACAGCAAAGGAAACTATAAACAAGACGAAAAGATAACCCTCAGAAAGGGAGAAAATATTTGCAAACAAATCAAGGGACAAAGGATTAATCTCCAAAATATAACAGCTCATGCAGCTCAATATTAAAAAAGCAAACAACCCAATCTAAAAATGGGCAGAAGAGCTAAATAGACATTTCTCCAAAGAAGACATACAGATGGCCAAGAGGCACATGAAAAGCTGCTCAACATCACTAATTATTAGAGAAATGCAAATCAAAACTACAATGAGGTATCACCTCACACTGGTTAGAATGGGCATCATCAGAAAATCTACAGATAAATGCTGGAGAGAGAGGGTGTGGAGGAAAGGGAACCCTCTTGCACTGTTGGTGGGAATGTAAGTTGATACAGCCACTATGGAGGGCAGGATGGAGGTTCCTTAAAAAACTAAAAATAGAATTACCATATGACCCAGCAATCCCACTACTGGGCATATACCCAGAGAAAACCATAATTCAAAAAGACACATGCATCCCAATGTTCACTGCAGCACTATTTACAATAGCCAGGTCATGGAAGCAACCTAAATGCCCATCGACAGACGAATGGATAAAGAAGATGTGGTACATATATACAATGGAATATTACTCAGCCATAAAAAGGAACGAAACTGGGTCCATTGTAGAGATATGGTTGGACTTAGAGAGTGTCATACAGAGTGAAGTAAGTCAGAAAGAGAAAAACAAATATTGTATATTAACACATATATGTGGAATCAAGAAACACGGTACAGATGAACCAGACTGCAAGGCAGAAACAGAGGCACAGATGTAGAGAACAAATGTATGGACACCAAGGGGGGGAAAGCGGGGGTGGTGCAGGTGGTGTGATGAATTGGGAGATTGGGATTGACATTTACACTAATATGTATAAAATAGATAATTAATAAGAATCTGCTGTATTAAAAAATAAAATAAAATTCAAAAATAAATAAATCAATCAAATTACTTAGGCTAAAATAAAACAAGAAGACTATGGTCCATTTTATTACCCCAAAGAACAGTAACCTTCAATAGGGAAAGAACTACCCCATGCGACAATAAACTTGTTCAAAAGGGCTTCAAGGGCACAATCAACAGTGTAAAACCCTCACATCTTACTCTTGAAACATGTCCTGTTTTCACTTCTTTCTGTTAAGAGGCCATGCTGTGGAATTTGAACAAGAGACACTGTGCTGTGAAGAAAGCCAAGGGCATCTGGAGAAGAGCAGTGGGGCTGTGGAAAGCACTGGCTTTGGAGTCAGTGAGACCTGGGTTCTTATTTCAATGCTGCAATTCTAAGCTGTGTGACTCTGGGTAAGTTACTCAATGTTTCTGAGTTTCAGTTTCCTCAAATGAAAACTGAGAAAATAGTATCTTTCTCACAGCGTTTTTGTAAGGTTTAAATGAGGCCTTTTATGTAAAACACTTGGCACAGGGTCTGTAAGTAATCAACGCTGTAAGTAACTGACGTTGATTATTATTATTCCTACATTCCTATAACACCTGTAAGGTGCTGTATTTTGATCTTCTTTCCCTATAACTGTAAGGCTCTAAGATAGAACTGAGCAAGTAGTATCTTTCAAGTCTTGGTGCATTAGAGAAAATCATCAAGGCTGTCTAGTTCCCAAACCAAGAATTTTATTTGACCTATCCACGGAGCTGCTCTTCATTGTAGCTTTCTCTTCCAGGCAAAAGGTACCATCCTTGATGGATCCTTGGGTTTCAGAAATGTTTCAGACTCCTGTCTGGCCTGTCTCACAAGAACCTCACCTGTTCTTTTTACCTTAAAATGACACTAGCTCGCATGCTCTGCCCTCCTGTGACAGTGAGTGAGAGGGAGAAATGAGGAAAGGGAAGAGGCAGTGGGCACATCTACGCTCCAGGCATGCAGCTTGCTAGGAGGTTGGGGTCTGGGCCCAAGGAAGGAAGCCTTGAGTGCACTGTGGCTCCCCTGTGTCTTTAAATAAGCTGGTTCTACATGTCATGTCTCTTGGCCCATCATAATCGGCTATGAAACTTCCTTCTGATCAAAGATCTCCACCCTTTCCAAACACAGTTAAACCAGCATTAGAGCCCCAATCCCAAAACAATGAGCTCTACAAGAATGACACGTACAAAAATGAGTCTCTGTCTAAGGTTCGGGCAAATCTCGGTCCAAGGTAAATGGATTTATTTATTGCAGAACACTGGAGAACCTTGAACTTGCCAGTATACACTGTGGGTCTTCCAGAAGGGGGTATAATACGCAGTATTTTATAAACTTATCTGCTCACTGAATTCTCACAGGTCTACTGACACTTTATGGGAATGGGACAAGAAATACCAGTCCACACTCACCAAAAGAATGTCCCATTCAGAGAGAGAAATTCTCCTGCTGGTTTAGATGTCAGTCAGGTCCATACATCAAGTTCATAGTGCCATAAATGCCTACAAAGCAAGCTTAAGGTCCTGTGTTCAGATGGTACAAAGATGGGCAAGGCACAGCTCCAGCTTCAAGGAGAACAGATTTTACTTGATCCTGACCTTTGTATTTTAAGCTTTGATTTGGAAGGCAAGGGACAGCAAGAAAAAGAGAGCAAAAAACATTGATGGCTTCATCAAGATACAGTAAATGTCCATACAGTAAATACCAGGAGTTTCTTAGTCTGAAAGTGACACAACAGTTGTAGGATACTGAAGGTACAAATTTTGAAAACTAAATTTCCAGCAAACTATAATAGCCCACCCAAAGACTACTTCAAGAATGTTCTGAAATTCCATACAAATAAAACCTCCCTTATTAGAGTAATAAATAAGAATATCTTCCAAAAATATCCAATTTCATCACCTTACATAAAGAAGATGTAGTTTTAGTAACGGTTTTCTTTCTTTTCAAAAAATATTTATTTTATTTTTATTTATTTGGCTGCACTGGGTCTTAGTTGCTGTGTGTGGGATCTAGTTCCCTGAGCAGGGATCAAACCCAGGCCCCCTGCATTGGGAGCGTGGAGTCTTAAATGCTGGACCACCAGAGATGTCCCTAGTAACAGTTTTAAAATGAAAATGAAAGGACGATTTCGAGAGGAAGTTGTGTCTAACTCTTGCCCTTCGGAAAAGAAGGGAGTTTAGGGAACCGAAGTGATGGGTACAGAGGTCATTTCAAGCTTCACTTTGGAAGGGGGTTTTAGGCCCCTCCCGGGCTGAGCTTCTCTTCAGTGTTCTTATTTGTCTCCAGCTGCAGCTGGTGAGCTGGGAGCTTAGCTGCCTCAGAGAATGTTACCCAAAGTAAAGTGAGCCACTAAGTCTTCTGTTGTCACAAGGCTGTCGTGATGCACAGAGGGCACCATGAGTACAATGCAAATGACCTTCCTGCTGGGATGATCTAGCATCTCCAAGGAGGCAATGACTGGAAAGGTCACAGCCCTAACTGTGGCGGTATTGTTCTCACTACAGAGGGGAGCATTCTGAACAAAGGGCAGAGAGAATGCAAGGCTGGGTGTTCATGGCACTTGTGTGTTAGGCTCCTTGGCCACGTCATGTCATTTGTAAGGCTTTCATCACTCCTGCCCGTCAGCGCGCCTCTGCTTCAGGGGTCCCCCCTAAAGAAGTATCTTTCACCCACACCAGGGGAGAAGGAGAAAGGATGACCTGCAGCTCTTCAAAGAAACTAGTTTGTTCCTATATCACTCAAGTGTCTGCTGAGAATCATTATCTTCCGCCAACCAAAGTTCCTACTGAATCAGAACGCAATCACTGGACCTTCATGTATCTCTACTAAGAATGTAGTATTGTAATCAGGAGCCATCCTCTAAGAGAGGCATTTGATTCCCCTGACTCGACAGTGTGCAAATGGGATCAATAGGCCCCTTGCACAAATGGTCTGAGACAAAAGACCAGGAAGTGAGAGACTTCTTATCTCATAGCTGCAACTCCCTTAAGCAGGGTTTCGACTGGTACAAGTAGCATCCTTTTATCATCTACTATAAGGCAGAACAAACCATGGATTTCTAAGCTCTCTTCCTTTTCCATCACTACTGCTTCCGACAGTCTGCTTCCTGATAGGTAAACTGAGGCAGGAAAAGAAAAAAAATTAATTCAAATTGTTCTTTTGGAAGACAGCAGTTTTGATAAAAGCTGGGTGACATGAGGTTAAAAGTGACCGACACAAAGCCTGGACGTCATCCGTCAGTGCAGCTGTTCACCCCTTTCCTCGCCCGTGCCAAGAAATTGTAACTTTCCTGTGACGCTCCCTACAGATGCCACAAGGATGCTGAAGTCTGACCTATTACCAGGGTTAGATCAAGGAGGACTGTAACAACACAGAACAACAACACAACACAAAACAACAAAGCATGCTTTCCGCAATGGCGGTAAAGAAGAGACAGTCCTGAGGATAAAGCCAGTGCGTCTGCTCTTCTACAGATCCTCTGTGTCATGAGAAGTCAGTGTCACCTCAACCCTCTTCCTTTCTCAAGTGGGAAAGGGGACTGTCTGGGAGCTGCCCACCTAACCACAGTCAGCTGTCCCCCTCACCACTTCTGTCTTGGGTCAGATGTTCCCACCATCTTTAGACCGCTCGGCAATCAAAATCAGATGGCCCTCTGGGATTGACTGGAGTCACGTCTAACAAAGCTGTGCTATACAGTACGTCCTACAGGGCTGTGCCAATCCACCTGCTAGCCTGCTCGACCCTCTCTTTCGGGGTCCAGTTACTCTTGCCATCTGCTATGAGGCTGGGGGGCTTCCCTGACAATCAGCTTCTGGAATTTTCAAGAGGTTATGAGTTGCAGGACTGCTAAGCCCGGTAACCCCTCTCAGTAGTTCACACCGTCTTCTTCAAAGAGCCTAAGTTCCCTGAAGGCAAGAATCAGGTGACAACAGAGGATGAGTTCTATTCACATTGACTAATGAAATAAATGAATGGATGAAGGGTGAGTGAGGAAAGCCCCAAAGATTTCTTGGAATTTTATAACTTTTCAGGCACTTCTAATTTTTACTACATTGTTTATCTCCCGCTGAAAGGTGCCTTGCCTAACCCAATAATATCAGGCCTTTTCACGACAAAAGGAAAGATCCTAAAGCAGTATTAAATCAGCAAATCCAAGAAGACGAGTGCACCCTGTTGAAGTTCAGACTTACAGACGTCTCTGCATTCTGCCACACGTGAGAGATCCGGTAGCCCACCAGTTCCCCATCCTGCCGCTTAATTGGAGGCTTGATCCATTTGACATCCACCTTGTTGCTAGACTCATTCAGAAACACAGTGACATTCAGAGGTGCTGCTGACGGGGCTACAAAAGAGAAAGGAGAGAAGGATGAGGAAGTACGAAGAAAGGCACATAGAGAGTCATTCTCTTCTTGGTTTTTGTATGTTTGTTTTTTTAATTTTCTACGGAAAGCACTCAAATGAGGCTGAGATTAATAGTGGACTTTCATACATTTCTATGAAGATTTATTAAGATATTATATCTAAGTGCCTAGCACGGTGTCTAGTTCATTGTAGGCACTCAGAAAACGTTAGTTCTTCTCATTTTCCAATGCTTCCTTCATGATAAAATCTCTTCAATGTCGCATTAAAAAAAAAAAAGTGGACTTTCACCTTCTTTTCAATCGAGGACCATTACGATATCACGAGTTTAGAAAAGTAAGCTTTGTGTCTAAGATTCCAAACAAAACGATCCCTGCATTTCCTCAAGACGTTTAGTGACAGGCTGGTAGGCAAGGCAGTCCGAGCAAGAAATAGGAAATGCAGAAATAGTTTTGTCTTGTTGCATATCATCTTTGCTCTTTTTAGGCTCTGTGAGCTCTGAAATATATTTTTGGGTTACTTTAGTGTGTTTGACAAGACAGCTTGATATTTCTATCAAACAAATGACTTTCATATTGCAACAATCTTTGTAAGAACCACTCAAATAAAATTCTCTTATAAAGGCCACACACAGGGCTTCCCTGGTGGCGCCGTGGTTGAGAGTCCGCCTGCCGATGCAGGGGACACGGGTTCGTGCACTGGTCCGGGAAGATCCCACATGCCGTGGAGCGGCTGGGCCTGTGAGCCATGGCCGCTGAGCCTGTGGGTCCGGAGCCTGTGCTCCACAGTGGGAGAGGCCACAACAGTGAGAGGCCCGCGTACTGCAAGGGAAAGGAGCAAAAAAAAAAAAAAAAAAAAAGGCCACACACACTCACACAAGTGCTATGGACCTAGAGATGATCATACTAAGTGAAGTCAGACAGATAAAGACAAATATCATATGATATCACTTATATGTGGAATCTTAAAAAATGATACAAATGAACTTATTTATAAAACAGAAACAGACTCACAGACAGAAAACAAACATGGTTATCAAAGGGGAAAGGAGTGGGGAGGGATAAATTAGGAGTTTGGGATTAACAGACACAAACTACTATATATAATATAGATAAACAACAAGGACCTACTGTATAGCACAGGGAACTATATTCAATATCTTGTACTAAACTATAATGGAAAAGAATCTGAAGAAGAATATATAACTGAATCACTTTGCTGTACACCTGAAACTAACACAACATTGTAAATCAACTCTACTTCAATGAAAGTTTTTTTAAAAAGTAAGCCCTGGGCTTCCCTGGTGGCGCAGTGGTTGAGAGTCTGCCTGCCAATGCAGGGGATGTGGGATCGAGCCCTGGTCTGGGAAGATCCCACATGCTGTGGAGCAACTGGGCCCATGAGCCACAACTACTGAGCCTGCGCGTCCGGAGCCTGTGCTCCGCAACAAGAGAGGCTGTGATAGTGAGAGGCCCGCGTACCGCGATGAAGAGTGGCCCCCGCTTGCCACAACTAGAGAAAGCCCTTGCACAGAAACGAAGACCCAACACAGCCAAAAATAAAAAAAAATAAAAAAAAAAAAAAGTAAGCCCTTTCCAAACTGAAACAACAAAGAAGTGGGAGACAGGGAAGGAGGTAGGTAGAGCTCATGGACTCCTCTTGGGGAAGCAAAACACACACAACTCCAAGAGGATTCTCCAGTAGACACCTGTGCAGCAGTAGGTCAAGAAGCTGGCGCCAGCTGGGGATCAGTTCTGTGTCATTTGAGCTGTACAAGGCAGGGAACACTGCTGATCTCAGGAGGAAGCCACGTTTTAAAGTCCAGAGCCAGGTTACTAATGATCTGAACAGAGCTAATCAGTGAATAAATTTAAATATGTATGTGTATGCGTGCGTGCGTGCGTGTGTGTGTGCCTGTGTGTGTAAGGCACCTCATGAATGAAGATCAGAGGGTCAAATACTATTTGCTGGGTTAGGTGACGAACTGTAGAATTTAGCGCTGGTTTTCACTCTCTGGTTTATAGCAAATTCTACACAAGCCACATAACCACTTTATGTCAAAATGTCTATATACGAGGATAATAAACGTTAACGCGCTTTTTAGGAAAAGTATGTATGTGGGTACAGTATGTGTACGAAATAATTTGGGAAACAAGTCAAGATCACAACGACATTCTTTTTCTGGGGAGGGAAGAACGTGACTGTAGCTATTAAAACCGAAAAACATATGCCTCCTGACCAATATTTTCTTTCCATGAATTTAATCTAGAAAAATTCTGCTGTAGGTAGTGTTATATTCATTGAAGCATAATAGTGACAGAAAGGAATAAATGTAATGTTCAGTTAATAATTACGGTATAATAAATTCTGATAATTTTCCAATGGATTACTCACCACCCCACACTGAAAAGAATTTGAGAGACCATGTAAATTGATATGAAAGAATATCTAATGGTGGGGGGGTGAATAAAACTGCAAAAAGGGGGGCTTCCCTGGTGGCGCGGTGGTTGAGAGTCCGCCTGCCGATGCAGGGGACACGGGTTTGTGCCCCGGTCCGGGAAGATCCCACATGCCGCGGAGCGGCTGGGCCCGTGAGCCATGGCCGCTGAGCCTGCGCGTCCGGAGCCTGTGCTCCACAGCGGGAGAGGCCACAACAGTGAGAGGCCCGTGTACCGCAAAAAAAAAAAAAAAAAAAAACTGCAAAAAGGTACGTATCAATGATCCATTTTAGAAATTAGAAAATAAGTATTTTACATATAGGAAGAGTAAATATGCAATAACATACACCAAACTGTTGTTGTATTTTTATTTACGGGAGATTAAATTGTATATTTCTGATATATCTGAAAGGGAAACAAAAGGGCACTATAACCTCTTTGTCTCTGCTGATTCCAGGAGCAGTAATAATGAAGTTAGGGCAAATTTCAGCTTAGGAAATATATAGCTAAAGCTGTACCTATGAAACGAGTCACACAGTAGAATTTACAGGGAAACATGGTTGACTCAACATGTCTTTATGTCTACTCCCTCCTAAAACCCCTCTATGATGACAATAAGAAATTTAAAACAGTATAAGCTCACAGGGTACAGACGAGTCAACAGTGGAAGAGGAATGCCAACATACATATGAAAGTTGAAAAGCAGAGTAAGAAGGTGTAATTAACTCAGTAAATAGATTCTCCCCAAAGAACCACAGAGAGGCTCAGAAGCAGAGGACCAAGGGACCAGAGTGGGGACTAAAACTGGAAGATTCAAAGTTTGATCAGGAAGTAGCCCTCGAGATCCCTCTAACCTATTCCCACCACACACAGCTGGCAGGTATCCCTCAAATTCCCACAGGAGACAGGATGCTTTATTCTCTGAACTGAAAAGCTACTGGACTTGGGGCACCAGTAGAATGGAGGCACGATGAGGGGCTGACAACTAGGGAAATAAGTGGAAGTTCATACACTGACTGAGGGGGACTCCACCTCTGGCTCCTCCCCACCTGATCTTAGAGCATCAGCAGCTGTGTTCATATTCCTGAGGCAGCAGACAGGAGACTCAATTCTAGAGGAAGTAAGTGGCTCTGGGGGAAAGAAAGCCAATATTGACACGGGGGAGTATCCAAACTAAAACACTTAGGTCACTGGCCAATCACCTGACAGTGAAGCCTACAAGCCCCACCCGTGCTCACAGAGCTTCCCATCAATCGCTGGTTCTTCACTCTTTAATAGGAGAGACAGTGGAAGATCAGAAGAGGCTGGGGAGGCCTCCTTCATGAATGTCAGAGACCAGAACAAAACACAGGACAGAGCACTCAGAGGAGGCAGAGACAATGCAGGGAACTAGAGAAAACTAAAACACAAACAAACAAAACCAATAATTAACATAGCCAAAGATAAGAAAAGGCTCTCATAATTGAGAACTGGAAAAAACTGTCAATGAAAAATAAAATTATTCTTATATATGACATTGCCAATTTCAATAAAGTATTCAACAGAAGAATTAGAAGATAAATCGAGTAAATCTCCAAAAGAAGAGTAGAATAAAAATTTTTAAAAGGAGGCCAATTTGAGGTAAAAAAAATTGAGGAAGCAATTAAAAGAGTTTCAACAAATGTCTAATACAGTTATCTGGAAAGAAAAATAGAAGAACATTTTGAAAGGAAAAAATGTATAAGAAAAAGTCTCAAAACCAAAGCATTTGCATTCCTAGATTGAATGCCTATGATGATGAATGAAACAAATCCCACATCACAGCTCATTACAGCACCATGATTAAAGAGAAAAGATATTAAAGAAAAATTAAAACTAACAAACAGTTCACCTAGAAAACTCAAGTTATCAAAATTCTCTACAATGACACATGAAGCTAAAAAACAATGCAGATATACTTTTAAAATTTTGAGGGAAAATCATTTCCAACCTTAAATTCTCTATTAGGAAAAATTACCAATCCAGTATGACAAACAGACATGCAAGGTCCCATAGTTTTTATTTATATATATATATATTCTCTCTAGAGCTGATTGAGAATGTGCTCCATGAGAATGAGAGACAGTAAACCAAGAAAGACAAACGCCCAGGAGACGGCAAAGGAGTCACTAGGATGACTCTGGAGGGAGACAGGAAAAGAACCACATGAAAACATTAAAGATAAGAGTGGCTGGGCCTCACTCAGGGCCGGGAATAGTGCCTGTTCCCATCAATCGGCCTGGAAAATCTAATGATTCAAGGAGCACTGGGTAGAGTACACATAATGGTTTTGTCTCAATAGTGGGTAATAGTTGACCCTAGATGAAGCGCTGCTCTGGTCCAGCCTAACAAATACTAAAAGCAATGTCAAAAGGATCAGTCTTTTCCCATTAGCTTAACTGTGACCCCAAACAAAGCTCACTATTTATAAGAATACAAAAATGCCTAGTACTCAACAAAGTAAAATTCACAATGTCAGGAATCCAACCAAAGATTACCAGACATGTAGAAAAATTGGAAAGTACTCTCCACAAGGAATATAAATGAATCAATCAAAACCACTCCAGAAATAAGACTGATGTTAGAATTAGCAGACAAGGACATTAAAACAGTTATTATAACTGTATTCCATATGGTCCAAAAGTTAAGTAGAGACAGGAAAGATACAAAAAAAAACACAAAAATTACAATGTGAGAGTTGAAATATACACTAGATAGAATTAATGGCAGATTAGATACTGCACAAGAAAAGATTAGTGAATTTGAAGACATAGTAATAGAACCTACCCAAAATAAAACACAAGGAGAAAAGCAGGGAAAAAAGTAATACCATCAGTGAATTATGGATAACTTCAAGTGATATGATACATGGGTAACTGGAGTCCTCAAAGGAGCGGAGAGGCGGGAACAGAAAAAAATATTTGAAGAAGCAATGGCCAACATTTTCCAAATGTGATGCAAACTATAGACACGCAGACCTCAGAAGTTCAATGAACCCCAAGCCCAAGGGATATAAAGAAAATTACACCAAGGCACACCATAATTAAATTGCTCCAAATCAAATACAAAAGGAAAACCAGAGACATAAGACACATTATACACAGAGGAATAAATTAAGAATTACCACAGATTTGTTATCAGAAACAACGCAAGCAAGAAGGCAGTGGAGTAACCTAGAACTCTATACCTAATAAAAATATCTTACAAAATGAAGTCCAAAGAAACCCCTCAAAGGTAGAATAAAGATTTCTTTCAGACATACAGAAGCTGAATTTCTCACCAAGATTCCCACAACAAGAAGTAATGAAGAATCCTCTAGGAAGAAGGAAAATAATACCACATGGAAATATGTACAGATTTACACACACAAAAAATGAATAACATTAGAAATGGTAACTACCATTTGGGTAAATAGCAACTGGGTAAATATACGTTTTTTATAATTATATAAATCACTCTAAAAGATTATGACTCTTTGAACAAAAATAATAACAATCTAGTGTGGGTTTATAACATATGTAAAAGTAAAATGAGTGACAACAATAGCATAAATATCTGGAGATATCAAAAGAAAAATGAAAGTATACTATGTTAAGGTTCCTACACTATACCTGAGGTGGTATAACATCACTTGAAGGCATATAGTAATAAGTTAAACCTGTATACTATAAACCCTAAAGCAACCATTGAAAGAACAGAAAAAAAGAGTTATGGCTAAGAAATCAAAAAGGAGATAAAATAGAATAAAAACATTCAATGAACCCAAAAGAAGGGGAACAAATTACAGACAGAACAAATAGAAGACAGATGTAAACCTACCCATATGAATGATATCATTACATTCTAATGGATTAATAAATACCCCAATTTAAAGGCAAGGATTGTGAAGTAAAGTACTGCCTGCATGAAATACCCATTGAATATAAAGATACAAGTAAGTTAAAAATAAGTATGAATAAAAGATACGCCATGGAATCAAAAGAAAGAGTAAAATGGCTATTATTAATATCGATAAAATAGATTTCACAGAATATATTACCAAAGATAAAGAAAATAATTTCGTAATGATAAAGTGGCCAATGTATTAGGAGAGCATAGTAATATTACACAGTTATGCACAAAATAACAGAACTTCAAGATATGTGAACTGCTAGAACTACAAATAGAAATAGATAAATTCACAGTTATGACTACAGATTTCAATGCACCTGGCTAAATAACTGATAGAAAAAGGAGGCATAAAATCAATAAGAATACAATTGAAAAAACACTGTCAACTAACTTGACCACGGTGACATTTATAGAACACTCCATCTAATAAGAGCAGAATACACATTCTCAAGTACACATGGAACATTTATCAAGATAGACCGTGTTCTGGGCTGTAAAATTGAGTCTTGATACATTTCAAAGGATTCAAGTGATATGAATTATGTTATTTGGCCCCAACAGAATGAAATTAGAAATCACTAATACAAGTATTTGGAAACTATGTTAGACACCTAAATAACAAATGGGTTAAGGAAGAAATCAAAACAGAAACCAGAAAGTTTTTTAAACTGAATGAAAAGGAAACACCATATAAAAATTCTTCTCAGAGGTTTTTCTTCCTCATTTAAGATATTTTACAATCTTGGCACTAGTTTCATTTGTGCAAGGATTAAGCCCTAACAATTTATGACCTAGACCTGTCCCACCGTCTGTATTAAAATTGGAGCACTGATTATGTAAGGCTGGAGTTAAGGGCAGGAAAGAGGTTCTGAGTAATCCAGAGCTCTAAATTGGAAAATAATGGAAACTGGACAATTCAAATCTAACATAACTACAATATTCACTCCAATATTCATAGAAAAAAACACAAACTCTTGGAAATCAAAAGCAGCACACAGAAATGAAAGTTTACAGATGTAAATAAAATTTGCTATGAGAAAATAATGTAGAGACAACAGTACCTACTTCATATGATTGCTATGAGGAGCTAATGAAATAATGCACGTAAAGTACCTAAGATGGTCCCTGGCATGTAGTAGGTGCTTATTGAACATTAGCCACTTTCACATTTATTAGTTTTCTTAAGTTTGATGCTATGAGTAATAACTTTCATATATTTGTATTTTAATTAAAATAATATATGCTATAAAGAGTATGCTACTATTAATATCTTCCTATGTAAAAGAAAATATTCCCTATACATAGTAAATATAAAGTTTGTCACTAAACCCTTTTCAAGTATAGAAGGAAACATCGTTCCTATTTTCATTGGTCACCTCCATAAAATTATCCTCCAGAGACGAAGGCCACACAAAGAAAAAGTTAAACTCTGCATCAGGCCACTGGGAAGGATCTGTTTCATCACATGCCATCAGGCACAATATCCATTCTGAACCCCAGGAATTACCTCTTTCGGTCGTGCTGGCCAGAATCCAAGGGCTCACTGCGGACCAGCCGACTTCATTCATGCAGGACACACCGATGCTGTAATTCGCCAGAGCCTGCAGCTGCTCGATTTGATACAGATGTGGTGAAGCAGAGGTGTTAAAAATCATGACTGAGCCATGACTCAGTGGCTCAACTTCCTCGACCTAAATGAAGAGTAAAATTGTGGACCAGGCGTTAGTAAGGGGGTAGGAATGTCAGACTTGGGGCATTCATGCATTCGGTGTACATGGCCCTTCCTCTCCACTGAGGGGAAGTACCTGCTTCCTTTCGGGCCACACCTTAAATTTCCCACCAGGATCCCTGTGTATTACTCAGGCTACTCACTTGGTGCAACAATTGAGGACCTGATGAAAAACGCCTAAAAGAAGTGTTCTCACTCCAGCAGGTAACAGAGCAAATAATCGTCACCATAACATTATAGTTATTCTACATTATAACTTATAATAAAAGTAGCTCTTCCTCAGAATCACTTCGCTTCTTGATCATTTTTTTCAGCTGTTTCACAGAATATGCAGTAAAGACAAGGGACTTCGTATGTGGGGCAAAACCTGAAATATTTACTGTCTGACCCTTTAGAGAAAATATTTCCCAAATCCTACTTTAGAAGATGAGATACTTAAAATTTTTTTTAAAAATCTGTATTTCTTTTCATTATGTCTCCTGAGGAATTCTGCTCTTGCTTTGAGGCTAATTTTAGCATGTCCTTTATTCTTACCCCCCAATTCCCACTCCCATATAGATTCAACTCCAAAAGCAAACACAGATAGTATAGATTGTATGGCATTTTTTGGTGGGGAGATATAGGAAAGGGTCATTTGCACCTCACCCAACAAGCTTTTCTCCAAATCTTTTAAAAACCCATCAGCTCTTTCCCCTGAGTCCTTGTACCTCATCTTTCTCTCCATAAACTCCACCAGTCTCTCCACATCCCTCTCCATGTCTTCTGTATGCACAGGCAAGAGAGAGGGATTCCCAGCAAAATTCAGTCTCAGGCTAAACTTCCAGCTTTTCCTTTAAGGAAACCTCTTATCTGGGAATGGGGATCATGCAGAGTTTTCTCTCACTGTATGTTTTTCACAACTTCTAAAATATGTTGTACATATAAAATCAGAAAGACAAAAATCGTATTGGACAAAAAAAAAAAGCCACCAAAAACAATTTGGGGAAAAAAATCTTAAACCCACAAAATATATTTCTGATAATAATGGGCTTGCAATTATGGAGTGTGGAAACAATGCTGTTATTTCAGGATATGTGTGTTTGCATTTAGGTCAAGGGGCCACAGATCAACATTTTGGAATTCCAAATCCCCTAGTGGATACCATGAGGGCGGTGCTGGGACCGAGTCTCACCTCTGACTCAGACCCACAGACTCTGCGGGGTGACAAGAGGGTACCAGTTGGCCTGAGGAGCCACCAGAGGAGAAACCAGGAGCTGTGTGCTTATCTTGGTGGTGGCTGTTGGCAGAAATCACTCTTTGTTTCTTCACTTTAGAGTCTGCACCTACTTCCTGCTGACCAAGCGCTGGAACTAAGGTGGAGGAAACCTTGGCTCCCCACCCCTGCCCTATTTCCGGAACAACGCGCTGGACCATTTCCAGGCACAGGGACACTCTTGGAGGGCATGTTCCTAGAAGAAGATGGGTTTCTCTAACAGTGCTCAGTGGGTTCTGGGGGAAAGGAGGGCATGAAACGGCAAGACATACGTGGGAGAGTTAAAAATAGAAACGGAGTCCATAGCCCAAAAATGGGTGAAGAAAGGAACTAATGCCAAGACCAGGGGAAGTGAGAGGGTGTGTCCTGCTAGTGGGTGGATGTGAATCTTGTCCAAAACATTCATTTGTTACCAAGTCAGAGTTTAAAATTGTAACAAACTGGGACTCGGCTACAAAATGATACTTGGTCTCTTCAGAAATGGGAATACATTGTTAATCAACAGAATGTGAAAGTATATAACTTGTGGAGCCAGTTTTGATCGACCTCACTAGGACTGCCAGAGAAAATAAAGGACACCCGTTTATATTTAAAGTTCAGATAGACCACCAATAATTATGGGTATAGGTATGACACAAAATCAACAGCGTAATTAACTTGTAAAGTAACTGGATTCTTATTTGCTAAATCCGGTAACCCTAGGAGAGATGGAAAGGAGAATGGGTGAAGGAAGCCTGAGCTAGCTGGTGGGGCAAAGACAGGATGACCATGTCCTGCACAATAGGATCCAAGGTGGGCAAGAGGGGCTGCAATTTAGCAGTGTCAGGATGATTTTTCACACCCTGGCCACCCAAAGCCAAGGCAAAGAGAGTGCAAGTGAAGCTTGTGTGATCATCCTCCACCTGTAGGGGTGACCTGGTGTTTTCAGACCACTCCACCACCCTACTCTACCTCCCCTCTACCTCACGTCTACCCTGAGACGCACTCTTCTCCAAGTGGGGGCAGTACTCTTCCTCAGTCTCCCTGAAAGTAACACACCCTCCTATGGGAAGGAGTCTCACGTCCTCTTGGACTCTTCAAACAGTTCAGTAACTGGAAACAATTTTTAAAAAGGCTGGTCCACACAGGGAATATAGCCAATATTTTATAATAACTATAAATGGAGCATAATCTCTAAACATTTTGAATCACTATGTTGTGTACCTAAAACTATACCTTATTTTTTCTTAAAAAAAGGGCTGGTCCATGCTTTACTTGTGTCCATATGTAGGTTCAGTTATGTCCATATACAGGGAAACAGGCCCTGGTTGTTCCCAAAACAACAGAGTCCTGAAATATATGAAGCAAAAAAACTGATAGAACTGAAGGGAGAAATACACAATTCAAAAATAATAGTTGAGACCTCAATTTCCTATTGTCAATAATAGGTAAGACCATGAGGCAGAAGTTTAACAAGGAAACAGAATAAGTGAACAGGACTATAAACCACCTAGACCTAAGAGACATATAAACGTTCCACCCAGCCACAGCTGAATACACCGTCTCCTCAACGGCACATGGAACATTCTCCAGGATAGAACATATGCAAGGCCATACAACAAGCCTTAATAAATTTAAAAGGATGAGGACTTCCAGGCTGGTCCAGTGGTTAAGACTCCACACATCCACTGCAGGGGGCATGGGTTCAATCCCTGGCCAGGGAAGTTCTGCATGCCGCACAGCGTGGCCAAAAGAAAAAAAAAACAGATGGAAGTCATGCTAAGTATATCCTCTAAACACCACCAACGAAGGAAGAAAACTTAAGAAATTCACAACTAAGTGAAAATTAAATGACACGCTCCTAAATAACCAATAGAACAAAGAAGAAATCATAAGAAAAGTGATCAAAAACTTGATTTTGAATGGAAAAACCCCCAAATACCAAATCTTATGGTATACAGCCAATGCAGTGCTTACAGGGAAATGTATAGTATAATTGCCTATATTAAAAAAGAAGAAATTTCAAATCAATTACCTAAACTTTCACTATAAGGAACAAAAAGGGGAAAAAAATTAAGCTAAAGTAAACAGAAGAAAGGAAATAAAGGTTAGGGCAGAAATGAATGAAAGAGAATTTTTAAAAATTAATGAAACCAAAAGTTGGTTCTTCAAAAAAATCAATACAACTGACCAACCTTTAGTCAGACTGACCAAGAAAAATAAGAGACAACTCAAATTATTAAAATCAGGAATGAAAGAGGGGACATTACTTCTAACTTCAAGAAAAATAAGAGACAACTCAAATTATTAAAATCAGGAATGAAAGAGGGGACATTACTTCTAACTTCAAAGAAAAAAAAAGCTTCTAATGGAAGATTATGAACAACTGTATACCCACAAATTACATAACCTAAGAAACGCACGAATCCCTAGAAACACACAAATTACCAAAACTGACTGACGAAGAAGTAGAAAATCTGAATAGATCTACAACAAGTGAAAAGATTGAGCTGGTATTACTCAAAAAACTTTCCACAAACAAAGGCCTAGGAACAGATGGCTTTGCTGGTGATTTCTACTAAATATTGAAGACAATTTCACATAAACCTTTCTCAAATTCTTCCAAGGAACAGAAGAAGTGGGAACGCTTCCTAACTCTTTCTATAAGGCCAGTATCACCCTGATACCAAAACCAGAAAAAGCTAACACAAGAAAACTACAGGCCAATATCTCTTATGAATACAGTCCCAATAAGATAATGGCGATGACTGACAGAGTCAGATGACTCTGACTATACTAAAAACGACTGAATTGTACACTTTAAATGGGTGAATATTATGGTATGTAAAATGTATTTCAAAAAAGCTGTTCAAAAAAAAAGGACATCCCTGGTGAGACTTTGTAGACACAAGGAGAATTCCTAACACTTACCAGTACTTGGGAGGTTTGCAAATAACGTTGGACAAGATTAAGCAAGGTTGTGGGTAGCAGGGTGAGGGTGGAGGCTATTTTGGGGATGATATGTTTTTACTCTTCTGAGAAGAAACAGCTGTTACACAAGGGTGGGAGGCAATAAGAGCAGGGAAATGAGTTCCACTTGGTATTAAAAACATCTAGTTGTCAACACATAAAATTCTATGAAAGTCACTTCTCTCAGCTGAGTTGGCATGACTGGCCCATGTTAGGTTAATATGTTTTTACCTAATAAGACCAGACATTTATAAAACTAAGAATAATCCCTGACCTTACTGTATGATCAAGTACAGGCAGAATGCATTCATGTTTTCAGCGGATAATCCACGTGTGTTCAACTACCTGTTCCCACCTGCAACGTCTTCCTGAGACACGGAGGAGCAGGTGGTCCTGAGCATTGCTTTGGGCATCAGAGTTTCCTGGGCTTGAATTCCGGTTTTGCCACTCACAGGCTCTGTGTGCACTGTGGCCCTGCAGTGCTGGTGTGGGTTCCAAGTAAGATAATATCTGCAAAGTCCCTGGGCCATTGTGGGCACTCGGTAAAAGGTAGTTACTGCTACCCTCCCCTTTTTTTTTTTTTTTTTTGCGGTACTCGGGCCTCTCACCATCGTGGCCTCTCCCGCTGCGGAGCACAGGCTCCGGACACGCAGGCTCAGCGGCCATGGCTCACGGGCCCAGCCGCTCCGCGGCATGTGGGATCTTCCCAGAACGGGGCACGACCCCGTGTCCCCTGCATCAGCAGGCGGACTCTCAACCA
The DNA here is from genome assembly GCF_963924675.1 of Phocoena phocoena. Lineage (NCBI taxonomy): Eukaryota > Metazoa > Chordata > Mammalia > Artiodactyla > Phocoenidae > Phocoena > Phocoena phocoena. The sequence continues at coordinate 11,311,011 of NC_089232.1, read as the reverse complement.
CTGCGCCACAAGGGAAGCCCTACCCTTCCCTTTTTTATGAAATGAACACTCAGAGCAGAGCCTATCTCATGGCAAGGTGTCATTTTAGGATGGCTAACCTGTATTTCTTACAGCTCTATTTTATACCAATTTTAGGCAGTGGTTAAAAATGGGTGATGACTCTGTAAGCCCTGTAATCCCCAGGTTTCCCTGGAAGCCACAGGCTGAGATGCAACATTCAATAGTGAAGAGGATCCATCTTGTGCTTGCCCTTCTGTCCGTCACGGCCACCAACCCAGGAGAAGCCAGGCTGCAGAGGACCTGGCTCCTTGGACTCCTGGTTACAAGCCAGATGGGTTTTTGTATCTTAAAAATGAATTCTCCCTGGTCTCGTGACATTCTATCTTGGAAACATGTTTCTCTTCCAGTTGGCCCTGGACCATGCACAGGAAAGAGGCAGCATCACAGGGGCGCGGGGAGGGGCAGGGGCAGAACATCGTAAAATGGTGCATGCCCAGTGGACGCTGATCGGGGGGAAGGTCAAGGGATTCTGAACGGGGGTGTTGAAATGATCTCAGCACCCATCCTCAGGAGGAAGAAAAATCAGGCAGACCCACTGAGCACCAAACAGCTACTTCTTTTCGTTACGGAAGTTCACCTGAATGCTGCAGTCACTGAACGGGGAGTATCCATCAAAACCGGGGACCCAGGAGATCAGGATGCTGTGTGCGGTCCTGTTGCGGACCCTGACTTCAGTTGGCGGGGAGGGAATTGCTATGTAAAAAACAAAGACACACCACAGACACAATTATAAACTACAGGAGGCCACAGCTACCAAACAAATGCATTAATACCAAGCCTACTTCTGTTTCTTGAGACTGGGAAAATTAAACACTAGTTTTAAAGAGGAGCCATCGTACGCCTAAGGGTAATGGTATTAGCCTACGGAGAAGTCTTGCAGTGATAGGATGGCTCGGCCAGGGCCAGAGAAGTGGGGTGTAGACCTGCTTTCCTGACCCCTGATGAAGTGAGAACTTTTAGCTGGACAAGGATGGGGAGACATCCATTTCCTGCTGCTGTATGCTGGGGCGTCACTGGGCGCTGGTGCTCTCAATGGGGGTGAAGAGCCATGGCGCTGCCCTTGTGGAGCTAAAGGCTGCGTTGGGGAGACCCACATTAATTGAGGATGAGTGCCTTGTGCTGAGAAAAGAGGGGTACCATGGGAACAAGCATGTGTGTGCATGCGTGCGTGCATATGCGCGTGTGTGATGGAGGAAGGAAGCTTTCCAGGCTGAGGAATAGGGAAGAGTCAGCTCAAGCAAAAGACCCAAGTGCATCTGCTCGCGGGGAGGGGAGGGCATACCGTAATGAACGTGCAATGACCGCAGCCACGGGTGGGACATGGATAGATATTTAAATTAGAATCCAACAAGGATCCGAAGTTTGAGGGTTTTAGTTTCTTGTGCTATATTTAACTTTTTAAAAAAGAAATATATCTTAAAATCTGTGGATCAATATTATTTTTATTTATTTATTTTGGCCGTGCCGCACGGGATCTTCGTTCCCGGACCAAGGATGGAACCCTCACCCTCAGCAGTGAAAGCGCGAAGTTCTAACCGCTGGACCACCAGAAAATTCCCATACGTTTAACTCTTAATTAATGGTAATAACCGCACTTATAATCCAAAATGATGACTAATGTTTCTGAGTGCTTACTCTGTGCCAGGAACCTATGGACTTCATTAAACACGACTAGTCTGATAGGAAGAACCCTATCAGAGCAGCAGTCTTACGATCCCCATTGACGGATGAGGAAACTGAGGACCAGAGAAGTTAAAAACTTGCCAAAGCGCACAGAGCTCATAAGCAGCAGAATGGGGACTTAAACTCGGGTCTGCCTGACTCCAGCACTAGTGTCCCTCAACAGGACGCTGGAAGCTGGTTGCAGGGGCAGCAAGCAGACCAGCGAGTACCAGCAGGGGCTGGGGAGTGTGGTCACCACCTAGCCAGCTGCATGGCCCATGGCACAGCTCAATGCCCTCTCTAAACTCAGTTCCCGCTTCTACTAAGGGTGGGGAGTGACCACACTGCTCCATGGGCTGGGGTGAGGATGAAATGTGGTAACGCACGCACGAGGTCTGGGGGGGCGGCGCTGGTGGTAAAGGCAAGGACAGGATGCGCAGGGGATGAGAGGGAAGGAAGGCTGGGACCGTGTTAAGCGCTCACTGGGTATGGTATTCAGGAGTTTCAGTTTTACCAGGAGACACACAGACGGATGAATGGGAAAGAGTCAGTGTTTTGTTTGACTCACTTCCCTAAATAGGGTATCTGCCTTTCCAGATTCAAGTTTGGCCACGTATATACCTCAGTTGATAACAGACGAGCAGGGAGTTTTGGTTGCTTTGATATACGTGCTTAAATCAACGAAAGCCCCAAACATAAGGTTTGGAAATAGGCTTTATTAAAATAAAGTCCTAGTTGAGATTCTGTCTGAAGCATAAAATTCAGGAAGTGCTTCTCATTTTATGGATTTTTAAACTTTAAGATGTTGATATTTTATGAAAATGTCTTTATAAATTTATGCCCACGCGCGGATTCCTGAAATTCTCACCATTTCTTTTGAAAATTGTAATAATGGAATTCGTAATGAAGGAAGGAAGTTATTCAGTTCCTCTCCTAGTAACTTTCAGTTTGCTCATTTTTTTTCTTCCAATGAACTTTTTGAAAATGCCCTCTCATAGCCTCTTCTAGTTGATTTGCTGAAACTAAACCATCAGCATCTTTAAAAAGTATGCCTCTTGTAATTTTGAGTCTCCTGCTGTGCACGACCCACCCTTTAACTCATTATTAAACACATTCTGCTTTTTCCCCTCTATTATTTCCCCAAGGATAAGACCAAAAGGAATATGAACTCAATATTGCCTCTCAATATTTAACTTAAGGACAAATAACACGGAGAACAGGCTGGTGGTCACCAAGGGGGAGGGATAGAATGGGAGGCTGGGGTTAGCAGATGTAACCTTTTATATATAGAACGGATAAACAACAAGGTCCTACAGGGAACTATATTCAATATCCTATGATAAACCACAATGGAAACGAATATTAAAAACAGAATATATATATATATAATGTATAACTGAACCACTGCTGTACAGCAGTAATTAACACAACACTGTGAATCAATTATACTTCAATAAAAATAAAGTAATTAATTAAAAATAAATTAAGAACAAATACTAAAACATACCATTTTTCTGAATTTCTATGAGAAAGGTTAAGGGAGATGAGTTGAAAGGGATAAAAGGACAGTAGGTTTTCCTTTCCTTTCAAGTTTCAGGTTTAAATACCTTTGATCCCAGAAAAGGAGGAGGAATCTGATGATTGGTTTGGATTGTCCAATCCAATGGCAGATAATTGGAGTGGAATGTCTCCACCAGCCTGGGGGAGGTTTCAAACATGCGCCTTTCATTCTGTTATATCCCAGCTCAGAGGAAGCAAGGCGGGTGGAGGAGGTTAGGAGAGAGAGGGACAGAAGCCCTGTGCCCCCAGAAGAAGAGTGACTCTGACCTTCTCCTTCCTCAGGACAGCTGCTGGTGGAGACTTGCTTCAGCCCCAGATGCCCAAGGAAGGACAGAGCCCATCCTCAGATCAGTGCCCCAAGCTGCGCCCACCCTGGGGGCTCTTCAAGGAGTTATGGGGACTAGTTCAGGGTAGAAAAGGAAAAAGTGAAAATAGGAGCCAAGATGATCCAGGGTCAGCATTTCAGACAATTTTCTTCTCCATCTGAGCAGAACTAAACTAGCTAATGTTGATCAAAGACAAGTGTCAGGCCCTGTTATGAGTACTTTTACTTGCATTATCTCATTGAACCCTCAAGAGGAGGTAGGTTCTGTAATTATCCCCATTTTACACAGGGGAACACTGAAGGCAGAAAGGTTAAGTGACTTGTCCAAGGTCACAAAGGGAAGCCAGGACTCAATCCCAGGTAGCTGGCTTGCAGAGATCACACTGCACCCCCTAACCCCCGGAACATGCAGGGGGCACTCCACCCTGCTGCTTACCTTTGATGTTGATCTGCACGCCCTTGGACACGGTCAGCCCTTTGTCATTGTGGGCCTCACAGCTGAAGATCGCGGTCTCAGTCAGACCTGGAGGGGAAGGAGAGCCGTGAGACCAGCTGCAGAGAGACAGGCTTCTGTTTATCAGAATCCTATGGGGGTTTCAGCATCCTTTTACTTCTTGGTTCACCGCTTCAAGCATAAAGGCAAAGTTAATTAAAAATACGTGTTGGTGTTTGAAAAACAAACCTAGGATTAAACCCTATGTACCAGGAGCAAGGCAACCATGGGCTTAAAAGGCAGCTGTGAGAGAGTGGCATGGACATATACACACTACCAAATGTAAAACTGATAGCTAGTGGGAAGCAGCCGCATAGCACAGGGAGATCAACTCGGTGCTCCGTGACCACCTAGAGGGGTGGGATAGGGAGGGTGGGAGAGAGATGCAAGAGGGAAGAGATACGGGGATATATGTATATGTATAACCGATTCACTTTGTTATAAAGCAGAAACTAACACACCATTGTAAAGCAATTATACTCCAATAAAGATGTTAAAAAAATTTTTTTAAAGGCAGCTGTAATTCATTAAAAGCCTTTATTTTTTTCCCCGATGATGAAACATTAGGTAACAAAGAAGTATCATTTAGTTTTAAAATTTCTGCAAGGAGGTATGGGAATCACTGGCCCCCAAATCAAGACAAGTAGTTTCTGAGGCTCACCCAGACGATCTCCTACTTAGCACGCCGTACACCCCACGACACAGCATGGACACGTCAGGGTACCAGAAACAGCAGGATAAAAGTTACAGTTTTAAAAATTTCAGGTGATCCGTTGTAATGAATCCTTTTTTAATAGTAAAAATCAATGTATTCATAAGGAATTATATAAACACAAGGCATCATTATTAATTACTTGAAGAAAAGACACTGGTGCCAAATGAAGAAAATTCTATCATTTCAGAGGTCTGAAGACATCTTGGAAATGAAAAAAATTAGTTGACATTAATTTTAAGGAGAAAGGAAGAGAGGCAATCCAGATCTTGGTTTCTTATAATACTATTCTCCAATGAAAGGAACCAGAGCTCCTCGGAGAAATGGATGATTGTCAGGTTGGAGCAAAACACACATGAGCCTGGAGCAAAATATAACACAAACAGCATACACCACACACACACACACACACACACACACACACACACACACACACACACACACACGGATGGGGGTACGGCAAAGAGACACAGGATCCAGCTGAAAGAACTCCCAATGGCCAAAGCTGGGACAATTTGAGCAAGAAAATAAAGTAGCATTAAATTGTAACCCAAAGTATAAAACAAATATCCATGAGTCTATATTGATATGAACAAATGATTAAATAAAAGGGGGAGAAGAGACAAATGCCCCATGCAGAGGAATTCCGAATGGTTTTTATACAGACGCTCTGCCCCCAAAGAGGGGCATCACTCCTGACTCCTTAAGGCTGCACAAAGTGACTTCCTTCCAAAGAGGACAGTATGGAAAGGGGAATGAAAGGGAAACTTCTGAGTGAGAAACTGACAAACGTCCAGCTCAGCCAGATGGTCAAGGTCAAGACCAACAATGGAAGTCGTGTTGACAGAATGTGCCCTTGATATGATGTGATGAGAATGGCACTTCTCCTCTGCGGTCTTCCTCCTCCACGGTCTTCCTCCTCCAAAACATATAACCCAAATCTAATCATAAGAAAAATGACCAAAAACATCAGACAGTTCCAAACTGTGGGACATTCTACAAAAAACCTGACCAGTACTCCTCAAAACTGTCCAGGTCATTAAAAACAAGGGAAGTTTGAGAAATTGTCACAACCAAGAGGCGCCTTAGGGAGACATAACAACTAAATCCTGGAACAGTAAAAGGACATTAGGTAAAAACTAAGGAAATCTGAATAAACTATGGACTTTAGTTAGTAATGATGTATCAGGAATTTCCAGAGATAACAGAATAATCAGCTATGTGCTAGTTTCAGGCTTACATTTACTGAAGGGACATTTCAGTGAGATAAAGAGGTTTGCTTTGGGACTTCCCTAGTGGGCCAGTGGTTAAGACTCTGAGCTTCTAAAGCAGAGGGCGCGGGTTCGATCCCTCGTTGGGGAACTAAGATCCCACATGTTGTTTGGTGCGGTCAAAACATTTTTTAAAAATTTCAAAAAAGAGGCATGCTTGGAAGGGCTGCTCAGAAGGACACCCTGAGGTCCACTACCTCCCAAAGTCTCAAAAACACCTGTGAAAATCTCTCTGGAGAAGCTGAATCTACAAACCTGTTAGGGAACGTTTCATTCCTGATTCGTTATGCTAAGTTCTAAAAATAATGCAATGGGTATAAGGAAGTGAAATAATTTTTTATGGTACACTATACTGTGTCACATTAAATATAGTTGTTCAAAAATGATGTTATCAGTATTGGTTTATGAATTGTAACAAATGTACCACACTAATTAATGTAAGATGTTCATAACAGGGGAGTGTGGGCGTGATGTTTATGGGAATACTCTGTACGAGATGGCACACAATTTTTCTATAAATCTAAAACTATTCTAAAATTTTAAAAGATTATTTTCAAAAAGCACAGCCATATATTTACCATCTAGTTGAATCTGGAAACTTTCTCTCTGACACACAAGGTGCCTGGCCCAGAGTTTATATCATAAACTGGAGAAAGACAGATAAAATTCCTGAAAATACGCCATCATTCACTTCTTGCCTGAAAGGCTTATATTTTTTTTTGTTTGTTTCTATCTACTTGTGTAGGATATTTTCCATCGGATGATTTTAAAATCCAAAGCTCGTCACTAATGAAGTCATTAAATATTTGAAACAAGCTGCCGAGGGAAACCCAGCCGGGAACCAGCCAGGAAAGACCGTCTACATTGGATGCCCGCACAGTGAATGCTGCACTGAGGCTGGGCCACATGGCCTGGGAGAAGTTCTAGGAAGAAATGCAAATCTGATCCCTTTCAAGTCAGTGCCTCTCCTGAGGGATTAGCTGTGCACAAAAGAATCAGTGTTGGTGGGTGTTTGTTCTTTTCTATCCAGGTGGAAGTCTGTCCCAGCATCTGAGCTCTTTTGACTAGACTCTCTGTCCTACAATTCTGTGGTGACCTTTGACTTCTCCTAAATAATTTTACATCAGAATATGATAGCTACTTCAGGTATTTTAATTTTCCAACATGAGAATTCCCCTCAGACTGGAGGAAAATCCTAAATCAGATTGCTTAATTAGATTCTCTAAACCCAAGTACTAAGAAACTAAAATTCCCGGTAGGAGCCAGCTCTTTCACATTGGGTCACCTCCTCTCGAATGAGAGATGAAACTAAAAGAGTGTGTGATGGTTTAGAAAATATTTATTTCACTGAAGAGGAATATTTATTTCAAACCCACTAGCCACATCTATAAAAGAACATCTGTAAATACACAGCCTCAAGGAGTCTTTGGATCTTCTGCTTGTATTCCTCCCAAAGAATTTTGAAAAATATATGTAGCCTCTTACACATTTTGAGGTTTGCATCTTAAACTGTTCATCATTGAAACAGCTGCAAAAAATGTAATTTCAGGTACCCTGGATATGCTGATAATTTAAAGTAAAACTCCTTTAGAGTCCCATGCAATATACATATTACTGGGATGGGAGCCCCAGCATCACCTGCTGAAATAGTTCTTCCCAGAAATCAGAAGTTTTCAATCATGACTTTTCTACTTCCCCTGCAGAATTTTACCCTAATGGCATACATGTGTGTGTTTGAAAGTCACTGGTTAATCACCCTGTGATACTTCTCGGTGATAAAATTACACTTACGTATTGAAATTGGAAAACAAACTTTCTTCCAGATTGATGATCTTTACAAGTATTATTTAGGGCACAACTGATCAAAACAATATACATGTAATTTTTAAACATACAAAACAAAATTTTATGGGAAGCACAACTCCTTTGCTGGACAAAATTTGGAATTTTCTATGTGGTAGTCTGGAATTTTGTTAACCTTGAGCCAATGCACTACAGCAGCTGTTCTCAGAGGGTGGTCTAGAGGCTCCTGGGCATCCCAGAGATACTTTGGGGGGCCTCAAGTTGAAAACTATTTTTGCGAGAATAGCAATATGTTATTTGCCCTTTTCACTCTCATGCTCTCGGGAATGTATGATGGAATTTTCCATAAGGTGTATGATGTGTGATGATGTCATAGCTCTATGAGCTAATGGAACGTGCTTGTGTATTATTGTGTTTTAATTTCTAATTCAGTAAATGGCAATAGATGTATCTCACATAAACAAAAACTTGTAGGTTTTCAATCACTTTTAAGACAGGAAAGAGGAGACCAAAGCATTGGAGAACTGATGCCCTGTTGCGACTCCAGGTAAGGCAGAGAGAGGTCTTTTTTCTTTCGTAAAGTGAGAAAGAGATGACAGGGAAGTAGAAGGTGAAAAAGAAAAACCGGCATAGAGTCGGGACTTTGGGCATTTTGTCAGGCACTGACTTTCAGAGAGAGGACACATACCGGATGAGGATCCACTGATCCCTCTAAGCCACCACCTGGGGCCCCTGCTACCAGTCACTTTCCCAGGCAGGCCTGTGACACTTGGCTTTTCACCTTACCTTCCAGGTCATCAGCTCCCAAATGAGATGCCCGTTTTGCCAGGCTACATGAACTCGCAAAACTTGGCTTATATTTAGAAAAATCAGCTTTGGCTCAGTCAGAAGACACTCAATCAAAACGTAAGTTGCTTTGGCTATGCAACTTATATTTTGTACATATTTGAGCAGACATCTGCAGGCTAAAACCAGTCATTTGGTTTCAATCGCTCTTGTCCAAACTCTTGGGAAACACTTGGGTACAAACTACAAGTGGCATTCCCAACCGGTTGTGAGGGCAAGAGAAGCCCTGCTAGGAAACAAGAGGAGGGATTTATTTCCTTGAGATCCACCATCTAGTTATAGATCCCAAAGATGAGGTAAGCCCACAGTTCTTCGGTCCTGCAAGGTTGATCAATACTGAGAGTGAAACCTCTCCTTGGGGAACATGATTTTAGGTTAAGCGGGAAGTCATTTTTCCTCTTCATGTTTCTCTTCAGAGGACACACAAAGTCAGGAAGACGACCTGCAGCTAATTCCCTGGTACAGGGCACCCACTCCGATTCAGAACTGCCCACAAGTAGCCAAACCATCTAGGAGAGCAGATCTGTCTGGGGGCTGAGGTGGTGAATGTCCACAGGCCAAGAGGACACCAGCAGAGAGAAGTGGAAACTGCTTCCAACCCAGGTTAACTTTCTCCAGAACTGGATGGGCCAAAACTTAAGGCCAAATATAGGCTTCTTGGCTTAATGTATTCAGTGACATTTTTTTTTTTTTTTGCTTAATGGCACAAGCTTCCTAACTGGAGACTCATTTATAAGCCTGGGTTGAACACAGCAACCCAGAGGTACTAAGAAAGACAGCTCCCCCCCCTCACTTTTCTGTTCTCCCTCGGGATGAACAATAACCAGACTGGAATAGACCTTGAAGTTTTAGAGCCCAAACACTTGTGGCTTCCCAGGGAGAAATTCATCCACACACCCCTCCGTCTCCACCCTACCACCCACTCTCCCGAGCGCCCCCAGCACCAGCGTCTCCACATCTCCTGTTACTGTGTCCTCTTCTTGTGGGCATCCCTCTTACTCCATTATGTCCCACCTAAGTCCATTATGATGGTTCATGCCCCTCTTCCTTGGTCCTCTGCTAGTTTAAAAAAAGACAGCCCCTGACGCAAGGTCTGAGAGACATTTTAGGGAACATCCAGCCACAGGATGTTCCCTGGAGGAAAGGGCGGTCGGAATCCCTGAGGAATCAGCTTCTAAGAGCACAGTTAGGGCAGTTCTTTGAGTTCCAGGTTAAGGAATCCTGTCCCTTTCATTTTCTTCCCTAGTGTTCATCTTTCTACCCAAAGAGGCAGGAAATAGAAGAATACACTGCATAAATGAAGGACTTACACTTATTAGCTTGGAATTCACCATCTGCCCGGAATTCACTCATTCAACATTTACAGGCACTCGGGATCTATCCGTGAATGAAACAAAGATCCTCACCCTTAGAGAGCTCACGCTCTCATGGAGAAAAGTGGGTGAGAAATAACAGACTTAATAAATAAGTAAGCTGCATGCTCTATCAGAAGGTGATTAGTACTATGGAAAAACAGGGATCAGGGGGTCAGGGTGGGTAGAGAGAAGTGGCTGTGATTTTAAATATGCAAGTCAGAGGGAGCTCCTTGAGAAATGGCCTCTGAGGAAAGACTCAGGGTGAGGGAACGGGCCAAGTTTATTCTGGAGGGTGACGGAAGCTTCAAACCAGAGGGAACATGTGGGTCAGGCCTTTGTTCTCCAAGTGAGGTGGGGAACCTGGGGCTTTGAGCAGAAGACTGATATGATCTAGTCTGTGTTTTATGAGGGTCGTTCCAGCTGCCATGCAAAGACTAGCCCTTCGGCCATAAGGTCCCTAAATTGCTCCAAGTTTTTTCCTGATTTGCAAAATGGGAATTAAAAAATGCCTAACTATATCACAGGTTGCAATGAGGCTCAAAGTAAATCTTTACCAAAAGCACTGGGAGAATTACGAACTGATTTATATAAATTCTAGTTATTATTGTTAACTGTTATTACAATGAACATTACAAGTTATAGCCAATTAACTAAAACCAAAACTAGCTTAGCTGTTTTCTAAATGTGGATTTAAATATAAAATGAGTATTTTTAAAAAAGTAAAAACCAGAAAGATGAGCCTAAGTCCCCCACTCTTGGTAGAAAGGTAGCTCAAAATTGACAATGAGTTAGTAACTGCTGCATATGAAAATTTGTAACAGGTAACATTTCAGTCATTCCTGTAGGCTGCTTCGGTACCAAGGTCTTTACATCCATTATTTCACTGAATCCTCATAAATGTTCTATGAAGCAGACACTGTTATTACCCCTATTTTATATGAAGAAGGTGAGTAAGTTGCCTAGGGACACAGTGGTGAACTGGCATTAGTCTGTATCATAGCTCGGGATCTTAACCACTAACCTGTAACGCATCCCACCACTGAACACCATGCAGCAAAAGCTTCCTGCAGTTCTGCTCTTTATTTTGGGACTTTATTTTGCCAATGACAAAGTACTTCCTTGGGGGAAAAAAACTTTGCTTTGAAATAGTTTTCAAGTCACAAGAAACTGCAGAAAGAGTAAAGAGTTCCTAGCACCCTTCACCCAGGTTCCCCTAAAAGGTAAGATCTTACATGATCATAGTACAACCATCAAAACTAGGAAGGTGACTTTGGTATGATAAATACTTTTTTTTTTTTTTTGGCCGCACCTCGTGGCCTGCGGGATCTTAGTTCCCCCACCAGGGATCGAACCCACTCCACCTGTAGTAGAAGTACAGAGTCTTAACCACTGGACCGCCAAGGAAGTCCCTGGTACAATACTATTAACTAAAATACAGACCTTATTCAGATTTCACCAGCTTTTGGTCGTTTTATTTTGTGTGTGTGTGTGGGGGGGGGGATTTCTATGAAATGTTATTACAGGTACATATTTGTGTACAGATGGAGAACTGTTCCATCACCAAAAAGAAGCTCCCCTGTGCCACCCTTTTTACGAACATCCTTCTCCCAACCTAACATCTGGCAGGAGCTGATGTGTACACCATCACTATAAGTTGTCATTTATGTATGGACACCAAGGGGGGAAAGTGGTGGTGGGATGAATTGGGAGATTGGGATTGTCACGTATACACTAATATGTATAAAATAGATAACTAATAAGAACCTGCTGGATAAAATAATAAAATTAAATTAAAAAAAAAAGATAATGTTGTCTAAATGGAACTACATAGCATGTAACCTTTTTTTTTTTGCCCCTGTACCAACGGGATCATTTATTTACAATTCAGTAAAAGTCTCAGCCCAAACCAGCAAAACCATCTATATGATTGTAGAGAGCCATATACGGGTAATTTGCCTTCTGACAAAAATCTGGAGAGCAGAAAGGTGCGACAAATTGAATTCGGCTCAGATTGTTCAGAAAGGAAATCACAGCTGGAAAACATTTCAAACAGAGATCCCTTCGAAGAGCCTTCCAAGGACAGCCGCCAAGTATATTTTACACGTAACCTTTGAGCTTGGCTTTGTTGACTCAGAATAAGGCCCTTTAGACAAAGTACTTCTTTGCTCATGGTTCTTGAAGACAGCGCTTACATCACAGAGGAAAAAAAAAAAACAAACAAAACCGATATCAAGAGGGGAAAGCGTATGACCTTCCTGTTCAAACATGTCTCAACAATCAGGGCTCTTTAAACCACTTCCCTACTCAGCATCCTCTTGGTAGAAGGGATGGGAAAAGTTTACTTCAGGGTTAATTCCAAGATAGCAGGGTGCCTACCGGCAAACATTCAGATTTTATTTTATTTTTTTTGCGGTATGCGGGCCTCTCACTGTTGTGGCCTCTCCCGTTGCGGAGCACAGGCTCCGGACGCGCAGGCTCAGCGGCCATGGCTCACGGGACCAGCCGCTCCACGGCATGTGGGATCCTCCCGGACCGGGGCACGAACCCGCCTCCCCTACATCAGCAGGCGGACTCTCAACCACTGCGCCACCAGGGAAGCCCTGTTCTATATCTTGATTGAAGTGGTGGTTACGTGAGTGTCTACATTTACCACGACTCACTGAGTGGTGCACTTAATTGCTATGCATTTAACTGTATGTCAATTTAACCTACATATTTCATTGTATGCCCCATAAATCCTCCTTTATGGGACTTAAGCAATCATCCTAGAGAGGGAGGAATGTATTTTTTTAAAATTAATTTTGAACAAATAAGTTACTTGACGATCAATTCCTTGGAGAAACTCAAAGAAAACTCAGATGAAGGCAGAGACATAACATTGCTTGTGGACTCAGGAGTAAGAAAAGTGATTCAGAAACGATACCTCAGGTTGGCATTCACTTGCTGGTCCACTCAGCATAAATATTCAGTGAGTATTACCATGAGTCAGGCACCACCTTGGGAGAGACAAAGTCCCTGTTCTTACTGAGTATACATTCTCTAAGAAGACAGACAAGCAACTAAACAAATAAACAGGGAAATTACAGACTGTGACCAGCGCAGTGAAGGAAGTCCACAAGAACACATGCCTGGGAGTCAATAAAGGAGTGGGGAGGAACTAAAAGAATGACCAGGAAAGACTTCTGTGCAAAAGTGATGTCTGAGATGTGTCATGGGATGAAGGGCAGATGGAACGACACGGCAAGCAGACAGAAAGAAAGTGCAAAGGTCCTGAGGCAGGGAGAAAGGTGACGTTTCTGAGAAAATGAAAGACAATCAGTGTGACTGGTGCATAATAAGCAGGGAGAGAGTGGGATGGGTTTGGGCTGGAGAGTTGAGCGGGAACCAGAGCACGCAGGTCCTATGAGCGGGGGCAGGACGGACTCTGAGTGCCAGTCAAAGATAATGGGAAGCCCCTGAAGGGTTCCAGCAGGCAGGGGACACGAACTGCCATGGAGGACGAGAGTAGGGACAAGGCTAGAAGCTAAGAGACCAGTTAGGAAGTTACTGCAGTGCTGTTGGCAAGAGCTGGCAGTGATGTGGACCAGGGCACTGCAGCAGTGACAGAGAAAAAACAGATTTGAGATGTACTGTTGGAGCAGAACTGACAACCTGCTGATGCATTCAGTGTGGAAAAGGAGAAGGAAGGAAGGATGGGAAAATGGTGGTATCATTTACTAAGATGGGGAACTCTGTGGCAGAGCAAGTCTTGGGGGGAAATCAAGAGTTTCATTTTAAGACGCTTCCATATCCAGTAAGTGGAAGTGCCAAGCAAGGAGCTTGAAGCTCAGGAGGGAGGTCTGAGCTGGAGATACGAAGTTCAAGGTTGTTATCACACAGACGGTCGCGAAGCCAGGGGCCCAAAGGAACTCTCAGAGGTGGGTCCAGGACTGAGCCCTAGGGCACCCTCCCACATTCAGAACTCCTGTCAAGGGAAGAGGATGAGTCGGGAGGCAGGAAGGAAGCCAGGAAGACAGGGCTTCCTGAAGGTCACTTCTGGCGTGCAGCATCCCTCAGAACGTTTGCTGAGTGTGTGAAAAAAAGGAAGGATCAGGGGTGGTAACCTTGCCAGATGTTGCTGGAAGATGCAGTGACAGGAGCCAAAGAGGAGCCCACTGGATTCAGTGGCACAGAAACATCAGTGGTGCGGACCCCGAGAGCACTGTCGGAGGAGCACAGCAAGGAAGCCAGGGCACGCCCATTCAGAAGGAAATCAGATGACCGCTGACCATCAGGGCGGCCAGGGCCTCACAGTGACTCAGTCCTCCCGCAGCCAACCCCGTGGCCAACGCACCTTCCTTGCCGCCGAACCTCGCTGAGGTCGTCCCATCAATGGTTCCTGAAATGCAAGCCCTGCCAGCCAGCAGGGCCACAGCTGCCACGGAAGACGTGAGCAGGGCTCCTGCTGCCCAGGCTCAAGGACTCTGGCCACTTCGCCAACTTAACCACAGACACCCGCGGTGGCCGTATCCCCAGGCCCCAGTGCTGCCCTGTGACCTCTGACCCCCGAGATTCCCACCCGCCTCCCCCTCCACCTGGCCCCTACCCTCAGCTGCCTCACCTGCGGTTTTATCCGCCTCGACTCCCTGCCGCTGAGCACACGGCGCTCATCAAACTTCTGCTCCCCTTCCACCATTCCAGGGCAAACAGTACGGAAATCCCACAACTCAGACTCACCAGGGACAGTCAGAACGGAGGGGGATTTTTCTGGAAGTTCATTGACACGGCTGCTGTTCTGAACCCAGAAAATGTTGACGGGCTCAGGTGGGCCCACGGCCTGACAGGTGAGGTTGAAGGCTGTGTTTCTGGTGACATTCATGCTCTCAGGCTGCCTCGTAAAGTGAGGAAGTCCTGCAGAGGAAGAGGTGAGTGAAAGAAGGTATTAGATCCACAGGCCGAGGCACAGCCCCCAGGGGAATGGAAACCACACGGGAGCTTGGCAGAAGGAGCTTTCTCTGTCCACCACCCAGGTCTGAAACGGCCAGTTTTTACCTCCCTGAAGTTGGGTACGAAAGAACAAAGAGGCTAATTCCTGCCAGCCTAGCTCTAGCCGGTCTTCTAGGACACTTTCCCAAAGGAGTAATGGTGATTCAGAACTGTTTTTTTTCAGAAGGGAGGCCTGGCAGTTCTGAAATTAGGTGTTGCTCAAACTCCTGGGAAAGGCTGGCAGGTTTTCAGGATTCCTTACCAATAAACACAAAGTGAAAACGAAGCCACGTAAGAGTCTACCCATTTTTTTTTCTTTTTTAAATTTAAGCATACTTGATTTACAACGTTGTATTAGTTTCAGGTGTACGGCAGGGTAATTCAGTTATACATATGTAAAAATATATTCTTTTTCAGATTCTTTTCCATTATAGGCTATTACAACATACTGAATATAGTTCAATATCAACTATATTGTGCTATACAGGAGGTCCTTGTTGTTTATCTATTTTATATATAGTAGTGTGTTTATGCTAATCCCTAACTCCTAGTTTATCCCTTCCCTTCTTTCCCCTTCGGTAACCACAAGTTTGTTTTCTATGTCTGTGAGTCTGGTTCTGTTTTGTAAATAAGCTCCTTTGTATCATTTTTTTAGATTCCACATATAAGTGGTATCATATGATATTTGTCCTTCTCAGTCTGACTTACTTTACTTGTATGATAATCTCTAGGTCCATCCATGTGGCTACAAATGGCAATATATCATTCTTTTTATGGCTGAGTAATATTCCAGTATATACACCACATCTTCTTTATCCATTCATCTGTTGATGGACACTCAGGTTCCTTCCATGTCTTGGCAACTGTAAATAGTACTGCTGTGAACATTGGGGTGCATGTATCTTTTCAAATTAAAGTGTTTGTCTTTTCCAGATATATGCCCAGGAGTGAGATTGCTGGATCATATGGTAACTCTATTTTTAGTTTTTAAGGAACCTCCATGCTGGCTGCATCAATTTACATTCCCACCAACAGTATACGAGGGTTCCCTTTTCTCCACACCCTCTCCAGTGTTTATTATTTGTAGACTTTTTTGGATGATGGCCATTCTGAACGGTGTGGTCTGCCTGTTTTTGAGGACAACCTATTTTGTGTGAGACTTTCAGGTGAGGGATAATAAATTTGAAAATCTGTACACTCGTACAGGGCTGAACACTTCTCCAAGCACATTCTCATGAAAAGAGTATAGACAGAGTTACACAGTTACAACCCCAAGATCTCCCACTATGATTCCAGAACCGGGGTCATAGGGAAGGGACGTTAAGAATAGCTCAGAGAAAACCAGTTGGTACTTATTTGGGGCATGTGACAAAAATTTAACAGATCAAGCTAACTGGCCTCAGATGTTTAAGCTGTGTTCTTTTGGGACTGGGAGCTCACAGATCTGGTCCCAGCAGGACTGATGTGGGAGTGGTAAAATGGGATTCTTTTTTCATGTTTCAAAGTTTTGCAAAACTCCATTTGCACCTAACTCATTCCTGCCCTGGGCATTTTTTTTCTGGGATTTTACAAGTGAAACGTCCTCTGAATAGTCTTCCCAGATTAGCAGCAAATGTAGCAACCCTCCCCTCTGGCTGATGCGGACAGATCCCTGTGGCACTGGCTGTGCAGCCTGGGATGGGCTCAGAGCAAAGCTCCAAAAGAGATTCCTCTGAGGGGCCCCTCCCCCAGGCCTCCTGCAGCATTAGAGGGTATCAAGTTCAGGTCTGCAAAAGAAAGGGTAGCACAGCAGCCTTTTTGTGGGAGATGCTTCTCAGTTGAAGTTCCTTGACAAGCTAATCGCCTGCTCTAAAGCCTTTGATGAGGAGGGTCGGGAGAAAGCAGAAAAGTTGCTCTGAAGGCTCTGCACCTCAGCGAGCAGGGATGCAGAGACCCTGGAGGGCAGCCCCTAGGACAGTGGGGAGTGGCCACTTGGGGTGATAATGAAGATGCTTCCGGCTCAAAGCCTCTCTTGACAGGCCCTGCCATTGCCGAACCGGGCGTGCAAACCCCGAGATATGCAGGACTCGGGCCCACCTGGCCTGACTCACCTGTGCATCAGCTCACGTTCCCCACGAGACTCCAACTTCCTTGAGGGCAGAGGCTGCCTTCTCCTTGCCTGTTGCTCCAGCTCCCCCACCAAGCCCATCTCATGTCACGGCGTCGAACTGCACTGAATCACGCGCCTGACAAATCCTAGGGCCTAAAAAGGAAGCCCAGGCCGAGCTCCAGGCCCAATCAAGAAAACGGCTCACTCTCCCTGATTTCACCGTCTGCATAAGCGAGACAGTAAAAGGTACTGAATAATAAACATATTGGCACTTGACCAGGTGAGTGGCACCTGGCGCCAGCACTGAGAACTGGATAATAGATTGCATTTTGTATCTTAACATAAAAAGACTTCCGTTGTTTTAAGTTGTAAATAACCTTAGGACAAGGAGGGCCACAATCTCTTTTTATCTCAGCCATAGTGTGTAGGATAGAGCTAAATCTCTAAGAATTAAGTGAATTTCATAAGTACCTGAAGTCTACAAAGAAGATGGCCTTGTAAAATTTCAGTGCTTCTGGATTTGCAAGGTTTGCGTACAGAGCTACAAATGGAATAAATTAGGAATCTGAGAGTAACATATATATGCTACTATATATAAAATAGATAAACAACAGGGTCCTACTGTATAGCTTGGGGAACTATCCTCGATATTTTGTAATAGCCTATACGGGAAAAGAATCTGAAAAAGAATATATATATATGTACACACACATATAATAAACAATCACTTTGCCGTATACCTGAAACTAACACAACGTTGTAAATCAACTATACCTCAATAAAAACAATTAAAAAACAAACAAACAAATGGGCATGCCAAACTCTGGAGCATTATACACGAAGCGATTAATGCAGGCTCTACAACAAACCGCCCTGTGGCAACTGGACACCCTGTGGCCTCTGGACTCACCTTGCACCTCGATGTAGATGGGGTCAGACACGATCTCGTCGTTGTTTATTTTCATCTTACAGATATACGACCCATTGTCTGAACGCTGCACACTGCTTATGCTTCCGGGAGAAACACAAAGATATTTATCGTGACGACCTTTAGAGTTCCTACTACAGGAATGGAACATTCTTCAACTTCTTTGTCCTTCGCGGTGATGATTAACATGGCTAATGTGTGTCACGTGTGTCTCAACATGGCTAGGTCACAGTTCCCAGATCCTTGGTCAAATGTTACTCTAGATGTAAAGATATTTTTCTGTGAAGGTGTTTTTCAGGTGTGATGAATATTCCAACCAGTCGACTCAAAGTAAAGCAGATGACCCTCCATTGCTTGGGTGGGCCTCGTGTAGGCAGTTAAATGCCTTATGAGCATAGACTGAGGTCTTCCGAGGAACAGGAAATCCTGCCTCCAAACTGCCTTTGGGCCTCAAGGCTGGAACATTAACTCTTCCCTGGGCCTCCCACTGACACCCCACAGATTTCAGAGCTGGCAGCACCCACAATTACATTAGCCAATCCTTAAAATAAATTTCTCTCGCTCTCTTTGTGTGTGTGTGTGTGTGTCCTCTACCGGTTCTGTTTCTCTGAAGAACCCGGTCTAACACATATATTGTCACTTGTCTGGATTTCCATGGTAGGCTCTGTACCAGGGTTCTCTATATCAGAGTACCACCCCTCCAGACATTTTGCAAATTTGTGGAGTTGTTTTGGATGGTCACAAATAACTAGGGGCGACATTGTTTTCAGGGGCCAGGGGCGACTTTTCCACATCCCAAATGACCTTTTTTTTTTTTTTTCGGTACGTGGGCCTCTCACTGTTGTGGCCTCTCCCGCTGCGGAGCACAGGCTCCGGACGCGCAGGCTCAGCGGCCATGGCTCACGGGCCCAGCCGCTCCGCGGCATGTGGGATCTTCCCGGACCGGGGCACGAACCCGTGTCCCCTGCATCAGAAGGCGGACTCTCAACCACAGCGCCACCAGGGAAGCCCCCAAATGACCTTCTGAGACTAGAAGCTAATCTCACTGTACAAACACACAAAGTATTTTGCCTGGTGTTAATATCCATGTCATTTCCCAGGACCATGAAAATGGAGGGCCAGTATCCCTTTGTCCTGTTTGGAACTTGGCTGTGACTCGGTCATCGTCTGGAAGATGGATCACCGACAGCACTGCTCCGTCTGCAGCTGCCATGTGCCTGGGTACAAGTCACTGTGGACTTTATTATAATCTCTCCTGGTGTGGTCACACCCAGCGTTTACATATTCACATTCATATTATTTAATTATCAAGTGCCTTCCTTTCGTTTCCCTCTTATTACAGGATGAACATAAGATATCTTATATAAACAGGCAGCCTTGGCTCTAAGAGGTTCAGAGTCCTGCTTGCTAATTGCCCAATGTGCTTACAAACAGGGAGTTACACCACAGACGTGAAACCCGCTCTTAGCTGGGGTGGGAAGGGGTGAGACAATGAGGCACACTTTGAAATGCTCTCAGATGCTCTCCTACAGAGGATGCCTTTATTAGCCCCAAGCACTGATTTCTTCTCTGCCCATCACACACAACCAAGAAGACTGTGAATGAAGGAAAAAGAAAAAAGAAGAAAAACGTGGAGGGGTCCACCTGCCTTCCTAGCAGCTTGTTCCCCGATATAACTAGTTTATCCCAAAGCAAAATAAAATCTGTCCTCAACCTGTCAAGGGCTACGGCTTAAGGCTTAAAAGAGACCAGGAAGCTGGCAAGGTCAGAAGGGGCAGCTGCCAGGGTTATTAACACAGCACAGTCACCACCAGGAGCTGACAGGCGGCAGTGAAGGGTCCCCGGCCGCTAGAAGCCACGGTTTTCAGAACGAACACTGGACACTATAAATACCGCTTCTCCCAACGCCACCATTCTGCAGACCCCTACTAGCCTATGATAAGCAGAGTAACGAAGGTACACATCAAGAACGACATCAGGGGGCTTCCCTGGTGGCGCAGTGGTTGAGAGTCCGCCTGCCGATGCAGGGGACACAGGTTCGTGCTCCGGTCCGGGAAGATCCCACATGCCACAGAGCAGCTGGGCCCGTGAGCCACGGCCGCTGAGCCTGCGTGTCCAGAGCCTGTGCTCCGCAACGGGAGAGGCCACAACAGTGTGAGGCCCGCGTACCGCAAAAAAAAAAAAAGAACGGCATGAGTCAGAACTACGAGGGCCAGAGCTGCTTGGGTTAGCATCACCTCCTTAACAGTCTCAGGATCCGGTGGTGTGACTGTCCCCTGTCCCCTGCATTTCCTGATGTGCCAATCTAAGCAGTGCCCCCATTGACTGGGAATACTCTGTCTTCCCCTCTCCCCTCATTCCTATGTAGGAGTGATATAATTCTGGAATGCACCTGATGAATGACTGTTGGACTTGGGGAGGATGCAGGGGTCAAGGAAAGGCCGGTCTCTCCATGCTTTAGGGCAGGAGCTGAATGTCACAATGCTTAGAGGTCACCAGGAGAAGACGGAAAGAGACCTCACAGGACAAATATCTCCAAATAACGGGCTAGCTGACGCTTCCCCTAGAATCTGCCAGGATATCAAGGTGACAGGAAGGGGCTGAAGAAAGCTGGAGGGGAGCAGGCGTCTAGGACGATGCGCTGCCCATCGTGGGTAACACCTAGAGGCTGGATGGTACGACGTGGCTTTCAGCAGCTCCTGCAGATTCTCCACGGCTGACCTGTCTAGTCTTAGCAGTTCCAAGGGAAACCAAGGTTACGGCTACTGAAGAGAGGATCCTTTCTACTCATCACTTTACAAGAAGCAACATTTTCTTGAGGCAAGACTCAGGGAGGGGCTGGCTGCAGCAGACGATGAGATCTGACAGGCTGAGGACACCTACGCCCTCGGAAGACCGGGCTCTGGCTCACGGCCTGGGACCCCGGTGCCGTAGCAGGCTTGCTGCGTGACTCAGTGAGCCAGGGACCGGAGAGGAAGTGAAGGCCAGAGAGGGAGGCAGGGCACATCCCCAGGGGGACCACACCCAGCCCCGGGATGCTCAGCACTCCAGGAACCCAAGAAACCAGCAGGCACAAATAACTTTCAGCAGCAGAAATCAGGCCACACAAAAAAGTCCAGGAGTACCTTCAACTAACCAGCAAGGAAAATTCAGACTAGGAGTAAAGCACGAGAATGCAAAGGGAACGTGATCAAAACTTGGTCGTTACTCATTCGCGTCAGGCAGGATCTAGCGTCACTGCGTGACAAGGACAACGTGTCTGCATTAATTAGCAGGTCCAGATCCATCTTACCTATAGCACAGGAAACGTTTTTCACAAATAATTCTCTTGTTGCTTTCTAGACATCACGTAAAGGCTCCCAGGATGATGGCAGTGTGGGGGGGTGGGACTGGAGATGGGTGACTGGTCCCCAATCTCTTCCCTCTCCCCCCGCAGAAACAGTGGGAAAGGCTCTGAGCTCAGAACAGCAACCCAGGCATTCAGACGATGACTGAGTAAGGAGTTCCAGAAAGAACACAGAAAGGGGAGGAGGGAGGCATCATTCAGGAAAATGTCCAGAACTGGCGATACGGGTCTTTCCTAACCTGACACCTAGGTGGGCAGCACAGCAAGAGAGACAAGACCCACCAAGGGGCTTCACCAGGCAATGTCACACCTCTAAGACAAAGTGGAGACCCCCCAGAAGCTTCCAGAGAAAAGAAAAGCAGGTAATTGACGAGTGAATCAGAAACGTGTCATGCTTCTCAAGAACAACTCTGAGAGCGAAAAGGAAACGGAGCAATGATTTCAAGATGACAACAGGAAATTATTTTCCTTTAAAATTCTGTATCTGGCCAAACTACCTCAAGGTGGAGGTAGGAAAAACATGGCATTTTCAGACACGTGAGGGCCCAGCAAGTGAGCAGAGGCTGGGCTCCATGCCAAGGTGACGGGGTAAAGCCAGGAAGAGGGGGAGCTGGGCTCCAGGGAACAGACGCTGGAAGTCAGCAGGAACGAGGCTCCCAAAAATGAAAGGAAAGTTGACTCAGCCACAGACCCCAGACCCGGAGGGCAACGTGTCTGGGCCGGAGGAAAAGGGACAGCTCCAGGACTGGCACCTCCAAGGAAAAACACCAGTCCTGAGAATCTGGTCATTTTGAGAGGAGATGCATTATTTTCCTTTAAAACGTGGAGGGAGAATGAGCGATTGAAACTTAGACAATTCAGTGAACCAACAGGCAAGGAAACTATTAAGTTCAGGAAAATCAAAAAGCTCTCTAACAAGTACGATGTAATTACAGTTGACTACATGATTTGGCTGAAAATAGCATTTCCATAGCCACAAAAACTGTGAACTCTGGGTACTGATTTAACCACAGCTATGAGTAGTACCCTATTAGATTAACACACCATGCTGGGGCCTGGCACAGGCATGCACACACACCACACGTACACATACACACACACACACACACACACACACACACGACTCATGGACTGAATATCTCTGGAAAGCTACCCAATAAATGGGTCACCTCAGCTCCCCACTGGGAAAGAGCAAGGGGGCTGGAATGCAAGAGATAACTTTTGGACAGTTAGACTACTTTACCGTGTGCAGGCACTTAAAAAAAAAAAGTATAAGAATTCCATCAGCTTTTGGTCAAACATCTGAACAGGGGAAGACCAAAGAAACCACAGATTCTGCCACAGTGTCTAGACAGGAACCACCTGGAGAGAGCCATGGCGGTGGGACAGCAGCTGCAAAAGCCCATCACACCAGCATCCCCTCAGCTGACGTAGCCCCAGGGCATCCTACAAGGACACACAGCATCTCTCTGGCCCTCAGACCTATTACAACTAGGCTGGCCTGCTCAGAAATGGCTCGCAAGGAGTACCTAAGCTCTCAAGCCTTCTTAGAAGACATATAAAAAAGGACCAATATTGAATGAATGTCCGGAGTAGTCAAATTCACAGGTAAAGAATGTGGAATAGAGGTTACCGAGGGCTGGAGGGGAAGGGGAACGGGGAGTTAGTGTTTCACGGGTATGGAGTTTCAGTTTGAGATGATGAAAGAGCTCTGGAGATGGATGGTGGTGACAGTGGCATAAAGGCGTGAGTGTACTCAAGGCCACTAACTTGGATATTCAAAAAGGGTTAAAATGGTAAGTTTTTTTTTTTTTTTTTTTTTTTTTGTGGTACGCGGGCCTCTCACTGTTGTGGCCTCTCCCGTTGCGGGGCACAGGCTCCGGACGCGCAGGCTCAGCGGCCATGGCTCACGGGCCCAGCCGCTCCGCGGCATGTGGGATCTTCCTGGTACAGGGCACGAACCTGTGTCCCCCGCCCCGGCAGGCGGACTCTCAACCACTGCGCCACCAGGGAAGCCCTAAAATGGTAAGTTTTATGTTATGTGTATGTTACCACAATAAAAAAAAAATCCATGAAAAATGGAAAAAAAACTTTTTAAAGAAATACATGGACGACCCACTAATAAGCATCGTGTTTCACCCTCTGCCATCGTTCAGACGGCGCTGACAGGATTCCACGGATCACCCGAGTTCAGGGATCTCGGACAAAACCTGAGCTGAAAGGAAGTCTGAATATAAAGCAAGTCCCAAAGTCTCCGGGATCAATGGCTAAAAATAACTTTGCCAGCTGATGTTGTTTGGCTCAACAAATGAGGTTCTTACTTTCTAGATGTTTGGCTGATTTCTCATGCACGATTCCATTTTGGGGTAAAGAACAGCCAGCAATGGCACCAGGCAGATGCACACCCGCACCCTGCCCCGCCTGTGGCAAGGGTCTCGGCACGCAGCGCCTGCGGGGGCGCCGCCAACACAAGCGTCTCAGGCGCCAGGAGCCCGCAGGGACCCAAACTACCTACTTAACATGTTTACCAAGAAAATGTAGGAAGAAAGTAAAATCCTTCTAGCTTTAGCTACTGGGAAGGATGCCAGAATTTAAAGAGTACTGGGAATACCTAGACTACAAAGAAAACAAACATCAAATACTTTCCCTTCTCCATAAATCACCCAATAACTAAATGTGCAGGGCCTGTCAGTTTACAGGAACATCAGCTTTTATTTTTGCTTGAGGGTGAGTCTCCCCCAAGTCTTCTGATCTCAAGGCTGGTGCCTTCCTGATGAGGGAGTGTTTCCACCTAAGTGAGAGAGCTTTCTACACCCCATACCAGACTTTAGAGCTATGTCCCACAAATTACACCCTCCTCTAGAGACTTCAGGGGAAGCTCTTGGCTAAGGAGGGTCCTGGGGCTGGACGAGCTGATAACAGGTGTAGATGGGGCGGGATACTGGTTGGAGTGTCAAGGGGGATGCTCAGCCTGGTGACCTAAGTCCCACAGTCTAGCAACTGCTTTCAGGTGATGTACCATGCAAGGGGTGGTGGGGGGTAAGTAGGGAGGGTGGTGTGGATTTTCAGTATTCATCACCAAGCTATCAGTTAAGAATACTCCAATCTACTAGCAGACACTGAATGCTTCCTACAACCATTAATGAAAGATGACTCGACTCTATCAATAATAATAGACATCTAAGTGAAACGTGAACTATTAGCACAGATAGACCCAGCTCAAGAGGGCATCTGGATTTGAAGTCCCACATCAGTTACTTCTTCCCTTGAGTATGCCACCAACCTTGGCATTTTGAAAATAATTTTTAAGGTTTTCCCTTTATAATTTCATTTGCACTCTCTATAAATGAATCTGTTTTACAATAGCAAGTTACAGTGGCATTAAAATATTAAATATTAAATGATAAATATAAATATTAAATAATATTAAAATATTTTGAAGATTTTTGGCAATATAGGTAAATGTTCATCATACAATGATAAGTGCATGAAATAAGACATACATCTATGTAATAAAATACGAATTTGATTTCAAGCATCTTAGAGTTCTATATGCTTGGAAAAGTTTTCTTGGGGTTGTGGGCCATAGTTTCCTTCTCTGTACTTGTTTGGTATCTTCCAAGTATTTAACAAAATACATATAACTATGAAAACAAAATACATATGTAACTACTAAAATAACTTAAAAATGCACATATATAGGAGCTAAGACCAAGTAGTTTCAGAAATCTTCTGGGGATACCCTCACGCATGATGCCAAAACAAATCTCCTTTAAGCTTTCCAGGGTACATGGGACTCATGCTGAAATGCCTGTGAGCTCCTCCTATCGTTCCCACCCTCCCACACCTAGTTTCAATAAACTGAGGGTTGACTACAAGATGTGGTCCCCCCTGAGCAGCAGAAGTGTCCTTCCCTTGGTCCTGATGCAGGGCCCTCCTCCCCTAAAGGCCAAATCTAAAATCTGATGGCAACACTACCTTAAACACCTCAACACCACCTTAGCGCTTCTGCACTTGACATTTGAGTCTCCCTTCCCCTCCATTCTGTTCACAAGCAGGAGGACAGGGACCAGGTCTGTCCTTCGTGTCTCAATGCCCAGACGTTCAGGGCAAGGCTGGCTGATTTTATAACTAGTGGGCAGTTGCCTGTGTTGTGATTTGAAAACAAAATCTCTATTCCTTGTGTCCAAAATGATGTCACCAGTGAATGTTCAAGCTTTCCTTAGTGTAAATTACTTATCCCATTCTTTCCTTCCTTTGGAAAGGAAAGCACTATGATGGCCACTGTGAGAGAGTGGAAGGAATAACAGATGAACGTTCCACTGCTTTAAATCTGCACGCCTCTTAAGCTACACCTTCGACCAGGACAGGTTTTGTTTTAGGATCAAAGACCAGAAGCGTGACTAATCCTAATTTTTAGAGTGAGGTGTTTGGGAGTTTAAGTGTGGGGTGGGCAAAAGCCAAGGGTCTGCATGACATGAAAGAGAAAACATGAACCAATATCAGGCTAAGAGAGTTAAATGCAGCATCCACAATCCTGCCAGGCTTCAGCGACTCACAGCTGCTTCGTATTTAAAGCACAAGTGCAGGTGCAAACTGTGGACTCCCCGATCCGGAGACCTAATCATTTCAAAATTCATGTCCATTCTGTCCTTTTTTATTATACTAACACCTTATAGAAAAATGGTTCCGTGATCTAACTTAAAATACTTTGTTTTTCTTTATAGTTCCTCTGACCCCTGCCTATATACGGACATCTATCTTTTGCACATTCCCTTAAATAAACGTGGTCCATGCCGATCCTGTTAGTGGCAACTCCAGCAAAGTTGCAGGCTAACGAATTCCTGATAAAATGGCATCTATTGAAAACCTAGAACTAGTGTTTAACTCTTCACTGTTTCTGGGACCCAGAGTGGCTTTCCTTAGGGTCCGTGAAGATTTGAGAAGAGAGGATACTGCAAGTGTGCATATCAGGCTCCCTGGTTAAGGATGACCAGCTTACTACCTAGTGATCCTGGGCAAGACACCCTACTCTTAAGGACCTCAGGGTCCTCATATAAAAGACATCAAATTAGGGTCTCCAACATCCTCCTCTCTTGGGAAGGAATTACACAAATATTGATAATCTTGATCAAGTCACTATAATTTACTTCACTGAATCACCCACAGCTACAGCGCTGCCTGTACATTACTTTAATCAAGTTGAAGAATATTCTAATGGTGGACTTACTGCTGTTCCAGATATTACTCAGTTCAGCTGTGTGTCCATCCTTTGCAAGAATTCTGATCACGAAATTTGCTTAGTTGGGAGGTCACATAAGATTTTTTTCTCTTCCAAATGAGTTTATGAGAGTTCAGCCGAATACATTTTTCTCTAAAGTTCTCAAAATATCACCCAGTCACCTTCTGAACTCTAAAAACATCAGTTCAGAATATGACACTGTCTAAGTTTAAAAACTCTCCAAGTCTTTTGAATATCTAATGGCCCCTTAGAGCACGCCTAGAGCTGCCAGTCAGGCGGTCCAAACCCATCTCCTCGGCAAGAAGACCAGGGAAGATGCAGCGGCTCACCCACGGTCTCGTGGGGGCCGGTGGCAGGACCCCCACTGGGGACTCGCAGCCCAGAGAGCAAGGCTGTGCTTTCCTCCTAAATGACCCCGGGTGAGACGAACGGGCCAGCTTTTTGTTTCTATGAGCCTTTAAACCTCATTCATTATGAAATGGTGATTTTAGTTCTCCCATCAGAAGCTGTGTCTATATAATGGAAAAACATCTGTGTTTTGTAGTTGATGGAGAAAAAAATATAGTCATGGGCAAGACACCCGAGTCTTGACACTGGTGGAGAATGGCAGCCCGAGAGACCCAGCCAGAGGTTAAATCGACCAACGGGAAATGCGGAAATTGTTTTCTTTCCTTGATGATGACCAAGATAACTTGGAAAATGCTAAAAAGGGGGTCATCTTATGGATGTGTTGACACGCTAAACTCTAACTGGAGTCATCAGGTCTATGGTAACTCCGAGGTGGTTTTCTGAAAAGGAAACACACAATGATTCACCAGAAGACATGACACAGTCTGGAAGAGGCCCAAACATCAGGTTGGAGAAAGTGAAAACACAGCAGATCAAAGAGGGCTCCGCTCGGAGAGGAGGAATCCCAGAGAAAGCCTCCTGAGTCAACACTGCCGGGCTCCGAATTCATTTTGAAACTTTAGTGACCACAGTCCACCTAATTCTAAAACTGTACATGCCAGGAAGTCCTGGTGTAAACACAAACAAACAAAACCCCTCCTGACTAAGAGGAAAGAGTAGAGAATGAAAAGGGACTGTGAGAAGAGAAGCAGCTCTCTGTCTCCAGTATCTGCGGTATGAGGACTCAATCCTTGGGACGATGGATTATTCCACATTTATGTCCTGGCCTGGCTTATCCTTGTCACCCCCTCCAACTCATCGGGCCTGCCCCTGCCAACACAAAGTGGAATGCTGAGATGGTGAGCCACGTGGCCGAAGATCTGTCTCAATTCCCCGGACTTCACACTTTCCGCCTCCTTCCTACCCCAACAGGAGGGCAACATCTGCAGCCGCAGGGGGTGCTGGGAGAGGGAGAAGGGAGAGGAGATAGGGCAAACGAAAGGGGTGGAGGGCTGCCTTGTTTCACAAGTTCCACGCCCACCTGGTGAGTCAGATGTCTCCTCCTGCCAGGTAGGAACACTGTTCTCACTCGCTGGGAGAGCTCTTGAGTCCAGCAGGCCTTGACAGGACTTACAGGCCAGCTGGGAAGAGCATTTGATCACCAAGAGTTCCAGTAGGGCCAAAAGCCAATAGAAAAGAAATCAGCAATACGATCAGCTATTAATCTACACTCTAAATGGACCAGTGGGATTCCTAACACAGAAAACAGAAGGCTGTTATTTCTTTACAAGCCTTTTGCTTTTGAATCAGCAAAAGCACAACAACTCTTTTTTTTTTTTTTTTCCCTGTACGCAGGCCTCTCACCACTGTGGCCTCTCCCGCTGCGGAGCACAGGCCCCGGACGCGCAGGCCCAGCAACCACGGCCCACGGGCCCACGGGCCCAGCTGCTCTGCGGCACGTGGGATCCTCCCGGACCAGGGCACGAACCTGCGTCCCCTGCATCGGCAGGCGGACTCCCAACCACTGCGCCACCAGGGAAGCCCCACAACAACATTTTAAAAGAAAGGAAGAAAGAACACTTACCTGAAGGAAGCGATGATTGCTGTAACTTCATCATCTGGATAAAATTGAGTAATTGCATGATGGGCCCCCAGCAATTCCTTCCCATCTTTCCACCAAGAAATAGTTGCACTGTCCTGGTATATATTAGGTATGTTGATCGAGCAGTTAAACTTGACATCTTTGTGTTCAGAAAGTATTATGTGGCCGACTGTGTGATTAAACGCAAGAGGCAGTAGGGACGTGGACCTGGCGGAGGTCACTCCGGGAAGGGCTGCATTTCTGGTGTGCGGTCTTCCAGGCTGGATGGGTGGAAACGTGGAGGTGGGCTGGAACCCACTGGTGTGAGGAAAGGAAAATGGTGTGTGGTCAGTCTGCAGGCTTCCCGGGAAAGATCCGGGGAACAGCGGGTTGGGCTTGGTTTCTTCGCTCACCTCAGTGACAGCTGCAAAACAGAAGATTGGATCTTTAGCCTTTTAAATAATGGAGTTTTCCAAGTAGGTCCCCAACTTAACAGGCCATGATGAGAGAGTGACGGGCATCCTAAATGTCCTCAGAAAGCATGAGCGGAATTTATTTAACACACACGAATAGTGTGAATACTCTCTTTCACAAGTTCATTCATTCGCTTACTTCCTTCTTTCTAAAGAATACGTAAGAAATATAATGCCCCTGTCAAAATTTTTTCTTTTTTTAAATTGAGACATAATTGATATATATATATATATATATATATATATATATATATATAACATATTTGTTTCAGGTTACAATGCAGTGATTCCATACTTGTATATTTTGCCAAATGATCGCTGCAATAAGTCTACTTAATATCCATCACCACACCTAGTGAGACACTTCTTTTCCTTGTGATGAGAACTTTTAAGATCTACCCTCTTAGCAACTTTCAAATATATGATACCGTACTATTAACTACAGTCAGCATTAACTCCATTACATCGCCAGGACTTACCTATTTTATAACTGGAAGTTTGTATCTTTTGACCACTTCACCCATTTTTTTTTTTTGGCCACCGCACCGCGTGGCATGTGGGATCTTAGCTCCCCAACCAGGGATCGAGCCCGTGCCCCTTGCATCGGAAGCACGGAGTCTTAACCACTGGACCGCCAGGGAAGACCCTCACCCAGTTTTTGAAATTCGTGACTCATTCCAAATCCCTCATACCCATCTCACCAGCATGGCAGGCAGGTGATGCCGCCTGAGATCACCTTCCTACTGTCTGCTCAGTCACAAGACTATGCTTGGCCAACAGTCTTGCAAAGGCTGCTACTGGTCACAAAGGGGCGAGTTGACAATTCTTGTGCCTCAGCATGACCCACCCTAAGCATGGGGAAAAAAAATCAACATGTGCTTATGTCACCAGCTATAGAATGACTTGGAGCTTCCAGCAAAATGCTTTCCTGCAGGAAGAGACCTGGAAATATTTTGATTTCATCTGACCCACAGGAATTTCTAAAAATATAGGCTCACATCAGTTGTACTTTTAGTTTTAATGGCATTTTTGGAACGTACATTCTATACTAGTTGTAATTTATTCAAATACATTGACCACGGGTGGTGACACAGGCAGGGAGGAGAGACACAGGCTGGCACCTTGTGGGTGAGTGACGGGGGGTACACAGAGGCGCCTCCTGCCTCCTGCCATGCTCAGGACGTCATACCCTCCTGCACTCCTGAGTGCGTGTGTGCAGGGGGTGCAGACTTAGCAAACAAGAACAAAAGACACCCAGTTAAACTTGAATTTTAGATAAACAAGAAGTAATTTTTAGTATAGGGACTTCCCTGGAGGTCCAGTGGTTAAGACTTCGCCTTCCAGGGGCTGCAGGTTCGATTCCCGGTCGGGAAACTAAGATCCCACATGCCTCGCGGCCAAAAAACCAAAACATAAAACAGAAGCAATAGTGTAACAAATTCAATAAAGACTTGAGAAATGGTCCACATCAAAAAAAAAAATCTTAAAAAATTTTTTTGAGTATAAGGATTCAGTTAAGGACTCATTGGGTGAATGGAGGTACAAGCAGATTTGGGAGCAAAAGCGGGGATCTGAGAATTTATACCTCTGGCTTCCTCCCTGCAGGTCACTCTGGACCACACTTATCCCTGAATGGAGTGCCGGGGCTCCTGCCAGGGAGTCCTCTCCATCCAGCTCTCTCTCCCCGACCAGGTCAACTCTCACAGTTGCTGCATTTGGGAACTGCGTCCGGGGGTGAACGCCAGGTTGGAGGACAAGAGGTTTCACTATAAGAAACCAGCGAGAGCTCATTGCTTGTCCTTGAGGCTGAGGTCTCGGGGGCTCTGGGAGTGCAGGGGTTCTCTGCAGGCTCTGGGGGAGGGCTTTGTGGGCCGGCTGCTGGCTGGCCTTGAGCTCAGTCGTCCAGACAGATTGGTGTGCGGTGATGGGAGTGGTGATTTATTCCAAGGAGTGGAGGTCAGGGTGATTCTGCAGAGAGGGGCCCCTGCCTCTCCTGTCGTCCCCACGCCAGGCAAACTTTATGTACAGGGATGGTAGGAAGAGGTGAAGCCCATCTTCTCTGATTTGGGGGGTCCCTTCTGCAGTAATGGATGCTCCCCATCTTGTCTGATTTGGGGATCCCTCTGCAGTAATGGCTGCTCTAGCTATTTATCTTATGCCTGTAGACCCTCCTCAGAACACTCTTTTTCTACAGGCTTCAAAGCACTTACAGTTCACCTCTGCCTCTTGGAGGCAAACTTACCTGCAGTCTTTCCTATTTCTTGAGGTGGGGAGTCAGGGGTTTTGTCCAAATGACTTTTTTTTTCTTGTGTGTTAAATATAAGGCAAAAAAGTAGAGTGGGAGAAACAAATGATGCTTCCTTTGGTTTGTTTAATTTCCTTAAAAACACTGAACATTCCTGGGACTTCCCTGGTGCTCCAGGGGTTAAGCCTCTGCCTTCCAATGCAGGGGACACAGGTTCAACCCCCGGTTGGGGAACTAAGATCCCACATGCGGTGGGGCCACTAAGCCTGTGCGTTCTGGAGCCCGTGAGCCACAACTAGGGAGCCCACGTGCCGCAACTACTGAGCCCGCACACTCTGGAGCCCACCTGCCACAACTAGAGAGAAGCCCCGCACGCTGCAGGGAAGAGCCCGCGCACCACAATGAAAGTTCCCGCACGCCACAACTGAGAGCTGACGCAGCCAAATAAATAAGTATTTTTTAAAAATTGAGCATTTCTAATTATAAAGGTAACACAAGTCTGTTGTAAAAAGTTCAAATATTTATGGGAGCACAGAAAGTATAAAATGGAAACCTGTTTTGTAATCCCAACCGTGCAAGATAACCTCTGGTTATAGTTTGGGGTATAAGCGTTAGTTTACTATGAGCTGCTCACTGAACGAACTAATGGCAAAGCCATCCAGTCAGATGACATCACTGAAACTGGGGAGCAGTCAAACCCCGTAATCACTATGGATGGTTTAAAAGGTAACTGATCTCCACAATTTCATTTGCCAGAAGCTGGTAGTATGATTGAATTGCCAACAGATATTTATATAACAGCACCTCCAGGTCTAAGATTTGCTGTGACTGTCTAATGGGACACGGAAAGGCACTTGCCCCAGAAGATAGGCAGCAGAGGGTCCCAGGAGTTAAAGGGGGGAGGGGACACAGCTAACTGTGTGCTCGTGGGAGGCTTTCCCTGATCTCCCCACCACCACCCTGTCTAGTTAAACCTCCCAGGTCAGGTGCTGGGACCCTCCCCTTTGTAACATCTGTAATTTCTCATTCAATTCTTTCTCCCCTGCCGGGTTGACTGAAAGTCCCCCACACTGTAGTCAGTTCCTCGGAGGTGCTCAAAATAGGTTTGTTGAATGAATAGGTAAGGGCATGAATTAAAGGAGGGGTAGGGGAGGGTTGACAGGGCTTCAAGGGGCAGAGGTGGTGGAAAACTGGAGTGAAAGGAAGAGGCCCTCATAGTTTGGGAACACCAGTTTAGCTGCAGGGTGGTGCTTCTGTGCTAGGAGAAAAATGAGAGATACAGTGAAATGAGGCTGAACGTGGAGAGCCCTGAATCGCCGCGGAGGGAACAGGGATTCCTGGAAGGTTTCTGAGCAGTGGAGGGAGAAGATCAGAGCCGTGCTTGACCGGGGCGTGGACATCTCCCTGAGAGGGAGGAAGGAGGGGGCCATGACATAGGAAACACGGCAGGAAGGTATCGGAGCCCTAACTACGGGAGGGGCCAGGACGTAGCAGGAAGGATGCAGGAAAGAGAAGAGGGGCTGATCCCAACAGCGTCCTCGAGTACTGCCATCACGTCAAAAAGAAAGGTCAGTTTCAGATGCAAACCACTACATACAGAATGGATAACCAACAAGGTCCTACTGTGTAGCACAGGGAACTATATTCAGTATCTTTCATATTCTTTCAGAATATGAAAGAATCTGAAAAGGAATGTATATATAGGTATAACTGAATCATTTTGGTGTACAGCATCAGTTAACACAACATTGTAAATCAGCTATACTTCAATAATTAAAATATATATATATTAAAAAAAAAAGATACGTCAGTTTGACACCAAATGTTTAGGA
Source organism: Phocoena phocoena (assembly GCF_963924675.1). Taxonomy (NCBI): domain Eukaryota; kingdom Metazoa; phylum Chordata; class Mammalia; order Artiodactyla; family Phocoenidae; genus Phocoena; species Phocoena phocoena. Next base: position 11,277,835 of record NC_089232.1, on the reverse strand, counting down.
AGGGCGTAACACAAGGCAGCTCTCAGGAGTGGACACCTGGCAGCTTTATCCTGGCCATCGCTTGGATAGTGTGGCCCCCATAGGGAAAATGGGGATGTAATAATAATGGTGTCCCACAGGGTTGCGGTTAGGAATAAAGGAGTCATCACTATGTTTGGCTCATAGTAAGCGCTCAGTAAACGTTAGTTATTATTACTTCTATTACTTTCTCTTTGTATCAGTAAAACCTGCCACGGCCCAGTACTTGAGAACTGCTGATCTACAGGGTTTGGCGCTGAGGGCTGAACAACCACGCATGCTTGGTGAGGTTCTCACTGCGCAGCTCTGGCAAGGAGTGGGGCGGGGATGGGGTGTTGCCCCGCATAGTTTTCAGTGTAAACGGTGCGTTACAGTATGTGCTGTGCAGTGCCTAACCTCGCCAGCTGTATATGGGGGCCTTGACTGAATACGGATAATGTGGGAAAAGGCAAGATGAAAACGAGTCCAAGGTTCTGGACCCCAAAGTCAGGGCAACGATCGATTAGAAATTACACTTTAAGCTGCTAATTTTTCAGTGTTCTGACTACTTCAGTTGTATAATGTCCCTCCCCCTGTTTTTCCTCACAGAAGTGGAAGACTTTAAAATTATTTTGTTGGTGGGCGAGGTAGTGACAGTAGGAGGATGCGATCAGACCAAACATTTTTTAAACCTTTACTTTTTATTAACGTGTTCTTGTTAATTCATTTTCAAGATGACAAAAGCAAACGTGGTGGGCCTGTTTGATGATCCCCATTGTGGAGACAATGTTTTTAGCCAGAGTCAGAGGTGTATTAAAAGCCCACAGTCAGAGACTTAATGAGAATTTGGTCCTCTCTCCATGGCACACGTGGAAAAGCAGGCTGCCGCTGGAATTCACGAGAAATCTCCCCCTTCCCTTCCCCACTCCCATCTTCTTTCACGGTTATTTTCTCATGTGGACGGGACAGCGGCTAAAGTGGGAAGTTTGGCCTCACAAGCAAATGCAGATAAACAACTTGGATAAATGGCCTCCCACTCAGGCCCAAGAGCAGCTTGTCCCCATGTCCAGCAGTTCATCCACCCACCCCAGGGGGCCACATCCATCCAGTCCTGGAGTTGGTCGTGGAGCGCCCCTGCTGTGTGCCCCTGTGTTTCCAATGACCACCCAGGCCTTGACCAGATGCCAAGGCCAGCTTCCTAAAGACAAGGACTGTGGTACCATCATCTTCCTGCAGTGCTCAGCACGGGGACAGGCCCATGGGATATGATTAGCAACTGTTTCTTCAGCCAACGAGTAAAGTGATTAGACCTATGGTCCATTGTTTGAGGTTTGCCTTGTTTTTCTGAACAAATTTGCCGGCAGCTTCCTTGAGGGCTGGAGGCGGTATCCTCTGAACCCAGCCTGATGCCCGGCACGGAGCTGATATGCAGTGAACACCTACAGGACAAACGGGTGTGACACAGGCAGGGACGCTGCCGTGGCTAGGAGTGGGACTGTGGTGGGTCTGTAGCCAGGCCTCTGCAGCAGCATCTCCTCCCCAGACCACCTGCAGCTGCGGTGGGGCAGATACTGAGGACCACAGCCTCCTAGACTCAAAACTGGTCAATGAGGGGATGCTAGGGAAGGAGCTATTTTCTGAACTATAAACAGAGCTGCCATACGATCCCACTCCTGGGCATATATCCAGAGAAAACTCTAATTCAAAAAGATACACGCACCGCTATGTTCACAGCAGCACTTTTCACAATAGCCAAGACATGGAAGCAACCTAAGTGTCCATCGACCGATGAATGGGTAAAGAAGATGTGGTACATGTATACAATGGAATATTACTCAGCCATAAAAAAGAATGAAATAATGCTATTTGCAGCAACATGGATGGACCTGGAGACTATCATACTAAGCGAAGTAGGTCAGAGAAAGACAAATATATGATATCACTTATATGTGGAATCTAAAATAGGACACAAATGAACATATCTACAAAACAGAAACAGACTCAAGGACATAGAGAACAGACTGTGGTCACCACGGGGCGGGCGGGGGAGGGAGGATTGGGAGGGAGTTTGGGAATAGCAGACGCAAACTATTATATACAGAAAGGATAAGCAACAAGGTCCTGCTGTATAGCCCAGGGAACTATATTCAGTATCCTGTGATCAACCGTAGTGGAAAAGAATACGAACAATGTATTTATATGCGTATAAGTGAGTCACTTTGCTGTAGAGCAGAAATTAATACAACATCGTAAATCGACTATACTTCAATAAAATAAATTTTTAAAAGTAAGCTATTTTCTGTGTGATCGAGTAGCACAGAGGTGTATTAAAGGTGTATTAAAAGCCCACAGTCAGAGACTTAACGAGAATTTGGTCCTCTCTCCATGGCACACGTGGAAAAGCAGGCCGATGTTTGAATCGTGTCCGTGGGCGCTTCGCTGTCACCTGGTTAAAAACTCCTCCTCTCACCCCCGAAGATGGCTGAGGCCAAACCCTGAACAAGCAGAAACTGTCTACTTAGAATCATTTCACTTTATGCAAACGCAAAGGATTCTCAGTTGATAAAGTGTAGCAACACTGAATGAGAGGACATTTTAAAAAACCCTTCAACCTGAGATCACCTGACCTGATCGTCCCCAAACTGTAAATGGTAAAAATTAACTTGAGTGCACAGCACTCTGCCACTTGGAGAGAATTAAAAAGAAGAAGGGCCATTCATGGGATAAATGCACCTAGCGCAGGAAAGGTGCAGGCAGAAACCGAGAGCTGACCTGAGGGAAGGGGCCCCGGCAGGGGCTTTACCGGAAACAAAGGGGAGTCATTGGTGGGTTGCATGTGTCTGGAGGGGTCACAGCCTCAGCAGAAAAAAAGCAGAGGTGACAGTGAACCACTGAGATGCCTGCACAGGGTAGAAAGCGGGGTTGGTATAAAACATGGTGTTGGTGAGTCAGATTTTCTACACAGGCTCCGGTGGGCGGGCACCAGGTTGCCAGATAAGAAACGGGATGCCCCACTTACACTTGGATTTCAGATAAACAATGCCTCTGTGGGTTATACTTAGTTAAGTAAATGCAACTTAGTATCCTTTAGCAGAAACCAGCTGGAGCCAGAGCCCGGCAAGTTCACTGTCGCCCTCCCCCTAGGCTGGCCTCCTGGGGCCTAGAGCAGGATGAGGAAGGGGTGCAGAGGGGCAAACAGGGACCCCAACACACCAAGCAAGCTAGCCAACCTCTCTGTGCCCTCACATGGAGGATGTGCGGTGGCTCAGGCCTCTGAGCCAAACGCGTGATTATCAGGGCGACTCCTCACTCCCCCGGGCCCCTAAGGCATTGGCTCCAAAAAAAAAACACTGGAGCCCCACAGGTGCCACTCCCCCTTGCTTGGCCTTGTGCACGCACTTTAGCAGCAGAAGCTCCAAGGAACTCAAAGGGCTTTAGGCAGCCCCCCATAACCCCCTTCAGCCTGCACCCCACTTTCTGACCTGAGCATTTGACTGTTTCTTTTCTTTTTTTTTTTTTTGCGGTACGCGGGCCTCTCACGGTTGTGGCCTCTCCCGTCGCGGAGCACAGGCTCCGGACACACAGGCTTAGTGGTCATGGCTCACGGGCCCAGCCGCTGCACGGCATGTGGGATCTTCCCGGACCGGGGCACGAACCTGCGTCCCCTGCATCGGCAGGCGGACTCTCAACCACTGCGCCACCAGGGAAGCCCCATTTGACTGTTTCTTGATAGAAGTGCTTTGCAAAAGAAGCTTCCCCAGCAGACTGCGACTGACTGACTCTTTCCCATCATTTTCTAACTCTCCACCGTGCTTTCAAAACCAGCAGAACATCAGGATCTCTAGGGAAGCTTTTAAAGCTCTGATGCCTAGGTTTCACCCAGAGCTTGAATTAACTGGCCAGCAGTGCAGCTGAAGCATCTCGGGACTTTAAAAAACCTCCTCTAGTGATTCTAGAGGAATTAGGGTCAGACCTAATCCCTAGAGAATTAGGGAATGGATCCATCCGGTGGCCCAAATCATCTTGTTGCGGGGGGGGGGGGGGGGGGGCGCTCCTGAGGGTTTAGACCTGATGCTTAGAATCCATGTGGCTTGGGAGCGTGGGAAGAACAAGAACTCTTGTGCCTGAGTTCAGTCCCAGCTCTGCCACTCAGAGGCCAGACGCCAGTCCCTTGTCCTTCTGAGATTCAGTCTCCTCATCTGTGAAGGAAGACAGGTAACACCTCCTTCTCTCAGAGATCAGAGCAGAACACTGCACACGGAACACCGCACAGGCACACAATCCATGCCAGTTATGGCTTTCATAACATGAAACATCTGATCTGCCTTGTTTCAAAGGTGCAACTAGTCATGTCTGGACTATCAAAGGCCAACATATGGAACCGATTATGCTGACTTAGATCCTTCAGCCTCTTGCAGTGAAACAGGAATATATGTTTACCCAACCAAGGGTGGCTTTCCTTCTCTTTCCCCTTTGGCAGCATGCCAAGTGTCACAGAAAGGCTGAGGGGGCACTTTCTGGCCAGGGTTGCGAAGCAGCCGCCCCCCGGTCCCTGGGTCATCTGGGGCCGCTTCTCCGCAAGAACCAGCTATGGTTTTCACAAGACCCAGGAGAGACGCTCTGTCCCCAAGTTTAACTCCTCTGTCCTGCCACCCCTGACACACATCCTCCAGCCCACCAATACCTGAAATCCTATTAATTTTAGTCTTTCTTTTCAGGAAAAAATATTTCCTTCCTAAAACGTGACCGCCGCTAAAGACCAAACACCTTAGCAAGCACAGTTTGTCCAAGTCTTTCTTAAGTGACAGAGGGCACAGAATTCCCTCCCAAAACAGAGTAGATGGACTTTCCCCTAGTTCTTCCACTAAGTACACCTAAAAACACCGGGCATTATATTGATATATAAAACGAACATTTTTTAAAACCCTGAAAAGTGGACAGATGGTAAACCGACTAGGGACCTCAGGACCCAGGAACAACATGGTGACGAATTCCCTGGGTCTCCTTTTGTCCTTTGTGTCCCAGATTTGGAAATGCTAACAGGCAAAGACAAAAAACAACAACAAAAGCCTGCTATCTCTAGTCAAAGGACTAGGAAAGGGCGCCTCAGCAAGACAGAAGGCTTTTAAACAGTAAACTGCTCTCCTCCAGGCAAACAGCCCAGGAAAAACCACAGCCCCATCCCCACCCATGCCAGAAAAGATCAAGTGGGGAGCCTAGACTTGGACCCTTCCCAGGCTGTATAGAGGTGCCACAAATGTTCCACTGGCTGGTATCAGAGCGGGCCAAGGAGGGAACTGGCACTTTCATCCCTACTGGTTGGTGTTAGTAAAGCCCACGTGGGGAGCCTCGACTTTTACTCCCACATGGCATTAACAAGGCATCTCTCCTCGTCCCCAGCAGGGGGTATGAGAGGAAGCCTAGTAGAGATTCAGGGCTTTCACTACTCCCTAGCGTCGGTGGAGGTCAGGTGGGGAACAGGTGGAAAGTAATCAGGCACTCCTACCCCTCCCTCAGCCAGAAATCTCACCCCACCCCTGACCAGCAGTAATGAGGATGAGGACCAGCCCACACTTAGATGTCAATGGAGGCTGAGTGGGGAACCTGGAATTCTACCCCCACCAGGCAGTGAGGCCCCCTACCACGGTGTTTCAGAGAAAACCAAGTAAAACAAAAGACAAATAAGAGTCAGTCTCATAGTACCCCAAATGTCTAGGTTTCAATTAAAAAATTCTGTCTGAAACTGAACGAAATACAAACACCAAGATGACAGGGAATTATCTGAAAAAGCTTTTAAAGAAGGAATCATAAAAATACTTCAATGAGCAATTACGAATATGAAACACATGAATAAAATAGGAAGCCTTAGCAAATAAATGCCAAGTCTCAGTAAAGAAAGAGAAGATTGAGAAGAGAAACAAATGGGAATTTTTGAACTAAAAAATACAATAACCAAAATAAAAAACTCAGTGGATGTGCTCAACAGCAGAATGAAGGGGCAGAGGAAAGAATCAGTGAACCAGAAGATACAGCAATAGAAAATTATCCAATCTGAACAACAGAAAAAACTGAACAGAGCCTCTGCAACCTGTAGGACTATATTACTGAAGAGTTAACATTTGTATCATCAGAGTCCTGGAAGGAGAAGACAAAGATGGCAAGGCTGAAAAAGCGCTTGAAGAAATAATGGCTGAAAACTCCCCAAATATGACAAAAGATATAAACCTACAAAATTAAACATCTGAATGAACCCAAAATAAGATAACCCCACAAAATATCCACAGCAAGGTACATTATAATCAAAATTCTGAATACTAAAGACAAAGAAAACATTTTGAAAGCACTGAGAGAGAGAGATGACACCTTACCTAGAGGGGAAAACCAATTCATATGACAGTGAATTTCTCATTAAAAACCATGGAGGATAGAAGGAAGTGGCCATTTTCCTAAGTGATGAGAGAAAAGGAATGTCAACTCAGAATTCTTCTGGAATGAAGGGGAAATCAAAATATTCTCATATTAAGGAAAACTAAGAGAATTTGTCAGCAGCAGACCTACTCTAAAAGAATAGCTAAAGGAAATTCTCTAAACAGAAAAGAAACAATAAAAAAAGAAAACCTGAATCATCAGGAGGGAGGAAAAAACACAGAAAGCAAGAATACTGGTCAATACAATAGAATTTCTTCCTCCTCTTGATTTTTCTAAACTACATCTGATGGTTGAAGAAAAACTGTAACACTGTCTGATGTGGTTTTATATATGAAGAGGAAATATTTAAGATAATTATGCTTTAAATGGGGGAGGTAAAGGGACTTAGAAGAAGGTAGGGATTCTATAATTCACTTGAAATGGTAAAACATCAACACCTAGTAGACCACAAATTACATTAAATGTAAATGACATAAATATTTCCATTAAAAGACAGATAATGGCAGAGTAGATTAAAAAACATGACCCAACTATCTGCCAGTTATAAAAAAATCACTCCAAATATAATGATATAGGCAAGTTGAACAAAAAGATAGAAAAAAGACATATCATGCAACCATTAACCAAAAGAAAAGCAGGATGCCTACATTAACATCAGATAAAGTAGATTTTGAAACAAAGAAAATTATCAGAGACAGTAAGACACATTATGTAAGGATAAGAGTCAATCTACCAAGAAGACATAGGAGTCTTAAATGAGTACGCACTAAAGCAAAGAGCTTCAAAATATGTGAAGCAAAAACCAATAGAACTGAAAGGAGACATAAACAAATCAACAATTATAATTGGAGACTTCCAACATCTCTCTTTCAACAATTGATCAAAGGACTAGGCACAGAATAAGCAAGGATAAAGAAGAACTTGATGAGATTGCCAATGAAAAGAGTCTAGACTACATTTATAGAACATTCCACCCAACAACAGCAGAATACACATTCTTTCCCAATGACGATGGGATATAAACCAAGAAAAACCATTATCTTGAGCCATAAAGCAAATCTCAACGAATTTAAAAGAACTAAAATCATACAGTTTATATTCTCTGATTACAATGGAAATTATTATAAATTAATAACAGAAGGTAACGAAATTTTCCAAATACTTGCAAACTAAATGTCTAAATAATCTATGGATCAAAGGGGAAGTCTCAGGGAAATTTTTTTAAAAATACATTGAACGGAATGAAAATGAAATTACAATGTATCAAAATATGTGGGACACAGTTGACACAGTTTTGAGGGGAAATTTTATTTAGTAGTTTAATCTCATAACATGGAGAAAGAAGAGCAAAGCAAACCCAAAACAAGCAGAAGGAAGAAAATAAATATAGGAAATGAATTGAAAAAAGAAAAGCAATAAAGAAAATCAATGAAACAAAGAGCTGGTTGTTTGAAAAGATCAATAAAATTGATAAATCTCTAGCAAGACTGACAAAGAAAAAAGAAGACAAAATTTACTAATATCAGGGCTTCCCTGGTTGGCGCAGTGGTTGAGAGTCCGCCTGCCGATGCAGGGGACACGGGTTCATGCCCCGGTCCGGGAAGATCCCACATGCCACGGAGCAGCTGGGCCCGTGAGCCATGGCCGCTGAGCCTGCGCGTCCGGAGCCTGTGCTCCGCGACGGGAGAGGCCACAACAGTGAGAGGCCCGCGTACCGCAAAAAAAAAAAAAATTACTAATATCAGGAATGAAACAGGGAGTATCACTATAGACTCTGAAGACATCAAAAGTATAATAATTAAATACTATGTTTACAGCCAACTAAGCCCACCATGCTCTCTTCCCCATGGGAGCCCAGTGTGCAGTGGATGCAAACAGCAGCCTCCTCGGAAGTACATGCAGCCTGTTGCCTGTATGGGTTGCTCTAAGGGACCCTGGAGACAACCCTCTGCAGTGGACATTCATGTCTGGCATGCTAACCCCAATCTAGGCTCCAGACAGGTATGCATGGTGCCTTTGGAAAGCCCCAGGGCACAGTGGCCAGTGGCCACACTGGCCAGGTCATAATGTCCATCCACATCAAGTGGCAGAACAAGGAGCACGTGACTGAGGCCCTCGGCAGGGCCAAGTTCAAGTTCCCTGGCCTCCAGAAAATCCACATCCCCAAGAAGCCGGGATTTACTAAGTTTAATGAGGATGAATTGCAAAATATGGTGACAGAAAAGTGGCTCATCCCAGATGCCTTCGGGGTCAAATACGTCTCTGATAGTGGAAACTGAGTTTAATCACCAATGGCCAATGACTTAAACAATCATGCTTGTGTAATAAAATCCCACATAAAGGGCTTAAACAACAAGGTCTGAGGAGCTTCTGAGTTGGTGATGAGCTGGGAGGGCGGGACACTGGAGCAGGCATGGAAGCCCTGAGCCCCTTCCCACATACCTTGCCCTATATGTCTCTTCCATTTGGCTGTTCCTGAGTTGTATCATTTATAATGAAACAGTAATCCTAAGTATAGCGCTTTACTGAGTGCTGTAAATCAGTCTAGCGAAGTATCAAACCTGAGGGGGAGAGGAGGCCATGGGAATTCTGAATTTATAGTCAGCTGGGCAGAAGTGTGGGCAGCCTGGACACTCCATCTGAGCTGGTGTCTGAAGCGGATGTTGGCGGGGAGGCAGTCTTACGGGATTGAGCCTTTAACCTGTGGAGCCTCTGCTCACTCTAGGTAGTTAGTGTCAAAACTGAAATGAATGGTAGGACTCCCAGTTGATGTCCCCTTTGGTGGAGCCGCTGAAGCGAGGTTTTCTGTAACGTGCGAACAAATGTAAATCCCAAGGACACGGTAACACTACAGTGTTACCAATATAATTATGCATGATCAAAGGACAGAGAGATGAGTGGGAATTAAAACACCGATGGCGGGGAGGGGGTAGTGCTTTTGTCCAGGAGGAGGGGAGCAAAGGGATGAGACTAGAGAGGGGAGCAGTGGGGGGCTTCAACTGTACCGCTCATGTCTGAGTTCTGATGCTGAGTGGTGAGCACAGAGGTGAGTTTTATTCCTGTATATTCTTCTGTGTATCCTAAATATTTCATCACAAGATTTGAGTATGTAAATAAAAGAGTAGGTAAGAAAAAAAAATGTGATGGTAAAAAGAGAAAGATAGGCCTTTCTGTTTACTAGCTGGCCCACCTGATAAGAATGATGGGATCCCTCCTGGAATCTTTTTTCCACCCGTAGGTCCCAAAATCATAATGTTGCAGGAAAAAGAGTGGGGCACAAGAGGATGGTCTCATCCCAGGTCTCGGGCGAGTCCCTGGGATGGGCCACCAAGTGTGGGTTCTTGGCTTCACGCAGGAAAGAATTCAAGAGTGAGCGATAGTAAAGTGAAAGAAGGTTTATTCAGGGAGAAATGCACTCCACAGACAGAGTGTGAGCCATCTCAGAAGGCAAGAGATGCCAGGGTATGGGGGTTGTTGGTTTTCACAGGGGTGGGTAATTTCATAGGCTAATGAGTGGGAGGATTATTGCAACTATTTTGGGGAAGGTGCAGATTTCCAGGAATTGGGTCACTGCCCACTTTTTGACATTTTATGGTTGACCAGGGAACTGTCATGACTCCTGTGGGTGTGTCATTTGGCTGATGTATTACCATGAGTGTATAATGAGGCTCAAAGTCTAGTGGAAGTCGACTCGTCTGCTATCTTGGACCTAGCTGGTTCTAACCAGTTTATGTCATGTCCTCCAGGGCTATGTCATTCTTTTAAAGGTTGTGTGCCCTGCCCCCTTCCTGTCTCAATAAGAGCACTTGGCTTGAGGAATCATCCAGCCTTACAGCTCTCACCCTAGTCCAAGACTTGCTGCCTTCCCTGGATAAACATAACTATTTTATTCTTACCCTCAGTGGCCAGGTTCTGATACATGCCCTGGGGGGAGGAGTCCAGGGGGTGGTGTGAGGCTCTGCACCCCTCCTCAAGAATCAGACACACTGGATCCATGGAGTGTAACAAGAGATGTGACACACAACAGCCTGGACCCACGCAGGACAGGGTCACACCCCAAAGATTGAGTCCATAGGTCCTGGGTGGGACCTGGGCTTCTGTAGTTTGAAAATGCTTCCTAGTTGACTTTCTCCTGGTTCTTGCGGCCAAAATGCTTTGGAGCTTTACATTCTACAATTTTTTTTATAAAAGAGTTTTAAATTTCTAAATATAAAATTATATCATAATATTGAATAATTAGACTTTTTTGTTGTTTTTTGTATGTGTGAATACACATTTTTTATTTGTCTTGGATATCCGCCTAAGAGTAGAATTGCTGGGCCATAGAGTAACTTCATGTTTAACCTTTTAAGAAACTGCCACACCATTTCCAAAGAGGCCGCTCCCTTTTACCTTCCCAGCGGCAGTGTATGAATGCTCCAATTTCTCCAAATCCTTGCCAACCTCTGTTACTGGCCTTTTGTTGTTATTGTTGCTATTCCCATCCTAATGTGTATAAAGTGATATCTCACTTATTTCCTCTCTAGTTTTTATTATTTACTTCCTTCTGCTTGCTTTGGGTTTAGTTTATTCTTCTTTTTCTAGTTTCTTACGGTGGAAGTTTAGGTTATTGATTTGAGAGCTACCTTCTTTTCCAATATCAGTGCTTACAGCTACAAATTTCCCTCTTAACACTGCGTTAGATGCATCCCATAAGTCCATAAGTTTTGCTGTGTTTTCATTTTCATTCATCTCAGAATATTTTCTAACTTTCTTTGTGATTTCTTCTTTGACCCATTCATTATTTAGTAGTGTTGGTCAATTTCTACTTTTGTGATTTCTTAACTTTCTTCCATTGTTAATTTTTAACTTCAGTCCACGTGTTCAGAAAACATACTTTTTTTTTTTTTTCTTGCGGTACGCGGGCCTCTCACTGCTGTGGCCTCTCCCATTGCGGATCACAGGCTCCGGACGTGCAGGCTCAGCGGCCATGGCTCACCGGCCCAGCCGCTCTGCGGCATGTGGGATCTTCCCGGACCGGGGCGCGAACCCATGTCCCCTGCATCGTCAGGCGGACTCTCAACCACTGCGCCGCCAGAGAAGCCCCAGAAAACACACTTTGTATGATTTAAATCCTTCTAAATGTATTGAGACTTAATTTGTGACCTAACATATTGTCATTTGTTTGGGTAGGTCCAGTATCCTCAGAAATACACCTCCGTGTTTCCAGACTATTCTATTGCCCCAGATAGAGCTGGAGGGGGTCCTTCATGGGGACACAGCCCAGGCAGCGGGGAAGGGCAACTTCCCACAGTAAAGAAGCCACTGGCATGACTCATTTTTAAGAAATACCCCACGCTGCCTCTAGGCCCACTTCTGGGCTGATGCCTGCACTCCTTTTGCCAGCGTCAGGCGCAGGGCTGGGGTCTGGCGGCATCACACTCATGGAAGGCACCATGTCTGAACCTCACGATGAGAAAACATCCCAGCCCACTTGTCTCCTTCAGATACAATCCATTTTCTACCCACCAGGGGCCCCAGAATCACCTATCTGCAACCCGCCCCCCACGCCATTTAATCAACAGAGATGTGGAATTTCAGAAAGGCGAAGCATCACACCCCAGCTGTCCCTGAACGTTGAAACTGGGATGAGGACTTACATCTTCAGACTCTCAAAGTGGTTATTTTTTTTTTAACCTAATGCTTGAGATCTCATGCTAAATCTAAGAGCTTCTTTTTTTCTTTGTCCCCAAACTTTCAAAGGACATTGTTTTCATCCACAAATCTTTGAATCGTGTGCCAGAATTGGAAAAAGGCTTACAGGCTGCTTTCACTTCCTGCGTGGAGGCAGCCTGCCCTGAACTGCAGCGAGTGGAAAACGGGCCTCCAAAGACAGGCCACCCTTGGGAGCCCATGAATATTCATCACTTCGCTGTGCATTCACTAAGTAGCGCAGGGACAGAAAAGTACTTTCAGCAAGTTTGAGTCTATGTTCTAATATCCTCCACGAAGACAGCCTGTCCTTACTGGTAAAAAGATCATTTTCTAAAACGATAATGAAATCGGTCTTCTATTAGTAGCTTTAAAAAGCCCCACGGCTTACAGTAGTAAAACAATCTCATCTCCAAAATAAACAAGGCTTCCCTTTGTATGTCCAAGGAGAGGCAGGACGAGAGCTCAGGCACATTCTAAGGCATTTACTGGCCCTGAATGCCTGTGGTAGCTAGAGCACCCAACCCCACCCCGTGCCCCAAAAAGCAGACTACAAAGCAAAGGGATCTGTCAAGCAGTGTTTGCCTGATTGTCGAGCGGCAGCCTGAGACCTAAATTGTGAGGATGGGGCCCCTCCCCAAGTGAGCTGGGGCAGAGCTCTAGCCCCATGATGATCAGATCCTGCTGGGCCCTTGGCTGGCTCCCCAGAATCTGGACAACACCTTTGAAGGGATCGACTGGGAAAAATCCGGAAGACACCGTTAATGACTGCGGACAAGGAGAAACATACAAGCATAAAGTTTGGTGCCACAAATATCTATGCATTGCTCTTATGAAATGCAATGGTTTTTCTCCAAGCGTAAGTCTCTCAAACATGCTTAGCTTTTGGTGTAAAACTTCTCATGTATGATACTGGGCCAAACATAAAGTCAACATATGTCTCCTCTCTCTCTTTTTCTCCCTCTCCCCTCTGCCCTGCTCCTTCCGCCACCCCTGCCACCCCAAAGACTCGTGGAAAATCCATTTTATCATTAAGCAAAAGAGGCATTAACAGTGGATGAAATGGACAAAAGGATGAAATAAAATGGTTTAGAATGGAGTGCAGGTTTCTCAACAAACTCTTGAAGACATACTATCTTTCCTTCACTTGAAAACACCGGGACCTAAGAAGGTGACCTGGATGTGGTAGCTAGGCCAGCCCTACTGGAGCCTGCTGGCTGACAGAGGCCCAGACAGAGTGGGAATGGCAAGGCAACCAAGAAGGGAGGGCTGCCCAGCTGCTCCAGGTGCTGGAGGGGCCAGGCTTCCAGGCCTCACAAAATTGGGGAAGACCTGGGCTCTCGCTGTGGTTAAAAATCTTCCATACGGTTCAATAGCCACACTTCAGACAAAGAAAAAAAAGTCTCAGGAAAGAGAAAGTGCTGGGTTGGTAGGTACTCTTGGTATTCTTGCGACGGGCTGCATACAGGATCCTCCTGCCACACTGCGTTTTCAGCATTTTAACTGGAGGCAGCAAGGCTGCAACAAGATAGGGAACAAGTTACCTCTGGGTCAGGGATTAGCGAATGCCCGGAGTGTGGGATGCAGAGGAGTCTGGGCCTTTCCCAGAGTACCTGGGGGCTCGCTTACACCTGCCACCAAGCAGGAAGCATCTGGAAGCCAGGAGTGCATCTGGAAGCCAGGAGTGCACCTGGGCCTCCCTGTCCGGTCTATCTGCTACAAGACTACCTGTATACACCCACTTAGACACAGAACATCATCTAAGAAACAAAGCCTCATTCTCTAGCCATTGCAGCCAGAAGACTGCATTTGGCAAACCTAGTTTTAGCTGGAAAAAAGGAAAGGAATTATATGGATGTTTACACTCAAACAACCCCCCCAAAAGTTATGAAACCAAAACAAAACCACACCCACTTTAGAGTAGAGTGATGTGGGCAAAGCTGAGCAGGAATTGGACTTCATTTTTATACCTTCCTGAGAAGCACATGACAGGAAGCGATTCCTGGACTAAGTTAAGCCTGAATTCAACAAGTGAGGGTGATGGGGGGTGAAGAGGGGAGTGGTCAGGACAGGCCCTGCCTCATCTGAGGCGACAAGCGTGGGTTTTGCTAGCAGAACTAACAGAAAACAGTCCCAGAGAGCAAGGACTTCAGCGTTCTGGGATGGACACCCACAGCCCCTCCACCAGAGCGCTCTGAACAGTGGAGGATGGCCCATAGGTCCGCCCTCGTATTTCAAGTTGCAATTTAGGACATATTTCAGTGAGAAAAGAAGAAACTTTTCCCCCAATACCTTTTGTTTAAGAAAAACAATTACCGCAAAATTTGAGTTGAGAAGGGAGAGGAAGCATGGGTAATAATGGCTAACAGTTTTGAAGCATTTACCATGTGACACCGGCTCATTCATCCTTCCATAAATAACAAAGAGTCCCACAGGACCAGTGAGGAAACTGAGGTCCTGAGAGTTAGTCACTGCCCCAGGGCTCCCCAGAGGCCAGCTAGGCAGGACAGGAAGCCCAGCCCACTGGCCACTCAGCCCCTGAGCTGCAGCCCCTGTTAATTTTCATTCCAAGCCCTAGAAGCACACAGACTGAACCCGCTTTTTTCAGGTTTTATAATGATTAACTTCCTGCTGAGATGCATCCCAACCAGAGCCATGTGCTTTGGTTTAAGATTAAACTAGTAACAACAGGCCAGAGTCAAGGCACTTGGGGCCCCAATGACCTGGGAATCGGGCAATTCGCCCTGGGCAAGGAGCTGTTAAAACTGTGTCTTTAACATGAAAAATCGGCTTTTGACTTATTTTTAAAGTTGGGATCGTTAAGAGACTATAAAATACGTTAACCTTGCTCTATTGGCCTTAATATAGTCCAAAAATCTACCCTAACATTTCTAGTAAGGAGATCACTTTGGCATCACGTTGAAACAAAAGATCATTTTCTAGCAACCAAGCCCCAAGCACAAGGTCATGGGAGCTGCAGCACTTGTTTCTGGAAAAGCCAGTAGGAAGAGAGAAGCGGGAGGAGCACACGGTGAGACCTGCAGAGGCCTGGGTCTTTGATACCATCTGCAGATGCTGAGCGCCTGAAATGAGTATCGTGCTCTGAAAGTGAAGAGGAGCCCATCAGGTGGCAGTAGTATTTCATGGAGTGTGTGTGTATAACTTTGGCAGCAATGGCAGTGAGGGAAGGCCTCTCCGGGAGAACATCTGAGCTGAGACCCAAACGACTAGAAACAGCCAGTGTGCAGAGATCCTGGGGAAAAGATTCCAGCCAAAGGGGACATCCACAGCAAAATCGCCTGAGAGACATGCCGCTCCAGCCACAAGGGGGGAGTAACTGGAAATGAGTCAAAAAGGGAGAGGGAGGCCCCTGAGTCCTTGCCAACTCTCGTAAAGAAGGGAGGCCACTGGAGGATGTCAGACAAGGGGACAACCCAGCTCGATTCATCTTCAAAGTCTCATTCTGGCCATTATGTGGGAAGCGGAGGGTCTGCATGTGTTCATTTCCAGGCCGGGGAACCCATTTAAACCAAGGTCCGGCCTCAGCCTCTCTACCTTGGCGGCATGTTCCCAATTCACCGGCACCTAAAGATGCAACCTGCTCGTAACCAGCTCTGATTGGCAACCCACTGGACCTGCTCCTAGAATAACCTGGAAATTATTTCTAAAAATGAGACTGAAAAAATAATTATTCTCAATTTGAAAAACCCTAACCCTAACTTTAAGGAAGTGCATCAGAATAAGTTTTGAAAAATTACTTATTTTTGAAACGTGCCCTGCTTACTTCCACAAAGCATTTGAGTCCATTGATACGAAGCCCATAAGCAACTAGACATCTTAAAGTCCTTTCTGGGAAAATGTTGACAATATATTGTAATGTGGTGACAGCTTCAGTTTGGGAGAGAAATGCTAACATTGAAGAGTTTTAGAAGCCCAATTAGTTCTAAGGGCTGAGTTTAGGGGCAAGCACAACCTCATCAACGGCTAGGTCCTTGCAATGCCTTCGCTTTTATCCACTTCTGTATTTCTTGTCCTCTAGCTTCTCCTGGGCCCTCTAGAGCTACCCTCTGCTTGATCTGTTGCTCACTGGCACCCCCATCAGAGACGGAACAGAAAGGAAAGACTGGTGAGCCCAGAAACGTCCCTGGTTCAGCAGTTTCAGTTCTGTGTGTGTTTGTCTTTGTGGGAGGGTGTTTGTGTGTATGGGGTGGGGGTGAGCGGTAGGGAGGATTCCAGGGTGAAAGTGATGCGTAAATTGTAATGATCCATTCCTCTGCAGTGTAGAGTCTAAACACACATTCACACCCTGTCTCTCTCTCCCCTCTGCTGCCTGGTGAGCAAACCACTTGAGACCACAACATGCAATATGAAAATCGTAAACCTAGACAAGGGGTCCAGTATCCATTTTTAATCTCTTCCTACGGCACTCTTACTTCTGCCCTAATTTGGCCAGTGAGAAGCCCATTCTTCCAGCTTCTCACAAAGTAAAATGTAACACTGCCAGACATCTCACAGATAAATTCAAGATGAAAAGCAAAAGGTAGGGAAAGAAACACTGGAGAAACTTTTCGTTCTTCCCGCTGGGTGGATTTTAACAGACCTTTTATGATTATCTGCCTAAACTGATTATTGGCTACAAAAGTTTCTTTATTACAGCTTTTTTAAAAAATTAGAAAAACACTCCATTTAAAAAATGTCTTCCACCAAAACGACTGTTTCTATTACTTTTCCCATAATTTTCACCACATTCACTCTGTCCAAGACTACTGTTAATGGCCAGCCTTCCCTAGTAGCAAAATATATCAGATTTGCAGCAGATTATGAAAAATGGATCTGGCAGAAATGCTGAGGAATTTTTGAGGGTTTAGTGGAGGGCTGGGGGTAAAGAACAGAATTGCTTTAATTCTTTGCTTGGTTTATGTTTCGGATGTTTGCTTCAAATTGCTATGTTGCCGCAAATTATAAATTGTATATGTAATTTAATGTGTGCACTGCTTAAGAATTTCTTATTTGAGCTTTCCAATGAAAATTTCACAGGGAAAAAAATCTGAAGTAAATTGTTTAACTATAAATTGAACTTCCCAGGTACTCTTAAAAAACATCTTTGACTATAATAGGTGAAAGCTAAACCTTTTAGTTAAGGAAAAATGCCTGAGATGTGTTCATTCAGTATAAAGCCTGGTTAAATTTCTTCCAGCTTCCTTAAGCAATGCATCAGCGATTAAACTTCTAACCCGTTAATCACTTACCCTCCAAACAAGCTGCTGATGCAGAATGGGACCTGCCCTCCCTTGCCACCACTTAGCCATCCAGTACTGGATGGGTAAGAGTATTTATACTGGAATGCCTGGCAGAGTCGAGATAAACCTAGACGCTGACCAAGCACGTTAGATTCGGTTCAGCAGTAACAGGGGTGAAAAGAATGCTTCCCATTTTTCCGGGGTCCCCACGCTCCCAGGGTGTCCCTGCTAATGTTGCCCACGAGGGCCCGGGGGGAGCAGCCGGACCACAGTCCCTCCCGGTCGCACTCTGGCCTTGGTGGATCTTAACACCGGGACTGCGACCTCAACTCCCGCAGCCTGCTGGTCTCCGGTCCCTCGGGGGATGATGGGGTCTGCGGCTCCCACAACTCCCACTAGAGCCTGGGTCCAACCACGCAACCATGTCCAGGGAAAAGTTTTCGGCGCATTCCCCTCTGCCGAAAGTTTCAGGACTTGCAGCGCGCCCGGCCGAGCTCTGTTTCCCTCTTGGAGGTTAAGGGGAGCCGTCGGTGCCCACCCCTCCCCGGCTCCACTGGGACGCGCGCCCACGACCCAGCCTGGGTGCGGGGACAGTGCGTGGGTGGGAGACCCTGCGCCTCAGCACCCGGCACCGCTGGGGCGGGGGGAGGTGTTTGCAAACTTGCCGGCTGCTGGGTGCGCCCGAGTCGGCGAGCTCCCGGCCCCCCCGAGCCCGGCCCCCGGCCCCTTGCACTCACCTCCCCTCCACAGCGCGGGGAGGAAGAGCCACGGCAGGAGCGGCAGCAGGGCCCGCCCCATCCCGGGGCCGCGGAACTGGATATTCTCTGAGGACCGACGGACAGATGGACGTCCAGAACCTGCCGCGTCGCCGGCCAAGCGCGCCCGCGAAGCAGCCCACTCCCGTCGGCCCCGGGAGCTAGCGCCGCAGTGGCGGAGCCGAGCCGCTGCGGGTGGGGCCGAGGGCTGGAGGGGGCGGGACGCGGGCCAAGTCCGAGCGGACCCAGCCAGTCGGGGAGGGGAGGGGGCGGGAAGGAGGCCGGGAGAGGAGAGCCGCCGAGGGGGAGGAAGGGACGGGGCTGGACCGGAGGGGCGGGGAGAGGCGGGCAGAGGCGGGCCTCGGGTCGAGCCTGGGCAGACCGGGGTGGGGGCGCGGGGGCTGAAGAGAGGGGAGGGAGGTGGGGACCATAATGGGGAGGGGCGGCCGGAGGTGGGGAGGAGAAAGGGGCCCTGGCTCTGGGCTGTCTCGACGTCCAACACGTGCAGGTGGGAGGGACAGAGGGAGGAGATTGGGTTGGGCAGGGGGAGCGGAGGCCGCCCCACCAGATGTAAGACTAGGCGCCTGCACCTTGGGGGCTGCGGTAGTCCCGCAGTCTCGGCTCTGCGGACACAAAACCCAGACAGCAACGCTCCCAGAGGCCAAGGCCACCTTGGCGGCGCTCCCTGCTGAGCGCCACACGCATCCGCTCCCGGCCGGGCGCCCCCTGGGTACCCGGCCAAAGGGGTGAGACCAGCCTCGGCGTCGAGGAGCTCAACGCCTCCTGGAGAAGAACTCTTCGCTGTGCCCCCGAGTCCAAGAGAGGTGATGCTCACGCAGGGAGACGAACGTCAATGAAAAAGTGCAGAGCGTAAGTGCAAGGAGGCAGCCCCCAAACGACTAAGTGTGGAGGAGCCAGGAAGGCAGACGCAGAGAAAGTTAACCGTGAAAGAAATGTCAGCCACTTTTACTAATAATCGCAACAATAACTTACATACATATACTTTAAGGAAACATTTTTAGAATTTATGTGTTTTAATGCGATCCTTTGACAACATGAGCCATTCCTCTGCTCAAAACTGGACAGTGGTTCCCGCTTTCTCTCTGCATAAGAGCCACAGTCCTGCCTTGTGGCCTTCAAGGTCCTACACGACCTGGTCCCTTTTATTCTCTGACCTCATCTCCATACTCCACCTCCATTTATGCTGCTTTGTGGTCCAGCAGTCCCTGACCCCTAGGCTGGTCACTTGGGCTAGATTTGGCTGTAAGGAGGCAACCAGCCCACATGAATTTAAATCGGTTATCACTTGCACTGACAGCAAAAGCAGTCAGCACGATGTCAGCTTCTGGCGTCCCTAGTCCCATAGGACGACACCAAGCCCGAGGGGCCAGATGAACAGACATGAGGAGTGGGTGGCTTTCCTGCTGAGCAGCCAACTCTAAAGTACAGCTGAAAAGTTTCATAGACTTTCACAGGTGGCTGCTGCTGTGTCCTTGGGGGCAGGGAGAGGCATGGAGGGAAGGCATGGAAACACCTTGCTCAACTGAAAGTCTGGAGAAGGAAGAGAAACAGGCATGCCTTGAGAGAGAGATATGAAACTGCCTGCAACAGCTGCTCACCAGGCTCACCCCCCCCCCCACCCCGCCGCAGGAGGAATCACGGGACAGTCCCCCAAGACCTGGGTAAGACTGCATTCGAGGCTCGCCTGCACGCGTATGTGGAGATGTGCAAGGTCGCCAGGCCATCTCAGCAGAGCCCTTGTTCTCCTGCAGTGTCCTTGCTGCTGCTCATATACACCAGGCTCCCTTCTACCGTGGGGTTTTGCATCGACTGTTCCCTCTGCCTGGAATGCTCTTCCCCCAGACTCACCCCCTCTTGGTTAATGCTCCTCCTTCAGGTCTTTGCTAAGTCTCACGTTCCTGATGAGGCCCACCTAGTATAAAACTGTCTAATTATTTATTCCTGTGTGATATACAACCCCAAACGCAGTGGGGGTAAACAGCAGCCACTGTACTAGATTCACAGATTCTGTGGGTCAGAGATTTAGATGGGGCACAAGGAAGATGGTTTGTCTTTCCTCTTCCATCTCTGCTGGGATGTTAGGCTCAATGATTAGGGACTAGAATGATCGGAAACAGGGGTCAGCGAACTATAGCGTGTGGGCCTATCGTCTGTGTTTGCAAATAAGCATTATTGGAACACAGCCATTCACTGTGTGTTGTCTATGACTGCTTCTGTGCTGTAATAGCAGAGTTGAGTACTTGTGACAGAGATCAGAGGGCCCACGAAGCCACACGATCTGGCCCTTTACAGAAGTTGGCCAACCCCTGATCTAAAGGTCTGTTTCCTCACATAGCTAGCACTTAACACTGGGATGACTCAAAAGACCAGGGCTGCAGACCAGAGCACCTAAACAAGGCTCCTGCATGGTGGCCTTGGTGTAGCTGGAAGTCTTACATGGAGGCTCAGGGCTCCAAGAGTGAACATTCATTTCAGTGAACAAGGTAGAGGCTGCATGGCCTTTCATGACCTAGCCCAGAGGTCACCCCACTGCACTACACCGGACTCTCTTGGTGGACGCAGTCACAACCCCACTCTCATGGGGAAGAGCCGTAGCTCCCACCTCCTGATGATGGAAGGGTGAAAGGATTTGCAGCATCCTTTTAAAACTTTCACGAAGAACAAAGCTTAGCTAAAATGTGGGATATCAAGTCTATTGTATTAATTTTTCATACTTGCCATGCATCTAAATGTTATTGCAAGTTAATGTCCTAATTATTCAAGTCATCAAAATATGGGACAGGAAATGTGAGTTTAAAAGAAAAATCAGACTCCATATTACACAAGTATTTCCATCCTTATAGGATGTCTGCCCCAAAAGGCTACGTTTGTGCAAATTTAGCAGGGCGACACCAACCCAGAACCCATACTTCGGTGCCCACGCTGTCTCCTATATCTGCTAAGACTCCACATGTTACAAGGGGGAGCCCCTACTTTTATTACGTAAGAAAAAGAGGGAAAGTCAAGGGGCTATAGCAGTGTTCATCTAGGGGCTGGGAAAGTCGACCCCCACCGACTCAAGTGTAGAAGGGCTGTGTCCCAAATCAAGTGGTATTGTGATCACAATTCATGCCTCAAGCATGTTCAACGTATCAGTGACGGGATTTAAGACTCACAACTGAAGTCGCCAGAGGAACATGCCAGACTACACATGAAAGATGTAAAGAGTTACTTCTCAATGGCCCTATTCTATTTTTTTTAATTTTATTAAAATATAGTTGATTTACAATGTTGTGTTAATTTCTGCTGTATAGCAAAGTTACTCAGTTATACATATATATATATATTCTTTTCCATTATGGTTTATCACAGGACATTGAATATAGTTCCCTGTGCTATACAGTAGGACCTTGTTGTTTATCCATCCTATATAGAATAGTTTGCATCTGTTAATCCCAAACTCCCAATCCTTCCCTCTCCCACCCCCCATCCCCCCTCGGCAACCACAAGTCTGTTCTCTGTGTTTCATAGATATGTTCATTTGTGTCATATGTTAGATTTCACATATAAGTGATGTGGTATTTGTCCTTCTCTTTCTGACTCACTTCGCTTAGTATGATAATCTCTAGATTCATCCTTGTTCCTGCAAATGGCATTATTTCATTCTTTTAAATGGCTGGGTAATATTCCATTGTATATATACCACATTTTCTTTATCCATTCATCTGTCAATGGACATTTAGGTTGTTTCTGTGTCTTGGCTATTGTAAATAGTGTTGCTATGAACGTAGGGCTGCATGTATCATTATGAATTACAGTTTTGTCTGGATATATGCCCAAGAGTGGGATTCCTGGATCGATGACCCTATTCTAAACCCATATCCTCTCCCTTTGTTGTCCTACCCACCCACATACACATTCCCCTTGCCCCTTTCAGCCTTGGCTCCAGCTGGGGCCTGTAATTGACTTCCCACTCCTGCATCCAGTCCAGCACATGGACCCCCAATTCAGAGCTGGCCTCCTCCCATCCATTTTAACATAGTGCAGATTGCCTAAAATTTAGGGATCGGGCTTAGCCTCACGGTATTCTATGAATGACAGATTGCCAAGAAACAATCTCATCCTGGTTTCAGTGCCAGAGAGCCATTCATTCATTTATGATTCCACAGAAGTTGACAGCATGTGCTCAATTCCAGGTGTAAGACCAACCCCTGGAATGTGTCACTGAGCCAATGCACAACACCTCCATCAGGGAGCTACTATCTCATGGGCCAAATGCCAGTCAAGGACCACTTTGGTTCTCACCCGCCCAGCAGCCATTCCATGGTCCTCCCACCGCAGCACCCTGGTTTCCCTTTGCTGAACCATGCCTCCTGCACTCACATTCCCTCCTTCCCCTGCGCCCAGAGGTGGTGTTCTCCTTGCTGCCTGAAAGATCGTTCTCTGTTCCTCTCTCCAGAGTCTCCAACTTTGAATCTCATATCATCAGACCTGCTTGCTGTGGTCACTACAGACCCCCCGGTCCCTCCCTCTCATTCCTTGAAGATTTCAGTACTTGCATCACTGTCACTCCTTTCACAAAATCCCTGTCATGATTCTTGGTGGTTTCAGTCCTGTATAAATGACATTCCAACACCACAGAGTCCACGTCTCTTGATCTCTTGTCCCACATGTTGTGTGCTGAGCAACGTGTTGGAAATCCATGTAAGTACCAAGTTCTTGAAGTTTGCTGGGGAACTGGGAGGGTGCCCTGTAAGAGAGTCAACTCAGAACACCCCAAATCTTAAGGGAAGCACAAGCCTCTTGTAGTTTCTTGTAGGTGGTGCACAGAAGACTCTCCACTCAGTGTGCTGAACGAGATGCTCGGAGTACAGGTGTATAGCTCTTGGGGGACCATGCTGCAGGTAAGGTAAGCCATTAGGAATATTGAATTGAATACAAGTGAAGAGCTGCACTTGTATAACTGATTGGCAGTTAAACAGGAATCCGCTGCTAATGAAGACTCACCGGATCCAAATTCTACAATTTGAAACGGGAAGAGGATACAATATAGCAACAGCAGTAAAGTTAATACACATCACACTTGGTGGTGGTTTCATTGTAAGGGCCCCAGAGAGGCCAGGTACAGGATCCTTTGTCTACGCTTCTGTAAGACATGTGGCTGGATGCACTTCCTATCTTGGATCAAGAATCACCTGGAATACCTCAATACCAAAATAGAGGCGTAGCTGGAGGTTTTTGTGTTTCATGGGTCACCTAGGCATATTCCTGAGGCATAACCAGCTTCAATAGCAGACCCCTCTAGGTGGTCTCGCTGAGACTACATACAAATCCTCTGTCTCACTGATTTTCGTTTAGTTTGCTTTGTTTCGTTTTATTTTTTAAATTTATTTTTAATGAAGTATAATTTACAGATTATTAAATAATTTTAATAATTTTCAAGTATACAGCAAAGTGATTCAGTTATACATATATATGTGTGTGTATATATATATATATTTTTTTTTTTAAATTCTTTTTCAGATTCTTTTCCATTATAGGTCATCACAGGATATTGAGTATAGTTCCTTGTGCTGTACAGTAGGTCCTTGTATCTCACTGTTTTCAATAAACAGCACTGACGAGCTGGGACAAATCTCCCTGAACCTCCTCGAACCCACAAAGCAACATTACTAATCAGTATGCTTCGTGCCCTGACCAGGAGCCAGGGCCGTGCAGGAACTCTAGCAAAATAGCTCAGGCTAATTCCAGACCCTCCCAGCACAGTGGCTTCCACAGTCATTGCAAAACGGTACAAGTAAAATTTCCATTCAGCACAGTGAACATGATGGTGGAATAAAAGTGTTTCCTTTTGTAGTTCTGGGGACACTTTAGCATGAAAATCCGTTCCATAGGCAAAAAAAAAAAAAACTTACTGGAAGTAAAATTGTCAGGCTCAGAAAAAGGATGGTGCTGATTAAAGATGCCCCTCCACGGATACAAGGACAGCTGTTGGGCTTTTGTAGTTTGTCGGGGAAGAGTGACATTGTCCATGTTAGAGAAACCATTAGGTGTCCTGGCAAAAGTAAGAGAAGCTCAAATATCTAAGTGTTACAACTTTATAATAATGAGATGCTGTATGTTTTCATCATGCTAAAAAACACACCGGAAGTTCCATTGTCTGGCACTTGTAAGTTGTGATGGGGCTGAGAGAGCTCTGGTGGACACTGCATGCAGCCAGCACACTGACCTACATACCAGAGGCCGGGTGCCCAGTTCTTGAATTTGTTGGCAGATGATTATGGAACATGTAAAACACCTCACTCCATGTGCTGAGCAGTAGATTGAAATTATCCAGCTCATGTATTTGCAGTGGGTGTGTGTATGTGCGTGGGAAGGGGGGATTCAGATTGTGTGTTTAAAATGCTCAAATCGCCACGGTCAGCAACGTATGGGAAGTATAAGTGACCCCCGAACAACTCGACGATTAAGGGCACCGACCACCCCACTCAGTTGAAAATCCGCATATAACTTTTGACTCCCCCCCAAACTTAACTACTAATAGCCTGCTGTTGATTGGAAGCCTCACCAATAACATAAACAGTCAATTACCACATAATTTGGATGTTATATATATTAAATACTATATTGTATACTATAATAAAATGTTTACAGGCTGCATTGTCTGTCTGTCAATACCCACATCAATATTAAACAGTCTTATATGATACAAAACACTGTAGGTGCTATACATACGACTAAATTAGACATCTAACATAAATAGATAATGTGAAGAGGAAATACATACTTACATACAGGTACCATATTTACCGAGAAAAATCTGAGTGTAAGTGGACCCTCGAAGTTCAAACCTGTGTTGTTTAAGGGTCAACAGTGCTAGTATTGGAGCATGTAAGAGACTGTGTTTGGAGGGGTGAATGACAAACCGGAAGGACCAATGTCTAGCCCTTGCAGCTTTCGGATACCCTCCACCATGCCAAACATCTGGGATGTGCAAATATCTAGACAGAGTTCCCCGAGGCACTGAGATGGCGCTTAGCAGAGTCTCAAATCAGCGTAAAACTCTACTGGAAATGTGTGTCCAACACCTGAAGATTGGGGGAGATTGAGATGGTGGATGTAGGAATCTCTATTCAGCTGCTAAAGAACGTACCAGAAGCACAGAGATCTAGATTTTGTAATTTAATGTGAAACTGAACTAATGCTTGCAAGCAACTCCCTTTAGCTTCTGAAACAAAAATACTAATAGTATAAATGTTTTAGGGACTTCCCTGGTGAAGCAGTGGTTAAGAATCTGCCTGCCAATGCAGGGGACACAGGTTTGAGCCCTGGTCCGGGAAGATCCCACATGCCGCGGAGCAACTAAGCCTGTGCGCCACAACTACTGAGCCTGTGCACCACAACTACTGAGCCCGCGTGCCACAACTACTGAAGCCCACGCGCCTAGAGCCTGTGCTTCGCAACAAGAGAAGCCACCGCAATGAGAAGCCCACGCACCCCAACGAAGAGTAGGCCCCGCTCGCCGCAGCTAGAGAAAGCCCACACGCAGCAACGAAGACCCAGTGCAGCCAAAAATAAAATTAAATTTTAAAAATATATATCCTTTAAATGTTTTGCCTTTGTAGTTCTAGGGGAGTTAAGATGCTACATATAAAGAACTCCACTTTTCTTCCCCAAACCATTCTGGAAATAAGATGTTTCTAGTTCTTATAGTTTGGTGGGGGAGTGGAGATGGTGAATATGAGATTCCATTTGCTGAGCAGCTTACTGAAATTACAGAGGTCTGGTTCTCGAAGGTTCTTGGTAATGGCTGACTATCTGGTGATCTGCCAGGTGGTTGATAATGGAAAATCTGATAGATAATAATTTTTAATTGTCTCTTCGTATTGGGTACTCTGTTAGCTCCCAGCATTCTCTGCGCTGTTTGGCTTGTTTGCTTGCCTCTAGAGGCGCAGTTCTGTGAAAAATATTGTGGTGTGTGTGTGTGTGTGTGTGTGTGTGTGTGTGTGTGTGTGTGTGTGTTTGCTGGAACTGCTGGGCTGGTGAGTTTTTGAGTCCTGTATTTCCTTTTGACCAATAGCTGAAGTTGTAAAACCTAAGCTTGCAGTTCTTTTGTATGTGTGAAAATTTAGAGAGGGAAAAAAAGCCTCTCTTCCTCACAAAAGCAAGATACAGTATATCTTTTACAATCGCTAGTTTGTCTATAACTTTTTCTGTGTCCTTCTGTCTCTCAATCTGGGGGGACAGATAGATCATAAAAGCTTATTATTATATGTTTCATCTAGCAAAATCTAGTGCAGGCACACAGATCTTTCTGATTCCTTTGGTAAGGGGAGAAAATGTATACAAAGACTGATGGAAACATTTTAAACTGGTTTTATATATTGATAACAAATGGGTCGACACTTTTAAGAGGGTCTTACTTGGTTTGGATAACTGAATGAAGGAGCTGGAGTATGTGATGGTCAGGGAATGATTGTTTCTGGATTTTTTTCGAGTTTCTGATCCTTCTGAGAAATCTAGAGTTTGGAGAACATGGCTTTCTCTCTCTTTTCTCCTCCACACAATTAGGGAGGTCCCCCAAATATTAATATGAATCAGTTCAAGATGTGAGGGAGAGCTCCATGTGCAACAATAAAGTGTGATTAAGTCTGAAAAGTTATGCCCCTAACTAGCCGTACTCTGCCTGAACAAGTACTACATACAACAAAGGGCACATAACAAAATAGACGGAGTTAATCCAACTATTACCTCCTCTTAAGGGTCCTAGCTTGCCCGAAAGTAATTGGTCTTCTAGAAGAAACATCAAACGAGCCGCAATTGAGGACTGTACCATAGATCCAGGCTTTCCAGAATAAACTGACATTGCCAACTGCTGTCAACCTGTACTTAAGGACTGAGGTAGGATTGCAGACACTTTAGTCCAGAAGCAGACGAATGCATGAAAGTGCACTGCTTAATTCAGGAGCCATACAAACCTACTTTGATTTAATTATGGATAATATTCTATTCCTGATGAGCATACCAAAAAGGTTTTTTTTCTTTATCTCTAGCCATCAGTTTTACTGCTAAACTTGTTCAAACTGTAATGAGACATTTCAAAAATAGTTATCTTGTACCAGCTGGCCCCTCAGAATTCAGAAAAAGCAATCCCATAAAAGACTGTAATATAGATTATGTTAATAAGTAAAGGAAAACATAATAATGATTCTGTTACGATTAGTGATATATATTGATTACTCTTATCTACAAAACCACTCAGAACAGTGGTAACATTGGTTAAATATTATACAAAGTGTCTTACTGAGTTCTCTTTTTTCATAATCATAAAATTTTTTTGCATAGTTTCAATTAGAATCTGTTCTTTTTACTGGGTAATAATTGGATAAATCAGTTTATAACCGTGATTATGACCGTCTCATTTAAGTATGACAAGAGTTTTTTTAAGGAACAAGGTTGTTTGTTTTCTTTATTTGGGTGTTGAGAATTCTTTATATACTCTGAATAAAACCCTTTTGTCAGTAATGTGATTTGTAATATTTTCTCCCAGTCTGTGACTTGTCTTTTTTTTTTCTTAATGGTGTTTTTAGCAGAATAAAAAGTGTTAATTTTGATAAAGTCCAATTCACTATTTTTTTTTACTCTTTTGGATTGTACTTTTGGTGTCTTATCTAAGAACTTTAAAAAAACAACTTTATTCAGATCTATTTCATATTGCATAAAATATAGCATGAAACTCCATTTTTAAGTATACAATTCAGCAGTTTTTACTGCACAAGTGAATCACACACTTGTGCAAGGAACACCACTATCTAATCTTAAAGCATTTTCATCACCCCAAAAAGAAACCCTGTACCTACTAGCAGTCACTTTCTGTCCCCCCCCCCACTTCTATCCCAACCTCTAGCCCCTGGCAACCACTGATAAACGCTCTGTCTCTATGGATTTGCCTATTCCACGCATTTCATATAAATGCAATTATACAGCGTGGCCTTTTGTGACTGGCTTCTTTCACTAGGCATAATACTTTCAAGGTTCATCCATGTTGTAGCATGTATCAGTGCTAATATTCCCTTTGATAGTTGACTAATATTCCATTGTATGCATATACCACATTTTGTTTATCCGTTCACCAGGTGATGGGCATTTGGGTTGTTTCCACTTCTTGGCCATTATGAATAATGTTGCCACGAACAGTCATGTAAAAGTGTTTGTGTTAACGTATGTTTTCAGTTCTCTTGGGTATATACCTAGCAGTAGAATTACTGGCTAGTATGGCAACTCTAGGTTTAATTGTTTTGAGGGTCTGTCAAACTGTTTCACCAAGTGGCTGCACCATTTTGCATTCTCACAAGTAGCACAGGAGGGTTCCAGTATTTCCACATCCTCATCAACATTTGTTATTATACATCTTTTAGATTATAGGCATTTTAGTGCGTGTGAAGTAGTGTCTCAACGTGGGTTTTTAAAATTTTTTATTTTTCGCTGCTTTCGGTCTTCATTGCTGCACGCGGACTTTCTCTAGTTGCGGTGAGCGGGGGCTACTCTTCATTGTAGTGCACGGGCTTCTCATTGCGGTGGCTTCTCTTGTTGCGGAGCACAGGCTCTAGATGTGTGGGCTTCAGTAGTTACGGCACGCGGTATCAGTAGTTGTGGCTCGTGGGCTCCAGAGCGCAGGCTCAGTAGTTGTGGCGCATGGGCTTAGTTGCTTCACGGCATGTGGGATCTTCCCAAACCAGAGCTCGAACACGTGTCCCCTGAATTGGCAGGCGGATTCTTAACCACTGCACCACCAGGGAAGTCCCTCATTGTGGTTTTGGTTTGCATTTCCCTAATGACTAATGATGTTGATTATCTTTTCATGTGTCTTGTGTCCATTTGTTTATTTTCTTTGGGGAAATGTCTATGCAAATCCTTTGCCCATTTTTTTTATTATGTAAGTTTCAGGTGTACAGAACTATAATTCAACGTCTGTATATACTACAAAGTGATCGCCAACACAAATCTAATTACAATCCATCACCATACAATTGACCCTCTTCACCCATTTGGCTCACTCCCAAACCCCTTCTTCTCTGGTAACCACTAACCTGATCTCTGTATCTCTTTTTGTTTTATTTTGTTTGTATGTTTGTTTGTTTTTCATATTCCACATATAAGTGAAATCATAGAGTTTGTCTTTGTCTGAATAATTTCACTTAGCATAATACCTTCAAGATCCATCCATGTTGTTGCAAATAGCAAGAGTTCATTCTGTTTTTAGGGCTGAGTAGTATTCCACTGTATATGTAGACCACATCTTCTTTATTCAGTCATCCATTGATGGACACCTAGGTTGTTTCTGTATCTTGGCTATTGTAAGTAATGCTGCAATGAACATAGGGATGCAGATATTTTTTTGAATTAGTGTTTTCATGTGCTTGTACCCATTTTTTAATGGGCATGTCTTTTTTTTTTTTGCTGTACGCGGGCCTCTCACTGTTGTGGCCTCTCCCGTTGCGGAGCACAGGCTCCAGATGCGCAGGCTCAGTGGCCATGGCTCACGGGCCCAGCCGCTCTGCGGCACGTGGGATCTTCCCGGACCGGGGCACGAACCCGTGTCTCCTGCATCGGCAGGTGGACTCTCAACCACTGCGCCACCAGGGAAGCCCTGGGGTGTCTTTTTATATTGAGTTGTAGGAGTTCTTTATATATTCTCGATCATAGAGTTGTCAGACATATGACTTGCAAACATTTCCTCCTATTCTATGGATTGTCTTTGCACTTTCTTAATAGTATACTTTGAAGCACAAAATCCTTAGGTTTTTAAAAATTCCAATTTAGCTATTGGACTTTACCATTTTTTCTTTGGTTGCTTGAGCTTTAGGTGCCATATCTAAAATGTCATTGCCTAATCCAAAGTAACAAAAATTTACATCTATCTCTACTTCTATGTGTTTCATAGTTTTAGTCTTACATTTAGGTCTTTGACCCATTTTGAGTTAATAGTATGAGGTAGAGATCAAGATTCTTTTCTCTTTTTTTGCATATGAATATTCAATTCTTCCAGCACTGTGTTCAGAGACTATCTTTCCTCCACTGAATTGCTTTTGCAACTTTGTAAAACAAAACAAATCCATTGGCCCAACTCCTTCAATGAGGGCTGCACATACTACCTTCCTTCCAAAGAGTACAGTATGGAAATGGGGGAAAAGTAACTTTAGAGAAACCTTACAAACATCACCTTAGCTACATGACCATACTAGCATCAACCCTCATGTGACTGATATGTACGCTTAATGTGATGAAAATGGCACTTATCACTACAGTTTTCCTCTTCAAATCCATACCCCCAGTCTAATCATGAGGAAAACATCAGACATATCCCATTTGAGGAATATTCTACAAAATACCCGACCAACATTGCTCAAAACTGTCAAGGTTATCAAAAATAACAAGAGTACTGGAGATGTAATGTATAACCTGATAAATATAATGAACACGGCTGTATGTTATCTAATGAAATTTGTCAAGAGAATAAATCCTAAGAGTTCTCGTCGCACGGATATCTTTTCCAATTTCTTTAATTTTATATCTATAGGAGATGAGGGGTGTTCACTAAACTTGCTGTGGTCATCATTTTATGATGTATGTAAGTCAAGTCATTATGCTCTACGCCTTAAATTTACAGTCCTGTTTGTCAATTATATCTCAATAAAACTGGAAGAAAAAAATAATAAATAATTCACCATTTCTGTCACCAAAAAAAAATCTTGTTAAACTAATTTTACTAAATATTTTTAGTTGTTTAAATATTTTTTTTTTTGCGGTACGCGGGCCTCTCACTGTTGTGGCCTCTCCCGCCGCAGAGCACAGGCTCCGGACGCGCAGGCTCAGCGGCCATGGCTCACGGGCCCAGCCGCTCCGCGGCATGTGGGATCTTCCCGGACCAGGGCACGAACCCGAGTCCCCTGCATCGGCAGGTGGACTCTCAACCACTGCGCCACCAGGGAAGCCCTGTTTAAATATTTTGTTGTTTGCCAACCAATGTAAATGAGGATGACAAGAGTTAAAAGTTACAATCAACTATCTGACTGTATATTGAGTTGAGACATAAGAACTTCTGGGACAGTCCCGTTTCTTTCTTTCTTTTTTTTTAAAAATAAATTTACTTACTTATTTATTTTTGGCTGCGTTGGGTCTTCCTTGCTGCGCGTGGGCTTTCCCTAGTTGCCGCGAGCAGCGGCTACTCTTTGTTGTGGTGTGCAGGCTTCTCATTGTGGTGGCTTCTCTTGTTGCGGAGCTCGGGCTCTAGGCACCTGGGCTTCAGCAGTTGCGGCACATGGGCTCAGTAGTTGTGGCTCACAGGCTCTAGGCTCTAGAGCGTAGGCTCAATAGTTGTGCCTCATGGGCTTAGATGCTCCGCGCCATGTGGGATATTCCTAGTCTAAAAATTTCTTGTTTAATGTGTCATTTATAGCTTGTGTTTCCTTATTTATTATAGTTTTGGATGATCTGTGCATTGGTGAAAGCGAGGTGTTAAAGTCCCCTACTATGGTTGTGTTACTGTCATTTCCCCTTTTATGGCTGTTATCATTTGCCTTATGTATTGAGGTGCTCCTATGTTGGGTGCATAAATATTTACAATTATTATATCTTCTTTTTGGATTGATCCCTTGATCATTGTGTAGTGTCCTTCTTTGTCTCTTGTAATAGTCTTTATTTTAAAGTCTATTTTTTTTTTCTGATATAAGAATTGCTACTCCAGCTTTCTTTTGATTTCCATTTGAATGGAATATCTTTTTCTATCCCCTCACTTTCAGTCTGTATGTGTCCCTAGGTCTGAACTGGGTCTCTTGTAGACAGCATATGTATGGGTCTTGTTTTTGTATCCATTCAGCCAGTCTATGTCTTTTGTTTGGAGCATTTACTCCATTTACCTTTAAGGTAATTATCGATATGTATGTTCCTATTACCATTTTCTTAATTGTTTTGGGTTTGTTATTGCAGGTCTTTTCCATCTCTTGTGTTTCCGGCCTAGAGAAGTTCATTTAGCATTTGTTGTAAAGCTGGTTTGGTGGTGCTGAATTTTCTTAACTTTTATTTATCTGTAAAGATTTTAATTCCTCTGCTGAATCTGAATGAGATACTTGCTGGGTAGAGTAACCTTGGTTTTTTCCCTTCATCACTTTAAATATGTCCTGCCACTCCCTTCTGGCTTGCAGAGTTTCTGCTAAAAGATCAAGTGTTAACCTTATGGGCATTCCCTTGTATGTTGTTTGTTGTTTTTCCCTTGCTGCTTTTAATATTTTTTCTTTGTATTTAATTTTTGATAGTTTGATTAATATGTGTCTTGGCATGTTTGTCTTTGGATTTATCCTGTATGGGACTCTGTGCTTCCTGGACTTGATTAACTATTTCCTTTCCCATATTAGGGAAGTTTTCAACTATAATCTCTTCAAATATTTTCTCAGTCCCTTTCTTTTTCTCTTCTTCTGGGACCCCTATAATTCGAAGATTGGTGCATTTAATGTTGTCCCAGAGGTCTCTGAGACTGTCCTCATTTCTTTTCATTCCTTTTTCTTTATTCTGCTCTGTGGTAGTTATTTCCACTATTTTATCTTCCAGGTCACTTATCCGTTCTTCTGCCTCAGTTATTCTGCTATTGATTCCTTCTAGAGAATTTTTAATTTCATTTATAGTGTTGTTCATCATTGTTTATTTGGTCTTTCGTTCTTCTAGCTCCTTGTTAAATGTTTCTTGTATTTTCCTCATTCTTTTTCCAAGATTTTGGATCACCTTTACTGTCATTATTCTGAATTCTTTTTCAGGTAGACTGCCTATTTCCTCTTCATTTGTTTGGTCTGGTGGGTTTTTACTTTGCTCCTTCATCTGCTGTGTACTTCTCTGTCTTCTCATTTTGCTTATCTTACTGTGTTTGGGGTCTCCTTTTCACAGGCTGCATGTTTGTAGTTCTCGCTGTGTTTGGTGTCTGCCCCCAGTGGGTAAGGTTGGTTCAGTGGGTTGTGTAGGCTTCCTGGTGGAGGGGACTGGTGCCTGTGTTCTGGTGGGAGGGGTTGGATCTTGTCTTTCTGGTGGGCAGGACCGCATCCAGGTGTGTGTTTTGGGATGTCTGTGAACTTATGATTTTAGGCAGCCTCTCTGCTAATGGGTGGGGTTGTGTTCCTGTCTTGCTAGTTGTTTGGCATGGGGTGTCCAGCACTGGAGCTTTCTGGTCAGTGAGTGGAGCTGGGTCTTAGCGTTGAGACAGAGATCTCTGGGAGAGCTCTCACCGATTGATATTACATGGGGCTGGGAGGTCTCTCATGGTCCAATGTCCTGAATTCAGCTCTCCCGTCTAAGAGTCTCAGGTCTGACACCCGGCTGGAGCACGATGACCCTTCTGGGAAGTCTGAGGTCTTCTGCTAGCGTTCAGTAGGTGTTCTGTTGGAGTTGTTCCACATGTAGTTGTATTTTTGATGTATTTGTGGGGAGGAAGGTGATCTCCACGTCTTACTCCTCTGCCATCTTGAAGGTCCTCCCAGCAGGTGGATTCTTAACTACTGCACCACCAGGGAAGCCCTGGATTCATTTTTAAATGGACTCTCAACCCAACCTCCTCATCTTAACACTGTGCCATTTCTTTATTCACACTAGGGGTACCTGATACCACCAATTCCTAAGACTTTTGTGGTTTTATGGTATAATTTGGCCTGGTTCTTACCTTTCCCCTATTGTTGCTTACTATTCAGTTTTTGTTTATTTTTTTGACCTTGCCACACGGCTTTTGGGATCTTAGTTCCCCGACCAGGGACTGAACCCGGGCCTTCAGCAGTGGAAGCGTGGAGTCCTAACCACTGGACCGCTGGGGAACTCCTACTATTCAGTTTTCTTAAATGACTTATGTAATTTATCACTCTGTTGCTTTACAGCTTCCGAAACATTTAAGCTATTGTCTCCTTTCCCATGCATCCCATCCTCCGGAGTTTATAACTTCGAAGAAAATCCTTTATCGTTTTTTAATTAACCCTTGGGGAAGGATCACTCTGTTTAATCTGCCTTTTTTACCTAGAAGTCCCCTCTTGTTGGTTGTTTCCATTTATCCTCCTATGATGAAAGCAGTCTAGCAGTCTGGTCTACTTATCTTTACTCTCCTTCTGTCTCCCAGAGATGTTCCCCATCATTTACACGCTCACTCTCAGTGCCTGAGAGTACTCGTTACTCCCACCTTCACCAATATCTGGCTTCGTTATCCATTCATTCACTCATTAATATATATATCGCTCATCCTCTATGCACGTGACTGAGTGGTAGGTGCTTGCCACCATCATGAGTAGGATGGAGCTTGTATTCTAGAGAGAGTTAAGAAACACATACTTTTTAAAAAGAAGAGTTACAGTTTGTGAAAAGTTTTCTAAAGGGAGTAAACTGGATCGCAGGGGGTACCAGCTTCAAGACGGTCGTTGGAAAAGTACTCTCTGAAAAGGTAGCATTTGTTTATTTATGATTTTCTTTTTAAAAGTATTTACTGTGAGAGATTTTAAACATAGGCAAAAGTGATTCCACTTCCAGTAATGAACTCTCATACTTAACACAAAGTATCAACAGTTGTTAACGTTTTGCCAGTCTAGTTTCATGTATTCCCTCCCCCCCATCTTTTTTGGCTTCAGTTCTTTAAAACAAATCCCAGACACATTATGTTACCCTTAAATTAATCTGCATCTCAATCTGATAGGGACTTTTTTGAACTTAATCACCAGGATCACACTCAACAAAATTAAGAATTCTTTCACATCATCTGATACTCAGTACATATTCAGATTTCCCTGGTTGAGTCCAAGATGTCACTTAATAGTTGGCTTGTTCAGGTCAAGAGATCCAAAAAGAAAAGTCCTCACGTTGCATTTTGGCATGTCTCTTAAGTCCTTTATCTGGGAACAGTGAGTTTCTAATACTTTCAATAATTCTCTTTACTACCTGGGATTCCTCTATAAAAAGAACTTTCTCTCACCAACTCATTGATTATTCTTTTTTAAAAACATTTTTGTTGGCGTAGAGCTGATTTGCAATGTTGTGTCAGTTTCTAATGCACAGCAAAGTGAACAAGTCATACATATACATACGTTCACTCTTTTTTAGATTCTTTTCCCATATAGGTTATCATAGAATATTGGGTAGAATTCCCTGTGCTATACAGTAGGTCCTGATTAGTAATCTATTTTATTTTATTTAATTAATTAATTAATTAATAATTTTTTTTGGCCATGTCATGTGGCTTGTGGGATCTTAGTTCCCTGACCTGGGATTGACCTCGGCAGTGAAAGCACTGAGTCCTAACCACTGGACTGCTAGGGAATTCCCAGTTATCTATTTTATGTATAGTAGTGTGTATATGTCATTCCCGATCTCCCAATTTGTCCCTTTCCCCTCATTGATTATTCTTGAAATGCAGAGATCACAGAGGAAGGATTGAATAAGTGCTGGATACTTTCACTTTAATTATCAAATTTCAGAGAAACAAGTTGGTGCACTACTAACCTCCATTGTTAATCAAGAAGGTCTTGTTTGTTTGTTTAGCATCATTATGAATGCACATTTTAACATATCTAATGTGTTTTAATCCATTAAGATCCTTTTTTTTTTTTTTTTTTTGCCACAACATGCAGGATCTTAGTTCCCCCACCAGGGTCAAACCCATGCCCCCTGCAGTGGAAGTACAGAGTCGTAACCACTGGACTGCCAGGGAAGTCCCCAAGATCATTGTTTTTTATGATACTCAAATTATTCCTTTAGGCCAGTGGCACCCCTTAGAGTTGGCTTCTTTGTCCTTTTGATGTGGTCCATAGATAATTCTTGAATAAGCATCCTGGCTTGCTAGTTCTCTTTCTGCACATACTCCTGGATTTATTTTCTCGACTCCTAAACTTCTTGGGGTATTTGCAAACCAGTCATAAACTTTGTCATCTCCAAGCCTTTTCCCGGGCCGATTTCTTTGCCTAAAATGACTTTTCCTATTTACGCCTCCCAACTGATTTAAGTATCTTTCAAGACTCAGTGCCAAATGTTGGCTACAGTCTGGTGAGACCCTAATCATAGGAGCCACTTAAGCCATGCCTGATTCTTGACTATAGGAGTTGGGAGATAAATATGCATTGCCACTAGGTTTGTGGTAATATTGTTACACAGCAAGAGATGACAAATACACAACCTTTATGAAATTAGGTCCTGTGTCTTTTTTTTTTTAATATTTATTTATTTAAGCGGCACCAGGTCTTAGTTGTGGCACACAGGATCTTTTTTATTTTCATTGCAGCATGCATGCAGGATCTAGTTCCCCGACCAGGGATCGCACCCGGACCCTCTGCATTGGACCAGGGATCAAACCTGGGCCCTCTGCATTGGGAGCATGGCCTCTTACCCACTGGACCACCAGGGAAGTCCCAGCTCCTGTGTCTTTTAGTTTGCTTGTATAGAAGAAACTTTGATATTGGATAGGGGTGCTAGTTAATAATAAAGTTTCATTAAAATGAAAGTTATACTTTGCCATGTTGGGAGACAGTTCTCCATGGGTCTTTCATGTTTCCGCTTGTTGCCTGGGGGGCACTGTCTGCCTTTGTTCCTTTGTGTAGGAAACTGCCTTGGAAGATAGAGATAGTGTCTACTTCTTGAGCAAAAGGCAGGTTTGCTCACAGCCTTAGAAGATGGAGATCGTGTCTCCCTTGGAGCCAAGGGCAGACATTCTTACTACCCATTATTAAAGATTTGGGTTTCCTAAGCTCACTGTTCTTTCCTGTGATGCAACCCAGGGTGCATGTAGATGTCATCCAGCCTTCACATCACTCTGTGGGAATTTGGACTCAGGGAACTGGCACAAAAATGCTGATGCTCTGCTGTAAGTAACAAATTATTCTTCATCTTTGACCCGGCAGTTTTCTGGCTTCTACCAGCATTTATAGTACTGTGGCAGGCAGAGAAGGTAAAAATCTCAAACTGCTCAGAGTTCTTAAAAAGCTATAGATATGATGTACAGCACATATTCACTTGTGGAAATTGGAAAGCCCCCCCCACACCTTTTTTTTCAGCGGTGGGAATATAAATAATAATAATAAGTTCAAAGTTACCTCTGAACTTATTCACTAGTCAAGTGAGAATTCAAGCCTTGTAATTCTTCTCTCTCAGTGTATGGTGTCCCTCTTTCTCTACCAACTTCAACTACCCACCCTTACTGGGTAAAGTCTCACAATGGTTAAGAATACCTTTATCGGGACTTACCTAGTGGTGCAGTGGTTAAGAATCTGCCTGCTAATGCAGGGGACACAGGTTCGAGCCCTGGTCCAGGAAGATCCCACATGCCCCGGAGCAACTAAGCCCGTGCACCACAACTACTGAGCCCGTGTGCCACAACTACTGAAACCCACGTGCCTAGAGCCTGTACTCTGCAACAAGAGAAGCCACTGCAATGAGAAGCCCGTGCACCTCAATGAAGAGTAGCCCCCACTCGCCGCAATTAGAGAAAGCCCGCACGCAGCATCGAAGACCCATCGCAGCCAAAAATAAATAAATTTATAAAATAATAAAAATAAAAAAGGATACCTTTATCACGGAGGGATTTTAGAAAGTATTTCCTTAGTTGTTGCTGGTTACATTACCATACAGGGAATGACTGCTTGGTGCCATTTATAGCTAATGCCCCCATTCAGTATCATATAACAACATATTCACTGTGCTATGAAAAAGTCCATTACAGTCACTATTTCAAGTCTTGCTGCCTACTAATTTAGCATTTATAGCCAAGAGATCCAGAGGCTTAAAGTAGTAAAATATTGCTGGATAAAATCAGAATTGGGAAGCAAGAACTTAATACAAAAGTTACTAAGCAAGTTAACCTCAGAGTTGCCTCTGAAAAACTGAGAGTTGAATCCAGTTGAGTTTCCACGTGGCACCTACTCTCAATTTAATCTCTAATTACAGCTCTCTAAAATTGTGTTTTTGTAGGGCAAAGTAGGTTACTGAGATTTGAAAAAGTAGCATTTAAATTGTGGACTCAAAATATTGTAAACCGGGGCTTCCCTGGTGGCACAGTGGTTGAGAGTCCGCCTGCTGATGCAGGGGACACGGGTTCGTGCCCCGGTCCGGGAAGATCCCACATGCCGCGAAGTGGCTAGGCCCATGAGCCATGGCCACTGAGCCTGCGCGTCCGGAGCCTGTGCTCCGCAACGGGAGAGGCCACAACAGTGAGAGGCCCGCGTACCGCAAAAAAAAAAAAAAAAAAAAAAAATATATATATATATATATACATATATATAGTAAACCGTCTCTTTGAGAAGAGAAAATTTAAAACTGGGAAAGTAAATTCCCCTTTAAGATGGGACAAGCTTTGATTAAACGAATAAAACCTCTAATTTCCTAGATGTTTAGACTTCCTGTCTGTTCAATGCAGTGCTGCAAATTGCCCCGATGTTGAAACTGTTTTTACAAATACCGGTGAGACATATTTGGGCCAGCCAGGCTAGCCAGACGTTTGAATAGAGAAGACATTGTGTTTTATACGCTGCGGGGTTCATTACCCAAGGTCCCAGAATGTAAGGTTTTGCTCAAATGCATGTGAAAACTGCCTCTTATGACTGCAAATTAGGGTGACCAGTGGTCCCAGCTTGCTTGGGATATCTGGTTTTAAAATGGAAAGTCTGTGTTTCAGGTAACCCCAGTCCTGGGAAAACATCATAGGCGGAGGCCACGGAGAGGCATCTTGAGAGAATTTATTGGCAGGCAAGGGAACATCCAGGAGGAAGGCCTGTGCGAACCCTTTCAGTAACTCTATTCACAGACTGGACAATAAGTCGCATAGGACACACTTTGTGGACTGTGTTCTCTAAAACGTAGAGCTGGAGGCAGATTTGATGAGTGCTGATGCTTTAGCCCACGATAAAGAGAATGAAGGGAAGGGAAGGATGAGAAGCACTGCATTGGCCACTGCCAAAAACTTGGCTGACTGCTTGGCAGGTGTGCCCACTCAGCCACAGAGGATGTCTGGCAGGCTGTGCAAAGAAACCATGCTGTAGAACAGTCCACCAGAGGGAAAAGAAAAGGGAATTTATGTCTCTGGCTCCTTCCTGCCTTGCTCCTCTTGAACAAAATTTGCCTTGATCTAAATTTGCTCCCTACACTTCTGGGTTTATATCAGCTTGCACACCCCATGGGGAGGCATTCCCTCCAAGTCAGTGCCCCAGAGAGTGTGACAATGGCCTGATGGCACAGCAAAGCCAGGGCAGAGGGCCTCGTCCTCTGTGGCAAGTGGCTGGTATTGGGGCTGACAGGGCTGGTGGAATCAGCCTAGGGTGTCCATTTCTCTAGGAGGGTCCACGTATGGTCAGGCCATGGTGGTGGCTGAGGTGGGGCAAGAGGTGGAGGGTGGCACTCAGAGACTCTGAGAGGCAACTGGGATATGTCCTGATGTTGTTTCTCCCAGAAAGACCAGGTCAGGAAGAGGGCTGGTAAGAAGAGGACTAAGAGAGGGAGTGGAGCTGAGGGGGACCCTGTAGGAGGAAATAGTAAAAGATAAAGGCAGAGCACTGTTAATGTGATTGTTAATTTGACCTCATGTGTACCCTCAGGGCAGGGATGTCTGGGGATATTTTGGTCTCAGAGCCTAAGATAGACAAAGTTCTATCTTGATCCCTTTGGGCTGCTATACCATAAACTTACGAACAACAAACATTTATTCTTTACAGTTCTAGAGGCTGGAAAGTCCAAGATCATGGTGCTAGTGGATTCAGTGTTTGCTGAGGTTGTGCTTCCTGGTTCATTGACAGCCGTCTTTTTGCTGTGTCCTCATTTGGTGGAAGGGGCCAGGGAGCTCTGTGGGGTCTCTTTCATAAGGGCACTTATCCCTTTCATGAGGGCTCCACCCTCATGACCTAAGCACTTCCTAAGGGTCCCACCTCCTAGTATCATCACATAGGCCATTAGGTTTCACCATAGGAATTTGGGGAGGAGACACAAATATTCAGTCCTCAGCAGGCTCCTTCCTGTTGGAGTAAAGCCTTCTGAGAAGAGGCCATTTGAGCTAAACCCTGAAGGTTGACAATTCAAATAAAGAGATGAGAATGAACCAAGATACCACGAAGTGCAAGATGTGTTTGGAGACCCTAAGGAGGTAATTTTAGTGAAGACATAAAGTTTCAGGCAACTTTATATTTCTGGGTAAGGAATTTGAACTTTATTTCTCAGGCAATAGGACGCCTATCAATCCTTTTAACATAGTGACACCACGCAATGGGAGATTAGAGCTCAACAGAGTTATACAGTTTCCACAAGTGTGATATTGTACGGTTAAATCCACAGACAAGGAGGGAGGGGTAAAGCTGGGGTTCTTAACCTGGATCTATGAATTGCTAGGGGAAGTCTCTGTGAAGCTCAGATTATTACACGCAACGTTTTTATGAGGACCTCTATACCTTTCATCAACTTTTCAAAAGGTCCGGACCCCCAAAAGGTTAAAGTGCACTGGTAAAGAGAGAAAATCAGTAGAGTCCCCACCGTCCCCCAAGCCTGGAGGCATATACCTCCAATTTGGGGGTCAGGAGGCGAGAGTGAAGTTGGTCAGAAAACCTTCTAATTCATAGTTATGAGGCAGTTCAGGCTCGTACTGATATGACCTGGAGAAGATCTGGACGCCAGGAAGATCCTATCCCAGTACAGGCTGAAGGTACAAATAAATACCCAGCAAATTCCTCCTCGCGCTTCCTTCGTGCAACTACGGAGGCGCTAGGACCGCGGGAACGCCGCTCGCTCCCGGCGAAGCCCCGCCTCGGCGCGAAGCAGGACGGGAAATTCAACATGGACGCGTCCATTTGAACATCTCGCCTGAGTGGTTCTCCCGCACGCCTGCCTGTCATTAGCAGTCGTGTTCGCAGCTGCTGCCCAGTCTTCCTCCGGAATAGGGGAGGGAGAGGGAATGAGAAGCTGCAGTGGCCGAGGAGTCACCGTGACCGTCCCCGCCGCCACCCTCGGGCCCCCTCGGCCCCCGCGCCTCCGGGGAGCAGCCGGTGCTCGCCGCGCCTGACGCGTCCCGAGTCACACAGGTAAGGGCCCAGGCCCGCAGCGCCTGGTGGTTCATCGCCTGTCGGGTAGCCCTCTCACCCGCCCCGAGGCCTACCCGCGCGCGGTGACCCGGAGGGCTGGGAGCCCGGGGCGGGCCCTGAGCTGGCGCCAGAGCCAAGGGGACCCCAGCTTGCGGGCTGGGCTTTACGGGGTGCACCTTCCTGCTCCACTCTGCGCCGGCTTCCTTCCTGAGTTAAACGCGGTGTCCCGTGTGGGCCTTAGCTTGTAGTTCAGCCCCTTGCCGCTCTGATACGATGTTCTGAGACCCAAGCTCTTAGACTGTTTCACCTGACCCTAAAGAGGCCGGGGAAGCTCTGCCTTTTTGCGGAGTCTCAACTCAGGGTGTCTTCTGTGTGCATTTGCGTTTACTCTTGAAGCAACTGTGTGGTTACCTCTGGCGGGGTAGTTTTTGTTCCTGGTAAGCAATGCTGATATCTTGTTTTATAGCATATCAATTTAATACAGTAGTTTCATCTGTAGCTCTTTATGTTGTCCCCTAATAAGTAAAAACATAAAAATTTGGGGTATTGCAAAAGTATTAAATGTGTCGCTTTAATTAGTACAAAAAGATATTGTACTATGAAATAACCATAATGAATACTTTTGTTATTTAATCTTGAAGTTTTTTTTTTTTGCGGGCCTCTCACTGTCGTGGCCTCTCCCGTTGCGGAGCACAGGCTCCGGACGCGCAGGCTCAGCGGCCATGGCTCACGGGCCCAGCCGCTCCGCGGCATGGGGGATCTTCCCGGACCGGGGCACGAACCCGTGTCCCCTTCATCGGCAGGCGGACTCTCAACCACTGCGCCACCAGGGAAGCCCCTCTCAAAGTTTTAATAGGATAACGTCTCAATAATTGCACAACTGAAGTCGGATGAACTCGCAAGTTTTTTAATGTTGGTTATCCTGTTGACTAGAATATAGGAAGACCAGCTGAATTTTATTTTTTTCTTGTAAGTTTTATAAGGTACTGTTTTAGTTATATCCCAAGTTCAGGTCTTCTCAATTCTGAATTTTAGCGGGAGGAAAATAAAAGTGTTTTGATTGTGGCGTATGGTTATGTCAGGAATAGCATTTAATTCATAGCAAAATAACTTTGACCCTAGAGGA
Organism: Phocoena phocoena; assembly: GCF_963924675.1. Taxonomy (NCBI): domain Eukaryota; kingdom Metazoa; phylum Chordata; class Mammalia; order Artiodactyla; family Phocoenidae; genus Phocoena; species Phocoena phocoena. The sequence continues at coordinate 11,235,534 of NC_089232.1, read as the reverse complement.
GCTGCATGGGAACTACAGGGGCTTTGCGATATTGCAGGGAAAAAACCCTACTGATGCCAAAAAGACCTCAGATGAGAAATATAAGTCAAATTTAGTTAAACTTTTTTTTTTTTTTTTTTTTGCCGTATGTGGGCCTCTCCCGTTGCGGAGCACAGGCTCCGGACGTGCAGGCTCAATGGCCATGGCTCACGGGCCCAGCCGCTCCGCGGCATGTGGGATCTTCCCGGACCGGGGCGCGAACCCGTGTCCCCTGCATCGGCAGGCGGACTCTCAACCACTGCGCCACCAGGGAAGCCCTAGTTAAACCTTTAATTGTGAGTGCCATTTCAAACCCTTTAAAGTTGTCTATGGTGCTGTGGTCAAACGTTGGTTTTGATCTGTTTGAGGATCGTAGCTTAAATGTGATGCTACAAAATCCATTTTTAATGTAGGTGTTTTCTTAGAGAGAGAACTGGCATCCACCTTATATACCACATTATACAGTGAATTTTACTAGCTGTCAACTACGGTATGTAGAAATGTTTTGGAAGTAAAGGGGCATGGTTCCACCCACAGCTCAGCCACATCTTTATAGTGATAAGCTGTACTGTACTAGGTTGTGTTAATTAAAAGCTAGGACTCATAAATTTGTTGCAAGTGTGGCTGTCCCATGGCCAGAGTTCTTCATGCCTTGGTTTCCTGTGTTTGGACCCCAAATTGGAATTGATTGTAGTCATATGTTTCGGTGGACTGGGGTGTCAAAACTACTGGTGACATTTGACAGTTTATTAGGTCTTTTGTGGATTGGTCAGCTGAAACGAGTAGTTCAACTTGTGATGAATTAGAAGTAATATGTGTTTTTTTGGTGTTTTTTTGTTTGTTTCATTCCAATATGCCAGTGGTCCTTGAGGTGTGCTTTTCAAATGAGTTTCCAACAGCTGAACAGAAATGACCTTAAATGTTGAGAAGCCGGGCAGTCATGGGACTGTAAAGTACAACTTGTCTAAATACTTCATATGTGAAGTGTGGAAAAACTAGCATATAGTAGTAGGAGACATAGGACAGGTGTTGTGGGATGTAAGTGCTTGTCTCAGCCCAGCAGTTTCCTTCGGTGGTAACCGTCTATTGGTCAGTCTCCAAGTAAAATGTGGCAATAACTGTAATCACCTGAGAGTCAGATCTGGAATGACCTTTGATGTTATCATTACTTGTACACCTACAGTGTAATAGGATTGACACTCATCTAAGGATTAATGACTCTTCTGTAAGCTTTTATGATATTTTATTCTGGTTTTAACTCTAGAAGCTGACCAGAGTGTGTTTGAATTCATACAGAAATAATGTTGATATTTGGAACCCATGTCGAACTTCTATGAAGAAAGGGCAACAATGATTGCAGCCGGGGATTTGCAGGAATTTGTTCCTTTTGGTCGAGACCACTGCAAGCACCACCCTAATGCTTTGAACCTTCAGCTTCGCCAGCTGCAGCCAGCGTCGGAGTTATGGTCTTCTGATGGTGCCGCTGGCTTGGTGGGATCCCTTCAGGAGGTTACGATCCACGAGAAACAGAAGGTTCCGTTAAGTTTCCCATTGTGTTTTTGAAATATAGAATGTTGTGATCTACTTGTAATTTAAGGCTACCTGCAACTGAGAAATGAGTATAATGCTACTTCTAGGGCAGTGGTTAAGATTTGGTAATTTCAGTCAAGACTAAAATAATGACTTCATTGTATTATGGTGTCATAACCGTTTATTTAGGCATATAACTCATGGTTTTATAATAAGTACTATGATTATGGTCCTTTCTAAACCTCTTTCTCTTCCCTTAGTATGTGGGGACCAGATTTCATGTTGTTTGATTATTAGATGGTAGAGTTAGAAATGGTCCCTGCTGCAAAAAGACTTACATGTTTCTTGAGGACAAAGAAAATGCCACATAAGTAGATAGAGTACTGGTTCTTAAATCGGAGAATGAGATGTTAGCATGTGTCAGGAAATCAGTCTTTCCCACCTTATTCCACTTTCATTCCTTTTGGGATACCAAAATCTCAGGGAGTCTATGTAGTTAGAAGTCTGAACCTCTCTCTCTCCCATTTATTTTGATGAGTGGGACAAGGGAAGGAAGGTGAATGTATATTTAGTTGTGAAGCAGGGAAATCTACCCTGTGAATAAACTCCCCCAGTGATTCCCATGTGCACCTTCCTGCCCCCTCTCCATCACTTCCCTATGCACCTAATATAGCATTTTAGTTTCCCTAGCATGTTGGTTTCATTTTTTGATCTATAGATATGGTACAATTTTTGTTTGTTTATATTTGGGGCAAATAATATAGTAGTATAATATAAAACATCCTGTAAGGTATATAATACACATATGCACACACCCCACTTTGTTAATCAGTGGCACTAAGCTTATAAGAATTGGGCTTAGATTGAGTCTTACTCCCCAGGCAAAGAGAGAGTAGGAAACTTGTCTCTGAATGATTATTTGATTTAATTAATAAATCCTGCTCCATACTTTGGAAAAAAGTGCTTGAACATGTCCTACATGTGTTAATTTTTAAGGAGAGCTGGCAGTTAAGGAAAGGCGTAAGTGAAATTGGAGAAGAAGTAGATTACGATGAGGAACTCTATGTGGCTGGAAATATGGTCATCTGGAGCAAAGGAAGTAAAAGCCAGGCATTGGCTGTTTATAAAGCGTTTACAGTTGACAGTCCTGTTCAACAGGTGAGTTGATTTGAATTTTAGCGTTTGATTGACTACTTAACACTTAAAAAAGTTTTTGTCCTAAAATTTAACAGAAATAATAAAAACAGTGTAATGGTCCCAGCAGCTGGGTGTCCATTTACAAAACTTCATTTGTTTTCTGTATCATCACTTTTTTTACACCATCTTTTGTCAATTTAATGATAGTCTTTAAACACCGTTCTTGAGTAATTTAATTTGTTATTCTCAGTAAAAATTTCTAAGACATTGAAGGTACAAAGAATACTGTAACACATGATGATTATAATTGATGGCAGAGTATTCAATAAATAAAAATCTGGTTCCTAGGGATGATCAGAAAGAGAAAGAAAAAACCTAACTTGTTATCATTGCAGTTGGCTATTACACCTAACTCTATTATGAAAATCGGTAATTAAAGGGAAGGAATTAAGCATTTGCCCTGCCTTTCTAGGAAGACGTGCAGTTCATCTCGAGTTAATGAAGGAACACCCTTATTTATGGACGAATGCCAGCTAATAAATATAGAAAGAAGGGTAGAGTTAAAAAATCACCACTTTGTAACCTCCAATGTAATAATGGATTCAGAAAAGGATTGTTAATGGATATTAACACTCTTGGGTGAAAGGATATTACCATGGCACCAAGGTATTACCCTGTGAATTACTTGCTAAAATGGACTGGACATCAGGTGCTAGAAGAAAATTACATTATTTTTCCTCAGGTGGGATGACGGTTTTGTGGTTATACAGGAGTACATCTTTAGTTTTAGGAAATGCACGATGAAGTGATTAGGGGTAAAGTGTCATGATGTGTGCAATTTTCAAATAGCCCCTGCCCCCTGCAATTCCACATGTACTCAAATGCCCTTAGACAGGTACGGCAAAATTCAGGTGAGACAGATGTTCCCTGTACTGTTTCATCTTTTCTTACTGAAAGTTTTTAGAATATCAAGTTGAGGGAGGAGTGAAAACATTTTTGTTGGTTGCATTAATTGTTAGGCTACTGACAGGAGGTTTTTAGAAGCTTTTTACTCATGTGAAGTTCCCCATTTGTAGACACTGAAATCGTATCTCGACGCTGCTTTTTTTTTTTTCCCCCATGAACTATTTCCTGATGAGTGTTGTACTCTTCTAACAATTTATTAGGCAGGGTCAACTGAATTATTCCCAAATTTGAGAACATGTGTGAAAGCATTTCCATCCAGGAGTGTCGAAGCCAGTACTCTTTTTGCTGATAATTTCCCCCTCATGTAACATTGTGAATGTATTTAATACCACTGAAAAATGGTTAAGATGGTAAATTTTATGTTATGTATATTTTTCCACAATTAAAAAGACATAAAAATGCCATTAAAAAATTTCAGTGAGTGATTGTCAGGCATACCAGTTGAAGTTTAACGGCTTTTCCTAGTTTGTATATATATTTTTAAGATGGGCCCTTAAGAAAGGGAAATGTTTTTCTAAACATTCTTTCTGGCGAGTCAAAGAATGATAAGATTAGGTAAGTCTGGAGATTATAAAATAGCTTGGCAATTTTCAACTCTTCTGATAATCTTTAGCTTTGTATAGGATATAGGGTTTACTACAGGTTGAACCACTATTTGAATTCACTTTTGCTGCAAAGCTTCTATCTAGTAGGTTTCTTGATTTTGTTTTCCCTTTTCTTTTTATTTGCAAGCATAGTTTATCTTTCCTTAAGATAGTTATCATTAATTAGTCTAATTTTATCTTATTTTTCTTTGTTCCCATGGTATATGTGTTGAGCTGATGAGGAGGGACCGTTATGTAGGTGACACTATTATTTAGATACCACTAGTTAATAGGTTATTATTTAGATGCAATTTTCCTAGGTAAGCATTTTGTTTTGATTTTAGGCATTGTGGTGTGACTTCATTATATCACAGGATAAGTCTGAAAAGGACTACAGTAAGTTCCTTTTTGAAATTTTATTTGATCTTATGATGATTCCAAATGTTTATCTCATTTTTTTTCATTCAAAGTAAGTAAGCCACTAATAATGGTGGATTAGCGCAAGCATTTTTATATTGTGCATTAAAGAATTTGTGCTGTTGGGAATTGCAATTTATTTATTTTTAAAACATTTATTTATTTATTCATGGCTGTGTTGGGTCTCCATTGTTGCATGCGGGCTTTCTCTAGTTGCGGTGAGCAGGGGCTGTTCTTCGTTGCAGTGTGCGGGCTTCTCATTGCGGTGGCTTCTGTTGTTGCAGAGCACGGGCTCTAGACGCTTGGGCTTCAGTAGTTGTGGCTCTCAAGCTCTAGAGCGTAGGCTAAGTAGTTGTGCTGCACAGGCTTAGTTGCTCCACGGCATGTGAGATCTTCCTGGACTAGGGCTCGAACCCATGTCCCCTGCATTGGCAGGCAGATTCTTAACCACTGTGCCACCAGGGAAGTCCCGGGAATTGCAATTTATGATTATTGGGATTTTTTTTTTTGGAAACAAAGCATATATCTTGTTGTACTCTCTTTTCAGGTAGTGATGAAGTAGAAAAATGCATATGTATATTGCAAAGCTCATGTATTAACATGCATAGCATAGAAGGAAAGGATTACATAGCTTCTTTACCTTTTCAGGTAAGCGTGAGTGTTTCAATGTTTTTGTGTTTTATTGGAGAATATTCTTGAATTAATTGGTTTCAGAAGTATTGCTACTCTCATGTCTTGTAATCAAAAATGTTATTTTTACTGAAATAAACTTGTAGTGGCTTACCATTTGCATCCTTTGTCTTAAAAATAAATTATTCAGTGAAGTGAATTATGGAGTCTTTTCTGAGAGGTTTTTTTCAGTTTAAGTGACACAGAAGAAATCAGTTTGGTTTTGTTCAAGCACTTGGGCAATATTAGTCTTTCTCCTGTTTCTCATTATCTTTTCCATGCCCTAATGCTGTTGTTACACTTGAATCACATGGTCATTTTGGTACTGATATTAGCTACTGGCAGGAATTTCAGGTCGAACTTCTCTTCCTTAGATTTGATTTTGTCTTAGATTTACTTGTTAGAATTACTTAAAAAAAATTATAGTTAAAAAAAAAATTATAGTTAATGATTGTTACTCTGCAAAACTCTTATTAAATTGGAAGGGAATCTAATGTTCTGTAATGTTTCGTAAAAACATGTTATAAAGAATAGTTTCTTTTACTTCTGTTTTTTTCCTCACCCTTTTACCCAATAGGTTGCAAATGTTTGGCCCACGAAGTATGGCTTGTTGTTTGAACGAAGCAGCTCTTCACATGAGGTTCCTCCAGGCCCACCCAGGTATGCAGGTCAGAATATGATTCCTTGGGCTTTTTTTGGTTGGTTCTAAGGTAAAATTGTTTACCCAAAAGTTTGGGATGATGATAATTTCCATGCTGTCAGCACAGATAGATGCCTTTTTCTCTCATCTCAGCATTGTACCCTTATGAGTTCTACTTCTCACTTGGCTCTTAATTATCTACAGCTTTTTTCCCCAAGTGGTAAAACTGAGCAAACACTTGGCTTAAAGATAACAAAACTCAGTTCTTAGCTCTGCCATTTTTTCCATCATGTTACTTTGGGCAAATCATTAGCTTTGGCTTTAGTTTCCTTATCTGTTACAGGAAGAATACTGTCATTTATTTCTTAGGATTTATGCAGTAATTTAACAAGCTAATGTATATAATCTCTTGACATAGCGCTTCTTATGTCTTAGGTGCGTAATAAATTATAGTGTGTTTACTTTGTCTCCCTAATCAACTGTGAGCTCGTTGACGGGCAGGAACATACAGTACCTGTCACAGTGTGGTGCAAGTAGTAGACACTGAGTTTTAAGAAAATTGCTTATAGATTTTAATCTCTCTCTGTGTTTAGATAGAAGGTCTATTTTTTCCTCTTTTTTCAGTCACTCCTTAAGAAAATGCAGCCATTTCATTTACTTGAAGTGTTTCTTCTTTTTTTTTTTTAAATACTCTCTTTTGTCAATAGGTCTAGAAGACTAAATTTCTTTCCTAGTTGTTAGAGACACTGCCGCTAAGAGAGGTTTTAAAAAAAAAATGACTGCCGTATGCCCCTTACTCTGTTTGTTCTGAAAGGTGTTGACTGCTGCTCACAGATACTACCTGGACTACCCTGAGTTCCGTGTGTGTGTGTGTGTGTGTGTGTGTGTGTGTGTGCAAATTTACCCTGCATAAGAGGAAAGATTTCTGGGAATAAAATAGAGGATACTGTGAAAAACAGTAGGTCAGAAGTTTTTAGAGGGTTGCTTTTTGAGATGGTAGGTTTCTAGTTGTTAGTGTAATCTGCAGAAGACATTTCTTTGCAAGGAAAGTACAAAATTTGTGCACAAATGGAGTCATCTTATGTTGGTGATTATTTATTTGTTCTTTACTAGAGAACCTTTACCCACTATGTTCAGCATGCTGCATCCACTAGATGAAATCACACCTCTTGTTTGTAAATCTGGAAGTAAGTGTATTTTTATAAATTCTTTTATGTAGGCTCTCTTTTGAGTTTGGGGCTGGGGAGGAAATAAAGGAGCTTATGAAAATTAGATTTCTTTTATAAAAATAATATAATTTAAGCATTTTAAAATAACTCTTATTATGAAAATAATTCATATTAATTAATTCATCGAATACACTGGTATTAATTGTTTTAACAGCTATTCTTTTAGTAAAAATAGAGCCTATACATCAACCAGAAATACTGATATATTTTCTAACTTACCTGTAGATGACTCTGGACTTTGTTCCTTAGTAATTAGTAAGTAAATGAACAATACTTAGATAAACTAAAATAGTTTCCTTTTTTTGGAAAAAAGAAATGTAGGGCCTTAGACCTTTACTTTGGAAATTTTTAATATTTCATTTTCTCTGCTCATAATAACATAATTTGCTGGGACTCAGACTTTTAATAGTTCCTAGAGGTATTTCTAGATGCTTGTTTTAAAATTTTAAATGTGACCAAACATAGGCTATTATGAATAATGAGGACTTGAAGGCTAAAAAAAAATATTTATATTCTTTGACCAATTTTACTTTAAGGACTTTATCCCAAGTATATATTCTGAAATACCACTGAGGTTTTTATCTTCTGTATCAGGGCTTGGCAAACTACAGCCTGGGGGGCTAAATCCAGTTTATTTTTCTAAGGCTTAAGAGCCAAGAGTGGTTTTTACCCTTTTAAAAGGTTGTAGAAAACAAAAAAAATTATGCTACAGAGTCAGTATGTCTGCAAAGCCTAAACTATTTACTCTTTGGCCTTTTACAGAAAAAGTTGATTGATAATTCTATATTATACTGCTAACAACTACGAACAACCTAAAAAAACATGTCAGAGTGTGTGATTGAATGGTATGCAGCCATTATTGATCATGTTTTTGAATAATATTTAATGACCTCAGGAATTGCTTATTCATAATGTTAAGTAAGGTACAAAACTAACTGCAATCTCATCCTAATTTTGTAAGAACATAAAAAATATGTCTGTATAGGAAAAAAAAACTCAGAGGAGTGCTCCCAAAATATATTAGTAGAGGTTATTTTGAGTGGAATTATGAGTGATTTTTATTTCTTTCTTTATAAAGTACTCCTTTTATAAAATAATTCTTTTTAAATTTTTCAATATTTTAACTGAGAGGGCAACATTTAGGAGACAGTCAAATAAGGATGTAGAAATCAGTTTATGGTATTGTAGATGTAAAAGCTGGACTCACTAGGAAAAACTTATTTTGCGTGTGTATCCAGTAAAGCAGAAACAGTAGTGTACTGTTCAGCACTGTTTGAATAGTTATAGTAGAGAACAGATTTCTTAGAGAAGAAAAGAACCAGTAAGGAAGTCAAACTTGGTCGAATGGTTGAGTGTAATTTAAGATTAAGTCAGTTATTAAAGGAGTCATGGACCTTTTACCTATGGCTGATGAATTTAATGGTTTAGTCAGCACAAATCTTCAACATTTAGTTGCATGTGTGTGAAATCAAAACTCGTAAGATTCTCATCTTTAATATATTTTAAAGGAATTGATGCCCAACGTAAATTCATTAAAAATTGAGGGTTAATTATGTAATATATTAATAGATTTTTGTGCCTTAATTGCCTTGATTTCTCTTTATCTTTAGGAATTGCAAGAAGTCACTTCATAAACAACAGTCTTGTAAAAGTCCATTGTTCTATACCTGATCATTTCTGTTCTGTCTTTAAGGTCTGTTTGGTTCATCACGGGTACAATATGTTGTAGATCATGCAATGAAAATTGTTTTTCTCAACACTGATCCCTCCGTTGTAATGACCTATGACACCGTTCAAGGTTTGCATTCTGTGTGGGCTCTCCGGAGAGTCAAAACAGAGGTAAGGGTGAAGGCAAATCACTTCTTAATAGAAAAGGATAATTAATACTAAAAACTTTGCACGTTTTTAGAAGAATCACTTGTGAAATAGGTTGAGTGCCTTAGGTAAAAAGATATTATATCTTTAATAACTGGCAACTACCCTGCTTTCTCACAAGGAAATTGCCCTTTTAATCTAATTATTTTCTGCCCCCTCCCCCTTTTCATTTTGACTTAAGGAAGAGAATGTTGTTTTAAAGTTCTCTGAACAGGGGGGCACCCCACAGAATGTGGCCACCAGCAGCTCGCTCACAGCACACCTCAGAAGCCTCTCCAGGGGAGACTCCCCCGTGGCTTCCCCCTTCCAGAACTACTCCTCCATCCACAGCCAGAGTCGCTCAGCCTCCTCGCCCAGCCTACACTCCCGCTCACCTTCCATTTCCAACATGGCAGCTCTCAGGTGGGAATTAAGTGTGGAAGCATTTCCTTGCTTTAAACAAGACATCCCAAGAAAAAGATACCTTCTTTTAAAACTTTCTCTTGTGATTTGAAGGATTTAAAATTTCTGTTGACAGATCCTGAGTATCTTTTAGAGAAAACAGCGTTATTCCAGTTGTGCTATTTTTACTGAGACTTCCAGGCCTACTGTGTTACTTTTTCACTGAGTCATATTTAGAGACTGCCAGTGCTTGTTGTAAGAGTGCCTCATTTTTACCACTAAGTCGCAGCAGTTTGGTGAATGTTAATTACAGAAATTTTTTGGTACTGTTTTCTTTTGTCTTAATTTGCATTAGCTTTTCTTTTGTTTTTGTTAATATCTGTCTGGTACAATAGGGACATAGTTTTGTTGGTGTGTATATGTTTGAATGTATAGGAACATAGTTTAAACTTTTTTGAATAACATTGGTATAAATAATTGATTTTCTGAGGCAGAAAATGAACTGATTTTCAGTTAAAGAATTCTAACAGGAATTCTAAATCCTTAGAATATAATAAAGCATGTTGACAAACCATTTAAGTAGCTACTCCTTTTTAAAAAAATTGTATTTCTGACTGGGTTTATGTTATGAATACTCTCCATACATAGAATTTGGAAAGCTTTATTAGAAAGTGTGTTATCTCAGCCTGTGTTATTAATTGTGGTGCACTCTTTTTTCTTTATTTTGCAGCCGTGCTCATTCTCCAGCCTTAGGAGTGCACTCTTTTTCAGGGGTGCAAAGGTTCAACCTTTCAAGCCATAATCAGTCTCCAAAGAGACACAGTATTTCTCATTCTCCAAATAGTAATTCTAACGGCTCCTTTCTTGCACCAGAAACAGAGCCAATTGTTCCTGAACTTTGTATGGACCATTTATGGACAGAAACGATTACTAATATAAGGTTTGGAGTATATATTTTTATACTCAAAGAAAAATGATACTAAAAGTTTTAGAAAATACTTGGCATTTTGTGTAAAGCTTCCTTTGAGTATAAGCAGTTATTAATATTTCTAAAATACATAGAGATATATATTAAAGACTACCTCAGTTTCAGTAGAGGATGTTAGTGATATTAAGGTGATCATAAAAATATTCTTTTGTCATTTGCTATTTCTTCCTTAGTAATCTCTCAGATTTGAGGTGTTTGATGTTTTAGGGAGAGACAACTAATTTCTGTAGATTAGGAAACTTGGGAATTTATAACATTTTTCTTAAGTTTTGTCTTTATGTTAGTTGAGTATCAGCTGTTTTTCTGGGAAACACAACTCAGACCTCTGTTCCATGCGACCTTCCTCCTTTTATGTTCTCTTTAATCAGTCATTCAGTCAGTGCCAGTGTGTGTACTAGTGGCTGTGGTTTATCAGCAAATAAGTGCTGTCCCTGTCCTCAGAAAGAGACAGCTGGAGGATGGTGGCACTGCTCATCTGCTGGTAGGGCTTTGGGAAGATGACTAGGTATTTCCTGGGTGGGTAAGCGAGGCAGTACACAGTAGTTAGAGGGGATCAGAAGAAAAGTGCAGAAGTGTGAATGTGTGGTTTGTTCAGGGAATTAAAAATACTCTCCATTGTTTGTGCAGGAGGAGGGGAAAGGGCTGCGAAAGAGGAGTTGGAGAGAGATGGCCTTTTGGGCTGTTCTGTTTGATGAGAGCTGTAAGAAGGTGCTTTATATGTGGGTCATAAACTCAGGGGTCAGAGCAGTCACTTATCAGTGGTGATTGAGGCAAGACAGGTGGATTGGAATTTATGGAGTGTGTAGAGGTTGGGTTCCAGGAGGGCCTGTGGATGAGCTTGCAGTTGCAGGGGTTCTGGTAACCCTCTGGAATCAAGTATAGTAATCATGGGTATATGTGGTGTATAGGCCTTTTCTTTAGGAGAGGGTTTAACATTCATTCGATTCTCAGAGTCTGTGACCTCCGAATAGTTAAAACCAGGCTGTGTAGAATCAGAAGAGGGCTAGTGACTAAAGTCTTGGAAACTTAAGATTTGGGAGGGGTGAAAAGATAAAGCTGCTGCAGAGAGACAGAGCAAGAGAGGTTAGGTGGGGGAAGCAGCAGGACATGTCATGGAACACAAGAAAAGTGGCTTTTGAGAGGAAGGTGCCAATGTTGCCAGGTGCTGGTGAAGTGTGGCACTATTAGGTGAGCTCAGAGAGGCAGTACCTGGATGGCAAGGTCACTGGTGACCTTGGCCAGAGCACCTGGGGGTGGGGGTCTAGGGTGGAGTGGAATGGGGTGGAAAAAGTAAATGGGGACCGAGGAGGTGAACATAGATATACAGGAGTTTGCCTTTGAATGGGAATGAGGATACAGAACTAGCTGAGGGAATCTCAGGGTCAAGGGAGAGTTTTGTTTTTCCTGAACTATGTTAGAGAAAACTAGTCTTCATTTTTGCCCTTAAATCCCTAAGTGTGTTTCTCTAAAAAGTAAGGACATTTTCTTACCTAACCATGCTACCATTTTTACAGCCAACCAAATTAACAGTAAGTCCTTTATATAATCTAATACTTAGTCCATCTCTGTATTTAAAGACTCATTGTAATATGAGAGAGTAGGCTACGAAAAGACTATATACCCAGAGCAGGGAAAGCACTGAAAATACAGCTGGCTCTACGGCCTTAAGCTATCCGCATCCGAGTAGAAAGACAAGCGCATGTTCTTAGGCTGGCAGGTCAGGGATAGGCAGCTGGAGGAAAGGAAAGATGTGAGTACAGTGTTGAAGTATGTTCTATTTTTATATATATAAAATAAAAGTTGCTTATAAAATGAAAATTCCTTATATATAGAATAAAAATTCCCTGTATTTAAAAATCATTTGTCTTTAAATACCTTATTGCTAAGTTGGATATATTGCAGATTCTTATTGTACAGAGTTACAAAGAAATTTTTGAGAAGAGAGAATTTCTGAGTATGGGTTAAAAAAAGGGATGAAGTGGGGCCTAATCTGAGAGAGGGGATAGATTGGAGAGGTCATGTTATAAAATGTCTGACCCTTAGACCCTGTAAGAGGTCATGTTATAAAATGTCTGACCCCTAGACCCTGTAAGAGGTCATGTTATAAAATGTCTGACCCCTAGACCCTGTAAGAGGTCATGTTATAAAATGTCTGACCCCTAGACCCTGTAGGAGGTCATGTTATAAAATGTCTGACCCCTAGACCCTGTAAGAGGTCATGTTATAAAATGTCTGACCCCTAGACCCTGTAAGAGGTCATGTTATAAAATGTCTGACCCCTAGACCCTGTAAGAGGTCATGTTATAAAATGTCTGACCCCTAGACCCTGTAAGAGGTCATGTTATAAAATGTCTGACCCCTAGACCCTGTAAGAGGTCATGTTATAAAATGTCTGACCCCTAGACCCTGTAAGAGGTCATGTTATAAAATGTCTGACCCCTAGACCCTGTAAGAGGTCATGTTATAAAATGTCTGACCCCTAGACCCTGTAAGAGGCCTAAGATCTCTTCAGGTTTGCATTACTTTAGCAGTAGGCAGCTTGCATAATGTGGAATTAAAAAGTCTGTTGGTAATGATTACGTTTATTGTAATTTTTCCCCAAAAAAGCTGTGTAGTGGACTCAGAGTCAAAGAGCTGAAAGGAATCTTAGAGATCATGAAGTTCAATTCTTAGAAGTGCTTTTGTGTCTTCAAGGTTATATTGCTTGGCCCAAGTAGTATTTCCTGTAGAATATTTTCAAAGACTTTTAATAACTACTATGGTAGAGTTTTAAGTGAGTGCCAACAGTTTCTTTATTAATATATCTATTACAGGGAGAAAAATTCACAGGCCTCAAAAGTCTTTATTACATCTGACCTATGTGGGCAGAAGTTCTTGTGCTTTTTAGTAGAGTCCCAGCTCCAGTTACGGTGAGTGCGTTTATGTATCTCATTCATTTGGTATAAATAAGCTTAGGGCTGTTTTTTCTTTTTCTCTCTCTCTCTTTTTATTTTTTTTTTGGCTTAAGTAGCTTTATTGAAATAATTTACATACCATAAAATTAGCATGTTCTAAGTGCACAGTTCGATGATTTTTAGTAAATTTACAGTTACGCAGCATCACCACAATCCAGCTTTAAAAATTTCTATCGCTTTAAAAAGATCCCTTGTGGGCTTCCCTGGTGGCACAGTGGTTCAGAGTCCGCCTGCCGATGCAGGGGACACAGGTTTGTGCCCCGGTCCGGGAGGACCCCACATGACGCGGAGCGGCTGGGCCCGTGAGCCATGGCCGCTGAGCCTGCACGTCTGGAGCCTGTGCTCCGCAACGGGAGAGGCCACAACAGCGAGAGGCCCGCGTACTGAAAAAAAAAAAGATCCGTTGTGCTTGACTTGCGTTCAGTCTCTGTTCCCATTCCCAACCTCAGGCAACCGGTACATAGGCTTTCTGCCTCTGCAGATTTGCCTTTTCTGGATATTTTATGAAAATAGAATCATACCATATATAATTTTTTGTGTGTCCACCTTCTTCCACTTAGCATGTTTCTTAGGGCCTACCATGTTGTAACATGTATAAATATTTTATTCTTCTTGCTGTGTAGTATTGTATAAATATACCACATTTTGTTTATCTAGTCATTAGTTGATGGGCATTTAGTTTGTTTACACTTTTTTGACCATTGTGAATCATGGCACTATGAACATTGGAGCCAAAGACTTTGTGTGGACATACATGATTTCATGTAGATAGATAGGTAGATAACTAGGAGTGGATCAAATGATAAATTCATTGTAAACTTTTAAAGAAATTGCTATATTTGTCTTCCAAATAAGCTGTACCATTTTACATTCCCACCAGTAATGTTTGAGTGTTCCAATTTCTTCATCCTTGACAAGATTTCTTTTTTAAATTTTTGAATATTATTTACTTTTTTATACAGCAGGTTATTATTAGTCATCAATTTTTTGCACATCAGTGTATACATGTCAATCCCAATCACCCAATTCATCACACGACCATCCCCACCCCCCTGCGGCTTTCCCTCTTGGTGTGCATACATTTGTTTTCTACATCTGTGTCTCAACTTCTGCCCTGCAAACTGGTACATCTGTACCATTTTTCTAGGTTCCACATACATGCGTTAATATACGATATTTGTTTTTCTCTTTCTGACTTACTTCACTCTGTATGACAGTCTCTAGATCCATCCAGGTCTCAACAAATGACCCAATTTCATTACTTTTTACGGCTGAGTAATATTCCATTGTATATATGTACCACAACTTCTTTATTCATTCGTCTGTCGATGGGCATTTAGGTCGCTTCCATGACCTGGCTATTGTAAATAGTGCTGCAGTGAACATTGGGGTGCATGTGTCTTTTAGAATTATGGTTTTCTCTGGGTATATGCCCAGTAGTGGGATTGCTGGATCATATGGTAATTCTATTTTTAGTTTTTTAAGGAACCTCCATACTGTTCTCCATAGTGGCTGTATCAATTTACATTCCTACCAACAGTGCAAGAGGGTTCCCTTTTCTCCACACCCTCTACAGCATTTGTTGTTTGTAGATTTTCTGATGATGCCTGTTCTAACTGGTGTGAGGTGATACCTCATTGTAGTTTTGATTTGCATTTCTCTAATAATTAGTGATGTTGAGCAGCTTTTCATGTGCCTCTTGGCCATCTGTATGTCTTCTTTGGAGAAATGTCTATTTAGGTCTTCTGCCCATTTTTGGATTGGGTTGTTTGTTTCTTTAATATTGAGCTGCAAGAGCTGTTTATATATTTTGAAGATTAATCCTTTGTCTGTTGATTCGTTTGCAAATATTTTCTCCCATTCTGAGGGTTGTCTTTTGGTCTTGTTTATGGTTTCCTTTGCTGTGCAAAAGCTTTGAAGTTTCATTAGGTCCCATTTGTTTATTTTTGTTTTTACTTCTATTTCTCTAGGAGGTGGATCAAAAAAGATCTTGCTGTGATTTATGTTAAAGAGTGTTCTTCCTATGTTTTCCTCTAAGTGTTTTATAGTGTTCTGTCTTACATTTAGGTCTTTAATCCATTTTGAGTTTATTTTTGTGTATGGTGTTAGGGAGGGTTCTAATTTCATTCTTTTACATGTAGCTGTCCAGTTTTCCCAGCAACACTTATTGAAGAGACTGTCTTTTCTCCATTGTATATCCTTGTCTCCTTCGTCATAGATTAGTTGACCATATAGGTTTGTGGGTTTATCTCTGGGCTTTCTATCTTGTTCCATTGATCTGTGTTTCTGTTTTTGTGCCAGTACCATATTGTCTTGATTACTGTAGTTTTGTAGTGTAGTCTGAAGTCAGGGAGTCTGATTTCTCCCGTTCTGTTTTTTTCCCTCAAGACTGCTTTGGCTATTCAGGGTCTTTTGTGTCTCCATACAAATTCTAAGATTTTTTTGTTCTAGTTCTATAAAAAATGCTATTGGTAATTTGATAGGGATTGCATTGAACCTGTAGATTGCTTTGGGTAGTATAGTCATTTTCACAATATTGATCCTTCCAATCCAAGAACATGGTATATTTCTCCATCTGTTGGTATCATCTTTAATTTCTTTCATCAGTGTCTTATAGTTTTCTGCATACAGGTCTTTTGTCTCCCTAGGTAGGTTTATTCCTAGGTATTTTATTGGTTTTGTTGCAGTGGTAAATGGGAGTGTTTCCTTACTTTCTGTTTCAGATTTTTCATCATCAGTGTATAGGAATGCAAGAGATTTCTGTGCATTAATTTTGTATCCTGCTACTTTACCAAATTCATTGATTAACTCTAGCTGTTTTCTGGTAGCATCTTTAGGATTCTCTATGTATAGTATCATGTCATCTGCAAACAGTGACAGTTTTACTTCTTTTCTGATTTGGATTCCTTTTATTTCTTTTTCTTCTCTGATTGCTGTTGCTAAAACTTCCAAAACTATGTTGAATAATAGTGGTGAGAGTGGGCAACATTGTCTTGTTCCTGATCTTAGAGGAAATGTTTTCAGTTTTTCAGCATTGAGAATGATGTTTGCTGTGGGTTTGTCATACATGGCCTTTATTATGTTGAGGTAGGTCCCCTCTATGCCCACTTTCTGGACAGTTTTTATCATAAATGGGTGTTGAATTTTGTCAAAAGCTTTTTCTGTGTCTATTGAGATGATCATATGGTTTTTATGCTTCAATTTGTTAATATGGTGTATCACATTGATTTGCGTATGTTGAAGAATCCTTGCATCCCTGGGATAAATCCCACTTGATCATGGTGTATGATCCTTTTAATGTGTTGTTGGATTCTGTTTGCTAGTATTTTGTTGAGGATTTTTGCATCTATATTCATCAGTGATACTGGTCTGTAATTTTCTTTTTTTGTAGTATCTTTGTCTGGTTTTGGTATCAGTGTGATGCTGGCCTCATAGAATGAGTTTGGGAATGTTCCTTCCTTTGCAATTTTTAAGAAGAGTTTGAGAAGGATCATGTTAGCTCTTCTGTAAGTGTTTGATAGAATCACCTGTGAAGCCATCTGGTCCTGGGCTTTTGTTTGTTGGAAGATTTTTAATCACAGTTTTAATTTCATTACTTGTGATTGGTCTGTTCATATGTTCAGTTTCTTCCTGTTTCAGTCTTGGAAGCTTATATCTTTCTAAGAATTTGTTCATTTCTTCCAGGTTGTCCATTTTATTGGCATAGAGTTGCTTGTAGAGGTCTCTTAGGATGCTTTGTGTTTTTGCGGTGTCTGTTGTAACTTCTCCTTTTTCATTTCTAATTTTATTGATTTGAGTCTTCCCCCTCTTTTTCTTGATGAGTCTGGCTAATGGTTTATCAATTTTGTTTATCTTCTCAAAGAACCAGCTTTTAGTTTTATTGATCTTTGCTATTTTCTTTGTTTCTATTTCATTTATTTCTGCTCTGATCTTTATGATTTCTTTTCTTCTGCTAACTTTGGGTTTTGTTTGTTCTTCTTTCTCTAGTTCCTTTAGGTGTAAGGTCAGTTTGCTTATTTGAGATTTCTCTTGTTTCTTGAGGTTTGTATAGCTATAAACTTCCTTCTTAGAACTGCTTTTGCTGCATCCCATAGGTTTTGGATCGTCATGTTTTCATTGTCATTTGTCTCTAGTTATTTTTTTATTTCCTCTTTGATTTCTTCAGTGATCTCTTGGTTATTTAGTAACGTATTGTTTATCCTCCATGTGTTTGTGTTTTTTACGTTTTTTCCCCTGTAATTGATTTCTAATCTCATAGCGTTGTGGTCAGAAAAGATGCTTGATATGATTTCAATTTTCTTAAATTTACTGAGGCTTGATTTGTGACCCAAGATGTGATGTATCCTGGAGAATGTTCCGTGCGCACTTGAGAAGAAAGTGTAATCTGCTGTTTTGGGATGGAATGTCCTACAAATATCAATTAAATCTATCTCGTCTATTGTGTCATTTAAAGCTTCTGTTTACTTATTTATTTTCATTTTGGATGATTTGTCCATTGGTGTAAGTGAGGTGTTAAAGTCCCCCACTATTATTGTGTTACTTTCGGTTTCCTCTTTTATAGCTGTTAGCAGATGCCTTATGTATTGAGGTGTTCCTGTGTTAAGTGCATATATATTTATAATTGTTATATCTTCTTCTTGGATTGATCCCTTGATCATTATGTAGTGTCCTTCCTTGTCTCTTGTAACATTCTTTATTTTATAGTCTGTTTTTATCTGATATGAGTATTGCTACTCCAGCTTTCTTTTGATTTCCATTTGCATGGAATATCTTTTTCCATCCCCTCACTTTCAGTCTGTATGTGTCCCTAGGTCTGAAGTGGGTCTCTTGTAGAAAGCATATATATGGGTCTTGTTTTTGTATCCATTCAGCAAGCCTGTGTCTTTTGGTTGGAGCATTTAATCCATTCATGTTTAAGGTAATTATCGATATATATGTTCCTATGATCATTTTCTTAATTGTTTTGGGTTTGTTTTTGTAGGTTCTTTTCTTCTCCTGTGTTTCCCCCTTAGAGAAGTTCCTTTAGCATTTGTTGTAGAGCTTGTTTGGTGGTGCTGAATTCTCTTAGCTTTTGCTTGTCTGTAAAGCTTTTGATTTCTCCATCGAATCTGAATGAGATCCTTGCCAGGGAGAGTAGTCTTGGTTGTAGGTTCTTCCCTTTCTTCACTTTAAATATGTCCTGCCACTGCCTTCTGGCTTGTAGAGTTTGTGCTGAGAAATCAGCTGTTAACCTTGTGGGAGTTCCCTTGTATGTTATTTGTCGTTTTTCCCTTGCCGCTTTCAGTAATTTTTCTCTATCTTTAATTTTTGCCAATTTGATTACTGTGTGTGTCGGTGTGTTTCTCCTTGGGTTTATCCTGTATGGGACTCACTGCCCTTCCTGGACTTGGGTGGCTACGTCCTTCCCCATGTTAGGGAAGTTTTTGACTGTAATCTCTTCAAATATTTTCTCTTGTCCTTTCTCTCTCTCTTCTCCTTCTGGGACTCCTATAATGCGAATGTTGTTGCGTTTAATGTTGTCCCAGAGGTCTCTTAGGCTGTCTTCATTTCTGTTTTTTTTTTTTTTTTTTTGGCAGTACGCGGGCCTCTCACTGTTGTGACCTCTCCTGTTGCGGAGCACAGGCTCCGGAAATGCAGGCTCAGCAGCCATGGCTTATGGGCCCAGCTGCTCCACGGCATGTGGGATCTTCCTGGACCGGGGCACGAACCTGTGTCCCCTGCATTGGCAGGCGGACTCTCAACCACTGTGCCACCAGGGAAGCCCTGTCTTCATTTCTTTTCATTCTTTTTTCTTTAGTCTGTTCCGCAGCAGTGAATTCCACCATTCCGTCTTCCAGGTCACTTATCCGTTCTTCTGCCTCAGTTATTCTGCTATTGATTCCTTCTAGTATAGTTTTCATTTCAGTTATTGTATTGTTCATCTCTGTTTGTTCTTTAATTCTTCTAGGTCTTTGTTAAACATTTCTTGCATCTTCTCGATCTTTGCCTCCATTCTTTTTCCGAGGTCCTGGATCATTTTCACTATCATTATTCTGAATTCTTTTTCTGGAAGGTTGCCTATCTCCAGTTCATTTAGTTGTTTTTCTGGCGTTTTATCTTGTTCCTTCATCTGGTACATAGCCCTCTGCCTTTTCATCTTGTCTGTCTTTCTTTGAATGTGTTTTTTGTTCCACAGGCTGCAGGACTGTAGTTCTTCTTGCTTCTGCTGTCTGCCCTCTAGTGGATGAGGCTATCTAAGCGGCTTGTGCAAGTTTCCTGATGGGAGCGACTGGTGGTGGGTGGAGCCGACTGTTGCTCTGGTGGGCAGAGCTCAGTAAAACTTTAGTTCACTTGACTGCTGATGGGTGGGGCTGAGTTCTCTCCCTGTTGGTTGTTTGGCCTGAGGCAACCCAGCACTGGAGCCTATCTGGGATCTTTGGTGGGCCTAATGGCGGACTCTGGAAGGGCTTACGCCAAGGAGTACTTCCCAGAACTTCTGCCGCCAGTGTCCTTGTCCCCATGGTGAGCCCCAGCCACCCCCTGCATTTGCAGGAGACCCTCCAACACTAGCAGGCAGGTCCGGTTCAGTCTCCCCTGGGGTCACTGCTCCTTCCCCTGGGCCCCGATGCACACACTACTTTGTGTGTGCCCTCCACGAGTGGAGTCTCTGTTTCTCTCAGTCCTGTCGAAGTCCTGCAATCAAATCCCACTAGGCTTCAAAGTTTGATTCTCTAGGAATTCCTCCTCCCGTTACCAGACCCCCAGGTTGGGAAGCCTGATGTGGGGCTGCGAACCTTCACTCCAGTGAGTGGACTTCTGTGGTAAGTGTTCTCCAGTTTGTGAGTCACCCACCCAGCAGTTATGGGCTTTGATTTTTACTGATTGCACCCCTTCTACCGTCTCATTGTGGCTTCTCCTTTGTCTTTGGATGTGGGGTATCTTTTTTGGTGAGTTCCAGTGTCTTCCTGTCGATGACTGTCCAGCAGCTATTTGTGATTCTGGTGTTCTCACAAGAGGGAGTGAGAGCACGTCCTTCTACTCCGCCATCTTGGTTCCTTTTGACAAGATTTGATATTGTCATTTTCTTTGATTATAGCCTTTCTGGTGGGTGTGAAGTGTTTTTTAATATTTATTTGTTTATTTAAATGGTACAGTTACTTTTAAAAAAAATATCTAATTTATTTATTTACTTTTGGCTGTGTTGGGTCTTTGTTTCTGTGCAAGGGCTTTCTCTAGTTGTGGCAAACGGGGGCCACTCTTCATTGCGGTGCGTGGGCCTCTCACCGTCGCGGCCTGTCTTGTTGCAGAGCACAGGCTCCAGACGCGCAGGCTCAGCAGTTGTGACTCACGGGCCCAGTTGCTCCACGGCATGTGGGATCCTCCCAGACCAGGGCTCGAACCCTTGTCCCCTGCACTGGCAGGCAGGTTCTTAACCACTGTCCCACCAGGGAAGCCCCTGAAGTGGTTTTAATTTGCATTTCCCTAATGACTTATGATGTTGAACATCTTCTCATGTGCTTATTAGCCATTCATTTATCTTCTTAGGTAAAATGTGTATTTATATATTTACCAGTTTATTGACCTTTAATTTTGAAATTATTATAGATCACAGGATGTTGTAAAGTAGTAGAGGTCCTGTGTAGCCTGCACTTTTTCCCCCAGAGGTAACATCTTACATATCTATAGTGCATTGTTAAAACAAGGAAATTGACATCAATACAATCAACGGGCCTCATTCAAACTTCTTCAGTTTTACATGTACTCATTTGTGTGTGTATATGATTCCATGAAATTTTATCACGTGTAGATTTGTGCAAACACCCCAGTCAAGATTCAGAACTTCTTTATCACCTCACAGATCTTCCTCATGCTACCCACTTTAGAGTCACATATACCACACCCATCTACCACAGTCCCCAATCCCTGGCAACCACTAATCTGTTCTCCATCTCTATAATTTTGTCATTTGAAAATGTTTTATAACTGGAATCATACAGTAAGTAACTTTTTGAAATTGGCTTTTTACAGTTAGTATAATACCCTTGAGATCAGTAGAGGTTGTTGCATATATCAATAGTGTATTTCTCTTTTCGTTTGAATATTTAGATGTGTAAAGTTTCAAGAGAGTAATGATAAAACCCAGCTCATCTTTGGCTCCGTCACCAACATACAGGCAAAGGATGCAGCTCCAGTGGAGGTAAATGCAGGCACATTTCTTGAGAAGTTGAAAGTCATTGTGCTTTATAATTTGTACGGATTGGAAAACAAAATTTTTGCCTCTTTTTTTTTTTTTTTTTTTTAGAAGATAGATACTATGCTGGTCCTGGAAGGCAGTGGAAACCTGGTGCTGTACACAGGAGTGGTTCGGGTAAGTAATAAATAGCATTTCATGCTTTTAGTAGGACTACTTCCTTAATAATTATTTTTTAATGTTACTTTAGTTTGATATTTAAAATTTGTTACCTCCTGTCTATAGAATTTGGCAGAAGATTCTTGTAAGAGTTGACAATGAAGTCTTCAATTTAGGTTGGGCCTTATTTGGAGGTCTAGGACTCACTGTCATTAGATGGGTTGGCAGTATGAAAACAGGGCAGTTGGGGAAACTTTAATGAATATAGATAATTTTTTAAAAAAGAAAAATGTTAATTGAAGTTTTATAAAGAATATAGTTTTGAAATTGATGTATGGGTAGCTTTCTTAAGTCTCAAAGTTTTAGTAAAGTTTCATCGTATTAAATGTATAATATATATGTTGTCTGTGTCTTTTTAAACAGTTGTGAACTTTACATACGGAATAATGTAAATTTCACAAACTTAAGTTACGAAATTTAAATACAGTTTGAAGGATAATGAAGCGAACGTTCATGTAACCACTACCCAGGTTAAGAAATAGGATGTTGCCATATATTTACAGTCTCTTGGATTTTCTTTCCTCATTGTATCCTCATCCCCCAGAAATCCTTACTTGGAATAAATCAGTCTCTTGTTTTTATTACTAGTTTTTGCAGTTATGTAGGTATCACTGACGAGTAACTTGTTTAGTTTTCCTTGTTTTTGGATTTTCGTATAAAGAAAACAAACCACATACTCTTCTCTGACTTATTTTGCTCAACATTATATTATTTTTAGATTTATTTGGGTTGACGTGACTCATGCACTGTTACCTAGTTTTCCGTTGTATGATTATACCAGAACTTTACCAGCCACTAGGGTTGTTTTGCTGTTTCGTCTAATAAACAATGCTTAAAAAGTTTTTAAGAAATATGTATCTCCTAGCCTTTAGAATATATGCATATTCAACCTAGCCGCATGGTGCCACATTGTTTTCCAAAGTGTAGGTTGCATCAAGGTTGCAAGGTTGTGCTCCTTGCCTCCACCAGTGTATGAGAGCTCTCGAAGTTTCTTTACATTCTTGCTAACCCAAAGTACTGTTAGCTTTTTGTTTTTGTTTTTCCCAGATGGGTGCCTCATTACAGCCAGGTGATAAGGGAAGTCCAGGCTCCCACCTGGCCTTTGCTCACAGGGCCGAGGGGTGGGGTGCAGTGTTTTCCTGTCGTGTTTGTCTGGAGTAGGTTGGTCATTGTCTAAAAGTTTTCTAGCTATTCCTTTACTGATTGGGTCTTTTTTCCTGTCTGCTCCCGTAATGAGACTGTGGTCTGCCTCAATTTCCACGTTACCTAGAGGCCAGTTTGAGAACCGAATGGTGTTATAGATCAGTGTTTAGTTCTCAGATCTTTTACTGTGTCATTGTTGGTCAGTTTCACAAAAACTTTATATATACTAGTTCTTCTGTCATTTTTGTTTTTTAATCCTAAAAAACACACCAGGATTTCATACACGTATTTAGAAAGTCCTTTTCTCTATTTCCTCCCTCTCCATTCCTCCCCTCACTCCCTAGTTGGGATAGCGAGGGGTTGCTGCTTTGTTATTGCAGGGTAGGGATGGAATAGAGTGTTCCACCCACAGTCTCTGGAAGAGGGAGGGGAGAGGTAGGCTGCTTTTTATTATAGAGGGAGGATGAAAGCCAGGCTCTTCCCCCTTGACAGTTGCTGCACACGGTGGGGCGGTGGAGAGGGGCTGCCTCGTGGCAACGAGAGCAGGGCTTTGTCCGCAGTGCCTGCAGCTGCAGTGCCTGATGAGGGGAGGCGATGCCACCTTGTTACTGCATGGCTGGGCTGTAAGATAGGCCTCGCCTCTGTGCTGGGGCAGGGCGCCACCTAGTCCTTGCAGGTGGGATGACAGGACCCCGCTCGTAGTCTCCACGCACAGCTCCTGATGGGGCGGGCACTGAGGGCTGTGGCTTCTTCCGTGTGTTTGCCTGAAGTGGGGCAGGTGGGGCGAAAGTGTTTCTGCCCTGCTTAGTCTCTCTTCCTGACCAAGTTTTGGCCAAAAGACCAAGGTTTTCCTGGGCTCTCTTTTGGTGTGTGCTTGTGGACATTTCTGCGTTGTAGGCCTCTCGAGAGCCCAAGGCCTGGTTACGTAGGGAGTTGGAGAAACAAAAACAAAAGCTAGGGAATTCATAGTTCATTCCTGGTTCTCAGGCCCCTAGCCAGTCAGTCTTCTTTCCTCAACTTTTAGAGTCTTCTGCTAGTTGCATCATACATTTCGTGCAGATTTTGTTGTGGTGGTAATTCGTGGGAGGAATAGCAGGGAATGTGCTTATTGCATATTTTTATGAACTGGAGGGGGGTGGTTTCTGATGGCTTTTTAAAAACTTTATATATACTAGTTCTCCTGTCATTTTTGTTTTTTAATCCTAAGGATTTTATTTGGGCAACTTCTGTAATTCTATTAGCTTTCGGGTAGTATATTGACATAAATATGTATATTGTCAAAATTCCACTTTAGTTCTGAGTATCTCCTTTTAGTCTTATCAAGAGTTTTCAGCCTGTGTGGGTATGAATTTCTGTTGTGTTTTTCCTGAAAACCCTGTGGGTAGCTAAAAGGAATGAGTGGGTAGCATGGGTTGCTGGCTCATTCTTTTAAGGTCAGTGAAGAGTTCATGTAAATTTTTTTTGAGGAAGAAGTATTTGAAAGTTTATGACAGAAGACAGATTGTGAGCTAGAGAGCACGGTTTGAATTAGGTTGGATTTAATTTCTTGAGTATCGCTTCAGCCTAAATTTTTTGGCTCCCAAGAAGTAATTGGTGTCTTTCTCTCTGCCAGGAAAATACTTAACAAGACTGATGCTTATAGTCTCTGAAAGCTTAGTGTCTCTGCTGCCTTTACCACCAATGAGGTAGAAAAATGCGTAGTATACTTGAATTTTGTATAGTGTCTTGACTATATTAACATTCCCCCTGTTTCCTGCCCCCAGAGAAGTCCTTAGTTATGAAAAGAAGGAATCAGATTAAGAATTTATGCCAAGATACTCATAGTTGGTTGGTAGAATTTGATACATTATTAAAATTTTAATTCTCTTTGTTTTTTAGTTGTGTTTGGTGATCATAGACTTTGAAATATTTAAAGAAATATATGCTTACACGCCTAACGATTCATTTAAGAACATGATACAGTAGGAAATTCCCTGGTGGTCCAGTAGTTAGGACTCTGAGCCTCCACTGCAGTGTTCAATCCCTGGTCAGGGAACTAAGATCCTATAAGCCGTGTGGCGTGGCCAAAACAACAACAACAGCAACAACAAATTAAAGCTAATTTTTTTGCACATTTTTTTTACTGCTTAAAGGTGGGAAAGGTTTTTATTCCTGGGCTGCCAGCTCCCTCCCTGACAATGTCCAGCACGATGCCTCGGCCCAGCACCCCACTTGACAGCGTTAGTACTCCTAACCCTCTGAGTAAGCTGCTTGGATCCCTGGATGAGGTAAGACAGGGAGTGGGTGTTGTCAAAAATTAATAGTGTTTTAAAGAAGTTTGGTCAAATATTAGTTCTTCCCATGGTTAACTTTTTTCTGTTTTAATGACAGAATTGGAAGTTTGGCTAATGCTTGTAGAATGTGTATATTTTCAAACACAAATGATTCAGTAAACATACATTGACTTCCCTTCTGATGTGTAAGGTACTTTTTGAAGGTGCTGCAGTGAGGAAAGTGATGCATTCTTTTTCGTCTTGGGATCTTACTTGGGTGGAACAGATGTACTGTCTGTTTTAAGAGATTATAATTTAAGATAGGTAGACTATTAAGACTTAAGAGGAACAGAAAGTACCATAGGAGATTCACTGATAGGAAGATACATTCTGATGGGATGATGTGGTGGAATCCAAGCCTCCTCTTCTAGAGACGTGTCTACCTTGGTTTGGCCTGGAGGGTAAGTAGGATGTCTGTAGATGGAAGGGGGCTTTGGGGTATGCGGAATTGCATGGGTGTGGGCGTGGAGGCAGGACAGTGCAGAACATTTTAACACACAGTTGTATCTCCATCTCCCAGCATACAAGTGAAGACTCAGGAAGTCTGTGGAATGAATGAATGCTTGTAAAAGTACACGTAGTCTCTTGGGTGAGGCAGGGCAGGGGGTGGGATAATAATAACCTGTTTTCTAGTGTTATCTGTGTACTAGGCACTCTTCTGAGTGTTATATATGTATTAACTCATTTAATCCCTTAAAACAGCTTTATTAGGAAAATATTAATCCTTGTTTTACAAATGGGCACATAGAGAGGTACAAGGAGGTTACTGGTCTAACGACATACAGCTAATAAATGGTAGAGCTAGGATTTACACTGTCTTCCTAACATGCTCTTGAAAAAGAAAGGATGAAAAGGTTTTTATTCCGAATGCAGTCTCCAGGGCATTATAGGTTTTTGAGCATGGAGTTAAGAATGTTAGGATTTGTGTTTTAGATAGGTTTATCTTGGGATTGCAGATAGACCAATTAGATCCCAAGTGCTGTAAGACTCTGGGGCCACCTCCTTCCGATTCCTTTCTTTCTCTCCTGATCTTGGTCCCTCAAGTCCAGGTAGTCTCCACAGCTTTGTAGTGCTGTCCATCAGATGTGCTATTTTTATCGACTTTTTCTAGTTGCTTTGGTGAGGACCTTGGTCTGCTACAAGGTACTTAGTCATGATTAGAGCAGAATGGTTTTAAATCATTATGTGCAATTGCTAGACCATATGCAAAAAAGATATATAGTTTCATTAACCTTAATTTCTCAAAACATGCTTCACATGTGTTGTATTTATGACTTTTTACAGGCTGTTCTATTGTCCCCAGTTCCAGAACTAAGGGATTCTTCAAAGCTTCATGATTCTCTCTATAATGAGGATTGTACTTTCCAACAGCTTGGAACTTACATTCATTCTATAAGAGACCCTGTCCATAACAGGGTAACGCTAGTAAGTATGCATATTTATTTTTAAAAGGTTAGGCAACTTTCCAAGAATTGTGGCTGTTATTTAAAGTTTGTCAGAACGCAGAATTTTGTGAAAAATGGAAACAAATGTTTCTTGTGATTTTTAAAATCTCTTGTAATGCGTCATTTTTTTACCCTATTTTACTTTACAGTAGTTCTGGCCAACTTTTCTGAAGTTCATGTATTCTTAAAAAATTTATTGAAAACAAAGCTGTTCAATCAGTTGAATCTTATATGGGCATGGTTTTTGTCTTTCTATTAAAAGTGAACCTCTTATTTTTGGTGATGGTGACTCAAGTGTCTATATGAAAATTAGACACTTTGTTAAAGACAAGAATTTTTGTAAATGCTTTACAAATAAGTACATTTATTGTTTCTAAAACTTCGAAGTATTCAATTCTGTTTGAAAAATATTGCTTGTTTTTCATTTTATTGCATTTTTGTTTGACAAACAGTCTTGTGAAGCATCAGCTATTTTTAAGACATTCAGAGACTTAGAATGCACAGATTCTATTTACTCGCTCTTATTTGTTTCCATTCTTTTCCCTAGGAACTGAGTAATGGCTCCATGGTTAGGATCACTATTCCTGAAATTGCCACCTCTGAATTAGGTATGATTAAGAATCAAACCTCACTTTTGTGTGTTCTTAGTTTGATTTAAAAGATTTGGAGTAATTGCTGATTTACATGAATAATTGGGGTTTTAAAATTTTTTGCTGTTTTGAAGCCATGAGATGGAATTTTTTACTGTGCTGAGAAGCTATAAAAAAGAGCTGGGGGCACTTTGTGCTGCCCGCTCCATGTGTGCTCTAAGGCTGGGGGAACCCGTGAAGTGTGTGCTAGTTCTGCTTCTGTGAGATTTCTTATGAAAAAGAAGCCATGCAGTGAGATTACAGTGTATGGACACCCCTCTCGCAAGAAAATCTCAAAAACAAGGAAGCCCAAGCAACTAAAATAGTTTTTGGCATATTGATGGTTTTTAATCCAAAAATATATCTCTCAATTGTTAGATACATTGAAAATTAACATAATTGCCTTTAACTGAATAAAACTTAACATTATAGTAAAAATACACTCAGGAGTATTTTGATAAAATTGGAGTCTGCTTGAATTATTATTGAAATGCAATTTGGAAAGTACTAAGTGAAAAATATTTCTGAACATAGAATAGTAAAGAAAACTGGAATTGAAAAGATTTGCCAACAAATGTAAATTAAGAAAAGAATGCTTGTATGATATAAGAAAATTCAGGACATCTATTAGTTTCAAAGTCTAACTGCCAGAGCAGAGCGTTGGCAGATTGTGTGAATTCTGCAATTTGCTAAGTGGGCTAGAATGACTTGCGTTTTAGGAAGTATCTTTCATTGGTGTAGTAAATGATATTCTGAGTTCGTATGGAGATGCCTTGCTTTTCTGAAAGGTATTTAGCCAGTGATCTCAAGAAGTATAAGCCTAACCAAAGTACATAAAAACAAATAACAGGTTAATTAAAAAAAAAAAAATCTTTCTCACGAGCAAATAGAAGCCACATAGTTCATGCACGTAAGTTTTTGTACTTCACTTATAAAGCTTTCCTCAGCCCCTCAGGCAGTATCTGGTTTACACTTAATTTGGATTCAGTCATGACAAACTTGGTTATTAGGTTTTCTAACATTGGTTTCATTTGATTCCAACCTTTGCTGTGTATGCACACACGTAGCAAATTGGTGAGAAAAAGCATATGCTGCTGAGGATGGGCCCCGGTGCCAGTGCCAGTGGGCAGGGAAGAAAAGAATCCTCTAAAGAGATTATGGGAGGATACGAAAGCATTGCAGTCTGGGGCCATTTCCTACTAAAAGCAGACCCAGGCCTCTTTATAGCAGTAGCCCTTACCACCCTGAGGGGGTCGCTGTATGACAGTGTAGCACTGTTAAGTGATAGCCATACTAATGATATTGAGTCATTAAGAAAGTTATAGCTTACATGGTATTGATTGATCAGAGAGCATGTAAAACATTTTAGAAACAGTGCTGTCAGAAGTAATGAAAAGTTATAAAGCTTTGGTTAACCAGAATGTTCAATCATTCAGAACATATTTTAATGCTAAGTAAGCATTGCTATTTGAGGAGGTATATATTGATTATTACATATTTACTGAAGTATTGAAGCAATATTTTATATGAATTTATTAATGTAGAAATTGTATGTTTTTGTTAGAATGGCCTTTAATTTATTGTCCAAACTAGGACATTTTTGAGAGTGAAATGGGGAGCTATTAATAACTGTCAGGGCCATGGATGTCAATCACTTCTGTCTTAGGGAATCTCAGCTCTTTGGTTACTCTATTTCTGATCCAAAATCAATGATCACAAAGCTGCCCTGAGACCTCTCGCAAGCACTGTTAAATTCAGTGTCAGTTGATTGGCTAGGTCAGATTTGCATCCCATTGGCTCTTTAATGGCAGTTCTTTTTTCATAGTACTTGGCCTTTGTATAGTAGTAATTAAAAAATGTTCTTAGTAAAAGGGGAAAAGAAATGCATGCATAGGAAGCATACTAAAATTAATCTTTGCTTTTAATAGTACAAACTTGTTTGCAAGCAATTAAATTTATCCTGCCAAAAGAAGTAGCTGTTCAGATGCTTGTCAAGTGGTACAGTGTCCACAGTGCTCCAGGAGGACCCAGTTATCACTCAGAGTGGAACTTATTTGTGACTTGTCTCATGAACATGATGGGTTATAACACAGACCGCTTAGCATGGACAAGGAATGTAAGTACAGATAATTGGTTTTCCTCCTGAGATATTCTGTTGTTATCAATGTAATGTTTGCATAATTTTTTTTAACATCTTCATTGGAGTATAATTGATTTACAATGGTGTGTTAGTTTCTGCTTTATAACAAAGTGAATCAGTTATACATATATCCCCATATCTCTTCCCTCTTGCGTCTCCCTCCCTCCCACCCTCCCTGTCCCACCCCTCTGGGTGGTCACAAAGCACCAAGCTGATCTCCCTGTGTTATGCGGCTGCTTCCCGCTAGCTAATCTGTTTTACGTTTGGTAGTGTACATGTGTCCATGCCACTCTTTCACTTTGTCCCAGCTTACCCTTCCTCCTCCCCATATCCTCAAGTCCATTCTCTGGTAGGTCTGTGTCTTTATTCCCGTCTTGCCCCTATGTTCTTCATGACCATTTTCTTTTTTTAGATTCCATATATATGTGTTAGCATACGGTATTTGTTTTTCTCTTTCTGACTTACTTCACTCTGTATGACAGACTCTAGGTCCATCCACCTCACTACAAATAACTCAATTTCGTTTCTTTTTATGGCTGGATAATATTCCATTGTATATATGTGCCACATCTTCTTTATACATTCATCTGTCGATGGACACTTAGGTTGTTTCCATGTCCTGGCTATTGTAAACAGAGCTGCAATGAACATTGTGGTACGTGACTCTTGTTGAATTATGGTTTTCTCAGGGTATATGCCCAGTAGTGGGATTGCTGGGTTGTATGGTAGTTCTATTTTTAGTTTTTAAGGAACCTCCATACTGTTCTCCATAATGGCTGTATCAATTTACATTGCCACCAACAGTGCAAGAGGGTTCCCTTTTCTCCACACCCTCTCCAGCATTTATTGTTTGTAGATTTTTTGGTGATGGCCATTCTGACCAGTGTGAGATGATATCTCATTGTAGTTTTGATTTGCATTTCTTTAATGATTAATGACGTTGAGCATTCTTTCATGTGTTTGTTGGCAATCTGTATATCTTCTTTGGAGAAATGTCTGTTTAGGTCTTCTGCCCATTTTGGGATTGGGTTGTTTGTTTTTTTGATATTGAGCTGCATGAGCTGCTTGTAAATTTTGGAGAGTAATCCTCTGTCAGTTTCTTCACTAGCAAATATTTTCTCCTATTCTGAGGGTTGTCTTTTTGTCTTATTTATGGTTTCCTTTGCTGTGCAAAAGCTTTGAAGTTTCATTAGGTCCCATTTGTTTATTTTTGTTTTTATTTCCGTTTCTCTAGGAGGTGGGTCAAAAAGGATTTTGCTGTTTTATGTCATGGAGTGTTCTGCCTATGTTTTCCTCTAAGAGTTTGATAGTATCTGGCCTTACATTTAGGTCTTTAATCCATTTTGAGTTTATTTTTGTGTATGGTGTTAGGGAGTGTTCTAATTTCATTCTTTTCCATGTAGCTGTCCAGTTTTCCCAGCACCACTTATTGAAGAGGCTGTCTTTTCTCTTCTGTGTATTCTTGCCTCCTTTATCAAAGATAAGGTGACCACATGTGCGTGGGTTGATCTCTGGGCTTTCTATCCTGTTCCATTGATGTATATTTATGTTTTTGTGCCAGTACCATACTGTCTTGATTACTGTAGCATTGTAGTATAGTCTGAAGTCAGGAAGCCTGATTCCTCCAGCTCTGTTTTTCTTTCTCAGGATTCCTTTGGCTATTCGGGGTCTTTTGTATTTCCATACAAATTGTGAGATTTTTGGTTCTAGTTCTGTGAAAAATGCCATTGGTAGTTTGATAGGGATTGCACTGAATCTGTAGATTGCTTTGGGTAGTATAGTCATTTTCACAATGTTGATTCTTCCAATCCAAGAACATGGTATATCTCTCCATCTGTTTGTATCATCTTTAATTTCTTTCATCAGTGTCTTATAATTTTCTGCATAGAGGACTTTTGTCTCTTTAGGTGGGTTTATTCCTAGATATTTTATTCTTTTTGTTGCAGTGCTAAATGGGAGTGTTTTCTTAATTTCACTTTCATATTTTTCATCATTAGTGTATAGGAATGCAAGAGATTTTTGTGCATTTTATATCCTGCTACTTTACCAAATTCATTGATTAGCTCTAGTAGTTTTCTGGTAGCATCTTTAGGATTCTTTATGTATAGTATCATGTCATCTGCAAACAGTGACAGCGCTACTTCTTTTTTCTGATTTGGATTCCTTTTATTTCTTTTTCTTCTCTGATTGCTGTGGCTAAACCTTCCAAAACTATGTTGAATAATAGTGGTGAGATTGGGCAACCTTGTCTTGTTCCTGATCTTAGTGGAAATGGTTTCAGTTTTTCACCTTTGAGGACGATGTTGCCCGCGGGTTTGTCATATATGGCCTTTATTATGTTGAGGTAAGTTCCCTCTATGCCTACTTTCTGGAGGGTTTTTATCATAAATGGGTGTTGAATTTTGTCACAAGCTTTCTCTGCATCTACTGAGATGATCATATGGTTTTCTCCTTCAAGTTGCTAATATGGTGTATCACATTGATTGATTTGCGTATATTGAAGAATCCTTGCATTCCTGGGATAAACCCCACTTGATCATGGTGTATGATCCTTTTAATGTGCTGTTGGATTCTGTTGGCTAGTATTTTGTTGAGGATTTTTGCATCTATGTTCATCAGTGATATTGGCCTGTAGTTTTCTTTCTTTGTGACATCTTTGGTTTTTTTTTTTTTTCTTGTGGTACACAGGCCTCTCACTGCTGTGACCGCTCCCATTGCGGAGCACAGGCTCCGGATGCGCAGGCTCTGCGCCCATGGCTCACGGGCCCAGCCGCTCTGCGGCATGTGGGATCTTCCTGGACTGGGGCACGAACCCATGTACCCTGAATCGGCAGGCAGACTCTCAACCACTGTGCCACCAGGGAAGACCCCTTTGTCTGGTTTTGGTATCAGTGTGATGGTGGCCTCGTAGAATGAGTTTGGGAGTGTTCCTCCCGCCGCTATATTTTGGAAGAGTTTGAGAAGGATAGGTGTTAGCTCTTCTCTAAATGTTTGATAGAATTCACCTGTGAAGCCATCTGGTCCTGGGCTTTTGTTTGTTGGAAGATTTTAAATCACAGTTTCAATTTCAGTACTTGTGATTGGTCTGTTCATATTTTCTATTTCTTCCTGGTTCAGTCTCGAAAGGTTGTGCATTTCTAAGAATTTGTCTATTTCTTCCAGGTCGTCCATTTTATTGGCATATAGTTGCTTGTAGTAATCTCTCATGATCCTTTGTATTTCTGCAGTGTCAGTTGTTACTTCTCCTTTTTCATTTCTAATTCTATTGATTTGAGTCTTCTCCCTTTTTTTCTTGATGAGTCTGGCTAATGGTTTATCAATTTTGTTTATCTTCTCAAAGAACCAGCTTTTAGTTTTATTGATCTTTGCTATCGTTTCCTTTATTTTTGTTTTGATTTATTTCTGATCTGATCTTTATGATTTCTTTCCTTCTGCTAACTTTGGGGTTTTTTTGTTCTTCTTTCTCTGATTGCTTTAGGTGTAAGGTTAGGTTGTTTATTTGAGATGTTTCTCGTTTCTTAAGGTAGGACTGTATTGCTGTAAACCTCGCTCTTACAACTGCTTTTGCTGTATCTCATAGGTTTTGGGTCATCGTGTGTTCATTGTCATTTATTTCTAGGTATTTTTTAATTTCCTCTTTGATTTCCTCAGTGATCTCTTGGTTATTAAGTAGTGCATTGTTTAGCCTCCATGTGTTTGTGTTTTTTACAGATTTTTTTTCCTGTAATTGATATCTAGTCTCATAGCATTGTGGTCGGAAAAGATACTTGATACGATTTTAATTTTCTTGAAGTTACCAAGGCTTGATTTGTGATCCAAGATGTGATCTGTCCTGGAGAGTGTTCCACGAGCACTTGAGAAGAAAGTGTATTCTGTTGTTTTTGGATGGAATGTCCTATAAATATCAATTAAGTCCATCTTGTTTTATGTATCATTTAAAGCTTGTGTTTCCTTATTTATTTTCATTTTGGATGATCTATCCATTGGTGAAAGTGGGGTATTAAAGTCCCCTACTATGTTTGTGTTACTGTCATTTCCCCTTTTATGGCTGTTAGCATTTGCCTTATATATTGAGGTGCTCCTGTGTTGGGTGCATAAATATTTACAGTTGTATCTTCTTCTTGGATTGATTCCTTGATCATTATTAGTGTCCTTCTTTGTCTCTTGTAATAGTCTTTGTTTCAAAGTCTATTTTGTCTGATACGAAAATTGCTACTCCAGCTTTCTTTTGATTTCCATTTGAATGGAATATCTTTTTCCATCCCCTCACTTTCAGTCTGTATGTGTCCCTAGGTCTGAAGTGGGTCTCTTGTAGAAAGCATATATATGGGTCTTGTTTGTGTATCCATTCAGCCAGTCTGTGTCTTTTGGTTGGAGCATTTAATCCATTTACATTTAAGGTAATTATCGATAGCTATGTTCCCATTACCATTTTCTTAATTGTTTTGCGTTTGTTATTGCAGGTCTTTTCCTTCTCTTGTGTTTCCGGCCTAGAGAAGTTCCTTTAGCATTTGTTGTAAAGCTGGTTTGGTGGTGCTGAATTCTCTTAGCTTTTGCTTGTCTGTAAAGGTTTTAATTTCTCCATCGAATCTGAATGAATGAGATCCTTGCTGGGTAGGGTAATCTTGGTTGTAGGTTTCTTCCCCTTCATCACTTTAAATATGTCCTGCCACTCCCTTCTGGCTTGCAGAGTTTCTGCTGAAAGATCAAGTGTTAACCTTATGGGCATTCCCTTGTATGTTGTTTTTCCCTTGTATGTTGTTTTTCCCTTGCTGCTTTTAATATTTTTTCTTTGTATTTAATTTTTGATAGTTTGATTAATATGTGTCTTGGCGTGTTTCTTCTTGGATTTATCCTGTATGGGACCTCTGTACTTCCTGGACTTGATTGATTATTTCCCATATTAGGGAAGTTTTCTACTATAATCTCTTCAAATATTTTCTCAGTCCCTTTGTTTTCCTCTTCTTCTTCTGGGACCCCTATAATTTGAATGTTGGTGCATTTAATGTTCTCCCAGAGGTCTCTGAGCCTGTCCTCAATTCTTTTGTTTTTCTTTATTTGCTCTGCTGTAGTTATTTTCACTATTTTATCTTCCAGGTCACTTATCCGTTCTTCTGCCTCAGTTATTCTGCTGTTGATCCCCTCTAGAGAATTTTTAATTTCATTTATTGTGTTGTTCATCAATGTTTGTTTGCTCTTTAGTTCTTCTAGCTCCTTGTAAAACATTTCTTGTATTTTCTCCATTCTATTTCCAAGATTTTGGATCATCTTTACTATCATTATTCTGAATTCTTTTTCAGGTAGACTGCCTATTTCCTCTTCATTTGTTACGTCTGGTGCATTTTTATCTTGCTCCTTCATCTGCTGTGTGTTTTTCTGTCTTCTCATTTTGCTTATCTTACTGTGTTTGGGGTCTCCTTTTTGCAGGCTGCAGGTTCGTAGTTCCCGTTGTTTTTGATGTCTGTCCCCAGTGGCTAAGGTTGGTTCAGTGGGTTGTTTAGGCTTCCTGGTGGAGGGGAGTAGTGCCTGTGTTCTGGTGGATGAGGCTGGATCTTGTCTTTCTGGTGGGCAGGTCCATGTCTGGTGGTGTGTTTAGGGGTGTCTGTGACCTTATTGTGATTTAGGCAGCCTCTCTGCTAATGGGTGGGGTTGTGTTCCTGTCTTGCTAGTTGTTTGGCATAGGGTGTCCAGCACTGTAACTTGCTCGTCGTTGCGTGGAGCTGGGTCTTGGCGTTGAGATGGGATGTCTGGAAGATTTTCGCTGTTTGATGTTACGTGGAGCTGGGAGGTCTCTTGTGGACCAATGTCCTGAACTTGGCTCTCCCACCTCAGAGGCACAACCCTGACGCCTGGCTGGATCACCAAGAGCCTGTCATCCACATGGCTCAGAATAAAAGGGAGAAAAAAAAGAAAGAAAGAAAGAGGAAAATAAAATAAAGTTATTAAAATAAAAATAATTATTAAAAAAATTAAAAAATGTAATAAAAAAGAAAGAAAGAAAGAAGAGAGCAAGCAAACCAAAAAACAAATCCACCAGTGATGTTTGCATAATTGGTTGTACAGCATTCAGAGTATATAACATATCAGTTTACTAATGGGCCTACCTCATTCAACAAAATGGAATATGTTAAGGCTTAGTGTGTCTATACATTTTAAGTCAAATATCATTACTATTTAATAACATTTTACTAGTAATTAGAATTATTGCATTTTCATAATATGGTAAAGCACTTTGGCTACTATTTCTCATTTCATCTTTGTAAAATGGCTATAAGTTATGCTCGGATTAGTAGTAGTAGTCTTGATTTTATTGGTGAAGAAACTGAATCACGAAGAAGTCACCGACTAGAGATTTGCTCAAAACTGGGCCTTCATTGTATCTTCTGATTCATGGCTTAATGTTCTTTTCTGAAGCCCAGACTGTGTTTTCACACACAATTACTTGGTCTGTGAGGAGGAAGCTTTGATTTGATGGAGATTTAAAGTGCTTTAGCCTAAGTATCTAGTCTGCTAATGATACAAAGCTGCATTCCTCATCTCCCTCCCTAGAAACTTTCTTCCAGGCCCTTAATAGGTTATTTACAAAATCAGGGTAGCATCTTCAGTATTGGTGATTTCCTTTTGCCTCTGGAGATCACTCCCAGGACAACCTTGCCTGGGTCACTCTGAAGAAATCACTGTAGAACACACTTACCTTTCTCCAGGTAACTCAGCTGTACTTGTCTATACATTTTAGTTTTGTACCAGCAAATCCATTTAAAAAAATCATTTGGTTTTTTTTTATTATGGAAGTATACATGCTTACTGAGGAGAATTTGGAAAATGGAGGAACTAAGAGGAAAATACTGCTACTCAGAGACAGCCACTCTAAACGTTTTGCTTTTGCTTTATAGATAAACATGATATCAATGAAAATTTCCTATATCATTAAAAATTCTTCAAAAAACCCCCTTCATTTTATAGGCTACCATGTGGTTTTATCATGATTAATGGCTAGTAACTGAATGTTGTTGAACCAGTTTCTTTCTTATGAGTAATTTGCAAACATTCTTTTATATGTAAATCTGTACATCTCTAGTCATTTCCCAAGAATTGAACCCTAAAAGAGGGATTACTAGGTCAAGTAATGTTCAAAAAGTGTTGTGCAATCAACATTTTCACCAGCATCATTTAAAGATGCCCATTTCGCCACATTGATTATTTGAGTGGGGTGAACCTTTGCCAACTCAGAACTATTATGTTATTTCTGTATAAGTAAATGGGAATGGCTTTTTAAAATTCTCATTGGTCATTTATAGTTTTTATTATTTATTTATTTTTGCGGTACGCAGGCCTCTCACTGTTGTGGCCTCTCCCGTTGCGGAGCACAGGCTCCGGACGCGCAGGCTCAGCGGCCATGGCTCACGGGCCCAGCCACTCCGCGGCACGTGGGATCTTCCCGGACCGGGGCACGAACCCGTGTCCCCTGCATCGGCAGGTGGACTCTCAACCACTGTGCCACCAGGGAAGCCCCCTATAGTTTTTATTTTTTGACTTGCATTTCATGGCTTACCTGTTTCATTCTCCTCTCCACCTAGCAACCAAAGTAATCCTATCCAATAAAGTCAGGTCAAGTCACTCCTCTGCTCAGAACCCTCCAGTGCCTTCCCATCCTACTCAGTAAAAGCCAAAGACCTGCAAGACATCATGTGACCCAGCTTCTCTTACGTCTGGTTTTACTGCTTACTCATCCCTTCCTTGCTTGCATTGTCCCCACCACACTGGTTTCCATTGTTTCCCCTGAACACACCAAGCATGTTCCTGCCTCAGGGTCTTTGCACTTGCTGTTACCCCTGGAGAAAATGACTTCCCTCAGACAAGACAAGCTGAGGCCTTTTCCAGATGTCACCTCAGCGCAGCCTGCCCTGTCCATTCTGTGTAGAATTGTACCTACACTCCATGCCCCCCTTATGATCCCCTTTACCTTTCTTTCTCTTAGCACTAATTATATATAATATGCTGTATATTTTATTTATTTTGTTTGTGTGTCTCTTCTCCTCCCACAGGAAAATTCTGTGTGGGCAGGGATTTTTGTTTGGTTTTGTTCACTACTCTATCTCTAGGACCTACAGTAGTGCCTGGCATAGGTGACTGTTTAGTGTTGTTGAATGAATGCCCTTTTCCACCTGAATGAAGTATTTTAACGTTTTGTGTCTGTTGCATCATATGAAAGAATCGCCCTCTGCAATTTCCTTGGGAAAAATTTTCCTGGGAAAATAGGGACCATTTTCTTATTCCAAACAATTGCATGAATGCTACTTCATTCCAGATTTTTCCATTCTTTATTAAATATGGAAAAATTGTGCCTTATAGAAACCGAGGATTTGTACAATATGAATAAGTCCACTTCAGCTTCTTGTATGTTACTGTCCTGTGGGACTTGTTGAGGAATACAGATCACTGTGCCACATTCTCTAGCAGAGAGCCAGTGCCTCCTCGTGTTTCCATGTTGTGGTTAGGACTGAGCACCCACAGTTTTTTTCTTTTGTAAAGAAGAACATGATTCTTTGATTTACTTATTGCATGATAGCCCTAAAGGAAGGAATGAGGAAATCAGCTCTGACATTTATTTGTAGGACTGCATAGTTAAACCCTGCTGTCTTTTGTCCTCGCCGTCAAAGCTCAGGATGAAATGGTCCTCAGTGGCAAATGGTTTTTATTTTGCTTTGTCCAGATATATCTCTTTTTTGTTTTCATTTAAGTAATAGAGTGGAGGGTAGAGTACCGAATTTCTGCCAGTGACTAGCTCTGTGATTTTGGCATTTCTTTGGGCCTTCCTTAATTCACTAATTAGTTAAATGACTGGGCCAGACATTTCTTTTTGGTTCTTACATTCTGTGAGTGGTTGCATCTAGGGTTAACAGTTCTGTCCTTTGGCATGCTCATATTTTCATTAGATAGATATTGAGTCCCTGATGTGGGCCAGGCATGAAGCCAGGCTTTTCAGATACGCATTAGGGAAGACAGATAGTTCCTCTCATGGAATTGACTGTCCTAGGGGAAGGCAGATAAATGAATATTTTATATCCAGGTTGTGGTAGATCAAGGTCAGGGATCCACAGAATTATATAACAGGATTGGCTAACCTGTGACATATTAAAATAATGAAAATAAGACAGATCCATATATGTCACAAAGAGGTATCTGTATCAGACAATCTCCACTGTCCTTTCCCATAACTCCAGGTCTTAATGAACCTGATGACCATAGCTGGGACATTCTTTCTGACTGTGGGACTTAAGACTATGTGTGTGCACGCGTGCACACATGTACGCTATATTTGGTTGAAGTTTTAGGTAAGATAGCTATCATTTCATCTGTTGCTTTGATTTTGCTCTTGTTATTTTTGTTTTTTGATAATATTGTATGTAAGTTGGGCTGTGTTTTGTTTAAATGCTTCACAAGAAAACCTGTTCTCTTGATCAGTTTTTTAAATTACTTTATTCAGTTTAAAAAAGTACTTTATGCAATTTTATATTTAAACATTCAGTTTAAAAAATTATTGCTATCTGTGTTTAGTTTTTATATAGAAATAAACTTTCAGATGAATGAGATTAATTGATAAATATGTAAGTTTTTATAGCGTCGGAAAATAGCTATTGCTATTTATAGGGTTATGGTTGATTAGTTGGTAGTTCAGTGCCTGTGTAAAGTAGCAGGTGGCAAAGGTTATGTCAGAGGGAATTGAATAAGACTGAACTTTTAGAAAATTGCTTTTATGTAACTGCATTAGGATAGGCTATTATAACAGAAAGCTCTCAAAAGATATAATGGCTCACACACAATACAAATGTGTATCTTGTTCATATAACAGTATTTAGCAGGTAAACAGGCCTCATGGTTATTAGGGACCCAGGCTGATGGAGCATCTGTCTTCAACGTGAGGCTTCAAAGATAGCCTTAGAGTTGATGCTAGGTGCAAGGGAAAGAGCCTAGGGGAGCATGAATGGGAGGTTTTCATGAACTGGGCCTGGCAGTGGTGACATCTGCTTTCATTCATAATCACACTGTCAGAGGGCCACAGCTAACTGTGAGGGGGCAGGGATACATAGCCTGGCTGTGGGTCCAGGAGAAAGAGGAGAACACAGA
The DNA here is from genome assembly GCF_963924675.1 of Phocoena phocoena. Classification (NCBI taxonomy): domain Eukaryota; kingdom Metazoa; phylum Chordata; class Mammalia; order Artiodactyla; family Phocoenidae; genus Phocoena; species Phocoena phocoena. Next base: position 11,195,960 of record NC_089232.1, on the reverse strand, counting down.
TTTTGGAGAGTAGCTACCCGTCTCTGCCATAGAATTGTTAGACTGTCACTGTAGACAGACTCTAAATAAATGTCTGCTAAGTTCTGACATTTGGCTGACACTGGGTTGATTCTTTGAGACTTGGCGTATTTTGGGTATAGCTAATGGTCCTGTTCTTTCTACCAGTGGAGTGAAGATCTGTGTCATCAGAGAAGTAGGGGAGGAAAGGAAGCTACCATTGCAGTACCTGTGAGCCCCGGCACTGGACTAGGTGCTTTACATAGATGATTTCATTTAATCTTCACAATGATCCTAGAAGAAAGGTTTTCGTACCATGTTTTTCCAGATGAGAAAATGAGTTTTGGTGACATCCCTCAGTTTCCATAATTGGTAGAACTGATTTCAGAATCATTTAAGTTGATCAGTTGTCAGTGATGAATTTACATGATTTTGTCTTCTCTTTTGGGGTTATCTTCCAGTTCGACTTTGAAGGATCACTTTCTCCAGTCATTGCACCCAAAAAAGCAAGACCTTCTGAGACAGGATCTGATGATGTAAGCATTGTTTTTTCTTGCTAATAAAAATTAATCTGTGAGTATTATACTGGTCCCCCACATTTGTAGTGTTCCTGTTGATTTGCATGTATTTCTAACACCTTTTACGTATTTTAATACTGAATGACAGCTATTTTGAAGGACAGGACCTGTTACATTTTCTGTGGCTATTTGTTCACTTTTGTGTTAATGATCATCTAAAAATTACTAAACATACATAATGCTGTGTGATTTAAATTTGGGTTTATAGATGTTTTACTGCCAATTGATCACCTGAAGTGACAGCATTTGCCTTTTTAATCAGTGTTTCTTTAATTTAGGTTTTCAAACGTATCAGATTCCATGGGTGTATTCTTGTTGTTTGAAAACATTCTTTTAAAATTGAGGTTTAATTTACATAAATGAAATGCTCAGATCTTAAGTATGCAGTGTGATCAATTTTGACAAATGCACACTCGTGTGACCCACACTCCTCTCAAGAACAAAACATTTCCATCATTCTATAAAGCTCTCGTGCCATTTTAAATCATTCTTTTCTTCTCAGAGCGTCCACTGATTTGAATTCTGCCATATGTTAGCGTTGCCAGCTCTAGAACTTGATATAAATGAAGGAATATAGTGTGTAATCTTTGGCATAAGGTTTCTTTCATTCAGCATAATGCTTTTGAGATTCAGCCATGTTGTTGCAGAGATCAGTAGTTTGTGCCTTTTTATTGGTGGGTAGTATGAATATACCATAGTTTGTTTATTCATTCTTCCGCTGATGGATATCTAGCCCATTTCCGTTATTTGTTATGTGTAAAGCTGCTGCCAACATTCAGTAATAAGTCTTTGTGGACATATATTTTCATTTCTCTTGGCTAAATACCTAGCAACTTGTTGGGTCATTGCTGGTTCTCAGACTGGTTATACCATGTTAACACTGATGAGTAATATATGAGTTGGCCAATATTTGCTGTCAGTCTTTTTCCTTTTAACCATTTGGATATGTGGAAAGCAGTTTCTCTAAGAGGTTTTAATTTGCCTTTCCCTAATGACTAATGATGTTAGGCACTGTTTCATGTGCTTATTAGCTACTTACATATGTTTGTGTGACGTTTCTGTTCAGGTGTTTTACCTATTTTTAAATTGGATTTAAAAAAATGTTTATTAAGCTGTAGAAGTTCTTTATATATTTTAGATATGACATTCTTTGTCATATGTGTATTTTGGGAATATTTTCTCCCAGTATGTGGCTTAACAGTGTCTTTTGGTGAGCAGAATTTTTAATTTTGGTTATCTAACTTATAAATTTTTTACTTTTATGGTTGGTTCTATATCTGTTCCAAGAGTTTTTAAGTTAGAATAACACACTGTATTAAGCCTGACAAAAGCACCAATAAATTCCAAATTGTGACAAAACCATAGACCACATTCTCTCAACACAATACAATAAATCACAAGTAGAAACTAAAACACACTTAATACTTGTAAAGTGTAGCACAGTTTGAATATAAAATTCAGTTGACTATTAGGCACATGACTAGCGTCATCATCTTATAAACATTGAAAGATACATATACCAGCTGGATACAAGTAGACCTCTCCTCTTACTAAAACCCAAATCAATGTAGTGGTCCTTATACCTGCCTGTCTACACTTCCCACCTTTCCTTCTTTACTGTTGTCTCATAAGACATTGCCTAAGATAATCTTAAAGTTTTCTCTCTCAATCTCTACCTAGGTAGTAGGATTTTTCTTCCAAAGTCTCTTCCCTAAAAGGGCGTGACTGCATTTTTTCAAGTGGTTTTTAAAGGTGGCTTGTCTTAATATTTATTGCTGGCACCTGGAAACTGATTAGCTATTTGAAGTGTTGGTTCTGATTTTTTAGCATTGTGATTTTTCATATTATTAACAACTTAATGTGAAAATGGAACTTGAATTGTTTTAAGTGAATTTGATTTTCTTTTTTAATGATGACATTACAAGGAGGGATTATTTAAAAAGTTAATATCCTTTTTATTCTTCTCAGGACTGGGAATATTTACTAAATTCAGACTACCACCAGAATGTTGAGTCTCATCTTTTGAATAGATCTTTATGTTTGAGTCCTTTGGAAGTTTCACAGATGAAGGATGAGGATTTGTCACAGAATCTCAGTTTGGACTCTTCTACACTTCTTTTCACTCACATACCTGCAATTTTTTTTGTTCTTCACCTGATCTATGAGGAGCTTAAGTTGAACACTCTAATGGGAGAAGGAATTCGTTCACTTGTTGAACTTCTCGTTCAGTTGGCAAGGTAAATGTTGTTTGTAGATTAGAAACTTCAAGAGGTCGTTAGCTGACTTGATCTTAGACATGAATATCATATAGGAAGCTTGTAAATAAATTTCTGAAATCTGTCTCAACAAACCACAGCATTTTCTATAAACCACAGAATTGTTTGAAGGTATCCACTATGTAAGGACCTGTGGGTCATGCTGGGGTTGCTGGTCTTTGTCCTAAGATGAGTGGGAAGACACCGGAGTGTGTTACACGGTGAGGATGACCTGCTCAGCTTTCATTTTGACACGATGACTGTGGTGAAAGGTCTGTAATGACACCTGCTGTTTTCGTAGTAATGCCTATGTTCAGATGGTCTTTACAGCGAACAAAATCGTAATTTACATGTAGGAATTGTCAAAGTAGGTATTACAATCCCTGTTTCAGCGATGAGGAAACTTGCTCAAGTTTGTTTCTAAGAACAGGTGTCGTTTGCTAGTCGTGGGCTGTCTTTGCTGTTCCTTTGTTGTCTCAGTCTGTGGTCTTCCCCGTCTTTCAGGCTCTCATAGTGGATCCATAATAAGATTGTTCTGATAATATTTTTGAAAGCCTTTCTAGCACCTTGTGTTTGGCACTGAACTGGGAAGGTCATACTTAGGTGTTATTTGAGCCTTTGTGACCCTTGGTGATAAAGAAAGTTAACTTTGAATTAAAATGCCAACCTCTGTGTTAAGGTTGTAATATGTTTTCTAATTTCTGTTATCTTCCTTGAGATACTGAAATTCTTTTCTGAGACATGGCAGTTGTAATTGATGGTCAGTTTCTTTTAATGACGAATCATTACTATGATGAAAATACTTTTGTAATGAAATGATTTTCAAACCCTAATCATGGCTCTCTGAAACAGGTAACATTTGTAAAATGTTTTACATTTTGTAAAGTATTTCTCACACATATTATCTTATTTAATCTTACAAACTTGAGAGTGAGTTAACTGGTGTTTCTCCATTTTCTAGAAGAAAAAATACTGCTGAGATTCATAGAGTTGACTTGCTGACAGTCACACAGCTAATAAATTAAAAGAGGAGAAAATGGACCACAGTGTTTTCACAGTAGTTTTATCCACAAAATTCATCTAGCAAAAGGAGTTTGGGTTCCATTTGTCATACTGGGCACTTTAAAGTCCAGAAATAGAATACAGAGGCTCTAGATCTGGTTGTCTTCTTTCTCTTAAGTAAATTTTTTTAATTGAAAAGTTCAACTGATGAGTCCTTCTAACTCTTTGGGAGGAAAGTGCTATAATACCTTCCTTGTTATTTCTTTTTTATGTGTTCTTATTGTTTTAGGGACTTAAAATTGGAGGCTTATGTAGATCATTACTATAGAGATTACCCAGCACTTGTCAGAACTACTGGACAAGTGTGTACAATTGATCAAGGTAAGTGTGCTGTTAAAGGTTTTCTGAACAATGTAGTGACATTTGCTTGTATTTTTCTTGGTGAATAGCAGAGGATATATTTCTTACCATTGGCCTCTAAATCAGGGGCAGTGTCTTTCCACCAGGCAGATTTTAGTTTGTAATGTTCGATCTCTGACTTGTAGTAAGCCATAATCTCTTCAGTGTAGGGGGAAAATGTTACTCATCCCTAAGTTTCTGCCCTGCAAAAGCTTAGAGCTTCCGGTGCCAAGGATGCTTTGCTGTCCTGTGCTGCCCAGTTAGCAGCCACCTGCCATGTGCTATCTAAGTTAATTATATTAAAAATTCAGTTCCTCAGTTGCACTGGCCACGTTTCAAGTGCTCGGTAGCCACATGGGGCTAGTGGTTGCCATATTGGACAGTACAGATACAGAACATTTCCATAACCACTGTACTGTCTTAGACCCCGAGTTAAAGCGACTCAGGATTGGGGCCCAGTTCTTAAAACAGAGCACAATCCTGGGTGTCTTGTCTGTTTTCTCATCTTTAGGGTTAGGGCAGAAATTTTTGGTTAGATTCTTTATATGCCTTGAACACAGGAATTTTCTAAATTTCCTTCCAGGATTGGATAAAATATTAGTCAATTAAATTCCACATACTATAATATGGTCAGTTACTTACTGTGGCAGAAAACATGAAGCATTTTGGAGACTATGGAAAAATGTTATTCTGATAGTTTTCAAATGATAGGTATTGTTGATTATTTTTCCTTTAGAATAAACCAGTATTGTATTAATGTATCTTTATAAACATTTATCTAATTTTAAAGGACAAACAGGATTTATGCATCATCCATCATTTTTTACTTCTGAGCCACCAAGTATTTATCAGTGGGTGAGTTCTTGTCTGAAGGGTGAAGGAATGCCACCCTATCCTTACCTCCCCGTCATCTGTGAAAGAAGCAGACTTGTAGTCTTGGTATGTATTCAAAGTGTTGCCAAACCTGTTTTTTTCTTTTTCTCTTTCAGTATAATTTTTAAAATTATCACACAGTTAACTTTTTTTTTCATTTTGTGTATAGCTCTGAGGATTTCAACAAATGTAGAGTTCATGTAATCACCACCATAATTAGGATTCAGAACAGTTCCATCACCCGCCTCAGAAAATTCCCTCATGCTTTTGGGATTCATCCAAGTGTTGCTGTATCAGCAGTTCGTTACACTTAATTGCTGAGTGCCAGCTATACATTGTGTGGATATATCACATTGGTTTATCCATTCATCCATTGAAGATATTTGGGTTGACTCCAGTTGTTAGCAATTATGAATACAGTTGCTGTAAACATTCATGTCCAGGTTTTTTGTGTGAACAGAAGTTTTCATTTCTCTAGGGTAGATACCCAGAGGTGTGATTGATGGCCATATAGTAAGTATATATTTAAGATTAATATATGTATATTTAAGAAACTGTCAAGTGTTTTTCAGAGTATATGTACCATTTTACATTTCCACCATCAATGTGTGAGAGTTCCAGTTTCCCTGCATCCTGGTCAATGTTTGGTATTGTCATGATTTGTAATTTTTGTCATTCTGATAGATGTGTAGTGATATCTCATTGTGGTTTTAATTTGCATTTTCTTAATGGCTAGTGATATTTTGAGTATTCCTACATATGAGGTTTTGTCAGATCTATGGATTTCAAGTATTCTTTCCTGTAGTTTGTCATGTTCCATTGTTCTGTTAATGTCTCCTTTGTGAAGCAAAAATGCTCAATTTTGATGAAGCCAGTTTATCCAGTTTTTTTTCTTTTATGGATCGTGCTTTTGGTGTCATGTCTATAAATTCATTGTTTTAGGTCACAAGGATTTTCTCCGCTTTTCTTCTAGATGTTTTACAGTTTTATGTTTTACATTTAGATCTATGATCCATTTTGTTAATTTTTATAAGATGTGAGGATTATGTTGAGATTTTTATTCCATTTGGATGGTCAATTCTTTTAACAGCATCTGTTGAAAACACTATTCTTTCTCTTTTGCACTTTTATTAAAAATCAGTTGACCACATTCTTGTGGGTCTGTTTCTAGACTTTTTATTCTGGTCCATTGATCTGTGTTGTGGTCCACACACTCTTGATTACTGTAGCTTTATAGTAAGTCTTAAAATTGGTTAGTATGACTTTTCTTTCCATTACTTTTCTTTTTCAAAATTGTTTTAGCTATTTAAATTCCTTTGCCTTTTCATTTAAACTTTATAATCAGCCTGTCCATAGCTACAAAAAATCCTACTTGCATTTTTAAAAATAAAATAATTTTTATTTTTATTTATTTATTTATTTATTTGCAGTACGCGGGCCTCTCACTGTTGTGGCCTCTCCCGTTGCGGAGCACAGGCTCCGGATGCGCAGGCTCAGTGGCCATGGCTCACGGGCCCAGGTGCTCCGCGGCATGTGGGATCTTCCCAGACCGGGGCACGAACCAGTGTCCCCTGCATCGGCAGGTGGACTCTCAACCACCGTGCCACCAGGGAAGCCCCAATTTTTATTTTTAAAAATTAATTCATTTTGTTAATACATAGTTAATCCAAGATCAGACCCTCAGATAGAACCAGAGGGTGTTGGCAAAGGTGAGTTCCTTCACACTCCTTTCTCTTGGTTCCTCTACTGTAGTAGCCTGCCTACAGGTCTTTTGTGGACCTTTCTGGATATGGAGCCTTCCCAGACTTAGAAGAGAACCAGATCTTTTGTCTCCTCTCCCAGATGGAGTATATGAATGTCCTTGCTCGCCACCCATCTTTTCCTTTACTCTGCATTCTGCTTTGCTTCATGTTGAGAAAGTCTTCAGAACCCCCTGTGGCTCTGAAATTGACACGCAGAATGGTAATCTGCTTTTTTAAAAAAAAAAATGCTGATAAAATATACATAACATAATATTTATTATTTTAACTATTTTTAAGTGTACAATTCAGTGATGTTAAATACATTCATAATGTATTAAGAGCAGCTTAATCCCAGAACTTTTTCATTCCTTGCTGCTTGTGTGGAAACATTCAGGTGAAATCACCAGATATATTGGTCCTGTCCAACTCTGCTGAAATGGGTTAGACTCAGTGTTATATCTACCCAAAAGGGAGCTAGAGAAATATGAATAAGCCAGAGTTGTTCAGCCTCCAACTTAAATAATAGTAGTCAGTTTGTAGATATTCATATTATATCTTTGTTAGATATGGTGTCAGCTAGCTTTAGGAATATATCATTTGCAGTGCTTGTATTGGTTTAGAATGTAGGACTTGAAGATCCTCCAGCATTGTGCTGAAATTTTAATAAGATCATGCTGCTACTTTCTTTCAGAAAAAAAAAAAAAAAGCTGCAGGCATAGATCTTAGTGGTAGTAGCAAGTATTCAAACGAGAACTTTGAAGGCCGAAGCAGAGAAGGGTTAGGCCTAGAGGGGTAGAGAGTTAGGGTGTACCTCACCAAAAATGACCCAAATGTCAATCAGTTTATAAGTAGATAGACAAAGGTTGGTACACCTGTATAATGGAATACTTGTCAGCAGTAAAAAGAAACAAACTACTGATACATGCAGTAACGTGGATGAATCTCAAAGGAGTGCTGAGTTAAAGAAGTAGGGCACAGAAGACTGCGTGTTCTGTGACTCCATTTGCATGATATTGTAGAGTAGGCAAAATTTAGGGAGAGAAAAAAGATGCATTGTTTCCACTGCCTGGTGTAGGGGAGGGAGTGGATTGACTCCAAGGGGCACCAGGGAACTTTTTGGTGTGATGCGGGCATTCTGTATCGTGTCTGTGGTAGTGGTTATATGATTGTATAACATTTGTCAGAACACAGAGCTGTACATTTAAAGTGGGTGACTTTTCCTATATGTAATTATGCCCCAATAGTTTAAAAAATGTTAACTTTCTCCTTATGCAGAGTATTGCACTCTACATACTTGGTGATGAAAGTTCTGTTTCTGATGAATCCTCACAGTATTTATCCAGAATAAGTATAGGTAAGTCTGTCTAATGTTAAGCTTCCCCAAACAAATTTTTATAGATGTTGATATCAGAGTTGAAATTAAAAAAATTAAAAATTTTCCAGGTGTACTTCAGAGGCCATGTCTTGCTTCATTTTAGAGGTGACATAATTGCACCGTTTTAGTCTGGAGTCCACATCTGACTTTTAGAGACCAAGTTTGCTTAAAATCTAACAAATTTTACATTTTCAGTGTGGCTAAAAAGGACTGTTTTAGCCCCAGGGAAATGATTATACTTTCCAGCCTGCCAGAGTACCGCTTATTATTTTTTAGCATTTGTTTATTAATGAATTTTTATTTGCAAATGTTTTCTACATGTTATGTGTTTTCTTTACCAGGATAACTATCAAAATAAAGTTTCGTTTTGTTTTAGCCCCACAGAAGTCACAAGCAGAGCAAGAGGAGAACAGGTGACTTTTATTCAGATTGTGCTTTTACACAGTCTGTTTGATAACTTCGTGTTTAATAACTTCATGTTTGTTCTCTTATAGGTTTAGTTTCAGGCATTCTACATCAGTTTCTAGTCTAGCTGAGAGATTAGTCGTCTGGATGACTAATGTAGGTAAGGTGGTCTTTGTTACTTTTCATGTGTCTTTGAAATCCTTTCCCTGGGCTTCCTTCCTAAGTAGGCCCTGCGTCCTCAGAGCTCACTAGAGCTGGAAGGCGTGAGAAGGGAGGGCCTCTCGCTCTACAGAAGGATCCCACAGGATGGAGATGATGGCCCATCAAGCCACCCTTCCTTTCCCTGACAGTCTCACAGCTTCCCTATACTAATAACTGGGCTATCAGAAATGAGTATTTCTGGCAAAATCTAAAAGTAATGTGTAAATATTTCAGGGTATGCTTTTGAATGATACAGGCCAGGGATTTTATGCACCAAGAAGCAGATTCACCTGGGACAAGGGAAAGGAAGGAAAAGAGTTTATTCTCTCTTCCTAAGCCTGTGCCTTTAGGTTTTAAGCTGAGTAAAATACTAAAATTTCCTATAAAAATGAACTAAAATTTTTAAAAAATATTACTGATATGAAAATGTAGAAAAGGAGAAAGTTATAGAGTAGTATGTTAGAAGGTAATGCTTTAATGAATATCACAGGATGTTTCTGAATTCTTATTTAGGGAATGTTCTGAATGACTTAGTTTTTCCCTGTACTTTTGTGTATGCTTCCTTGACAATTGCAATAATTGTCATATAGTATTATAGATGAGACACTTATGCTGAAAATATGAGTTCTGTTCATTTGTATAGTACATAGCATTTAACCTCAATAATTGATCGACTTTCTATATTAATAAATAATGTATAATATTACAAAATTTAGAAAATTATCACCGAAGAAATTAATTAACCTGAGGATTTGAAGTTTTTTTAAATGAAATATGGTGTACATATAAGAGTGTATAAAATGTATTTAGAGAATAATAATAAAATGAACATTGATGTCCTGGTGACCCACCATTAGAAATAAAACATTGCCAGTGTAGTAGAAAGCCCTGTGGATCTACTCCTGTATGGCCTCCCTTTCTCATACACCCATCACTAGAGGTAAAGTACCTGTACCGTACCCTACCTAAATTTTGTATTACCTTCTGTCATTTTTTTTGAGTTTTTTTTTTTGAGTTTTATCACTTCATATATTGCTTAGTATTGTATGTTTTTTAACTTTATGTAAATAGATATAAATATAAAGATTTTTTTTACTATCTTATTTTCTTCACTCAATATTATTATTTAAAGATTCATCCATGTTGACTCACGTAGCAGAAGATCATTCATTTTCACTGCTGTATGATCTACTGCTTGAATGTATCACAACTTATTTATCCCTTCTATTGATGATAGCAATTGGGCTCTTACTTCCCTTCCCTTTTTTGCCATAATGAAACATTACTAATGAATAATTTAATGCTTATGTCCCGGTGCCGTGTACACAACTTTCTGTATGTCTGTTGATGGACCGTAGGGGTGGACCTAACTCTACGTGCTGAATGTTTTCCAAAGTGGTTGGACCCGTATACACCACCACTGGCTGTGGAAGAGAATTACTGTTGCTCTACATAGTTACCAACTTGGTATCGATTGACTTTAATATGTGTCTGTCAAATGAGTGTGAACTTTTATTTTCTAGTGGTTTTAATTTACATTTCCCTGATCACTCATTGGACAGAGCATCTTTTCATATGTTTATTGACCATTTGAGTTTCCTCTTAGGGAAGTGTCTTTTTGTCCTTTGTGTTTTTCCTATTGGATTGTTTGTCTTTCTCTTAAAATTTTTAGGAATTTTTTGTTTAAAAGAAAATTTTATACTCATCCCTGAGGTCAAGACACTGGTCTGGTAGTAAGATGAATAAAATCAGTTTCTTGCTTCTTTGTTAGGATAGAGTTTACTAACTTCACTCAGAGAATAATTGGGACAGTGGTAAGTCTAAGTGAAAAATTTTCTCCCTTCCTTTCACCACAAGGTTTCGCTTTAAGAGACTTGGAAACCCTTCCCTTTGGAATTGCTCTTCCCATCAGAGATGCGATTTATCACTGTCGGGAGCAGCCTGCTTCAGACTGGCCAGAAGCTGTTTGCCTCTTGATTGGGCGTCAGGATCTTTCCAAGCAGGCCTGTGAGGGAAACTTGCCCAAAGGGAAATCTGTGAGTATCAATATGGAAAGTCCATATTCAGATTTAGCCTCAATAAAATCAGAGTAGAAATGTTCTCCGTTTTCCTTTAAGTCTTTTTGCAAGTGTGTATATCAGATTATCTTTTATATTATATGCTAGATACGGTTTAAAATTGGACAAATCTTATTAATTGTAAATCGAACATGGGAACAGATTTTGTGAATGCTCTGTTTTGCCTGGACCTTTCTGTGCCTTGAGTCAGGACAAGTGCCGAGTCAGCAGAGCAGCTACCATGACTGATTCCCTGCTTGGACCATGTTAGTAATTAACTACTTTGTAATGATTATGTGGAAATAGGGAGAGCACATAATGTCCTGAATTTGAATAAATTATAACTATTTTCTCCTTCATACTTTTTTGATGTGTTACATTTCTTAAATTTAACCTTTTACATAGGTGTAAATATATCTTTAATCACATAAAACTGAAGCCCCAGGAAAAAGGTTTTTTTGCAGGGGGGGCACTAAAGTTGTTTAGAAGCTGTCTTAATGTTATCCCTCCTCAAACAGTGCCCTTCATCAAATGTTCAAATCTGTTTTTTTTAAGAATGGGTCCTTAGACCCTACAAATAGAAAGTGAAATATATCGTTATCCTCCTTTCTTTTTAAAATCAGCCTCTTTTAAAACTTAAAAATGGAACTTTGAAAACTTCTTCTAGAACTCCAGTTAACTTAAAAAAAAATGGTAGCACTGCATTTACTCTAAGGATCAAGGAGGATTCAGGGATGGTTATTCCACCCCTGGTGACTTTGGTACTTTATGTCTCTGAGAAAACAGTGCAGATTTGGCTCATCTCTTATTAACCTTTGAACCAACACATAATAATCAATTAATAATCAATAACTGTTCATAATCCACATTAGATCTTAGGCTATTAGCGCTTCTTCAGAGACTGTTATCAAAATTTATTCCCAACATCAGAGTTGTATAATGGATCTGTGACAGAAGCAGTTTCCATGGGGGATCCCATCTCCAGCAGGGTTGTACCGGCACATCTGTGTTTTAATCTGCACTGAAATAACAACTCTTAGTTGAATTAGCATTTGGCTTGTTTTAAACAGAAAACCAAATTTTTTTGCTAATAATATGGTTATCTTTACCTTGACCAAGAGAAGTCTTTAGCATTTATAGACCTCTTTTATTACTGTGAGTGAGAACATCATTAGCACTAAAGCCAAATGGTATTGATAATTATTCATTTATATTTATATGTCATTTTAAGTAATTCTGGCTAAATTAAATTTGTTCAGTTATTTGAGGTTACATTTTATAACTCGTGTCAAATTTATCAGCTATTTGGGTCTGTATCTTATTGCTAACTCACCTATTAGAATGTAGCTTCTTTTAAGATTAGATATTCCATAGGAATTATAGTAAATTTTTATCAACTAAAGTCAGACTGATTATCTAGTCATATCTACCTTTATTCTTTTTTCAGGCTAATGTCCCTTACACATTAAATGTTGCAAAACTTTAGCATTTCACCTAGGAGTTAATCTTTTGTGAAAGGAGTTAAAACTCTGAGAGAAAATGAGATTTCTGCTATTAACATCTATCTTAAGGTCTGACTGAATTATTTGGACTGGGAAGGCTCATAGTAAAGTACATGCTGAGCTTATGAGGACAGACTGATACGCAAGGAATTAACTCTCCTCACTTGTTTTGCTTCATTTAATCCCTTTCCTTTTAAGAAATAGTTGGAACATACTTAGGAAAAAAAAAAGTGAAAACCAACCATGATTTATTCTATTTAAAGTACAGAAGTGAGAAAGTGTTGTCTGACCTCCTCCAGCCCTCGGTTTATATCCTTCCAGGTTGTTTTCTTCTGCTTCTATTAATTAAAGACAGTATTTAAATTGGTGTTGGTTCTTTAGTGTGTGGGGTTAATATTCCGTTTGCAGTAATTTGTGTCCTTTTTGGAATATTTAGGATATAGTTAAGAGTTTTACAGTTTATTTAGAATATATCTTTCAATGGAATCAGCCTCCCGACTATTGTCGTAAGTTGAAAGCTTTCCCCTTGGCTCAGTAAAGAATGTTTCCAAGTGGGCAATATAATTATACTTAAAAATATATATATTTTTAGGTTAGAGTCCCAGTATGTATTGGGAACCCAAGCCAGCCCTGCTTTGGAATATATTTTTTCTCTGCACTGATGTAGATTTGGTACCTCATCCTGTGTATCCTCATGTTCAATAAGTGTGTGTTGGCTGGTTTTTAAATTAGTATTACAACCTAGTCTGTTACTCAGGTGCTCTCATCAGATGTTCCTTCAGGAACAGAAACTGAGGAGGAAGATGATGGCATGAATGACATGAATCAGGAGGTGATGTCACTAATATGGAGTGAAGACTTAAGGGTGCAGGATGTGCGAAGGCTTCTTCAGAGTGCGCATCCTGTCCGCGTCAATGTGGTGCAGTACCCAGAGCTCAGTGACCACGAGTTCATTGAGGAAAAAGAGAACAGGTAGAGGAAAACATGAACTGCTGTAATTTAAGTAAAAATTTAAATAAAACATTAAGTACTGCCTCATTTTGTTCAACTGTAAGAATAGGCATGACTGTAGCATTCACACCTCACAGAGTTTCTCTGGGAATCAAGTCGGTCATTTCTACACGGTGCTTAGAACACTGCCCAGTACACAGTAAAGCTCGATGCAGTCAGCGATTATTATCAGAGTTCATTGATTGTATGATGCTGATTTTTTTTTGTACCTTTTACTGTTTCTGAAATCAGATTATGTCTTTCAATCTGTAGGTGTTTGTAGGTGTTATGGTTTAAATGGCAGTGTTTTTTCTTTTTTAGTACCTCATGAAATAGTGCTGCATCTTAAAATCAGTGGCATCGTAAATGGAAGGGGGGAGATATACTGTCTTTGTTTTCACTATTATAATTTTGTAGATTATGTATAATGTTTCTGCTAAACATGTTATGGAATGTAGTCTGCTGGCCTGATTCTAAATTTCCCTGATTTTAAATTAATGTGGAACAGTGTTCCCAGAGAATCTTAGGACAGCAAAATTTTCCTCACCAATGAACTAGAAAAGCAGCTATATATATTTACAGTTAGGGAGAGAGGGTGCTTGTGAATAACTTTGTCTGCAGAGAGGATTTCAGCCTCTGGTTAGCCTCAGAAGGAAGAGGGCTGTTTCTCTGTCTTCAGATGTAACTTGTGTTATGTGTTTCCTGGTTATGAATGCCCCTGCTTCCACAATTTCTGTTTGATGCCATTTATTTTAACATAGAAACAACTTAAAAAGTAGTTTATTAGTTTCAAAGTATAGCCTGTAGAAGCCATTTTAACCTTGAACATAGTTGACATATAGTGCTATTAGTCCTAGAAGTCCTTACCATCAAGTAAATGAAACTCCTGTGTTTCCTGGAGACACCATGAAATCCACTGACCTCCAAAACAGGGACTTCCTTTTTTACCTTGTGTGCACCCATGGAGGTGGTGCTTGGGCTATATTCACAAAAAGGATGAGAGGAGGATCCCAGCTAAACTGATAACAGCACAATGAGGAAACCCAACAAATACGGTATTTTCCTCTGAGAGGGTTAGCATCGTTTAGAGTAGAATTATAGATTTTGCTTTTTGAATACTTAGGGAGAGTTGGCTTGGTTTATAGAACAGCTGGTTTTAATTCAAAGCAAATATGAAACAGAAGAAAGAAATGTGTCTCCCCTTTAGAGTTTCTGATGGGAGTAAGAGTATTAGAATGAGAACAACCGTATTTAGATGACTCAATCAAGACTTTGTATGGATTTACTTCAATGTGGCTTCATCTTACACAGCACTGCTGCTTTTGAAATACTTGCCTACAGATTACATTCCGGTTTTTTGGTTTAAAATTTTTTCACATGTTGGTTTTAATTTTAATTATAGATTGCTCCAGTTGTGTCAGCGAACTATGGCTCTTCCAGTAGGACGGGGAATGTTTACGTTGTTTTCATACCATCCTGTTCCAACGGAGCCATTGCCTATTCCTAAGTTGAATTTGACTGGTATGTTAAATTCTGGGCTCAGTGAGAAAGGAAAATGGGTATATGTTTAGTGGAGTTGTTTTGAATCATTGTAGTTAAAACCAAAGAAATGCTCTATCCCCCGTGATTTTAAATATTTTTAATAGCTACTGTAGTGATTATTGTTAATAGCTACTGTAGTGGTTATCAAAGCTCAAATAGCAAATCAAATTAAACATTGAGGGAAGTAGAATATAGCCCATTACTAAATTTTGTTTTTAGTGAGACCATTTCAAGATATAAAAAGGCACTTGGGGAAGTTTAGAAAGATACTATTGAATGGTGAGATTATTAAACTTTAAATAATCTTAAAGTCAATATGTAAAAATATTTAGTCTTAAAATGTCTTGTTATGTCTTAGTATGAATAGATGATGCTTGTACAAAAACAAGAAAATATACTAAGCAGAAAGAAAAAATGGTCACTCATAGTAGTCCCAACTTGTTAGAGTTCACTAGTGTTAAATAACACTTTGGTTTATTTGTTTCCCAATTTTATTTCTCCATTTTATAATTTTATATTTGTTTATCAGAAAATTTAAACCTGTTTTAGAAATTGTTTTTAAAAATTTACTATATAGTGAGTGAGCATCCTTTTATATCTAGCATATATAAGTATACAATTATGTATATGTATTTTATACACATTTTTAGTCAACAACTTCATTTTTACTTGCTCCAGAATATTTCGCTTAATGGAATATAGTTTATATAAACCGCCTGGTATTTTTGGAAATTATTGTTTTTTGCCATTACAAACGTATTGCTGGGTTATATTTATCTTATATCTTATCAGCAAGATTTTAAGACTGATGTAACATATTGTCAAATTTCCCTTCTGGTTGGTTACATGAGGTTTTACTTCTGCCAGATATAAGTGTACTTATTTCCCAACCTTACTGATTATAATGGGTTTTATAGTGCACATCCACCTGATCTGGTTTGAGTGTATACTAAATGTGACAGTTATATACAGTTGAAATTGTTATTGAAAATCCCTTAAAGTATATAGTATACATGACCTGTACAAAACGTTATGTATGATACATACAGTAGTGTATAGGATGTAGTATATGCAAATACCATTCCACCATATTTTAAGTTACATAATTAAAAAACCCAGGGTCCCACTGAGATTTGTAAAGAGCTTGTGTTTTTAGCAGCATGCAGAAAATGAGATCGGCTAGTGAAGAACACATTCCCGTATCCTATATCACACCCTTTCTGGAGCCATAATCTCATTGACAGGCACAGCAAACAGAGTTACCTTCAGTATTTTAATTGTTCTCTCTCTTAGAGATAAAACAGCTATGGCAGAATCAGAACAATTAGTGAATCTTGATGGAGGGTACTGTGTATAGGTGTTCATTTTATTAGTCTTTTAACTGAGTGTTTTCATATAAAAGGTTTGGGTTAAAAAAAATCTCATGCAAAATTGGCAAATGTTAAAATGTATTAAATCTGGCCGGTAACGCCTGGGTGGATGTTAAAAAGTAAATGCATGGATCATTGTCTCTTTTTTTCTGAATGCATTTAAATTTGCATGATTTAAAATGTATTTATGACATTGATGCAAAGTTTTATTCTTTTAGTCACTCTGGTAGGACCCCCTCCCAGACCAGCACTGACCCCCACCAAAAGTTGATCTTGTTTTAATAATAAATTCATTTAGGAAAAAAACGTTCACTTTAGTTCCTTAACTGACACTGGTTTGGCCTATTGTGCTTTTGTATGTAATTATTCTTATTGAAGAAAATTTGCTTTACCCTTTGCCTTTTATTTTCTCTTGTGTATAAAAATTATGTCTTATACATATGTTGAATTGTTGTTTTAGAAATTTTACTTGCTTTTTCATTATTAATCTCTCTGCCCTTTTTGAGAAAGTAAAAGTATAACTCACGAACTTGTCACCAGTGTGGTGCTATCACAGACCAGCATTTGAGTTAGCTCTTAGGTACAAAAAGCAAATGGTAAATACAAATTTATTTTATGCTTGTGTCTGTGTATGTGTGTGTATGTGTATATAGACTACAAACAAGACACTATGCATCTAATTAAAATTTACATAACTTTCAGAACGCCTTTAAAACCATATTTTCAAACCTCTAGCGAACTGTATAACTGTATGCAATACAGGAAGTCCCTACATGTGAACAAGTTCCGTTCCGAGAGCACGTTCATCAGTCCAGTTTGTTCGTAAGTCCAACAAAGTTAGCCTAGGTACCCAACTAGCACGATCGGCTACACTGTACCAGCTACATCACTGCGGCTTTGATGCTTGCTTCTGGACATCCTGGGCTTGAAATAAAGATACTGTGCTACTGTACTCTACAGTACTGTACAGTAAAGTACACGAAAGCACAGCCACTTGTAGAGGATGCACACACGTGACAGCATACGCCAGACGTGCGAACTAACTTACGGGATTGGACACGTGAACGCACATTTGCATCTTTGAAAGTTAGCAATTTGAAAGTTCGTATGTAAGGGACTTACTGTATTTAGAATATTTATTTTAAATAGTCATCCATGACTTGAGCTAATACAGAATATTAAAAATATAGAGATAATTCAGTATTTGCGGGTACGCAGTGTAGTCAAAACACTCAAGAAAAGGCGTTCAAAGAGAACATACCATCATGAACATTTAATTTATACTGTTCTTAAATAAGTTGACCACAAATTTAAATTTAGTGAATACTCTTTTATGGTTCACTGGGTAACTCAAGTGTATAAGATGTTTTTATATAGGTATCTTTGAATGCAATTTGGCATTTTTACCAATAGTGTGTAGTTAGATTTCTATATCATATAGAGAGGTGTATAGATAAGAGATAGAGCAAATTTATAAAGCTCCTTGTCTTTTTTAAAAACAGTCATTTTTCTGTAACGTCCAGAGAAAAAGATGGGATGGCACATTTGAAATTAACATTGTTGTCAATCACATGTTGGAATTGTTATTCATGTAGTTTGTGATGTTAATTTTCATCTTAGTTTTCGGTGAGCTTCCTGCTGTTTGAAAGACAGATTTCAAAGCAGTGGGTATCCTAATCAGATCTGTACACAGTTAAGTTGGTATCAGTTATCTTATTGTAGTCCCATATATATTAGCAGAAAGGACAGTGAATTATTTTATACAGTTAAGGTTTTTCTACCTTGCATCAAGTTTGACTCACATGTATAAAACTTTAAGTATGCATAGTAACCTAACATCATTACAGGTATTATGGGGTTAAGGGTTTTGAATGTAGAAAAGTGATCTCTGTTCTCAAAGAATCTAAATGTAACAATTTTGGTTTCTGAATTTTTGTTCTCTCAATTTTAAATTTTGTTTGCCTGAATAGGGCGGGCACCCCCTCGGAACACAACAGTAGACCTGAACAGTGGCAACATCGATGTGCCTCCCAACATGACCAGCTGGGCCAGTTTCCATAATGGTGTGGCTGCCGGCCTGAAGATAGCCCCTGCCTCCCAGATTGACTCAGCCTGGATTGTCTACAATAAGCCCAAGCACGCCGAGTTAGCCAATGAGTATGCTGGCTTTCTCATGGCCCTGGGTCTGAACGGGCACCTTACCAAGCTGGCTACTCTCAATATCCATGACTACCTGACCAAGGTGAGAACTTGTGCTGCCAGCTCCTGGCGTTGTGCCTCCCCTGGGCTATTACAGTAGCTCCTAGTTGTTCTGTTTGCTCTTCTTCAATCTTGTACCTCTAAGTGCATTCTTCTCGTAGCAGGCAGAGAAATCTTTCTAAAGTGTAAGTTGGAATATATCGCTTCCCTGGTCAAACTGTTCAGTGATCTTCCATTGCTCTTAATGTACATTCTAGGAGCCTGTGTGATCCTACTCACTTCCCCAGCCTTACTTTGTGCTTCTCTTTTCCTTGCTCCCTATGCTCCAGCCATAGAGACTGCTTGTATTAGCTCCTTGGCCGACCAAACTCTTTCTCTTGGCATAAACTTTTCCACTTCTATGCCATAAAAGTTCACCCATGTGAAGTACACAATTCAGTGGTTTTTATTATATCCACAGAGTTGTGCATCCATTGCCACTGTTAATTTTAGAACATCTTCATCACCCCATGAAGGAACCCCTGCCTAGTAGCAGTCACTCTCCGTTCCCCTTTCCCTCCAGCCCCTGGCAAACTGCTGATGTACTTGCTGTCTCTATGGATTTGCCTACTGTGGACATTTCATGTAAATGGAACCAAACAATATATGGTCTTTTATGACTGGCTCCTTTTGCTTACTGTAATGTTTTCAAGGTTTGTCTATGTTGTACCATGTATTAGCACTTCATTCCTTTTTATTGCTGAATAGATATTCATTGTATGGATATACCGTATTTTATTTTTCCATTCATCAGTTGATGGATACTTGAGTTACTACTACTTTTTGACTATTATGAATAATGCTACTATGAACATTTATATACACATTCTTGTGTGGATGAATGTTTTCATTTCTCTTGGGTATATTCCTAGGAGTGGAATTGCTGCATCATATGGTATCTCTTTGTTTTAAAGTTTGAAGAACTACCAAATTGTTTTCCAGAGTGGCTGCACCATTTTGTAATCCCACCAGCAATACATAAGGGTTCCAATTTCTCTGCACTCTTGCCAACACTTGTTATTATCTGTCTTTTTAATTATAGTCATCCTAGTAGGTGTGAAGTAATATCTCAGTGTGGTTTTGATTTGCATTTATTTCCCTGATGGCTAATGATATTGAACATCTTTACATGTGCTTATTGGTCATTTGTATGTCATCTTTGGAGAAATGTCTATTCAAATCCTTTGCTTATTTTCTAATTGGCTGTCTTTGTTGTTGAGTCGTAAGAGTTCATTATGTAATCTGAATACCAGTCCATTGACAGATCCATGATTTGCAAAAATTTTCTGCCGTTGTGTTGTCTTTTGACTTTCTGATGGTGTCTTTGAAGCACAAAAGTTTTAAATTTTGATGAAGTCCAATTCATCTACTTTTTCTTTGGTTACTGTGCATTTGATGTCATATCTAAGAAGTTACTGCCTAGCACAAGGTCACTTGGATTTATATCTATTACACCTCTTTCACATTGTATACAGAAGATTTCATCTGGATTCATATGCGTATGCTCTTTTGTATCTAATATCTATTACATAGATTTACACCTATATATACACCTATTTATAACTGGCACTGTAGGGCAGTGAAGAATTGGAATCAACAATGTAGTCAACTACAGTGATGAAATATTCACAAAACTAAAATTTTCCTGTCAGCAAAATATGTAATAGCATAAGTTTTCTTCTAAGAG
This sequence comes from Phocoena phocoena, assembly GCF_963924675.1. Lineage (NCBI taxonomy): Eukaryota > Metazoa > Chordata > Mammalia > Artiodactyla > Phocoenidae > Phocoena > Phocoena phocoena. The sequence continues at coordinate 11,175,747 of NC_089232.1, read as the reverse complement.
TTTTTTTTTTTACTTTTAGTTACATCTTAGTTGAAGTTAATTTTTATGTATGATGTCAGGAAGGGGTCTAATTTCATTCTTTTGCAAGTGGCTGTATAGTTATCACAGCATCATTTTTTGAAAAAACTCTTCTTTTCCCATTGAATTGTCTTGGCACCCTTGTAGTCAATTGAATATCAATGTGAGGGTTTTTTTTTTAATCATCTCAGCATCATTTACGTGTTTTTCCCTCACCTGTCATCATTCTCTCTCACTTTGTAAATTTGAGTGCCTTCCCTTCTTGCCACTTTGCCTGGCTAATTTGTACTCATTCTATTGTAAATTTTACTTTCTAGAGATTCTTAATAATTCTCCAGTCCCTTCTAATCTAAAGTAGGCTCTGTTAAAATACTCTTTCATAATCTTTATACTTTTTCATTTGATGAGTTTTCAATAATACATATTTTTTAGTTTAACACTTTCCCTTCCCCAAGGGCACTAACTTCATCAGAACAAGGACCTGTCTGTTTAGTTTGCTTGTGTATTCTTGGAGCTTCTCACTGTGCCTGTCACAGTACTGGCAGGCAGTATTTTATTTAAAACTACGTATTTGTTTTGGTAGTGACTTAAGTCTCATTCTTTTTTCTGTCTTAGGGTCATGAGATGACAAGCATTGGGCTGCTCCTTGGTGTTTCTGCTGCTAAACTAGGCACCATGGATATGTCGATTACACGGCTTCTTAGTATCCACATTCCTGCTCTCCTGCCCCCAACGTCCACAGAGCTTGATGTTCCTCACAACGTCCAAGTGGCGGCAGTGGTCGGCATCGGCCTTGTTTATCAAGGGACAGCACATAGGCATACCGCAGAAGTCTTGTTGGCTGAAATAGGTACGGCATCAATAGTGCTCTGGTTTCGTAAGTGTATTTTTACCATTCCACAGGAACCAAAGTAAAAATGATAGTAAGATTATAAAAATTAAGGAAAAAATAGTAGCTTTTGTGAGCATAGAATGAGCTATACTAATAAAGAAAACAACTGCAAAGTAATGTTTTCCAAGGCTGATGTTACTATGCAGGTTACTGGGCTGCATACTTACTTGGCCAGCCCATCACTGAGCTCCAGGGGTCCCATTTAACGAGGTAGCCTAAGGTCTTAATCACATGTGAGCATTGCTGCTTATCCTGCTCTGTCTTTGCCAGGCAATGTCTAGCAATGGTCTACACTTAAAATTCAAAGTTGATTGTTTTGATCCCTAAAAGCACAATGTTTATTCTGTTGGACAACAACACTTCTAACAGAATGGAAGTGATTGATTCCGGCTTTCCTCTATATGCTGGTGGATGTGTTCATGATAAAAGGCATTTTTTATGTTTTATCGTAAGTCTGCCTTTTTTGGAAACGTGTCTTACTTGTTATCATCTTCTACTGAGAAATGGAAATGCTATTAGTATTATTGGCACGTTCAGTAATTTAGATACATACTTGCATGTCTTGTTCTATCCTGTTCAGGATCTTTCTACATACATTTCAGGATAGCCACAAAATTTTCCCGGGCATCTCTGCTCAGGCTGTAGATCTATGGGTCTGCTGCTCAGACTCTGCTCCAAATGCCTTATTCTGGGACCCAGCCTTCTTTTATGGTGATGTCAGAAGGGCAAGAGGGAGAACCAAATAATGGAAGCGCATTTTAGGCCTTTGCTTACCTTGTGCCAGCCAGGATCCTAGTTCAAAGCCAGTCACACGTTCAGGTACAGAGGAAACTCTGTCAGGAGTGTGGATGTATTTATAACTGGCACTGTAGGGTGGTGAAGAATTGGAATCAACAGTGTAGTCAACTACAGTGATGAAATATTCACAAAACTAAAGTTTTCCTGTCAGCAAAATATGTAATAGTATAAGTGATTGGTCTGAGAAACACTTATTCAGAAGATACTCAGGACTGGCTTTTAAAGCTTGTTCATCTGCAAGGTAATTAACGTTCTTTGGCTATATCATAATGATATCTAATGGTGCCAACATTATACATATCTCACAGCCATAGTACACCTCTTTCACATTGTATACAGAAGATTTCATCTGGATTCATATGCGTATGCTCTTTTGTATAATTACAGTCAGAATGTACGTACTGTTTTTGTACTGCTCTTTTCATATATCATTGTCATAAATGGCTTTTAAAATTAATTTTCTATTGTGGAATAGCTCATTGAGTTGGTTTTCTATAAATTGCCTAATCATTGTCTTATTTTCAGGACTTTTAGGTGGTTTTTAATTCTTTGCTAATTAAGCAATAAACATTACACTGATTACTTGTGTATAATTTTTCTTTCTTTTTAAAAAAAGTTTTTTCCTGGGGATGAAATTCCAGGAATGTGAACTTTTTCTTTGGTGGAAGGGGTCTTTATATATAATACATTTTGCTGCCCTAAAAGGGGTGGAGTTAGAATTAGGGGGTACTTTTTAAAGTATGAATTTTGCATCCAGTCAAACTTAGAGCGTCGATACAGAGAAATTCTATCATAGTAAGGCTCAGTATTATATAGATTCAAAATAAGTGTCTGGATGCATAATATTTAACATTCTTAAAAACTTAAAGGAAGTGTCCTTCCTGTTCCTTATCAGTATTTGAACATTTTTTTACCACATCTGAATAGATTTGAAGCTAACAAAACAAGAACCAAAGGAAAGAAATTACAAATTGAAGCTTTTTTGAGCATCCCTCCCTTTTAAAAATTTTTTCCCCTTTTTTGGTAATTTTTTTTTTTTTTATTATAAAACTCAAGGTTTGACAGTATTTTAAAGTGATTGCTTTCAGATTGGCAAATTAGAAGAACCATGTTTGGGGTTTATTTTGTGGTAAACTGATAGTTGTGGACACCATTTGTGATAACGTCAGATCTTTCTTAGTGGGGTTATATTGAATCCATAGTTCTTACGCAACTTACTAGAAAGTTAACTCTAAAACTTTTACGAGTTAGGGTTTTAAGAGGCCAGTTTGAATTGTGTTACTTTTTGTTTTATAGGACGGCCCCCTGGTCCTGAAATGGAATACTGCACGGACAGAGAGTCTTACTCTTTGGCTGCTGGCTTGGCTCTGGGCATGGTTTGCTTGGGGGTAAGCAGAGTCGGTGCCTGCAGGTGCTTCAGTTACAAATTCTGCTTGTTGAGACGAGTAGCCTTGACACTTTACTCTGAACACCACTCTGCCGTACTGTGGCTTAGCTTACTGTGATTCTCAGCTCGTTCTTCTTTCTGGGTATTTTTCAAAGTGCCACATTTGGGAATGGAGAGAAATTGTAGTGAAGAATGGGGCTTTAAGGTTTCTTCCCCCCTGGCTTAGATATAAGTGTTCATGAATGAACTAAGGGAATGAAGTTTTTCGAAAAGAGTTCAAGACATAAGATGAAGAAATGACAGTTCACTCAGTAAGAAAACAGAAAAAAGTGAAAATGGGTGTATGATGGGGAGCCTTAAGAGTCTGTAGGACTAGAGATAAACCAGAACTCTCTTTTGGTGCCCTGGTGTTCACTAGGTATCCCAGAACGTTGCCACAATAGCAGCTGCTTTGTGACAGAATGCAGTATCATTCTGACTCCCCATCTTTAACCCCATCCAGTAGACGTAGTGTAGGGTTACCAGAGAAACATTAAATGACTACGTCAGCTGGAATGTGGGTCCTTTGAAGAACCACCAATACAGTGTTTTACTGAAACTGAATTATATAAAGAAAGTCTACTGTCGTTTAGCCTTTAGACTCTGCACATTTGACACATGAACTAAAGAGGCAGATAAAACAATGGAAAAGCATCATACTGAGAACTGGGACGTGAATTCTGGTCCTGACCAGTGAGTCCTGACATCAGTTAACTACAGTATTTTCTCGTAGTTAAGCAGCTGGAGGGACTGTGGAACCAGACTGCCTTGTTTTATATCCACTGCTGCTCCTTACTAGCTATGTAACCTTGGGCGTAATCTCTTTGTGCCTCCCTTTCCTCACCTGTAAAATAGTAGCTGTTTGATCGAATTGTCATATTAAGTAAGTTAATCCATGTTAAACATACAGAATCATGCCTGGAAGAGCGTTAAGCGTTCAGTAAGTTATTATTATGGTTATTATTGCTGGACTAGTTCACAGGCACGATAATGAAAGGATTCAGGTGTTCATAGTTCAGGGTTCGTTTACCTGCCTAATATTTTCTTTAACTGTTAATGCAGTTAACTGGATTTTGAAGCCTTTGTGTATTTTATGAAATGAAAGTATTAACTTGCCTGTATAATTTTTAATGTGAATTATTAACAGACTGAGTATTAACTCATGAGATTTTTAACGGATAAAAAACCCAGAAGACTGGCTTTGAAGTTAGTTTATTGTTTTCTTTGTTATGGGTATGTGTTATGGATCTTATTCTGTAAAATTTCCTTTCCCTTGTCTGTTACTTCGTTTACAGCACGGCAGTAATTTGATAGGTATGTCTGATCTCAACGTGCCCGAGCAGCTTTATCAGTACATGGTTGGAGGCCATAGGCGCTTTCAAGCAGGGATGCACAGAGAGAAACATAAATCTCCAAGTTATCAAATCAAAGTAAGTCCAAATCAAGCAACAGATCAAACTTCTGGAAGCTAAGAAGTTAATTTGAAAATAGTAGTTTTCATACCAACATGTGTAAATATGTTAATTTTAAGCATAGGTTAGTATTCAGAAGAATTTTATAATAATTCAGAGCTCTTTTATACAAACTTTTCTTTTGATAGGAAGGAGATACCATAAATGTGGATGTAACTTGTCCAGGTGCCACTCTCGCTTTGGCCATGATCTACTTAAAAACCAATAACAGGTACTGCATCTCCTCACCCCATCCCTTGCCATGACCATGTGACTTCCTTTCTGACCTCAGTAGTAAACCTAAATTATTTTACTGTGTTTACCTCTCCTGTGCTAGGTCAGCCTGATTTTAGTGCTCTCAGATTCTACAAGTTATATAGAGTTTTATCTAGAAATAATACATTTGGTTATTTTAATGATATTTGATAATACGGTTGCCAGTTTCTATTCACTTTTATTTTATAGTTGATGTCATTGACAATCAAACAATGTCTAAATTCCTTTTCATTAATTTTGCTTGTTGTTATGAGGCCTGGGTAGATCAGAAATACTTAGCATTATTATATTCCTGGTTACCATTCATAAAAATGGTTTCTGCTTAGTTCAGGAGCTTTCCTATAGCTATTCCGTCTGCCTCCTCAAGCCCCGTAATTAGTGCTGACACTTGAAAGTAGATGTTTGGTGTCTATTCTTTTACATTTTGTATAGAAGGGTAAGTTGTGTTTTAAGTCTTTTAATTTAAAAAACATTCTAAGATTAAAGAAAGTTTTCAATGTTGTAAATTCTTTTTTTAGACAAAGTGAATGTTTGCAAAATTAACAAAGTGGTTAGAAACAGGTTTATTCATCTACTTTTTGGATGAAAGTATATGACATTGCTTTCTTGGCACTGGAGGTGTTTCATTTAACAAAAGAGAGCTAAAAATATCTGCCCTTAGGAAACTTATAGTAAGAAATACATACATACTAAGTATTACGTTGGAGGACGTGAAGTACTATGGGAAAAAATAGGACAGTGGTTGGAGTGGAAAGAAAATTCTTGAAATCTGTCTTGTGGTCTTGATGCTCTTATTCTCTTCTTGAGCAATAACGCTTATTGGTATCCACCACCAACAGATCCATTGCAGATTGGCTCCGAGCTCCCGACACCATGTATTTGCTGGACTTTGTGAAGCCAGAATTTCTCTTACTTAGGGTATGGTACTTGGCAATTTTTAATTTCTGTTAACATGAGGAGTCTATAAAATGTCTCCACGAGGGAGCTTTACTGTTAATCCATCATGTGTATATATAATTGGTAGTGTTCTTTTGAAATTTCCCAAATATAACTGTAGGAATTGCCAGGAAAGACAACCACCTTGATATATAATACTTGGAGTGACATTTTAACGTTTCACATTATTATTCAAAACTTCCGAATAACTAACAAGACACTGGAGCTTCATTACTACTTTATTTTACATTCTTTCATTATTATTAAGAATGCAATAATACTATTAAGGGTATAATTAGTTGCAGTAACTGTTTGACATAAATTTGATTCAGATTTTCCATTTTCTACAATGTTTATGCTTTTAGCATATGAAAGGCTTTAAATTATGTAGACAGATCTATGTATGATTCTTTTCTTTATGATTTTTCTTCTATGGAGCAAGTTTTAAAAACTTCTCTCCAACTCTTCCAAACATCAGTGATGATCAAGTCAATTTGAGATTTTTTGAGATAAATGTAAATCTTCTGTTTATTTTAATGAGTGGCTTAGGTTGATACTATATACTTTGTTTTTCAAAATTTTCATCAGTTGGGAACTAATTCTTAAATTGTTCTATTAACAGTATTATCATTGTTACAAAATCTATGAACTTTGCCTGCTGTAATTAATTGTTCTGTATTGCATTTTTTAAGACGCTCGCTCGATGCCTGATTTTGTGGGATGATATTTTACCAAATTCCAAGTGGGTTGATAGCAACGTTCCTCAAGTACGTATGTATAATAAATATTATTATATCTTTAATCACATAAAATTATGATTTCCTGTGGGATTTTCTAAAACCTATAAAATACTTTTTCTTTTGAAGGCAATAGTGATGGTTATGATTACTGTATTTCTTGAAAACGTAGGAACTGTCATTTTAAGATTGTATGCTGAGCACAGACCACAGCCTTCCTTTTTCAGTTACAGAGCACTAGAAATGCTGATTTTTAAAAATTAAATGTATCAAAGAACTCTAAAAAAGTATTTTTGACATTTTTATCCTAAATAAGGTTACATTTATCTAAAGTACTGTTGCACTTTGTGACAATTTTTTACCTTGTATGTAAGAAGTTGTTTTAATTACTTTATGGCATGGTTACGCAATAAGCCAAATAGTTAAAAATAAACAGACTCTTTTGTAAAAGCTCCAAATCAAATATTGTAAGTATTGTAACTAAATATTGCCCTTTAATTGTCCATGTCCTCAGTACCTTTTTATTTAGAAAATAAATCTGTTTATCCTTCAGAATGCTAGAGTGCTCCCTCCAATGTTTTAATGAGAAAATTTCAAAATAAAGGCTGAAAGAACTTTATACAAACACCCATACAACCAATTAGATTCTACAATTAATATTTTACTGTATAAACTTGTTTAATCACATATCTATCCATTTATCTCTTCCTCTACCCAACCCATTATTTTTTGATGAATTTCAGAGTTAGTTACAGATAATCGTACACTTTTCCCTAAGTACTTCAGCATGTGTGTTATTAACTAGAATTCAGTATTTACCTCTTTTCTTTTCCTTTTAAGGTAAAATTTGTATATAATGAACTGCACAAATTTTAATTATGCTATTTGATAGGATTCAACTAATGTATAAATTCATGGAAACAAACCTTTATCAAAATGGCCAGAAGTTCCCTTCCCACTCAGTCTGTGCGCTTACTCCCCATCCTCAAGACAACCAATTTTCTGATTTTTTTCCCCAAAATATATTACTTTGCCCGATACAGAACTTAATGGAATCACAATGTATACCCTTTTGTATAAGACTTCTTTCACTCAGCGTGATATTGAGACACCATTGAGTATATGAGTAGTTCAACCTTTTTATTGTTAAGTAGTATCCCATTGTATGAATATACCACAGTTTCTTTTTTCATTCTCTTTTGTTGGATGCCTGGGCTCGTTCCAGGTTTTGGTACTATAAATATTCTTCTGCAGATATACATGTGGATTTATGTTTTAGTGTCTCTTGAGTAAATACTTAGTATTGGAATTACTGAGGCATAGAGTAGCAGTATGTTTAGTTTTATAAGGACTGGTAAACGTTTTTCCAAAGACGTTGCACCATTTTACTCTTGGCCCAGCAGTGTATGAGAATGCTGGCTGTTGCATGCCCTGCAGCTGCTGCACATCTTGCCAGTATTTGGTGGTGTTAGTCTTTTTAATTTTAGCTCTGCTGGTCAATATGTAATGATACCTTATTGTAGTTTCAATTTGCATGTTGAGAACGTTTTCATTTGCTTATTGCTTCTTCATATATCTTTTTTAAATGAAATGTCTATTTATATCTTTTGCCCATTAAAAAAATTTTTGTATTGTTTATCTTTTTATTACTGAGATGCTAGAATTTTTTATATATTCTGGAAAGCTATCCTTTGCAGATAAATGTTTTGCAAATATCCCTCTTAATCTGACTTGCCCATTCATTTCTTAGTACTATTTTTGATGAGTAGAAAATTTAAAAAATGTGATAATGTCTAATCTATCAACTTTCAATTTTATGGTTGTTTTTTGTGTCCTATGGAAAAAATATTTGCCTAGCCTGAAGATTTATTTTTTTCTAAAGGCCCTGATGTTTTAGCTTTTATGTATAATTACGTAACTCATCTCAAAGTAATTTTGTTTATGGTATGAGGATAAGGGTTAAGGTTTTCATTTTAAAAAATATAGATATTTAGTTGTGCCAACACTGTTTGTTAAAAACACCTTCTCCTTATTGTATTCCTGTGCCTCCTTTGTCAAAAATTAGATGACTGGTCTTTTTTTTTTTTTTTTAACATCTTTATTGGAGTATAACTGCTTTACAATGGTGTGTTAGTTTCTGCTTTATAACAAAGTGAATCAGTTATACATATACATATATCTCCATATCTCTTCCCTCTTGCGTCTCCCTCCCACCCTCCCTATCCCACCCCTCTAGGTGGTCACAAAGCACCGAGCTGATCTCCCTGTGCTATGCGCTGCTTCCCACTAGCTATCTGTTTTACATTTGGTAGTGTATATGGGAGATGACTGGTCTTTTATTCTTTTTCTGTCTTTTCTACAGATTGCAAGTTTCTATTGATTTATCTTTCTGTTCATTCACTCTTCAGGCATTTTATTTTCCTATTAAGTACATGAAGTGAATTTTAAAATTACATTTACTGTACTTTTTAGTTTTTCCTTTTTTAAAAAATAATTCCTACTTTTTTTGATGAGATTTTCTGTGTTTTCACTCATTATGGGCATACTGTCTTTCTAGTTAGAAGAACTGCTTTAAAATCCTTCTAATGCCAACAGTGTGGTCATTTCAGGATTGTTTTTCATGGTCTCTTCTCCTGAGAATATGTTGCATTTCTTGTTCTTATGTTAAGTAATTTTGATTTGTATCTGGGACATTGTGCATGTTGTCTTTGAAGACTCTAGTTTCTGTTGTATTCCTCTAAAAAGTGTTGATACATATGTACATACATACATATCTCTGTGTGTGTATTTGTGTACACACACACACACACACACACACACACACACAAATACATTTTGTTTTAAAGCAGGCAGTTAATTTACTTGTAATCAGATGTCAAACCCTGTCTCTTGTCTGCCGGTTCTAATTTTAGTTCAGTTCTTTTATCCTCTGGAGGCTGAGTCTGCCCTGATCACACATGGTTCATGGGTCAGGAAGACATTTAACTCCCAGCACATTTAGATGTCAGAGGTATCAGTTCCTTTTGGAAAGTAAATGTACACTGTAGGATGAAAACATACTTTTTCTTCATTCAGCATATGTTTGTTGAACCTTTGCAAATGCAAGACACCATATTAAATTCTATGCTGCATTTAAGATGCATCTGACATGCAGACTGCCTTCGAGAAAACTTTATTTTACTAAATTTTGTTTACAAAGTGAAGTTAAACATGTACACAAGTAACTGTATTCTCAAATGGAAGGTGAAAATTCATGTCAGTTCTTTCTTTAAACTTTTGTGGAAATGTAGTCTTTGGACTTTAAAAAAAATATTTATTTATTTATTTGGCTGTGCTGGGTCTTAGTTGTGGAACGTGGGATCTTTGTTGCAGCATGTGGAATCTTTAGTTGTGGCATGTGGTCTCTTACTTGCGGCATGCGGGCACTTAGCTGTGGCATGTGGGCTCTTAGTTGCGACATGCGGGATCTAGTTACCTGACCAGGGATTGAACCCGGGCCCCCTGCATTGGGAGCATGGAGTCTTAACCACTGGACTACCAGGGAAGTCTCTTGGACTTTTAATACAAAGTTATCTCTCTGATATTTATTTTACTTCAGACTTAATAATTTTAAATTTGGTCTTTATTACATCAGGGATACACAGTAGGACATATAATAAGTTCACAGTTCTGTTGGTTGATATTGCCTGTCACTCTCCACTTTCTCCTAGTTCTTGCCCACTCATCTCATTGATTCTGTAGCAGGGTCCCTTGTAGGGAGCAACTTAGCATCAAAGGTGGGATTAAAAAGGTCACTTTGTAAACTGCTTATTTGTTTGAATTTAAGGCATGTGTCAAATATAATAACTAGCATCTTCATAGCACGTTTTCCTTCATAAAAAGCTTTCCTCTACAGCCTAATGTTTTTCTTTTTTGCGGTGTTGTGCTATAAATTGTTCAAGTATTGCCCCCATTGTATGGGTAGGAACAGTGTACTACTTTTGATTATCTGTTTGTGTATCTATTAGACCATGAACTTCTCAAGGCCAGCTACCGTGTCTTTTCCATCTTTCATTCCTAGCGACTCGCGCACAGTAGCTAGAGTTCAGTATATCACTGTTACATTGAGAGAGGACAGACTGGTCCAAAACCATCCAGCTAATAAGAGGTGGGGCAAAACTGAAACTAGCTGTTAGGACTTCAGAGCTTGAGGTTTCTGTATAAGACTCTGTACAAGACAGGGCAGTTTGGTGGTCTTTTCTTGTTCGTTTCCTGTGTGCCTCAACCTGCCTTTAAGTGATTACATGTTTCTCTTTGATTACTCCTTATATTTCTTGCTATTTTTTAAACTTTAGGAGACCATGGAAAAGGTTACAAGGACTGGGTTGAAGTGTGCTCCCCACCCCCACAGCTGTGTATTTATTTAAAACAGGATTATTTTATGACATAATTGGACTGCATGCTTTCTTCTTTTATATATAAATTTATTTATTTATTTATTAAAAAAAGTTTTTTGGCTGCATTGGGTCTTCATTGCTGCGCATGGGCTTTCTCTAGCTGCGGTGAGTGGGGGGCTCCTTTTTTTTTTTTAACATCTTTATTGGAGTAGAATTGCTTTACAATGGTGTGTTAGTTTCTGCCGTATAACAAAGTGAATCAGCTATACATATACTTACATCCCCATATCTCCTCCCTCTTGTGTCTCCCTCCCACCCTCCCTATCCCCCCCTTCTCGTTGCGGTGCGCAGGCTTCTCATTGCTGTGGCTTCTCTTGTGGTGGAGCACGGGTCTAGGCTCACAGGCTTCAGTAGTTGTGGCACGCAGGCTCAGTAGTTGTGGCGCACGGGCTTAGTTGCTCCGCGGCATGTGGGATCTTCCCGGACCAGGGCTCGAACCCGTGTCCCCTGCATTGGCAGGCGGATTCTTAACCACTCTGCCACCAGGGAAGTCCCCCCACAGTTATTTATAACCCAAGTTTTTAGTGATGTTTTAAAGTGGTTATGATCATGTGTGGTCTTGTGATAGCAATGGTACAGATCTATAATAATGATAATAACGGAGCTAACACTTGCAAAGCATATGTGCCAGGCATTAATTTTAAGAGCTTTGAGTTGGTTAAGTCCTCTAATTCTCAGAGACACCTAGAAGGTAGGAAGTTTATTTTTGCTCAATTTTACAGATGTGGTCCTAGGGCTAGTGTGTGGCCCTGCTGGGATTAGAACTTAGGCCTTCAAGCTCCAGGCTATATGCTCTTTTGAAGACAAAAAGGAGCTTGTAAATGTCTGCTGTCAAAATAGAAATATTCCATTCCTGTATGATATTGCTAATTTATATGAATGTTATAATCAGGTTATCCATGAATATATTAATTACTCACTTTGGAGTTATATCAGTTTTTCAGAATGTCGCTCAATTTCTGAGTAAATACATCCAAAATTGAAAATAAAGACAAGAGGAAGGAAGAAAGATGGAAGTAGTTATCAGCCTATATTACACAGCCAACATAGTTGCTTACCTCACTGAGATTATCAAAGAGACAAGGTATTTCAAGTTTTTTGATCTGGTGATATTCAGTATATAGGAAGATTGTATCATAAGCGACTTCTGAATACTTATTGATTTATTATGGAAAGCATCCTGAAGTATTACTCCCCTGAACAGTCTTCTAAGAAGAATTATAGGAATAAATCTTCAGAGTTTTACATCTATGTACTTGCATTCATAAGTTTAGAGAATATATAGCTTTATCTTTTTTATTTGTATTTAAGTGAAGAGAATCAAATCAGTTCTTGGTTGTTAAAGTTAGATATTGTCTATATTTTTTAAAAAATAAATTCTTGTTCACAATTATACTAAAAGGAAAGGGATGTGTTTCTAAACAATAGTTACAGATTCACATATTGACAGTTTAGTTTAGCTTGTGTAATTAATCTGGTGACTAACCTCACCTTTGGTAGGTAGGTAGGCTTAATACTAGAAACATTCATGAGTAAGAAATATATGTCTCTGGTTAGAGTTCTCTGCAACTGCTTTTTTCCACTTTCCTTGCTGCTTCCCCTCACTCCTGCCCCAGCTCTGCTCTGTGGCCATCATCTTTGCATTTCAGTTCACTTGCATGAAACATTATTACCCTGTTATTGATTCAGAATATACTTAAGTCCTCCAGTTTATATCCGTTCAGTTCTATTCAGTTATTTGGCCCATCTTAGATTTGAAATTGGATTGCATTCAATGTGATTAAAATATAGGCCTTTGAATGAAATGGTTTGGTAAAGCTTATTTTATATAAATATGGCCATTAGCAATATGTTACTCTTCAAATTATTAAATACTTGTAACTTGAATGTTAATGTCCAAATATTCTTGCCTTCTGTCTTGACAGATTATAAGAGAAAATAGTATCTCTCTCAGTGAAATCGAATTGCCGTGTTCAGAGGATTTGAATTTGGAAACTTTGTCGTAAGTCCTAAAACATGTAGTACAAATCAGCTACTCTAGCATCTGTCAGATAAATGAATTGGAATATACTGTGTAGGAGTAATACTGTCCTTGATTTGAGTAATTATTCTGAATCCCCCATGTTTCTAACCATTATTTACCAGATGTTCACAAGTTTGTTTTTCGTTTGGCTCTCTGAAGTATAGAGTTCTTACCCTCAAAAAACGGTGTCTGAGTTTTAACTTGTACACATTCCTCTTTTATACTTTCCATTTAAAAAAATTGGCAGTGATTGTTAAAAATTATCTTCTTTTGCTGCATGTGAAACGGTGCAGGCAAGAGGCCGACTTTATCAGCAAGAGCCGCGTGGTGCTTCCACTGAAGAAAACCGGACGGAAATCTGTCCAGTTGATTGAGTAGAGGCACAGTTGAGCATTCCCAGAAGAGTATAAACTATTGATAGTTTAGAGAACAGGAATATTTATTATTTGTATCCCCAAATAATAGTAATGATGAATTTTAAAGCAAGACAAGGACAGTATTTAAATTCGTTGTGATCTGTTTTCAGGCAGGCACATGTCTACATAATTGCAGGAGCTTGTTTGTCTCTGGGTTTTCGATTTGCTGGCTCAGAAAACTTATCAGCATTTAACTGTTTGGTAAGAAGTATCTTTGTTTACTGTGTTCTGTTTTCTTTTTTACAGAGTCTTAGTATGCTTCTTTTAACCTTAAATTTTTTCTTTTGTTTTTCCAGCATAAATTTGCAAAAGATTTTATGACTTATTTGTCCGCACCTAATGCTTCTGTAGTAAGTCTTTTTATGATGATTTTCCTTGGGAATAAAATTAAACTTGAAGAAAATTCACTGATAATTCGATTACTTATGTGTTGCCAAATATATGCACAGTTTTTGAATTTAGAATGGGAGATTTGAAGCTTTGGCTTATCTTTGTATTTTAGTTCTGGGATATTAGGTGAGAATGTGACTGTGCTTGAAGGTATCTAATTCTTGTGACAGGAAAATAAATAAGAAAAGCCATAACCGTGCCATGCTCAGTACTGAATCATGGTAACTGCTTTTTGAAAAAATTAGTACTTTTTAGTAAAAATGCAGTTGCTTTTGAGGATTGCTGCTCTGATGATAGTAAGACCGCAAGATTTTATTTCCTGGTTAAAAAAGCAGCAACACATTTAATCAACATTATTTATATTAGAAAATTTGAAACATCAAAATATCTAAAAGCAGTCAAAAAATGGACTGTGGTGTATCTACACTTATATAGAGGAGCTGTCAAAATCATGTTCTGTAAGAATTTTTTATGAGTGAAGATTGCTCATAATAAAATAGATTAAAAAGCTTAAAAATACTGTGTATAGTAATATCTCAGTTTCATTAAAAGCAAAATAGATGCAGGGAAAGATTTGGAGAAAAAGAAAGCCAAAATGTTTACAGCTGTTAGTATTCCAAGTGATTGTTATTTCCTTTTGATACTTTATTTTCTGAATTTTCAACATGGAACTTAAATTTCATAATCAGGGAACATATTTGTTTTTTCAGATTTTTTAAAGTTGTGAACATTTGTAGTCTAATGCTGGCTGCTTTAGTTTTGATAATAAAGAAAAGGTAGCACAGCGGTTATAGTATGTCATCTTCTGCGCCTCCAGACAGGTCCTTACAACCTGGAGACTTGCCTGAGTGTGGTGCTGCTGTCTCTCGCCATGGTGATGGCTGGCTCGGGGAACCTGAAGGTTTTGCAGCTTTGTCGCTTCTTGCACATGAAAACAGGTGGTGAAATGAACTATGGTTTCCACTTAGCCCATCACATGGCCCTTGGACTTCTGTTTTTGGGAGGAGGAAGGTAAATGAATATATATATTTTTTCCTCAGTGAAAAGATCTCATGAGCAAGATCTCAAAGAGTGACTTATTTTGATTTTGAAGATGCATGAAAATTTTCAGTTCTGACTAGCTATTAGCATATCTCAGGGCATTATTACACTTAAAAAGCGCTTTTTCATAGTTTAACCACCAATTTATGCCCCACTTAGTAGAGTTACCATCCTCTCTCTAACACACTTGGCATCACTGCATTTCTCAGAAGAGTCTATACTCAGTACTTCATTGCATCACCTCTTGTTCCCACTCATTAATGACTTTACTCTTCTACTTAATTGCTTTCTCATAATGGTCATGAACACTTTCAGTCACCAAATCCTATGAGGTTGCCTTAGTTTTCAACTTTCTTGCTCTCTTTGCAGCATCTATCATTCCTGACCACCTCATCCCTTTATAAGACTTCTTTGGCTTTTAATGATCTGTTTTGAATAAAAATCCATACACAGAAAAGTGTGCAAATCATAGGAGCATGACTCAATGAACTACCTACAGTATGAAAATCTGTTTGATATTATGTGGATCAAGATGTAACCGAGACAACCCATCTCCAACCCTGCTCTGTCCCTCCCAATTCACTGTTACTTTACTTCTGCCCGAAGATAACCGCTACGTAGCTTTCTAACACCTTTGACTGGTTTTGCCTGTTTTTGAAATTCAGATGAAATCATATACTATGTATCCTTTTGTGCTTTATTTCTTTTGCTCAACATTATGTTTGAGATTCATCCATGTTGTGTGTAGCATTGGTTTATTCATGTTTCAGTGCTGTTGAATTGAACTGTATGGTTATACCACAGTTATTAATTTATTCTGTTAGTGATGGATATGTTTGTTTTCTAGTTTGGGACTGTTATGAATGTTCTTGTACATGTTTTTTGATTTTGTTATGTATAGATCTATGAGTAGAACTGGGTCATAGGGTATATATGTATGTTCTATTTCAGTAAATAATGCCATCAGTACGCCAGAGTGGTTTTACCATTTTATATACTCATCAGCATCATATGAAGTTCCAGTTGCTCCCCATCCTGTCAACACTTGTTATTGTTAGCCTTCCTAATTTTAGCCGGCACATAGTAGTATCTCATTGAGGTTTTAATTTCCATTTTCCTGAATAATGGTATCTGGCACCTTTTTGTATCTTCAGTGGCCAACTGAAAAGTCTCCTCTTGTGATGTCCAAATCTCTTGCTACCCATTTTCATATTGGTTTATTCATTTAAACATTTTTATTTGTGGTATAATATACATAATATAAAATTTCCCATCTTAACCATTTTTAAATGTACAGTTCAGTAGTATTAGATATATTCACATTGTTGTGCAATCAATCTCCAAAACTTTTTCATTTTTCAAAACTGAAACTCTATACCCTTTAAACAGCTACACTTCATTTCCCCTTCCCCCACCCCCTGGCAACCACTGTTCTACTTTCTGTTTCTTTTTTAAAAAATTAATTAATTAATTCATTCATTTTTGGCTGTGTTGGGTTTTCGTTGCTGCGCGCGGGCTTTCTCTAGTTGTGGCGAGCGGGGGCTACTCTTCAGTTGCAGTGTGCAGGCTTCTCGCTGAGGTGGCTTCTCTTGCTGCGGAGCACGGGCTCTAGGCATGCAGGCTTCAGTAGCTGCGGCATGTGGGCTCACTAGTTGTGGTTCACGGACTCTAGAGCGCAGGCTTAGTAGTTGTGGCACATGAGCTTAGTTGCTCCGCGGCATGTGGGATCTCCCCAGACCAGGGCTCGAACCCGTGTCCCCTGCATTGGCAGGCGGATTCTTAACCACTGTGCCACTAGGGAAGTCCCTACTTTCTGTTTCTTTTGATATGACTATTCCATATTAGCTTATCATTATGATCCCAAGACCTTTGTCAGTTTTGTATGTTGTAGTTATCTTCTCCTACTCTGTGGCTTGCCTTTTAACTCTCTTAATGTTGTCTTTTGACGAACAGAATTATTAATATTTTTCTTTTATGGTTTGTACTTCTTTGTCCTTCTGATGAAATATATTCTTATCCACCAGAAATGAAGATATTTGCTTATTTATCTTCTAGAAGTTTTTTTGCTTTTCCATTCACATTTGGATTTAAAGTTGACCTGGAACTGATTTTTCTGTGTTTTTTCCCCCAGTTGACACCTTACAGGTATCAACAAGTTTATCCTTTCTGCACTATTCTATAGTACCACTTTTGTTATAAATTAAGTGTCCATATACATATGTTTATTTCTGGGCTGTTATGTTCAATTGTCTGTTTTTCTGTACTTGCCCAGTACCACACTTGTCTTAAGTATTGTAGTTTTGTAATAAGTTTTGATATCCAGTTAGAGTAAATCCTCCAAACTGAGATTTCTTCTTCAAAAATGTGTTTTTCTGTTCTTGGCTCTTTGCATTTTATATAAATAATGGAATTTGTTTTTGATTTTTCCACACTAAATAACATGATAGAATATTGATCGGAGTTGCATTGAGTCTATCCATATCCACTGGTTTGGAGGAATTGAAATCTGTTATAACATTGAGTCTCTCAATCTGTGGGTATGGTGTATCCTTTCATTTATTTAGTATGTGACCTTGGACAACTGACATACTTCCTATAAGTCAGTAGGTTTATTTTACACTCTTAAGACTGAGTTAAAACATTGGAACTTACCTTTTCAGAAGTACAGAAAGTAAAGATTATTAGAAAGGTGTGCATTCATTCTCTTTTGACAGGTTTTGTAGAAGTTTCTTCTTTTAATTGTTTAAAATTAAGAGTGGTTAAGGAAATATTATGAAAGTTCTTATTTTATGATTTTTGAAAATTTATCTCCTTTCAAAGTAAGCCCCTGCATTTATTTTATCTTTATTCAATCTCATCTTCTGTCATCACACATTGCATGACCCTACTTGTTCTTCTTTCATACTGAGTAGATTTTCTCCCATTCTGCTGCTGCTTTTCTAGTGACTTTTTTAATCTTTGAATGCTTATGTGTACTCTGTAACAACATTTACATTTCTCATAGCATAGTTACACCCTTATGCTTAATCTCAACATTTCTAACATTAATATCTAATGTTTACCTTTGGATTTTGGTTTTATCAGAATGGTAAAGTGGAAATGCTCATGTCAACATAGATATATTTCCATGTTTAAATTTTGAAATCTCTTCTTCATTAAATACATGTGTGTATGATAAATGCTAAATTCTTACTTGATACCCTAATTATTAAAAAAGATAAGGAAAGAGATTTGGGGATGTGTGTATGTGTATATGTATAATAAAAGATATATGTATATAGAATAGTGACAACAGTGGTTTTATGTGATGTTCTGAACCATATTTATTTCTAAATATTGGTAAGAAAAGCTAAAACTTTAGACAAATCTGCCTGTTGGCCATGCTGAATTCGAGCAACAGTAAAATAATTGGACGAAAATTTCAAAAGATTTTACTTTACTAAGAGTATGTGGCCTTTGTAAAATAAGTTTGTCATATCGATAAGAAAAAAAACTCTTTTTCAAGGAATAGTTGTTTATCCATTCACTGTAAATTTTTAGTGGTAGCTTTTGCCTGTTTTATTTAGTCTAGCACTCTAAGGAAATGCTTATGCTTTACAGAAAGGAAAAAAATGTTTGAGATACTCAGTAAGGAAACCTTGTATGTTTAGAAGTAAGGTGCATATTTCTATAAATAGGTATATATAAAACTGGGGAAGGTAGCATACTTTACACTTGATTTTTTCAATATCTGTAATCTCTAGAATTGCACTCATGGTCCTCACTACTGTTCTCTTTTAGGTTAAAACTTTGCTTACTAATTCAAGTTTTAAAATTTAGTATTTGTGAATAGTCACTCCTGCTTTAAATAGTAGATGGTGTTGGAGTGCCTTAAGGACTGACTGTAAAGTCAAGTGTTCACAGCGTTGACACATTTGTATTGATCAAGGGTTAGCTTTATCAGCGTGCCTTGCCACAGTACCCGAATTTCCTGATTCTCGAGAATGCCATGAAAGTTTGCACAGTATGATTAACAGCGTCTGTCCCTCCCAAATTTGTTTTGCAGGTACTCTTTGAGCACATCAAACTCTTCCATTGCCGCTCTCCTCTGTGCCCTTTACCCGCACTTCCCAGCTCACAGCACTGACAACCGGTGAGTCTAGTGATTTTCCTCATGTGATCTTTCTTAAGTTCTCTAAGGGGGTAAGTTGATTGTGTTTTGGCTCCATGGATTTGTTTCCAAATTAGCTTTATTCTGTTCTTCAACTTAGTTATCTCCATGGGTAAATCTTTTAAAAAGTTTCTCTCACAAAATCTTAAACCAGAAGAGAACTTCGGGCGTCTGATGACTGATCAGCCTTCTCCCATTCTCCAGGCACCAGGACTGCTCTAAACCCAGAAGTAGGCCAGACAGGGTTATCTTCAGGGAAAAACTCATCATGCAAAGGAGAGCAGCTAAGAGAAGATGAATATGTTTTGGCAAAATTGTTTAGTTCCAAGAGAGGAATTTGTCTGATTTAGCGGCAATGTCTATATGAATTCTGTTTTTTCTCTCTTTTACATGAATGCTGAGAAGTTTTATATAATTGACAAAGAAGGGACAGAAAAGCAAAATGCAGCAAAGAATTAGACAATTTAGAGGTGGAAGTGAGCAGTAGAACCTCAAACATGGAGAAGCAGTCTGATAATACAAAAGCTCTGCATATGTTAAAGTTTTCGATATGTTTAAAAAAGGGGGGGAATTCCTTGGCAGTCTAGTGGTTAGGACTTAGTGCTTTCACTGCTGGGGCTTGGGTTCAGTCCCTGGTTGGGGAACCTAAGATCCTGCAAGCTGCACAGCATGGCAAAAAAAAAAAGAAAAGAAAAGAAAAAATAATTCTTTCCTTTATGGCCAAATAATATCCCTTTATATGGATAGACCCCATTTTGTTTATCCGCCAACCCCCGGCTCGAGCATAATGGGGAGCCAGGAGCCCAAAACAGCCGAATCTGCAGCCCCTCGGGGCCCTTTTGCCCTTGGAAAAAGCCTCTTGGCAGGTCCTGGCCATGGTCCTGGAAGGTGTCGTGGCTGCCCACAGGGTGCCCCTGGTGCCCCAAGAGGAGATCTCCAGCCCACGGCACCGCAGCAAACGTCAGGATTCTGTCCGCAGCCAACCACGTGCCTCGCCACGCAGGCAGGCCACGTGGTCCCCACAGGCCAGGCCTTCCGACCCACTGCACTTATGCCGAGAGCCCTTGAGCCGTGTCCGTCGGCCCTCTTCCACCCTGAGGCGACGATCAAGGACAACGCCTGGCCCAGAGGAGGGCCCTTCACAAAAGGTGGACCAGGCCCCCCAGCCCACCCGGGTGGTGATGCTAGAGGACATTGCCAGCTCCAGACCCCCAGCGGAGGGCTTTGCCAGTGAGACTCCCAGCTTCATCGTCCCAGCAAGAAGAGCTGGGTTCACCAGCCAAAGCCTCTGCCCAGGGACCTGGAACCCCCCATTCCAGCCATCTGCCCTGTCTGCAAACCCTCCGGAGAGCCCACCACCAGCCCCAGATCCTCTTCTGGAGCCCTCATCGACCCCGCCGCCATCCGGCGTTTTACGCCCCTGCCTCAGTCCCTGGGGCTTGGCCCTGCCTTTCATTCCGTTCATTCCAAGCAGGAGGGCTTTGCTGACATCTTCCTCACGCCCAGCAAAGCCCCCCGCCCTCATCACCCCCCATGAAGTTGTCGTTGAAGATTGTCACGTCAGAGGCTGAGCAGTCCGGGGCTGCTGAGGGCACTGCATCTATCGGTCCCCGGCCCCCTATCTGCCAGTGGCGGGCTCAAGACCAGAATCCCCCAGCACCTCTCCCTAAGCCCTCTCTGGGCCGATGCCACTCCTGCCCTGGTCGGGACCCCCTGGCCCACCCCACCTAAGCCGGCCACGGCCTCGGCGGCGCACTGTGGGTGGTGGAGAGATGGCCTGAGCCCCACCACCCCCTTGGCCCTGACTCTGGAAAGTGGTCTTCCCTCTTGGAGTGGGTGGAGGTCTCCTTCCCTCATCACATCTTGCTTGTCTGCTGCGTCCACTTTTTCCTTCTTTGAACCTGCAGAACCCAAGTTGAGCTCAAGAGGAAGGAGCCAAGGGCCTCAGAAGGCCAGGTGCTTTCAGACTCCAAGACCAAGACCTTGGGAAAGCCTTGCAGAAAGAACCACCAACACTTCAGTTTCCCTATGAGTTTCAGGCCTAGCCAATCTCTGTGGAGGAAGGGAAGAAAATAGCTCCTTATATCCCAGTGACATCCAAGGTGCTCCATGAGCTCAACTGAAGGCACCCCCAGTGATCTGCCCAGAGAAGGTTCAAGAGGGGGAGCACTCCTTGTAGCAGTGAGCCATTGTGTAAAACTACAGCGTAAGGCAGAGACGATAATGACAGAAAGGTAGCTGTTTATAAAAGTAGCCTGATCTGAAGTCCATAATTTAGTGATAGGTGGTGCATGAGAATATTGTTGTTAAATTAATAAAACTCGGACAGGTGGTCTATCATTTGTCAGTTCAGGGAAGGGTTTTTTGAGTTGTTGAAGTCAGCTATTGGTTAGGGTACAAGGGAGAGCTGCCCTCACATGTTGCTGGTCAGAGTATCAGCTATTTTAAACAAAGCAATTTGGTGATAAGCACAAGAACCTTTATGTAACTGATATGTATCAATTTTTTCTGGCCTTGATTGATTTTGTTTCTGGTAGATTTATAGGAGTGGGTAGATTTGGGTGGGAAGAGGGAGGGAATTGATACAATTAAAAGAAAAGTAAATTTGAAGTCTTGTTTTATCCTTTTATGGGATCTTAAAATGTAATAGCTTTATATGTGTTTAAATTCTAAAATATAAATTTTAAAGTTAAAAAAACTTTTTTTGAAAACTCAGAAAAGCACACACACAGCAAGAAAAATGTTACCCATTAATGTCACCCATTAATTTTTGGTGTACTGTGTTCTGGGTGTGTGTGTATGTATTTGTGTATAGGGATGTATATGTAGAAGAGCTTTGCTGTCTGAGGAAAACTGTCATCCTTTCTTTCCCCCTTTTCCCTACCAAACCTTAAGAAAAAAAAAAGAAGGAAGTAGATCCCATAGAAGGTAAAAGGAGATGCCTGTGTTGAGCAGAAAAGGTTTTGAAAACTAACATTATAAGTGATCAATTAATTACTAAATATTTTCATGTTTAGGTAATTTTTACTTCCCTATAAAACCTCTTAACTGTGAAGACTCAATTCTTCGGTCAAGAGTTACGTGTCTAATTTTTTAAAGAGAATTTCTCCATTACTTTTTTTTTTTTAACATCTTTTCTCCATTACTTTTTAATTGAACCTCATCATCTTCCTTTAGGATTGCTGTCCTGAGAAGGTATCACTTGGCTCTGACTTGGTTTAACCCGTAGACCACAGCAGATTGTAGAGTTCATGTGCCGTCACCTGTTTTTTTTTACCACCTTTCTGTGTTTTCTCTGAGCAGGTATCACCTCCAGGCTCTCCGGCACCTGTATGTGCTGGCTGCAGAACCGAGACTTCTCGTGCCCGTGGATGTGGACACGAACACGCCCTGCTATGCCCTCTTAGAAGTGACCTATAAGGTAACTCTCTCCCCCTGTTGTTGATTTGTAATTTTATTGCCACTCATCCATCTTTGCAAATCAAAATATTTTGAAAGTGGTGTCCTTTAAAAGATGACAATAGTGAGTTGAACTCATGTAAAAATTGAAGCTTCCGAAGTTCTTGTACATTCTGCCAGTCCATTCAGGCTCATTTGTAGTCTATGGGTGTAATATTTTAGAGACCATCAACTGCTCTTCTATCTTTAGAGCTTGTAGGTTGAAAATGTCCTTGTTAACTTTACACAGCTGATAGCGGTGTTCTAAAAAACGAATTCTATTAGAATGATTCTTAGATTTGTTAGCAGAGTGCTCTAAAGCCCAAGGTTGTGTATGTGATGAGAGATCTTTGATTTAGATGTACAGGTAGATTACAAGTCACGTATCCTTCCTTCAGAAAATTGTTAGGTACCTTCCGAATATCAAAACTGTGCTAGGCTCTGGGGTACAAAGTTGAGATGACATAGTCATTTTCCTTAAGGAAATTGTGATAATTGGAGGTTTGTGTGGGATGCAGGGGGAGCGGAGATGTGCTCCCATCCAGCATCTCTGGGGGTTGGAAGGCCGTCATAGTAGACACGGTGTCTGGGCTGAGATTTGCCAGCTAAACCGGGCACGTTCCCAGCAGAGGAGACAACGTGCAGAGACCCAGAGGCCTCGCAAGTGCAGAGCTTCAGTACTGCTGGCAGGTGAAGTGCGGGGCTCGGAGGGCTGGAAAGTGGTGCTAGCTCTGCAAAGGATTGTAGACAGTAGCCCTTCCAGACTTGAGTATCAGAGAGGATTTTGTGCCGCTTGACAATCTGCCTACAAACTGCAGGGAAGGGGAAGTGTAGAGTGATGTTCTTTTTGTACTTCTCCCTGACTATATAGTGAGCTGTGACTCTTCCTTTACATTTGTAAAGGGCACTCAGTGGTATGAACAAACCAAAGAAGAATTGATGGCTCCTACCCTTCTTCCAGAACTCCACCTTTTAAAGCAGGTAAGTAGGATGTGAATAGGGAGATTTATCCAAGGGGTAGATTCAGCCAGAACAGCATAGCATTTAAAGATAGCTAAATAAAAGCCTATGCTTTCTCAGTGTTTTATAAGGAATGGGAAAGCAGCGCAGGAGGAATAGTCCTGAGGAATAGAGAAGGTCTTTACTGCGGGCTCTTTACTGATGGCCGAGATGGCCTGAGAACATGATTCACTTACATGTCCGTCTGGAAATGGGGCTTGTTAACCTCTCAGTATCTCTTTCTAGCCCATTTTGTTTTTATTTCCTCTGAGAAGCATGGGTTTCATTTTATCAAACTAGCACTTTCCCAGCATTGGATTGACTGTTTACATTTATCTTGGCAGATTAAAGTTAAAGGCCCACGATACTGGGAACTGCTCATAGATTTAAGCAAGGGAACCCAACACTTGAAGTAAGTATATAGAATTTCTCAGATGTGTCTGTGAAGGGAATAGAAATATATGGGAAGATATAAATTATAGATTATTATGTAGAATCCTCCTTGTCACCCAGGACAATATGTAGTGTTGAATAAAGTGGTCTGTATCTTTGAAACAGTTTGTATTAGAAAGTAAAAGTTTAAATTTAGAAGTCAAATCCTATTTATATTAATTCATTGAGAAACTTGAAGTGACTTAAATTGGGACAGTAGTGGAATTGTCTTTTGGAGCAATAATGAAAGATTTAGTCTAAGAAAATGAGGCTGATTTACATATGTCTACAAAGGGAACTTTGTAACAGTTGGTGTTTGTCAGACCACATCTTCTGTTGCATCTCTTTACCATTCTCTTGTTATATTGCTCTCATAAAATTGAGGTTATGGTAGATTACTTTTGGGCGGAAATAGTCATATGCAAGTAATTACTTTGAAAAACAGAGAGTGTTAATAATTTTACACTTCAGTTAGTGTGTAAATTAAGTCTTTAAATTCCCAGAAAGTTTAACAAGCTTGTAACAGTTTTTTTTTTTTTTTTTTTTTGCGGTACGCGGGCCTCTCACTGTTGTGGCCTCTCCCGTTGCGGAGCACAGGCTCCGACGCGCAGGCTCAGAGGCCATGGCTCACGGGCTTAGCCGCTGCGCGGCATGTGGGATCTTCCCGGACCGGGGCACGAACCGGTGTCCCCTGCATCGGCAGGCGGACTCTCAACCACTGCGCCACCAGGGAAGCCCCTTGTAACAGTTTTTAAAGTACAGTCCTCATTTCTGTTTCTCCCAGACTATCTATATAGTAGCTGTTTTCTGTATTGTTCTGTCTGAGATTTGCAGCATCCTTTTCTTTTTGCTATAAACCAATCAGTAGATATTTAAGGGAGTATGAAGACATGTTAGATAAAATACCTCCTTTGAAGTCCACACTTGAGCCAATAGTCAGAATGACTTCTTATTTACCAGGTCCCGTGAATCTAGATGGCAGAGAAAAGCAGAACCTGATTATGACTTCGTTGTAGGGACTGATTGAGTTTAGACACAGTAAATAATCATATATCTTGGTGGAAAGTGGTGAAGACTTCACCTCATGTGAAGTCTTGTTTAAGACTTCACTTATTTCCCAATACTGTTATTGGGAAACACTACATTCCCAGCCAACAACTGCCAGTAATACCTCATATTAAATTCATTCTTGTTTTCTTTCAGGTCAATTCTTTCCAAGGACGGGGTTTTATATGTTAAGCTCAGAGCGGGTCAGCTCTCATACAAGGAAGATCCAATGGGGTGGCAAAGTCTGTTGGCCCAGACTGTCGCTAACAGGAACTCTGAAGCTCGGGCTTTCAAGGTAGTAATTGGTAAAAACTGAAGGATATTCTCATCTCAAGAAAAAAATATTTATAACTTTGTGTGATGATGGATGTTACCTAGATTTATTGTGGTGATCATTTCTCAATATATACATACATGGAATCATTATGTTGCACACCTGAAACTAATAAACTGTTATCTGTCAATTATATCTCAATTTAAAAACCCCCCCAAAACTGAATGATGAAAGGGAAGAGGTTCAAATCCCACTAGTCCACCCAAAGCATGTACTTCTATGATAACATTTCTGGTACCGTTTAGGTAGGTCTGCTCTCTCTAATCATTGCATATTATAAAGGATGAATGATGGGACTGTTGGCTGTTTTCTGTGACAACCATTATAAAATATGGACCATCTGCCAGGACTCTAAGGATGATTTACATTTAGTGGCAGGGACAGTCAGAATATATCTTAACACTAAAAAAAATTTAGCTTAATAATTAATCCTCAAATCCATTAAGATTTACTTAAGACATGGCCCAAATAAAAGATTTTTGCAAGGTAGCACTTATTAGTTCGTATGACTGAGCCTTTATAATAGTTTCCAGGGAATAAATAGATATAGTTGACATCAGTGAATTTTGTTTGTCAGTATTCAATACATTCTCTATGAAATACTTTTTTTTTAAAGATTATTTTGTTGTGGACCATTTCTTTAAGTCTTTATTGAATTTGTTACAATATTGCTTCTGTTTTATGTTTTGGTTTCTTGGCCAGGAGGTGTGTGGGATCTTAGCTCCCTGACCAGGGATTGAACCCACACCCCCTACATTGGAAGGTGAAGTCTTAGCCACTGGACTGCCAGGGAAGTCCCTATGAAATACTTTTGAAGGATTTTTGGGCAAAGTTTAACTTGAATTAGCATTGTTGCTTTGATTTATAAACTAGGGCCCATCTCAAAGATCCTAATCCAATTTATAAAGAAAACAGATAAGTTTAGACTTGAGTTTGAATGGGGCAAATTTATAAAAGTTAAAAAACATCTCCATTTCCTGCGTGCTGGGAGTTCAGAAGTAAACGGACTCTCGGTGGAGAGTGGTAATACCTTCATATTCCGTTTTCAGCCTTGAAACTTGAGTGACAGTCCTCCTCGCCCTTCCTTCCAGTTTCTTTACTGTGGTAAACCACACGTAACGTAAAAAAATACAGTGGCTTAAACCTTCTAAGTGTGCAGTCCATCGGTCCTAAGTACGTTCACACTGTTGTGCTGCCACTGCCACCGTCCCTCTCCATGACTCTTTCCATCTTGCAGAACTGCAGCTCTGTCCCCATTAACACTAACTCCCCACTCGCCCTCCGCCCAGCCCCTGGCAGCCACCATTCTGCTCTCTCTCTCTCTGACTTTGATGACTGTAATGACCTTACGACAGCATTTGTCTTT
Source organism: Phocoena phocoena (assembly GCF_963924675.1). NCBI lineage: Eukaryota > Metazoa > Chordata > Mammalia > Artiodactyla > Phocoenidae > Phocoena > Phocoena phocoena. The sequence continues at coordinate 11,149,141 of NC_089232.1, read as the reverse complement.
TTTTGAGTGGCTTATTAGAGTGATAATCTTTTTTCCTTACCTTTTCAGTAACAATTCTAGTTTCTAGTTTGCCTTTCAGTTCGTTAAGGAAGGAGAGGGAAAGCCTTTTTTGGGTGAGTTGTGTAAGAAGCGCCTGTTTTGATAAATCAGTAGCTCACGGTAGCTTGTGCAAAAAGTTTCTTAAGGGCTTCCCTGGTGGCGCCGTGGTTGAGAGTCCACCTGCCGATGCAGGGGACACAGGTTCGTGCCCCGGTCTGGGAAGATCCCACATGCCGCGGAGCGGCTGGGCCTGTGAGCCATGGCCGCTGAGCCTGCGCGTCCGGAGCCTGTGCTCCGCAACGGGAGAGGCCACAACAGTGAAAGGCCCATGTACCGCAAAAAAAAAAAAAAAAAAGAAGTTTCTTAAAACTTCTCAGCAGAACAGGTTGACGAAGCTCTAGCAAGTTTTACCTTGGGTTTTGTGGGAACACTGTGTGAAAAAAATAAGGTAGGTTATAGGTGCATGTGTTACAGTTTGAGTAGTAATGAAAAAAATCTTTATTATCTCCCTTATGCTTGTTTGTTTATTTTTTAGCCTGAAACGATTTCAGCATTCACTTCTGATCCAGCACTGTTGTCATTTGCTGAATATTTCTGCAAACCAACTGTGAACATGGGTCAGGTATATATTATGTGGTTTGCTAGACTTTGTTGTTTCTATCTGTGGACCACCAAAAACACCTAAAATATCCATATGTAGCTTTGATATTGATAACATGCCTCAGGCACATTGGATGATTTTTGTTTGGCAAGTATAGATTTTTCATAGTCTAAAACTATTAAATTCAGTAACTTCCTACCTTGATAGAAGAAAACAACTTAAAATTCCTAAGACATTAGTTTTGATAGGTGATACTTTATGTCCATTCTTGTACTAATTCATGTTTTCGATGTTTACTACCCTTCTCTTGTTTTTACATAATTTTATTAATTTTGTTTTCTATTTGTTTCATAACCCTTCTTTTTGTTGGTCGTAAAACCATTCTCTTAAGGATTCAAAGGGTACTTGCTGGTAGATCTTTGATTTAATCCATCATTTCAGGTGGCAAGGACTGGATGTAGGAATTAGATGATCCAGGATTGATGGCCTATTGCCTGCAAGTGTATATAGCCTTGGGAAAATTTTTCAACCTCTTTGAGATGTAGTTTCCTTATTTCTAAAAGTGGGATTATAATAGAACCTACCTTACCTTGTTGCTTTGAAAGTTAAGTGATACAACCTTCCTGCCACTTACTTACTGAATTTTCACTGTATATTGGGCACTCTGCTCAGTACTCTTTGTACGTTTTTCCTTTAATTCTGACCCAGAGGGTAGGTACTTTATTGTTGTGGGTTTATAGATGGGGATACTACCACTGAGAGATGTCACATGCCCAAGATCACACAGCCAGTGAGGGCTGGGGCCTGCACTCAAGACCGCAGGTCTCTGGTGAAAGCCCACGCCTGCCCTTAACCCCAGCTGGGCTTGCTCTGCAGGCTCCCCCTAACCTGTTCTGCTCAGTGTTTCTACTGCATCTTGGTGTGGTGGATCCTGGGCGCCCTTTCTGGATCCTGTTCTTGCCAGCCCAACCCAAGACATAGCTCTGTGATGTCCTGCCTGCTGATTTTACGCAGCGTGGTTCACTCCTCTCATCCACAGCACTTACAGCCGTAACTGTCCCATGGGACTTAATTTTGGTTATATTTCATTGGTGTTTAATATTGCATGCACTTTGATTTTATAAAGACCTAGCTGTTTTGCCCTTTTATATCATTCACTGCAGAACTTAAGAATGGGCCATAGTAATTGCTTTACAGTTGTTTTTTGAATTGATTTTGGAATATACATTGATGTGCTACAAAAAGATTCTGACTTTCCACAGAAACAGGAAATTCTGGATCTCTTTTCTTCAGTACTATATGAATGTGTGACCCAGGAGACCCCGGAGATGTTACCTGCATACATAGCAATGGATCAGGTATGGTTCAAAAAACCTATTCCAATTCTGATGAGATTTATCTTGTACTTCACATAACATACGAACAGTGAGGTAAGATTCTCTCTATGTCCATCTCTTTAGTTTCTCATTTGCTTTTAGAATTTTAAAAAAGGAATCCCTGTCAAAGTTGAAAGCTCTGTATAGCTTAGAGTTTATGATGACAAGTGGGGTTACTCCAGGGGTTCGCCTCTTCTGGCCTCTTCCTCTGACGAGTAGAGGAAGAGCACGTTCCCCTCCTTTCTCCCCTGGCATCCTCCTGTCTCTTGCCTTCCTCCTGATAAAGTCTCTTGGTGGAAAAGATTATGCAAGTGAGCAGTAAGCGAACAGACGGTGCCCTGAGGATAGCAGTAGTGTGCGTTACACCTGCGTAATTAAGCTCGCAGAGGTTACGGCATCAGCATGTGGGGACTTAGGGAGCTGGAGTTCGTTTTTAAGTTTCTTTCGTGTTACTGTTGTTTTAAAAGGGCCTAAAAGGGGTAATACAGAAGATAATGCTCAACAGCTTTGCTAAAGGATCAGACTAATTTATTCACTTTAGGTTATTAGTAATAAATATGGCTTTTTAAATAGTGTCATATCTTTCAGACTCAAATTTGCAGTTAAACTAAGCCAGTAGTTTTCTAACTTGGCTAAAATTTATCTGGGAAATCTTAACAATTCAGATCCTCAAGTCCTATTCCATAGTTACTGAATCAGAATTTCTGAGATGAAGTCCAGGATCTGTAGTTTTAAACAGCCCTTCGAGTGACTATGATATAATGAGTTCACAGATGAGAATTTGGGACTCAGTGTCTAAAGTCAAAGGAAGTAATCTCTAATGGAAAAATAATCTCTACTGAAAAACTGAGTGGGAGAACACAGGAGATAATTCCCCAAAACCTGTGTTAAGTAACAATCTTAATTAAAAGGCCAGTTCCAGTGTAACCGAGTAGGCCTAGAATGCCATTAGTGTCAGGTATCCACCTTTTTGGTTGATAAGTATGAATATATGATGTCCACACTGGTACTGCTTCTCACAGTATCTCTCTATACAACAGCCAAGTAATGAGTTGCATTTTTTAGTTGCTGGCTGAGAGTGTGTTCTCTTTTTACACTCTGAACCTTCTTCACCCCTTGAAGTTGTGGGTGTGTATCTAGAGAAGAACATCCCTTCTGGTTGCAGCCGTGGTGACTTTGCAGATGGGTCCCAAGAACAGCACTATCAATAATACTTCTGCCTTCTGACCCCTGGAATCCCTGGCCTGATCCTGGCCATGTCATTGTACCCAACCTGGGTTTCCCAGAGGTGACTGGCTGTAGACCTATTGGTCTTCATTTTTCAGAGCCGTTGAGCCAAGAATGAGCTCATTTGCCTTTGCTGTTTTTTCACCTGAAAGCTGTTCATGTTCGTTTTGAAGAGAGTGGGCCATGTATGTAAACCCAGTAGGGGGCTCCTCTGTGGGGCAGACTGCAGCAAAACCCAGAATGGGTTCCCCTCTGCCCTTTATTGATCTTATGAGGCACGTTTAAAAAATACTCTAGTATACAACTCTGAGGAAGTGACAGTTAGCATCTTTACTCTTTCATTAAGTAGATTGCTGTTTCTCTTTTCTCTGCAAGGCTGTAAGAAGACTGGGAAGAAGAGAAATGTCCGAGACATCTGAACTTTGGCAGATAAAGTTGGTGTTAGAGTTTTTCAGCTCCAGAAGCCATCAGGAGCGGCTGCAGAACCACCCTAAGCGAGGGCTCTTTATGAACTCGGAATTCCTCCCTGTTGTCAAATGCACTATTGATAATACTCTGGACCAGTGGCTACAAGGTAATAACAGCATTGCGCCCTTTGTGTTTTTAAGCTACACTGGGACTCAGGTGTTTCTGTTTTGACCATTTTTTTCCATTGGAAAGCAAGATAAGTCTAAGTACAATCCCGAATGGCTATAGATGTAATGTTTCCAGTTCGATGAATTACATTGATTATCTACTTTAACTTCTTTAACAAATATATTTAACTCTGCTTTATAAGCCACGGGGAGAATATATATATATATATAGCATTTTAAATACCACTTGACACTTAGGAACTTGTTTTATTTTTTCTAACATCAGATCACGTTTCTTTCCAGTGCCTCTCTCTTCTGTTTCTTAGGGGTGTGGCCTGTCACCTACCTGAGGCCCTTTTTTCTGCCTTTGCCCTGTGCACACTGAAAACTTGATGTGGACTTAGAGTGAATGCTTCTTTTACCAGTTCTGTGAGTCAGTCAGTGAGGACCTGGGGCATATGTAACCGGCTTTCTGTCAGCGGAAGCACTGCCTTGTGATTGCAGGGAGACTGTGAAATTACTCCTGACAGTGTAGAAGTAATCATGGGAGGCGAGTGATGGGGCCTTTTGATATATGGAAAGCTGTTTGATGTGTAATATATGCCTGAAATTGATTTTTAATAGTTAACCCCTTGATCTTTTTATTCTTTTCAGTTCTAATGCTTCCAGTATGTATCTGACAGCAACTTGCTTTGAGTAAATACTAACTCTAGTGGTATCAGTAGGAACAGTTCCTAATTCTGTAAAGTTGTTAGTAACTGGTAGAACCCAGGAATTCGAATATAATTATGTTTAAAGCTATCTGCGTGTTCCACTACACCTGGCTGAGGCTCCGCTGCCTGCCCTGCCCCAGCCCCCGGGTGACTGATGCTCCCAGGTCCCAGCTGCTCTTGCTTTTTCTGTATTTTAGTTAGACAAGAGATGGGAGTGAGGGGGAGGTGGAGGAAGGGGGAAGAACGTTAGTTTGAGCCTGTCTTCACCCGGCTTTAGAGCCGGGGTGGGCTCTGCCCAGGCACTGGAGGTGCAGGGGAGGAGGAAGAGGGAGACCCACTAGAAGCGGGGAGCCTGCCAGGCCCCCTCCCCAGAGGAGGGAGGTGAGGGTGGAGGCGGATGGAGCAGTGGTTTTTGGCAAACATGAGGGGGACCCTTGCCTCCCTATTTTCCATCTGCACCCATCTCTCCCCCGATATGAATACACTATTTGTTTCTCTAAAAAAAAAATTCCGAAAAGATTTAACTGTAAACCAGATTGTGAGTGATATATATGGAAAACAGCAATTTCAAACTCCCAGTGTTTATGTTTAACACCTGCATGTGCTCTGGTATTTCTTCTTGGTATTTGAAAGCTCGTGCAGTTTCACAATTTCTAAAAATATGATAATTTTGTTCTCATGTTTGGGAGAAAAATACATGTTATTTTATAGGTGTTGATGTTCTTTTTTACTTCAATTTAGTGTTTGATCACCCATAGCAGACCCTTGCTGTTGATAAGAAATAAGTCCTTAAACCTTTGCAGATTCTCTGATTTGCATGTTTCATATAATGTGATGAAGCTTTGGCAGTGACTAGAGCGTTCTCTAAAACAGTGCCCTGAATTGCTTTCTCCTCACTGCTCTTTAGGGCATTTGGTGGTGCTGGGTTACAGCATTGTAAGTAACCTTCACCAGCTTTGACTTGCCACTCTGATTGCCAAAAATGTGTATTTATTTTTTTATTTAAAAAGAACTATCACTTAAAAAAAACTCTTGGGCTTCCCTGGTGGCGCCGTGGTTGAGAGTCCGCCTGCTGATGCAGGGGACGTGGGTTCGTGCCTCGGTCTGGGAAGATCCCACATGCCGCGGAGCGGCTGGGCCCGTGAGCCATGGCCGCTGAGCCTGGGCATCTGGAGCCTGTGCTCCGCAATGGGAGAGGCCACAACAGTGAGGCCCGCGTAGATACTATTAGCTTTGGGGTGGAGAACAATAAATTAGATGACGATGCAGAGGCCGTGTGACAGCACTGGAAAATGTCATTCATATTTGTGTCTCAGTGAAATCACAGATGAATATATGGACTTTTAAGGTGGCTCACTAGTAACCCAAACTATAGCCATGAAGTCTGAAAATGGAGCAGATTGATCATATTGTGTACATGTTTTGTGATTTATCTCCTCCAATGGATTTTAATTGAACAAAGAAAATGGGTTTAAAGTTGAAGAACTTAAAAAGTTTTATTTACTTTTATATTTTATTATGGAAAATTTAAAGCATAATGCAAAGTAAACATAATAGTATAATAAATCCCATTACCCACCTTCAACAGTATCAACATTCTGCCATTCTTATATCATCTGTACATTCACCCATTGACATGCTCAGTTAGTTATTTTCCAAATTGTGCCATTTTACATTCCTGCCAGCAGTGGGATGCAGTGCAGATTTTGGCATTGTTAGTCTGTAGTTTTAGACAGTCTACTGAATATGTAGTGGTGTCTCATTGTAGTTTTAATTTGCATTTCCGTGATGACTCGTCATGTTAATTATTTTTGCGTGTGTTAGTTATTCATATACCCTTTGCAAAGTGTCTTTTCAAACCTTTACCCATTTTTAAAATTGGCTGTCTTGAGTGTTGAGTTGTAGGGGTTTTTAACATATTCTGGCTGCAAGCTCTGTCAGATGTGTTTTGCAGATATGTTCTCCTACTTTATGCCTGGTGTGAGCTGGGAGTTTTCTTTTTTCTCAGCTTTAAATATGGATATCTAGTTGTTCCAGGACCACTTGTGCAAAAGACTTTTCCTTCTCATTGAATTGCTCTGGAGCCTTTGTTGAAAATCAGTGGACTGTATAAGTGTGAGTCTGTTTCTGGACTCAATTCTGTACGATTGATCTGTATGTCTGTCTGTCTTTATGCCAGTACTGTGCTTCCCTAACTACTGTAGGTTTAGAGTAAATTTTGAAATTTTGTAGTGTAAGTCTTCCTGCTAAAGTGGGAAATTTATAGTGCTAAATGCTTACAGTAGGAAAGTCTCAAATCACTAATCTAAGTTCTTTGAGAAATTAGAAAAAGAAAAACAAAATAAACCCAAAGCAAGGATATAAGAGCTGAAATCAGTGAAATTGGAAGCAGAAAAAGTGTAGAGAAAATCGGTGAAACAAAAAGCCAGTAGGCAAGGGCTTCCCTGGTGGCGCAGTGGTTGGGAGTCCACCTACTGATGCAGGGGACACGGATTCGTGCCCCGGTCCGGGAAGATCCCACATGCTGTGGTGCGGCTGGGCCCATGAGCCATGGCCGCTGAGCCTCCGCGTCCGGAGCCTGTGCTCCGCAACGGGAGAGGCCACAACAGTGAGAGGCCTGTGTACCGCAAAAAAAAAAAAAAAAAAAAAAGCCAGTAGGCATGAGAAAGTCGTTGACGAGGAACTGTGAGCGACCGTGCTCTCTCCTTCCTCTCTTGACAGGCTGCCACAGCAGGGTCTCCTCTTGTCTCCTTTATCACCCCTCCTGCTGCCACCCCCAGATGTTCCCACTCCCACCAGACTAACATCCTCATGTCCGGTTCAGTGGACCCCTGATAGTCTTCCTGTCGCTCCCTCTCGTTCTTATGGAAACAGACCTCCCTTGACCTTTGTGACAGCACACTTTCCCAATTCTTTTTTTTAAAGAAAAACCCTCCGACCATTCTTTCTTAGTTTCATCACTATTTCACGGTCATTCCTTCGTTACCTTTCTGGGAGTCACCCTTGCCCCTTCCTCTCCCTCCCTCTCCTGTCTTCTGCGGTAGCCAATCCATTACCACATCCTTTCAGTCCTAACTCTTAAATATCTCCTAACTCTGTCCACATTTTGCTGCTTCTATCCTAGAACAAACAGTGATTATTTCTTGCCTGGACGACTGTTGTAGCCTCCTGCAAGTCTTCCTGCTTTTCATTCTCATCTCCCTCTCACTGTCTCTAGTCAACTGACAATGGTCTTTCAAAGAGTAAACAGATGCAACACTTCTGCTTAAAACCTCGCAAAGGCTGCTGATTCAGTTGTGAAAAAAATCTGTACCATGTGGCCAGCAGGCCCCGCATGACCAGCAAGGCCTCTGTCTCCCTCTACAGCCTCTTTCTATACCACCTGCTCCTCACAAACTCCACTCAGGCACCCTGGTCCCTTCCAGTTCCCCAAAAGCATGGAGTTCTTTCTCACCACGGGACTGTTGAATGTGCTGCTTTCCCTCCTGAGAACCTTCTTCCTCTCATTCTTTGCCTGCCCAACTCATACTCATTCTTGCAGCCTCCACTTACATGCCCCTTCCACACAGGGCTTCCAAGACCACACTGCCTCAGGCAGCTTTCCTGCCGTCTTTATTTCTCTCTTTCTGTCTCCCAACCTTTTTCTCTGTATCAAAATGCCTTTGTCTGCAAGTAACAGAAGGCCTGACTCAGCCTGGCTCCAATAATAGGACACCTATAAACTTATATAATTGGAAGTCCACAGTTACAGCAGGCTGTCGCTCCAGTGGCTCCAGCTCCATTTCTCTGAGGTTCCATCAGTGACACTCTGTGCCATGGCTTTATCCTCAGAGTACTTCTTTCTGATGGCAATGAACTGACTGTAACAGTTCCTTGCCTCCAACTCAGAGGAAGAATAGAGTTGCTTCCAGGAGCTTTGCCATAAGAATGAGGAATTTGTTTCCCAGAAGCCTCTAGCAAACATGTTCTCAAGCATCTCCTTGTGTCTCTGGCTTGCACTGGAACTCGTGCACATTCCTCGATCAATCCCCGGGGTAGAGTGTCTCTCTGAATGGCTTAGGTCTGCCTGTCCTTGAACCAGTCACTGTGTCAGGGAAGTGGGGTTGCCCTGATTGTCCCAGACCAGTGGTTCTCACAGTGTGGTCTCTGGAGCAGCAACAGTGGGATCACTTGGGAACCTGTTAGAAATACAGTTTTTCTGACCCCATCCAAGAAATTGTGGGGACCCACCCATCTGTGTTTTAATCAGTCCTCTAGGTGATTCTGATGCCTGTTAAAGTTTGAGAACCTCTGGCCAAGATATATCAGGATCCAGTCCTGGAGCTGCAGTCAGTCCCCTCAGATGTGACAGTGGAGGGAAGGGTGGTAGAATGGGTGTTTGGGGAGACGTCCATGGTGACCACTGCACCCTCATGGCACTCATCATAATTTATGATTAGCATTTGTTTGCATCGTTAGGTATGTAGTATCTCCGTCCCCCGCAGCACTCTAAACTCTGCAGTGACGGGCACTCTGTCTGGTTTACCACAGTAGCCTTAATGCCCAGTACAGGACCTGTGTGGTATATGGTAAGTGCTCAATGAGCTCTTGATGAGAAAATAATAAAAAGAAGGCATTCCTTGTGCCTCTCAGTTCTGTAATCGATTGGTTCTGTTCCATGTGTGCTTCTCTCACAGCTGGGGGTGATGGGTGTGTGCAAGCCTACCTCAACGGGCAGCCCTGCGAGGAGTCGCAGCTGAGCATGCTGGCCTGTTTCCTCGTCTACCACTCAGTGCCAGCCCCGCGACACCTGCCGTCTATAGGACTAGAAGGTAATTGCACATCTACATCCTCTTTTCAGTACCTGTATTACCCGCTGATGGGTTTAGTTTCTTGTTAGGAGGTGTTTCTAAACTGAGTTATTTTCTCCAGTTAGGTTTTTGGCTTCATTCATGTTTGGGTGTTATTGTTGAGAACTTTTTCTGGAAGAAAAAAAAAAAACCCCAAACTATCCGAATATTACACATGCATAAACCTTTATTTACGTTCAGAGGAGGATGGATTCTTCACAGGGCCCCAGATACCAGTATATACTAATAAACTAAATGTTCGTATTCTTTTTCTCTGTTAATTGATTTTTATTAAAGTTATTTTTCTGTATTTTTTGGGTTTTCAGTTTGGATTTTTTTAAAACATAATATTTCTAATATTATAAAGCTTTGAAATGAACAGGTACCTAATTTTGTATGTATTGACATTTGATTGTTTTCATAATAGAGAGTTTAAAATCTTAGCATCTAACTGTATTTTTCAGAATATGTAATCAGATACAAAATTTGTCCATTTAATCATTTAAACTTGAGTTTAATGATATTACTGATTTATAGCTGCTTTGAAAACCTCAGATGAAAATGCACTGTTTAGAGACTTCTGTTGCGTTATGGCCACAGTGGAATTGCTCGCATTAGACTGACTCTTCCTACAAAAGCAAATATAAAAGTGAACAAACTACATAAAGTTTAAAGGAATTGGTGGCAACCATAGTGACCAGACTTGATTGAGAGACAAGAATTCCTGAGAGAAGGGACTCATTTGAGGAGCTCCATATTTACTCTGGCTTTCTCCCAGAGGCATTTGTCAATTCATTACAAGAAGTAGAGTCCCAGCAAAAAGCAGCAGTGCTACTGGGCAGAGGAGCCAGAGGTTGGATTAATGATTGCCCAGGACTAGAACTTGAGGAGCAAAATCCCAGATAGGAGGGGACAAGAGGAATAATAACTCAAAAACCTGGACACACTCTTCCCTTGAGGCATTTGCCAAATCTTAACCTACACACGCGCAGGATAAAACTTCAAGAAATCTAGCAGAAACCAGGAGGCTAAAAATGTGGGCAACGATTCCAACAACAGCATAGAGCCAAGGAGACAAAGGGCGGTACTCAAGGCCTGCCAATCCCAGACATTCACATTAAACAGTAGCAGGGCCAAGCCCTAGCAGGAAAGGTAACACTGAAACACACCAGACCTAAAATTAGCCTAGAGCAGAATTGAGGAGATCTGCTTGCATGCTACCTCCCTGATAGAAGAAAAATTAACCTGTATAGGAGGAAGAAAATGTCTTAAACTTCTACAGTTTTTAATTCATAGTATCAGTGTTGAATCAAAATTAAAAGACATAATAGGAATAAAAGGTAGAAGAAACAGACTTGTATGTGATCCAGATATTGGAGTTATCAGACTTCCATAACTCCAGTATCTGGAGTTACTATGACTAATAAATGACTAATATTTCCAGGAAAATAGAGGAAAAGATACAGAATTTCACCAGAAATCTGGAATCAGTGAGAGTTAAATGGAAATTCTAAAACTGAAAAATATAACCAAAATTAAGAATTCAGTATATAGGGAATTCCCTGGCAGTTCAGTTCTTAGGATTCCATGCTTTCACTGCCCAGGGCCCAGGTTTGATCCCTGGTCGGGAAACTAAGATCCTGTAAGCTGTGTGGGTGCAGCAAAAAAAAAAAAAAAAGAGGAAAAAAAAGAACAAAGAATTCAGTGTGTAGATTAATTAACATATTAGACACAGCAGATAAATGAACTGCAAGACAGTGTGTAGAAAATAAACAGATTGAAGCACAGAGAGAAAAATGAATGGGAAATTCAGAAAAGAGAGATGTGGAACACGGTGAAGAAGTCGAACATGCATGTAGTTGAGATCCCAGAATATGAGGAGAGAGAACGTGAGATAGAAGCCGTATTTAAAGAGACAGAGGCTAAGAATTTTGAAAAATGGATGATGAACATCAACCTACAGTGACCCCTGATCAAGATAAATACAAAGAAGACCACACCTAGTTGCATAAAAGTCAAGGTACTAAAAATAAAAGAAGAAAAAAAATTAAAACATAGATCTCCTTTTTCATCCAGGATGGAGTAACAGAGATCTGATTTACTATCCTGCCTGAAAAAAGAAAACAAAACAACACAAAATAAACAAGCTGAAAAAACAACAAAGAAAACTGGCCACTGCATATGAAACAATGGCTTTTGAGACGTATATCGGGCAATGAAGAAGAGTGATCCCTGAGAGATGAGAAACAAATGACATAAGCCCTGTGATTGGCCCTAAAAAGCTAACAGCCTTGAGAGTTTCCAGACTGTGAAGGAGGGAGAGGGAACCCAGGAAGAGCCTGGAAGACTCCTTCAGTTGAGGTGATGGAACTGAGAGTACAGGGAGCCAAAGGAGCTAGAGTTTACATGATGGAGTGCCAGAGAGGAGAGAGCTGCACACAGAGAATGCCAGATGTCTGCAGAGGGTCCCCCTCAAATATCAGAAGAGTCCTTACTAATTAGCACATGCATGTGAAGAAGTTTCCCAAGGCTGAGGGAAGAACTGTCCTAATGGATTAGAGAGAACCAGTTTGCACAGGTTCAGGAACAGTGTCTGTTCCCACAATTTCACAATTTAAGGGGCTGTACTCAATGTGGTCTTGCCTCAATGATGGGAAATATTTAGCCCTAGACTAAACAGATTAAACAGAAATATTTAGCCTTAGACTAAAATATTTTAGCCCACCTTAAAAATCTTAAAAGCACGACACAAAAGGATCAAACTGCTTTTCAAGTAATATAACTATATCCTGAAAGCTCAAGAATACAGAAATACGAAAATATCCAGCACCCATGGTAAAATTCATGATGTCTGGCATACAAAGAAGCAGGAAAATACAGCCTATAATGAAAGAGGTGAGAAATCAGTTACAACTGACCTGGAATTGACATGGATGTTAGCAGACAAGGGCATTAAGACAGGTATTATAACTCAGTTCCATGTAACATTATTCCATATTTCAGAACATTAAGAGTTATGGAAATATAAAAAGAATAACTGAACTTTTAGAGATGAAAACTATAATTCTGAGAAAAACACACTGAATGGGATTAATAGCAGATTAGACATTGCAGAATAAAAAAAGATACTGAGTTTGAAGACATAGCATTAGAAACTATCCAAAATGAAATGCAAAAAGAAAAAAATTAAAAAAAAAAAAGGAACAGAGCATTAAAAATGGAGTAAGCTCTGGGACTTAAAGGACCCAATTTACATGAGATTGGAGTCCCTGAAGAAGAGAAAAATGGGGGAGAGGGACAGAAAAAAATACTCGAAGAAATAATGGGTGGAAAATTTACAAGTTTAATGAAAACTGAGGTCCACAGTTGCAAGAAGTTCAATGAATCCCAAGCCTGAGAAACATGAAGAAAGTTGCACCAAAGCACATAATAACCAAATTGCCTAAAACTAATGATAAAAAGTCTTCCAAGCAGCCAGAGGAAAAAGACATGTTACAGAGAAAAAAATAAGAGTGATAGCATATTTTTCATAGGAAACAATGCAAGTGATAAATTAGTGGAGTAACATCTGTAAAGGACTCAAAGGAAAACCACTATCTAGTTAGAATTTTATACCCAGCAAAAATATCTTTCAAAAAAAAAAAAAGACCATGAAATAAAGCCTTTTTCAGACACACAAAAGCTGAGGCAATTCATCAACAGCAGACCCACACTACTGGAAATGTTACAGTAAGTCCTTGAGGAAGAAGGAAAATAATGTCAGATTGAAATATGGATCTACACAAAGGAATGAAGAGCATTGGAGATGGTAACTACATGGGTATAGACATAAGGTTTGTTTCTTTTAAAAATACTTTTTAAAGATAATTATAAAAATAATAAAAATGTACTATGGGGTTTATAAAATCTGAAAAGCAAAATGTATGACAATAATAGCTCAGAGGCTGGGCAGGGAGAAATGGAATTACAGCCATAAGGCCCTTATACTACCTGTGAAGAGGTATAATCTTACTTGAAGGTAATCTGTGATAGAGATGATACTATAAATCATAAAGCAACCACTAAGATAAGAAAAGAGTTAGAGCCAATAAGCAATAAAGGAGCTATAGGGGAATCATAAAAAGTACTCAGTCCAAGAGAGAGGAAAAGAGGAAAAGGGGGAACCAGAGAACAGACAGAGAAAATAGAAAACAAATGGCAAGATGATACATTTAAACCTAACCATAGTGATAAGTCACATTAAGTCTAAATGGTCTGGGGACTTCCCTGGTTGTCCAGTGGTTAGGACTCTGTGCTTCCACTGCAGTGGGTGAGGGTTCAATCCTTGGTCAGGGAACTAAGATCCCTCATGCCGCGTGTTGTGGCCAAAAAAAAAAGAGTCTAAATGGTCTGTTAGAGTCCACAGTGTATCAGAACATTGGAGATGTTTTCCATAGCTCATATGTATTTGTTCTCTGTCTTTGAGTTTTAGCAAGGTCTTGGGAACACTGTGGATAACAATTAAATAGGAAATCTCTTAATTCCTGTTGAGGTTTATTAAACACATTTAATTCACAGATTACTGGCAGAGTCGATAAAAGGAAATACTGAAGAGCAATAGTTGCTTTCTTCATATTTTGTGCAGCATTACAACTCTTTCTTGTGTTAGTTATGCCTTTATCAGAAAGCCACTCGATTCGTATCATGAGACTCTTCTCTGTCTGTCTTCATGGGATCATATGACCCACCTGTACACTCTGCTGTCTGCGTGTCTACTAGGATGCTTGTTGTGGCTTAGAGACTCATCGGGATCATGTATGTGTATATGTTGGGGCTGAGGAAAGGGAACTGTGGACAGTGGCATGTGGTGAGGATGGAGGCAAAGAGGAAGATGATGCTTAATAGAATTTGCAGGTCATACACTCACTGCGTCCCCTTAGAGCAGTGGTTCTTGACCTTGGCTGCACATCAGAGTCGCCGGGGCAGCTTTCAGAGCCTCGGATCCCAGGCTGTACTCCACATAAATTACATCAGACTCTGTTGGACCAAGGTTGGGAACCGTTGCTTGTTAGAGGAAGAGGCTTTAGATTAACTTCTCTGTTACTCATTTTGAGCCTGTGTCTTTTTCTTTTAGGTAAATTATTAAGTGCATGGATTATGGTAATTGAGGATAGATGGGCACATTTATTAAAGATATTTAAGTAATATATGTATTTAAACAGTATTAATAGTTTCACATATGGTTACAGGTCAGTTTCTGAAGTACAGAATGGATAAATTAAAATTTTATATCAAATCATACCCTGTAGTGCATTAGGGAAATTCATAGTTTAAATATTATCTTTCAGTAATTGTTTTCAAATGGAAGAACGCCAGCTTGAAATGTGATTATGTGTCTGAAGCTTCTTTGAAAGAGGATGTGTCGCTGAATCTATTTAGATGCGTGACCCCTTCCCTCCCATTGCATTTCTTTAGGGAGCACAAGCTTCGCAGAACTGCTCTTCACATTTAAACAGCTGAAGGTGCCGGTGCGCGCTTTGCTGAGATTGGCTCCTTTGCTTCTTGGAAACCCACAGCCAATGCTTATGTGATCATGTCTGGTGGTAAGCCTACCCTGAACCGTGACTTCTGCACAAAAGCGTGACCATACAACGAAGCTAAAGAAACCTTTATAAGTTTCATAATATAACTGGGGGGGATGACCTGCACAAACCTCAGTGCATTTTAAAATCAAGGGTTTTAAATATCCCAGAGACTGTTGCTATTGGCATTAACATTATAAGAATATAAAAATGAGTGAAAATTCACTTTTGTAAATAAAATTTTTTGGCTTGTTTTCAAAACTCTTGATGATTACTTTAGTTTGGGGTTTCAGAGAGTAGAGCAGTGGGGGCTGAGATGGATATTAGTTTTTGAAATCTTTCAAAAAGATTTCAGGTGATTCAGGTGAAGTGACTTTATGCTCAGAAATGCAAAGTTTTTAAAGAAGCTCTGTCATATAGTTTTACTTTCTGCAGCAATGAAGGGCTTTTAGCATTTCCTAAGGTGTCACCATAGTTTTGTCTAAAGTAAGTTCGTACATCCTGTGACAGTGCCAGGCACCCTCGTAGCATGATCGATCATCTTAAACAGGAGGAGATTTATACCCTAATGAAGAATTACCCAACGTGAAGCCTGCTCTAAATAGAAAAAATAAGAAATTTCCACTACAGAGAGGTCTTCAGAAATTATATTTTAAAATAAAAGTTCAGGGGTTTCCCTGGTGGCGCAGTGGTTAAGAATCCACCTGCCAATGCAGGGGACACAGGTTCGAGCCCTGGTCCAGGAAGATCCCACATGCCGCGGAGCAACTAAGCCCGTGCGCCACAACTACTGAAGCCCGTGCGCCTAGAGCCCGTGCTCCACAACAAGAGAAGCCACGGCAATGAGAAGCCCGTGCACCACGACGAAGAGTAGCCCATGCTCGCCGCAAGTAGAGAAAAGCCCGCTCGCAGCAACGAAGACCCAACACAGCCAAAAATAAAATAAATGAAATAAAATAAATAAATTTATTTTTTAAAAAAAGTTCATTTTCACCCAGGATTTAGAGAACATACGTCTGTATCAAGTTTCTGGACCGGATGCTGAGGAAGGGGATTCGTATAAAGGTGTCTGCAGCTTCAGGTTTCCAGTCCAGGAAGAAGGTGGCTCTCTGCTGTCCAGATACTGATGTGCCCTCTGCCTCCTAAATGGCCGGTGGGACCGTAAACTGCTCGAAGCTGCAAGGTCCATCCAGTGATTTCACGTTTCCACACCCTGAATTGTGGGGTTTAGCTTTAAAAGTAAAAATGAAAGCAAATAGAAATGTTTCCATTGAGAGTTTGACAAAAACCCATGTGGTGTTTGCTCCTGCAGAGGGGGCTTGCGTCCGGAAGGCGTGCATCAGTGGTTCTCTTCAGACCTTCACTGTTCCACCTGTGTGCCCGCCCTGGGACTTGCCCCTGTGTGCGAAGCATAGGCAAGGTGGCTGATAGGGAGGGTGAAATGTGCTTCCTTCACACTTAAAGAGTTTTTTCTTCTAATTAAAAATAAAAGAAAAAAATTAAAATGGTAGATTATAGAAATTCCATTTGAATCAGGGTATAGAGAACTCAGCATTGGGCAGCTGTTGATGTCTTCACTCTCAATTGTTTATAACTTATAATCTTTTCTGTGATTGAAGAATGACTTGAGTTATTTGCACACGTATGAACTCTCGTGTACGAAGGAGAACAGTCATTGGAATGTTGTCAACAAAAGCAAAAATCAGGCTTTATAAGGGAGAGAACAGGATGGAAGATTGCAGATGGTCTGGAAACAGCATTGTCTTTATATTTGGGGCCTCCCGAGGAGCACAGATGATGTTCTGGACAGTCTGCTCCCGAGCAAACACGTTAGGATCATCAGAGAAGTCAATGCCAGCTCTTTGTGGGCTCTCAAAAAATCTTGGGAGTATGGCTCTCACCATCCAGAACGTTTTAGCCTCCTCACAGCCATGGCAGGGAAGAGCTGGGGAAACGCGTCCAGCTTTGAGTGTTTTGGCCCAGAAGTGGCCTATGTCACTTCTGGCTGCAGCCTGTTGGCATGAATTAAATTGCTCCACCTTGTACGTGTTCTTTCACAAAGGGGAGAACTAGACACTGGTGAGTGCTGGTAATGTCTGTCACGGTATGATTCCTCACCTGTCCCTCCATCTTCTCTGCTTGCGCAGATGGAATTGCATGTCATTGCCTCCATAGATGGACATGGTTAAAGAGACAGCATAGTCACACACACACTCAGGTTATTACTGTTTCCCCGACGGATGCTGACATCTGTGTTCCTCGCTCGAGTGTCTTCCAGAGGAGTGAAGGCATGAACTTGTGGGAAGCTCTGAGGCATAGACGCCAGGCCTTAGCCGCAGGACACCATTGGTGTAAGCCTCGCAGAACTTCTCCTTGGTGCTGCGTAATCTTACTTGAATAAGGCCGCTTTCTCACCCTTTGTCTAGAAACCAGCTGACTTCACAGCATATGGAGAGGGGCATGTCCCAGCTTAGGGGATCTCCTGACATCCTACAGGAAGCAGAAAGGAGGGGGGCTCGCATCTCTCAGCCTGGTGGTCAGTGTGCAAACACGCTTGGTGGGAGGCCGGCGAGCCTGCTGGGCTGTAGACAGGCCCGAGCATGGGAGCCAGCATTGGACTGGAAGCCAGAACCTGTGGGAGCCGAGGCAGGAGTTGTCAGAGGAATGGACTTGTGACGATTCCAAGGGAAGCACATGCCAAAGCCCGGTCTGAGCGACCGGAGTAGGCCAGGCCGGGAGAGGATGTTGGGAACTGGGTGAAACTGAAGGCCGTGGACCAATCTGAGACCAAAGCAGGAAGACTTTGGCGCCTCCTTCATACACGGTTGGGGGCCTCTCTTCTGGGTTCCCCATCCTCATACTGACCAAATTTTGGGGAAAATGCCTCACTGTATGGAGATCTCTCCAGTTAAACAATGGGGGAGGGGACAGGATTTGGTCACCTCTGTACCCCTGTGTCTGCAATTTCTAACCAGCAGTGGAAGGAAGCAGAGGTGAGGTCGGAAAAGCACCCCCTCCACGTGGAGGCCTCTGTCAGCACTTACTGCACCCGGCAGATACCCACACTGGTTCCAAAGCTTCCCAGGTGACTGTTTTCCTGCTTCCAAGGCCAGGTTCCCCCTACTCCAAAATACACTGGTTGCTTCTCATTACAGTCACAAGCTTCCGAAAAGTCTTTTTCGATAAAAGAAGAGCCCCTAAAACCACATCCTTGATTTCTGCCCGTGGATAAGGAAGACTTGCCTGTTCTCCATCCTGTTGCTTTGCTCCATCTTATGTTCTTGAGTGAAAGTGAGGCTGGGATGGAAAGTGGGGGCTGCTCAGAGGGCAGGACTTTCAGGCCCCAGACGAGGGGAACCCATCTATCAGGCAGCTGCACCAGAAGCTCCCTCAGGTGGCATCTCGTCCTGCCCCTCGTTCTACAGCTGAGACCCGGAGGCTCAGGGAGGGGTGGCTGGCCCAAGTCCGCACCGCTCCCCATCGCAGCCCAGAGCAGCCTGGGCGCCCAGACCACGCTGTTTCTACCCGAGAACCTGGTCCATTACTGCCTTTCTTCCTGGTCCAGTAGACCCTCAGGAAGAGGCCAGTTAAATGTAAGTTACAAGGACGTTGCACCAGGCAGAGTTTATGAACACCTTTAAAAAGCAGACACACGGACTCTTCCTTTCTCTGTGCATCTTTGGAAAAACAAAGGCCTTTGTGTAACTTCTTGGAATTAGATTAATTGAATTAGCCTGTGTTGCTTTCTTGGTCATTACAACAACTATCTTAATTAAAAATTTTCTCCTTTAGCTGAGAATATTTCTTCCATGGTATATTAAAACATGAAGTAGGAAATTTAGGAAAAGAATTAATTTCATACTAAGCTCAATAAAAGCAATGAAAATCTGTAAATAAGCACACGTTCTTTTTTTTTTTTTTTTTTTTTAATTTAAATTTATTTATTTATTTTTGCTGTGTTGGGTCTTCTTTTATGTGCGTGGGCTTTCTCCTAATTGCGGCAAGTGGGGGCCACTCCTCATCGCGGTGCGCGGGCCTCTCACTATCGCGGCCTCTCTTGTTGCGGAGCACGGGCTCCAGATGCACAGGCTCAGTAATTGTGGCTCACGGGGCTAGTTGCTCCGCAGCATGTGGGATCTTCCCAGACCAGGGCTCGAACCCGTGTCCCCTGCATTGGCAGGCAGGTTCTCAACCACTGCGCCACCAGAGAAGCCCGAGCACACGTTCTTAATTTCCACTGCTTTTACTCCAGTACTCAGGTGTGAAGTGTCTCGCCTCGCCTCTGTAGTCAGTGGCGCCATCCTGAGTCTTATGCGCAGGTGCAGGGCCTTGGGACACTGTGGGCCGTGTGCTTTCAGAACCCAGACATGCCAGATGCTGATCTGTGGAGTCACGTTACTGAGGGACTCATCACAGGGACAGTGGTTGGAAGCTAGTTGGTGCTACTTGTTTTTCTTTCATTTGTGTTTATTTGTGTGCATATCTTTCACTTATCAAGAATATTTTAATTCTGCTTACTGTGCCACTTCAGAGATTAAGAAGATATTTTGGGCAAATGTGTATAACTCTGGAGTTGAAGGAAGAATCCTTAGCAAATCCCCTGTAATTAGCATCCCTGGCTGCAGTCTCCTGCCCCGTAAGATCTAGATGAGAGGAGCTCCAGCCCTCAGGCGATGAAATCTCTGCAGGTCCCCAGAGGAGGGCGCAGGTGCTGTCTGGTCACCTCCCTCCACACCCCCTCTGTTGCACTGGTTCACCTATAGGTCATCCCCTGTGCCCTGTGAGGGGCCTGGATGTCAACTCGGCGTCTTCACCACCTCCTCCTCTCTCCTTAGCCTCCACCTATGTTTCCCGTATGGGACCAGGTAAGAGTGTGCCGTTGGGAGGTGCTAGCGAGAGATGCCCAAGCAAGGCCGGGAGGTGGGAGAGGAGGCGAAGCTGTTATAGGCGGACACGAGGGCAGATGGTGCATACCGGGCAGCAGGGCGTTAATACCAGCTCTGCCCGGGGGCCCCGCCCTGGAGTTTCTGGAGGTTTGTCGGGGCTTCTTCATCCTGTGCTCCAAAAACCCCTCCATCTGCTTCTCTTTATCAACACCCTTTCTGCTTGGGTTCCTGAGCAGACCCTGTGATGCTGTGTGGGATGTAATGACCCAGATGTGAACACAGCCCGTCCCGAGTCCCCACCGCTTGTTCTCCCCTGGGCTTTGCTTATGGAGTTTCCAGGCCCTTGGTTGTCTCCCCTGAGCTCCCAGTGCTGTTCACTTGCCTTTTCCATTATCAGACACTCAGCTGTTCTCTGAAAGCCCCAACTGTCTCTGCAGTCCTGTAATCCTTGCACCAGCTCCCCCGAATGGCACCAGCCTCAGTGCTGCAGCAGCAGTGACCCCCCCGAGTGGCCTTGGGTTTCCCCTAACATGCTGAGTGTTCTCTCTGACTAAAGGAAGAAGGGGCGACCTTTTAGCTGAGTAACTGGAACGCATTGGGGTTGGCCCCATTTGTGTCAGGCTTCCTGGGACGGAGTCACAGGTGTGTGGATGGAGACATAGTGTGGCCCATTGCCCAGTCCTGTTGGTTCTGGGTTTGCCCCTCAGCGGCCACCCTGAGGAGAGAAGCAACCCTTAGCCCAGCTGCTTCCACCTTGGCCTTCTGGGGCAGCACAGACTGGGTGTCACAGACTGAAAAGTACCGTGGTCGTTTGCTGCTCGAGGTTTTGAGGACTCGAGGAAAATGCTAAACCTTCATGGGATAGAGAGCGTTGAGCGACTGTATTGCTTCCTGGAAGGAGTCGGCTTTTTATAAGACTTGACTGTGAGGTTCCTGGGAAGCTTACCAGAAATTTCTTGGCAAAATGAGACGTTTCCAGGGGGAAAAAAAAGAGACGAAGAGCTAGATAGTTTCTGTCTGGCAAGTGCAGTGATTACCCAGTAATACTGTATAGTAGCTGCCCAGTAATAAAACGCCCTACCTAAAGGGGCTGTACATATAGAGGGCCGTAAACCTGAACATCACTGAGCAAATCAAGCTGCAGTGGACCAGCCCCAGGCCCTGGGATGGCCTTTAATGCTGGACAGGTGCCCCCAGGGCCCCCCACCCCGACCCCAAAGACCTTCTTGGTCTCTCTGAAGGGCTTTGAGCCTTAATTTTCCTTTCCCTGGTGTAAAAATCCCAATTCCTACTCTCAGTTGAGCATGTCTGTTGGTGTAGCCCTCACACCTCTGATGATTTAAGGACAAGCTCTTACAAACCACACAGCTGGGCTTTGCTTTGTGATTCAATCTGAAGATCCTTTTTAGTGTTGACTTCAGATTTATTAATAATATGATCTAAGGTGTGTCTAGTTTTTATATTTCTGTATTTATGCTGTACTTCTTATATTTACTGTGTATCTTTGGTCTGTTTGCTCTCAAAATTTGCTGTATTCATGACTTTGGCAGTGAGGATGGCTCATGTTTTTGTGACTGCATTTAACACTAATACCTTTGTAGGATTCCTTGAATCCCTCTTTTCCTTACCTCGGCTTCCACTGTCTTGTTTCCAGCTCTGATGGCACCCTGGCACCTCCCCACCTCTCCCCCAGGCAACATTCATGAGCCCCTCCCTGCTCTCTCCCTTCTCTGAGTGTGAAGGTTGGGTTATTTCTGTAATGTCAGAGTGAACGATAGCATACGATTCCCCCCTTCTGTTCCCACTGTGTGTCAGCCTTAGATCGGCCCACTGATGTTCTCCATGCCTTCCCTCAGTCCTCCGGCTGACAGTTTCCACCTCTCCGTTGGGTAAGGCTGCTCTCCAGCAGGTTAGATGCGGACTTCCTCCTCTCTCCTCAGATGTTTCTCTCCTTCCTGTCTCTGCCTCTTTTCCTCACTACCTTCTAGTCGTTTCTTTGGGCTCTTCTCAGGTTCCTCCTCCTTGGTGGTCCAGGCCTCTTCCTGACTTTCTGTCCCTTCTCCCTTTGCCCATCCTCAGTCTCTGTGGAGGCTCCTGCTCTGGTCTCTTGTCCCCCTTGGGTGCCCCCCTCCATGTTACTGCTAGACCCTTTCAGAGTACTCAGAGGTCAGGGCCTTTGTCAGCTGACACCCACTGGAAGGCTGGGGGGCCATCGTGCCACTGGCTGGTTTCGACACCCCAGGTTCAGGCTGCCATGGTCCACGGGCCTGGGGAGAGCTGGAGGCCCAGTGCTGTCCCTCTACAGCTGCCTGGAGGCCCCGTGGTGGGGGAGGGAGAGGGGGGTGGGAGCTACAAGCAGAGAGAGAAAGTGAGATCAGAGTGGAAGGCAGACCCCCCAGCGAGGAAGCTGTCAGCACCACAGAACAAGGTGCGTGTAGGACAGGGGGTCCGGGAAAATCAGCTGTCACCCTCGTTGCTCTTATGTGTGACCAGATCCAAGAGGGGCCGCAGATGTTTTTCTTTCTTTCTTTTCCTTATTGTAGTAAAAACACTATTTTCTTTCGAATTTTGAGACTCCTGATTTATACAGTAGGAATATGTAGCCCTGACATATTCTTGGTCCTCAAATAAAAACCTAGGGGATGAATGAAACTTCATACCCAATTCGGTTTATCTCAGAACACACTTGCCCTGCTTTTCTCTCTCCTTTTCTTTCTCCTGGGGTCAGAATGGGCCCCTGCAATGAGGCAAAGGGCGGAGGGCTCAGCTCACAGGACTGTCCTAGTACAGCCGTCTGCCCAGGCAGGGGGTTCCTAATGCACTTCAGAGAAGGTCTCCCTCCACTTCAAGTAAATCCACACATAAAAACGAAATTTAAGCCAAGGAAAACAAACGCTAAAGCATGTGATGCTAGTCAGGTGATCGGTCTGTGCATGTGTCGTTTGTCACGGGCTTCCTCACAGCTCTGCATGTGTACTTGTTTCCTTATTATCCAGCGAGCTTATTTGTTCACAGACTAGAGAGCCCTAGGAGCTCCTTCCGTCCACGTGAGGCTAGACCCTGACACATACTACAGGGACCCAGCTCAGGGTAGCTTGCGTCAAGTGGGAGCAAAGCACACAAAACGTTTGATGACATGTTGGAGTTAGTTGTTTTTTTTTTTTCCCAAGAGCCACCATGGTAATGGCTCCTTTTCCAGAAAAGATGACCTCAATGTTTTTCATGTATTTATATTTAAAAATCAACTCAGATCAAAACCCTGAAGAGGTTTTCATTCATTACTTAGATCAGCATTTCCAAGAGTTTTCCTAAAAAAAAAAAAAAGAAAAAAAAAGGAATTGATATGCAGATTGGGACCTTGTATAGCATGGTAAATGATTCCATAGTTGAATCCATTTGGAGAGTTTTTGTATAAACACAGTAATTACTTTCTGTACCATGGGAGTTCGCAGAGCCCTTACTAGGCTAACAGTGCGTTAAGGGATGCAGTGGCACTTCCTCGTGACCACCAGCCCTGGAGGTGACTGCAGGGCACGGGGTGGGGTTGTCCCCACCACGAGGCCCAGTACTCACTTGGACCACCTGCAGCCCCTGCTCCATTCCTTGGGAACCTAGGGGACGCCCTGGCGCACCCGACTCCAGACCCAGTGATGTGGGTTCTGGGCCTGGATCTGAAAGGGAAGCACAGCAGGGTGAGCGCCTGGAGGAGGGGCCCAGCCCCTCCACCTCTGGGGTGCGCTCCCCGGCCCTCATCCCCGACAGACCTCCTCACACAAATCCGGGGTGACCCAGGCTCGGTGCTCCATTGCATGGAAGAATTCCACCTTCAACTTGAGGAACTCCTTGTAGAGGTCTGGCCAGTGGTCCCTGCCCAGCAGGAACTGGAAGATGCTCCGCTTGGATGTGGGGTTGTCCTCCTCCATGTCGGAGGCAATGTAGCTGCCATCAGAAAAGAGGGCTAGCTGGTCCCGGCCCCCACAAGGACTCAGGCGAGACAGTGGAGAGAGGCTGCTGAGGTCACCCTGGAGGAGCACCCGGGTCCACAGAGGGCAGGACCGTCCTCAGCACCAAGGCTGCTGGGCCCATGCTGTGCCCGGCCCAGGTCAAGGTTCTGGCTGTCACCATTTCCCTGGGACTTTCTACCTCGGGTCCCTCAGTCTCTGGGCAGCAAATGGTGTTTCCTGGCTATGTTCATTATCCCAGGACCTTCCTCCTTGCCTTCCCCTGCTCTGACCATGTGACCCCTTGAGGGCCTTGAACCACCACTGGGGGCCCTTAGGCATTGCTCACAGGGCCAGGAAGAAGTGGATCCTGTTGTAGAGGTGACCAGGCAGCCCGACACGGCCGAAGTACTCCACCACCATGGAGAGCAGGTACTGCGTGGAGACAGGGCAGGGGAGGGGCGGCCAGGGGTCGATGGCAGGGCCAGTGTCCTGAGCGGGCCATGCGCCCCACCCCCATCCAGAGGCCAGGTGGGAAAACCACCCAGGGTGGGCCTTGCTAAGGGACTCATGGCCCTTTGACATGTGGAGATGAGCTGATGGGAGGCCAGGGAGGAGATGCCCAAGGGCCGGGGCACCGACAGTGTGTCCTTTCTTCTTTTCTGGCACCAAGGGCGGGTCTCTCCAGGGCCTCTGCTCAGGCAGACACCTTGTCCTCCGTCCCCACCCCCAGGGGGTGGTGACACTGCAGACCCCTTGGTACCTCACTTCTAGTGCTGTGGGTACCTTGTCGGACACTTTCAGGAAAATATCAGCTTCCAGGAAGCTCTGGATAACAGGGTCCTCTGTAAAGGAAGGGAGACGTGATGAGGGCCTTGGAGCAGCCCTTCCGGGAGCAGCGAGACTGGGGCTGTGGGACATTTCACAGGGAGGAGGAGAACTGGAAACTTCTCCCAGTTCCTCTGTTTCAGGAAGTAGAGTCAGCTCTCTTTCCCCAGGAAGGCTCAGAGCCTTAACAGGGACAAAGCTGTTCCTTGCATTGACCCAGGGAGAGTGAGTCTCAACTGTGGGGCAGGGATTTTGCTATTGTTATTTAATCTTCAACACGTGGGTGGGTATGTGTGTTTCATAAAGAGATATGACCTGGTTCTCAAAGTTTAACATAACTTTCCTCGAGCCAAGGCTTGGGTGTGGCCTTGGGCCTCTGGGCACTGCATCCCTGTCACTTCATCGTACTGTGACTGGGCAACGCTTTCCTGCCCCACCTGATAACAGCACCCCATGTGGGCAGTGGAGAGTTCATACCCTCCTGGGCGGGGGCGGGGGGCGCTGGGCATTCTACCCTCCTTCTCCTGGACCCCCTTCACTTCCTGCTGATAATGACCTGGCCTCCCCTGGCCCCAGCAGGCTCATCTGGGATTAGAGTTGTCCTTGGAGGTGCCATTTTCCAGTGATGGCCTGAGAATGCCAGGTCCTCCTTGTCTTTCACACCTTGCCCCGGACAATGACATTTACCCAGACGGGAGGATGGAGGGGTCATGGATCATTTCGCCCTCCCTGAGCCTTGTCCAGGCGGCCTGGCTCCCGGAAGGGCATTGCTTTCTGTGATGATGAAAATATTCTGTAGCTTGCTGTCCAGTACGGTAGCCATTAGCCATGTGTGGCTACTGAGCTTATGAAATGTGGCTGGTGAGAACCAGGAACTGAATTTCAGAAGTTTATTTTAACTCACGTAGAGTTAAATTTGAGTAACTGCATGTGGCTAGTGGGTGCTTCATTGGACAGTGTCAGCTCTGTGTCATCCCCCAACCTGCCGCACTCGGTCCTGCCTCTGGTCCTGGCATCACCTTCTCTGCAGACCTTCCCTGAGCATCTGTCACAAAGCTCTCCGACTCTTGCTCACAGCCCGTCTCTAGGTGTCATTGCCTTTTCCTTCTCTGCATTTGTACTGGCTGAGAGCAACTTACTTCTGTAATTTTTTTTGGTCTCCTCCCACTCTGAGCATAATGGCAGCGAGATCTAGTTTGTCCTTTCATCACTAATCTCTAAAATCTTAACTGGAGGGAATAAATGTGGGCAGGGGATTCCTCCCTTGATTTGTCCTAAAATGTCTTGATAATTGAACAGTCAACGGTGAGTCCTTTTTTCCCTTCTCCCTCCAAGAACTTGTCTCAGATGAAAACCCATCAGCACCGCAGTAGAACTGTGGAAACAGAGTGATCTGCTTCTGTGCCACCTGGACACCTCACAGCTCTGAGCCCCAGGGGGAGCTTTGGCTATGATCCCGGAGCCTCTGGGATCCTCGGTGTAAAGGGGACCTGACACTCCACTGGCTCAGAGCACAGACCCAGAAGCCGGTAGAAGGCCTCTTGGTCTTCTGGACGATAACTGGATCTTCTCTTGCTCATCCTGAGTTTCGTCCCGTCAACATGATCGACAGTCCACATGCTCCTCCTCTGACTGCTCTTCTTCCAGGACGTCAGCTGGGAGACAGCTTCCGAGGGGGTGGGGTTGGAGGCCAGGGGGCTGCTCTCCTGGGCGGCTGCAGGAACAAGGCTCTGTGTGAGCACAGACCTGACCCACCTGGGAGGTCCTGAGTCTTCCCTTGCAGCTCACCCTGAAGGTTGAACCCTGCCTCCTGAGGACAAGACAACAAGTGGTTACTCAGCAGTAACTGATGTTCTGTTCAGGGCCGAGGAAGCTGAGGACACCACACCTCCCTTGACATACATCAGTCTCTTCCTCTTCTGGCCCCGCATCCTCCTGGTTCTCTGCTCAGAGACAGCCTCTGGAGGGGCAGAACTGGAGGCCAGAGGGCTCCCATCCTGAGCAGCTGCCAGGAGAGAGGAAGGCCCCTGTGTGATCAGGGGAGGGACCCACCTGGGAAACACTGTGCTCTTCCCTTCTCACTCACCTTGAGTATGTTGCATGTGACATCTGAAGTGATAAGAATGACCATCACCCCCTTTGCACTTTGTCTATAAAGGAGGGTAGGAACTGAATTAATATTTACCTTTTTTTGCCAGGGAAAAACTGCTCTCCTGTGCCTCTTTCCATGGATCTTTCTGTCTGGGGGGCACCTCTATGGAGACAAATGTGAAACTCTCTGGTCATCGATGTCTTTAATAACTACAAAGGTGAACAAGATAGTGACCTCCGGTCTCACCCTGGACACCCTTTCCCCTGCCCTGCAGACCCACACCCATGAGAGTCCAGGGAAGAAGAAGTGATGCTGGAGCCATGATGATCTATCACCTTCATTCATTCAGAGAGCGGGGATGAGTGTGAATGACCACACACACCTGGCTTCCCTTCCATGCGCTGCTTTTCCTCTGACTTTTTTGCGGGGTCCTGTGGGCTTGCAGCAGTCTCTGAGGCAGCCGATGTGGAGCTCAGAGGGATAGTCTTGTCTTTTCTGGGTACAAAAAAATGGAAAGAAACCAACTTGATTCTGACCAGGCCATTTCTTTCCGCTTAACCTGCTTCTTGTGAGACCTAATAATAATTAAAATGGCAATAACATTAACTAACAGTAATTGCTTAGTAAACTTCAGATATTGATTCGTGCATTGGAATTACCTCATTCAATCCTTACAAGGAGGTGTGAGGTAAGGTGTATAACTTGCCTGTTTAGATGAGGAAATGCTGACCTAATTTGTCTAGGATTTGCTCCTTGACAGTGGCTAGAGCTCTTTGGACTTGGGATTAGAACTCGTGTCTGAGCGGTGCTCAGGGGAAGAAGGCTGGTGGCAGCCACAGTTGAGCCTCAGTCACATTTCCATTAGGGTTGAGCTGGGCCACCTTACACGCTTATGTCATCGGCTCTACCTAAATATCCCTGTGAACCACTATAAAGTTACAGCAATCCAACCTGGCAAAAATCTGACCAGAGTAGCCCAGGCCTGTCCGAAATGGCCCTGGAAGCTGATTGACCGGGGCTCTCAAGGTCGAGTTCTCTGTAGGGTGGCTTTACTGTCTCTCCTCCTTCCCCCATATTCATTTTGTTCTCCTTTTACCCACATCCCCTCCTGTTCTCTTTTCTCCCCAAACTCGAGACCTATTTGTATTCCTACTGCATCCCAGTCACTCATCTGGGGGTTCACAGGTGATCCCTTCCACATCCCCTGCGACAGCTTGGAGGAACATAGTTCAGGATCCAAGACTCACCTTAGTACAGAAGAGAGTGACGCCCCCCCCCCCAAGTAAGCACCTGGAGGCTCCCTCAAGATCTAGGCCCTCACCCTTACCCAGAATGCAGCCTCACAACAGCGTGAGAAGAGCACTGACTGTAGCCAAGTGTTCGGGATTAAATGGCTTCCGAGATTCTGGAGCCCTTACTATGAGTCACTGATGACATCACACCATTCCACCAGAAACTGCTCTTTGGTTTATAAAAGGCTCTCAAGGAAAAGACTGTGGGCCTCAAGGAGGAAGGAGTTAGTGTCCCAGCCTGAACACTGGGATCACTTCCTCTTACCCCAGTATTACCTCTGAACCTCATCTTGTGTTTCATCTAACCAATTAATGGTTCCAAATGAAAGTGATTCATCCACATATCAAAAAATTGAGAAAATACAAAATTAAAAGTTGATTAATATTCATAGTAAAGTTATTAATGTAGTTTATTTGATATTTAATTATTTATTAAACATCTTTATTGGAGTATAATTGCTTTACAATGGTGTGTTAGTTTCTGCTTTATAACAAAGTGAAACAGCTATACATATATCCCCATATCTCCTCCCTCTTGCGTCTCCTTCCCAATGTAGTTTATTTTTACTCCCTTCTGATTTGTGTTTAACTGATTATATTGAGATTTTAAAAATTAACTTTTTCATTTTGAGATAATTGTAGATTCATAAATGCAGTTGTAAGTAATGACACATCCTATGTACCTTTCCCCAAATTTCCTTCAGTGGTACAAAGTTGAATATCTATAGCACAGTATCACAATAGGAAATTGGCATTGGTACAACCCATTGACCTTATTCAGATTTCTCCAGTTTTATATGCAACCACTTATGTGTGTATTTAGTTCTATGCAATTTTATCACATGTGTACACTCATGTACACCACCACCAAGGTACAGAACAGTTCTGTTATAAGGATCCTTCATGCTACTTTTTTATAGTATCTCCATCCACAACCCCTGGCAACCACTATTCTCTTCTTCTTCTATATAATTTTGTTATTTCAAAAATACATAAACGGAAACAGATAGTGTATAATCTTCTGATCTGGCTTTTATTTTTAATTTGCATAATTCCCTCGAGAACCGTTTAATTTGTTGCATAAATCAATAGTTTATCCCTTTTTATTGCTTAGTAGGAATCCATGGTTCTATGGTCAAGTGCATATCTAGTTTTGTAAGAATCTGCCGTACTCTTCTAGAGTGGCCCTATCATTTTACATCCCCGCCAGGAATGTTATCAGTGATCCACTTTCTCCACATCACTGTCAGCATTTGGGTTATCACTTTTTATTTTAACCATATCTCGTTGTGGCTTTAATTGGCACTTCCCTAATGATATTCCATAATGATATTGATTTCATGTGTTTATTTGCCATCTGATTATCCTCTTTGGTGAAATCTCTGTTCATGTTTTTTTCTAATTGAACTACTTCTTTGTTGTTGAGTTTTGAGAGCTTTTTATGTAGATCCCAGATACAAGTCCTTTGTAAGATACATGGTTTGCAAATATTTTCTCCCAGTCTATAGCGTATCTTTTAACAGCCTCTTTTTTTTAACCATTTTTTTCTTCTGGTTTTATTGAAATGTAATTGAGGTACAACACTGTATGAGTTTAAGGTGTACAGTATAACTACTTGACATACGTGTATATTGCAAAATGGTCCCCACAGTAAGTTTAGTTAACATTTATTACCTCATATAGTTACAGAAAAATGTTTTGCCTGTAATAAGAACTTTTAGGATTTACTTTCTTAGCACCTCTCAAGTACACCATACAGCAGTGTTAATTATATAGTCACCATGCTGTACGTCACATCCTCAGGACTTATTTCTTTTATAATTGGAAGTTTACACCTTTCGACCACCTGCAACCATTTCACCCGCCCCTCCAGTCCCTGCCTCTGGTAACCATCCATCTGTTCTTTGTTTCTATCAGTTTTTTTAAAACTTTATTGAAGTATAGTTGATTTACAATGTTGTGTTAACTTCTGTACAGCAAAGTGATTCCGTTATACATACATATATATATATATACGTACATATTCTTTTTCGTATTCTTTTCCATTATGGTATATCATGGGATATTGAATATAGTTCCCTGTGCTATGCAGTAGGAGGACCTTGTTGTTTATCCATCCTATATATAGTAGTTTGCATCTGCTAATCTCAACCTCCCAATCCATCCGTTCCCTACCCCCCTTCCCCCTTGGCAACCACAAGTCTGTTCTCTACGTCTGTGAGTCTGTTTCTGTTTCGTAGATAAGTTCATTTTTGTCATATTTTAGATTCCACGTGTAAGTGATCTCATATGGTATTTGTGTCTTTCTGACATACTTTGCTTAGTATGATAATCTCTAGGTCCCTCCGTGTTGCTGCAGACGGCATTATTTCATTCTTCTTTGTGGCTGAGTAACATTCCATTGTATATGTGTACCACATCCATTCATCTGTTGATGGACATTTAGGTTGCTTCCATGTCTTGGCTATTGTGAATAGTGCTGCTATGAACATAGGGGTGCGTGTATCTTTTTGAATTACAGTGTTATTCGGATATACGCCCAGGAGTGGGATAGTGGGATTGCTGAATCATATGGTAACTCTATTTTCAGTTTTTTGAGGAAACTCCATACTGTTTTCCATAGTGACTGCGTCAGTTTACATTCCCACCATCAGTGTAGGAAGGAGGGTTCCCTTTTCTCCACATCCTCTCGAGCATTTGTTATTTGTAGACTTTGTTTTTGTTTTGTGGGCTGTGCCGCATGGCACGTGGGATCTTAGTTCCCTGATCAGGGATCAAACCTGATCAGTGCCCTCTGCAGTGGAAGCACTGAGTCCTAACCACTGGACCACCAGGGAATTCCTATTTGTAGACCTTTTAATGATGGCCATTCTGACTGGTGTGAGGTGATACCTCATTGTAGTTTTGATTTGCATTTCTCTAATAATTAGCAATGTTGAACACCTTTTCATGTGCCTATTGGCCATCTGTATATCTTCTTTGGAGAAAATTCTATTTAGGTCTTCAGCCCAATTTTTGATTGGGTTGTTTTAAACTGCTTTATTGATGTATGTTACATAATATTCACTCATTTTAAACATACAATTCAATGAATTTTAGTGTATTTACACAGAGTTCAACAATCATCACCACAATCTAATTTTGGAACATGTCCATCCCCCCAAAAGATCCCTCCCTCCTTGCAGTCACTCCCCATTCTCACCTCCAGCTCTAGGCAACCACTACTGCATGTCTGTTTTTTTTGTTTTTTTTTTACTGGGGATTGGTAGAGAAATCAGTTTGAAAAAAATATTTCATTGCTAAAAGCCGTTTGAAATTTACTCACTTTAAGCTCTTTATTGATAAATGAGAAAACAGTGGCCCTGAAAGCACCAGGGTCTAGCCCAAGACCATACATAAGCACTACATGGCAGAGGCCAGATCCCTTGAAAAGCCTTCTTCCCACTGGGAACCTGGGTGCCAAGCTTCGGGGTGGAGTGACCGCAGGTTCTGCTGTGGTTCCCTCTGATTGGTGCCCCATGAGAAGTGCCCTGTGGGTTCCAGAGCTGAGGGATACGGGGGCGGCATCTTCTCCCTCCGAGACACTATTCCTGACTCTGGTTGGGTCTGTGGTCTCCACCCCTAATTCCAGCTCATTGAGGGGTTATCCTTGAAGCCCGGGCTGCCCTTCAGCTTGGTGGCTAGATTCCTGCTTCCTCCATTCTTCAGATTTCACACCAGATAAGTTTTCTCCTAGTGAGATGTGACTCTTGGAGGGCAATTTTTTTTTTCTTTTTTTTTTTTTTTTTTTGCAGGGAGCGGGAAGTGTGGTGAAGGGAAAGGGAACAGGAGCTTCTTTATGGAGTCTCTGTATTCTGGAAATTTTTATGTCCTAGAAATCTCCAGCATACATGGGGTGGAGGGAGGCAAGTTTGGCATTGTCACTAGCGTGGACTGCACCACAGATGTCTTCTGGGACCAGTCAGCAGCACCACGGTGAAGCCAGCACAGAGCTGGAGGCCTAGAGGGTGCCAGAGGGCATCAGTCATGGGGAGTGGCTGTCACCCACCCCAGTTCCACATGTGGGCTTAGGCAGGGGATTCTTAACTCGCGGGAGTCCGGGTCTTAACGATGTTTCAAAAGAAGCCAGAAATTAGATTTTTTTAATGTGAAATCTTCCAAATTTTAAGCAATGGCAACAAATTAAAAAATTTTGAATGCCATGTGGAGGGCACACAAGGATGCATCAGCTTCTGAGCCTGGCCAGGGGCTCTGCTCTTCAGGATTTAGCTCCGAGAACCGCTAGCAGGGGATCCCAGGGTGGGTGGGGGGATGGGGGGCTTGAGCGAGAGTATTCTCTCTCTTCTTTCATTTCCTCAGGCCATGTCTATGCAGGACTAAGTCCAAGGGGTCACGCTTTTCGTTTATTATTAATTAATTAATTTATTTTTGGCTGCACTGGGTCTTCGTTGCTGCGCGTGGGCTTTTCTCTAGTTGCGGCGAGCGGGGGCTACTCTTCGTTGCGGTGCGTGGGCTTCTTATTCCGGTGCCTTCTCTTGTTGCGGAGCACGGGCTCTAGAGCGCAGGCTCAGTAGTTGTGGCTCGCGGGCTCCAGAGCACAGGCTCAGTAGTTGTGGCGCATGGGCTCAGTAGCTCCACGGCATGTGGGATCTTCCTGGACCAGGGCTCGAACCCGTGTCCCCTGCACTGGCAGGCGGACTCTTAACCACTGCACCACCAGGGAAGTCCCTATGCTTTTCCTTTAAAACATTCCCTCTCTCAACTTGCCTGTGA
This sequence comes from Phocoena phocoena, assembly GCF_963924675.1. Classification (NCBI taxonomy): domain Eukaryota; kingdom Metazoa; phylum Chordata; class Mammalia; order Artiodactyla; family Phocoenidae; genus Phocoena; species Phocoena phocoena. Next base: position 11,116,408 of record NC_089232.1, on the reverse strand, counting down.
CTTGGGTGTTAAGTAGGCTGCTGATGGTCGTGGAGCTTCCTGGGATCATTCTGGAGGCAAGGGGAGGAGAGGTGTGTCCTCCCTGCCTCCCTTCCTGGTGGTGTCAGCTCTCCGAACTTGAGGGGGCAGGGGGAGGAGGCTATCTTGGTCTTCCAGTTAAGTGTTCACCTCTGTTTCCACCCTTCCTGTGATGAGAAGCTCTGCAAAGCTCGTTTCTTTTCCCGTGTGGTGGTAATGGTGGTGATGCTTGTGCTACCAGCCTCTGTATTCCCGTCTTTATGAGACTGCTAGCAGCGAAGTGCAGCTGGGCTCTGTCTCTGGCTGCTGATGCTGGGAAGATGTCTGTGGGTTTCCTCCACTCCCTCTTCTTTGTGGTGTTGGTGGCTTTCTCTGTGGGTGTTGGTGTTGGTGGTAGGATGTTGGCTGTTCTTTCCACTGCGGGTTTGCCGCTGTGCGTCCAGGAGGGGGTCAGGAGGCTGACTCTTGCATGGCCTTTGGAAGAACACAGTAGAGACTTTACAGTTTTTTTGTGGAATGGACGCCAACATTCATGCTGGATAGAGGTCGCTGCTGTAGCTGCACGTTGAGAAGGCAACCAACTTTGCTGAGACATGCTGTCAGGGATTATGAGGGCATCCCCCCCACGCTCTCGGCTGACCAGGTCATATTCGATTACTGAAATTAGAGGAGGCCTTTGTTAGGGTTGCACCGTCAGCAGCAGAGGAAAAACCATGAACTCAGATAGGTACAGCAGAGGATGAATGGAAACATATCCCGTGGGACTTGCTGTTTTCCCCGGTGTGGGTCTGGCGCTGCCCCCACACTGAGAGGCAGGTGTCCTAGATTCAATGTGAGTCACTCTGGACGAGTTAGGTATGCCTGTGATTCTGAGGGTACAGTAGTATAAGAACCATGAACATACCTTTGCAAACTGCACGGCACCATGCGTGTACACGCACCATTCTCCCCGTAGGGACTAATGACTTTGAATAAAGATGTAGAACAAGTATAGAAGCCGCAGTTTAGCCTAGGACGGTAATTTCTGTTCCTCAGCCTTAAAGCTGAGTAACCACATCTCACTCTGGAATGCGCCCAGGGACCCAGTACAATACTGTAAATTCATCTCTTGCAGCGGGTGGATGGTGTAAACCGGATGCTTTGACAAGATTTGGAGACTGTTTTAAATCGTGAACGGAGATATGTTGGATCCACCGGATGGTACTGAAGTCAAGGAGGAGAACTCCACAGACGGTGATCCCAAACCCCACAGCCGGCAGTCTCCTCGCTGTGCCGGGCACTCCCTGAGCACTGCCCTCAGATGACCAGAGCTTACGGAAGCGCTTGCAGCGTTGACCTGGATTGTGAAAGGTTTGGGGGAAACCTCTGTTTATTCTCAAGAATCTTGAATCACCCCTCCTCTCTCCCCTCCCCACTCTCTTGGTGCATCTGGGACTAACAGCTGTTAATGTATGATCCCCAGCGTGTGGGTGGAAGCCAAGTGGAGCAATCCTTTTTGGCCTGTGCATCTCTTGTCTCGCTTCTTCACTTAGCTGGGGTCTAACTGGAGTTCTTGATGAGACAAACCTGCTCTGAGCCTTTTTCTCAAAGAGCCCCTTTTGTACACTGGGTGCTCACCTTCTTCCATTGCGGGGAGAGGAGTAGCTTAGTTACTATCTTCTCAGCTGGGCAGCTAGAGGAAATACTCAGAGTTCCCAAGTAGAGGTGTCATGGATTTGGCTTTGAGAAAGAGCTTGGAATTGTTCTGCGTATTTTGGGAACATTTAGATAACATTTCCTATTACATCTTTTGAGAAATTTTCTTTGCTCTGAAGTTTACTTTATTTGATATGAATGTAGCCACTCTGTTTTCTTTTGACTGATGTTTACATAGCATATCTTTTTCCATTCTTTTATGTTCAACCTACCTCTATTGTTATATTTGTAAGTTCTCTTTTTTTTTTTTTTTTTTTTTTTTTTTTGCGGTACGCGGGCCTCTCACTGTTGTGGCCTCTCCCGTTGCGGAGCACAGGCTCAGCGGCCATGGCTCACGGGCCCAGCCGCTCCGCAGCATGTGGGATCTTCCCGGACCGGGGCATGAACCCATGTTCCCTGCATCGTCAGGCGGACTCTCAACCACTGTGCCACCAGGGAAGCCACTATTGTTATATTTGAAGTGAATTTCACGTAGACGGTATATGGTTGGGTCAAGTTTTCCAATGCACTCTGCCAGTCTCTGCCTTTTGATAGGTGTATTTATTTATTCATTTATTGGCCACACTGTGTGGCATGCAGGATCTTAGTTCCCTGACCGGGGATCGAACCCGTGCCCCCTGCAGTGGAAGCACAGAGCCTTAACCACTGGACTGCCAGGGAAGTCCCTAGGAGGTGTATTTAGACTATTTACATTTAATGTCAGTATTTATATGTTAGGGCTAAGTCTGCCATTTTTTGTTTCCTTTTAGTTCTCTCCTTGTCTCTCTGTTTCCTTTTTCCTGCCTTCCTGTGAGTTGCTTGAATATACTTTATAATTTCATTTTGGCTTTATAGTGTTTTTGAGTGTATTTCTTTGTGTCAGTTATTTAGTGGTTGCTCATCTGAGAGTCCAGGATCTCTATGGGGCTTCCACTGGCACTGCAAGTGGTGGGGGCATGCCCCGTTGTTGCCAGGCGTGGATGAAAATTCTGGGCTGTCACTCAGCCCTGACTGCCACCATCCTGGCTGTGGAGGGAAGGGCAGAGCATCTTGTTACAACCAGAAGAGGGTGGGAGTTTAGGTTCTTCACTCAGCCTTCAGTAACAAGTGTGGGTCCCCTTTTTCTCATGGTGTTTGTCTGGAGTATGGTGGTTACTGTCCAAAAGTTTTCTGTCTTGCTAGGTTGCTGTTTTCCTGATCCTTTGGCCAAAAAGAGCAGGCTTTTCTTGGGGGATTTTTTTTTTTTTTTTTGTGGTACGCTGACCTCTCACTGCTGTGGCCTCTCCTGTTGCGGAGCACAGGCTCCGGACGCGCAGGCTCAGCGACCATGGCTCACGGGCCCAGCCGCTCCGCGGCATGTGGGATCTTCTGGTACCAGGGCACGAACCCGTGTCTCCTGCATCGGCAGGCGGACTCTCAGCCACTGCGCCACCAGGGAAGCCCTTGGGGGCTTTTTTGTCTGCACCCATTGAAGCCTCTAGTTTGCTGGCTTCTTCAGCCCAGTCTGAGATAGAAGAAGCCAAGAAGAAACCTGAAAAACTTACTGCCATGTTGTTCCTCAGGTCCTGGGGTTCTTATCCAATCTGCTTTTTTCTCTCCACCCTTGAGTCTTCTCATGTTTCATATATAATATCCAGGTGTTATCACTGTTCTTAGCAGGAAGAATAGGGAAAAGTTCATCTACTCCATCTTGTTTGTAACCAGAGGTCCAGGACAGTAACATTTTTGTTGCGGTTACATTTTGAGTTTCTAGCCTTTATTGTTATTATTAACAAACTCTGTTCAACACAGGAAGTGGTTTCCCTGAAAGCTGCATTCATAAATACAAATTATCAGCAAATTAGGAAGAAAAATGCAAACTCAGAGTGCTTCACGTACACTTCTTTTCCTTTTCATTCGATCATGTTTATACCTAACGATTTTGAAAACGAAGAGGTGACATTAATCACATTCTTCTATCAATCCATGAAATCAGAAGAGACTATAAGATGCCTTTAAAGAAAAGTGAAGCATAGAACACTTCTCAGTAATAAAAGAAAGTTATTCTGTAATAACTCACAGAATTATGAGAGAAAAAAATCAATCTCAAAGGTTATATATTGTATGATCCCATTTATATAGCATTATTGAAATTATAGAGATGGAGAAAATAGTAGTTGGCAGAGATTAGGGATGAGGGTAGGAAGTGAGGGTAGGAAGTGAAGTGGCTATCAAAGAGATAACGTGAGGAATCCTTGTGATGGGACTGTTGTGTATGTTGGCTCTGCTGGTGGTCACACAAATCCACACATGTGATTGCATAGTACCACACACACGCACAAACAACTGAGTGAATGTAAAAGCAGTGAAGTATAAATAAGGTGCATGGATTGTAATAATGGCAATTTTGTGGTTGAGGCCAGACGCACCAGAGACCTCAGAACTCCTCTCCTGCTGGGGATGTTGTGCTGTAGTTACGCAAGCTGGTACCATGGGAACCTGGGTAAAGGACATATGGGCTCTCTGTATTATTTCTTACAACTCTGTGAATCTACAATAGTTTCAAAATTGTAAAAGTTTTAAAAAAAGAAAGCAAAGAATTGTGCTGTTTTGTACTTTCTTCCTCTGCAGACTTCCCTTCCCTTCCCTGGCGCAAGCAAAGAGGAGATGGCCAGCCTAATTTGGTTTCTGCTTAATGGTCTCGTGTGCAGAGAGACCCATTTTTCTCGCTAGTGTAAGGGCTGGTTGTGTTTTGCGATGAGCCGTTTGGGTTTTGATGGGGTGAGGTGGAGTTGGGACTGGGAGATTGACTTCTGCAGGCACAGTTGTTCTCCCCTCTCTGTCCTCAACACCCTCCTGAATAGCTCGGATTATTTCCTCTGTGCGGTCCCGAGGCTACATCCCCTGAGACGGGCTCTGCACAAAGGTGCTCAAGGCCACACACTCCCCAGAGACCTCAGTGCTGCCTCTCCTGCTGGTGGAGAGCAGAAGACATGTGAGTCTTCCATGGAGGCCGGCGTTGCAGGCAGATGTGGCCTCTAGGTCTCTGTTGTGATGCTAAGGGCGAGAGAAGTGCCCCTGAGCTAGAAAATGTTTGTGACTGTTAGGAAGAGATCCAAGATAGATCCCAGATTTGTGAGACACTATGCTGTTCCAAGCACTCTCCCATCTGACTTTAATAGAAAATGATTATATTTGTAGAAAATGAGAGGCAAAGAAATGAATGAGCTTATGGGAGCTTTGCCATGAGATGCAAAATATCTGCATGGAAAGCAGAGTAGACATGATTGCTGGGGGACATGCACGGAATTTCTCAGTGTTCACTGAGTATCAAACTGAAATGTCAATAAGGGCCAGAAGAAAACTTAAATATATGAAGTAAGTGGATAAGTAATAAGAGGAGGTGTGGGAAATCGCCAGCAAGCTGGAGATCTTGGACTCAGTACAAATGTTTTCAAATTCAATTTTTGATTGTAGTGGCCACAGCTGCTTGCAGACAGGCGAGACAATTCCAGTGAGACTGGCGCCTGTGTACTGGACTGTCCCTGCTGTCTGGACACCTTCAGTGCTAGTTGTGATTGTCTTTTCTATACTGTGAGCCCAGGAATTAAGCTTGGTTGTATAACGGAAACACAAATGTCAGTGGCTTAAGCAAGATAGGGTTGTCTGCTTCCGATTACGATGTAGAAAGATATAAACAATTTCCTCCCATGTTGATAAGAGAATTAAATATATGGAATAAAAAGCATACGTTTCCTGGGGTTTTCAAAGACTGGTAGATGTAAGGAAGCTGCGATGGGCTGAACTGCAGAGGGACACACCCCCTACAGGTGAGTTGAGAGCCCTGGAGTTCTCTGGGGGCAGGTGAGCACAGGCTGAGAAGAAGCATCCTGGGTGCGGGGAAGCTGTTAGGGTCTGAAAGAGTTCCACATGCAAATATCCATCTCCCTGCCCAACAACCCTCTCCCTTCCTCTGGAATTTTGCTGGGGAAGTAGCACTGGAGAAGGGGCTGGTCAGCAGAGAGAATGCAGAGAGCATACACATTCCTGTGGTGCTTGGGTTGTGAGCCCTGCAGGAGGTGGACCTAAAGATGGGCCTAGACTCTCCCAAACAATGGCTTTCCCCACCATCCAACCACAAGGAAAAGGTGAGTCCCTTCATGGCAGCCTGAGGCTGGGCTACAAGAGTTTCTTGCAGTAGGTGAAAAGTGGTAGGACAGAAATTCAAGGCAGAAATTGCCGGATTGCGTAAAAAAACAAGACCCAACCCCACGCTTTTAACACACATGTTAATAAAAGGACGGAAAAGGAAACACATGGCCACGCCCAGAGTCAGCATGGGAGGGCATTCACACGGGGGTGTGGCTTATTGACACTGAGGGTCGTGGTGCGGCTCCAAATATGGTCTGTTGTTCCAGGAGGTAATTATACCAACTCTCTGGCACTGAATATGGGATCATGGCCAACACAGCCCAGTCCCTGCCTTCCGGGGTTGTTGGGAGGTCTGGCCGATGCATGAAACCCCTTAGGCCTTAGCCAGGTATCAGGCGCTGATGGTGCCTAGTTGGGTGTACTTAGGTTGGCTTAGAGTGCCCCCTACTGGGCGAAGGCCTGAACAGCAACACAGAGCATCCAGGTTGCTGTGCAAAAATTCTCCAGGACAGTGTACTCAACCGCTTCAGAGGACATATATGCTTAGGGGATTTGTACTTTAAAATGATTGTGAAAATATCCGCATATTAAATTGTTAATGTACAGGGATTGTATTTATTATCACTGCATGTAGTTCTTGAGGGGCTACCATGACAACATATGGAGAGTGTAAAGGGTTACATGAGTGTGAGGAATTTATATTGTTTTAATTAGAAATGATGTGCAGTATTTATAGGACAACTTATTAGGAAGCTCAAATGTATTTATGGATGTTGATTAATCTAGAGACCATTTCTCTCTCAGAGAAGTTAAGTAATTTTCATCCTGTCGATAGAAATTGGGTCCATGCTAATGTTCCCTCTTCAGTGAGCTTTTAGGTTAAATGATGTTATGCGCCAATCCTGGATTGCGCTGACTGGGTCATGCAGTCCAGCGTTCCTGTGTAGTGGGTGCAGAAGTTCAGGGGGCCTATGAGTTACAGGCTCCGTGAGCAGGGCCAGAGATAGGGCCGCTGAAAGTCATGGTCATGGCTGGGAGTACTGTGGTCAAAAAGGACATCACTCCCTGAAGTACAAAGTTGTTTTCTCTCTGGCTACTGCTAAGCGCTGATGGGACAGGAAGACTGAGGTTCTAGTTTATTTGGTCCTTTATTTATTTAAATTAAGAAAATGCTTGTTTAAAGAGTTGATGTCAGTTTCCACTTTTTTTTTTTTTTTTTAAACATCTTTATTGGGGTATAATTGCTTTACAATGGTGTGTTAGTTTCTGCTTTACAACAAAGTGAATCAGCTATACATATACATATGTTCCCATATGTCTTCCCTCTTGCGTCTCCCTCCCTCCCACTCTCCCCATCCCACCCTTCCAGGATGTCACAAAGCACCGAGCTAATATCCCTGTGCCTTGCGGCTGCTTCCCCCCAGCTATCTACCTTACTACGTTTGTTAGTGTGTATATGTCCATGACTCTCTCTCGCCCTGTCAAAACTCACCCTTCCCCCTCCCCATATCCTTAAGTCCGTTCTCCAGTAGGTCTGCGTCTTTATTCCTATCTTACCCCTAGGTTCTTCATGACATTTTTTTCCCTTAAATTCCATATATATGTGTTAGCATACGGTATTTGTCTTTTTCTTTCTGACTTACTTCACTCTGTATGACAGACTCTAGGTCTATCCATCTCATTACAAATAGCTCAATTTCATTTCTTTTTAAGGCTGAGTAATATTCCATTGTGTATATGTGCCACATCTTCTTTATCCATTCATCCGATGATGGGCGCTTAGGTTGTTTCCATGTCCTGGCTATTGTAAATAGAGCTGCAATGAACATTTTGGTACATGACTCTTTTTGAATTTTGGTTTTCTCAGGGTATATGCCAAGTAGTGGGATTGCTGGGTCATATGGTAATTCTATTTGTAGTTTTTTAAGGAACCTCCATACTGTTCTCCACAGAGTTTCCACTTTTTTATTTGTTTCTGTTCTGTTATTCATCACAGTAATTTAGTCAAGTGCCTGGGTTTATATGCATGAAATAAATTTAGTTCCTACATGCTGGGTTCTTATAAAAGAAGGGGAAGAGGGGGGGCATGGGGCAGGAGGAGAAAAACCAGGCGGGCACACAGAAACCACCACACAAACAAATCACCGTTCTCAAGATGGCGTTTAGTGTGAGCTCCCACCGTGAGTCCATGGAGTGGAGAGTAAAAAGGTAGTAAGCACAGGACATGCTCTGATCAAATGAGGCGGGTTCAGACCTCTGGGGTTGACTACAAGGGCACTGAGTTTCGGTGAGGGTGGGGCGAATGAAGGGAATGTGCAAGGTGAAGGTAGGGGAGACAACCCAGAACACAGTGGGTCTGCGAGGGCACCGGAGAGGGAAGACTGGGGCTGGGGGCAGGTTACGAGAGGTTCCGGGCAGTCAGAGGTGGCAAGGGCACAAGAGCCAGGCTGCGGAAGGGGTGGGGGGTGGTGGAGAGCTTTCCTCATCCTCCCTGACATGGTCATGGGGCTGATCAAATGTTTTCACACATGGCTCTTGAGAAGACAGGAAAGTGGCCTCTTGGTGGGCCTGGAGGACGGAGGAGAAAGTGACAGCAAACCCCACCTGCCCTTCTCCTGTCTCCCTCCTTCTCCCTAAGGCTCCCTCCTCTAGGGCTGCCTTGCCCCGGAGCAGGGTCTGTACAGCCTTGCCCAGGGTCCTTGTGGCTGCAGGTGGAGGCTGGTGACTGCGGTGGCCTGATCACTCGTCCTTCCGGAGGCCAGAAGCCCCAGGGTCTCGTTGGATTTCAGGATATCAGCCCCACAGGGTGATGGTGCCAGCACAGTCCTAACTCAGGACCTGGGCTCAAATCGCCCATCCTCCATCACTCCAGGAAGCCCATTGTGCCCTGGGCTCCTGCCCATGGGTCACTCCCCCAGGTAGTCACCTAGGAGAGCATGGCTTGCCCCAAACTCTTTGTGAATGGCTTCAGAGCATGAATACCCTCCATGGTGACAAAGTTTCATTATTTAAGGTTAATTTTTATTTGGGAAATAGCCAAACTTTTGTTGGCATCAAGAGTGCCCCTATCATAAGGTAAGTGATGGAGTAGTTAGTTCATTCCTACTGCCCTGCCTGGAACTCAGAAGAATATGGTCAATCCATATTTGTTGAACCAAGAAATGAGGCAGTGGCTACAGAGGTGAGGGTGCTCATTTGCTTGGGGAACTTTCAAGTAGGATCTTCCAAACTGTTAAGAGAATACTCAGATATCTTTATGTTGGTGTGTTTGATTTGGAAAATAGACAATAAAAGAACCATTGAATTGTAGTTCCACTTCCAAGCAAGTAAGTACCCCAATAACCCTTCATTTCCCTCTGTGTGACAGAAAGGTACTTAACCCAGTGACCAGACCTCTCTGTGTTATTTTTTTATTTAATTTTTAAATTTATTTTTATTATTTTTTTTGCTGTACGTGGGCCTCTCACTGTGGTGGCCTCTCCCGTTGCGGAGCACAGGCTCCGGACGCGCAGGCTCAGCAGCTCCGCGGCATGTGGGATCTTCGCGGACCGGGGCACGAACCCGTGTCCCCTGCATCGGCAGGCGGACTCTCAACCACTGCGCCACCAGGGAAGCCCACCTCTCTGTGTTTTGGTTTCCTCACCTCTAAAATAAGAACAATGGAACCTACCTCATAAGGTTGTTATGAGGCTCAAAAGAGATACGTTTGTCCAAAGCTACCTGGGACGTGCTGTAACGTTGCAAACCACAGTGGAGTGCACGCCCCTCATCTCCAAGTCTAAACATGCACGTGGTGAATAGTGCTGCCATGTAAGTTCCCCTTGTCCTGAAGTGCCCTTCTCCTGGCAGCAAGAGACCCAATGGGCTGCTTCCTTAGACAACAGCTCAGGTGACTGGAGCCCTTCACTAGGGAGTACAGGACTGGAGATCAGTTCCAGTGTGGGATGGTTGGTTGGTGGCATTTCCCAGTTACCCCCTGCCCTGCAGTGTGGGCGGGGCAGCGGTTCTGGCCTGCTCACTGGCAGGTGGCAAAGCCCTGTCTACCCCTAAGGCGATTGCTATGTAATCCCATCAGTGGCCAGTAGGTGGCACAAGACACCCACCATGGCCACTGGCTTTGCCCCATTCAGCCTTTCTCTGAAGGGAAAAATCTATTTCTAATCCAGCCTGGGCTTTATGGCAATGCTTAATCACATGGAAGGGAACATGCAATAACTACTGGTATTTCTGTAAACACACATGCTTAGAGCAGCTGCCAGTTGGGGATGAGGACCGAGGGAGAACACTCAGTGAGAGGTCTCCTGAGGACAGTCTATAAAAGGAAAACCCTGTGGGTTTTTAATTTAAGAGCCTCCCAGCTAACCTTTGTGACTCATCGAAAGAAACATTTTGAACCCGGATGGAGAGTGATAATACATCTTTTGGATTGTAACCTGGTCCTCCTTCTGCCCCGCCCCCTTCCCCTTCCCCCCACATGGCGGGTTTCAGAAGGGCTAGGCTCCAGGGCAGCACCTTCTGAACTGATGTTGGCTTATTTTCCTGTTCTTTGATCCTGGCAAGTTGCCTGCTTCTCGGGTTCATCCTTTCTCTGGAGGAAAGTTGATTTGAATCTCATTCTGCCATTAATAAAATTGGCACCAGATGGATGTGAAACTGAAGAGGAGACACATCACAGCAAAACAAAAAGTGTAATCTGGTCAACCATGGGGGAGTAAGGATTGGGTGCTTTTAATTTTAATATGTGTGGACACTTTAAAAAATTGTGGTGAAATACACAACATAAAATTTACCATCTTTAGCATTTTAAGTGTATAGTTCAGTGGTATTTAATGCATTCATATTGTGTAATCATCACCACCATCCATCTCCATAGGTTTTCCTCTTATGAAATGGAAACTCTGTATCCGTTAAACACTAACTCCTCATTTTTCCCTCCCTGCAAACCCCGGCAACTACCATTCTACTTTCTGTCTATGAATTTGATTACTCTACCTCATATAAATGGAATCACACAGTATTTGTTCTTTTATGTCTGGCTTGTTTCACTCAGCATAATGTACTCAGGGTTCATCTATGTTGTAGCAGGTGTCAGAATTTCCTTCCTTTATAAGGGTGAATGCTATTCCAATATGTATATAGACCACGTTTTGTTTCTCCCATCCTCTGCTGATGGATACTTGGATTGCTTCCACCTTTTGGCTGTTGTGAATAATGCTATGAACGGGGGTATACAAATATCTGTTTGAGACCTGCTTTCAGTTCTCATGGGTATATACTCAGAAGTGGAACGGCTGGATCATGTGACTCTATTTTTAATTTTTTGAGGAACCGCTATATTGTTTTCCATAGTGGCTGCACCATTTTACATTCCCATCAACAATGCACAAGAGTTCCAATTTCTCTACATCCTTGTCAACATGTATTCTTTCTTTCTTTTTTTTTTTTTAGAGTAGCCATCCTAATGCGTGTGAGGTGGTGTGTGGACACTAGAAGCTAAGTTTGTTTTTTTCTAGGACTTTCTTTTGAGTGGGCTAGGCAACCTGATAGCTTCTTATGAAGGTGGTCTTGCGATAAAGAAGTTCTCTCCCCCTGTGCCATCTCCTCAGAGCATCCAACCACGGAGCTCTTCGTGTACATCTACACCCCAGGGACCCACTCGAGAGCAGCTTCATTTGGCCCAATCTTAGGTCACTGGAATTTCTTGAGGTGTCACCTGGCTAGTGCTGAAGAGGACGCAGCTACAGGTCCTCTGAGGACAGGAGCGAGGCAGGCTGATTTGCTAACTGCACTGTGTCGCCCTCCTGCCCCCAACACGGGTGGCAGGTCCCAGGAATCCCTTCCTCACTGAGCCTCTCCCTGGAATAGGACCAGGGAGGTTGGGAAGCTTGAAGTCCTCTGCCTGGCCACCATACTCTCAAGGCGTTTGCAATATGCAATAACATTGCCAGGGGCACAGCGCACGCCCATTTATCCAAAGTGGGGCAGCGCTCACCAGAAGTGTCTGCCCACAGCACCCTTCAGTCACCCGCCAAACATTCTCTGGGGGTCAACTGCATATATTGTGGGTTGGCCTCTGATTTCTAGATTCACTCATCTCGAAAACTTTTCTTGCACATCCCCTAGGAGCTACATTGTGGCAGACACAAGTCAGTAAAAGGCAGTCTGCCCTCACAGAGCTGAGAATCACGGAGGGGGAGACCCGCAGGGCGGGTGTAATAAGCTTTTCCTTGAAGGGTCAGGGTGCTTGGTGTGGTGGGCTGGCTGGGTGATGCCCTCGGGCAGGCCCGCACCTGAGTCCCACATTGGCCACGTATTTGCTCTGTGAACTTGGCAAAAACGAGAGTGATGATAGCTACTTTGGAGCTGCTGCAAGGTTTGAACGAGCTAATGGTGCATGTAGAAGCCTCTGGAACAGAAGCGGAGGTGCTTTTCAGTGTTCTCACTCTTTCCTCTGGATGTCTGCTTAGCACAAGGTTGGGGAGAGAGGAGAAAGGTCAGGGTGTGAGAGCGATAGCGTGACTTCTCCAGCTGCACCCAGCGGACAGCCCACAGTGACGGCTCCCTGGCAGACAGATGGACGTGCTCCCTGCAGTGGGGAGTGAGAGGCAGCCAGAGAGGAGCCCCAGCCCTGGGACTCTTTGCCATCCCCCCGCCCCGCCGGTCAGGGATAAGTCCCTGCACAGGAACTGCCACTTTCTGATTAAACTGGGGTTTGGACTTCGGAAGGTCTCAGCGTTTCAAGAGAAGGCTGTTCCCAGATTTCTGCTGTGTTCCTGCAGTCAGCCAACAGCCAAGCTGCCCAGAGGCAGGTGCAACTCATTCAAGTGCAGGAGAATTCCAGTTTTATTATTTAAAAAAAAAAAAAATCACATCATTCGTCGAGCATTGGAAACTTTAAGACGTTTGTTGGCTGATAATTAATGGGTTGTTTGTGGGTAATGGCTTGTTATTAAATGGAAGCTAATAACTTCTGGAAGGTTGTTCCAGTAATCATCTTGGTTAACAGTTTATAGTTTGAAATATCTAATAACATTGCCAGGGACATGGCACATGCACATTTATCCAAAGGGAGCAGGCGTCTCCCTTTCTCTGATTTCATCTCTTTCTTTCTTTACGACACACCCGTGTCACAGCATGGTGCCCCATTTTACAGATGGGGAGATGGAGGCTGAGGCTAAAGGCACAGGAAGGCTGGGGGGCGAATGCCTGGAGCAGACCTTGGGGGGGCGGTGTCTCGAGGATGCGCTCATTTTGGTCACGGCTTCCCACAGCACACGGATCCCTAACCCTGGTCGGTTGGCCTCTGTCTTTGCCGGTAGTTCTGTTGATCTGAAATAAACAGATGGCCGGATATTTCTCCAGCAAAGATGGGTTTCTCAGGAATCACCAGAGAATTGCAATTTGGGGTCTGCAACAATGGTGAGCCACATGGAAGTCTCCCTACAGCAAGAGAATGAGGATGCTTTTATAGAGGGGAAGAGGAAGTTGGGAGGGTTATAGTAAACAAGCAGGCTTTTCATTGGCTGAGTCCTCACCAGGAAAGAAGAGGCGTTTTTCTTCTTCCCGTTGGGCTGTGTGCTGTGGTCGCAGGGCGAGAGAGCTCCCCCTTCTGGTCTCCTGCCTCTACTTAATTCAGGTATCTCTTTATTCATTTTACAGTTCTGAGATACACTTGCTGGTGCTTGAGAAGCTCCCTTTCCAGGAGAGAAGCTCAGCTTCGGGGCAGGCAATTTAAATACAACCTAGTTGTGTCTATGGGTATAGAATGCAGGCAGAGAGCAGTGAACGCAGATCTAGCTGGGCCACTCATGAGCTAACGACCCTGCGCATTTTCCCCCTGTAGCTTATATCTTTTGTTAACTAACCAAAGACAGGATATGATTGGCCATTTCTTCTCCTGGAGGGGCTACAGAGCACAGAGAACCCTCCTTCCTCCCAAGGCTGAGGAGAGTAGCCCTTGGGGGGAAGAAGGACAGAAGGTAGAGTAGGGGAAGCTCATTTGACCCGGAGCCCTGGGAAATGCGAAGGTTGTAGATTCTTTGCTGAGTCGGGGCATTAGCTATCCTCCTCTATTTTTGCAAATTCCCTGGAGTTTGGTTGCAAATGGCCCAGCACCTTCCTGTGGCTTGTGAAATCAGGAATGTGGGCAGAGTTCAGCAGAGACTGAGGGCCACGGCTGGGGGTGCCTCACAGCCCTTTCATGCCTGGCTGTGGCAACCTTTAATTTTTGGACTCTTGCGGTATTGTTGGTGTTATTTGGGGTTTTGGCTTCAAGAAAATCTGTGATGCTGTCATCGTTATTTCGCAGAAATTGGTAGCAACGGTTGGCATGTAATGTGGTAGCGTTGGTCGTCCTGTGTTTGCCCAACACCTTCCAGGTCAGTGAGGTGGGGGAAGGGAGTGTGGTCAGTTTGCTGACCTGCAGACTCCCACCGTGGGCACTTCACATGCCTGCTCAAGAATCTTCCCAGGCTCAGGGCATGTGTCAATTTGAAAAAATAACATAGATGACCTTCATTGTTTGCCCCCGAAAGAAGCAGCTTCATGGTTTGTTTTCTAGCGAGGAACAAAGAAGTTTGGTTCTCTAGAATCTGACCAGGCTCTAAGGGATGACGCATCTCAGTACTTACATCTGCTGTGTTCCTGTCCCTCTGACTTTCACAGACTCGTCTTATTCCTTTGAGCTACAGATGCTCGTGGCGTTTACGCCTTGGGATCCTTCGTGTTTTTTACGGCCAGTTTCTAAAGATCATGCTGGCCTTTCTTTAGTGGTCCAGGAACTCACAGGGTTAATCCTTGGGGCAATGTTCCCCTCTGGGCACCTGCATGACCTGCTCCATCTTCACCTGTGATCACCTGGGGTGCACCCCTCCTCTCTGGGGGCCCCTCTTCTGTGGGGTGACAGAATGCATCCCCTCTGGGGTGGATCGCTTTATGTCTGTCTGCTTTTCCTGGGACACATCAGTGGCCAGCCTGTGGGTCCCATTCTGGCTTTCTGAAGGTGTGCCCTGATGTAGACCACCTTTTTCTAGCAAGGGCGGGACACCAGGGATTCCCTCCCAGCCTCTCGTTCCATGTAACCACAGCTTTGTGCCGGAACAGAGGTGCAGACAGCAAGTTTGTTAAAGAAGGACAGGGACAGAGTCTATAGGCTGATTTTTTGGAGAACGGAGGAGGGGACCTTTAAAAAGTATTGAGATGTAATTTGTGTAACAGAAAATCAACCCATTTTAAGAGCACCCTTAATGAATGTTGGTGATTATACATAGTTGTATAACTACCACCACAATCGAGATACAGAACCCTCCTTCGCCCCAAGAGGTCCCCTTTAACCTCTTTGGAGTCATCCCCACCTTGGCCCCGGCAACCAGTGACCTGTTTTTTATCACTGTGGCTTTGCCTTTTCTAGAATTTCAGATAAATGGAATCGAGCAGTGTGTAGTCTTTGCATGTGGCTTCTTTCCCTCAGCGGAATCTATCTGAGGCTTGTCATCTCGGGTATCAGTGGTTGTTCCTCTTTTTTGCTGAGTGGCTTTGCACTGTATGGATGCGCCACCATTTGACTTTACTCAATGGACATTCAAGGTGTTTCTGGTTTTGGGTGATGAGGAATAGAGCTGTTGTGACCATTCATGTACAGGTCTTTGTGTAGACTTGTGTTTTCATTTATCTTCGGTCTACCGGGTCGTGGGGTAGACGTGTATTGAACTTTGTAAGATACTGCCTAACAGTTTTTCAAGGTGACTGTAGCAATTTGTTTCCCAAATGGGTACTTTTAGTCTGGGACATATAACTGGTCTTCCTGACATCCACGGGTCCCTATCTGTACAATGATTTTCGAGAAGTTTATTGGATCCACATGTAATTAAGGTATGTGGCTTTTAGGCAAAAGATGATTACATATCTCTGGATGGGATGACCCCAGTGTTGAACTCTCAGCACTGTGCAAAGGTCTGTGTTGTCCTCCCGAGGAAACCAAATACATCCCGCCACAGTCCATGCGAGAGTCAGGCCTTCTGAGTGTCCTTCCAGCTCTCATGTGTCAGCTTTGCGTGTGTACCTCAAATGCAAGTTTCAAGTTCACCCTGTGTTGAGATCATGCCTGAGGGCGAGAGGGAAAAATATCTGTGGCTGTCAAATCGGGTGGGAAGTGATTAACCATGGAGATTCTGAGCCTCGAGGGGAACTCTTTTGTTCCCTGACCTTTATCTCACCTGCGGCAGGGGCAGGCCGGGTCAAGTTTAAATCCGAGATGACAAGTGTCTAAGGCTAAGCAAGGTTTCTGCTGAGTGCTTGCTTGGGGTCAATGGCTCTGTGTCTCCCACCTGGTGAAAACTGACTCCCAGTGAAAAAAGGAGCTCTGGGGCTGAACCACTTGGCTTGGCTTTGGGCTAGAACTCCCTACGTGGTTTTCAGAGCTCTTTGGGTGTGTTGAGGGCCTCCCGGTTTGAGCAGCACCTGAGTCACTGCCGTGCGTTGGAAGTCCCTTGCTCACGGCGCCCCTGGACCTTGCTTCTCTTGAAGTTTGGCCAATTTTTCTTTTAAGACTTAAACAAAAATTTATGGGACTTCCCTGGCAGTCCAGTGCTTAAGACTCTGTGCCTAAACTGCAGGGGACGCGGGTTCCATCCCTCGTCGGGGAACTAAGATCCCACATGAGGGGTGGGGCGGCCAAAATAAATAAATAAATAAATAAACTTATTGGCTCAAGTAACTGAAAAGTCGAAGGGAGATTTGACCCAACCTGATCCAGGCGTTTGAGTGCATATTTCCTCCTCTTCTTTGCCAGCTCTGTGCTAGCTTTTTTATATCTTAGAAATGTTTTATTATTTTCATTATTGTAATGAAATATGCGTAAGTCAACTTTGCCATTGTAACCATGTTTACGTGGACAGTTCAGTGGCATTAAGCACATTCACTTGTTGTGTAGCATCACTTTCTCCTTCCCAAACTGAGATCCTACCCACTAAACAATGACTTATGTATTTCGTGCCAGGCACATACCATGTCCGTGGTCCCGTTGCGTCTCGAATCACGTGATTTGTGGCATTTAGACAGTGTCACTTATTCATCACTAGGTAAAATTTGGCCTCTGAAAAAAAAGGCTTTTTCACACTGTCCTAAATTCTCAGGATGCCGCCTCACTTTTTCACCATTTTTGAGACTGTGGTAGCTGTAGAACCCCTAGTTTATTTATGGCTCAATAGTGGGAATCCAAGCATCTTCTGGGGACACAGGGTCAAGTTTAGGTGGGGTTCACTCCATCTAAAGCCTTGTTTGGGGGCAGGGGGATTATCTCTATTTTTCCACTGAGAACAGTGACCAGACACCAGGAAATGTCACGCCATGGACCTCTGGATTATAGCTCATTTTTGTAAAGGTATGTGGGTCCTGTTCCAATGTTGGAAGGCCCTGGTAGGCACACCCATTGGTCCCATGGCCGAGGGCAGGCCCTCACTGGCACACAGTCCTCCAGCCTCCAGGTACCAAGTGTTTCCTGGGGTCAGCCTCTCTTATCACCTCCGCTGGTCTCAAGGTCCCTGACGGCCCTGGTGTGTGCTTTGATGTGCCCCTGCTTCCCTTAAAACCCAGCTTTCAGAATCTCTCTGAAAGAGAACAGCATACAATATTACCTAATTTGTCTTTAATCCAGTAGTTCTAGGATAATCCCGGAGAGGCAAGTGGTCGCCTGTACACACCCAGGCTTACTCTATAAAGACCATGTTGGGAAACGACAGTATTTTTCTGTTTTAAAATCAGTAGGTTTGGAAGGAGCTGGGAAACTGCGGGGTTTAGTTACAAAATGACTGTAATTGTGGGAGAAGTATTTTCTTTCAATTCTGAAACTCATTAAACAAGATATACAGTTTAGAAATAATTTACAGTTGGAGGAAGGCTCTTTCATCCAAGGCGGGCGGCCAGGGGACACTTCTCCCGGTTGGAAGGGTGGTTGAGGGGGTGATGGAGGGGGCCCCAGGGGAACCTCATCTTGTTCTCACCCAACTTCGACGCAGCCAGGCCAAGTGGAAAGTCATGGTGTAGGAATAGAAAGCCCCAGTTTTTTTCTCTCCCGAGGATGCTGGGCTGAGCACAGGTTATCAGGTGGGCGCTGCAGGGGGCCACCAAGGGGCATGGGTCACCGAGGGCGCCATGACGGGTGGTCCTTCCCTTTGCCTGCACGGCTGTCATCGGCGTTATGAACGAATGTCTACTGAACGCCACGTGGCGCTGAACACCAGGAAAGCAGGACACAGAGCTGCAGGCCTCACCCTCGCTAGGAGAGAGGGAGAGCCCCTGTCACAGGACGATAATACAACTGGTGCCTGGTCAGTGGTTAAGGTCACAGGTCTAGGCCTGGCCAGGGGAGGGGATATCATGGGGGGCTCCGTGGGGCAGGGGTTACGGCAGCTCTTATGGGACGGACGGGGCTTGGACAGTATTGGATGGTTTAGTAGGAATGAGTCAAGCAGAACAGAGGGGCTGCCTCTCCTAGAGAGGCAAACGGCGTGAACCAGGCACCGGTGTGGGTGGGGCGTGGTGTGTGTGTGTTCGGGGTGTGCGGGAGGGCTGTGACTGGCCCTGATGGAGGCTACCCGGGGGAGGAGGGACGTGGGCTTGCAGGGACTGGAGGATGACCAGACTCTGAGAGCCAAGCGTTTGGACAACGGGGTGTCTTGGATGGTTCCGGAAGGTGAATATTGAAGCCTTGTTTTAGACAAACATGCTAGAGGCGCCCAGGCCGATTCGAAGGGCCTTCCCTGCTTTCTCTGCTCCCCCTCTAAGTGGGCAGCGGAGCCTGCCTTTAGATTCCTTCTAAATGCTGTCGGCTTCCATCTGTCCGCCAGCAAACATCTGTGTTCCATCAACGATCTGAGTATCAGACACATACACAGTTGAGTCTTGAACGACAAGGGGATTGGGGTGCCTCGTGTAACTTTACAGTCTGGCTCCCAGTCTCCTTGGATTCAGCCAGTTGGGTAGGACTGTAGCATGTATTTATTGAAAAACATCTGTGTATGAGTGAACCCGTGCCGTTCAAATCCTTGTTGTTCAAGGGTCAACTGTACTACAACATGCGGTGTGTGTTTGTGTGTGCGTGCGCCTGCCTGCATGCAAGTACCTCAGATACCAGCTACACGCTCTGCGCTGTCCTGTGGAAGCCTCTAGTCCGGAGTCTCCCCTGAACTCAAGACACGTATAGCCTGCTTCACATCTCCACCTGGACCTCTCAGTCATCGTGAACTTGACACACCTCTTAACGAGCTCCCTGCCTGCCCCCCCCCCCCCCACCCAGCCTGTTCCTCCAGGCCGCCCTCCCAGCACTCCATTCTCCCAGCTACTCAGGGTGAAAACTCTGAGTCATCTCTGACACTTCTTTCTTTCACACCTGACACCTGATTCATCAGTGAGCCTGTTGGCTCCCCCTGTGAAATATATCCAGAGTCCATCCACTTCTCCCCACCTGGCACTCAAAGCCACCCTCACGCCCCATCTGGACCACTGCAAGTGATGGCCAGCTGGACTCCCTGCTTCTCCCCACTGCAGGCCGTCCTCAGCATCCTCTAAAAACAAGTCGGGTCATTTCACTCCTCTGCTCAAAACCATCAAATGGTTGCCCTTTCCCCTCAGCGTAATATTCCAGGTGCTTACAAAGCTCTCCATGGTCTGGTCTGTGGTACCTCTGTAGCTTCACCTCTGACCCAGATCACTCTGCTCACTTTCTCCTCCTTTACCAGACAGCTGGACATCCCTTAATCAGCGAGCACACACCCGCCCCAGGGCCTTTGCACCAGCTGTTTTCTCTACCTGGAACACTTGCCTTCTGATATCTGCATGGCTAGCTCTTTCATCCCCTTCAGGTCCCTTACCACAGAGTGGGAGGAACTCTCTATAAAATAATAGCTCTGTCTCCATCATTCTTTTTTTTTTTAAATAACCAAGAAATAAGCTTCATATCATGGGGTCTTTATTAAAATACCAAAACACAGGAGAACTTTTAATGAAACATTTCTATTCCAGGGACTTGCCCAAGTATTTAAAATAAATTTCTAGTTCTCCTGAGTTTACAGAAGGATTCCATCTGCTTTTGCGGTAATGAGGATAAGAAACCAGCTGTTATCTAAGAAATTTTGTGAGCATTTGCAATAAAATAACCCTCTATCATTCTTTTATCCCTTAACTAACCCTGCCTGTTTCTGTTTTACTTATCACCACTTGACATTATTCTTGGGAATTGTTTGTCTCCCTGCTCTTAAGGAAATATGTGAGAGCAAAGAACTTTGTCTTATTTTCTGATTATCACCAGAACTTTGAACAGTTCTGGCATTTGGAAGCTGCTCAGTAAGTGTTTGCTGGATGAATTAGTTTGTTAGAGGTATTGGGGGGTCTGGACTGGGAAGACATTGTGTACTATTGTGGTAACCTCCACGTGGTATGGTAAAGGCATAGACTAGAGGGGGGGCCTCAGGGGTGTAAAGGAAGGAATAAATGGAAAAAGGGTATTTATTTATTCATTTTTCTTTTCCATTATGGTTTATCACAGGATACTGAATATAGTTCCCTGTGCTATGCAGTCGGACCCTGTTGTTTATCCATTCTGTATATAATAGTTTGCATCTGCTAACCCCAAACTCCCAACCCATCCCTCCCTGACCCGCTTACCTCCTTGGCAGCTGCAAGTCTGTTCTCTGTATCTGTGAGTCTGTTTCTGTTTCGTAGATAAGTTCATTTGTGTCCTATTTTAGATTCCACATATAAGTGATATCCTGTGGTATTTGTCTTTCTGACTTACTTCACTTAGCATGACAATCTCTAGGTCCATCCATATTGCTGCAAATGGCATTATTTCATTCATCTTTATGGCTGAGTAATATTCCATTGTATACATGTACCACATCTTCTTTATCCATTCATCTGCCGATGGACAGTTAGGTTGCTTCCATGACTTGGCTATTGTAAATAGTGCTGCTATGAACATTTGGGTGGATGTATCTTTTTGTATTACAGTTTTGTTTGGATATATGCCCAGGAGTAGGTTTGAAGGGTCATATGGTAGCTCTATTTTTAGTTTTTTGAAGAAAAAACCTAAAACTTACAATAAAACTCCGATGTTACAGTTTTATTGTACCATAGAATATTAACCAGTTTTGCATGTAATTTAGTGCAATGAACTGAGTTTGTGTCCCCCACGAATTCATGTTGAAATCCTAACCCCCAAGATGAGGGTATTAGGATGCGAGGCCTTTAGGAGGTGATCAGGTCATGGAGATGGAGATTTGTGCTCCTATGAAAGAGACCCCAGAGAGCTCCCTCACCCCTTCTGCCATGTGAGACAAAGTGAGAAGACAGCTGTCTATGAATCAGGATGGGATCCTCACCAGACACTGTATCCGCTGGTGTCATCATTTTGGACTTCCGAGCTTCCAGAACTGGAAGAAATAAATTTTTGTTGTTTATAACCTACTTAGTCTATGGTATTTTGTTATAGCAGCTGAACAGACTAAGACACTTATCTCAGCATTTTCTTTCCAACTGACTATACATCTCTGCTCTTCAAATGCTCTGAGAAGCAGCTTTCCCATCCCGTTGATTCCCTCATTAATGGGTTGGATAAATGTGCTTAGTATATATATGAGGGTATGAGAGCCACGTTTCTAATATTTTGAAAATGATGCTTTGATAGAGGAGATAAAAAGTGCTAGTTATATAAACCCAAAGCTACAAAATGTCAGTGTTGCAGAATATGTGTAAAAGACATAAACCACTTTCCCCCCTTATTTCTATGTTTTAGCATATATTTCTCATGGAGGACTGTTCAAAAGGTGGGGAGAGAACATTACTGTCAATTCAAGACCAGCCATTTTCCTCTGCTCACTCACTTCCTGTTTTCTTTTAATAAATTGTCTTTAAAAACATGAAGAATGTACTCTCCTACACAGTTGGTGGGAATGTAAACTGGAGCAACCACCATGGAGAACAGTATGGAGGCTGCTTAAAAAACTAAAAATAGAACTACCATGTGATTCAGCAATCCTACTCCTGGGCGTATATCCAGACAAAACTCTAATTTGGAAAGATACATGGACCCCAATATTCATGGCAGCACTGCTTACAGCAGCCAAGACATGGAAGCAACCTAAGTGTCCACTGACAGAGGAATGGATAAAGAAGATGTGGTACATATATATACAATGGAATATTACTCAGCCATAAAAAAGAATGAAATAATGCCATCTGTAGCAATGTGGATGGACCTAGAGATGGTCATACTAAGTGAAGTAAGTCAGAAAGAGAAAGACATATCATATGGTATCACTCATATGTGGAACCTAATTTTTAAAAAATGATATAAATGAACATGTTTACAAAACAGAAACAGACTCACAAACATAGAAAACAAACGTATGGTTACCAAAGGCGAAAGGAGGGGAGGAGGGATAAATTGGGAGACTGGTTTTGACACATGCGCCCTACTATATATAAAATAGAAAACTAATAAGGACCTACTGTACAGCACAGGGAACTCTACTCAATATCTTGTACTAACCTATAATGGAAAAGGATCTGAAAAGAATAGGCATATAACTGAGTCACTTTGCTGTACACCTGTAACTAACACAACATTGTAAATCAACTATATGTCAATAAAAAACCAAACAAAAACAAAAAAACATGAAGAACATGACCCAGCTGTGAGTCCTGGCTGGGCCCTGCCAAGGCCGTAATTGAGATGGGGGTGCGCTCTGCCAGGACACCTCCTCCACCACCTTCTGGGGTCCCAAACTAGATCTTGCGGTTTGCTTGTGGGGCAGGGGCGCCGGGCTGGGAGTGAGGAGGTGTGAGTCCTTCCATCTTCCATCAGTTAGGAGATGGAAGGTCTTAGCAGAGCCGCCGTATGCAGCAATGCAGAGGTCGAGGCTCCCCAGTATTCTACACGTCCCTCTTCTCTGGGGTGGGTGCCCCCTGGAGGCGCCCCCGTTCTGCCCCAGATCTAGCTTTGTCTGCAATTCACACCAAGGTTGCGCATAACTTCTTTTTATCACTGTGGGCCTTCGTTTCCCCCTAAGGGCCAAAATGGAAAGCTTACCTCCTTTATCTACCTCCTGGAGATGTGGAGACAAATGAGAGAAAGAAAACTTATGTGGAAAAAACTGAAAAACGTTACCCAAAAGCTGGAAATAAGGATAAAGGATGACTCCGTGTCCTTTCAATGTCCTACCAGAAAAACCTGCTTTGTAAGTATCATTACTCCAGATGGGAGAAATCCATGGGGGCTTCAGTTGTGGGGTCCTCATCACCGAGACCATCCTTTTATCTTTGGGGGGGTGGCGGCAGGAGGATAGGGGCTATAGCGATCTAGAATTGGTCTCCTTTTGCATTTCCTCGGGCCCAAAGTTGAAACAGGGCTCCGTTCTACGAACCTCTGAAAGTGGTTCTTCTTTGTCTAAAACCGTTTACCGAACATTTAAAAAAATCACCTGTAAGGAAAATAAAACTGAGGGGACCTGGCCATACTCTCGGTCCTTGAGCTTAAGTTTCTGAGGCTGTCCAGATGGCGGGGGCTCTGGTAGAAGTTGGTTCTCCCAGGGGAGTTCGTTTGAGGCATGGATCCACTTTCCTGGCGGGGAAGGGCTGCAGCCCAGAGCCGACAGGGCTGGACCAGGTGCGGGGCAGGGGCGGGGTTACTCCGTGAGTCCATGACAGACTCTGGCCTGAGAGCCGTCCGTCCTAAGGTTCAGGGGAATCATGGAACATGCTGTTTCGTGCAGACACCTTCTCTTTCTCAGTGTTGCAGCTTTTAAGGGTATTTGTGTCCTGGGTCTCATTTAAAATGCTCCTTTTTACAAGGTGCTTTTGTTCGGAGCAAAATCCACGGATGGTGTTTCTAACCTGCTGTGTTCACCTCGTGGAAAAATGGGCTTGTTTTGCATTATTGACTCAGTGGAAAATATTACCTTGGTGGGGATGGAGACGGGGTTACCATTTTAAGAAATGTTTTTTTAATTAAAAAAAATTTTTTTTGGCCGTGCCACACGCCACGTGGGATCTTAGTTCCCCAACCAGGGATCGAACCTGCGTCCCCTGCCTCGGAAGGGTGGAGTCTTAACCACTGGACCGCCAGGGAAGTCCCGGGGCTACCACTTTTGAAATAACTACCTAGGTTTACCTGTGCAGGTAGAATGCAGCACCTCCTATTAACCACAAATGGATTTTGAAAATTTACACAGAATGTGATAAATGCAATGGGGATGACTTCTCTCCCCTTCCCCATTCCTTCCTGCGACCTATATGTATGTATCTACCCTCCCACACCCCAACACACACAAGAGGACATATTTGACACAATACTACAAAGAGGCTCTTTTAGCATAAAAGCACAGAGGAACCCTGCTCTGGTGAGTTTAATTTTGCAGTCTGATTGTCTTGTGGTTACTCTACCCTGAAGCTAGACCACAGTGAGGGCCTCAATCTCCCCACCCGACCACACCAAAGTAGGGGAAGGGGCCACGGGGAACAAAAGAAGAGCTCCCCCCCAGCACCCACGAGAGGGTGACCACAGGAGCCTGGCTTGGGATGGGCAATGACTGCTTCCAACGCCCCCGTCCCTGTGGGTGCTGTAAGGGTTGGAACATATGGCCTGATGTGAAGTAAAGGATGGTCCTGTGCATCCATCTGGGCTCTGAGCGTGCTTGAATAGCTACCAGCAAAGTAAACCGTTGGAGATGGACGATTACCCTCTCCCGGCCAATTGGTGGCAGCGTGCTTGGTGACATGGCTGGCCAGTCAGACATATTTCCACCAAATAGCCCTGCGAGGAGGGAATGTTGCTTTGACCTCGTTGTAGCACACTTCTCTCCCCCCGTGCCCTTCACCACCTATGTATCCCGCTAGTAATCTTCTAAGTTAAATTTTAAAAGTGAGTCCCCTGGGCCTTCCCTGGTGGCGCAGTGGTTGAGAGTCCACCTGCCGATGCAGGGGACGCGGGATTGTGCCCCGATCCGGGAGGATCCCACATGCCGCAGAGCGGCTGGGCCCGTGAGCCATGGCCGCTGAGCCTGCGCGTCCGGAGCCTGTGCTCCGCAACGGGAGAGGCCACGGCAGTGAGAGGCCCACGTTCCGCAAAAAAAAAAAAAAAGTGAGTCCCCGGAGGCCGTGTTTTGGAAACTGTGGATTCAGTGAAAAAGGCAGCTCCCTGGGTTTTGATGGTCTTTCTCTCTTGTTTTTCAGAAGGAATGAAATAATTCATTATAGGCTGAGAACTGGCTGGCGATATAGGTTCTGTGGTGGGAGGGTCTGGCTTGGATGTCAGGCCGGCGTGGGCTGGGATGCTAGCTGTGCCTGGGGCCCTCAGGTGCTTCCTGTGGTAGTTGGAAACCATCCTTTTGTGTCTGCTCCCCAAGTAAAGCACCGAGCTCTGGGTCTGGCTCCTGGGGAGGGAGTTCTCGTCCCGGAGGTCATGATTCCCATGTTGCTGGGCAACGCGATGCCCTAGTCACGCTAAGTCAGTACAGCAGGCCTCGGAGGAAGACCTGGATGGAGCCTTGATGGAGAGAAGAATGTTCTCAACCTTGGCTCTAACAGGCAGGAGTACAGAGCTCCCCAAGGCCTCAATCAGGAAGACCGTGGGGCGGGACACCCTGGGGCCCCGGGCTCTCTGGAAGCTCCGCCTCCTTGGTCCAAATTGGTTACCTACCCAGACTGAGCAGGGGCTCGTGGCAGAGGGTGACTCAGGGGGAACAGCTTGGGGTAGAGGTGCACAACCACTGCCAGGAATGAAAGAGGGCGTGGGAGGGAAACACAGGCCCTGATGCCTTGGAGTGGGTTTTGAAATTGGTGGGTGAATTACTTGTTCGTCTTTTGAGGTGCGTCAGCTGACTCAAGTGGTCTTACAAAGCCAGCCCTGCCTCTTTCACTTCAACGGGCTCTTGGATTTTGTGGATGACCAGATCACAGTCTTCTAGGAGAATACTTCTGAGGTGGACTCAGTAAGACTCGAGTAGTATTCGGGGCGGGTGAGATGCGAGGGGGGAGGACTTGCCCTCTGGAAGCGCTCTGACCGCAGCAGTGCGCCCTGACTGCCCATCCCGGTGTCTCCGTGGCATCCTCGAGGCCAAGGCCCCTGGGGGAATGTTTGAGCTCTAACTGGAAGCATTTGCCTTTAACTCAGCCCTGAAGGGACTTAGAGAGGATCTAATTTTTTACCCTATTTTTCCCCAGAAATTTCAGATATTCTTGAAAACATGGCATCATATACTATATATAGTATGTACTTTCCTTGCCATATGAGATATCTCAGAAAACACAAAACCAATCCTACACTAAAAACTTCCGTTGACTCTGACGTGATGAAAACACATCTGAAAACCTCAAGCCTTCCAGTCCTAATAGCTGTAATTCCTTATTCTTCTCATCACTGTTTTCTAATTTCCTTCATCATCATGGGCTTTATCATCGGCAATTTTTCTTAATCAAGCTTCAAGTTTACAAAACTTTCCTTTACGCTTTAGTGGAGCAATTTGGAAGACATTGTCCACAACGCGAGGAAAAGAATCTAGACCAATCCAGACTCAAAGAATGTTAGAGGAGTCTTAGATGCTTTTGATTTTTTTCCCCAATTTTTTCCGATGCTTTTTCATGATAAGCTTCCTTTGTTTTCATCAGTGCTTTGCCTTATTCTCACATACTTTGATTTTTTTTTTTAAATCAAGCTACCAGATTGATATAACTGTCCTGAATGCAGAGGTTCTCTTGAAGCAGTTTTATCACTTGCTATTGATAAACTTATCACAACCAAGTTCTTCTATCAGAGGACTGGTAACTTCAGATGCAGTCAGAGCTGTTGTAAATGTTAAAATATCAAAATCCATCCTCTGAGGGTTCTCCTGATGTTTGGCATCAAACGCTACTTCCCTCGCTCTGCAGGCCTCCGCAAATTGCCTGCAGCCTCCTCCAGGCCCCTGGGTTCTGCCTGGAGCAATCGGGTAATTAATTCCTAAGACGCTAAGTGGGTGATGGAGGCTGAGATTCTGCAATGCGGCCAGGCCTGGGCGGTTCAGGGACCTGGCCCTGGGCGTGTCCTCAGCACCCACTGCCTCTGCCATCAGGCCTTCCCTGGCATCCTCGGGGTGCCTTGTGCAGGTGCTCGCCTGCTTCTGCCTCCTGGTACTTGCTGGATATTGCTGCTGCGGGCAGCTGGGCTCTCGGGGACAGCTTGTCCCCTCCCAGAATAACTGGAATAAGAGGACAGCACGACTGTGGGTGTGCACATGCCCTAGCGCATCTCTGTAGACTTCTGTAACGTTTGCATGAGTGAGGACTTATCTATTACTTGAATATTTGATAAGTACATAAAAAGAAAACAATTGTCTAAGAATAAAGGGAGAGAGAGTATGTAGCAGGCCCAGCAGAGGGTCGAGTTGCCCTTGGTGAGTCCCCTTCCAGAGCGGGCCTTGTGCGTCTGGGAAGGCTGCTCTACCTTGACTCAATGATGGAAACACCGGGCTCCTAGCTGCTGAGAATCTGACGCTCATTTTTAAAGAAACGTTTTTTTAATTTTTTGGTCACACCACGTGGCATATGGGATTTTAGTTCCCTGACCAGGGATCGAACCCACACCCCCTGCACTGGAAGCACAGAGTCTTAACCACTGGACCGCCAGGGAAGTCCCCGATGCTCATTTTTTTTGCTGTGGCTGGTGCTGTCCTGGATCTGTCAGAGCCTGACTGCGGAGCTGGAGGAGGGTTATTCCTTAAGGCATCTCTGCCTCTCCTCCCGGACTCACCCACCTAACCAGGGTGGCCTCTCTGAGAACCCAAGGCAAGTGCTGGACCAGCTCCCATTGGAGAGGCAGTGCGTCTGCACAGCCGGCCTGACATCTTGGACCCATGGATCTGGGTTAAGAGCTTGTGTCTCAGGGAAGTGCCTGCTCCTTGAGCAATGAGATCTGCCCTCTGCCCTCCTTCACCCAGGCATGTGGAGCCGGGAAGCCCCAGAAACAGAAGGCAGGCTGGTGACGCTCAGGGTGAAGGTGGGACGGTCCTGGGCCACCAAAGGTGGCTGGAGCTGCAGGATGGCTGCTGCTGGCAGGGCTCCAGGCAACTGCAGAGTCACGGGGAGCCAAGAGCACAGGTGGGGGCCCTGAATGCCCAGCCGAGCGGGCTGAGGGACGCAAGGCATTTCCTGCACACGCTAGTCACTTCTAAACCTGCCAACCTGCCGACGGCAGCTCGTCAGCTTGCAGAGGGCACGTTACGGTTGGGTCCAGACTCTGGGAGACAGTGTCTGCCCATCCTCGCCTCCCTTTCTCCCTCTCCTCCGTTCTCTCTCTCCAGCCTAAGCTGCTGTTGCCTCACAGGAGTCGTAGACACACTCGACTTTGTACTTAACAAAGTCTTGAGGGGCTCTGTTGATGTCTTGCCACACCGCTGGTGACTGGAGGGACAGGATCCTTTGGTGAGCTGCCACTCCAGCTTGGACTTGGCTCTGTGTTGATCCTGGGCATCTGGCCGGTTCCCGTGTTGACTTGACTAGGATGAGGCAGTCTGCTGCCACATTTCAGGGCGATGGGGTGGCCAAGAGCCTAGGATTTGGAGTCAGCCTGGCCTGTGCTCAAATTCTAGCTCTGCCATTTACCTGCCGGGTGACCATGGGTACTCAGGCTCTTTGTCGGTAAAAGGGGGGAATAGTAGAAGCCACGGTACGAAGTCACTGAGCACGGAAGGAGATCACTGTTGCAGAGCGTAGGCTCAGTGCCAGACACGCAAGCACCCGGAGTCATCAGCTGTGATGAGGGTTTAGCGCGTTTAGGGACGGGGTGGATGTATTTCTGACTCACTCCTCTGGGGCAAAATTCCCTCTCAGTTTGCCCCCTTCCCTCCCATCCCTAGACACGGACTTTTCCTTGAAAACTTTGAAGGATGTTTTTTTACTATCAGGGAATTGAGTCCGATGCACCAACAAACTTCATTAAACCCAGCAAAGACAGATGTCATGGTGGCTGCTCAGTCATTCTGGGGTCATGTCCCCGCCTCCACAGGGCCGGGCGTGCAGGGGACCGGGAGTTAGAAGAGCCCTCTGGGGACTTCCCTGGCGGTCCAGCGGTTAGGACTCTGTGCTTCCACTGCAGGGGGCCCGGGTTCGATCCCTGCTCGGGGAACTAAGATCCCTCGTGGTGTGGCAGAAGAGTCCTTAGGCCGCTCAGGCCAGGAGGAGAGTTTCACTTGACCTTGTCAGCCCGGGCAGGGGGTGGCAGGAGGCAGGAGGACTGTGTTAGGACCCATGTGACCTGAGCCTGTTGCCACCTCACTTGGTGGGGGTGGGGGGAGGCTTCCCTTTCCCTGGAAAGTTCTTTTCAAGTCTTAAGAGTGGAATGAAGACTCTCCACATGGTTCCCCTGTGCTGACTCACCTGTGGTTTTCATTCCCAAAACCTCCTCTGCGGTGTTCTGGTTCGGGGGGGTGGGGGCGGGGAGCCGTGTGGGCCCCGCTTCTCCCACGGCTGAGCTGGGCCCGCCTCGCCCTTCACCTGACCTTGCAGGGTAACATCCTGGCGTGTGGTGTGCTGTTCCCTAGTGGCCGAGAAAAGAAATGGAGAGTGATGTGCTCTTTTGCATTATTTCGAACATTTTTAGTTCAGTAAAAACAACCACGGCAGAACCAACCTTCTGTGGAACACACCTTCTAGAAACACCTCGTGCTCTCCTGAGCTCATCGTACCCAGATCCCATCTCTGGGCACTGCTCTCACTCGGCTCTGGGACAGGCCTTCCCTGCCCCGTGCATCCTCCCCAAGTCGCTGGCCACAGGGCTTCCTCCCCCACTGGTCAGGGCGGGTGTTCTACATCTTCCTTTTTTTCTTTTTTTAATTGAAGTATAGTTGATTCAGATTGTATTGGTTTCAGGTGTACAGCAAAGTGATTCAGTTCCACATATATACACGTATTCTTTTCCATTATGGCTTATTACAGGATATTGAATATAGTTCCCTGTGCTCTACAGTAGGTCCTCATTGTTTATTTTATATATAGTATTGTGTATATGTTAATCCCAAAGTCCTAATTTTTTCCTCCCTCCCCATTTTCCCCTTTGGTAACCATAAATTTGTTTTCTACGTCTGTGAGTCTTTTTCTGTTCTTAAATAAGTTCATTTGTATCATATTTCAGATTCCACATATAAATGATACCATATAATATTTGTCTTTGTCTGACTTACTTCACTTAGTATGCTAATTTCTAGGTCCATCTATGTTGCTACAAATAGCATTACTTCATTCTTTTTCATGGCTGAGTAGTATTCCATTGCATATATGTACCACATTTTCTTTATCCATTCCTCTGCCGATGGACACTTATGTTGCTTCCGCATCTTGGCTATTGTAAATAGTGCTGCTGTGAACACTGGGGTGCATTACATCTTCCTTTTTATTAGTTTATAGTAGATTGCCCCAATCAGATGGTGAACACCAAGGGCAGGGATTAAACCGTGAACTTTTCAAAAGATCTCTGTAAAAGCAAATAATACTCACTATAAATGAAAACCATTCAAACAGGAAAATGCAAGGAAGAACGTCCATTTCGGTTGAGATCCAGCCCCAGAGACAAGCACTGGCCACGCTCGTGCTGACACCCCCCTGCTCACCTGTGCCAGGTGATGTCTGCACAGTCGTTGCACAGATGGGATCACACTAGCCATCACTGTGTGGGAACTGACCAGCACCACTCTTCTTTATTTCTTTCCTACTTTCCTGCCTTGACTCTGGGGCCACACGTCTAGTGTAATATTTTGCATGAAGTCGGTTTCTAAAGAACCTTGATTGATGGCCTCAACCATCAGTGATTCCACACACATTCCTTGAGAGTCAGAATGACAAGTGGTTAAGGACACAGCCTTGGTAACCAAACTGCCAGGGTTTGGAGCCTGACTATACCTGTCTGACCTGGGCAAGTAATATAAACTCTGTCTGACTCAGTTTCTTCATCTCTAAAATGGGGATTAATCGTAGTGCCTACACCCTATGTCTATGCTAGTCCTCAGTTGTGTTTTAAACAGTGCCTGGCACATGGCAAACGTTTGGTGAGAATGATGCCGACTACCTATTAACGTGTAAGCCCTGGGCATATGGGGAGCAGAGGCTCCAGCAGCTCTCACTCATGCCAACCCACAGAACAAGATTTCTAATTATGGTGATACTGAGGAAGGGCGCTTCATCCAATCCCAGAGAGGCCAGAGAGCACCCTCTGCAAGGGTCCACATAGGGAATACATTTGTACCACACACACTGGGACACAGGTGGGATGAGACTGTCTGTGGCTGAAGGAGACCAGCTGGGTGGCCTCCTGCAGGCATCCTAGTCTCGGCCTTCGAGGCCTCCACTGGGGGGGCCTGGGGGCGGGCACATTCGGTGGGTAGCTCTGACGGCAGAGGCCGCACCCCAGCACCTTGGGCGGTGAGCTCTTTTAGGCCCTGACTTTCCTCTTCTCTTATTTTTGCATTCTTGACTTTAGTCCAGCAGCCCCACCGAGCCTTTCCTCTCTCCTCCTGTGCCCTGCATCTTAGTGGCTGGTGATCCTGAGTCCGAGGGCCACCGTGAAAGCAACAAGGAGCCCAGCAGTTTATTTCTGTCCAACAAGGAAAGATCATGATTCCTTTTGTTTTCTGGTCCAGATACAAGAAAGGAGAGATGGGGAGAGGCCAGGCTATATGGTACTTTAATTATACCCAGACAAGATTTGTTAAAAAGGCTCACACCGGCCAGCCTTCCTGTGAGGCTGCTAAACAAATCACTCTCGGGGCTCACCCTTGGTCCTGGACACGATGAGGGGGTGTCTCTTTGCTCTGTTCCTACCGTGAGCCATCGAGGGTGAGTGACGGAGGGCTTCCTGAGGAGGGAGTGAGCCGGGATTCCATCTGTTTTTTTTTTTTTACATCTTTATTGGAGTATAATTGCTTTACAATGGTGTGTTAGTTTCTGCTTTATAACAAAGTGAATCAGTTATATATATACATATGTTCCCATATCTCTTGCCTCTTGCGTCTCCCTCCCTCCATCTGGTTTCAAAACCCCACCGTTTCGGTTACATGCTCTTGTTCTGTTGGCTCCTAATGGATGGAACCATCACATACATCCATGCTTAAGTGAGTTCCAAGCAGCACATGATCGATGTGTATATTTAGCAGTGGGACACATGGTTTCAGGTTCTACAAAATTCGCCTTCATAGAATTGCCTCTGGGGTGATGGGGAGGGAGGTTGCATGAAGGGAAGACGGTGAAATTCAACGTAAGCAGGTTACCTGAGTGGAGCGGGAGACCTGGGCCAGATATACCTGAGGGAGTAAACAAGGGAAGGGGTAGCTTCTGAATCCACGGTGAACTGGTCAAATGGCCTCAGCCAAGTCCTTCAACCTCCTTAGCTTCTCCTTCTTCTTCTTTTAAATGAGCAACAGTGAAAGGTGTTCCAGATGCTTGTAGGTGTCTCTCCTTGGTCAAGTGCATCTGGAAAACAATGACTTTTCCATCTTTTCTCTCTTTTTTTTTTTTAAGAAGATGTTGGGGGTAGGAGTTTATTAATTAATTTATTTATTTTGGCTGTGTTGGGTCTTCGTTTCTGTGCGAGGGCTTTCTCTAGTTGTGGCAAGCGGGGGCCACTCTTCATCGCGCTGTGCGGGCCTCTCACTATCGCGGCCTCCCTTGTTGCGGAGCACAGGCTCCAGCCTCAGTAGTTGTGGCTCACGGGTCCAGTTGCTCCGCGGCATGTGGGATCCTCCCGGACCAGGGCTCGAACCCGTGTCCCCTGCATTGGCAGGCAGATTTTCAACCACTGCGCCACCAGGGAAGCCCCATCTTTTCTCTTACAAAACTTGTTAGCATATTACAGGCCGTGCAAATACCTGCAGGAAGAGGACTCCTCAGGGTGTTCAGTGAGCATTTCCCCCGACTTTTGACCACAAAACCCTCTTTGTGTGGTGATGGTGGTGATGAGGAGAAATATTGGGAAATGCTGGTCTAGGGGTCCTTCCTGCTCTCAAACTCGATGTGAAAACCGTTGCCTGCACAGTGCACATTAGTGGTATGGCCAAGCGTGCCTCTGCTCACATCTGCTTTAGGAAGGAAAGCCTGGGCAGCATCTTGTAGCTCAGCGCCCCTACCAGCCTCCCGGAGCGTGGCATCCGGAGACGCTCCAGTCCCAAACCCAGCACCTGAAGTCCTTCCAGGTCCCTGGTGAGGGCCTACTATCATCTCCTCTGTCCCCGAGACTTGCAGGCCCAGCGACCCTTGGGCCTCTACCTCTGCTCCCCACACCCCTGTGTCCTCCCTGCCCAGCTCCCTAGAGCTGTCCTTGCAGGCCCTGCCCTCCTCTGCCCTCCCCCTGGAGCTGTCATTGGCTGACCCCAGTCTCTCCCTGCCCTCCGCCCCGCCCCCTGCTCCGCCCCCAACCCTGCTCTGAGCGCCAGTCCTTCCTTCTTCTCCATCCCGCTTCCTCAGCCTGAAGCAGAAACTCCTACCTGAAATCATTAATGACTACATCTTTAGGCTTATTGTTACTTTGCCTTAAAAAAAGTTTTTTCAAAAAAAGAATCAAAATAACTTGCATTTACATAGGATTTTCACCATTTTATCATAGGTACCAAGCCCTCACCATGATCTCATGTCATTGTCTCAAATCCTCAAGTTAGGAAGGACAGTGATTAGAGATGCAGCCCACAGAGCAGAAGAGCTCTAGGGCGTATGTCACCTTGTCCTGGCGGCGGCAGAAGTCCCGAGGGCCCCTCCTTCAGGCCCCCTGCACCTCGGTGGCCTGGCCGACTCTGTAGACCTGAGCGCCAGGCCAGCTGGAAGGCTACCCCTGCCCGTGGGCTCCCCTGTATATTGGGGGCCGATTCCCAGGCTGGCCACACGGAGCCACGTCCTCTGTTCCAGAGGCTGGGGAGTGCGGATGTGAAACATCCTTCCGGGGAGTGCTTGGCCACGTCATCGGGAGCACGGGTGTTGTCAGGATGTTTGGAGTGTGCAGGATTCTGAAACCAAGTTCTCTGGCCTATATTGGAGAAGCACATTTTATTATTTAAACATTTGCAGGGGGAGTGAAGGAAGCCAGATGGACGATGCCCAGGGGCATGTGGGTGATTACGCAGGGTCACGTGCAGCCACAACAGAGACTGGTCTTCAGTGCTGCTTCCGTCCTAAGCAGGGAACTCACACTGGCCAGTCCTGCTGGCTGCACCCCGGAGGGGGGGTGGCCCATGCGCGTGGCCTCCTCTCCATTGCAGCCGGTACAGCCTTGGAAAGCACCCCTTCCCGCCCACCGCACAGCGCTCCAGGTGGAACTGCCCCTTGGTCAGAGCTGTCGTGGGACAGGGAAGCTGTGGCCATGGTCACGCTCCACGCTGGGGTCCATGAGTGTCTTCAGCACCTTCACGGATCCTGTGGCTTATACCTGACACCTTTCTTAAAAAAAAAAAAAAAAAGTCCCCAATGTAAACAATTATATAACCTTCTCCTGCATCTCATTACAACATCAAAAACATCCTGAAAGACACAGAAAACACTGGATGCTTTAAGTCAGACGTACTGAGACGCTTTGTTGTCAGTTTCAAGCGTTGCTCCCCATCCTTTGCTGCTCGGCCTGAGCCCCATCTGCTTCCTTCTTGGAAACAGGGACAAGAGGCCGGCGCCGCAGGCCAAGCCCATCTCTGCAGGGCCGAGGCAGACCAGGGCAGTATCCAACTGAAGTGCCATGTAGAGAATTTTCCTCTTATTCCAAACTTGCACTGTTAACGATGGAAAATGTTTTTCTTGTCATTTTTGGTGGAAATTTCAATAGCTTTTTTAAATTCGAAAGACAACGTATAGAAAATAATGAAGGCACATCGGAGAAGATAGAAATGAACTCCAATCTCACCATGCAGAGATAGCCACTCTTGACATTTTGTTATATTTCTTTCCAGTTATATGTTTATACACATATATGTATGATTTATTGTAGTTTCGGTATTCATTGTGTATATAATTGTGTGTAACTATAGCTTTCCACTTAACATTAGAGCATAACCAAGTTTCCACATTGTTAAACAGCCTTGAAAAACACCGTCTTGGACTTGCTGCTGTGTTTTCCATCTTATGGATGTACCATAATTTATTTAACCATTCCCATATGATGGGACAAATACACCAGTGCCAACTTTTTACAACTATATATAAAACTTCGGTGAACATCTTTGCAAATCAGTCCAAGTTTGGAAAGAGACATCAAGATTTGACTGGTTACTTAAAGAGCCCTAGGCCCAAAAGGGGGAAGAAAATGCATGAATACTAAGAATTGACCTTGTGTCCCAACCTGTGGAAACAACAGTTAAGAGTACGATGCTGGGGAAGGAGCTCTTTTCTAGAACATGCATGCCACACACTTTCTTGGCTTCATTAAGTTTTCACTAAAAGATTTATTATTTTCACCTGTAGGGCAACCAGGTTTTAAAGGTTTTGTATATCCAGGTAAAAGTCATAAAAGTCGCCCAAGTTGTGATAAGCAGTCATGGCCAGTGGGCATGCAGCCCCCGGACAGCAGCTGTTGCTGCTCCTGGCTTTTCCTTGTTTCTGGTCACCAACCAGCCTGTCCTAGGAACTCTGGGGCCAGGCTGGATACTCCCCTCTGTGGAGTGTCAAAGTTTTCACTTTACACATCATTCTAAGTCTGTCGACTCCTAAGGAGGCAGTCTTGAGGGTGTCTAGAGAAGGGGTCTTGGCCTTCTGAAGTGATTTGTGTCTTTCGTTGAGGTTCAGAGGACTTTTTTTCCTGCTAACGCCTAGGTTCGGAGCCTCAGGGGTGACATAGATTCTGACTGCTGCAGAAGCAGAACATTTTGACTCTCTAATTCAAGGTTGTTTCTTTTCAATACCCATAAAAAAGATTTGTAGAAATGTCCTAGCTAAAACGATGAGGTGTGCAGCCAGCCGTACACCAGCCAGCGCCCGTGATGCTGATGTGAGGTGCCAGAGGGCGCCCAGAGAGGCTGTCCAAAGACGCCCTCCGGGGCAGAAGCCCCCCTGGAATACCCCACCCCACCTTCTCCCCGAGATGCCCGGTGCCGAGGACCACTCTGTGGCAGAGGGTCAAGCGTTAGACCCTCCGGATTCTTTTTCTCTAGGGCACTGGCCTCGGCCAGGTGCAGCTGGAAGGTGAGACACTGTGCGTGTGTCAGTGACTGCAGAACAGCGGACTGCGGTGTGTGACGTTCACGGGTGGAACTGGGCCTCCAACCGCCCACCCGGCCCTGCACACGTTACATAACCTCACTCTGCTTCAGCCTCTTCATCCATAAAATAGGCCAAACCTCCACCCTCTTAAGCTGGTTGTGATCCTATGTGGAAAAGCTTAGAAGGTCCTGGCTGAATGTCACCTTTCTTGTGCCTCATCCCACAGAGCAGTCAACAGAGGTGCAGAGGCAACAAGCTAGGACCAGCCGGGCGTGGGGGAGGTTCGAATGGCGGGGGGTTCCCAGTTCGAGGAGAGACCTCTGGGGGAGGTGTTTCCCTGAGCAGTCACATTTCCTTGTGCCCTGAGCTGATGCTCCCATGACAGGCGTGAGCGGGGCAGCTCCTGCAGGTGCGGGTTTGGACACCCAGCCCCTCTTCACCCCGGGGCCCCCAGGCAGCCCGTTCATATTCCTGCCCTTCGTGTCTTCTCTGAGTTTCAGCTGCTGCCTTGTCCGCGAGGTCCTGAACACCATGCTTATGGGTCAGCTTTCAGGGAGTTGGGGTGGTCCCCAGGGCCTGGGCAGGCTGGGGAATCGCAGGGGACCCAGGCAGATACAGGCACAGCAGGGCAGGAGGGTGGAGGGTCTAGGGGCCCAAGGCGCTGGGCCGAGGGCAGGTGGAGGTGGGGCTGTCCCCTCATCTGTCCCTGCTGTGACCTCCAGGCTCTTGCCAACCCCGAGAGGGAGACTCTGATGGGTCGGATGGTCCCAGTTCCCCGCCACCTCCCCGGGGAAGCGCTGGGGAACAGGCAACCTCACAGCCCACCGAACTTACCGTCCAGCCCAAGCAAGGCAGTCTTTGGCTTGGGGCCCAGGCCCAGTCCCCTCCAGGTGCGACCACGTGCCCTGAGCTGCGTGACACAGAGCGTGACAACTTCCACACTGGCCACCTCTTCCTGGAGGGCTCTGGGGCCTGGCTGGCCCGCTGCTCTCACGGGCAGCTGGGCTCGTGGCACATACATAGCCCAGCGAGCCAGGAAAGGACCCTGACTTGTGCCTGGTATGTGCCAGACCCTCTGCTCGTGGGAGTTCCTAGTCCCAGACTGAGTTAGAGCTTCCTGACCCGGCTTTCCAGAATGGGGTACGTGTTGTGCTGAATTATTTTTTTAAAGACCAAAAAAAAAAAAAGAAAAGCAAAGATCTTTCTCAGGGTGTAAGTCAGTCTTCACAGCTATTCCTGGTGCGTAGGGGAGTGAACTTTCTTAACGTTTTCTTGAAGTTTCTTAAAGGAAATCTCTCACCAGTTCTCTCGGGTGTGGCACTTAGCTGCTGGGAACAGACACGGTTTATCTTGCAGAGAAACTGTTTTGCAAGAGGTTTCCCACAATTATGGTCTGAGGGAGGGTCCTTGCTAGCTTTTCTTAGTCACTTGGGCTTAAGGGAAAGGTGGGTGTTTTTTTTTGGCTGTTCTTTTTTTCTTTCTCTTTTTTTTTTTTAAATCTGAAAGCAAGAGCGATCTGGGAGCAAGCCACATGGGTAATTACCCTGAGTTAGGGAGACAAAAGGACCGCTGATCGGCATTTCTGTGCCCCTGCAGGTGGGTGATGGCTTTGGGTGGAATGTCACAAACTACTCAGACTAGGGGGTGAGTCAGAAATCCTTGGGTCACTTGTGGTTTTCTTCATGGTTTTGGTGTGACTATTAACTTGTTTTTACTTAACAAGAAAAACAGGTGTTTGGGTGTCTGTTTGAAATACTGCTGCCCCACTCTTAGCAGCTTACTGTAGTCCCATGGCTACCCCAGGTTGGTTGACACCAAATAGATAAGTGAGAACCAGGGCCGGCCTCCATGGGCACCAACAATGAACCTTAAACCCCAGATCCTGTGATGTTCGTGAAGAGGGAAGGGGAGCTTGGAGCAACCAGTCATTCTGAGGCGGGAGATAGATGGGCCTCAGGCTGAACTGCTGGAGTTTCTCCCCCTGTGGACAGATACTCCAAAAAAGCAGGAGCAGGAGAGGAGCTGAGCCCCGCCCAGATGAGAGATAAAAGACCGCATATTCCTCATTCCTGAGATCAAGGAGACCTTCCCGACTACACATGCGCAGAAAGGCTCCTTGAAGGTCAAAAACGGAGGGGCCGCCACCCCATAGTAGGTGATGTCAACCTACCCATAGGCATCTTCGCTAGAATCCATCTTGGCTGAGAGATGTGCACGCACACGGGAGGACCCTGAGATAAACCAAATACGGACTCAGAACCAGGCAAAGCAAGATGATTGGCCAAAGGAAACCGGAAGAAATGCCCCCATAATAGTGATTCAAACTACCACGGAGGCGAGACTCTCTCTCTGAGCCCGCCTGTGTGTCTATCCACACGTACCTTTTTCCCTCCTAATAAACACTTTGCTTGTTTCACTACTTTCTGTCTCTCTGTGGAAATTCATTTCTACACAGCTGACGGGCCAGGGCCTTGTCACTCGCCACTGGTCCCTGGTGGTCTAGAGGCGAGGATTCAGCGCTCTCACTGCCGCGGCCTGACCTCAATCTCTGGCGGGAACCGATATCCTGCTTCAAGCCGCTGCAGGCCGAGGCCGCCTGAGGTCAGTGTGAGGAGTTTAAAGTGCTCACTGTTGGGCACTCACAGGCCACTCTGGAGTGAACGCCCCCTTTGGAAGTGAGCGTGTGTGCTCTGATCTGGCTTTGATGCTCTACCTGCCGCCTGCATGAGCTAAGGGCTCTCACCTTGACCTCTGTTGCTTTTTGGATGGAAATAATAGTAGCACATTTGTCCAAATGCTGCTTTGGGCTTTCTTTCCACCTGGCCAGACGCTGTGGCTTTTCCATGCCCACTGACGTCCACACGCATGTGCTCTGTGTCACGGGTACCAGGAGACTCCCCACAAGCCCTCACGCCCTGCCCCGTTCCCTGGCTACAGAAGCCGACAGTTTCCCTCAGGTCCGAAAGGATGAGTTTCAGGCTTTCCTGCTGAGACCTTTAGAAAT
Organism: Phocoena phocoena; assembly: GCF_963924675.1. Taxonomy (NCBI): domain Eukaryota; kingdom Metazoa; phylum Chordata; class Mammalia; order Artiodactyla; family Phocoenidae; genus Phocoena; species Phocoena phocoena. The sequence goes on along the minus strand of NC_089232.1, from coordinate 11,077,392 downwards.
GAGAACGTTTGGCTCCTATCAAGTCTGTTCTGTTCACAGGGATGAAGGGGGAGGGAGACACCAGCTTGGACCCTCTGCCTCGGGACTGGAGGTGGCTGGAATCTGCCAGAAAAACAGACCAGGAGTCTTTTTCACCAGGAGCTAAAGGTGGCCCCAGTTGTCCTTTTACCCCATCCTCATGACCCTGTCTTATAGCTGTGTCTGTGACCCTTAGACGTGGAGTTCTGCAGGGTTGGGGTGTTAATCTGCAGCTTGGAGCAGGGGGGTTTGGCTGCCAAATTGTCACAGCCCAGCGTGTACCTTCCCACAAAGCCAGGCCCCAAGCTTTGGGGACCCCTCGAAATCACGGACTTTTCTGTCGATGGCTGGGAGCTCCAAAGATTTGCTGTCTCGCCACGTCCCTGCAGCTGGCAGGAAGAATCAGGGCAGCTGGTGAGTCAGAGACTTGGGGTGTTAGAAGTGATGTCATTTCCGAGGGAATTGGTCGGTGCAGCCTCGTACCTGCTGCTCTCGGGGACGTGCCGGTGGTGCAGCTGGGAGAAACAGCTGCGGCCAGTCACCTTTGTACTCTTTCCTGCTGTGTCCCCAGTCCTTGAATACGCCTGGTGTGTAGCAGTTGGATGACTCCCTTCTCTTCTCTTGGGGAGGTAAGAGGCGGTACAGGGTGGGACGCTAAGCGTGTCACCAGTCACTGTCAAGTCCACCGTTTACCTTCTCTTCCCACATGTAATTACTGGGGGGACATGGGGTGGTGTAAGCTAGAGGGCTCTTGCCAATGAATGAGCACAGCAGACGGGGGTTCCTGGGCCCTCTTCCTGCCCTTGCCGGGGGTGGAATTCCTGTGGGAAGCAGAGAGGGAGCTGGGCCATGGTGGGGGGAATCTGGCTTGTGGATAAAGTGATGTTCTCTCCAGCTCCTCCTTGCCAGAAGGTAGAACTCCATCAGGATGAAGCCCAGGACCAGCCAGAAGCAGCAAATGAGAGATTCCTTCCGTCTCTGAAATTCCTACACTCAGGGAACAACTGTCCCCACAAAGCCTGTGGTCAAGAGGCCCGGGGGGTGGCTCATCCCCCCAGCCAAGGAAGCCAGAACGAGCTACTGTGCAAAAGGCTTCTGGAAAGATCTGAGATTTCCCAGGTGCCGGGAACCCCATAGACTTGAAGCTGTGTATGAGGCTGGTGGGTGAGACATCTGTCCCGCCGGCCACACCGATCTAGTGCAGAGATGGCTCTGCTAGCCTTCTGGTCACCCAGGGGCATTTGTTATGCCAGTGGGGACCATAAAACCCTGAAACCCAAAGTTGCCATGTCAGAGGTGGACAAGGGTCTTAAAATGTACAGGAGCTGCTCCTAAGTTTTTCCTTGATTTGATCAGCATTGATGGAGCATCAATAATACAAAGGGGACTGTACCAGATTCCAAAGGATGTAGCTGTTGCTGGTAACAGATGAGCTGAAATGTCCAAACAGTAGCTGCTGTCGCACTCCCCGGAACCCAAAGGTGTTCTTAGGGAAACGGGGAGGAAGTGGTCCTTACAAACTGCCAGTATTTTAAAAATCCAGGACTTCCCTGGTGGCAGAGTGGTTAAGAATCCGCCTGCCAATGCAGGGGACACGGGTTCGAGACCTCGTCTGGGAAGATCCCACATGCCGTGGAGCAACTAGGCCCATAAGCCACAACTACTGAGCCTGTGCTCTAGAGTCCTCGAGCCACAACTGCTGAGCCCGTGTGCCACAACTACTGAAGCCCGTGCACCTAGAGCCCGTGCTCCGCAACAAGAGAAGCCACCACAATGAGAAGCCCACGCACTGCAACAAAGAGAAGCCCCCGCTCGCTGCAACTAGAGAAGCCTGCGTGCAACGACGAAGACCCAGTGCAGCCAAAAATAAATAAATAATAAATAAATAAATTTATTTAAAAAACCCAGATCCAATCATGGTTTTTGTTTTTCCGTCTGGCAGCAGCTCTGGGAACACAATTACCCCAACCAACTCGCTTGCCGCTTACCTGCCCAGCCTGATCTTCCCATCTAAGACCAGGCTTGAGCACAAAGTGTGGAGGGTTGGTGCCCAGAAGAGGGGCTAGGAGGAGAGGAGCCCCCGCAAAGCAGCCTGGTGCCCCCCTTCTCCTCTGTCTTACTGGTTTCCAAGAAAAGCAGGGTGCGTCTGGGCGAGCTTTGCTATGTGTGTTCCATGAACCCTCTCCTCCTGGGGCTGGGCAGTGCTGTCCCTTTACTCTCCCACCATGACCAATGACCTCCATCTTCCTCCACAGTCAACGCTCTACCAAGATGAGTTCTCATTTTGTGCAAAGCAGTGTGGTCAGGGGAGAGATGAGCCAGGCCTGGCCTGTCCTCAGAGAGAAAGGAGTCCAGTGAGTCCCATGCAGGCTCTCCCAGTTCAAGCCAATGCTCCCTTTCTGAGTGGCTGGGAGGCTTTGAGTTGTAGACACGTGTGAAGCATTCTTTATTATTTGGGCCTCTCTTATGAACATCGCTGAGGTCAGAGTGAGCTGTGAAAGCAACTTTAACACAAATGCCTTGGAGAGAATCGTGGAGCAATTGCACCTAAAATCCTTTTATATTAAAATTTTTGACCACACTGCCTGGCATGTGGGATCTTAGTTCCCCGACCAGGGATCGAACCCAGGCCCCCTGCAGTGGAAGCGTGGAGTCTTAAGCACTGGACCACTGGGGAAGTCCCCTAAAATCCTTTAATATACTGTCTAGGTGGGGATTTTTTTCTTCTGTTCTCAAGGTCACCTTGAGGGGAGGAAGCTCCCTCTCCCCTTCCCTGGAGGGTTGGGTTGAACACTTTGTTTTTCTCCACTCAGCTTGCTGACCTGCCCCCAGAGAGGAGCTGTGTCACGTCTGACTGGGGAGACTGGTGAGAGCCTGACACACGTTGGGCCACATTTGCAAGGAATGTGGCCACCATGTTGTTTTTGCTAACAGTCTCTCTTTCTCGCCCCATCTGAGTCTCACCCACTGGGAGGAACAGCCAGGGCCACTCTGTTTTCTTTCTGGAGAATTTGCACAACTGGGGGAGAACTGGTCTCTCTTGACAGCCATTTCTCTCCTGTCATCTGTGGGACTTCGTGGCCAATACTTAGCAGACCCAACTCTCCCCTCTGGCAGTTCCAAGGGCTTCACCTGGGCAGTGATACTGGGAGTCTCCAGTTTGGTCTCTGGGACCAACCAGGTTCCCTAATCCAGCCTTTTCACGGAGCTATGAACTTTGTGAGTTTGGGGTCATTTAGTCTTTATTTGCATCAAGTTTCTTTCATGGAAATTCAAGTTTTCTTGAGCACTGACTACCCACAAATACTCTTAGAAGTGACAACACTCATTAATGAGTTTGCCCTCCATGTCCTTGTTGTAGTGACATCTCATGAGCTACATTGGCCTCATTGTCCAGTCTTTGCTCCACGATGTCTGGGGCCTCAGCTGGGGAGACACAGAGGCTGAGACCAGGAATCATCTTGCCTGTGTTTGTGATGACTGATGCTGGCCATTAGCTGGGACTTAAGCTGGTGCTATCGGCCAGAACACCTACACATGGCCTGAGTTTTCTCTCAGCATGGTGGCCTCAGAGAGGTCATACTTCTTACAGTAAGTCCCCTACATACGAACAAGTTCCGTTCCGAGAGCATGTTCGTAAGTCCAATTTGTTCGTAAGTCCAGCAAAGTTAGCCTACGTACCCAATTCACACGATCAGCCGTATAGAACCGTACTGTAATAGGTTTATAATACTTTTCACAAAATAATAAATAAAAACCAAGCAAACACAAAAAATAAAGAAGACATCTTTAATCTTACAGTACAGTCTCTTGAAAAGTCCAACAGCTGGCATACGTACAGGGCTGGCATCGAGGGAACAGGCAAGAAGAGTTACTGACTGGAGGAGGGAGAGGAGGTGGGAGATGGTAGAGCTGAAGGATCGCCAGCAATAGGAGACAGAGGACAAGCTGAAATTTCACTCACGCCTGACGTGATTGGGCATGCCAACTCACGTTTGCATCTTTGAAGGTTCGCAACTCGAAGGATCGTATGTAGGGGACTTATTGTACATGAATCTCTAGATTCCAACTACAAGGTGGAAACTGCCTCAACTTTTATTACCTAGCTTTGGAAACCAGGTGTGACACTTTTGCTACACTCCTGAATGTAAGCAAGTTCCAAGCTTGTCTGGATCAGTTAGATCCCACCCCTTGGTGAAGAATGTCAGGTTCTGGGAGAGCAGGTGGGATCAGAGGTGTTCTTGGGACCACCTTTGGAAACAGAGTCTACCACAGAACCATCAGGAGATGCACATTACAGATGCTTCCTCCTTTGTCTGTCCTGTTCTACCGGTGGACACAAGGTAGAGAACAGTAAAAGCTGGCGGGAGTGTTCTCAGGAACCGTCAGTCATGGAAAAAGTGGAGGGTTTCTCATCTATTTGACCAGGAAGTACCTGTGGAAGGCAGGGGACTCAGGGACCCTCACTTTGGAACACTCCTTGCTGGCTACACACCCTGATCTGGACTCTTGAATCTCAGCTCTTCAACGTGCAGCTAACATTCGCCCCCTTGTCATTTTGGGCTAAAAATACTGCCGTGAAGGGGTGGTGATAGGTTTCTATCGAAGTGCTTTGTGCAGAGCCTGCAACTTAGTAAATGTTCAATAAACAAGGCTGTGATTACCATCGCCTGACTTTCTCATAATCTTTACTGAGGGTCCCACACAGGGGACTAACGTGTCCCTTCTCTTCTTCAGAGCTATCAAGATGGTCTACGTACAGGAAGAAGGTTTCTACCTGACTACCGCACTAAGGGTTTAAAAAGTCGACCCTCACCCTTTCCAGCTCAAGTTCCTATGAGGCAAGGAGGTTTGGGATAATAACTTGGATATTATAGCATTTGTTCAAATAGATAGGAAACTGCCTTATTATAGTATTGAAGTGTAGTTGATTTACAACGCTGTAAATCACTGTACGGCAAGGTGATTCAGTTATAGATATATATTATAGACATATATCTTCAGATCTTTTCCATTATAGTTTATTACAAGATATCGAGTATAGTTTCTCATGCTGCACAGTAGGGCCTTGTCGTTTATCTAGTTTATGTATAGTATTGTGTATCGCTAATCCCAAACCCCTAATTTCTCTCTCCCCTCCTTTCCCCTTCAGTAGCCATGAATTTGTTTTGTCTGTCTGCCAGCTTGAATGCCAACATCAAATAAGCAGATGGTCCCGGCAATGTTTGCAGCCATTAAAAATCATGTTTTCCAAGAATATGTAATGACAGAGGGAAATACGATCTAACGTTAAGTGAATTGCTTCAATATTCAAAACTGTGTACCCAGGATGGTCTGGTGAGTCAGCTGTAATAACCACAGGCAGGAGGAGGGGTCAGCCAAACCCTGCTTATTCATTCTCACGGATGGGGAGATGGTGGGGGAGGCCCCAGCAGAAGGCGCAGAGCCCTGGGGGAGGGGGTCAGTTAACACCTGGTTGACAGGGTCAGAGGGGAAGGAGGATCTTGCTAAGCAAGAAGGAGTCAAGGCTGCTGGAAAGGGATTGGGTAGCACCGTAGACAAGCCTCCTCACTGTGGACCATGTTCCCATGAGCCAGTCCGGTTGTGTCATCCCAAACCTGTCCTACCCCTTTGACTGGAGGCCATCGGTTACTGCCCTCTCTTTTTGGCAGGTTCTTTAGGCTCCCCTAAGGTCCTGTCTACATGGTTCTTATTTTTATTTTATTAAAAAAATTTTTATTATTATTATTTTCTTGGCATCTCCATGAGGCTCACAGGATCTTAGTTTCCCAACCAGGGATGGAACCCAGGCCCACGGCAGTGAAAGTGCTGAGTCCTAACCACTGGACCTCCAGGGAATTCCCTTATTTTGAGTTTAGAGTCCTATTTGAAAGGCAATGTGCATGCAATCTAGTCCCATAACTAGAGGATCAGCTTCAATGAATCTCTGTGGCTTCAAAAATAAGTCGCACATATATTTTTCAATTGTCACCACTAGTAGTTATAAATAACTTGCTTTGGGAAAGGTTGATCATATCTGTGGGCTTATTATGGTCATATGAATGGAATCTATGAACACAGATTTGGGTGGCCTTTGCAGACAGTCGTGTTGCTTTATTTATAGCTGTTGGTTTAGACAGAAATGGAAAGAAAGGAAATTGTCTTAAAAAGGTGAGGAAATGGAAAAGAACAAATTCTGGTTCAGAGGGACTGCTGCAAACCCAGGATCACTTAAGGAGAGAATAAGGAAGAGAGTGAGGGGTTCAGGCTTCAGGAGCCTGCCAACTGGGGGTTTGGTCACCTCAGTGGCTTCTTGGTATTCAGGCAGGGGGCATCCTAACCTTTGCTTCCCTTTCCTGCTTGCTTTCTTAGGTATTATCCAGCATCACTGCATTCATTGGTGCCTGTCTAAATTCCTTCTGAGTGAAAAGTTTTGGACATTCTTGTAAAAACAACAACAACAACAGGAAAAAGATTTTAAAAAAAAAGGCTTGTGTTATTTCAGAGGAATACGTGCTTACTTTTGAAAATATGCATGTTGACTCTTTGCTATAAATCCTTTTTAAAATAATTTTTTATTCTTAAATCGTTGTAGATTCATGGGAAGTTGCAAAGATGGTGCGGAGAAGTCCCGTGTGTTCTCCATCAGTTAACCCTATCGGTTACAACTTAAATAATTATGGTACAATATCAAACGCAGGAAACTGGCCTTGGCACAATGTGTGTGTATAGTTTTAGGCCGCATTGTTACATGTGTAGATTCCTGAAACCACAACAGCAATCAAGGTACAGAACTGCTCCATCACCAAAAATCCCCCTCGTGTTTCCTGGTAGTCACACCCTTCTCTCCCCACAAACACTGATCTGTTTTCCACGTCTGTATTTTGGTTATTTTGAAAATGCTATGTAAATTGAATCACACAGTATGTGACCTTTTGAGACTGCATTTTTTCATTCGGCAGAATTCCCCCGAGTTTCAACCTGCTATTCCTTTTTATCGCTGAGTAGTACTCCATTGTGACGTTAATTTTATGCGTTAACTTGGCTACGTCATGGTTCCCAGATATTTGGTCAAACATTATCCTATTTGTTTCTGTGAAGATATTTTTAAAGATGAGATTAACATTTAGATCAGTAGAATTTGAATACAGCAGAGGCCCATAATGTGAGTGGGCCTCATCCAATTCATTGAAGGACTTAATAGAAAAAAGATTGACTTCTCCCAAGGAAGAAGGAAACTGCCAACAGACTGTCTTCAGATTTGAGCTACAACATCAACTCTTCTCTGGGTCTCCAGCCTGCCAGGTTATTGTGCAGATTCTAGGCTTGACAGTCTCCACAATTATACAAGCCAATTCCTTAAAATCTATCCATCTATCTATCTATCTATTTATCTATCTATCTATCTATCTATCTATCATCTATCATCCATCTATCTATCTATCTATCATCTATCATCTATCATCTATCATCTGTCTATCCATCTATCATCTATCTATCATCTATCTATCTATCATCTATCTATCATCTATCTATCATCTATCTATCTATCTATCATCTATCTATCATCTATCTATCGTCTATCTAGCTCTAGAGAATGCTTACTAATACATTCATAGTATGGTTGTACCAGTACATTTAACCATTCACCCATTCATTGAAGGACATTTTGGTTATTTCCAGTTTCAGGCTATTATAAAAGAAATAAGGTAACAATATAAACTTGTGTAAAAGTTTTTGTGTGGACATAAGTTTTTACTTCTCTGGGATAAACACCCAGGACTGCAGTGGCTGTACTATTTTACATTCCTGCCAACGATGGATGAGAGATCCAGTTCCTCCAAATCCTCATCAGCATTTGGTTTTGTCACTATTTTCATTTTAGCAATTCTGATAGGTGTGTAGTGATATCTCATTGTAATCTTAATTTGCATTTCTCTGATGACTAGTGTTGTTGAACATCTTTTTATGTGCTTATTTGCCATTCGTGTATCCTCTTCAGTGAAATGCTTTTCATCTCTTTGCCCATTTTCTAGATATGAGTCAGATATACGGTTTTGCAAATAATTTTTCCAAGTCTGTAGTAAGCAAAATCTCAAAGATTTCCCTCCAAGATTCCTGTTCCCTGATTATTCAGTCAAACATTAATCTAGGTATTGCTGTGAAGGGAGTTTTCAGATGCAATTAAAATTAGTAAATGAGGGACTTCCCTGGTGGTCCAGTGGTCCAGAGCTCCCAATGCAGGGGGCCCGGGTTTGATCCCTGGTTGGGGAACTAGATCCTGCATGCATGCTGCAACAAGAGTTCGCATGCCACGACTAAGACTTGGTGAAGCCTAAATAAATAAATATTTAAAAAAAGATTAGTAAGTGGGTGATTTTGAAATAGGGAAATTATGAATTATCTGGCTCAGTGTAAGTATGTGAGACCTTAAAAGTAGAAGAGGAAGAAAGCAGGGGACAGAGAGAGAGGGAAAGAAGAAGAAGAAGAAGAAGAAGAAGAAGAAGAAGAAGAAGAAGAAGAAGAAGAGAAGAAGAAGATGAAGAAGAAGAAGAAGAAGGAGGAGGAGGAGGAGGAGGGAGGGGAAGGGGGAAGGGGGAGGAGGTCAGAATGATTTGAAGTGTGAGAAGGATTCAACTCACCATTGCTGACTTTGAAGATGGAGGAAGTGGATCACTAGCAAAGGAATGCAGGAGATGTCTAGAAACTAAGAACGACCCCAGCAAGGTAATGGCAACATTAGTCCTACAAATGAGTGAAACTGAACTCTGCCACCAACCAGAATGAGTCTGGAAGATTAATCACCTGGGTCTCTAAAGGAACACAGCCCTCCTGCTAAAGGAGACCTACAGCAGAGAAACCAGCGTAGCCTGCCAGACTTCTGACCTACATAACTGTAAGAGAATGAATGGGTGTTGTTTTAAGCTGTTAAATTTGTGGTAATTTGCTATGGAAGCAATAGAGAACTAATATCCAGTCCGTAGTTTTTCTTTTCATTCTCTTAACAAGATCTTCTGAAGAGCAATAGTTTTTAATTTTGATGAAGTCCACTTTATCTATTGTTTTCTTTCATGAGTTGTGCTTTTGGTGTCAAGTTTAACAACTCTTTACCAAGCCCTAGATGCTGAAGATTTCCCCCTACGTATTCTTACAAATATTTTATAGTTTACATTTGAAAGTTAAATATATGACCTATTTACAGTTAATTTTGTACAAGATTTGAGATGTGGTTGAGGTTCTTTTTTTTTTTGCCTTTGGATATCCAGTCACTCCAGCACCATTTGTTGAAAACTCTCTCCTTCCTCCATAGAACTGCTTTTACACGTTTGTCAAAAATCAGTTGGCAGTTCTTGTGTGGGGCCATGTTTTGGTTTTCTATTCTGCTCCATTGGTCTATTCTTCTGACAATACCTCACAGTCTTGATTACCATAGTTACATAATGTCTTAAAATTGGGTTGAGTGACTCCTATTTTATTCTTCCTCCTTGAAATTATTTTACCTATTATAATTCCTTTGTCTCTTCACACAAATTTTTGAATAATCTTGCTTATATTTACAAATATTTTGCTGAGATTTTGATAGGAATTACTTTAAACCTGTACATCAATTTAGGGAGAATTGACATCTTTACTATGTTGAGTATTACAGTCCATGAACATAGGGTGTCTCTCTATTTGTTTAGGTCTTTTAATTTCTTTCATCAGCAGTTTCTAGATCTTAGTATACAAGTCTTGTACTTATTTTGTTAGATATATACCTAAATATTTAATTTTTAAAAGGGATTGTAAATGGTATTTTATGTTTAGTTTTGGTTTCCATGTATTCATGTGAAGATATAGAAATACAATTAATTTTCATATGTTAATTTTTTACCTTGAGACCTTGATGAACTCCCTTATTAGTTCTAGGAGGTTTTTTTCTTGGTAGATTCCATAGAATTTTCTATGGAGACCGTCGCGTCATTTGCAAAGGGCAACACTTTACTTCCCTTCTGATCTGTAAGCCTTTTATTTACTTTTCTTGCCTTATTGCCTTAGCTAGAACTTCCAATACTATGTTGTTAATAGTGGTGTGAGCAGACATCCTTATCTTGTTCTTGATCTTAGGTGGAAAGCAGTCAGTCTTTCATCATTAAGTTTGATGCTAGCTACAGTAAGTCCCCTACATACAAACCTTCAAGTTGTGAACTTTTGACGATGCAAACATGCGTTCACATGTCCAGTCACGTAAGTTAGTTCACACGTCTGGTGTATGTTGTCACATGCATGCATCCTCTACAAGTGGTTGTGCTTTTGTGTACTTTACTGTACAGTACTGTATAGAGTACAGTAGTACACTATCTTTATTTCAAGCCCAGGATGTCTGGAAGCGAGCATAAACGCAGCGGTGATGTAGCTGGTACTGCTAAGAAGTACCAAGCAATAAAGATGGAAACAAAAGTGAAAATAATTGAGAGAGTGGAGCAACAAGAGGAAGAAGAAGTAACTGAAGAGTCAAAGAGATTCACAATGAAGGAAATGACAAGGGGATTTTCTTTATTTGAGGATGCACTGTTAGTTTTTGAGACAGCAGGACCCGAACCTAGAACGGTACACAAAGATTGCAGCAGCCATTCAGAACGCAATCCAGTGCTACCGTGTCATCTATGATGAGAAAAAAAGAGCTACTACCCAGACATCACTGGATCATTTTTTTCAAGTGGGTAAATATAATTGAATGCAGCAAGGAACCAGAACCTGTGCCATTGAAGTCGGGCATGAGTGAAATTGCAGCTTGTCCTCCACCTCCTATTGCTGACAATTCTTCAGCTCTACCGTCTCCCACCTCCTCTCCCTCCTCCAGTCAGTAACTCTTCTTGCCTGTTCACTCGATGCCAGCCCCGGTATGCCAGCTGTTGTACTGGACTACTGTACTTTTCAAGGGACTGTACTCTAAGATTCAAAATGTTTTCTCTATTTTTTGTGTTTGTTTTTCATATATGATTTGTGTGAAAAGTATTATAAACTGATTACTGTACAGTACTATATAGCCGATTGTGTTAGTTGGGTACCTAGGCTAAATTTGTTGAACTTACGAACAAATCGGATTTACGAACACATTCTTGGAGTGGAACTAGTTCGTATGTAAGGGACTTAAAGTATAGTTTTTGATAGACGTTGCTTGTCAAGTTGAGGAAATTCTCCTCTATTCCTAGTTTTCTGAGAGCTTTTTCTCGAACAGGTACTGAATTTTGTCAAATGCTTTGTTCTGCATTCATTGATATGATCTTGTAATTCGTCTCCTTTCACCTGTTGATGGTGAACTACACTGATTGATTTTCAAGTATTGCACCAACCTTGCATCTCTGAAATAATCCCCACTTACCATGTGGTATTCTTCTTATATACTGCTAAATTTTGTTTATTAATATTTTGTCAAGGATTTTAGCATCCATAGTCGTGAGATACATCTGTCTTGTCTGTAGTTTTCTTTTTTATACTGTCTTTGTCTGGTTTGATATCAAGGAATACTAGGTTCATAAAATAAATTTCTATTTTCTGGAAGAAACTGTGTAAAATTTGTGTTAAAAAAACTTCCTTTCAGTGAAATCATCTGGGCCTGGAGATTTCTGTTTAGGAAGTTTTAAAATTATGAGTAAAATTTCTTTATTAGTTATAGGGCTGTTCATAGTAGCTGTTTCATCTTGGATAAATTGTGGTGTTTACTAATTTTCAAGGAATTTGTTCATTTCATCTAAATTGTCAAATTTATGCATGTAGTGTAGTTTGTAATATTTCCTTATTATCCATGTGATATCTGTTATATCTCTTGTTTTATCCCATTTCGTTGATGATACTGATAATTTGTATTTTCTCTTTTTTGCCGGTCTTGCTAGAGGTTTGTCAGTTTTATTGATCTTTTCAAAGAATCAATTTTTTATTTCATTGATTTTCTCTATTGACTTCCTCTTTTCAATTTTATTGACTTCCGCTTTTTCTGATTTCTGATTTTCTGATTTCTGGTGTACCCCCTCACCCCCCCGCAGGAAAGATCTGAACTGTGTCATGGAGGTGAAAGTGAAGAAGTGGTTGGGGGTGAGGAAGATATTTCCATCCCTACATTTGGACAGTTGCTGATGGGAGGAGGGGATAGGTGGTAGGGAACAGCCCATGGAATGGAGAAGGGGTTTCCAGACGATCCTGTGCATTTGCTCTCCTTCTGTCTCCAGGCTGCATTGTAGAGTGAGTTGGAGGCTGTGAGGAGATCAGACCACTCCAGACACTTCCCGGACTCTCTTGATGGGGATCCTGAATCTGGCAGGGCTCTGGGCACTGGAGGACACAATCCCTCTTAAACCTTTAAACCAGTCAGGAAGAAATGGAAGAGGAAGCTGAGACTCTTTGAGCCTCCTTGTCTTGGATATGTCCCTCCCACTTTCAGCACTCATCTGGAGAATTCTGGAGACTCCTCATTTGCATGTTTACATAGGAGAAGTCTTTCTGAAAATGTTTACATTTGGGGACTCAAATCTCCTAACTGGGTCCAAGAGTTCTTTCTTGTTTGTGGAGGTAAGGTGACCTGGACAGCGCCCAGCCTGACCTCCTTCCCTGAAGTGGGATTTGTCTGTTCTTAAGCCTGCCCAGGTTATCAAGGGGGCGGGGGATGGGGGTCAACACTGCCCACAGCACAGCCGGGCACTCCATTTACTGAGGAAGACCCAGGCTGCCTTTCACATATAACCACGCGAAGGGAAATTTCCCAGACCTTTTGGAGTTCACACAGCCCTTATAAAATGGCATTTTGATGAGCTGAGCATAAATGAATTGGAAACATTCAGATAATATTTCCCCAGGGTTTAAAAACCAAGGAGAAACGTGCTTGGCAAAGGGTCCAAGGGACTGGGCCAAGAGTTTGAAAAATGATTTGAGATTTGTGATGAACTCAAACTACCACCAGTTTCTCTCATCTTTGCTTCTGCAGAGAGCCCTGGAGAGGGGGCCTCAGGCAGGAGGGGAGAGCTCCTTTCTCTCCCAGGGAGGAGAGAGAGCCACTTTGAAACAATTGTTATCTAATGTGGGGCTTTCTATCTGGGCTGAGTTTGCTATCAGATCTGTACATCCATCCATTCATCCATCATTCCATCCTTCTATCCATCCATCCATCCATCATTCCACCCACCCATCCATCCATCGATCTCTCTATCCATCCATCCAGTGAGTAGTTACTAAGCACTCTCTGTGTCCATTGCTCTGGAAAGACAGAAGGTCATGAGCCTCAGCACCTGACCTTTCAGATCTCAGCGTCATGGTAGGAGAAGCTTGAAGACAGGCAGGGTCTACAGGAGTCAGGGGAAGAATGGTACCCCTTTGAGACTGTCAGGATGATAAGCTTGCCAAAGCTTCCAGTGTCACCCTGGTGGGGAATCAGGATGCCTCCAAGTTGGACTAAGGACCCACAAGATGAGATGCCATTTGGGATGGAAAGTTAAGGAAGGGGTTCACCCTACACTTGAGCCCAAAGCTGTACTAAACCTGCTCCAGGACAGTGGAATCTAGACATGACAGCAGTGGGAGGGTCATCTTTGCTAGGGGAGAGCCCCTCCCTCTAAACACTGCCCTAGGACCATTGTTCGTTACCCCATACAGCCTCCACCACAACCCTATGAGGAGATACTCTTGGACTCCCTTAGAAAAAAGAGGCTTAGGGTGAGGAGTCAGCCCAGGGTCACCTGGCTGGAACGAGGGGAGCTGGGACCTCAATCTGGGCTCACTGGCGCCTGCACTAAGTGATGGGGCGCCTCTCTAGCAGGTGAGAGCAGAACCAGGGCACCGGTCCCTACAAAATCCAGGCTCTGCCATCAGGCTGGGGATGTGGTGTTTGACCTTAGCCAGGAAGGGCAATGGCTAAGAACGGCATGTCTGTAAGCTGCAAGGATTTGCCGGCCCAGGGAGGTCTCTTGGTGCACCTAAATCCTTGTTGGTGCGGAAGACAGAATCCTGGAAGAGACTTGGAGGCCATGGGATCTGATTTCTAATTACACTGACCCATCCTGTCCCCAAAGGGAACTTTTCATACGTGGACTTTTTTTTTCTTTCTTAGACACGATTATGTTTTGGGTCTGTGGTATAAACTTAAATACTGGGGAACCTAAGATGAATATTTCAGCCTTTTTTTCCCCTTGCCTATCCCTTCCCCTCGCCATCATGCCCTGCTGGGCGAAAGGATTCTCTGAGTGACGTCTGCACACTGGCCTGCTTCTAAATATACAATCACCACGAGTGCAACAGCTACAAATGCGGACGAGAGCAGGGGTGTGGTTCCGGCGATGGAAACACCTGGAAAGCAGTGGTGTTTGTGCCCTAATTGTCCAGACTGAAGAATGGCTCTTGGAAAAATTCCAAACAAATCAAAGTACTGTATAGATTTCTCTTGATATGTGCAGTGGTGGCATTACTGGGAGAGTCAGTGTATTTTAAGCCATGTTAAAAAAAAACACAACACAATGTTTACTTGTAATACGGGGTTCAGTTCAGGCTCAGATAATAATGAATGGATTTTCACCTACACAGATGTCAAGAATGACGTTCAAAAATCACGGGGGATGTGGCATGATCCTTTGTTGAGGACTCTCCCGGAATTCCTGATTTGTATCTGACAAATGCTGTCAGAGTCCCTCCCCCATCACGGTGACAACAGAAAAGGCCCCATCGACTTCCTGAATGTCCCCAAGGAGGCCTTGCCTCCCTTGATGAAACCCACTAGCGTGAATGAGACATTTTGGAAAGTATTCTCAGGTGGGCTGCAGATACCGCAGCCTCTGTTTGGTAAAGGGATGCTTCTCTCTTTCCACCTGAGAACACAGGACTGTTTTAGAAATCTAGAAACTTCTGAGGCGCATCCAAAATTAGCCCCTTTGAAACACATGTTACAATGGTTTTCCTGGACAGGTGATGTTTTTCTTCGTGTATTGCTCGAAATGAGAAAATGACGGTCACATTCCCAAACAACAACCAACAGAAACACCTTGTAAAACAAACTGGTGCTTTAGAAGGCCAGCTGCTCTTAGCGCCCAAACTTATACAAGTGTTGCCAGTTTCTAAATATGGGGGTGTGAAAAATCATATGTTTCACCAGCCCCAATCACCATGGGGATAAAGGCAAAATTCTGTTTTCAGAATCCTTGGTGTGTCCTCTGATGTCAGCATGCTCCGCGGGCACAGCGTTTGGGTGAAGATGGAACAGCATGAAAAAGTGCTGGGGCTCTTTTGGGGGCAGCGGTTTTGGGGATTCTGAGGCACCTCCAAGCACAGGTGGGATCTGAGTATGAAGAGATCAGGGGACCCTGTCCTTGGCCAGGCTGGGACAACCACTCGTCCCTGGTGTCCCCAGCAGGGATTGGGGGCAAAGCTGGGAGACAGTCAGTGTGCTCTGTTCTAGACTCGGTTCCATCCCAGTTAAGAATCCAAACCTCTTTGGGAGCTGGCCCTTCCTCATCAGGAAGTTTGTCTGCATAATACAAGGTTAGAGCTCCTGCTTCTGTACCTGGCCTGGTGATAGGGCCCAAGAGAATAGGGAAGAAAGGGAAGCTGGTTCCTCGCAGGAAGAACCCCTGAAAGTGACCCACCAGTTCTCCAAGCCTCTGTGTATGCACCACAAGCTGTGCTTCTGAGGTGCCCTAATGGTCAGAGCTACACATGGTTGGAGCTGGCGCGCTGGGCCCTTCACGGATGCAGGTAGCCCCAGATGGTTGCAGCTCTCCACTGCCAGGTGTGGCCGGCAGGCACTTCCTGCCCGGTGGCTGGGTGGGGCACGTGACCAGTGCTGGCCAATGAGCTGCGAGCCAGTGACGCTGTTCACTTAAGTGCTGTGTGAGCTCCTCCAGCACAGAGGTGGGCAACATTTGGGGTGGAGGTCTCTCTATCTGTGGGGTCCCTGAGGGACCCCAGCGAGCACCTAGTGGTGGGGCTACAGTTGAAAAAAATCAAGGCCCTCCCAGCCGTGGGTACCTGTGGGGTTATCTGGTGGAAAAAGCCACAGCCAGAGAATTGGGTATCCAGGGAAAGTGTTACTCAGAGAGACGGGAGCAATTCTAGGGAAACACTGCCTGAGTCGAGAGACTCCCCTCACGTGGCTGGACGCAGCGTGGATCTAGGTCATTATCAAGGCTCTGCCGGTGCAGGGACCAATGTGGACTTGAGCGGGGGTGGGGTAACATGTTCCGTCTTCACCACGTCTTCAGTGCATTTTGCAGAATGAGTTAACGTATGGTCCTTGGCCGTGTGGTTTACACCAGGGCTCCTCAAACTCTGCTGTGCGCATAAATTCTCCGGAATCTTGTCGAAAGGCTGATTCTGCTTCAGAAGATCTGGGGTGGGACCTGAGATTTCCACATTTCCTCTGGTCTCTCAGGTGGTCCCGATGCGTCGGTCAGGACTGCACTTTGAGGAGTGAGGGTTTAGACACCAGAGCGCCTTCTAAGAGCAGTGAGTGTGGGTGAGATGATGGGGTCAGACCCACCTGTGCAGGCCCCGGTGGTCCCCGGAGCACCACCTGGTGGCTCGGGGCGCCTGGGGTGTTCTGATGGTGCTAATAGCTGGTGAGAGACTCTCCTGCTGGGCCTGCACAAACAGGTTTCAGAGTAGGCTGGGGTTTATTTTGGTCTCTGAAATTTGGCCACAGAATAGACTGTCAGCTCCAAAATAAGTTTCGTTTTCTGGCATATCGAAATAATTAGAAGTAAGAGATCTTTTCCTGCTCTTTTTGAATCAAGAAAATAATGAGGCCCAGTGAACCAAAACCAAGGCACTGAGGTAGGTGGGATGCTAAGACGGCTCCCAAGATCCCTGCCTCGTGCACACACACCTTCTCCCAGCTATTCAATCAGACGCTAACCTAGGTGCTGCTGTGAAGGGATTCTGCAGATGTAATTAAGGGCCCCAGTCAGTTGAATTTAGGGAAAGGAGATTACCCTGGGTGAACCTGGCCTAATCAGGCGAGGTCTTAGAAGAGAGATGTGAGGTGTGAGAGGGATTTGAGAAGGAGATTTCCTTGGCTGGTTTTGAAGATGGAGGAGGGTGTGTGTCAGGGAATTCACTTAGCCTCTTGGAGCTGAAAGTGACCCCTGGCTGACAGCCAGCAAAGAAACAGAGATGTCAGTCCTACAACTCAGTCATCCAACCACCTGAATGAGCTTTTGCAGGTTGAATCTCCCCTAGAACATCCAGAAAAGAATGCACCCACCTGACGCTTTGATTTCAATCTTGTAAGATCCTAGGCAGAGAACCCCTCCATGCCAGCCATGGACGTCTCACCTAAGGAGCTCTAGGCTGACAAATGAGTGTTATTTTAAGCTGTTAGGTTTGGGATAATTTGATATCCCCAACGATCTGGAATAGGAAACCAATACGGCCACAAGAGGAGGTCTTTATGACCTTAAGGACTTTATGGTGGCCCCGTGCACATGGAAAAGCTGTGTTCATCTTTTTATACGGACCTTATGGGTCAGAATTGTCACAGATCAAGTGACTGGAATTTGAAAGGCATCGTTTTTCTACCTTAAAGCTAATTTTGTATGTAAAATTCGGTTTCTTCCTTTTTTCTGGTAGGAGAAAACGTAAGACCATATATAAAGGGAAGAACTGTTATTTCCTTAAAGTGATTTGCCTGGTAAAGACAATTGCAGTATTTTAAATACGGTATTTATGTTTTTCTGTTCAGTCCAGTAAGGAAAATATGGTTTAAAAAGACTTGGTAGGGCTTCCCTGGTGGCGCAGGGGTTGAGAGCCTGCCTGCCGATGCAGGGGACACGGGTTCGTGCCCCGGTCTGGGAAGATCCCACATGCCACAGAGCGGCTGGGCCCGTGAGCCATGGCCGCTGAGCCTGCGCATCCGGAGCCTGTGCTCCGCAACGGGAGAGGCCACAACAGTGAGAGGCCCGTGTATAGCAAAAAAAAAAAAAAAAAAAAAAAAGACTTGGTAAGCACTTACGCTCACAAAGGGAGATGGGGGCGGGGAGTGGAGGCGGGGGGCCGAACCTAGGTCAGAATGTTGTCATACATTCTGTTGACTTTTTCTGGTTAAATGTTATTCAGGTTTTAAAGGAGATCTCAGTTGCTTTCTTAGTCAGTCAGGGCTGCCATAACAAAATACCATAGATGGGTGGCTTAGACAACACACATTTATTTCTCACGCTTCTGGAGACTGAGAAGTCAAGATCAAGGTACCAGCAGATTCCGTGCCTGGTGAGGACTCTCTTCCTTGCTTGCAGATGGCTGCCTTCCTGTTGTGTCTTCACCTGGCCTTTCCTTGGTAGGTGCTAGTGGAGAGGGGAGGGTTGATGGGGAAGGGAGGGGGAGAGAGAGAGAGAGAGAGAGAGAGAGGAGAAGAAGAAGGAGGAGGAGGGGAAGAAGAAGGAGAAGAAAGAGAAGAAGGAGAGGAAGAAGAATGGGAAGGATGAGAAGGGGAAAGGGAAGAAGGTGAAGAAAGAGGAGGAGCAAAAGGAGGACAGGGGGAGGGGAAGAGTGAGAGGAAAATGGAGGAAGAGGAGAAGAGGGGTCAGCAGAGGGGGAGGCGGGGAGGGAGACAAAGATACAGAGCTCTCCTGTCTCTTCCTCTTCTTATAAGGGATCATCACGAAAGCACCGCCTGATGACCTGCTCTAGACTTAATCACCTCCCAAAGACCCCCATCTCCAAAACCCACGACACTGGGGGTTGGAACTTCAAGATCTTAAATTGGGGGTTGGGTCACAGACATTCAGTCTACAACAGTCGTTTGGATAAGAGGTATACAGCAGTCAGTTTGATTACCCAGATGTGTTGGGGCAGCATTTTGCATGAGAGCTACCAAGAAATACTCCTTGGAGGTACATCTTATTCCTCTGGGCCCCTAACTGCAGTCAACAGGGAACTCTGACTTGGTTGGTATCAGACTTGAAAGAGTCTGAAGAGATTTCAAAGATGGGACTTTTCATGGATGATCTTACAAACCCTGCAGACTCAACACGGTTTCCAAATAGCACAACATCATTTATTATTATTACTATTTCATAATTGCCACGAAAATTTGTGTTTTGATGGGGGTACAGATGGCTGATTTGGGGAAGAGTCCATGTTTTTTATTGTTTAATTCTAAGTTCAAGTTTTTCAACAGAACTGCCTTACTTTGGGGGAGCACTGCAGCCCCCTCTGCTGTCTTTCCTCCATCTCGGCTCTCTTGACTATCAGAGGAGGTAACGGCTGGACCTAAGTTTGGGGTGTTGTGAGGGGTCATTTAGGTAAAACCCATGTTGAGCGCCGTCGGGTGTCATTGAGGGATCTGTCTAAACCCATGTCATCAGCAGAAGCTTGGGGGAAGTTGGGGAAGGGGTGATGTGGCCCGATTTGAGGTGTAGCAAGCTCTGTCTGTGGTGGAGTGCAGGAGCATTACTCAGAGAAGGGACCACATAGGCTGGGGAGCACCAGGTTGCCTTCAGGGCAGGGGACCTGGGAGGCAGAGGTGAGGGACCAGGTGGTAGATTCGACGTGGGTGGTGCAGAGGACGGAGGAGGCAGGCGAGACTGCAAGGCTCGCAGCCAGGACACGTGGGCAGACGGAGGGGGGAGCAGGGGGAGGGCACAGCAGAGAGGGGAGGCGTGGCTTAGGCTCCAGACTTGAGGTACTGGATGCTCCTAAGTACCGTTAGCTGCAGAGATTTAGATTCTGTTGGGAAAATTGTCTAGAGCTAAGGAGAGAGGCAGGGATGGGCTATGGAGAGCCACTGATAACTACACTTTTTTTTTTTTTTTTTGTGGTACGCAGGCCTCTCACTGTTGTGGCCTCTCCCGTTGCGGAGCACAGGCTCCGGACGCGCAGACTCAGCGGCCTTGGCTCATGGGCCCAGCCGCTCCGCGGCATGTGGGATCTTCCCGGACCGGGGCACGAACCCGCGTCCCCTGCATCGGCAGGCGGACTCTCAACCACTGCGCCGCCAGGGAAGCGCACTGCGGCCGCTTTTGAACGGAATTAGTGCTTTAGTATATTTTATAAGGCATCAGTTACTTTGACAATTTCATTCACGGATTCATTTATTCAAGTATTTAATGAGCAGATATTTTATACCAGGAACTGTTAGAGGCCCAAGGATCTAACAGGAAACAACCCCCGAGTGTTTTTTTTTTCACTTTGTAATTAAGTTTACACTATTTCTTCTTACCTTCAGGTTTGCATTCTGCAGCTGTGTTTGATGCTGGGAGAAGGTGACTTCTTCTGAACCTGACAGGGCCTGGAATTGTCCTTCTGCCCCTAAGTTTTCCCTGAGTGGTGAGGGCCATGGGGCTGCTGCCTGCCGGTCTGTGTATGCAGGACGCTTAACCAGAGACAACCAGTCAGTGAATTACTTATTTTGCATGACTCATGCATCGCTGTTTTGCATTTTACAAATCAACTCATGTTAGTGCAAATTTATCACACTCGTTTTGGTTTATCAAATACCTAAAAAAAAAAAAAAAAAAAAAAAATCGCTCCGTTTCCCGAGGCAACAGCATCCTGGTCCCTCCACCCCTGAGCTTGCTTCCTCCTTCTTGGGCTCACCAACCACTTCCCCAACTCAGCACCATCACATAACAGAAAAGCACAAGCTTGGGGGCACTTCTAAAGGAGTCCTGACTGCTCAGGAGAAGGCAAGCAGAGGACGGGATTCGGGGGAATGGTGGGCAGTGCAGGGCCAGCAGTTAAGCCTCCCACAAAGGCCAAAGGCAAAGCTCTATTCATCTCCATTTAAGCACAGAACCACTTGCATGGATTTTGTTGAGGCCCGTCCTTACTCTTATAGGGCTGAGATGTGGACACGTTCACATTTGCATTTGCTGATTTAAAATTGGAAAAGCGGGGTGGGGTGTGTGTGATGAACTGGGAGATTGGGATTGACATATATACACTAATCTGTATAAAATAGATAACTAATGTGAACCTGCTGTATAGCACAGGGAACTCCACTTCGCTGTACAGTAGAAACTAACACAACATTGTAAAACAGCTATATCCCAATTAAAAAACAAAAATCGGAAAAGATGGCTATTTTGAAAGCAATCAGAACACGGTTATTCTATCTGTGATTCTCCGCACGGTTGAAAATATTTCTTCCCATCTGTCTGGGGCTCCATCACTGGATGCCCCCAGTGGGTGGGAAATGCTAGCATAAACTTGAACTGGCTTGACTTAATTTGCTACACGGGGTGATATCCATCCCCCAAGTGCAATTTTGCGAGCATCTGATTCTATGTGCTTAACCAGGGTTACAATCCCCATTCTATGTCAAAATGTTATGAATGAAAAATAGGGGAAAGTCTTATTGCCACAAAAGTTGCTATGCTAACTTTGAATAGGTAGGTCTTTAAAAATTCTTTTAGACTAACATTTTCTGATGATGAAACTGATATATACCCACCTTCCAAATGTGGAAATCAACAAAGCACTAAGGAAGAGGTCAACATCTCATATGATCCCAGGTAGGATTTGCTTTCTCACCAGTTTTATTTTGGGCCTCCTTAATTCACTAAGACATTTCCCACCTTCTTCTCCCTCTATGTCTTTAGAGCAATGATTCTCCCCTGTTTCCTTCTTGGAATCTCCTGGATGCATCTGTCATCTCTCTGAGGTTGCTCTTGATGAGAGAAGGGTGTTTCCCAGGTAGATGAGCTTTGGGACAAAGCTATGTGGAACCCATCCCAGACCCCCAGGGAAGGCAGACCTTCTTATAAAAGGACATTCAAGGCAGTTCCCAAGGGTGAAAGAAGGGGGCGGACAAGGACCTTGGAAGGCACACCTGTAATAAAATTAAGACCTCCACCTGGTAAGCATGGGTCCAAGTGCTTGATGAGAACGAACGGGGTCCCCCGCTGGTGCGGTGATGTCCCATTGTCGATACCACAGGAGGGGTGAGGATGGCTGAGCACCCAGGGGGGTTTCCCTGGGGTGTTGCCCAGCCTGTGTACCCTGGCATCAATCACTCTTGTATGGCACCTGAGTGCCTGGCAGACAGTAGGGACCTGATAGTTTTTTATAGCCTAAATAGATGGTACTTTAAAATACCAACCAATAATTAATGGTATTGTAGGAAATGATGCTGTTTCTGAAGAGGAAAGTCCCCATGCTCCCCCAGCTCCAGAGGTCTGGCTGCAAAATCCCTTCTCTGGGTTCCTCCATTCATGTCCAGGCAGGATGGCCAACTGTCTGGGTTTCTCTGGGTTTGTCATACCCATATGTGAATCACATACCTGTGTGAGATTTGCCACCCACAGTGTGCTCCCGGGGCCGCGGTGCTCTGGTGGTCAGTGCAGCCAAAGCCCACGTCCCCTGCAAGGCCAGGTACCAGGGCTCCTGCACGTGGCTCCATGAGCTGGGCTGGGCCCCTGTCCTCAGCTTGCTTCTCAGGTCTCAGGGATATTTCTTTCCATGACTTCCACAAGCTCTTGTTTTCTCTTCCTTTGACTTATATCTTAAAACCATTTGAGGACTAAAATACTGCCTACCACATCAGTAAACAAAAGATGTTGCAGCCATCAAGCCATCACATTACAGCCCCCTGGACTCTGAGCCCTGAGGAAACTCAGGATGAGAAAGCACAGGTTGCCGGCCCCAGAGAGCTGAGGTGCACATCAAAGGAATGATTTCAGTGAGCCCAGACTCTTGCATCTTCCCATGCACAGAAAAGCGCTCAATTCCTTGACATGAGATACCTGGTTTTCTTTTATTAACAGTAATCTTTCGATGTTCCAGCTACCTGGTCTTTTGTTGCAAAAACTCGTACATACCCTGGCTTCCCCACCTCCACCACAGACGTGGCACACACAGCCTCCACCACCATCGCTGCCATCACCTAACGCTGTTGTCGTAACACCCACTACTACTGAGGCAGGAACTAGATGGGCTCCAGGTTAGACGTTTACAGCCAGCCTCCTGTTTACACCTCCAGATAGAAGTGACAACAGGAACAGGGTAGATAGCTGGACTCTGTCTCCAGTTGACACTTTAAGATAACAGTAATGGCGGGGGCACAGAGGAGCTGAGTCCTGCCCAGATAAAAGATAAAGAGACCACATATATCTCATTCTCTCAACTACACATGCACAGAAAGGCTCCTTGGGGGTCAGGAAGGGAGGGGGCGTCATCCCATAATAGGTGGTATCAACCTTCTCATGGGCGTCTCTGCTGGAATCCATCTCGGAAAAAAGTTGCACGGCGCATGTCGGGGAGGGCCGTCGGGGAGGGCCCTCGGGCAGGACAGGTGTGGAAAAAGAAACCGGATAAGTGGCCAAAGGTAAACAAAGACCCGGAAGAACTGCCCTACATAAATGACTTAACCGACTGATTACTGCTCTCCTCCTCATTAGGGAGGATGCCCACAGCCTTTCTCTCCGGCTGTGTGTCTCTGCCCTGCTTCTGTCTTAAATAAGCAAGGCAAGCTTCTGTTCGCTCTCCCACTTGTTGTGCTGGGTCTCTGATATTAAGCTTTGTACCTGTGTTTATAGTTTTTGCCTCCTTGAAACATTCCTGATTCCCAAAGGCGCAAGAGCCAGGGAAACTTTTCTTCTAGCCTCTAGTCCCTAGTGGTCTAGTGGCTAGGATTCTTGGTTTTCACCCAGGCTACCCAGGTTCAGTTCCTGGGCAGGGAACTAAGATCCCGCTTCAAGCCACTGCTCGCTGCTGTCTCCTTGAGCTCACTTCCACAATCACTACAGTTGCCACCGCTGACACTAATACCACCACCATGATCACCATCATTACCACCGTCCCCCAACCCACTCCCCCCAACACCATTACAACTACACCATCATTCCAATGATCACCGCCGCTGACGCCATCACCACCGCCAATTACATCACCTTCCCACAGTTACACCACCGCAGTCGTCATGAGCGCCTCTATTGCCATCGCTACCGTTACCGTCACCACCACTGGTCACCACGCTCACTCCACATATGGGCAAGACTTCATAGCAGAGGTTTGCAAATTGCACTCAAGAAACCCCCAGGCTCTGATGAACCTCTGAGGGGTGGAGTGGAAGTGGGGATGCGGAGGTCACCAAGCAGATGGGGGTCCAGGCTCACCCTCTTCCGCGTATGGTTCAATCTGGGAAACCCTCATTATTTGCGTTTCCTATTGGAGCTCCTAATCAAATTCCATCAAGGTTCTCAGATCCTAAAAACCGTTTAAGCCACAGCACGCACAGGGCTTCAGTATGTACTTTGGCACATTAATGAGTTTCTTCCAAGAAGCGTTTATGAAAAGGCACATGTAAATGCCCAAGGAGGGCACACAATCAAAGGAGAAATATAGGGGGTCTGTTTGTCACAGTGCGGTGGGGAGTGCGGTGGCTGTGGGCGGTGATGGGGAGAGGCCTGGACCCTACACTCCTGGGCTGGTACCACGGAAGGCGGCTGGAAGGAAGTAAGAAGGGAGAAGACAATTTGAAGGCAGCAAAGTCAAAAACTGTTTTGTTTCTGATGTGTATTCAGGATGCGATAGGTTAATCTAAGCTTGGAACAGCTGGGAGGCTGTGCAGCTTCCTGCAGGACTCGGCGTGACGACAGGCTTTCCCTTCCAGCCCTGCCGTCCACCGCCTGGCCACTCTGCCCCCATGCCAGGATAGGCGGGATTTTCTGGGAGGGTTTCTCCCTCTGCATGCATTCTGAACATCTTATCCTTGGAGTTGAGGGAGTCTTATCTCTTTGGGATGATAAGTGCTGGACAGCTTTACTGGATAATTCTCTCCCTTGAAATTTTACTCTCTGGGGAAAAATACATACTCTTCTTAGATCTGAAACACATCATGTTTTATTAAAATCCAGGCTGGAAACAGATCTGAGACTTCCAAGCAGGTCCAGCACTGATGACAAATCCTTCATTAATCTACTCAACAATTGTCTCCTTGCCCTGCTGTGTCAGACACGGTCACACCATGAGGCCAGTGTGAAATCGCCCACGTTCCAGATGCTAGCCGAAGTTTTCTTTCTTTTTCTGCTCCGAGGAGCAACTAGATGGGCATAGGGATGAGGATGGGGGTGTTGAGGCCGGAGAAGGATGTGTAATGAGGGAACCAGACCCCAAGGTCTACTTCTGGGGTGCGAGCTCACAGACCTACAGGCGGCAGGTGGTGGGTGCAGAGGGCAGCTGTCGGGCGGGGTTGGGGAGCTCTGGGGGACATAGAGCTCGTGACCCCTTTCAAAGGAACGAAGCCACTCAGCTCCGGCCAGTCCTCGCCATGGGAAAATGAGAGCCTCTGTTGCTCTCATCTCAGACGGTCTGATTCTGCCCGCCCCTGCCTGAAAGAAACTACAATCTGAATTTTTTTAAATGCAAAAATGCCTGATTTTTAAAGCATTGACAACATATTACTTTTTAAATATGATAATACTGCACAGGTCCAATGTACACATTTGGGAATGGTATCTGGCCTCCAGATAGCTGGTGTGCTTTCTCTCCGTGTTTTAACCAATAAAGGGCTTCTGGTCTCCAAGTGAATGTACAGGGGAAAATGTCAGACTATCTATGTCTAAAGAGGACTTGGCTGGTGAAGATCCATTTTCCCCGACACTGGCAAAGCTTTAAGAATCCGCTGGGGAGCAGCCCTGATCTAAGATGCTTCTGGTAGGTCAGGACGCTCAAGGTCCTTTCTCAGTGCAACAAAGTGTGCTCAGAGCATTGGTCATGGGGTTGGGGGCTGGTATTTTAACTGTCACCAAAGCTAATTGCCCCTGCCCCACTCACCTGTTTATTACCTGTAAAATGAGAGAACCGGGTGGGGTGCAGGGCTTTTAAAATGTGTATGTGTGTGTGTTTCACACTCTTATTGAAAACTCGGGGATTCCCTGGTGGTCCTGTAGTTAGGACTTGGTGCTTTCACTGCCAGGGAACTACGATCCTGCAAGCCGAGAGGCATGGCTGAAACAAGCAAACAAACTCAAAAACCCAGCAAACGATGCAGATGCGTTAAGAGCTTCTGCAGAGAAGGCAGGGGGAGGGGCTGCAGCCTCAAACTCCCCTCCCGCACCCCAGGCCGTATCTCTTCCGGAATCTTCACTCTGAGTCTATGTTCCCTCACGCTCCTCTAAGAGCAAAGCTTTTGGGGACACACATTTGGACGGGTGCCTTTAAAGAGGAGGGCTTGGCCAGAGCCACTTCTCACTTAGAGAGGAGCGTGGAAAGTCCAGAACTTAAGCCAAGTCACCTTCAGAGGTAAAACCTATTTTCCCGGTGAGTTAGAACTCCCACTTCCACTAAGCAAAGAAATACAGCCTAAAGAAACTTCAGCAACAGGAGACGTGGTCTTGGAGGAGGCATGGGTCCCGGTACTGTTTGGCTATCATTCATTAGAGAAAAATCACAAATTCAGTCCTTAGGACTTTGGTGGAAAAAATTACATGGATTATGTCCTGCTGGCAAACCGGGCCCTGGCAGTGCCAGTTTTGTGCCAGTCCGGTTCCTCCTGTGGTGCATTTGGCCTTCCGAAAAGCAGGGACCACAAATGTTCATGTGAAATGTTGAGGATGAGCTTTGGTAGAACCAGCAGAGGGAGACAGCATTTGGAGTGAACTCTGTTCTCAGACATTTGTCACAGGTGCCCGGGGTTGTCACCAATGAACCTGCACATTTGTGGAATTAAAACCGAGGCTAAGAGCTTCTGATCAGTTGTCATGGCAAGGGTGATAACAGCTATGTTGAACACTGTAAGTGGATTTGCTCATCGGATCTGCACAACGATGCCCTGAGCAAATACTCTGACAAATTTCACGGAGGAAGAGCCCTCGGATGACAAAGTAACAGAGGTGGGAGGAGGGGTCGGAGTCCCCACCTTGACCTGTTGCCAGGCCCACGCTCAAAGCCGTTGCTGCTCCTATGAAGCCAATTCCTGCTTATCCTACTGGCCTATAGTACTTGCGAGGGGCTGTTGGCATCCTTGTCCGTAGTACCACCGACAGAATCCCTGCTTCCTGGGGGATGAACACAGAGATAAAATGTGATACAGGTGGCCTCCCAGATGGCTGCCAGCCCGCAGTTCCCTGAGGCCTTTCTGCTGGCCCAGCCACTTCCAGGAGGGTCTGCAGTTCGCTCCCATCAGGGCTAGATCTGCAGAGACTTCTGGTTTGTCCTGTCTGTTCCACCTTCTCTGGCAGATTCTGGGTTGACTCAGAAGCTGAGTGCCAAGGTGGCGACTAACAGTGCCTGGTTGCCCTGAGTTATGGACTGAGTGTCTCTGCTCCAAATGCATACTTCCAAGCCTAAACCCCCTATGCCATGGTATTAGGAGGTGGGCCTTTGGGAAGTGATTAGGCCATGAGGGTGGAGCCCTCATGAACGGGATTAGTGTCCTTGAATGAAGAGACACAAGAGAGATGGTCTTTCTCTCTCTCCACCATGTGAGGCGGTGATGCTACAGCAAGACAACAAACCAGGGAGGGACTCTCACCAGACCCTGGATCTGCTGTACCTTGATCTTAGATTTCCAGCCTCCAGAAATGTGAGAAATAACTTTTTGTTGTTTAAGCCGCCCAGTTTATGGGATTCTTGTAGAGCAGCCCAAACAGACCAAGACAACTGGCCTCCATTCTGTAGGAGAGAAATGCAAAGCCGGGTCCATCTTTTGCCTTCCACTGGCTCTCAGGGACCTTGTCACATCTCGGAACTGCAGGAGGCGGTCACGTGGGCAGTGTGGCTTCTCCAGGTGCTGGGTGAGAGGGCCTGGGTCCTCCTGGGGGCTCCCAGGAATGGCAGGTTGGCTGGGAACTCAGGGAAGGAAGAAGCTCCAGACAGAGCAAGAAGGGGCAGGTGTTACCTGAGAAAGGAAGCGAGGCCACAGCAGGGCTGGTGGTTTGAGGCCTCGGCCCAGCTTGGAGTTGGGACCAGATGGGACACTGCGAGAGGCTGCCAGCAGCTGGTGTCTGCAAGTTCAAAGCTGGTCCCAGAGTAAACATCGGAAGTTGCCCTTGGGCCAGAAACACATGTTTTCACAAATGAAACAAAGCGAGGCTTAGAAATGATTATCCCCAAGAAAAGAGGGTTGTCCTTCTCTCTCCCACCCTGTTAGTCCCCCTCCCCAAACTACAATGAAGATGGCTGTGGTCAGGGCTGCGTGGATGCTTCGTGTACTGGCAGGAAGTACAGTGTGAGTCACACGCACTGACGCGATCTAAGTCCCCTGCTCCGTGATTTCCTTTGGCAGAACCAACGTCACAAATGGGAGAGCTCTGGAGAGACCCTCGGCATTTTCGTGTTGAGATGGGCTTTGGGAAGCACCTGCTTCATGCCCTTCATTTCAGAGACAAGGCCTTGAGGACCAGGGGCCCTGACCAGGGCCACACAGTGAGCTACGGGGCAGAGGCACCAAGGAGTTGGAGCCAGAGGCCCGACTGAGCTCGCGGCTGTGCCGTCTACTAGTTATGTCATCCTGTGAACACCTGCGCTCTCAGAACCTCACTTTCTTGGCTTCACGATGGGAATAATAACGGCACCGATTCTAGCGTTTTGGTGTAGCTTGAATAGGTAAAAGCACGTTCAACACACTGCCTGGGATGTTAATCATTTTTATTCTGCTATTATTAATGATTTCAATGCCTTATTCATTGAAACGATTAGTTACTCCTCCTTAAGGGTTTATGATTCAATTTAACAAAGATTTCCTGGATCCATACCATGTAGCCAGTAATGAGGCCAAACGTATGACAACTCGAAGGCTTTATAGCCTGGTCCCCTGGAAACCTGCAGTTTCCACCTGGAGGCAGGAGGTGAAGAGATGGCAGTGGGTGTGGCTTTGAGTGTGGACTGGAGGGGAAGGGGCGGGACCTCTGAGCACAGGAGGAGCCAGGGAAGGAGACCAGGAGGGGTGAGGCTTGCGGAAGGAAAGCCAGGAGATGGAGCCAAGCAAGGAGAGAGATTTGAGGGAGGATATTAGTAGGAAGAGGGCTGAGGCAGGGAAGAAGCTGACAGAGAGAGAGCTGGTGTCTCTTTATGCCATTGAGTCGAGACCTGTTGTGTTCTCCCGAGTGAAGAAGGCAGGGTGGGACTTGCCTTCAAAGCTTACATCCTAGGGCTTCCCTGGTGGCGCAGTGGTTGGGAGTCTGCCTGCCGATGCAGGGGACGCGGGTTCGTGCCCCGGTCCGGGAAGATCCCACATGCCGCGGAGCGGCTGGGGCCGTGAGCCGTGGCCGCTGAGCCTGTGCGTCCGGAGCCTGTGCTCCACAACGGGAGAGGCCACAACAGTGAGAGACCCGTGTACCGCAAAAAAAAAAAAAGAAAAAAAAAAAGCTTACATCCTAGAAGGGTACCCAAGGATAAGAAGTCTTGGGCAGGGAGCCCATGGAGACGGCTTTGTGCTCTTGGGGGTGAGATTATAGCCATTCCCTCATTATAATCTCTTTGGCTTCTTTAAGCCTCAGTGTCCTCATCCGTAAAGTGGGTCACTAATAGCAGTGGTATAGGCTGTTGAAAGGACCAAATGGAGAAATACACAGAAATGACTTAGGCCCACGCCGAATACATGTTTAATACACGCTTGCCCTTCTGTTTAGGCTTCGGTTTTCTCAGATTTAAAAAGGAAGATTACAACAGCCTTTCTGCTCTGGAAAGAAAACGGAAAGGGCCATGTGTGGGAAAGTCATTTGGGAATGTAAACTTGCAATGTACTATTTATTGTTGGAGGAGACTTCAGTTCAGTTTTGTTGGGGGGATGGGAGGGGGGCACATCAGGGACACGGGGAACTTTATGCGTTGAGTTAGGAGAACAAGATACAGACTCACACACCGGGTTTTGAAAGGAAAAAAAAAAATGGTCTGAAAGAAAGCTGTATGTTTTCCCAACGGATTTGTGGAAGGAACGTAAAATCCCCCATCACTGGCCTCTAGTTTAATAAAAGAAAGGGAAACTTGACTTATGGGCCTGCCGACTGTATCAGCAACGTGCAGTAACATCCATGAGGTGGGAGACGTCATTCTGGGCAAACCAACCTTTCAAAGTGGGAGTGGGCTGCTTGGTAATTACCAATGCCTGCTAATCTTGAAGGTAAGCCAGGGAACATTTGTGAAACTACTTTTCTAGCAGTGACAGTCGGGTTCACTAACAGAGGTTCACTAACAGAGGTTCACGTGTGTTCTGCCTGTCACATTATTGATGGTGAGTCTTTCAAAATTGTGTTTCCAAATGTTCCAGTTTGAGAATGATGCTTTATGCCAGCTGAGAACTCTTTTTATTTGGGGAGAGGGTAGATAACTCCTTTTGGAGTTTCCCATTGTGAATTTCAGCCTGCAATGGGCTAGGCTGTCTGCCCCTCAGTGATGAAATTACCCGTGAATCCGCTCCTTGGTGCTCCCTCAACAATCTGGTACCACGTTGACCACGATGAGGACGTCCCGGAGCTGGAGAAGGTATGTGGTGGTTGTGACCACATCGAAAGGCGGACGTTCGATCAGAGAGAGGCTGGTTAGAAAGAGGCTAGGGAGGGAGTTAGTTCCCTGGTGGTCCAGTGGTTAGGACTTGGCGCTTTCGCTGCTGGTGATCACTCCTCAGGGAACTAAGATCCCGCAAGCCGGGCAACGTGGCCAAAAACAAACCAAAACGAAACATAACAAAACAACCAAAAAACCCTTAAAAGAAAAAAGAGGCTAGGGAATGGGATGGCGGCCCTTCATCCAGGGGCTGGGAGGAACGGAGGGTGCATCTATTCCAATGCAAATTCTCTGCCACCAACTGCCTATCCTACAAGTCCCATCAATTCTGCATTACCCAGATTTAGTGCAGACCCCACAGGTTCGGGGGCTCAGTTCCACAAGCCCATCCACCACTTCAGACACCATTTGCAAGTCCTGGGTCCCCAGGCTACTCCCACTTCAGTCTGACAACAATTTGGGGGTCCCATGACCCTCTCTTCAGGTTCCAAAATTTGCTAGAATAACTCATGTTGTTCAGGAAAGGACTATACTTAAACAGTCACCACTTTCTTTTTTTTATTTTAAAGAAGATGTTGGGGGTAGGAGTTTATTAATTTATTTTATTTATTTTTGCTGTGTTGGGCCTTTGTTTCTGTGCGAGGGCTTTCTCTAGTTGCGGCAAGCGGGGGCCACTCTTCATCACGGTGCGCGGGCCTCTCACTGTCACGGCCTCTCTCGTTGCGGAGCACAGACTCCAGACGCGCAGGCTCAGCAGTTGTGGCTCACGGGCCCAGCCGCTCCGCGGCACGTGGGATCCT
The DNA here is from genome assembly GCF_963924675.1 of Phocoena phocoena. Lineage (NCBI taxonomy): Eukaryota > Metazoa > Chordata > Mammalia > Artiodactyla > Phocoenidae > Phocoena > Phocoena phocoena. The sequence goes on along the minus strand of NC_089232.1, from coordinate 11,046,175 downwards.
CCCAGACCAGGGCTCGAACCTGTGTCCCCTGCATCAGCAGGCAGACTCTCAACCACTGTGCCACCAGGGAAGCCCAATCACCACTTCCTTACAAAGAATACAAAGGAGCAGCCAGATGAAGAGATTCGTAGGGCAGCAAGGTCTGGGTTGGGGGCGGGGTGGGAGGGTAGGGTGGCAGGTGCAGAAGTTTCTGTCCTGGTGGAATCAGGGCGTGCCACCCTCCTGGGACATCAAAATGCTCACTAACTAGGAAGCCCCTCGGCCTCGTTGTTTCAGTTTTCGTCTGGGGTTGTTACATCACGTAGGCGGGCTTGAGTTAACCATTGGCCACGTGATTGAACTCCATCTCCGGCCCCTCCCTGGAGATTGGGGGTGGAGCTGAGAGTTCCAACTCCAATCAGGTGCTGGGCAAGGCTCTGCCCTGTCAGAACCTGGTGGTCTCTCTTGGTGAAATGAGGATGGTGACAGGACCTGTCCTTGAGGGTGGTCATCCAGATTCGATAGAAAAGGCCGTGAAGGCTGGGTGGGCTGGCACGGCGGGATCTCTGAAAGGGCAGGATTCAGGGTGATGCTGAGAGCTCGAAGGGTATGGACAGCAGAAACACCATACTGTTAACACATCCCCCCAAAGCCCTTAAAGCTCTAAAAAGGTAAAGTTAGGACACATAACTTTGTCAATATTTGGAATTTGTTGTCTTGAGAGAAGGTCTTGGTTGAAAATCTAAATAGCTTGGAGACCGGTGAGAATGATCGTCACGAGTACCCAGTCTGAGCCTTGATGGGCCGTCAGGGGAACAAGGCATTTTCGGGGCCATTTCCCTAATGGACTGGTTCTGGGAGGAAAGGCCAGGTCCTTCTACAAACATCTTGTGTCCAGGACTGTGAGGGACATATCCCAATCTAGACAGCCCTCAGACTTGACCTTTCTTAAGTTATTCTCTTTATTACCCTCATTGATTCTTAGAAGGAGAAATGAGCTCTGCAAACACTTAGGAAGTTGAGTTGATAACTGTGATCAGACGTATCCTTTGGATATAAAACATGCGTCAAGTGAAACCCATTTTCCCCCTCACTTCATCCTCACCTGGGCAACTTCACTGCTAAGGTGTTTGGCATGGGAGCCCCGGGGCTGTGCAAAGGAAGCAGAGCTCCAGGCCTTTGAGTAGCTTAGTCAACAGAGACAGGATTTAGGAGATGGGACTCCTAACTCCAGCTGTGCCCTGAGCACCCTCGGAAAACGAAGTTCCAAATTCTGGGCGTTGGTTCCTCAATGCAAATCAAGAGGATTTGACCAGATGGCATTCATTCGTTAGTTTTCCAGTTCTCACCGCCTGTGACACGGATGATCCCACCATAGTGAAAGGTGCTGCTTCCTGAGCATTTAGCACATGCCAGGCCTGGAGTCATCACTTCCCACCCCCAGCCTCATTCTCCCCACCAGTGACTTCAGGAAGCCACACCTTATCCTCCTTTGCTGATGAGGAGATTGAGGATCAGAGGCTGAGTCCACTGGGCGAGAGAGAAGAAGCTAAGAAAGAAATAAGGGGAGGGCTTCCCTGGTGGCGCAGTGGTTGAGAGTCTGCCTGCCGATGCAGGGGACACGGGTTCGTGCCCCGGTCCGGGAAGATCCCACATGCCGCGGAGCGGCTGGGCCCGTGAGCCATGGCCACTGAGCCTGCGCATCCGGAGCCTGTGCTCTGCAACAGGAGAGGCCACAACAGTGAGAGGCCCGCAAAAAAAAAAAAAAAGGTAAGGGGAAACTGGCTTCATTAAAAACTGAAGACCAGTGAAGAGATGCTGCAACAGAAAGGTGGCTGTGGTGGAAGACAACTGGAAAGCTCTACAAAAAAATGGAGAGAGAGAGAGAGAGAGACCCCCAACCTCCTGCGTAAGAGACTCTGCCTGGCTCAGGGCTGGCCCTGGCATCTTCGTCACTTTCTGCCCAGGAGTAAGGGATGGTCCCCGGGTAACTCGGGAGCTTTGGTGATGGCCCTCCGTAAAGAAACGGTTGGACCTTTGCCCCGTGGCTGATAACAAAACAAAGAAACATTCAAATAAGGTGACACGGAACAGAAGTGAGAGCCATGGCAAGGTTATCTGAAGAAAAACAGAGCAGGTTTTTCTGTGGGCCGTGGGAGGATTGAGCACTGAAGCTTTCTAACCTGCTCTCTGCTCAGCCCGTTCCCCCCAGGATTATCTTGAAGGCGGGAGGGGGGAGAGGGAGTAGGGAATTGAAACCATTTGGTCTCCAGGCTGAGAGTGTGTTTTGCAGATTTGGCAAAGAAATGTTCAGTCATTACTTTTATTAACCCTTGCTTGGAAAACAGAGGGCACACGCTTTGGATAGGCAGAAAGGCAAGGTGGACAGCAAGGTACCAGGCCTGGGAGGCTTGCAGCCTGGTTGAAGAGAGCTATGCGTCTCCTTGCCTTTTTAGTAGATGACAATATTGTGTCACTTCCACTGGGGGATGATGGATTAAACGTACAGGTGGTTGCCAAAGTAACAGATGGTTCCTTTCCATTTTGCCTCTTGAGTGGCTTACTTTCCTATCTCATGATTCCCCAACACAGCGCCCCTCACCTCTGTCCCCTGCCTTACCCACCTCCTCGCCAAACAACAAACACGATCCAGCCAGAAATCGTGGTACTTTTGGGCTCCGTAGGAAGGTTTGGGTCAGAACTGGCCCACGCCATGCAGAAAGCTGAGTGCCTTCTTGTGGGTGGCAGGTCTCTGCACTGTGGAGGGTCCCAGCCCATTGCTGGAGAGCTGGTAACCCCAGCAGCACCCGCCATGGTGCTTAAAAAACTAATGAAGAGAATAAGAAGTTTCCAGAGCAAGACTGTCGGGGGAGTGATTTACCCATAGCATTACAAATAAGCATTAAAGGAAGAGGGGGAGAAGCTCAGGCATTTTTTTTTTTTTAAGAAATCTGGTCTTTAATAACATTTGTAAACCTCTTCACCAACTGAAGACCCTTGGGGGGAGAGGGGCTTGAAAAACTCTTTTATGAGTCTTGCCAGTTGCATTCTTAGAAGTTCTTTTTTCTCTTCCGGTAGAAAGGCTTAACGATCTTTATGTTTTGCAGCATCTATTGATTGGATTTGGGTAAAAAAATCCTCAAACCTGTTCCTTAAGGTTGGCTGACTTCTCTTTTCTTTCTAAAAAAAAAAAGGAACTTTTGCTTATCTAAAGTTGGGGCAAAACAGAATCTAAGACGAACGATGATGGTTCAAAGAGAAACCCAGCGAGAAAGGAAAAGTCCAAGATTGACAGAACCCATGTCTGCTTAGGAAGAAACAGAGCGAAACACTATGAAGTGACACTTCAGGATGACAGCTGCTCTAGAAATCCAGCAGAGTCTGAGGTTATTACCAAGTGTCAGCAGAGAGCACATTGGTGTGAGATCTGAGCGTTATTTTTTTTTAACATCTTTATTGGAGTATAATTGCTTTACAACGGTGTGTTAGTTTCTGCTTTGTAACAAATTGAATCAGCTATACGTATACATATGTCCCCATATCTCCTCCCTCTTGTGTTATTATTACTATTATTATTATTACTCACGAAGCTTAAGAATTAGCTGTGCCTGTATTGACAAAGAATCACTGAAACATCTTTTTTTTTTTGGTACGCGGGCGTCTCACTGTCGTGGCCTCTCCTGTTGCGGAGCACAGGCTCCGGACGCGCAGGCTCAGCGGCCGTGGCTCACGGGCCCAGCCGCTCCGCGGCATGTGGGATCTTCCCGGACCGGGGCACGAACCCGTGTTCCCTGCATCGGCAGGCGGACTCTCAACCACTGCGCTACCAGGGAAGCCCTAAGACATCATTTTTTGAACAAAAATAAATACCAGAGCTCTGGTTTCCCTTTTGAAAGACTGTGGGCGTGGTGCGTGGGAGGGGGTCAGGGGCGAGTTGGTGTCGGGTTGTCAACAGTTAGAAGCATCCCTGGGCAAGTTCCCCCTTCCCAGGGCAGAACCATCAGATGCCGTTTCTGGCTGTAACCGCCTAACACGAAAGAGTGGTGTCTGTGTTGGTCACTGAGCTGGGCTCAGTATGCTAATTTATTTAAATCTCACAGCAAGCCGGTCAGTAGGTTTAACTGGCTGGGTTTACGGGATGAGGAAAGTGAGGTTCAGAAAGGCTGAGCCACCTCTTTGAGGTCACCCAGCTGTGAGCAGTGGAGCTGGCAATAGGTTCAAGGCCATCTCTGCTCCCTGTGCAGCTGGGTACCCTGCACAGAGCCCCCCAGCCCCCGCTTCCCTGCTTTTAAGGCAGGGCCTTCGATGCCAAGCTGTCCGAGTTTGGGCAGCTATGCAGATGTTGGGGCCATGTTTCCACATCTGACCCAAGAACTTGATGCTTGATGCACGTCTGGGTCATCAGTACGAGAGAAGGGAGTTTGGGGAGGAAAGACCAAAGATGGGAATATGATTTGCCTTCCTTTTCATGGTTCAGGACTCAGGCTTGCTAGAGTTTTCCCCATGTGAGAGGCAGGCGTCTAGTTTTAACTAGATGATGAACATGGAACCTCCAGTAGAGTGTGCGTCCATGAGGATGAAATACTGCGATGGATGGAATTGTTAGAAATCAGAGCAATCATTTTATGTCTTGCACTGCTTGGGGCAACATTTTCCATTTACACAGGACTTTGTATTGTAACGGTTTGAGACGTGACATTTTGTAGAGGCCATCTGGAAGAGAATACGGGTGTTCACCAACAATGAAGACCCATGTTCCCTTCCTGGGAAGGTGATCCTTGAGACAACGGTGTCCTTCCACTTAAGGCACAATGTCACAATTTAACTACAATATTATCCCCTTTTATTTCCTTTTTGTCCCCGTGGAATCAAGGACTTCAAGCTTTATCGTAAAAAGGAGCAATTCCCTCAGTGGCCATGCTTCTTTGAAGGAGTTGATTCCATCAGCTGTAAACAAAAAAGGGTGATGTGAGTGACTTACGTGGCTTTCACAGCCTGTACGCTAGAAAACAACAGGCTTACTAACCTCGGCACAACTGATCTGTAACACATTCCAAATCGTGCATTCACTTCTTTACCACGATTGAAGGCTGATATCTTAGAAATCCCCATAAATGATAAAGACAAGGCCCCTTTTGGAAAAGAAGCTGGTATACCTCAATGCAGACCTTCCCAGTTTGGAATAGTTCAGACTCCATTGATTTAAGCCAATTTACATCCCTGGGCTAGTTTACATCTGTGTTACAGCCCACCTTCTAGCCCTTAGAAGGTGCAAGGAATACTCATGTGAACACCCCCCCCCCAAATCTATATGCTTTGGAATGCTCCAGAAAGAGAGGAGGGAGGAAGGGGTCTCAACAGTATCAGCTAGGGGGCCAGTTCTGCCAGAACACTGATGAACAGCTTCTGAGGCCAACGCAGAGCTGCTTCAAGTGGTGTGGCATCAAAGCTTACGGAGCCACCGTCCCATAGAGTAGTGGTTAGAAACACAAAAGCAAGCTATTCTCATTACCTACTGAGCATAGTCTGTTCTTGAAAAAGTTCTCCCTGGGGGAAGACCCTTTTCTAGAGGTGGTAGTAATTCAGGGTTTTTTTTTAAAGTTATTTATTTATATATTGTTGGCTGCATTGGGTCTTTATTGCTGTGTGCTGGCTTTCTCTAGTTGCGGCAAGCAGGGGCTACTCCTTGTTGCAGTGCACGGGCTTCTCATAGCGGTGGCTTCTCTTGTTGCGGAGCATGGGCTCTAGGCGCGTGGGCTTCAGTAGTTGTGGCACGTGGGCTCAGTAGTTGTGGCTCACGGACTTAGGTGCTCCGCAGCATGTGGGATCTTCCCGGACCAGGGTTCGAACCTGTGTCCCCTGCATTGGCAGGCGGATTCTTAACCACTACACCACCAGGGAAGCCCAGTAATTCAGTTTTATAGAACAAAGAGCAGGATTTGGTGCTGAGATTGAATAAAACTTTTAAAGTACATGTGAACTTCTTGAAAAGAGCATCATTTATAGGTGATGAACTTTTGTTGTTTGTAGTCATTTCCATAAGAAGCTTGAGATTAGTCTTTCTGTTAGCAATGTGATGTCTTTAGGGGGAATCAGACTTAGAACTGCAGCCTCTTTCTCTGGAACATACATTTTACCCTCTGTGCGTGTATTCCGTGCTTTGGATTTGAAGTCCTTAAGAGTATTTCTCCAGAAATGAACCCAGTCTTGCAGAAGCCGACCTCGGGAATCTGTAGGGGTGACTTGGACTTGGATCATCCGGAGGTTGTAGAGTGGAGAGGTGAAGCATGTAGGGCAAATCCCAGCTTCACTATTCACTGGGAGTGGCAACTTGGCAAGATGCCTACTTTTTTGTACCTCAGCGTTCTCATCTGTGAATTGGGGATGATGATGGTAAGATATACTTCATAGGTTTATTGGGAGGATTAAACAAGCTCATAATGCGTATAAAGTGTGACGAACACTGCTTGACACATGGCGTACGCTCAACTGGGCTAGTTAGTGATGCCATCGAAGTGGTTGTGGCAGTTCCAAGTAGCAGTAGAATTGTGTATTGGAGTTCCGGTGTCACACAGTCACCTTCCAAAAGCTGCCTAACATTTCCCCCGGTCATCTTCAGAGACACTTTTAAAGTTAATTGCATGTATGCACGTTCCTTCCTTTTGTGCTGTCAGAAAGAAAGGAGTTGGATATGGTTCAAAACGATGGGGAGGAGCCCAATGAGATAAAGTGTTCTATGTGGAGCAAGTCAGCTCTTCTAAATTGTCTGTCTCGGATACTCAGAGAAGCAGCTGCTCCATCTCAGCAGGACCAGCCCTTGATCCCGCCTGGCACAGTTGACAAGAGGGGGGAATCCTGGTGGCGCTTTTCGACTTTGCTCGCAGGTTCTGCTCAGCCTCACTCTCACCTGCCCTGCTGTCCCCTCACACTCCTCCTGGTGCACTCTGGATGGCCTTTCCAATGCTTTTTTTTTTGGTGAACCATTTAATTTAAGTGTCACATACACGGAGAACAATGTGTGCATCGTGCTGAATTATTACAGTCAGCACACGCCACCTAGACAAAGCCTTTGAGCACTAACAGCACCCAATACGCTCCCTTCCTGTCTCCCTCCAAGCATCACCTCCTCCAAAGGTAACTAGTCTCACTTCCCTCACAATAGATTGATTTTGCTGGTTTTATTACACTTTGGATAAGTGGAAACATACAGTATGTGGTCTTTTGAGCTTGGCTTTTTTTGCTTAACATTCCACCTGTGAGAACCCTCTGGGTTGTAGTTCTTTCTCTTCCACTCCTGTATAGAGCTCTATTGTATAAATGTATTCATGAATTCTATTTATTCATCCCTTCTTCCTTTATGGACATTTGAGTTGTTTTCAGTTTTGGACCATTATGAATAATGGTGCCATGAACATGTCTTTTGACAAATATATGTCGGCATACCTGTTGAGTCTGCATCTAGGAACAGGATGATGGGTCATAGATGTGTTTATGTTCAGCTTCAGTGAACATTGCCTAACAATTGCCCAAAATGGTTGAACCAATTGATAGCCCCACTAGCAGTGTATGTGTGTTCCTTTGCTGAATATCTTTATAGATACTTGATACTATTATTTTCTGGAGTGTGTGTAGTAGAGTCTCATTGTGGTTTTGATTTGCATTTCCCTGATGATCAGTGAAGCTGAGCATCTTTGCATGGGCTTGTGTCCCTCTGTATGTCTCTTTTGGAAAAATGTCTGTTCCAGTCCTCTGCCATTTTTTTAACCTTTTTTTTTTTAATGTTGATTTGTATGAGTTCTTTGTATATTTTGGATATTAACCCCTTATCAGCTATACCATTAGCAAATATCTTCTCCCATTCAGTAGGCAGCCTTTTTGTTTTGTTAGTAGTTTCCTTTGCTGTGCAGAAGCTTTTTAGTTTGGTGTAGTCCCATTTGTTTGTTTTTGCTTTCGTTTCCCTTGCCTGACATATCCAAAAAATTGCTAAAAGTGATGTCAAAGACTGTACTGTCTATGTTTTCTTCTAGGAAGTTTATGGTTTCAGGTCTTACATTTAAGTCTTTAATCTGTTTTGAGTTTATTTTTGTATATGGTGTGAGAAAGTGGTCCAGTTTGGTTATTTTGCATGTAGCTGTTCAGTTTCCCCAACACAACTTATTGAAGAGACTGTATTTTTCCATTGTATGTTCTTGTCTTCTTTGTCAAAGATTAATTGGCCATGTAAGTGTGGATTCATTTCTTGGCTCTCTATTCTGTTCCATTGATCTGTATGTCTGTTTTGGGGCCAGTACCACACTGTTTTGATTACTGTAGCTTTGTAGTATAGTTTGAAACCAGGGCGTGTGATGCCTCTAGCTTTGTTCTTCCTTCTCAAGATTGTTTTGGCTATTTGGGGTCTTTTACGTTTCCATACAAATTTTAGAATTATTTGTTATAGTTCTGTGAAAAATGCCATTGGTGTTTTGATAGGGGGTATGTTCCCTCTATACCCGTGTTGTTGAGAGTTTTTATCATAAGTCAATGTTGAGGTTTGTCAAAAGCTTTTTCTGCATCTATTGAGATGATCATATGATTTTTATTCTTCAGGTGGTTAATGTGGTGTATCACATTGATTAATTTGTGGATATCGAATCATCCTTGCATACTTGGGATAAATCCCACTTGATCATGATGTATGGTAATTTTAATGTATTGTTGAATTCAGTTTGCTATTATTTTGTTGAGGATTTTTGAATCTATGTTCATCAGTTATATTGGCCTGTAATTTTCTTTTTCTGTGGTGTCTTTGTCTGGTTTTGGTATCAGAGTGATGCTGGCCTTGTAGAATGAATTTGGAAGTGTTCCTTCCTCTAAAATTTTTTGGAATAGCTTGAGAATAATAGGCATTAACTCTTTAAATGTTTAGTAGAATTCACCTGTGAAGGTGAATTACTATTACTTCAAATAAGTTCTCTACCTCTTTCTCTTCTCTTTCTGGGATCCCTAATGTTAGTATGCTTGATGTGGTCCCAGAGGTCTCTTAAACTGTCACCATTTTTTAAAATTCTTTTTTTCTTTTTTCTGTTCAGCTTGGGTGATTTCCACTACTCTGTCTTCCAGTTCACTGATCTGTTCCTCTGTGTCATCTAATCCACTGTTGAGTCCTACCAGTGTATTTTTATTTAGTTATTGTATTCTTCAGCTCTATTTTGTTTTTCTTTTACATTTTCTATCTCTTTTTTAAACTTCTCATTGTGTTCATCATTCTCCCAAACTCATTGAGCATATTTATAATCATTACCTTTTTATTAGATAGATTGCTTATCTCCACTTTGATTAGTTCTTCTTCCGGGGTTTTACCTTGTTCCTTTGTTTGGAACATATTCCTTTGTTGCCTCATTTTTCCTAATTCTCTGTGTTTATTTGTATGTATTAGGTTGGTCAGTTATGTTTCCTGATCTTGGAGAAGAAGTCATAGGATATGTCCTATGGGGCTCAGCAGTACACTTTCCTCTGTTCATCAGAGCTATATAATCTAGGGGTGCCCTATATGTGGGCTGAGTGGGCACTTCTGTTGATGTATGTCTGACTACTGTGGGTGTGCTGGTAGGTGGGGCTGACCCCTGGCCTAACTGCCTGCCAGGAGCTGCCTCATACGAAAGCTGTCAGCCACTGGTGGTCATGGCTGGGTCCCAGTGCAGCTGGCTGCAGGTCCTGGGAGTCCCAGAGCTGGTGCCAACCAGTTTGTGGGTGGGGCTGGTCCTGCGGTGGCTGGCTGCAGATGGTGGTGTGTCTGGGGCTGGTATCATCCCACTTGTGGGTGGGTATCAACTCACTTGTGTGGCTGCTATGGGGCTCAGGGCCCTGGAGATGGTGCCAGCTTGTTGGTGGTGGTGGGGGCCAGATCCCAGGGCTGCTGGATGTGGGATCAGGTGTTCTGGGGCTGGTACTGGGCTGCTGGTAGGTAGGGCCAGGGCCTGTGGGATCTCGGGGCTTGTGTCAGTCCACTGGTGGGTGGGCTGGGTCCTGGGTCTGCTTGTGGGAGGGGCTGGGTCCCTGTTCAGCTGGCTGCTTGGCCTGAGGGTTCTGGGACTTGTGCCAACTGGCTGGTGGGCAGGTAAGCCCATGACCTTAATAGACTAGAGGAAGGAATCCAAAGTGGCACTTGCCAGCACCAGTGTTTTTGTGGTAGAACGAGCTCCCCAAATGGCTGCCACCAGCATCTAGGTCCCCAAGGTGAGTCCCAGTTGCCTTCTGCGTCTCTGGGAGGCTCTCCAAGATCAGCAAGTAGGTCTGACCCAGGCTCCTTTCAAATGACTGCCTCCGTGCTGGGTCTTGGAATGTGTGAATTTTTTGTGTGCCCTTTATGAGCAGAGGCTCTGTTTCCTACATCCCTCAGGCTCTCCATATGCAAGCCTCACTGGCCTTCAAACCAGATGATCTGGGGTCTCATCTTCCTGGTGCAGGACCCTGAGGCTGATGAGCCTGATGTGGGGCTCAGACCCCTTGTTCTTTGGGAAGAAACTCTGCAATTATGATATCCTCCCAGTTGTGGGTCACTTACCCAAGGGTGTACTATCCAAGGGTTTGAGTCTTGACTATACTGTGTGTTCACTCCTCCTACCCATCTCATTGTGCTTCCTTCCTTATACCTTTAGTTGTGGAAAATATTTTCTCCTATTCTTCAAGTCGTTCTCATCAATAGTTGCTCTGTAAATAGTTGTAATTTTGGTGTGCCCACGGGAGGAGGTGAGCTCAGGGTCTTCCTACTCTACCATCTTGGCCACTCCCCTGAAATACCACTGATTTTTGAATATGGATTGTGTATCCCATAACCTTGCTGAGCTTGTTTATTAGTTTTAATAGATTTTGTTGTTGTGGATTCTTTAGGATTATATATATAATCATATATATTTATATCCATATATGTATATATATATATATATATATGACTATAGATACAGTTTTACTTCTTTTCCAATTAGATACATTTTATTTATTTTCTTCCTGAGATTTAGTTGATTTTTATTTCCCTGGACTGCTGCAAGCCTTTGATTAATTTCCAGAGTTCTGAAAAAGTTGATATTGAGAAATTTTGCCAGTTTTTATATTGCTTTTCTGGAGAGGCAAACTTTTGGAGGTCTTTACTCCTCCACTTTTGCTGATGTCACATCAGTCTTTTAATTGGAACATTTGTTTTATTCCATTTTATATAATTATGTCCATCTTATAATTTGTTTTCTATTTGTAATTTGTTTTATGTTTCTTTTTCTCTCCCTAATTGCTTACTTTTGTATTAATAAAATATTTTTATTGTCCAATTTCCCCTTTTCCATTAGATAGTTATTTTTATATTCTTGGCCTTTTATACTTGAATATAAATAAATATTTTTTTCATCATTTCTCAGAAAATATTATTACCTTGAAACAGTTTAACTTTGTTTACTCCTCTCATGCCTTTTGTGTCATTATAGTAATCATGAATTTTAATCCTACATATATTTTAGTTTCCGTAAGACATCATTATTGTTTTGTACAATTAGTATTTGTTTACAGTTACCCACATGTATGCCTTTTTCCTTGCTTTTCTTTGGTTTTGTGGTTTTCTTTTCTTTTCTGGTGGGGGGGGGGAACATTTTCCTTTTGCTAAAGAGTATTTCATTCAGTGTGGGTTTTCTTCTGATGAATACTCTCAGGTTATTGTTGGAGGGACTTGAGGTCTGAAAGTGCATTTATTGTGCCTTCAATTTTGAAAGATATTTCACTGGGTGTAGAATTCTTGGTTGTAAGTTGTTTTTTTTTCTTTTAGCATTGCTGTTGATCAACTGTAAGCTGTTTTATTAACAGTAAGTTTTTTGTTTTTAATTAACTGTAAGGTGTTTTTGTTAACTGTAAGTCTCACTACTGCTCCTTTGAAGGTCCTATGTCTTCCCCACTCTGGCTGCTTTCAGGATTCTTCTTTTTTTGAGTTTTTGGTTTTCTGTAGTTTTACTATAGTATACCATAGAAGATGCTGTCAATGCTCCACATGCCTGGAAGTCTTTCACCAGTAGGTGGTTAGACTGAGATTGAAGCAGGGACATACTGAATGACACAGCAATTAACAACACTTCTAATATTAATAAATTTGAAATAGCCATAATGAAGTTTATTTTCGTGTGAATCTTAGATTCTTTTGTCCTAGAGAGATGATGGGCCAAGGCCAGTTCTTGGCATATAATTAGCACTCTGTAAATATGTCAATGAAATGTTTTAGTAAATCTTTGAATGAATGAATGAATGAATGGGCAGATGGTGGATGGATGGATGAATCAGAGCAAATTGATGATCAGGCCAAATTGAAGAAAAGTAGGCTTCAGCTTTTGATCAGACAGTTATCTAGTTTTCTTGAACAGGTCCCTGAAACTCTCTTGGGGCCACTTTCTTTAGGTCACTTTCTTCACTTGTAACAGGAGGGCATTGGCGTGGAACATCTTAGGGTCCTCTTCTAACTCTACTGGTCTATGAAACGCCTGGCACCAAAGTATCTCTGTGCACAGAGCTCTGAAGTCATCTGCCTTGGTGGCTTCTCATCTCACCTCAGGGATTCCAGACAGAACAGACTTGAATAATTTGTAAGTTTTTCTGCCCTATTTCCTCACATCTGGGAGTAAGGCATTGACACTGGTTGTCTTGCTCCACCCCAGATCAGACGTTTCCTGTGCTCCCACAGCTCCGGGTCAACGTCTTTGCCTTCCTGCCCAGCTGTCCAGTCATGCAGCTTCCTGTGTGCTGCCTTCTTCACCTGTGCTCAACTCCCTAGTGCCTGGTATAACATCTGACACATGGTGGGAACTCAGCGAGTCATGAATTAAAGAATTATGTTCCTATATTTTTTTCCTGGGACAGAAGGAGCTCCGTGGCATAATCTTCTTATTAGGTGGAAACTTCTTTCTCTCCTCAAGATGTGGTTTATATGTACTGGTGGGAAAGAGATATTTTTTTAAAATTAATTAATTAATTAATTTTTGGCTGCATTGGGTCTTCGTTGCTGTGCATGGGCTTTCTCTAGTTGCGGTGAGTGGGGGCTGCTCTTTGCTGCAGTGCGCGGGCTCTAGGCGTGCGGGCTTCAGTAGTTGTGGTACATGGGCTCAGTAGTTGTGGTTCGCAGGCTCTAGAGCGCAAGCTCAGCAGCTGTGGCGCACAGACTTAGTTGCTCCGCGGCATGTGGGATCTTCCTGGACCAGGGCTCAAACTTGTGTCCCCTGCATTGGCAGGCGGATTCTTAACCACTGCACCGCCAGGGAATCCCAAGAGATTGTTTTTTAGAAGGAAGGGACCCAGACTCCTTCAAAGCTCTTCCTTGCATGTTAGCTACTAACTTATGGGGAAAGGGAGGAAGGACAGCTTCCTCCTTCAATTACACCCCTCCCCATGTGCCTGTGCTCTACATTCCTTGTCTGGATGCCACATCTCTCAGACTCAGACGGCAAATAAGTTCCCATGCAAGAGGAAGATCTCTTTGTTCGGGAGAGTGTTGTGTGCAGGTGTGATTTGGTGCTTGCTTGAGTTCTTGAAATCTCACCCAACAGAGCTCACTCAGCCCCTTATCCATAGCTCTCAGCAGCAGCGGTTCTACTTTTGGCTTCTTGTATTTTCTTTGTTCCAGTCCACTGAAAGCCTGTGAGACCCTGAGTGCCTCATATGTTCAGCCTACCGCAAGGGAAACCCGTCACTGTCCATTGCTTACTTTTCCTTTATAGGTTATTACAGAATATTGAGTAGAGTTCCCTATGCTATATAGTAGGTCCTTGTTGTTTATTTGATATATAGTAGTGTGTCTGAATTAATCCCAACCTCCCAATTTATCCCTCCCCCCACCTTTCCCCTTTGGTAACCATAAATTTGTTTTCTAAGTCTGTGGGTCTCTTTCTGTTTTGTAAATAAGTTCATTTGTATCCTTTTTTTAAAGATTCCATGTATAAATGATATCATATTATATTTGTCTTTCTCTGTCTGGCTTACTTAACTTAGTATGATACTTTCTAGGTCCGTCCATGTTGCTGCAAATGGCATTATTTCATCCTTTCTATGGCTGAGTAATATTCCATTGTATATATATATATATATATATATATATATATATATATACCACAACTTCTTTATCCATTCATCTGTTGATGGACACTTAGGTTGATTCCATGTCTTGGGTATCATAAATAGTGCTGCAATGAAAAATGGGGTGCATGTATCTTTTCAAAGTATGATTTTCTACAGATATATGCCCAGGAGTGGGATTGCTGGATCCTATGGTAGCTCTATTTTTAGTTTTTTAAAGAACCCCCATACTGTTCTCCATAGTAGCTGCACCAACTTACATTCCCACCAGCAATGTAGGATGGTTCCCTTTTCTCTACACCCTTTCCAGCATTTATTATTTGTAGACATTTTAATGATGGCCATTCTGACCAAAGTGAGGTGATACCTCACTGTAGTTTTGATTTGCATTTCTCTAATTAGCGATGGTGAGCATCTTTTCATGTGCTTTTGGGACATCTGTATGATTTCTTTGGAGAAATGTCTATTTAGATCTTCATTTGCTTACTTTTCAAGTACAAAGTCCTTTCTGTGGCAGCCTTTACCTACACTGTGGGAACTTAACCTTCCTTAAACCTGTTTTATTTGAGGAAAATAGGTTGTGGTTTTCAACCTTGTCTCCATCTGCTCCGGATGGGCGACCTCTGATGGATTCCTCAGAAAGTCAATGACAAAGATTCCTCACCTGTACCAATGACAGCAGTGGACGTGAATGAAAGCTCTGGCCCCTGGCTCCAAATCTGGACTTCATGGTCCACTAACTGAGGCATCTTGGGACAGAATCTGGTCTCAGGTTCTGTTTCTCCATCTACATATTGGGGACTTAATGCTGCGAATAATAAATGAGACGGTACACGTAACAGGTACAGCAGAGTACCCAACTCGATACATGTTAATGGTTGGCATTGCTGCAGCCACTGAGACTTGGTAAATATTTAATACCCATTTCTTCCTCTCTTCTTGGCCTAGAGGAGTTTGGATAACAAGTCAGATTGTGAGTTCGCTCTTCACTTCAGCAATCACAGGAAGAATCTAAGCCCAAAAGTCATCTCTTCTGACGCCCCCGTGGTTCCCAGCAGAAGTTACCAGCATGGGCCTCATGGAAAAACCGTTACAAGCATCCCCCACTTTTCAAAAGTTCCACTTATGCCATTCCACTTTTACAAAAGACCTACATGAGTACCTGTTTTTGCTCGTCGAAAGAAATCCCAAGAGGATTTTTACTTTTTTGGAAAAAGGCAGAAAGTTAAAGTAGTGATCAGCCTGTGTTTTGCTTTGAGCCATTAGAGGCAGCGCGCACCCCAGCAGCTAAAGTAGCACCACCAAGTGCCTTCGCCTGGAACCACACTCAGCATCAAGCCCGCCACAGCTTTGAACTGTGTCTGCCAGCCTCTGTGCTTGATCTCGATTTATTTTAAGCGTCTGTTAGCAAGATGGGTCCTAAGGTAATTGATTATTTGTTTTATGCTACTTCTGCTTAAGAAAGACTTCCTAGGGACGCTCCGCTTTTGGATAGCGGGGAGTGGGGGGCAGTTTGGGAGGGGAAGTACCCTTTTAGGAACTCTTTCCTTATTTGTTATTTGCTGAACTGAAAGTTCTTCGTTCCAAGGACTGCCTACATTTCACGAAATTGCAGATTTCCTTCTTTAAAATAAAATGAGGAATTTTCTTTGGAGACTTCAGCAAAGTCCTGTGGGAAGACAGCGATCTGGTGGGGCTAACACTCCGTCTTCATAGAAAATCAAGGTTCCTCCGTGGGTCACAGTTGCTGTGTCACGGCCGCTCTTTGCAAAAGGAGGAAATACCATCAATTATGAAAAACGAAAAGTCATTGAGGGATTAACGTTGGGTGAAACCCCTTTTGCAATTCAGTAGATCGCAGTCTGCAAAACCATGGTGTGTGATGATTGTTATTTCATTTTAGAATTCTGAGAATTAGTGACAGGGAAGTCAGAGACTGTGACTCTTTCGTGTCATTTTGTGATGTTTGTCATCTTAATCTTCCTCAGATAGTAAAAGAAACCACCCCACTCATTAGGGATTCTTTTTTAGCCCCTCTGTTAACCAAAGACTTTTTATTGTAGTTTTATGTATGGTATGCCTGACTTCCTTTTTAAAAAAAAGTCTTCTTAAGATAATTAGTTTTGTTGAAGCCAATGGGTTTGATCTCCCATGGCAGGGAGTGGCTGGGGGTGTGGACTTTGGTTCTAACCCTTTCTTAAGTGGCAACCTTTTCCTACTGGAGGAGCAGCTGCTGAATTTGGAGACCCTTTTTTCCCAGGGATGGGAGTCTAGAACCTAACTCCCAGGGGGCTTAAGTGATCCTTCCCCAGACTGGGTCTCATAGCACGGCCCTGATTCTCAGCCCTGAGCCATTCTGCAGAAGGACGTGTGGATAGCTCAGTGGGCATCTCTGTACGTGTGAGCTGACTGAGTGGACACAAGGGGACTTGATTAGGAAACATGCGTCATCTCAAGGAGTTAAAAAAAGCTGAGAAAATGGACAATTCCTAAATCTACAAAGCATGCTTATTTCAGAGTGATACCAGCATTGCACTCTTACCATGTGTCAGGCTCAGGGCCCACTGCTCTCTGTGCATTAGCTCCTTTAGTATTCCCCAAAGCCCTGCAGAGATTCCCCCATTTACCAATGAGAAAATGAGGTGTAGAAAGGTGAAGGGTGAAGGGCATTGCTGAAAGTCCTAAAACTCGTAAGTGGTGGAGCAGAGGCGGAGTCTTCAGTGAGCACGAGGGAGAGATGACCTTAAGATGTAGCACAAAGGATTTAGGTTAGACACGAGACTCATTTGGGGAAAATAAAGCTCACTGCAAGGCTTTGCAGTGAGTTACTGTGCGATCTTCTGGATGCCTTTAAAAAAGGTATAGGATGCCGTTTGCAAAAGCCAAAAGATGCAAACAACCCAAGGGTCCATGGATGGATGAACGGATAAACAAAATGTGGTCTGTACATAGAATGGAATATTATTCAGTCTTGAAAAGCAAGGAAATTCTGACACACGCTGTAACATGGATGAGCCTTGAGGACATTATGCTAAGTGAAACAAGCCAATCACGAAAGGACAAACACTGTATGATTCTGCTTATATAAGAGATACTTAGAGCAGTCAGTTTCATAGAGACAGAAAGAAGGATGGTGGCTGACGGGGGCTGGGAAGAGGGGATATGGGGGTTATTGCTTAATGGGTATGGAGTTTCAGTTGGGATGATGACAAGAGGTCCGTGGAGGGATAGTGAGATGTTCGCACAACATGGTGAATGTACTTAATGCTACTGAAGAATACACGTGAAACGGTTAAGATGGTAAATTTTACGTTATGTGATGACTACAATTAAAAACAAATAGGATGGCTGGGCTTCCCTGCTGGTGCAGTGATTGAGAGTCTGCCTGCCGACGCAGGGGACACGGTTTCGTGCCCCAGTCCGGGAGGATCCCACATGCCGCGGAGCGGCTGAGCCTGTGAGTCATGGTCGCTGAGCCTGCACGTCCGGAGCCTGTGCTCCGCAGCGGGAGAGGCCACAACAGTGAGAGGCCAGCACACTGAAAAAAAAAAAAAAAAACAAACCAAATAGGATGGCTAAACGCAGTACTTCCTGAGGGTGAGGGCTGGTCTCTAGGACAGGTTGTCGTGCCCTCAGATGCCATGTCACATGTGCCGGGAGAACTGATGTAACTGTCCTGTCTTCCCTGGGCCTGGCCCATGTCCCCCGATGTTCTCTTAATTGTTAACTATTAATTCTGCCTCATGTGCTTTGCTCTTAATGTCTCACATGGCTAAGCCTCCTCCACCAGGGCTCATCACGCTTGTGCCCCTGGGAGTGGTGTTTTTGTGGGCAAGCCTGGCTCTGTGGTTTCTAAGACGTTGACTAGGTTTCGTGTTGCAACCCTGGGAAGAAGGATTAGGTGCTTTTTGCATGAAAAAAACGTTGTGGCCTGATTTACATGTGGGTGAGTTTTCAAGAATAATTACACACTAGACTCACTGCGGAATGTGTGCTCCAAAAAGGAAAACAAAGTGTGATGGTAGTTATGAGGCAGATGGAAACATCAAAGAGCTTGTACTTCTGTCAAAGTTCCAGAAATTTTGAGGCACAACTTGTGATGAATCAAAGAGACCCTTTAGGTCAGGATTCAAGTTTTGGTGGGAGACATCCTCGGTGAATGCCTCCTGCTGGCACACTGAACTTTTCCTCCATTGCTACTTTGCAAATGTGCAAGGCTTCAAGTGCAAGGGTTTGTGCTTTTCTCTGCCTTCTCTCTTCTCCACGGCCCTTAGTGCAGACACTAGTGAGGCTGGTTTTT
The DNA here is from genome assembly GCF_963924675.1 of Phocoena phocoena. Classification (NCBI taxonomy): domain Eukaryota; kingdom Metazoa; phylum Chordata; class Mammalia; order Artiodactyla; family Phocoenidae; genus Phocoena; species Phocoena phocoena. The sequence goes on along the minus strand of NC_089232.1, from coordinate 11,027,820 downwards.
ATATACGTAGTGCCTGTTTGTCTTTCTCTCTGTGTAAATTGCCTATCCACACTGTCCTGTTAAAAAAAAGGTTTGTGATATATATCTGCTGTAATATAGAGTGTTAAGAGCGTATAGATACAGAGCATTCTCGTCACATTCTTCTTTCTTTTAAAGATTTTTTTAATTAAAAAAATTTTTAACATTTTTATTGGAGTGTAATTGCTTTACAATGGTGTGTTAGTTTCTGCTTTATAACAAAGTGAATCAACTATACATATGGAATCTAAAAAAATTTTTTTTAATTAAAAAATTTTTTTTATTGGAGTATAATTGCTTTTCAGTGTTGTGTTGGTTTCTGCTGTACAATGAAGTGAATCAGCTATGTGTATACATATATCCCCTCCCTCTTGGACCTCCCTCCCACCCCCCCATCCCGCCAATCTAGGTCACCACAGAGCACCGAGCTGAGCTCCCTGTGAGCTGAGCTCCCTGCGCTATATAGCAGGTTCCCACTTCTATCTATTTTACATATGGTAATGTATTTATGTCAAACCTAATCTCCCAATTCGTCCCACCCTCCCCTTCGCCCCTGTGTCCACATGTCTGTTCTCTATGTCTACATTTCTATTCCTGCCCTACAAATAGGTTCATCTGTACCATTTTTCTAGATTCCACATATATGCGTTAATATACGATATTTGTTTTTATCGTTGATTTACAATGCTGTGTTAGTTTTAGGTGTACAATAAAGTGATTCAGTTATGGATATGTGCGTGTGTGTGTATTCTTTTTCAGATTCTTTTCCTTTACAGGTTCTTTTGTTCTTTTTGTATCTATATGAGAAGCTAGATGTTAATTAAACTCACTGTGGTAATCATTTCACAGTATGTGTAGGTCAAACCGCTATGCTGTACATCTTAAACTTATACAGTGCTATCTGTTAATTTTATCTCAATAAAACTGGGTAAAAAAAGAAAAAATTTTTAAAGAGTTTGTTAAAATAGAATGATTATTATGCTTTACTAAGAGTGATAGAAAGCAATTTAGGACAGATTTTCTTTTTACAATAGTAATAGCAAAATAGCAATAAGATGTTCTGGCTAAACTTTACCTGCTCTGCTTGAACATGGATGATCAAGTTTATGTAGAAAGTGTTTCTATAAGTAAAAACAGAGCACTATAACATTTCTGGATCTATGTCATATGGACAGGAGGCTGTGTTAATATATATATATATATATATACACACACACACACATATATATTCTTTATTGGATTCTTTTCCCTTATAGGTTATTACAAAATATTGAGTCTAGTTCCCTGTGCTATACTGTAGGTCCTGTTGTCCTTTATAGACAATAGTGTGTTATCTGTTAATCCCAAACTCCTAATTTATCCCTCTTCCCCACTTTCCCCTTTGGTGACCGTAAATTTGTTTTCTGTGTCTGTGGATCCGTTTCTGTTTTGTAATAAGTTCATTTGTATCAATTTTAAAATCATTTATTTATTTTGTTTTTATTTATTTTTGGCTGTATTGGGTCTTCGTTGCTGCGCACGGACTTTCTCTAGTTGCGGCGAGCAGGGGCTACTTATCATTGTGGTGCGCAGGCTTCTCATTGCAGTGGCTTCTCTTGTGGAGCACTGGTTCTAGGTGCTCGGGCTTCAGCAGCTGTGGCATGCAGGTTCAGTAGTTGTGGTTCACAGGCTCTAGAGCGCAGGCTCAGTAGTTGTGGCGCACAGGCTTAGTTGCTCTGCGACATGAGGGATCTTCCTGGACCAGGGCTCGAACCCGTGTCCCCTACATTGGCAGGTAGATTCTTAACCACTGTGCCTCTAGGGAAGTCCCTTGTATCAATTTTTTTTTAATTCCACATATAAGCGATATTTGATATTTGTCTTTGTCTGGCTTACTTAACTTACTATGATAATCTCTAGGTCCATCTGTGTTCCTGCAAATGTCTTTTATTTCATTCTTTTTGATGGCTGAGTAGTATTCTGTTGAATATATGTACCACATCTTCTTTATCTATTCATCTGTCAATGGACATTTAGGTTGCTTCCATGTCTTGGCCATTGTAAATAATGTTGCTATGAACACAGAGGTGCATGTATCTTTTCAAATTATGGTTTTCTCCAGATATATGCCCAGGAGTGGGATTGCATGTCCCTATGGTAACTTTATTTTTAGTTTTTTAAGGAACCTCCATACTGTTCTCCACAGTGGCTGCACCAATTTACATTCCCACCAACAGTGTAAGAGGGTTCCCTTTTCTCCATACTCTCTCCAGCATTTATTATTTGTAGACTTTTTGATGGTAGCCATTCTGACCCGTGTGAGGTGATACCTCATTGTAGTTTTGATTTTCATTTCTCTAATAATTAGTGATGTTGAGCATCCAGTATGGTTTCTTATACGGGATGTTAATTTCATGTAGCTGCAGAGTAAAAACAGTCTGCAGAAGCTGTGCTCTGATCAAGCTGTCGGCACCTGGAACACCATGACAACATCATTTTAGAAGAGGTTATGCATGGTGAGTTCTACATCTCTATCTAGACAGCTACTCATGTGGCTTTCTATCAACATAATACAGTCAGGTTACTTATGCTATGGGTTTTGGAAGGTTGTATTTCACTGGTGTATACCAAGTCTGGGCAGAAAACTAAGGAGAATGAATGCTGAAATCACAGACCTCTTTATTGACTTTCTTAGGGTAGAAAGAAAAGGGGAGGGGTTCTTACTTTTTTCTGATTAAATTATTTATAATTCTGGATGCTAATTCTTTATCTGTAATGCATGTTGCAAATATTTTCATCCATTCTGTGCTTTTAAACCTTATTTTCGTTCTTGCTGTACACAATAGAAAACTGTGTGTAGTCCTTTTCTTTATAGTCTTTGCAATTTATTTCTACTCTACCCTAAATTTACAAAAACGTTTATCTTATATTTTTCATAACGCTTTTATAGTGTTTTATGTTTGTTCTTTGATTCATTTGGAGGTCAGCTTTGTGTGTATGGTGTGAGGTAGGGATCTACCTTAATTCTGTTGCAGTAAACTTTATTGCTTGTTCCAATTGAATTTATTTAATCTCCACTAACTTGAGATCCTATTACTTTTGTATTCACTTGCTTACACACACACACACACACACACAACTAAATTCTAATTTCTTGACTCATTTTAAAGGAGTCAGTTATTTAGCTATTGATCTAGTTTTCAAGAAACAAATCTTTGGTTTCATTTAGCAACTCATTTATTTATGCTTTTATATTTATTAGTTCTGCACTTTTTGATATTTTGTGGTTTTTGCTTCTTGAGTTGAATGCCTAGTGCGTTCATTTTCATTACATTTTTTCTAATATTTGCATTAAAGACTGTAAATCTTTTTCAGAATATCTCTCTGGCTGCAATTTACAGGTTTTGCTTTTTTTTTTTTTTTTGCGGTACACGGGCCTCCCACTGCTGTGGCCTCTCTTGTTGTGGAGCACAGCCTCCGGATGCGCAGGCCCAGCGGCCATGGCTCACAGGCCCAGCCGCTCCATTGCATGTGGGATCTTCCCGGACCGGGGCACGAACCCGTGTCCCCTGCATTGGCAGGCGGACTCTCAACCACTGCGCCACCAGGGAAGCCCAATTTACAGGTTTTGATATGCAATGCTCTGTATTTGTTTTAAAATAGATCACAATTCTGTCTGTTTTCGTTTTTGATGTTAATTTATTAATTTTTATCATGTAAGTGCATGTGTTTGAACTACCACTTTGCTACCAGATTACATCACTTTTAAGAGTTAGAGTAATGTTGTGATCTTGACCGCTCTAGCAAACAGCTTGACAAAGCAAGACTAAATTAAGTCTTACATATATACAGACATATATTTTATATTTCAGTGACGACGTCTCCTTGTTTTAGGTGTAAAATTAGAAAATTTATTGTACACTTAGCTTACTTGTCCTATTGTATCCTAAGTTCTGGGCACACCGTCTCCTCAAAAGTATCATATTCAATAGCATTTTAAATCTAAAGAGAGTTTGATGATACAGGCTTTAAAACAAATAAGCTTAACTTGAACCAAGTGTTTTAGGACAAAATATGTCAATTGTTTACAGATTGGGTGTGAGAGAGGAGATGCAAATTCAAGGTACATTTTTTTGTCTACCTAAAATGTACTTCTTTTACTCGCTTGAAGACCCCTTTATAAAAGTAACATTAATTTGATGTAATCAAAATATTCTTAAAGGTACAAAAAAGGATCATGTAGAAAGAATAATGTAAACGATACTTATTTTAAGAATAAAAGACTATGAAAATCTTTTATTATGTTCTGTACAGCCAGTGACTTCCACAAATTTTCAGCGATATAAAGAAGAAAAGCAAAGGGTATTTATATCTAAATACCCTCTAACTACCGTTCTTGATTAAGAGGTGGGTGTTCTAGGAGGGAAAAAGATACGCTGAAAAAAACAACATACAGCAGTGGAAAATTTCAAGAGCAACAATCTGGGAGGCATGAGTAAATGACTTGGCTACGTCTGTTTTCTTAGAAGGTTATTTTAAAGTTCTCAGATGAATTGGGTTTTTGGTTCTTTTTTTGCTATTAATTTATAATTTATGGAATTGAGTTCAGTGAAGGCACCCTGTGAGATTTCTGCTTTGAGAAACCTGTTGAAGTTTTCTTTGAAGTCTGATAGTGGCCAATTTTTGTGAGGGTTTTGTGTGTTTGAAATTAATGCGTATTTTCTGCTTGTTGGGTATGCATTTCTCTTTTCAGTTATTCCTGTTAATTATATTATTGAAATCTTCTAGATCCTCACTTTTTGGGGATCTATTGTTGAGTTTCAGAAGAGGTGCATTAAAGCATCTGTTGTGAGGTAGGTTGACCACTTCTTGCCTTTCTATCAGTTTTTTAATGAAATATTTCAAAATTAGTTGTCAGGAGCATCAAGGTTGCTGACTGTTATATAAAATTTACTTTTGTATTAGATATATTTTCCTTCGTCCTCTTTGATGCTTTGTATTTGAATTCTATTGTCTGGAAGTAATATTGTTCCAGTGTCTATTTGTTAGTATTTTCCTGCTATGTTGTTCTCTTTTTAATCTTTTCTTTGTATCCTTTTTGCATCATTTTGTTTCAGGAGTGTCCCCTAATCCCAGAATTTCTGCCTTTATAGAAGAATTTAACCTTGACTTTTTACTGATGTGTTTGAATTCATTCCTGCAATGTTGGTCTATGTTTTGTCTCTAAAAAGCTGCCTGTTCGTCTCTTTTTTAATTAAAAAAAACTTTCTTGCCTTCTGTGGATTGATTATTTTCTTCATTTTAATCTGTTCTTTTTTATTCTAATAGATTGAAAGTAATACCTCTCAATTCTATCTTTTTCTGGTGATTACCATTAAAACTTTGATTTAGGGACTTCCCTGGTGATACAGTGGTTGGGACTCCACGTTCCCAATGCAGGGGGCCCAGGTTCGATCCCTGGTCCAGAAACTAGATCCCACATGCATACCGCAACTATAAGGAGCCTGCCTGCCGCAACTATAAGGAGCCTGCCTGCCACAACTAAGAAGCTGGCAAACCACAACTAAGGAGCCCACCTTCCACAACTAAGACCTGACGCAACCAAGTAAATAAATAAGTAATAAAAAACTTTGATTTACACGTTGACAGTTATTTTCCCCTATTGATGTTGACTTAATTACATCTATATTTCTCATTCCCTCCTGTCCCATCTGAACAAGACGTGAACCTTTTGACTTTCCCTGCTATCACCACTTCTCGTTTTGAGACCATCTGAGATAAACTTCAAGATTATTGTTAATATTTTCCTACAGTCAATACCTATTTAGATATAACTCTACATTTTATGCTTTTCCTATCACTTTTTTTTTGTTCCCTGACCATCTCTTAGATTATACTGCATTTTGCTGAAGGATATTTTCTAGTAATTCTTTCACAGAAGGGACCTGAATAGCAAGCTTTCTGTGTCTGTCTATTAATCAGATGTTTCTGCATTAATGCTATATAGCAATTAGCCCATGGTCCTGTGACTTATAATGACAAACATGTATTTTGCTTACTTGTGGGTCAGCTGGAGTTTGGCTGCTTCTGGATAGGCTTGGCTGGGCTTGGTTCCAACTGTAAGTCAGATTTGGATCTGCTCCATGTATCTCATTATGGGAGAGCAGCTCCTGGAGGCACACTCTTCTCATGGCAAAGGAAAGGAGTCCGAGAGGCTAAGCCAAACCATATTCCCAGGTTTTGCTCACATATGATTGGCCAAAGCAAGTCATATGGTCAAATCCAAAGCCAATAGAGTGGGGGTATAAACCTCACCTTCTCTGCTGAGATGCACTTCAAGGTACCATAGCCAAGGGAGGGAGTAAAGAACTGAGAACAACAATCCAACTTACCATTACATAACTGGAATTTTCCCCTCGATACTTGAATGATAGTTTGGTTGGGTATAGAATTTTCTGTTCCCCTCTCCTCTTCCCATTCCTCCTCCTTCTTCTTCTCCTCATTTTCCCCCTTCTCCTCCCTCTGTCCTCTTTTTCTTCTTCATAAAACCTATCCTGTCTTATACTTAGAATATTTTACTTGTAAGTGCACAGCAGGCTCTTGCACTGCACACTTTCCTGATGTGGGAAGTCCCCTCGGGCTCACTTTTCTTTTTAATGTATACTTTATCCCAGGAAGGGCCTGGAATTCTTTGTCAGCTGAAAGATGCATTCGTGTACTTGTTAAACATTAGTTGAGTGCTATATGCCAGGTGCTCAGGTGAGAAGCTGGGCATCCGAAGATCATTTGCAGAGGTCCTGCCTGGCAGGAACTTTTCATCCAGTAGAGTGAGACCTTTGTGTAGGGTTATGGTACTTACAAAATATACAATATGATGTCATTTCTGCTTACTGAGGTGGGGAGATGGATGGACTGGTTGGGAGAGAGTTTATAGTGGCTATGAGTCTTAACTGAATCTTGAAAAGTGAGTAGGCTTTTTCTGAGCAGTGGAAAGGGAGGCTGTGAAGGAGACGGTGGCTCTAGACCCCATTCCAGGCAATGAGGCAGTGAGTCTCCAGAAAGTGCTGAACAGGGGAGATATGCAGCTCCATGTGGTTTGGGGTTTCAGAAAGACCCATCTGGTAGCTGTGAGGAGGAGGGATTGGATGGGGCAGGTCAGATGAAGAGCAGTGTCAAGAGGCTGTTTGGAGTCCTGGAAGTTGGTCAAGAAACTAGTGCCCATGAGGGTCTTCCTGAGTTGGAACCTCTGTATGCACTCATGTACATGCATACACACAGACACTCGTGCACACTCACGTACACTCACACACTGCCAGATGCAGAAGCTGCTGGACCAAAGTCACTGCTCAAGCTGGTGCCAGGTCGCAGTTACCATGGAAGGAGAGTCCACGGAAACAATAGCTCCTGAGAGCTAGTTTCCTTAAAAAACCATCCCTTCTCGGAGCCCTTGGGGACAGGAACAGGGCTGAGCCTGAGAGGGGGCGTAGACCCTCAAGGGGATATAATTGCCTATGTCATTCGGCTGCAAAGTGGGCAAAGTAGGCTTCAGCACAGTTAAATAATCATCTGACAGTTCAAGATGAAGTGGTCAGTGTGTTTGGGGGAGGGTGGGGGGAAATATACATCCAAATAACACTTTCTATTGTGCATCAGAGGAGGCGAGAAAGAGAAGGAGCGTGTTTTGTCCAGTCCTAACATGTGGCTATTAGTAAAGTTTTTATAGTCTTGGCAAAAGTTTACTAGGAAATCAGGGCAAATGATTATTTCAGGGACCCATTTGAATCCAAATAAGTGAGTTTAGAAGTATTTGGCAGTCTGTTCTTTTTGTTCAGTGATGTCACACATGTCCATTTACCAGTGAGACCTAATTCCAGGGCCTGGTTTTGGGCGTCCAGGTTTCCTTCTCAGTGACTGGAGGTCCCTGGCATGGAGCCTCCTTGTTAAAATCTGGGTCTAGGATAGGAGTGTTCTACATTTTGGAAATGGTTTTATCCAGTATCTAGTTAATGCTAACTATAATTGGATTTAATTTCCAACAAAACTCAACTGAAACCCCCTTTCACTTTCATACTAGTTTCTTGCAGAAGAGTTACAATTAAGTTACCCACAGCATTGTCAGATTTTATTTTGGGTTGAAATGTCTCATGTTTGACTTTGGCACAGAAACAATTTCTTTTGGAGAGGGTCATAAAATATCCTTTCAGCTCTTCTCTTGTAATAGAAAAGTAGAAAAAAAGTATCTTCACTTTTGTCTATTTTACCCAACAAGGACTTATTGAGTCCATGTCACAGAGCTTAAAACTGTTAGGTGTCGTGTGGGATGGGGTCTGTTTACAAAATACATGCCAAAATGCTTCGTTTTTCTAGAGGCCACTTTTCTAGCAGCCTTGATTATCTGGAACACAGCCAATAACAAGAATGTAGTAAAAACAGCCACCGAACTGCCAAAATATTATCAAAACACCAAGTACCCAAGCTCTGGCTCATAACACACCGTATGTTAGGTGCCCCTGCCCAGTCAGTTTTATTCTTCATTTAGAAACAATAGAGACAGTCTTGGCTAGATGACTTCCTTGACTTTCAGCAAATTAGAACTAAGGATTGAAATGAGGAGCCTTCCAAAAGTAGGTACCCGGAAGTCAGAGTGACAACTGACAGGCTGACAGTAAGGCAGGAGAGAGGGGAGCTACAAAAGCAGGTAGAAGCAGATGGCAGGTAGGTCCACTTGCTGAGCTGGACCACAGCAGGAGACATAGTGTAGCAAAGGGTGGAGGGCACCAGGAAGAATTCAAATTTTGATCCATTTCGGGACTGTACAACACATTGAGAAAACCATTCATCCCATATGATTAAAATAAAAGCAACTTTGGGACTTCTCTGGTAGTCTAGTGGTTAAGACTCCACGCTTTCACAGCAGGGGGCATGGGTTCGATCCCTGGTAGGGGAACTAGGATCCTGCCTGCGGCACGGTGTGGCCTAAATAAATAATAGAAATAAAATAAAAGCAACTTTGAAACTTTGGATTAAAGGAAGATTCGCTCTTGTGAGACTTTATCTCAGGCTACCACTGAGAAACCTGTAGCCTTGTAGCAGAGGTACCCCATCACCATGGTCCAGGCAGTTGGCAAGTCCCTGAGGGTTTGCTACTGTCTGGGTAGCTGTGGAAGCTGAGTGCAGAGTCCTGCACAGAGTAGGCGGCAAACATACCTGTTAGCTCTTCTGGTTCCAAAACAAGATGGAGTATACTCACTCTCCTCTGTTCCCTTCTCCCCCAAAGTATAACCAAATACCCTGGAAATTATTGAAAAGACAATTATAAAAGGACTCAGAGCTGCAAAGGAGGAGGAGGATGGGATAGGGACCTCAGGACTTGAGAAACAACTATGCGATGAGTTCCTTGGGTTTTCATTTTATCTCCTAGACTGTGTGCAGGAGAGGTCTGCAACCTGGAACTGCCAACACGAATAGGCAACAAACAGACGAACAAGAAAAGCCTGCTGTCTCTGGCCAAAGGTCTAAGGAAGGAAGCCCAACAGAGATCTAGTGGGGACCCCCAGCCTCAACTCTACAACCACAGCCCCTGCAGGAGGTCTGATCTGTTTACAGCAGAAGCAGCAAAGTCTTGGCCATTCCAACCCCTGATCACAAGCTGACCAAGTGGGTGATCTCATACACTCACAGCTGCAACAATGAAGCCCTGTGTCTGCCTGTGCTCTACCCAGAAACGTAAGGAGACCTAGGCCCGATGGCTTCTGCCCCTTCCTCCTTAGATGGTCACCCACAGACAGTAAACAACCCAGAGAGGCATCTTCTGCCCCTGCAGAAAATATCACCATAGATTCAGCAGGAGAATTAGCAGCACCAGAAGAACAAAATTGACCAGATAGCACCGTAAGTGCTCAAAAAAACCTAAATTGTCATTGGAACGAAAGCCCAAAAAAGGTAGCACCGAACCTATACTCTAAAACTAAACAGAGCAACTGCCTACTAAAATAGAAGACTTAAATAGGTCAATATCAAATGATTAGAATTTCCAGGATACAGGGGGAAAAAAAAACCTTCATCATACCAGGAAACCCACAATTTGAATGAAAAAAGATAATTAACTGGTGCAGTTCCAAGATGACTCAAATGTTGGAATTATTGGACAAGGATTTTAAAGCAGCCATCATAGAAATGCTTCAACAATCAATGACAAATCAAATTCTCCTGAAACAAAAGAAAGAACAGAAAATTTCAGCAAAGAAATACATTATAAAAAAGAAGTAAATGAAAATGATAGAATTGAAAAATACAACAACCAAGATAAAAAACTTACTGGGTGGACTTAATAGCAGAGTGGAGATGACAGAGGATATAAGCAGTGAACTGGAAGAGAGATCAATAGAATTTACTTAGTTTGAACAACAGAGAGAAAATAGGCTGAAAAAACATTGGAGAGCCTCAGGGATCCTTGGGACAATAATAAAAGAGATTGAACAGTTCTGTCATTAAAGTTCTAGAGAGTAAAGGCTGAAAATGTATCAGAAGAGACAATAGCCGAAAACTCCCCAAATTGCAAAAGCTATAAATCTACAGATTCATGAAGAGGAGCAAATCCCAAATAGGAAACGCTCAAAGAAATCCACACCAAGACACATCATAGTCAAACTTGTAAAGACAAAGAAATAGTCTTAAAAATAGCCAGAGAAAAATGACACATTACCTATAAAGGAACACTGACTTGAATGATGGTGGATTTCTCTTCTGAAACCATGGAAGTCAGAAGGAAGTAGCACAGTATTTTTCAAGTGCTGCAAGGAAAGAACCATTAGCCCCAAATCACATAGTCAGTGAAGCTATCCTTCAGGGTTGAAGGAGAAAAACATTCTCAGATGAAGGTAATTTGTTGCTAGCACACCGATCCTTAAAGAACGCCTAAGACATGGATGTATATACACTACCAAATGTAAAATAGATAGCTAGTGGGAAGCAGCCACATAGCACGGGGAGTTCAGCTCGGTGCTTTGTGACCACCTAGAGGGGTGGGATAGGGAGGGTGGGAGGGAGACGCAAGAGGGATATGGGGATTTATGTATATGTATAGCTGATTCACTTTGTTATAAAGCAGAAATTAACACACCATTGTAAAGCAGTTATACTCCAATAAAGATGTTAAAAAAAAAAAGTCATCCTATCTAGGATATATCCCAGATCAGTTAAATCATGACTTCTGTGGGTAGAACCCAGGCATCAGTATTTTTTTCAAAATGAAAATTTAGTCTATTTTTTAAAAACCACAACAATAAATTCCAGTGTCTATATAATCAAAAAAACAACAAAAAAAAGAATGCCTAAGAAAGTTTTCCAAACAGAAGGAAAATGATAATGATAATAGAAAAAAGGCTAGAACCATCAGAAAGGAAAGAGCAATGGAATGGATAAAAAGAAATAAACATAATAGGTTATCCTTCATCCTTCATCTCATGAGTTTCTTTAATCACATTTTATGGTTTCATAGTCGAAGAAAAAGTTATCACACTGTTTGATGTGTTCAATATTTGTAGAGGGAATACTTTAAAGGTGATTATATTTATTAAATTGAGGTAATAAAGAGACCTAAATGAAAGTGAGATTTCTATACTTCTCTTGAAATGGTAAAGAATCAACATCAGTAGGCAATTATATGCATGTATAATAATACCTAGAGCAACCACTAAGGAATCTATATAAAGAAATACTCTCAAAAACGTTATAATTTAATAAAAATGAAGCATCAAAAATGTTCAAGTAATGCAGAAGAAGCCAAGAAAAAACAAACAGGGGGCTTCCCTGGTGGCGCAGTGGTTGAGAGTCCGCCTGCCGATGCAGGGGACACGGGTTTATGCCCCGGTCCAGGAAGATCCCACATGCCACGGAGTGGCTAGGCCCGTGAGCCATGGCCGCTGAGCCTGCGCGTCCGGAGCCTGTGCTCCGCAACGGGAGAGGCCACAACAGTGAGAGGCCCGCGTACCGCAAAAAAAAAAAAAAAGAAAGAAAAGAAAAAACAAACAGGAAAAGAAATAGAGGGAACAAAACAGAAAACAAATAACAGATTTCTTGGATTTTCTACATAGACTATCATGTCATCTCAAATAGGGACAGTTTTATTTCTTACTTTCTGATCTGTATGCCTTTTACTTCCTTTTCTTGAATTATTGCACTGGCTGAAACTTCAGTACCATGTTGAGTAAGAGTGATGAGAGCAGATATCCTTTTCTTGCTCCTGGTCTTAGCATCTGAAAGCAGTCTTTCATCTTTAAGTATAGTGTTAAATGTAGCTTTTTTTGTTGTTGTTGTTAAACATTAGCTGTAAGTTTTTTGTAGATGCTTTTTATTAAATTGAGGAAGTACTTCTCTATTTCTAGTTTTCTCAGTTTTCATCATGAATGGTGCTCAATTTTGTCAAATGCTTTTTATTCATGTATTGATATAATCATATGATTTTTCACTTGTTATGTTGACATGATGGATTACATCATGTCATGGATTAATCTTCAAATACTGAAAAGCCTCAAATTCCTGGAATAACCGCACTTGGTTATGGTGTATAACTCTTTTTACATATTCTGCATTATGATTGCAAATATTTACTTTATTTTTTATTTTTTTGACATCTTTATTGGAGTATAATTGCTTTACAATGGTATGTTAGTTTCTGCTTTATACCAAAGTGAATCAGCTATACATATACATAAATCCCCATATCTCCTCCCTCTTGCGTCTGCCTCCCACCCTCCCTATCCCACGCCTCTAGGTGGTCACAAAGCACCGAGCTGATCTCCCTGTGCTATGCAGCTGCTTCCCACTAGCTATCTATTTTACGTTTGGTAGTGTATATATGTCCATGCCACTCTCTCACTTCGTCCCAGCTTACACTTCCCCCTCCCCGTGTCCTCAAGTCCATTCTCTACGTCTGCGTCTTTATTCCTGTCCTGCCCCTAGGTTCTTCAGAACTTTTTTTTTTCTAGACTCCATATATGTGTGTTAGCATATGGTATTTGTTTTTCTCTTTCTGACTTACTTCACTCTGTATGACAGACTCTAGGTCCATCTACCTCACTACAAATAACTCAATTTCATTTCTTTTTATGGCTGAGTAATATTCCATTGTATATATGTACCATATCTTCCTTATCCATTCATCTGTCGATGGACACTTAGGTTACTTCCATGTCCTGGCTATTGTAAATAGAGCTGCAGTGAACATTGTGGTACAGGACTCTTTTTGAATTATGGTTTTCTCAGGGTATATGCCCAGTAGTGGGATTGCTGGGTCGTATGGTAGTTCTATTTTTAGTTTTTTCAGGAACGCCCATACTGTTCTCCATAGTGGCTGTGTCAATTTACATTCCCACCAACAGTGCAAGACGGTTCCCTTTTCTCCACACCCTCTTCGGCATTTATTGTTTGTAGATTTTTTGATGATGCCCATTCTGACTGGTATGAGGTGATACCTCATTGTAGTTTTGATTTGCATTTATCTAGTGATTAGTGATGTTGAGCATCCTTTCACGTGTTTGTTGGCAATCTGTATATCTTCTTTGGAGAAATGTCTATTTAGGTCTTCTGCCCATTTTTGGATTGGGTTGTTTGTTTTTTTGATATTGAGCTGCATGAGCTGCTTGTAAATTTTGGAGATTAATCCTTTGTCAGTTGCTTCATTTGCAAATATTTTCTTCCATTCTGAGGGCTGTCTTTTCGTCTTGTTTATGTTTTCCTCTGCTGGGCAAAAGCTTTTAAGTTTCATTAGATCCCATTTTTTAATTTTTGTTTTTATTTCCATTTCTCTAGGAGGTGGGTCAAAAAGGATCTTGCTGTGATTTATGTCATAGTGTGTTCTGCCTATGTTTTCCTCTAAGAGTTTGATAGTGTCTGGCCTTACATTTAGGTCTTTAATCCATTTTGAGTTTATTTTTGTGTATGGTGTTAGGGAGTGTTCTAATTTCATTCTTTTCAATGTAGCTGTCCAGTTTTCCCAGCACCACTTATTGAAGAGGCTGTCTTTTCTCCATTGTATATTCTGATTGCAAATATTTATAAAGGATTTTTACATCTATTTTCACGAGTGATGTGAGCTTGTACTTTTCTGTTTTAAAAATACTCTCCTTGTTTTGGTATCAGGGCAATACTTGCTTTATAAAATAAATTGAGAAATATTCTCTCTTATGTTCTGGAAGAGTATATGAAATTGCTATTAAAACTTCTTTAAAGAAGCTTTTCTCCATTTATATAAAACCATGTAGGCTTGGAAATATCTTTTGGGGGAGCTCCTAAATTTGACTTCAATCTCCTTAATAGTTGTAGGACTATTCAAATTGTCTGTTTCATTTAGGGTAGATTGTGGTGGTTTGTGCTTTTTAATGAATTGGTCCATTTTGTTGCCAAATTTATGCATGCAGAGTTGTTTGTAGTTTTAACCTTATAGACTTTTGAAGTTAGCATACCTAGTGATGACTCTTCTTTCATTTGTAAAATTGGTAATTTGTATTTATTCTCTTTTTTCTTTGCTAGAATTGCTAAAGGTTGCCAATTTTATTGATCTTTTAAACAATCAGCTCAGTTTCACTGATTTTCTCAGTTGTTTTTCTCTTAATTTCATTGATTTCCGCTCTTATATTTACTATTTCTTTCTGCTTACTTGGAATGTATTTTGCTCTTTTATGTCTTAGGTTCTTGGATTGATTTGAGACATTTTTCTTCCTAATATATGTATTTAGTATTATAAATTTCCCCCTTTGCACTGCTTTAGCTGTGGCTCACAAATTTTCATACATTGTACTTTCATTTTCATTCAGTTGAATGAATTTTTAAAAAGTCCTTTGGGACTTCCTCTTTGATCTGTAGATTATTTAGAAGTGTGTTGTTTAATTTCCAAGTGTTTGAGATTTTCTTTATTGATTTATAGTTTCATTCCATTGTGGCTGGAGAACACATTGTATGATTATCATTCTTTCAAATTTGTTGCAGTGGCTCATTTATTGAAGTGAATTTGTTTTATGGCTCAGGATATGGTTTGTCTTGGCATATGTGGGCAATGGTAAAGAATGCGTATTCTGTTTTTGTTGGGTGGAGTGTTCTATAAATGTCAATTATATCTTATTTGTTGATAACGTTTTTCAGTTTTCCTGTTATCTTTGCTGATTTTCTGAAGAGTTGTTCTATCAACTGTTAAGAGGGGGATGTGGAAGTCTCCAAAAATAATTGTAGATTGGTCTATTTCTCCTTTCATTTCCATCAATTTTTGTTTCACATATTTTATAGCTCTGTTGTTGTATACACATTTATGATTGCTAAATCTTCTTGGTAGATTGATCCTTTTGTTATTATATAATGTATCTCTCTGCTTCTGGTAATTTTCTTTGCTTTGAATTCTATATTCTGATATTAATATAGCTATTCCTTCTCTCTTTCAATTGAAGTTTGAATAGGTACATATATACAAACTTCAGTTGAAGTTTGTAATATATACATATATCTCCACTGCTTTTTTTTTCAACCCTGCCTATATCATTATATTTTAAGTGAGTTTCTTATGGACATCATATAATTAGGTCATGTTTTCTGATCCACTCTGTCAGTCTTTGCATTTTAATTGGTATAACCATTTACAGTTGATCCTTGAACAAAATGGGTTTGAACTGTGTGGGTCCAATTATATATGGATTTTTCCCCCAATAAATAAATACTATAATGCTAAATGATCCAAGGTTGGTTGAATCCACAGATGTGGAACGATAGATATGGAGGACTGACTGTAGAGTTATACACTGATTTTTGACTGCACCAGGGTCAGTGGCCCTAGCTCCTGCATTGTTCAAGGGTCAACTGTACATTTAATGTAATTATTGATTTGTTATGGCTTAAATCTGGCTTTCTTTTTTGGTTTTCTGTTTGTTCTTTCTGCATTTCTCTCTTTTCCCCTGCTTTTCTGTGGGTTATTTGACCATTTTTTAGAATTTTATAACTATAGAGTTTTAACTTTAGAGTTTTTGAGTGTATCTGTGTGAAATTTTAATGATTGCTCTAATAATACATTATATGCACATAAGTCATTACAGTCATCATTTTACCAGTTCAAGTGAAGTGTAGAAATCTTTTCTGCCTTTATGTCTATTCACTCTCCCCACTTGTATTAAATATTAAGTATTTGTCTTAAATATTTCTGCTAAATATTTAGAACCACATTAAACAGTGCCATATTTTTTGCTTCAGATGTCAAACATAATGTAGAAAACTCATGAAGAGAAGGAAAAGCTATTATGTTTACCCATATTTTTGTTTGCAAACTTTCTTCCTGATTTTCTAAGATTCCTTTTATCATTTCTTTTTTTATTTATAGAACTTACTTTAGCCTTTCTTTTGTGGTAGATCTTCTGACTACAAATTCTTAGTTTTCTTTCATTTGAGAATGTCTTGATTTCCCCTTCATTTCTGATATTTTTGCTACATATAGGATTTTTCTGATATTTTTTCTGGATTCTAAGTTGACAGTTCTTTTCTTTCAGCACTTGAAGAATATTCCTCTTCCTCCTGGCCTCCATGGATCCTGATGAGAAATCTGCTCTCACCTGAATTGGTTTTCATCTATAGGTAAGGTGTCACTTTTCCCTTACTGCTTCAAGGTTTTTAAAATTTTGTTTTAATTTTCAGAAGTTTGAATATTTTCAGAAGTTTGATAGCTGTTTGCATGGTTTCTTTGGTTTTATTCTGTTTGGGGTTTGCTCAGTTTCCTGAATCTGTAGTTTATGACTTTTGCCAAATTTAGGAAGTTTTCAGTTATTATTTCTTTGAACAGCTTGTGATCCCTGTCCCTTTTCTTCTCTCTTTCCAGAACTCTGATGACACTAAAGACATACCTTTTGTTACAATCCCACAGATCCCCATGGCTCTGCTTATCTTTTTATTTTTATTCTAACTTTTCTCCATTAGTCAGACCGAGTAATTTCTATTGTTCTACTTTACAGCTCACTGATTGTTTTCTTCTGTCTCCTTCATTCTGCTGTTGAGCTCATCCACTGAGCTTTTAATTTCAGTTACTGTGTTTTTCAGTTCTAAAATTTCTATTTGATTTTTTTTATATCTTCTCTTTCTTTGCTGACACTTTCAACTTATTTGCTGAGTGTTTTTATTTTTTCATTAGTTTAAAGTGTGTTTATAATGGCTTGCTGAAGCATTTTTTTATGATGGCTACTGTAACATCTTTGTCTGGTAATTCTAACATCTCTGTTACTTCAATGTTGGTATCTACAGATACCTCCCTGGCAGAGAGGGGTAGGAGGGGCTCATTACTACTCGTCATGTGTCCTCAAAGGACATCATCAGTGGGGGAGGGGAGGCATTGGCCCCGTTACTGCTGGGCTGTGGTGAAAATCGTGACCTTCCACTCTCTATTGAGACTACTCCAGCAGGGAAGAAATAGAAACTTCCCAGGTGGTTTCCATCAACACCACGTGGTGGTGGAGGGTGCTCCTTATTGCTTGGTGTGGGTGAATGCCTCAGGTCCATACTCAACCTTATCTGACACCACACTGACAGGGAATTGGGGCACCTCCTTAAACTTGCTGAGGATGGAAGTCTAGGCTCTCCATTTTGGCTTCTGCTTGGTAGGAGTGCAGCCGTAGTTTTTTCTATGGTGTTTGATTGGAGTAGGATGTTTACCATCTAAAAGTTTTCTGTCTTGCTAGAATGTCCCTTCCTTCTCCTGTCCTTTGGTTAGAGAGAGCAGGCTTTTGCTGGGGCTATTTTTGTCTGTAGTCGTTGGTGTTTTCAGTTTGCTTGGCTTCTTCAGCTCCAAGTCTGGGCTATATGAGGCAAAAAGTTGATTCAGAGAATGCATTACTGTTTTGTTACTTGGGTTCTGAGTTCCCTAGTTTGTTTGCCTTCCCCCCACCTTTCAGAGTCTCTCTTTCTCTCTATATACATTAGACTAAATGTCCAGGGTTTTTAGTTGGACTTAGCAGAAGGAACAGGAAGAAGTACATGGACTTCACCTTCCTGTAAGCTGAAATTCTGGCATTACATTTTTAACTATAAGAAATTTTCTCATTTTAATTAACTTGTGATTGGTTTCAGCCTGGTGGATTATTAATTTTTAAATGTGATCAAAATCCAAACAAAATAAAAGCATCACTAAAGGGGCTGTATTGAATATACCACCTGCCAATTATACTGATTTTTTGAATAGTGACTAGCTTCTGTGAGCAAATCTTATAATCGGAACTCTCACTGTAGCTTTCTTCTTAGAAATCTGTGTTGAGAAATGCTCTACTCCACTGGGCTTAAGTAGGATTAGCATCTAAACACGTTGCTTAACAAAGCTACATTTTCTATGCAAACTGATTTATAATGGGGAAATCTACTTTTGACATCTCTTTTTAAACATTTCTAATTAATTAATTTTTGGCTGTGTTGGGTTTTGCTGTGCGTGGGCTTTCTCTAGTTGCCGCGAGTGGGGGCTACTCTTCGTTGCAGTGCATGGGCTTCTCATCGCAGTGACTTCTCTTGTTGCGGAGCACAGGCTCTAGGCACGTGGGCTTCAGTTGTTGTGACATGTGGGCTCAGCAGTTGTGGCTCATGGGCTTTACAGTGCAGGCTCAGAAGTTGTGGTGCACGGCCTTAGTTGCTCCGCAGCATGCAGAATCTTCCTGGACCAGGGCTTGAACCCATGTCCCCTGCATTGGCAGACGGATTCTTAACCACTGCACCACCAGGGAAGTCCTTGACATCTCTTAAAGGAACACATCCAGGTAATTCATAACAAGCACATACTTAGCAGAGCTGGATTAGCAGGGGGAAAGGAAGTCATTCAGTAAAAACAGTAGATCTGCCATGTGTGAGAAGGATGGTAGGTCCTGGAAGATGGAAAAGGAGAAGTGGTCCCTGATCCAGCAGTTCACTGTCTAGTGGGAGAGAGATAGTGCAAAGAGATGATTTCAGTGCAGTGGGATAGGTGCTAAAATAGAGGGAAGAAAAGTCCTAGAGGTACCATGATGGAGAAGCTAACTGTCAGGGAGGATGATTGGTACAGATGCTGGAAGGTATAACGGAGAGGCAAGAAGCAACATGTGGGCTGAGATTCTGGGGACAATGATGGTGTGGAGGGAACAGTCGTGAGGGAGAACCCATTACTGCTGAAGGACAAAGTGGATGTGGAGCCATGTCAGAAGACATGACTGGAAATACAGACAGGGACAGATTACAAACAATCTGGATGCCCTGGATTAGTGAAAATTCTTTTAAGTCGTTTCTTTAAAGAACAAATGGTTTTGAGGAGTTAATGCTCTTTAAGTTTTGATTTGTAGATTTGTAATAGTTAAGAATATGGAAGCAAGACTAGGAAGATGCAGAAAATGGGAAACCCTGTTAGATGTGGAAGAAATGGAGGTGAGACCCTCCAAAGGCATTGTTGAGTCCAGAGAACAGAAGAGTAGGGCAGGGTAAAACGCGTCTGCACACATGATGGGAAACTTTCAGTGGAAGGAGGCATCTTTCTAATGGTGGGTGGCCCTAAGGCATAGAGCCGGGCTCAGTGGGGAGCCACAGTCAGGCTGCTTTCTCTTTGGTGCAGTAATGTTTTCACAGGGTGATGCATAGATGCCACGGGCTGCCTCATCATGGGGTAGGTTCCCTGTGACTGGAAGCATGCAAATGTTGGAAAGGTTGACCAGCCACACATTGGGTTAGTTATTTGAAAATATCAGTATCCAGTGGGGTAACTGGATGAGATGATCTCCTGGGCCCTTTTTTAAAAAAAAATTTTATTGGAGTATAGTTGATTTACAATATTGTCTTAGTTTCTGCTGTACAGCAAGGTGAATCAGTTATACGTATACATATATCCACTCTTTTTTAGATTCTTTTCCTCCATAGGTCATTATAGAGTATTGAGTAGAGTTCCCTGTGCTCTACAGTAGTTCCTTATTAGTTATCTATTTTATATATAGTAGTGCGTATATGTTAATCCCAACCTCCCAATTTATCCCCTCCCCTTCCCCCCCGGTAACCATAAGTTTATTTTATACATCTGTGACTCTATTTCTGTTTTGTAAATAAGTTCATTTGTACCTTTTTTTTGAGGATCTATGATTCTCTCCAAACTCCAAGTAGAGTCTCGTGTAGAACAAAGTGGATTATGGGTAAATGTTTACTGATAGGCCAGGTAAAAATCACGCTGGGATCAAAGCATGAAACACTCTATCACTGTCCATTCGGAGGGAAATGGACACTTCACAGTTTTCAGTGTTTATGTTTCCTCCACATCTCTTCCTTTTTAAAACCTTCACCGGAATTTTCCGCCCTTGCATGATTGGTCTGACTCCTTTAGCTATACATTGGGAACTTACTATGTGTTTAGCTAGGTGAACTCCTCCACGTGAATCTAGGTTAGACCATGTCCCCAGGCATGCCAGCCCCAGAATCAAACTTGTTCCAAGTTGGGGTTATTTTGACCCAGGGCCCTTCTAACCCATTTCAGATTCAGTATTTTCAGGGTTAGGAGGGAGCTTAGCCAGCCATGGGGAGAAGACAGAGTCAAAACACACCATTTGCAGGGAGTGACGTGCTTTCCTCCACTATTTTCTCAAATATTAATTCTCCCTCTTCTTCTTTTTCCCTTATCTCCTATCCATCCCTGGGACTCATTAATAATAAGAACGAAAATAAACAATAACCAGTGTATTGGATATTTACAGTGTTTGATGCAATATAATGCATAGTTAATATTCTCAACAACCCTAGAAGTAGGTTTTAGTATTTTCATTTAACAGATGGGGAAACTGAGGCCCAAAGTGCCTAGGGAACTTGCCCAAGCTTGCAACGCGGGAGCCTCTGACTCCTGAGCTTGAATTATGGAGCGTCTCTCTTGTGAAGCCTTAAAGGTTCAAAGATCATTTGCTTCTGCAAAATGGAGTGGAGGGTCTCCCTCTTCTTCCTCCCCACCCAGATATATGGGACTGGTATGGGACCGCGTCTGTGAAAAATGCTCCATCATAAGTGTCAGAGTCAATGAATTTTCACACACTGAATACGCCCATGTGACCACCACCGAGATCAAGACACGGAACGTGACCAGCTCTCCCGATGCAGGGTGACCACTGCTCTGACTGCCATCAACATAGATTAGCTTTGCCTGTTGTAGAACTCCTTATAAATGGGATCAGTGTGTCCTCTTTTTGTCTGGTTACTTCTGCTCAGAATCTGTAAAACCCAGTGGTGTGCTGGTAAATTGGCTTTCAAAAAATTATTTATTTATTATTATAAATAAATAAAAGAAAAAAGAAGGAAAGGAATAAAAGAAAAAAGAATTTAAAAAATTTAAAAAAAGCAATATAATAAAAAGAAAGAAAGAAAGAAAAAGTTCCTGTTTGTAGTGTTTGCCTATTTCAATGCTGTGAATGCTCCCACCTTGGTGGATTTCAAGCCACCAATGATTTAACAATCAGTTTGCAAGATTCCAGAATATTCCACAGTCAGCTCTTATGAGCTGGTACAAGTCAAACTCACCATGTTATAGGAGTCATTCACATTGTGGTGTATAGTTTATCATTCTTTCTCATTGCTGTTTAGTATTACTGTGTGAACGCACGTGGGGCCTTTTCATTATGGCTTTTTGGCAAAAGTCACTGGTTTTCGGAAAGAGCCTCTTTGGTGGATTCATTGCTGCCGGATGAATCCTTTCCTGTCTCCACCGTGCCGGCACCTTTCCTGACCACTGGCTTCAGCCTCAGCTCTCCAGACGGGAAGCACCGCACCTGCCCCACAGGCTTGTCAGCACTCTTGGCACTCAGTAGGCGCTCAATAAATCTTCCCTCCATCCCTTTCTATCTATTTTTCATCCCAGGGAGGGTGACTGCACCTTAGGTGAAGCCATGTGGAGATGTAGGGCTCGACATCCCTGCATGGATCTCTGGGGTGTTTTGCTCTGCCACCCAGAGCACCTGCAGAATTTCTCAGCTTTATTTCCATGTGGTATCTTTGTTTTTTTTTTTAATTAAAAAAAATCTATATTAGAGTATAGTTGATTTACATTGTGTTAGCTTCAGGTGTACAGCAAAACGAATGTATACATATACATATATCTAATCTTTTTCAAATTCTTTTCTCATTTAGGTTATTACAGAATATTGAGTAGAGTTCCCTGTGCTATATAGTGGGTCCTTGTTGATTATCTATTTTATGTATAGTAGTGTGTATGTGTTAATCCCGACTTCCTAATTTATCCCTCCCCCCCCACCTTTCCCCTTTGGTAGCCATAAATCTCTTCCCTTAATCTGTGAGTCTGTTTCTGTTTTGTAAGTAAGTTCATCTGTATCATTTTTAAGATTCCCATGTGGTCTCTTTGAAGAGAAGGAAAAGAAGGAAGAAGGGAGGGAAGGAAAGAAAAGGAGGGAGGAGGGAAAGTAGGAAGGAAGGAAGAAAGGGAAAGAAAGAGGGAAGGAGAGAAAGCAGCTGTCAGACTTGTCTGCGGGCCTGGCCTGAAAGAAGACTTTTCTGTTACCAATAGATCACTTGCTCCAGCTGCTGTGACGGGCCCAGGAAACCTGTTCACACGTGAAAGCGGTGTTTGCTTTGTTCAGTGCTGCCTTCTTGCCTCTAAATAGATCATCACAGCCCAAGCATCCTCCAGAGAGATACCATCTGCAGGGGAACATGGAAAGGAAACCCTGGGAAAGGCAGTCAAAAGAGTGACACAAATGTGACAAATGAAGGTCACAGAGTGACAATCTGTGAATATGCATATTTTTCTGGGTCAAGGGGAAGGGAAGACTTGACTGTGGAGGGGAAGCTGGGCCTTTTCCAAGGCCAAGTGCCTGGGGGGGTCTCTGCAGCGCCAGGAGAGCCGCTGACTCTGAGCTCGCTGCCCACCAGGGCCAGGTCCACTGCCCTGAGGTCCTGGGGAAGGAACCTCTTCCAGACAGTTGGCACCAGCGTCCTTTCTGTCTGAAGCAGGCAGGAAAGTCATCTCCCTGCTCCCTCATCAACTGGAAAAACACACCGGTTGCGGCCAAGTGAAACAAAATGCCCCTTCCTGCCTGGGAGTTCAACCCACATCCCTCTGACAGCTGGCCGTGATGGAGGACCGCATCTCCTTCCAAACCCAGAACTGTTGTCTTTGGATCTCGCTCCAGCACCCCAATTCCAGGACTTGGGGCCTCCCAATGAAAGTGGCTGGTTACCGTGACCTCTTGAATCAATTCCTTGTGTCTCAAGAGCAAAGACCATGTTCAGGTCCCCAGCTGGAGCCCCGCTTCTTGGCCGTCTGTTTGTCGTTCATGCCACTGCTGCTTCCCTGGGGATTTGGGGAGGGTAATCCAGAAGAGGCAGCAGGGTATAAGGAACAGAAACAGTAATAATCCTGGAACGAGCTGGATCTAATTTTAAAGCTGGGCTCTGCAATGTGCTGGTTGGGTGACCTGGGCAAATGCTAGCTCCCCTGGGTCAGGCCCGGTATAATTTCCTCAAGAGCCCTGCAGGTTCAGGATTTCAACCTACTTTCCACGGGGGGAGGTGGAAGGACTGCCAAGACCATCTGGCCAAGGTGAGACAGAGCAGGATTTGAACCTGGGCTGGTCTGGCCCCAGGGTCACCCTCTGTCCCCTACTCCACACTCCCTGCCACAGGCTGGGAATGCATCTGGGCCACTGGCGTTCCCATAGGTCTCATAACTCTTCTTGTGGGTGAGGGTGAGGGGGGCTGAGGAACCCTTCCCGCCCAGAGGAGCACGCGTACTCCTTCTGTTCACAGTGTGGCATGTTTATTTCACCCTTCTTTTACAGTTAGATACCAAGATTGCTCCCAAGTTTTACTATCATAAATGAGACTGTGTAAAACATTTGGGGGTCATAAGTCTTTTCTACGTCTGTATTTCCTTATGAGACATACCTAAAAGCTGAATGACTAGGTCACAGGGCATGAAAAACTTCAGGCTTTAGTACCTGATGTCAAATTGCTCTCAATAAGGGTTTTGGTGGTTTATACTCCCCTCACTCAGAGACTTTTTCCTTGTTACTGGAGGCTCTTTCTGAGTTAAGGTCAAGGCTGGTGTTTTGATATTTCGTTAATACCCAAAATACCCAGTGTGTGTGTGTGTGTGCGTGCGTGTGTGAGTGTGTGTGTGTTTGGGGGAGGAAGGGCTGCAAAGTCATTGTCTATTAAAAAAGTAAGTCCTCAAAGTCACCCCTTCTGTCTTCCTAACCTGTTATTTAAATCCCTTAGTATACCGGCAATGCACAGAGAATATAAGGAAATTAAAAAAAAAAAAAATCTTATCTAGGATGGTGGGTTATGGGAGGTTTTCTTTTTCAGTCAAAATGTTTTTATAATGAAAATGGGAGGAGAGAGGAATCTCATCCTTAACCAGAATGTGAACCCAGCTCTCTTAGACGTTAGGCATATCAGGATAGACTATGCCTGTCGTTAGACATTTTAGGTGGAAAATATGGAAGGAACGCCCTTTGTCCCACTTGGAATCCAAAGTCCAAACCTGGTCCGCCTGTCCCCTGGCACAGGTGGAGTGTGATTTATTTGCTCTAGCCCTCTGCCTTGAGCAGGTGCCTCTCAGCTGTCATGCCTCAGAGTGACGTGGCCTGGAGCCAGCCCTCTGGAGGCGACCTGGGATTTACCCGAGAGGAAAGGGCAGGGCTCGCAGGCTGCTCAGGTGGGCTCCCCGAGGAGCACCATTGATCAGGCTCTGGCTGACCCTGCTGACTAGATGTGGGAAACAGCGGCGGCGTCTTTGAATGGAAAGATGAAGGATGACCGGTGAGGTCCTGTTATTCAAAGCCCTAGGGACGGGAGGCAATGGATTCCACCTGATCACCTTCAGATTCTGCGTTGCATTTATGCCATTACAAGGGGAGGGCATCTACTATCTTCCGCTTACTTCTTGTCTCCTCGGTTACTGGGAATGGTGATGCCAGGAGTCGACTCGGGTGGAGTGGTCCTGAGACAGGGTCCCAGAGGCAAGCCCCTCCTTGGGGCTTGGGCCCACACTCTATCTAACATGCGATCTGTGCACAGAGAACTTTCATGGTGTCCTATTTTTCCTTTTAAAATCAATTTTATAGTAATAGAAATATATTACTACTATACTATAATATATAACATTATATCCTATAATATATAGTATATATTATATATTATACTATATTATACTTATATAGTATAATATATAATACTTATATATAAGTATATATAATACTTAAAATATACATAATGTAATATATTATATAGTATAATATATATAAGTATATTATGCTATATAATATATAAAATATAATATCTTATATGTTATAGTATTATTAGTACAATACTATAATATACAACTAATATAATATAATAAGAGAAATAGCAATAGAAAAGAGTAAATGCGAATGAAAAGATCGTAATCTCTTCAATCAGAACAACGCCATTAGCATCTGTTATAGGTTGAGTTATGTCCCCCACAAATTCATATGTTGAAGTCCTGACCTCTAGTACTTCAGAATGTAACCCTATTTGGAGATAAAGTCTTTAAAGAGGTGATTTAGTTAAAATGAGACCCCTTAGGGTGGGCCCTAATCCAATCCGACTGCTGTCCTTCTAAGAAGAAGAAATTTGGACACACAAAGAGGCACCAGCATGCACGCACAGAGGGATGGCCAGGTGAGGACACAGCAAGAAGATGGCCATCTGCAAGCCAAGGAGAGGAGCCTCGGAGGAGACCAGTCACGCTTACTCCCTGATCTCCGAAGTCCAGCCTCCGGAAACTGTGAGGAATAGATGTCTGCTGTTTAAGCCACCCTGTCCATGGCATTTTGTTATGGTGGCCACAACATCCCTCTCCATCTCACACACAGTTTAGTAAAATTGGAGGCATTCTGCACATACAGTTTTAGACCACGCACTTAACCTCGCATTGTGGGCGTTTTCCAGTGTTCCATCCTTGGGTCTGGGCATTCGAGATCATGCGCAGATGGCCCTTCTGCGTAGCCACGTGACTTGCTGGCTGTTTCCCAGACTTGCTCCGCCTCTTCTGCTCTTGCCAACCCCACCCTCCCTAAAAGTGCTTTCGCCTACAAGTCATTCTAGGCCTAGATCATACCTAGAGCTGTTTCACCATGCAGCCTGCTGGCCACACGAGGGCAGGGCATAAGTAAACCTACCTGTGTCCCTAGCACTTACCATGGTCCCTCTAACATATATTGTTTTCCACCAACCTCAGATGAGAATACCTTTTTAAAAGGGAGGATTGAGAATTACGGGCAGAATTAAATTACTCATGGGCCCCTGTCTCCTGTTTCCATGGATGTTAGAGAAAGGATATATGTTATGAACAAGTTGGGTTTATAATATAAATAGGAATGCAAGCTTGGTTATGATTAGGAACAAAATTAACCAGATCATTTCAACAGGTGCGAAAAGCATTTAACAAAATCTGATACCCATTCATGATAAAAAGTCTCAGCAAACCAGGAACGGTAGGGAATTTCTTCAAAATGGTAAAAAGCATTTACAAAATTCCTACAGGCAGCATCAGACTTGGAGGTGAAAACCTGAATTAGTTCCTAGACCCACTTCTTCTCCGAGAAACCTTTCCTGACTCCCGACTAGGTCGAATGCCAGTTCCCTCCGGGCCACCCCCTCCTCCAAAGCAGTGATCACAATTGCAATTGAAAATGTTTGTGCCCCAGTGAGGTCCGTGTCTGTTTCCTGATCGAGGCACTAAGCTCTGTGTGTGAAAGCCTTCTGCTGGGTGCTGCCCCGTGTCGACGCGGGGCTGAATGAACCACACAGTGAGGGATGGGCCGTCTGCTTGCACAGCGCTTCAGGTCTGGTGAGGGGGGAGGTTTCTCACAGAAGCGCATTCGTACACATATAAACTCCACAGGAAAGACCAGTGCTTCTAGTTCATCCTGGGCCACTGCCCCATAGGGAATAGATGCTAGTGCTTTGTTCTTCTGACTTGCGAGAGTTTTAGGGCTGGAAGGGCTATTGAGGGTCAACCCCGACCCAAATGGTTAGAGGAGGTCACTAGGGTCGCGATCTGAAGTGTGCGCACCAAATGCACCTTGAACCCTAGTTTGGAGCTGACAGTAGTGAAAACTGCATAGGAATGAGGTCTGGGGGCAGCAGCCATTTCCCATGTGGTGGCTCTTTATAATCCGTGCCCCTGGGGAGACTAACACCTGCACACTTTGAAACGGCTGGAGGAGCATCGCAGCTCCCAGCATCTTGGGGCAAAACCCCTGCCCCACAGGCTGCTGGCAGACCTGCCTTTGCTCTGGTCATCAGAAGGCTGGCTTTGCTCTCTGGGGTCACCCGACCAGGAGGTAGGTCCTGGCCTAACCCCTTTTCCTGCCTGGAAGCGGACTTTCCCCTTCTTTCCAAGGACAGGTAGGCAGCGCCTTACGGATTAAGGCCAGCAGCGACAACTCCAGAATTCCTTCACCTGATGGCTGTTGGGAGGAGGAATGGCAGGTCTGGGAAGCTCTGCTGGCAAAGACTTTGTATGAGATTCACAAGATAGCAGGGGTGGAGGGTCAAGGAGGAGAGCTGGGAGTGGCTGAGGAGAAGCCAAAGCCTGTGCACCCCAGCCCTTTGGAGACATGTGTCTCCCCCACTGGACTAGGCTGGTTTCTGCACTGTTCCTCCTGAACTGTGTCTCATCCAACTGCTCCATATGGTCAAGGGAATGGAAGTGAGGAAAGAACAGGTGCATTTAATCCACCCAGCAATTGTGGATTTTCTAAAGGATACATAATCCTCGTGTTTGTGGATTCAGCTGCCTCTTTCCTGAGCTCTGTAAAAGGATTATTATTTTGTTTAAAGGAAAAATCGTGACTCTTATACAAATGGAAAAACACACCTCAAAGGTTGATTTAATTCATTAATTGGTGAGGAAACCAGTAAGATGTTACAACCAATCCAAAGGAGAAATGAAAATACCATCCATCGACAGGCAAGTGAGAATGCTGAAATGAATTCACAAACAGATGCAAAATTGATAATAACCACCACTGGACAGAGTTCATTTACGTGTACATAAACAAGAATGGTGTGCATTCCTACAATTTGCAGAGCTATAAAATAGGTCCAAGATGAGGACAAGCAGAGACAGCCAGGAAGGGTACTCTAGATGGAACATGCAGTAATTTTTTCTACCCAATTTTAAAGCCTTCACAGATCTGGGCATGGATAGCAGCAGGAGACTTGGACATTTATTTCACCAAAACAAGGCAACTGAGGCAGGAGATGGGCTTCAGACAAATGATGACAAATCAAGGTACTAGACTCCCTGTCTGCTATGTGCAGGTGAGGAAGAAGCAGAAGCTGGGAAGGAGAGAGGGAAATGGAATAAACAAACAAACAAACAAACAAAAAAGAGTCAAAAGAAAGCCTAAGAGAGGTGGGAGGGGAGCTCTGTTTGCTCATTCACTCCAGCACTCATGTCCTCATCCTTCACTGGCAGGAGTACAAGCTCAGCCAGCTGCACGTGACCCCCATCATGCAAATCTTAGTGGGAAAGACACAGTGAGGACAGGTTGAGTAATGGCCCCCCAAAATTGTCCATGTCCTCAACTCCTGGAATATGTGACTTTTGCCATATATGTCAAAAGGGACTTGGCATGTGATTAAAAATTTTGAGATGGAGAGATTGTTCTGGATTATCTGAATAGGCCTGATGTATCACAGGGGTCCTTATAAAAAGGAGGTAGGCGATCAGGATAGGAAAAGGCAAAGAAGTAGAGATTCGATGGATGCAGCTGCAAGCCAAGGAATGCTGGCAGCCTCTAGAAGCAGGAAGAGGCAAGAAATGGATTCTCCTCTGGAGCCTCCAGAAGGAACCGTTAGGGAACAGTTGACCGAAACTGCCGCTTTGGCCAGGCATGATAATAACCGCTTGCATGAGTTGTCTCACAACAGGATGTCCTGATGAGGAACATGGTGCAACTGCTGAAAACTACCTGGGAGAATTTGGGAGGGGCCGAAAGGAGGGAGGAGATGCCAGCCCATAATATGTCCTGCCAACCTCCCAGAAACCATTGCTCTGGAAACCATCTTGACTGAGAGATGTGCACACCACCAGGAAGGTCCTTGAATGGGACCAGATATGGGCACAAGCAAGATGATTGGCCAGAGACAACCTGGAAAGCTAACGTCACCACTGCAAACCCTGAGACTGTGATCCACGTGGCAGAGCAGTTCCGGGTGCTCTCTGCCCGGGTCTCCCTTCCCAATAAAGTCTTCTGCTTTGTTAGTACGTGTGTCTCCTCAGACAATTCACTTCTGAGTATTAGACAGGAGCCCACTCTCAGGCCCTGGAAGGGGTCCCCCTTCTGGTAACAGAACCAGCCCTTCCAACACCTTGATTATAGCCCTGAAAGACCCGTTTTGGATTTCTGACCTCTAGAACTGTAAGAGAATAAATCTGTGTTGTTTTAAGTCCTTAAATTTATAGTAATTTGTTCCAACAGCAGCAGGAAACTAATTCACACTCTGAACAATTACACTGTAGCATGATTGCAATGCAGAGTGTTTTGATGGGGAAACTGAGAGTCAGGGGAGCCAATGACAGGTGTCCTGGAGGAAGAGGTTTCCTGCTGAGACCTGGGGGCTTTGGAGGAAGTGGCTCACAGAGTGTCAGGCTTCTGGTGCTTTTGCGGGTACGGGGATGGTGTCGCACAGTGGACCAGATGAGGGAGGAATCCCGCAGGGGCCCTGTAGCAATGCTTTCTTACATATCACTCAGGGGTAGAGGGAGGTTGGTGGCAGGAGCCATTGAGGTGTGCTTGTGGTGTTTGTAAGGGGAGGTGCAGGCCTGAACCCGTGATGGGGTGACAGTGCAAAGGAGATGAATCCCTCCCAGGGTGGAGCAGAGAGAGCTGTGAAGGCCAGGTTTTGAATCTGGTCACTCAGGATAGGCTCCCTGCCCCAGAGCAGGAACAAACCAACTGTGCCTAAAAGAGGGTGTTTTCCAGCCTCGTTAAATGCATTTAGAAACCCCAATACACGTGAATTCTCATTAGCCCAGAGAATTAAGCTAGCTTCGCTCATTTGGAGAGAACCAGTCTGCCGCCTGCCCTACGCAAGCACTTTCTAAGCTCTTGTTATGCACCAGGGAGTCCTGGGACCTCAAAGATGTATAACCACCGAGACGCAGCCAACAAGAAGCCGGCCGTCTTGTATGTGAGTGTGTGTTACAGGAAAGAGGAACACAAAAGGTATGGGCCCAAGGCACAAGCGAGGGAGCTGTCACTCACTTCTAGACGTGACAGCTCTTCTGCAGATGTTACCACATGTTTCCTCATCGGTAGCTCATCCCCAGACCTTCAGTGAAGGTGGACACCATAGTGACTTAAAAAAATTAACATGTATTAACCCTCCACAGAATTCCACAAAGTGAGTTTATAGCAATTTTGTTGAAATATTTTATTTCTGCTGATGTATTTAGTTCTGTTCAAAATCTGTCTACTCAGTACCCACTCTTTGGGCTAGATTCCAGGGAGGAGAGCTGTGTGTGGGACAGGGTACCCACCCTCGGGTGTTCAATCTTGGGAGGGAACAATGTCACGCATGAAACAAGTACACGCAGGGTGGGGCTGAACGTCCAGCATGAGTTGCAGAGGATGGAGTGGGGAGGCCGGCTGCCCTGTCTCATCCAGCCAGGACTGGGTGTTCCTCTGCATCTTGACAGGTGCGGAGCCTTTAGAAAGGCTTGGAGGCTTTCTGGTTGTGAGGCCGTTGTAAGTGAAGTTTGGAGGCAGCTGTGCATTTGGGTCCGCTGGGCTGTTTGGAACAGACATCTCATTATGGGGTGTAAGACCGGAGACAGATACAGACAGAGATGACTTCTGCCTTGGAGACAGACAGCTGTCAACTTTGTCATCTGGGTCCAGGCAATGAATACCTACAAGGTATCTGAGCCTAGAGGTGACGTCACAAAACCAAGTCTAACGGAGGTCGATGGCGTGGCAAAGCACACAGAGCTAAAGGATGAGAGAGAGAAAAGAGAAATGAACGAAGCAGGACCCAGGACTCAGGGGCTGGCTGGACACGCAGCCTGAGCCTCTGCGGTCTTAGTCAAATTCAACATGGATCAGCTTAGAACACAACGTTTGATGCCTGCAAATGCTTGTCCTTTTTCTATAAAGGTTGGTATCTTTAAAACCATTTCTTGCTTTTCTAAAGAACAAAGCCGGAATTCCATGCACAGTGATGACTGTTTTGTTCATACTCCCTTCACGGTTAACAGCGTTAAATGGCATTGTAAAAGAAACCGACACTTCCTTTTGCATTTATCAGTAATAAATTTTTCTTTGGCAAGTGGAGATGCAATTGAATACTATTTTCTTAAATCTCGGGATGGAACAGACGCTCACATCAGGGAGAATCTCTGTTTGGCAGAGGGAGCCTCTCTTTTTATTCCCATACGGAAAGAGATGTAAACTGGGGGGGAGCGTTTGCTTCTTCCTAGGTTTCTGTGGTCCACGGTTAACAGTCTCCTCAAGAGAATTTCAAATTCTCTTTCCAGTGAGCTGCAAAAGAACTTAAACCATTTATTTGTTCTGGTCCTGAAATCAGAGTTACTCAGTGAACTCCCAAAGAGTCCTAAACCACGAGAAGAAGTCAGTCTAAGGTAAAGGGACATGTTTAAAACTTGCCATAAATGCTGGCGACTGGACAGGATGGTAAATCTGAGCCATTTCACAAGATCGGTTGGGTCAGTAATAAAAGACATGAACTTGAAGTATATTTCCTCTTGCCTTTCATGGCTATAAAGATCAATAAATTTTGTAAAATTTAAAGGTAAAGGGTGAAACATTTTGGATTTTATGTGAACGGCTTGCCTGGTGACAGTAACCGTGTTGTGGCCCTTAGAGGCGGAGATAATTTATGGTGGATGGTTTCTTGGCATTTTCTATATGCATTTGAGCGGTAGTATTTAAAAATCACCCGGCACATGGTTTTTGATAAGACACATAACTCAGGGACTCAGAGCTGTTTTATAGGAAAAAGATGAACGCACATCATGTAGTCAGGATCTGGGCACGTCTCTCCTCCCTCGGGAATGACAGGGATGGAAACCTGGCTCCCGACAGGGAGTAATAAAGCATGCCCGTGAAAGCTGAGTCCCGGACCCCAGCTCAGTGCTCCGAAATTCAGGGCTCTCCCAGGACTTCGGCGGCTTGAAGATGCCGGGACAGACGGGGCCGGGCTGGGGCAGGGAAGAGGCCCTTGCCTGAGAAAAGGGTGGTGGGCCACGTGCTGCCACTGTTCCAGTGGGTGCGCTCTGTTCCCAATTCTGCCCCGGCCTGAAGCCTTGCTCTCTGATGCTTGGTTTGAGAAGACCACGGAGGGCCATGGAGATCTGCCCTTCACAGCCAAATTCTGCTTCATATGGAGGACCGCGTGTCCTGTTCGTGCAGGAAGCTCACTCTCTTGCTGAACGGGAGGGAGGGGCAGTGATCAGACCCAAACACTCTGGGTTTGCTCCCCACCTGGTTCTCAGGGGCTGGGTGAGCCTGGAGGCTGCTGCGTGCAGCACGTGACAGGGAGAGGGGCCTGCAGACCTCTGCAGCCTCACTCACCAGAGGCTCATCCAGCACTTCCTGCGTGCCCGGCTGGGTGCCAGGAGCTGGCGGTACTGCAGGCAGCAAGCCCGCCCCCTGCGGGAGCTCACTTCCTTGAGAAGTCAGCTATCCAATTAATTATGCAACTTTAAGTGGTATTTAATTCCAACGCTGAAAGTGGATCTTGGGAGCTTTGAGAGTCGACAACTGAGAGACCCACCTGGTTAGACGGGGTTGGGGGTGACAGTCAGCGAGGACCTTCTGGAGGGAATGACGTTTGATGTCCGGAGGAAGCTGCGGGAAACAGAGGAGGAGAAGGAACTGCAGGCAGAGCTACCAGTGTCCTGATGGGCCAGGGGAAGGAAGGGGTTTGTCACGCGGGGGAAGCTGAGGCAGGCGGGGATGGGCATGGTGCGGCAGCCGAGGGCTGTGGTGTGAGGCTGCTGAGGAAAGCTGGGGCCAGGCCCAGGGACGCCAGGCCGCCAGCCAAGTATTTCAGCAGGACGGTGATGCGAAGAGACTTGTGTTGTAAAACGGTCACTTGGCTTCTGGATGGGGAAGAGACCGGGGTGGGGGATGCAGAATGGGGTGGCAGTAGTGAGACCAGTTGGGGCTACTGCGGTAGACCAGATGGGGGCAGTCACAGGGGCCTGGACTCAGAAGTCAGCCTTGCAGACGGAGAGGAGGGGACCAGTTCAAGGTGAGTTTTGGTGACAGATGTGGTTAGTTCTTGATTGGGCAGTATCTCTATTCATTGCCTCCTCGTATCTTCCTTGCCCCCTGACCACCCCTTCTAATTTGTTCAGCTTCTGATTGTAACAAGGGAAATGGTCACACATCCCCAAGGGTGCGTGCCCTTTCACCTCACATAGACCTGCGTGATGACCCCATAGCACATCCTTGTGAGACCCGAGGTTGCCAATGAAGGTTTATTCCCTCCTGGGTTCCTGTATTAGTCAGGATAGACTAAGTGTTGCAGCTGTAATCGATTTCCCCATAATCTCAGTAGCTTAACAGAACCAAGGCTGGTTGACTGGGAATGCTGTCTGTCCAACAGGTGGAGGGCTTTGATCCACACAATCACTCAGGGACCAAGGCTGGTAAGAGTGCCTCTGTCTTCAGGCTGAAAAACCTGGAACATGCAGCCTCCTTAGCCTCTGCAGCAGAGGAGGGAGACTGGAGGCTCGCTTATGAGCTTCTCCCCCACGTGTCACTGCCACTCATATTTCATTGGCCTGAACTAGTCATCATGGACCTGTCTTACAGCAAGGAAGCCAGGAAATGTAGGAAAGCCAATTGAAATAGTTGATGATCAAATGAGACATTTGGGGAGTATTTCTGTTTCTGTCACAAGTCCAGATTCAAGGCAGACGAGACCCAACCATTGGGAATCGAGAGAGCTGGTGAAAAGACTCACAGCTTTACACATCACAGGAAAGGTTGTTCTACTACAGGGGGGCTAGTTTCCCACAGCCTGGAGAACAATGCCCAGAACTCAAGTAAAGACCCCAAAGCTATTTCTCCTCTCGTATTTCTCCCACTCCCCTTCCCCTCCATCTCTTTTTCTGTTTCCTCCTTTTCCTTCTTCTCCTTCTTCTTTCTTCTTCTTCTCCTCCTCCTTTTTTTTTTTTTAAAATCAACTCACAGTACGTAGTAATAGTTTAATCTGCTTAAGGCAGTGTGTGATTTTTCCCCACACCAAAGCCATGTCTGATGGGGCCACAGCAGGTCTCTGCAGGACCACTACCCACCCTTTCCCAAGCATGGCACAGCGTGGTATAGCCCTGCCCTTTTTGCCCTTCACCATTGTGATCATCAGCCTTCAGATGGCCTCCAGCGATTCTTGACTCTGTTTTATTCCCTCTTAGGGCTGACCTGTGTAACTGATCTTGTGGAACAGACAGTGACTCACAAGGCTAGGTCATACAAGACACAGTCCCTTCTACCACATTCTCTCATGGGTGACTTGCTCTGGGGGAGCTGACCTCAGTCTCGTGACACTTGGGCACTCGGGCAGCCCCCCATGGAGACGTCCACATGTGGAGAACCGAGGCCTTCTGCCCGCAGCCAACACTAACTTGCTAGTCACATGCAGGAACCATATTGGAAGTGGACCCGCCGCCCTAGTCAAGCCTTCACATGACTGCAGCCCCTGCTGACGTCCGCCTGCAATCTTAAGAGAGACCCTGAGCCATAAACATGCAGCTGAGCCACTCCTGCATTCCTGACTCACCAAAGCCATGTGAGAGAGTAAATGTTTATTGTGTGGAAACCTCAAGATTTGCGGTAATTTATTATGCAGCAACAGATAGCTAATAGACGGAGAATTCGTTAGACCTCTCTTTATCCCCCTGAGCCCTTCTGCCACAGGGCACTCCCAGATTCACCAGCAGGGTGAACTGCTCCAGCTGTTGTGTTCCCATAGTTCAAGTTCTTAACTGTATTAAAGTTGTTTTTTTCCTTGCCATCCCTTTTCACTTGAGGATAAGCTCCTTGAGGCCAACGATTTGGTCTGGCTCACCCTTGGAACCCTCAGGATCTGTGGCATATAATAGCATACACACACGACAGTAGCAGCACATACATATGTAGCTTTTACTTCAAGCAACATGGTTTTAAGAGCTTTACATATGTCAACACGTTTCATCCTCACATAACCTTACGATAGAAGCACTGTTGTTAGCCTCAGTTTTAGACCTGAGGAAACTGAGGCACAGAGAGGTTAAGTGACATGCCCAGGGTTGCACAGCGTGTAAGTAGCAGAATCAGGATTGTGAACCCCAGTGGTCGGGCTCCAAACCCCTGCTCTTATCTTGCTCTTCCATCCAGTTTGGACAGTGTTTCTTGGGAAGGGAATAAAAACATGTCAGGCAGGCCAAGGGCTTAAGGGACTAGGGCAAAAAAGATTTATTAGAGGGAGAGTAGTAAGCACAGTAAGTCAGGGAATGACAGGAAAAGACAAATGGGCAAGGTTAGACTGACTGAGAAATAAAAAGAATTCTCCTGCCTGGCAGAATAGTTGTTCCAAATTCTAGGTTAGAAGCTTGATTTCAGTTTGGGATTAAATCTATGTAACTGCAGACAAGCGGTGAATCTTGTGGATTGTCAAGTCAGGGAAGTCTGAAATAAAAGTAGCTCAGAGGAAGTCTTTAGTATTTCTGTTTGTTTTTATATCTATCTGGGACGAAAGCCTAGGTCACCCTAGCTCACTGCCCTTTCCAACTCCGTGTATCTGAGGAAGTGTGGAGAACAGACCAGCAGACATGGGACATCTCTGTGCTTCTTGCTAAGGGATGCTGCAGGCCGTTGCTTTCTGGTGCATGCCTGCAACAGAGGGCAGGAAGGCAGCACCAAGCAGGCAGCAGGCGGGAGTTGAGGACGGCAGCGTCAGCAGGAGAACAGAAAACACCCATCAGAAAAGCTGCCACGGGCAAAATAAGGTCCAAGACAGCCATGTGTGCATAGGCTAAATTCCTCCTGGGTTTGGTCCAGGCTATTAGAACAGAGCATGTGTTTGAAATACTTAGGAAGAAGCCTAATTGTCTTCACAGCCTATGAAGTGTGCTCTTGGGTAGAAGATCATTCTCATGGTAGGATGCTCTGTGGGGAAGCTTGTACAAGGGGAGGAATTTGTTTGTCCGCAGACTTCACCTGCTCCGGTGATGTCTGATGCACTGGAATATCCACAGATGCCGTACCTGCCGCGTATCTGTCGCCTATGCATTGAACCACTCACGCTAGGCTCTCAATTTTTAAGCCATTAGTAGCAGCAAGGTTGGCCTGGACCACGTCGATGGTGGAGTAGGGGAGAGTGACCGGCTGACGACAGCGGGCAGAGGGAAGAAGAAGGCCTGTTTCCGGGCTGAGAGGGGAGCTGCCTGCTAAAGGGTACCCTGAGCAGGGGCTGCCTGCGTGCGTCTGCTGCGGCTCTGGTAGTCAACCCAAGCTTTGAACTGCCTCCAGGGACTGCTGTCCTCGTCTTTCATGTCATGACCCTCTTCAGCACTGTGTCATTAACAGCATCATCTCAGACTTTAACAGAGGGTGGTTTACACTATGAGAGTACAAGCTACATAGGAAATGATAGGTGCACAGAGCACTTTATCAACCTCACTGTTTTTTTGCCCTTAGAACAGCACGTCCTACCTTGGGCCACAGGCAATGTATGCTGGTCTTGAGGAGCTGGGAAAGAAGACCTGCCCCAGGCCTTTCTCGTGCCTTCCTTAAGGATACTGTTCATGACTCATCCACCAGAGGGGGACCGATGGGGATTCCACCACGGGTCAGCACTAGTCAGAGCTGCTTTTTCCAAAGAACGCTCTCTTTGTGTCCAATGGACAGTCTGAATTGTAGAGCTGACTGGGCTACCTCCTTTGTTGGTTTGTTTGTTTGTTTATTTGTTTGCTTTGGTTTTGGGTTTTTTTGGCCACACTGCGCGGCTTGTGGGATCTCAGTTCCCCGACCAGGGATTGAAGCCAGGCCCTTGGCTGTGAGAGCATGGAGTTTTAACCACTGGACCACCAGGGAATTCCCCTCCTTTGTGATGGCTGGAGGGACACCAGAGCCAGAGTGCGGCCTGGCCCTGCAAGCATCCATGGTGTGCGGGGTGTCATCTAAGTGGCTAGAGAGCAGGTATGGGATGAGGAATTTGGAGGGTCTGGCCTGAGCCAGCACCCAGAGGCTCCGAGACAGGAGGTGATGGGGGGAGAAGAGGCTGAAAGGAGACAGCGGTAGAAAGGAGGTGTGTGTAGAGGGAAGGAGCGTGTGAGCGGGTTGAAAGGTCAGCACTCCAGGAACGTGAGGCACGAGAGCCCTGCCTTGGACCTGGTGACCTTGGGAAGGACAAATTCTCTTATCCCTGATACACGCTGTCTGAATCCCTAGGATGCATATACACAGAGGGTTTCGGAAGGCAGAGTTTGCAGGTGTGGCCACACTGTGTGGACGGGTCTCCTAGAAAGATGGGCTGCTGTCTGCACTGCTGGACGCAGCAGCTGTTGGAGCCCCTTTAACTTTATGGGGGGAAGGGTGGGGACCTGGTCATAGGACCTGGGGAAGAGCTTGTGGCCTCTCAAAGTCTTTATTCCATGTCCTTGGCTTCTTATGAAACAGGCCTAATACCACCAGACTAAGGACGTAAGGGGGTGGACGTAAGAAGGTAAGCAATCAGTCTGAAATTTGTAAACGTGGGTCAGTGCCGCAAAATGGAAATTCTTGTGTGAATATTTTTTTTGAGCCAGCACTTGAGGGACCTGATTTCCTTAGTAGAGTAACAACAAACATTTCCTTCATTAATGACGTAATGTAAATATTTTCTTCATGTGAAAGTCACTGAATTTACAATAAAATAAAGACATTTAAATACCAACTTGTATTTTAGTAACTGACATTAGAAGGAAAAAGACCAAAGGTCATGGCGGGACCCCTGTATTTGTTGTAGACTAGCTAAGTCATCACCTCGGTGTTTCTGCTGTTGCTTGCAAACTGCTCCATGCACAAAGACACTATTTTAAAAATTCTCTCCATGGCTTTAAAATTCACAATTTTATCAACTTATTCTTATCAGTTACTGTAATACAATTTTTTGTCTAACCTCTACTTGTAGCATAAGTTTTGGAAACAAGATTGTCCTTAAATTTTACTCCCAAACTTGACAGTGTGACCTTGGGAAGCCTTGCTTTCTTCTTGAAGTTTTTGATGTTCTGTGTGCAAAGTGGGTATAATTGAGTCTTTCTCAGATCTGTCTTGAGGAGTTAAAGAAATAACACATGCAGAAGCACTCAGATCAATTAAAAAGTCTCTATCTACCTTTGCTTCCACTTTATCTGATTACCTAGGTCAAAAGTTTACCTGACTCATGGAAAAAAAGAGACCCAGCTTTTCCAAGTGGGACAGATTACCTAGCTGTGCTTTGTGTCTTGGGTCTGTTCCTCATCATTTGGCTGTGTTCGGGGTGAGCACTGAAAGGGGCAGATAAATTAATGCAGGAGGGAAAAGAAAAAAGACTCACGCTTGGCAGGCACAAGGGCAGTGAGAGGATCCTGTGATTCTGGCCATACACTGGCTTAAAGACTACATTTCCCAGGTGCCTTTGCAGCTGGATGTGGCGAATGAGACGTAAGAGGAAGTGTTGTATGGGGATTCTGGGTAGGTCCCTTAAGGGATTATAGTTTAGCTGGGTGGTACAATTTCCCTTTTGCCTTTCCTCTTTCCCCTTTCCCCTTTCTGGAATGTGGATAGGATGACTGGAAACACAGGTGACTTTGGCTGAGGAGGTCATGCACTGAGGCTGGTAGAGCAGAAAGATGGAAGGAACTCACGTGCTTCTCCAGGTGAATCCAGGTATCCTGAGCCACATGTGCCTCCATTTATTTTAGGCACAAAATAAGCATTGGTATCACACCTATCTCCCAGGGGCTTCTCTAAGATGAGATAATGTGTATAAACTATTTAGGGTAACGACAGGCCCACAGAAGTAGGTATCAAGTGTTATTAAGGTGCTGCTCCCCAGCTGGGAAGAAGTTCAGTTTGGCTGGTTAGTCCCTGATGACCTTGTGGAGCTACTGTACTAGTCCTGGACCACCCACTTTCTGTCTTTGATGTGTGAGAATAAACCCTCCTCTCTTTGAGTTGCCGTTATTTTGTGATCCTTCTTAACTATAGGCTGAATTTAATGAACATATCTGCTAAACTATTCTATCAGAGGTGACCACAGGAGCAAAGCAGACCTATTTACTACATTTCCCTTCCTCTCAAAGTCCCACCTAGGATGCAACAAGGAATGTTGCTTTCCTTGTCGGTCATGCTTTAAGCGTTTTCACAGAGTTTGTGTGTTCCTAGTCCCAGAGTTTGTGTGTCCCTTCTCTGTTATTATAGGCAGAAACTACCTGGTTATCGGTGGCCGGAGTTGGAATGGCTGCTAACCCGTACGGAGTCTTTGCACAAATCAGAAAAAGGTACCCCTTTCCTAAGACACCTCTCTGTCACTTGCAATAAAAATGTCTTCATGCAAATTGACGTTGCCTGTGATGGGAAGTAGCCTTGCACATGGTGCTGCCTATACCACCATTTGTAGGCCCCTTGAGCCAGTGGTTTCTGCCCACCATGGGGTCAATGTTCAGGACAGCATGGGACCTTGAACTTCTTCTCCTAGGCCTTCCACCCATACCTAACACAGGCCTTAGAAGAGCCCAGCCAGGGGGCCAGGAGCAGAAAGGGGCCATGACTGTGTTGCATGGGGCAGAAGACAGGTTCTAGCAAGTCCCTGCTGATTAATGACTTTTTATATGAGCAGCTAATTTCTGTCCTAATCACTTGGACCAGTAAATTGGCAGAAGCACTGCTGTTACTCACATTCTGGCCCATGTTTCAAGCTGCCTGGCAGGCTGAGGCTGTTGCTTGGCAGGCTGTGTGTGCAGGGTTGGCTCCTGCAATCACCCCCTACCTTGGAGCTCTCTGGGAGTCCTGAGCTCCCTGCGTTCCCCATGTTGCTTTTGTTGTGAACAAGATAGATGGGGCTTACATAAATATAATCTCTGCAATGGAAAGAGAAACCCCAGGACTTGACTTTGTGCTTTTCAAATGATATTCAGTCCAGGTTTCCAGTGCTGGCTTCAGAATAATCCCCCTTTCCCTCTTTAGCAATTTCCCACACCCCTGCCTGCCCACCCACAGGGGATCGAAGGAAATGGGGGAAAATGGCCAAAGCCCCAGAAGGAAAGGTGCCAGAGCTGTGAGATAGCTGCTGTCGACTTTATAGGCTGGCCAATGTGGGTCTGAAGAAATATGATCTGACACAGAAAGGACTCATGTGACTTCAGAAATCACCAAGTTTGTTGTGAGAAAGTCACTTGCCCTAAAAAAATGTTGCGTTCCTTGTCTGTCACCGTTTAAGCGTTTTCATTTTATTCTCTGTTTCATTTTAAAAATACGTTTTTAGTAGTTTCAACTTGTTTTGTGAACAAAGAATATGACAGGACAACATAAGTTCTTTTGAAATCGCACAATGAATCTTGGTAGCAAGTTGCTCATTCTGAAGGATATATGTCTTAGGTTGCTACTACGTGGAGCTGTCCCCTGGTGAATTTATTTAGATCCTTTATTCTTGTTTTTCCTGGTCCCATCTTATTGGTAGCTTATTTGAAAGCTGTGGTTTGTCAGTGTTAGGTTTTTTAAAAGGCAGCAGCCAGTAGGCCAAAGGTAAATCTTCTTTATAACTTGATGCATATAAGATATTATTATAAAGTAAGGGAATTAAAACATTATTTAAAACACAACTGTATACAATAAAATAAATGCTGTTTTTTTTCAAAGCAGCTTCCTAGGGGACGTAGACTTATTCTAACCAAGCCCCCAATGGGTCTAGTTCAGAATTGACCTGGAACTTTCCTCCCTAAATTCCCCCAGAATCCCAGGATGGCTCACAAGAACACCAACTGGCCGGGGTAGAGATGCGTCTTATTTCTGGTGCCCTTTTGGCTCTCCACTGGACTTCAAATGACTTCAGACTGTTTCCAGAAAGCTAATCTGCCCTCAGAGGACAATTTGCAACAATTTAGAATTCTCATCAGAGAGGCCACAGTTCTGAGGGGCCTCCCAAAGTCTAGTCTGAAAAGTGTTTTGAGTGAGGAAGCTTTATTTGGGTGAGCATGTGACCTGCCATGGAGAGGACGTTGATGGGAAACAGCCACTGATAATACGAATTCAGATGTCTTTTCAAAGAGCAGTTTTGAACAGTGCATCTGATCTGATTCTAACCATGGTCTGTCCTCCCATCGCAAGTGGGAAGAACGGAATTGGCCCTCCCTGACCATAAGAATTAGACTGAAAAAGGGAGCTTTCATTCTCATCCATTTAATCTAAGTGAAAGTTGAGTCATAGCTGAAAAAAGGAATGTCAAACTTCTGTCAATACTAAAAGCCTTCTTATGAATCACATACTTTTAAATATTTTGATTAATCGAGGGAAAATGAATCACATAGTGAAAGAATTATATTTTCATTAAAATGCACACATGTAAAAATTAAAGGACAGGGGAGAGGAAATAGCCCAAGACTTTCCGAGTTGATCCAATCAAAACAATGGAGTAAAAAGATGCTCAACACTGCTAATTATTAGAGAAATGCAAATCAAAACTACAATGAGGTACCACCTCACATCAGTCAGAATGGAGAAAAAGGAACTCTCTGACACTGTTGGCGGGAATGTAAATTGGTACAGCCACCACGGAGAATGGTATGGAGGTTCCTCAAAAAACTAAAAATAGAGCTACCACATGATCCTGCAATCCCACTCCTGGGCATATATCCAGACAAAACTGTAATTCCAAAAGATACATGGACCCCAATGTTCATTGCAGCACTATTCACAGTAACCAAGACAACCAAAATGTCCATCAAGAGATGAATGGATAAAGAAGATGTGGTACGTAGATACAATGGAATACTACTCAGCCATAAAAAAGTATGAAATAATGCCATTTGCAGCAACATGGATGGACCTAGAGATTATCATACTAAGTGAAGTAAGTCAGAAAGAGAAAGACAAATACCATCTGATATCACTTATATGTGGAATCTAAAATATGACACAAATGAACATACATATGAAGCAGAAACTGACTCACAGAGATAGAGAACAGACTTGTGGTTGCCAAGGTGGGGAGGAGGGAAGAATTAGGAGTTTGGAATTAGCAGGTGCCAACTATTATATATAGAATGGATAAACAGAAATGTCCTACTCTATAGCACAGGGAACTATCCTGGGATAAACCGTAATGGAAAAGAATATGAAAAAGAATGTATATATATATATATATATGTATAACTGAATCATTTTGCTGTACAGTAGAAATGAACACAACACTGTAAATTGACTATACGTCAATGAAATAAAAAAACAGAAAAAACCAAACAAAACGATGCAGTAGTTTGAGGCCCTTCTGGCAATCAGCATGTGCTGTGGTATCTCAGCTGAGGTCCATGGACTTAGGGGTCTCTATTTGCAAGAACAAGCAAAGACAAGAAATTGGGAATCAGTCAAATGCTCGGGCCTACCAGAAACCCAGAGCAAGAGGGATGGGTGCCTTAGCCGCATCCATCTGTCCATCCATCCGATGGTCATGACGCTTTCAGGAACCCTCTCTCCTTCTGTTGGCTGGGGGCTACAGTGAGCAGCCCAGTTTCACCTGTTTTCAGCGCCCCTCTTAGATCCGTGGGTAGGACTCGGAGAAATGCCTCCTGAGGGAATGAGTCCAGGTGATGCAAACATTAAGAAAGGCAACAAAACTTCTTTACCCTTCACCTCTGGAGTCCTGGGGTGCAGCCTGCACGATTGCTCATGTCCTGGGCTCAGAAGAGCCCATGCTTGCTTCAACACCCTGCTCTCGCTGTCTTGAACTCCTGAGTCCAGGCATATCTCATTTGAAACCAGTTGAAGGTTTGTGGCAGCCCTGTGTTGAGCAAATCCATTGGCTCAATTTTTCCAACAGCCTTTGCTCGTTTTGTGTCTCTGTGTCATACTTCGGTCATTCCCACAATATTTCAAACCTTTTCATTAGTATACTATTTGCGATGGTGACTGTGATCAGAGATCTTTGATGTTACCATTGCTAAAAGGTTATGATCTGCCGAAGTCACAGATGATGGTTAGCATATTTTAGCAAAAAAAGTATTTTTTATTGTTATGTATATTTAACATAATGCTATTGTACAGCTAATAAACTACAGTAAAGTGTAAACGTAACTTTTATATGCATTAGGAAACCAAAAAAATTTGTGTGACTCGCTTTATTGCAATATTCAACTTACCGCCGTGGTCTGGAAGCGAGCCTGCAATATCGCCAAGGCGTGTCTGTGCTTTTTGAAGAAGGGGCCCCGGTTTTCATTGGCACTGCAAATTATGTAACTTATCCTGATCATCAGTCACCTCCCAGATAACAATTTGGTGCTGCCTGCTTGGTCTAAAAGAGATCATGTGACTTCAGAAAAGATGGAATTTGTTATGGGCAAGTCACTTGCCCTCAAAAAAAAAATAAAAGAGGGCTTCTAGTCTGTCATAGTTAAAAATTCAGTTAAAGGGTTATTTACAGTATGTTTCAGCCACGTGAGGACTCTTGGTAGATAAACTTGAGAAGGCGTGTTACAGATACCAGCAAGCGTGGGGAGGCCGTGCAGGTCACCCTCAGACAACGGAAATGGCAGGAGGACCATCTTTTTGTCAACCCCTCATTTCTACCAGGAGCTAATGACACGACTACAGACAGGCCAGCTGTCCCCAGATGGTCATTTACAAACCTGCTGTGAGTCTGAAAGTCAAGAAGCCGCCCTCGAACCGTGAACACATTGACGGTTGTCAGTGATCTGTTGAGCTGTGCCGTCTCTCTGATCATTGAACTCAACTGCCTCGCAGCGCTCAAGGTTGTAGGTTTTCATTTCCCCTCTTTTCTTTTTTTTTTTTTCGTGGTACGCGGGCCTCTCACTGTTGTGGCCTCTCCCGTTGCGGAGCACAGGCTCCGGACGCGCAGGCCCAGAGGCCATGGCTCACGGGCCCAGCCGCTCTGCGGCATGTGGAATCTTCCCGGACCGGGGCACGAACCCGTGTCCCCTGCATCGGCAGGCGGACTCTCAACCACCGCGCCACCAGGGAAGCCCTCCCCGCTTTTCTTAAAATTAAAATATGCCACCACCTGGTGACAGGGGAGCCTTGCTCAGGTGGTCTCTTCTGAAGTCGAAGCCAGCCTTTTCCCTCCATCTGCTGAGACAGCATCCAGGGGGTGTGGGCTTGGCTGACAGCCCCCCAGCGTTCCTCCTCACTCACCTCAGCTTCCTCATGGGTCCCCAGGCACCCCAGCCCTGGTCTGTACCAGCACAGTGACCGCTGAACACCGTCCCAGGCTTTCCTGGGTATCTTTCT
Source organism: Phocoena phocoena (assembly GCF_963924675.1). Taxonomy (NCBI): domain Eukaryota; kingdom Metazoa; phylum Chordata; class Mammalia; order Artiodactyla; family Phocoenidae; genus Phocoena; species Phocoena phocoena. The sequence goes on along the minus strand of NC_089232.1, from coordinate 10,983,340 downwards.
TATTTTTAATTTAAAAAAAAATTATAGCAGCTTTGTTTGTTTATTTATTTATTTATTTATTGGCCGCACACATGTGGGATCTTAGTTCCCTGACCAGGGATGGAACCCGTGCACCCTGCAGTGGAAGCGCGGAGTCTTAACCACTAGACGGCCAGGGAAGTCCCCTACTTGGTATCTTTCTAACTCTCATCACCAGGCTCCCCAGTTCTGTCGTCTCTCTTTCTGCCTCTGCTGTGATCCCCCTGGTTCCTGCGGTCAGCATGGGGCAGAGATTTGGAACTGGAGCCTTTAGACCAGTTCGAGACCAAGCTCTGCTGTTCAAAAGCTGTGTGATACTGGGCAAGTTACTTAACTTCTCTGTGTCTCTCTTTCCCAACTTATAAATAGGGAGGATAACTGTGTCGACCTCACTGAGCTGGTTAATCTCTGTGAAGTGCTTTAGGGCAGTGCCTGGCCCGTGGCAGGTTTAGATGATCGGTGTCGTCTCTGGTTTTCCCATGTGGAAACCAGGCCCGAGTCGGGTACCCAGTAGGGTAGCACGGTGCCCAGCCCAGCCACAGGCAGCCCACATTTCAACAGAAGGCGTCCCGAGACGGTCCAGGGTGGACCTGAGTGCTCCTGCCAACGGCTTTTGTCCCTCGGGTGGTCTGCAGATGCCTTTGCTGTGGACGTGGAGCTGAGGAAACAAAGCCTGGATCCTTATCAGCAAGCTTGGAATGAGCAGAGGTGCGAATAGAGCGAGGCCCTGGGCTTCCTTCGTGTTTACAGAATGTGTAAGTAGAGAGAGAGCATTTGGGGTGTTTGAGGAAAGGGCCGATTGGGTTGTCAAAAAGGTTTCTGAAACTTAGAATATTTTTGAAGAAATCAATTGTAATGCTCTTTAATTTATATGCAGCTCATCTCAGAAATAATTATTAAATTATAATAACAAAAATGCTAATGTGAGTATTACTAATAATAACAAAGCACATTTATTAGGTGTTGGCAAAGTGCCAGGCCCTGGACGCACGATTTCTCATTTGACCCTCAACAAACCTCCGTGGAAATCAATTAATATGTTGTAGAATTAGAAGTCCTAAGGTAACTGTACATTTTATTTAATAGCAGCAGTAATATTATCAGCGTAAATACTTTTCTGAATAATGAAATACACAGTTATAAATGGTACACAAACATAAATGTGTTAGGGAAACTCATCGGAGCTTGTTGGCATGCTAGTGTGTGTTACAGTATCCCATGTTGACATCCCCGACTGACGCAGGAGGACATGGGATCCTGGGAGCTGCGTGTCATTTCCCAGATCACTGCCCCTGAAAGGAGGCGGCCTGACGCCAGGCTCCCAGCCTTTCCGAGACCTCCTGCCTCTCTCTCTGCTCACCGATTCTATGAGAAGATAAAGTGACTTAATAGCAGCTGTTCATCACCTCTCAAGTGCTTGAAAATAGTTCTCCTAAGCAAGGAATGCTTTTCCCCGCAAACTATTGTGTTAAAAAAAAAAAAAAACCTCCCCTGATTTCCCCACGTCTTTGGATGGGGTCCGTGGACATGCACACACATCGTTTCATGCATGTTGAAAGGAAAAGCAGTTGTCAGTGTTGGTTGTTCTGGGAGATTAAAATCATAGAAAAAGAGGACTTTGCATTTAGACAGCAAGAGTTCCAGAAATGATTTAGCATTGTGTCACCTTACAGATGGCGACCAGTTCCCCGGGGCAGCTGGTGAGTCTCTCCACAGTCTTCTGCCCACGTCCCTCCGCCAAGCTGCTGCGTCCTTGCTGGGTTCTCATCAATCCTAGGTCTGGCTGGTGCAATGCCGGGAAGGGCACGTCGGTGGTATGGAGGCTATGTAGGCTGAGTTGGACGGAATAGCAGCCTCACAGCCCCCTCTCAGGCTCCATCCAACCTGCTTCAGGTCAAACCTGCCTGAACTTTCTGAATCACCTGGAAAAGTGCTATCCAGGCCCGGACAGCTCACTTTACACGCAGCAAATGGGAGGAGTCAGGAAAAGAGCTGTCTCCTTTGAGGCTCCTGCCCTCCAAACACACCCTTGTCTTCTACGTCCTTCAGAGCTCCAATGCTGCTTCTTCCAGGGAGCATCTCCTGATTCCCCAACACCACCACAGGGCTCTCTGTGCCCCTTTGGTCCCACTGCACAACTGACCCCTGTTCTCACCGTATTGGATTGAAATTCCTGGTCCTGTGGCTGGCCCCTCGTTTCTCCTAGTTGGGGAGAGCAGTGTCTTAACTGCCTTTGCATTTCTACTCATAAGAGGGGCAGTTATTCATCATTGCTTTCTTACCCTGGCTTAACTTAGTCTTCTTTAGTAGATGGAACTCTGTCCTGCTAGTTCCCTAGTCATGGGCAATGGAGTCAGTCTTTGGCATTTTGACAAGAGATGACCTTTGTGACTTCATGCCCTAGCCACGGTCCCCTTCTGGATCTGTCCCAGTGGGCGTCATGACACCGTGTCATCTCAGGAAAAAGTTATTGTACCCTTATTGAGTCTGTAACCCACATGACTCAATTTCTCCCTCTTCCTCTCCTCCCTTCTTCCTATTCATGTTTTCTTTTCTTACTATAACCTTAAAAAAAACCTCCTCATTATTTGTTATTAATTGCATTTATAACCTAGTCTGTCCATGTTATTATTATTTTTTACCATGAAAAAGTTGTTGTTATTGTTTTTAAATGTAGTTGAACTGTTAACTTTTTTACAGTTCCTGAATTTTGAATCATAATTAGAAGCAACAGGATTGTAGAATTTATTTTTTTCTACAAGATACATATGTAAATCAGTTTCTTATACGCTACGCAATCCGTACAAGTCCTCTTGGAATTCATTAGGTTGGATTTTGACCTTTTCTTTTGAGTCAGGTCATTATTTGAAAACCCTCTGCATTCAGCGACATCACAAATGGGCATGATACGTTAAAGATGGGTCTAGCACCCTTCAGCTAAGAGGAAGTGCACCGAGAGATCATAAGACATTTATCAAGTGTTCTATCACTAGTTGAGTGGCGGTTAACCCCACCACTTTTCTCTGACTAGTATGATTTCCCACATAGGGAGTTTCTTCACTTGCGTTTGACTTCCTATGTGGGCTTGTACTGCATAGTTCTCCTCTCTGCATAAGACCCAGGGGATCCAAAGCTCCAAGCAGGGTGCTGGCTCATGCTTTGTGTTTAAGAAACATTAGTTGAATCTCCAACTGCAAAGGTATGGACCTTCCAGGTGCCTCTCCATCTGCATCCCTGATGACATACTTTATCATTGAGTCGGCATCCATACGTTTCCAGGGTCACTTGAGAAGCTGCACATGTGGTTTATAGGGTGTCAACTTAGAACGCAGTTGTGTGGAAAGTTCTACCGCAGCGTATTGGAGAGCCACTGGACGGTTCACGATGAATTTTTATTTTCAGCATCTCATGTTTTGGTCCTGACTTTAGAAATGAGGACGCTGAGCCTCATATATAGTAAGTGACTTGTCCAAGATGACCCATCTGGCACAGGCTGCGTCCTCAATGAAGAGTGTCTGAGGTGACATGGTTTTCCCAACTCCCATCCCAGTGCCCACGTCACTATCCCATGACAGACATGACCTGAGACGGTGGTCACCGGCTGGTTTTCCTTCCAAGGTCCTCTATGTCAGAGGTCCGCGGCCTCTTAGGAACCGGGCTGCACAGTAGGTGAGCAGCGGGCGGGTGAGCGAAGCTTCATCTGTATTTACAGCCACTCCCCATCGCTCGCATTACCGCCTGAGCTCCGCCTCCTGTCAGATCAGCGGCCGCATTCGGTTCTCACGGGAGCGCGAACCCTACTGTGAACTGCGCATGCGAGGGATCTAGGCTGCGGGCTCCTTATGAGAATCTAATGCCTGGTGATCTGAGGTGGAGCTGAGGCGGTCATGCTAGCGCTGGGGAGCGGCTGCAAATACAGGTTATCATTAGCAGAGAGGTCTGACTGCACAGAGACCATAATAAATCAACTGCTTGCAGACTCACATCAAAACCCTATCAGTGAGTGGCAAGTGAAAACGAGCTCGGGGCTCCCACCGATTCTGCATCATGACGAGTTGTATAATTATTTCGTTATCTATTACAATGGAATAATAATAGAAATAAAGTGCACGATAAATGCAATGCGAGTGAATCATCCAGAAACCATCCCCCCCCCCCCCCCCGCCCCCGGTCCGCGAAAAAACTGTCTTCCCTGAAACCGGTCCCTGGTGCCAGAAAGGTTGGGAACTGCTGCTCTACATGGGCAGTCAGGAAGGCAGGTATCATTCATGCTAACCCCTGCCCTTGTGTCCCACTCGCCCCTGGTGAGAAAGCCTCATTTTCCCAGCATTCACCATTGGAAAAGTGTATGATAATAATAATGACCACCATTGAGGGCATACAATATGCCAGTTAATGCGCTATGTACTTAATTCTCACCCAAGCCTTCTTTTTTTCTCCCTTTTTCTTTAATTATTAATTTTTATTGGAGTATAGCTGCTTTACAGTGTTGTGTTAGTTTCTGCTATACAGCAAAGTGAATCAGCTACACGTATACCTATATCTCCTCTTTTTTTGATTTCCTTCCCATTTAGGTCATCACAGAGCACTGAGTAGAGTTCCCTGTGCTATACAACTGGGTTCTCATTAGTTACCTATTTTATACGTAGTATCAATAGTGTATATATGACAATCCCAATCTCCCAATTCATCCCACCCACCCCTCCCCCCCTTTCACCCAACCCTCTTATTTTATAGAGATGGAAATTGCGCTCAGAGAGGTGATAGAACTATTTCAAGGCCAGACAAAGGAAAGGCTTGAGCCAGGTGGAGACATAGGTCTGTAACGGCCCCAACACTTTACCCATCGGACTTGGAATTTCCAAACACATTTTTGTTTTTCGATCTTCAGGCACGGAAGTCCTCATTTGACAGGAGGCTGTGTTCCTTTACATTGTGGGAAATGCAATGACCATGAATCACCGTTGGCGGAGGGTGGGGGGGCTCTGATCCCTCCCTCCCGGCCATCCCTGCTCTCAGGCTGAGCCACCCACTTCTAATGAAGCCTTCAAATTCTCGGTGTCTGTGGGAAGGAAAGAGAGGGGGTTTGTTTTTCACTTTTGCTGCCATCATTAATTTTATTTAGGAAAGCACTCTGTCTTGAGAGAGAACTGTAAACACTGGGAGAATGAGAGGACCTTGGAGTGAGCTTGTGTGTGCTCCAGACTTCCGCCGGCTGACCCTCGGCTTCCTGGCCCAGCAGACTGGCAGCCCCTGGGCTCGTGGGACAGACATTGGCTGGAGGCCAGTGTCCGAGTTGAATGGCTCAGGCCGGACAGTCCTTCTTTCCAGCCAGAGTGGCAACGAGCCCACTCCTGAGAAGGCGCCTTGGCTTGGAAAACAAACTGTGTGTTAGACGTTGGCGTCCACATCAGGGATCTGAGGCCAGAGACATGGCCAGGCATCTTAGGGAGGCCTGGCTTTGCTGCGGGGCTGCTGCAGCTTCTCAGGAGAACCAGGCCCAGCTTAGGAAATGTCCTATCGCCCAAGAGGGAGCCCAATGTCTAAGAACTGATATAATTGGGAGACCATTAAAAATCAGAATGTGATTCCAGGGCAGTGTCCCCCGTTTTGCCATCCCAGCCGGCATCGAGCTATAACCCTTTATTGTGCTGCTCGGCTCTCATCTCCCAGGGGACAGTGAGGGCAGCCCCGGCAGACCTCTGCGTTATGACCCAGCTGCTGGGCTACGTGGGCCCCTCAGAACCCCACTCTGTGGCTGCAGTCCCCACCATCGCTTTCTATCCGCTCTTCTGGAATGTGGTCGCGAGATGGGAACATAAGACCCGAGAGCCGAGTGGGGCCTTCGGGTCCCCCCACCTGGCCTGCTTCACGCTGGGCGAGGCCATCCTGCTTCTCAACATGCTTCGCTCCACGCAGGCCATGCTGAGCCAGCCCAGGATGCAGAGCCTGGACAACCCCTTGGCCTACCGCGTGGGCCTGGCACTCCTGGGAGTGGGTGGCGTGTTTGTCCTTTCCAGTTTCCTGGCTCTGGGCTTCACGGGGACCTGCCTAGGCGACTATTTCCGGATCCTGAAGGAGGCCAGAGTGACCACGTTCCCGTTCAGCGTCCTGGACAACCCCATGTACTGGGGCAACACAGCCAACCACCTGGGCTGGGCCATCATATAAATCCCGGGCTCCCTCTGTGCCGCCTGGGCGATGGGTCAGCTCTCGTGCCACCATGGAGCCCAGGGCACTGGTCAGGGTCCCCTTCCTAGAACAGGGGTCGGTAAACTCCCTATTACAAGAGTGGGAGGTCCCCGGGCTGCAGGCAGGTGAAGGAATGGCCATGGCTGGGCGCCCCACTGCCTTGTTCATGGACACTGAAATTAGAATTTCACGTAATTTTCACGAGTCACAAAATATTCTTTTGATTTTTTAAAACAATTAAAATTGTAAAAGCTGTTCTTGGCAAAAAAAAAAAAAAAAATTAGAATGTGAAGTAGATGGCCTGGAGTAGGTATGATGTCCACTTTTCTTTTAAAATACCCTCTTCCTGTCTCTCTACGGTTGTGAATCTGTTGCACACCCGCCCAAGAAAATTTTGAAAACAAATAAAAATCTCCCATAATCCTTCTACCCAGAGATTTAACTTCTATTGTTTAAAAATGTACCTACCATTTTATTTTGTAATTCAGACATCAGGTGTGCAAAACCAGATTGTGACCCCTGATCCATGACACCCTCTCATCATAAAATGCTTTATTTTGTTTGTTTGTTTTTCATAATGAGCATTTCTACCCAATATGAACACTAGGTCTTTGACAATGACCTACGAAACCTTTGGGCTCAATGGATTTCCTACAACATACTCATCTATTTACATTTTTTTTTTCTTACTTGAGCATGTGCTGTATACACTCACTCCTCCATGTGCCTCCCAGGGGGTTTTCTGGGGTGGAATTCCATCACTTAGGTTGCTTTCTTCTGCATTGTTCTTTGGATCTCAAAATGGACTGCCCATTTATCTCTCTCTGCACAAGGGCCCTTGGAGTTAGGAGTGTCCCTGCTTTCGCTCCCTCGTTTATCTCTGGGGCTTCAGCAAAACCACTGCCAAGCCCAGCCAGGTGTCAGCTCAGCTCTCCCTCGAGGGTCCTCCATAAAGGAGAGGCTCCAGTGTCCCCTGTGGCCTCGTAAACTGCTGTGGTCCAGTGCGTATCTTGTCATCTGAACCACTACCACCTGAGTTATGAAATTCACGTTTAAAAAATTATTTGCTAGAAATCGGAAAAGCTGTTTTTCAGCATCACGTACTTGAAAACCCTTCTCGGCCTTCTGCAGAATTCACTTTTGTTTCTATCTTGCCTTTTGTCATTGGTTTCATCCGTTGGCTACTCTTTTGTAGCCCTTCTCTATATTCCCAAATTCCTCGTTTCAGACCAGGATTTGGGTCTGACTTTCCACACTCTGGTGTTCGCGAGGGGGACAACTCAGTCTCTTTTGAGAGCATACAGAGCTGGTTCACAGGTACGGGAGGAGAACTTTCCCTGTCTTTCCCACTCCCTGTCCTCTTGTTGCCTCTGTTATTGATTTTCCCAGCTCTTCACTCTATGTCCCCATGCCTCTCCTTCCATCCGGAGTCTGCAGCAGAGAAGTTTCCAGTCGTGGTGGTTCACATGCCTTATCTAGTGAGAGTCTTGTCTTATGGACGCCAGAAGCCACTCACAAGCATCTAAACAATTTTTGATGTTTCTTTGAGATTCACAGATAGTAGGCGATAGTATATGTTTCACAGCATTGCTACAAATAAATGATTTAAAAAACAAAATAAGGGAACTCCCTGGCGGTCCGGTGGTTAAGACTTGGTGCTTTCGATCTCTGGTCGGGGAACTAAGATCCCACAAGCTGTGTGGCACGGCCAAAACAACCCCAAACAAACAAAGACAAAAACAAACAAAAAACAAACAAAAAGCAACAAAAGCAAAAAAAACAAAAACAAAAAACACAAAACCAAAAAACCCAACCAACAAACCCCCCAAACCAAACCCTTTTCTCCTGTGCTTAGCATTTCTACCACACTCAATCCGGGCTTTTGAGTTTCCAGGCGCTCCGCCTATCAGTTTTCCTTCTCTTTGATTGTGTGCTCTCCCTGTCCCCATCTTTCTTTCATGTGCTGTTCTCATCCGAAACCAGTCCAGAGCTCCCTATGCAGTTATGTCAATGTCAGGCCAGGCTGGGCCTGGGCCCAGAGAGAGGGGCTGATGTGGGAGAGCCCGAGGGCAGTGTTGGTGGATCTGTGAGCTCGCTGAATGGTCCAGGCCCTCTGACACACCCCGAGAAGAGAGACCTGAGCTCTGGCCCAGCCCTGCCACTTAGCCCTGTAACCTCGGGAAAGCCAGCCACGCCGACAAAGCTGTCGTTCCACACAGATCCAGTAGTCCCCACATCGTCACATGGCTGTGATGGATTAAACATATGTAATGTGTCACCAAGGCAACTGACAAAAGTAAGTTCACTAAATGCTGACTGTTCTTCTTCTTATGAACAATGACAACAACTCTACAGGGAAGGGCTGGCCCCCACCTGGGGCTGACAGGCCCTGCGTAGTTCGCACAGGCCTCCCAACCCCTCTGGATGCTGGGCTCCTGGTCCCCTGCTTCCTGGCCTGTTTGCTCCTTGCCTGGATCTTTGCACATGAACTCTGCCACTGCTTGTGCCTTTCCTTCAAAGTTGGTCCCTGGATGCCTACCTGTAGCTCGTACCATCCAGCCACCTCACGATACCTCTGTGGAGCCTGGTCTCCGGTGACCTGTTCTACTCTTTGCTCCAAAGGCCCTCAGGTGCGTATTCTTGCCTTTGCACTTACCACGGGTTCAGATGGCACGTGCCTTGGAAACGGGAGTAGGGTGTCCTCCTCATCCCATTCCTGGCCCCTGACAGGCAGCTGGCCTCA